>NC_133759.1:75684523-76934523 GCF_036562045.2 Rhinolophus sinicus
GCCCCCTTAAGTGAGGGTTACAGTGACTTCATTTTAAAGAGTACAGCATGGAAAAGGGATTATAAGAGGAGTAACTTTGTAGTGGAGAAATCTGTCAAACCTCAGCCAGGTGATCAAGTTCAACATCAACGGTGATGTCATGTTAGTAGCATGTGCCTTTAATATGATATGATAAGAATGGCATTTTATCTCTGTGGTCTTCCCACCAAAAACCCATAAGCTCTGTCGAGTCATAAGAAAAACATTACACATACCCAAATCGAAGGACAAAATACCTGACCAATACTTCTTAAACCTGTCAAGGTCATCAAAAATGAGCAAAGTCTTAGAAACTGTAATAACCCAGAGGAGCCTAAGGAGACGTGATGACGTGATGACTAAATGTAATGTGGTACCCTGCATGAGATCCACGAACAGAAAAAGGACAGTAGGTAAAACTCCCCCCCAAAAATAGAAATTCCCCCCAAACAGTAGAAATTCCCCCCCAAAAAACCAGTGGAGTCTAGTAATGTGCCAATGTGGGTTCCTTAGTTGTGACAAATGTGCCCTACTAATGTGAACAACAGACGAAACTGGTTGCCAGGTAACTCTCTAGAATATTCTTGCAACTTTTCTGCAAATCTAAAATTATTTAAAATAAAAAGTTTATTAAAAATAACGTTGCAGGTTGAAAAAAGTTAATGATTGTTTTTACTATTATTATTAAAGAGACTTTGTATCCCATCAATGTCATGCACTTGAGACTTTTTTCCTTCACCACTAGGCTGTGAGCTCCTTGAGAATAAGGATTTTATTTAATTGATCTCTTCATTCTCAAGGACCAGCCTATTGTAGGCATTCAATTCATGTTTGTTGAATACATAATTGAATGAATAAGCAGGCATTTGGTTGTATTAGTTGAACAAATTAATATGACTACTGTAGAAACTCAAGGAGGCTGAAGGAATACCGCAACTTTAATAGGACTCCTTAAAAAAAAAAAAAGATAGAACGAAGCTTTAAGGAGGCTAAGCTATACAGAGCAAGACAATGTAAACTATCATGGCATTTTAAAAAACCCACATTATTTTAGGAGAACAAAAAAATTAGCAACCAGTATTCAGAATTTTAAAGAAGTATTAGTAATTACACACATTAGAAAAAGGAATTTGAATAGTGGCGAAAAGTTGTATTTAGTGAGTAACACCCATTCTTTTGCCCTAAAACCTGTATTTCTATTAGTGGTTCCCAAATTTGCTACCTGATTGTAGAGACTGTTAACTGTGGTTTTTACTAACTGTGTAGTCATTTAAGGTCAAATGACTTTTCTATGAACTGATTCTAATCAATCAAGTGGGCATGATGCCACACAGTGACTAAATGTAAAGTGATAATATCTTTTTCTTTCCTTGCCCCTATTCTAACCTCTATCCTTTCAATCCCCAAGCATCTTTAAAATAATTTTTTATTGAATAAATAACATTATAGAAAAATAAACACAGAACTTCTTCCTCTTGGCTTTGCAACTATCAGTTTTTTGATGACTTCTTCCAATCTTTACTAACACATAGATAGCTTTACAGAATTGTAATCAATGAATATATACAATCTGTGTTTATCTTTTTTGCTTATTAATACTTCTCTTTTATGTATCTGCTTGTTATTTTAAAGGTTAACTGCTATTAGATGAAATTGATGTACCATGATTTACTTCACATTTGGTTTGTTTCTAGTATTCCATAAGTGTAAACAATGCTACTAGAAAGCTCTATGTATAATTAAAAAATATATATTTCCTTGGGACCATTTGAGATTTTGCTCCTCAGCATATGTCATCAGTTTAACTCAAATAAACTCTTATAAAAATTATGTACAGGTTTGGACGTTCCTTATGTTGACACTTCAGAGAACTCTACTCAAAAAAAAAAGTATAGTTCCCTAGCATGTGATCATTTTTATAGCTTTTGTTACATTTTTACCAGATCACTCCTCTGAAAATATTCAAAGCAAAATCTCATATTTTTACTGTGGGATAGGTTTCTTTCCTTGAAGATTCTTTAGCACGAGAAATCAATAATTTTACTAATATAATATAATAAGTGAAATGAACCCTGAAGGAAGGTATGATGCGAGAAGCAGTGGTAATTAAAGAGATTGATAAATGTATTGGTAAACCTAAATAAATAATGCTGTTTTTAAAAATGACCTATTTAGGGGATTTCAATACAATGAGGAACAAAAATACTAAACAATGATAATGCAGGAGATGGAAGGAGTGATCAGAGTTGGAGCACTTTAAGGTTCTTGTACTGTTTGGAAGGATGCTAAAGATATTAACTTTAGACTTCAAAATAGGCATGTAAAAAATTTTAGAGTAACCACTAAAATAACAGAAATAGAATGCATAACTCCCAAAACCAGTAGAATAAAACATGGGGAAAAGGAAGCTCAATCAATGAAGAAACCAGGAAAGGCGAAAAAGAAGCAAAGAAAAAGCACAGAAAATACATGAGAAATACATCCAAATTTATCAGGAATCACAGTAATTGAAAACAAATTAAACTCACCTACTAAAAGGAAAACACTACAAATTGTATCAAAAATAATCTCATCCATTTTCAAGAGATACGCTCCATGAGAAACAACATTAAAAGGTTGAAAATCAAAGACTGGACAAATACTAACCAAAAGAAAGCTGATGTATTATACTAACACCAATATCAGAAAAAGAATTTATGTGAGAAAGTATTACAAAGATAAAGACATTCACTAACAGGTATAAGATGGTGTCTCATGGTAGTTTTATTTTCCATTCTGTTAAGTCAGATATAAGCGAAACCAAACATTTTCCAGTAGTAGTTTACTGAGAACTGGGAACTTGACCGATTTACCTTTTTAGTTCTTTTTATTTTTCGGGATTAATCATTTTTATTGCAAATCTTTTCCACCTTCCTCCTAGAGTTATCTTAGTTTTATAGTTTCCTATTGTTACAAAGTTGAAAACTTTTGTAATGGAATCTGGCTACCTTGTCATGTCCATTTCTTTCCTTCAACTTGTAATTTATTTTCGGAAGTATTTTAAATTACAGAAAGCATGACACTATTATTAACACTTCCATATACACCTCAAAAATGATCATTTTCTTACACAGCAAAATATCATCACATCTAATATAATGAAATTAACAATAATTCTATTTTAACATTTAATTTCCTGTCTACATTCAGAAAAAGTTTCCCCATATATCCCTGTAATTCCCTTCACATCAGTATGTCCAAACCAGGATCAAATCTGGTACCATGTGTTGTATCTGGGTGACATGTAACTCAAATCTCTTTTGATTTGCAAGTCTTTTTTTTTTTAAGCCTTTTATAATCTACAATAGTTCCTGTTTTAATGACAAGGAGAGCCTGGGCTAGTGTCTTGTAACACATCCACCTTTCAAATTTGCCTTTTCCATTCTTATAGTGTTATTAGCATAATCCTTAATTCCTGTGAACTAGAAGTTCGATTTAAACGTGTGATTAGATTTCAAGTTTAACTTGATTAAAGAAAACAAAACTGCATAAGAGGTGATGTTGGTTGGATACTTCATGTTAAGCTCACAGGAGGAGATATAATATCTGGTTGTCCCAGTCATTGCTAATTTCTTGTGTTACTCTGAGTCATAAAATTCTGCTTTGAAAGAGGGTAATTAATTACATTTCTGAGCATTTCTTTTATTGCTTTCAGAAATATCTAGATTCATCCATCTTGATGATGGTAAATACAATAAGGTATAGATTTGCTTTTTTCTTTTTATTTGACATCCAAGTATGTATCCAAATATTTATTTAAATGGTGGGGGGCGGGAAATGGTCATGGTGGTTACATACCTATTTACATTTGTCAAAACTCATGGAACTATACACTGGAAAGGGTGAATTTTTACTGTATGTAAATTATGCTTCAGTAAACCTGACTTTAGAAAAATGGGCTTTCACTATGTTAAGGCCCTACTACTGGGCAAAAGCCTAAATCAGACGTCCTAGTTTCCTCACTGTTTACACGTCTGGAGTCCTAGTATGAGAATCTCCTTTCAATCAGCCATACAGAATAGATGTGAAAATAATGAACTTACCAGTAAAGTCAATTTTGAATCGTCTTCTATGGAAACCTTGTAAAAGCCCCAATGAGAAAAATTGTACGTGAGAAGTACAGCCAAACAGAGACGCTAAACATTCATTCCTTTAGCTTCTCCTAGTAAATTTCCGGTATTGCGTGAAAAACTACAACAACAAAAACCCCCAACTTTTTTTAATAAAAAAAAAGGTCTTTAATCTTTCATCATTGTTCTATTACATTTGGTTAGTCACATAAGCTATTACTGTAAAATTGCAATCTGTTTTGTTCCATGGATAATTTAAAATATTTACTATAATAACTGACATTTTCGTATTTTCTTACTTGGTAAATTAAGACACAATTCTCTGGCCTTCCCCACTTGCATCCTTTAACATGTGAATTTTTTTTTTTAATTTTAATTTTTATTTATTTATTTAAAAAAATTTTTTTTAAATGTCTTCTGGTTTTCTCAGCGAAATAGGAAACAAGATCATATAAATTGATCATAACATGTGCATTTTTTTAGTTTAGGTATTAAGTTCTATAAATGATTGTCTTGGGAGTGTGTAATTTGAGATTGTTTCCTACATTTTTCTATCTCAGTAATCCAAAATTTTTGTTTGTTTTGATTTTAATGTCTTCCACTATTGTTTTTGTAATGTCTTCCACTATATGTCCCTCCATTAAGTTGGTTTCCAAAATGCACTATTCTCATTTTTGAGAACAGTAATTTTATTTGACATACAAAAAGGTGTACATAATGTATACAACATGATGCTTTGAAGATGAATATACTGTAGTGTAACCATTACTACAATCAATACCATTAGCATATCCATAACCTCCAAATATTTCCTCCCATCTTCTTTATTTTTTTGTAAGAACACTTAAGATCTACCCTCTTAGCAAATTCTTAAATATACAATATTGCTAACTGTAGACACTATGGTATACAGTAGATCTCTTATTATTCATCTTGCATAACCAAAACTGTCTATTTGAACGGTGTCTATTCCTATCTTGTGTCAGTACTTATAGGAGTGGATTTCTTTCACATCATATTTGATATTTTAGTTTTATAACAGCACTTAGCTTTTTGTCTTAAACACCTCTCTACATTCTTAAAAAGTACTGAGGGCCCCAAAGAGCTTTTGAAAAATCTTTTTGAAATTATAGTTGGCATACAATGTCAGGTGCAAGTGTACAACATAGTGATTTGACATTTATATACCTTATGATGTGATCATCACACTAAGTCTAGTAACCATCTGTCACTGTAAGGTTATTACAGTATTATTGACTATATTCCCAGTGCTGTACACTACATTTCCAAAGAGATATTATGTGTTAAAACTGTCAGTGTTTACTCAAGTAGAAATTAAAATTGACATTTTTTAAGCACAAGAATGTACAAGCACACGTTCCAAGAGTCACCATTGCGATGGCGTCACCACATATCATGTGCTCACTGGAAAATATATTAGGGAGCGAATGAGTGAAAAGAGCAAATAACGTCTGAGTATTATTAGAAAAACAGTTTAGACATAAGCGGATTCCACACCCCTCCACCCCTCCATTCCAGAGTCCCAGGATCACACGTTGAGAACCGCTGTCCGTCATAAGCCTTTGTGGCCCCTTAGAGTTAGTGGCTTTCAGTGTTGTCCAGGTCCCCAGCAAGGAACCTGAATATACCGCCACTCTTAAGCCGTCCCAGCACCCAACCCCCGTGGGCGGAACTGCTCCTGGAAGCCAGAGCTGCGCGCGCACCGCCCGCCTTCCACTTCCCAGCGTACCCCGGGACTGTGGCGTAAATGCACGCAGGCCGACGCGACTCACGTGACCCGCCGGGCAGCCGAGGCGGGAATCTGTGAGTGGGCACGTTTGGGGTGTCCCTGGGCTTGTGTTCCGTCTCCCGTGGGCATCCCCTGGCCGGCACCCACCCGCTCTCGCCCGCCAGCCGGGAAGGAAGCCGGTGTGAGAGGAAGGGTTCCAGTAGAGCCTTCGCTCCCCCGGAGCCTCACGGCCCTTGCTCTGCTGCGGCCTCCCTGCTAAACCTTGCTGGTCTCTAGGCCCCTGGTGTTGAGATAAGAAACATTCACAAACATGTCCCGGATCGAAAAGATGAGTATTCTTGGCGTGCGGAGTTTTGGAATAGAGGACAAAGATAAGCAAATTATCACTTTCTTCAGTCCTCTCACAATTTTGGTTGGACCCAATGGGGCGGGGAAGACGGTAAGTCATAAATAGCCGCCTTCAGTTTTTCGTGTCACCACATCTTATGAATCTGGAGAATAAAATATCTGGAGAGTTCGGAACGCTGGTTAGGACGAGAGGCGTCCCTACGGCTCAGCGGCTGCGTTCTTGGGGCCCCAAGAAGTGCCTGTTCCTCCGGGTGACTCCCCGGCCCTGGGGCGTGGCCTGGTGTGGTCTTTAGCTACAGCCACTTGAGTCAACCAGACCCAGCGTCCTAAGCCGGACCAGGCCTGTCTGGTGGACAAGGTTTCTCTTGAGAATGCCACGAGAGCCGGAGCTACCGCTTCGCACTCTTAAGAGTTCACAGTCCTACAATGAGCTTTTTTGTCTGCATTGATGTTTTTTAATACTCGCCTTGCCCGCAAAGCATAGCACCCACTGTCCCAATATAGGGATTTGTATAAAAGTTATAAAATATAAATATGTGAGTTTCCACGTATGCCAACTGTCTAAGCATAATAAATGGGAAACATGGCTTAGTTTTAAAATGAAACTGATGCGGTGGGGCTTAGTTAAAATGGAAAACATCAGGCGTACCTCGTTTTATTGCTCAGGGCTTTTATTGCGCTTCACAGGTGTTATGTTTTTTACTGAAGGCTAGCCCCTCCACCCAGCAAAAAGATTAGGACTCTCTTTATTGTGGTGGGCTGGAACCAACCAGCAATATGTCTGAAGCTGTGCCTGTATTTTGTTGTTAAGATGTGTAAAAAATTTGAGCACAACTTATTTACTGTGACTTTTTAAGGCACTGGAAATATTTAGAAATTTGAGTTGGGCCCTGGAATGGCAAGCAATTACGGAAAAAGTATAGCCAAGAGTCTGTTTGGAAGGGTGGCTTGAGAAAAAGCAAAGTGATGACAGTGTAACAGGGAGAAGAGTAAATGCAGTTTTGTGAAAAGCATAGAAAAAGGAAAGGTTTAGTGTTGAGAGTTGAAAGCCTGACTTGTCTACTTTTGTTTATGTAAAAATATCATTTTGAATGCCTGTTATGTACGTAGCATTATATTAAGGAGATACTGTAAAGGAGACTAGTATTTATGAGCACTGGCTGCCTGAACACAAATTTTTTGCTTCGTCATTAGCTGTGTGAATGTGGACAAGAGTGACCTAAATGCTCTGTGCCCCAGTTTTCTCATTTATAAAATTAAGATAAAAATAGTTTCTACAGTCTAGATTAATGTCTAGAATTAAATGATTATGTAAATGTGGTTAGTACAATAACTGGCATATAGTAAGGTCTATGTAACTTGGTCATTGGTTTTGGGTGGGTTTTTTCTTTAACTTTTTCAAGAATTTCAGCTTTATTGAAGTATAATTGACTGTAAGATATTTAAAGTATACGTCTGGTAATTTGGTATATCTATATATTGTGAAAGGATTCCTTCCCCCTATCTAATTAACACATCCATTACTTCACATATTTATCTTTTTTTTTTTTTGTGAGAACATTTAAGTTCTACTCTCAGCAAATATCAATTATACAATACAGTGTTATCAACTATGATAACCATGTTTTATGTTAGCCATTGTTGTTATTAACCTAAATTAGCTTAAAGGGTTTTAATTGGAAATAGAAAAAATTTTTTCCAAATAGTAATTGTTTATTTTATTTTAGTATACTTTCTTAGTTATATGGCTTTTCTGTCAATTCATAGCAATTATTCTTTAACACTTAATCATATCTGTATTACAGGTTTTATGTCAGTTTTATCTGCTTGTATCCTTCATAGTCTCAATGGTAAAGAATATTTTTATAATGAATATTTTTATTTATAAAGAATATTTTTATGATAAACTTATGTGATTGATGCTCTTTTCACTAAATAATATAATTTTCTCTTTCTTTAGACCATCATTGAATGTCTAAAATATATTTGTACTGGAGATTTCCCTCCTGGAACCAAAGGGAATACATTTGTTCACGATCCCAAGGTAATGGTGCTAGTAAAATTTTGTACTTTTAAAATAAAATTTTTATAATTATGAAAGTGGTAACAGCTTATTGTAGAAAACTTGGCAGTGGAAAAGTATAAAGAGATATGAAAGTCACCCACACACAAGTCTTAGCACCCAGTGAAAACCATTGTTGACACTTTCTTGCATTCTTTTCTGCTTTATATATTATTTTACATCGCTGAAGTCATACTCGAATCTTGTATTCTGAGGGGTTTTTCCCCCGCTTAACTTCATAAAGTCTCATGTCGTTAAAAACCTATATTAAAATCGTAATCTTGGTGTTTTGAACATGGGTGCTTTTTAAAATCTTTATACGTTTTGTATGTGTGAAATAGTTCTTCCTTAAGATATGTAATCTTGAACATTTTTAATAACTGAATAATTTTCTTACATTTAATTGCTTTTAGCTTTTCATTAAAATGTACTGTGATGAAACTCTTTGTGTATGAATCTTTGTTTGAATTATGGTGTTTATATTAATGTGTGTAAAGGACATAGAATTTTCTATACATATTTTGACCTATAGGTTTTTCTTGTTTCATATACTATAGTGGAGTCATGTGCTTCTCTCAGTATCTCCCCCCCACAAGAGTTCATTGTATATTTATTCCAGGCTTTTTTCTGTGTTTATGAAAACATCTGTGTGCGTATATAAATATACTCACATATGTATTTTAATACATTTAAATTATTTAATACATTTAAATACATTTTATTATACCACTGTATAAATCAAACATTTGTTTAGTGACATACTGCATATGTGTTTACACACACACACACACCAGGGGTGCCAAAAAAATGTATACACATGACTTGTATTCATCTTTTGTTATCAGTATATATTGAGTATTACTATTTTAATACAGTTTTTCCTTTCTTAAAATGTGTATACATTTTTTTGGCCCCGTCTGTATATATACACACACTTTTATTTCATTGTTTCACTAAATAGTATTCCATTGAGTTTATATTCTATAGTTTATTTAACTGACCCCCTGTTGATGGTCATTTAAGTTGTTTCTACTTTTATGACTATAGATAACTGTAATAATGAAAATATTTATTAATTTTCCTCGTAGAAATAGAAATATCATTTAGTGCATTTACTGAGCCCTCTTTACAGTCACTGTTCACACCTTCTCTCTCTTTAAGCCTACAATCTGCTCTTCTCCATTGATGATCTTGCCTTGTACTTTATTGAGAAAATAGGAGGAATCATGAAAAGTCCCTCATTTTCCAATCATAAAATCTATCAAACTACTTTGCTTATGTACCCCATACTGTCTATTTTCTCTTCTTTATTAAAGGTAAATTGTTTATTGTTTTATGTAAAGGTCAACCAACTCCTCCTGGAGACTGGATCCAATCCCTTTTGTCAAGTCAAGCATTTTGCTTTTCAGTTCCTTCTTGCGCCTTTATCAGCAGTTTTCCCCTTTGTATAGGATCATTCATATCAACATGTAAACATGCTCTAGTAGCTCCAATCTACAAACACAAAAAACTCCCTTTACTCCAAACCATCCTCTGGCCACTACCTCTTCTCTGTTCCAGTTTATAGCAAAATTCATAGGAGTTGTATGTACTCATTGTCTTCATTTCTTTTTTCTTCTTTTTTTTTTTTTTTTGTCTTCATTCTCATTTTCTCCTCAGCCTACTCTGTTCAGATTTTTTTCTCCCCCTCACAAAAACTGGTCTTGTCACCAGTAATCTCCATGTTGCCAGATAAAGTGGTCATTTTCTAATTGTAAGTAACTTCTCAGCAGCTTTGATATAGTTGGTTATTCCCTTAAAAAACATTGCTCTCTTGGCTTCCATGACATTATAATATCATAACTCCTTTTTCACTGGCCACACCGTACTCTCCTTTGCTGAGCCTTCTTTTGCTTGACTCTTCTTAGATGATCTCACTCAGTCTCATCGCTTTAAGTTCTGGCTATATGCTGATGACTCCCAAATTTATATATTTAGCCCTAACTTCTTTCCTAAACTCTAGACATATATGTCCAGCTGTTTGTTTGGGTATTTAATGGGCATCTCAAATTTAACATGTTCAAAACAGAACTCTTCGTTCCCAATACTCTCATTCCCTGTTACGTTCTCAAACTCAGTACTCTCCAGTTTAATAAATGATGTCATCATCCACACATTTGCCCATACCAAAACCTGTGTGTCATTCTTTGATTCCTTCATCTCACCTTGTTTCAAATTCATAAGCAGTTCTTAGCTACTCTTCTAAAATATGTTTAGAATTTGCCCTTTCATTCCATCTCTGTTGCTCTTTTCCTGGTCTAAGCCACCATCTTTCCTTTGAACTACTGTATTTTTGCCATGTATAATGCGCTCCTGTGTATAATGTGCACCCATGTTTCTGGCCCAAACTTTCAGGGAAAAAGATCTTTCATTTTAATGTTTTAATTCAAATTTTTATTTGATTACATTTAGGTACTTGTTTTTTGTTTTATAAAGGAGTTTTAGCATTTATTTTTTAACATATTATGGTACAAGAAATTTTAATGTAACAAATAATTACAAAACACAAGAACAGATACAAGGTACAAGAAATTTTATGTACCAGTAACAAATTTATGATATTTAGGCATCATGGAAGGTCAAGAACTGTTTGTTGTTGCAAGTTTGTCGTAAGTTCAGTAAAACTGATTATCATATTCCAGGGTATTATTTTGCATACGGATATTGTTATTCACTTCTAGAGTTACACTTTAACTCATAAGCATAAATAAAAAATTAAAAACATTTATATAGATACAGAATTACTACCCATGTATAATGTACATTCTTATTTTTCCCTCACAAATTTGGGCAAAAAAAGTGCACATTATACACAGCAAAATACGGTATTCTAATAGACTCCAAACTTGTTTTCCTGCCCACATTTTTTTAAAATTCATTTTTTAGTTACTTGACAATATTATATTAGTTTCAGGTGTACAGCATAGTGATTAGACATTTATGTACTCCTATGATGTGATTACCCTGATAAATAGTACCCATCTGGCACCATAGATAGTTACTGCAATACTATTGACTATATTCCCTATGCTGTACTTTACATCTGTGTGACTATTTTTATAATTGGCGATTTGTACTTAATCCCTGTCTTTCTTTGCCCATCTTCCCAACCCCCCTCCAATCTGGCAACCATCAATTTGTTCTCTGTATCTATGAATTTGTTTCTGTTTTGTTTGTTCATTTATTTTCTTTTTTGATTCCACATATAAGTGAAGTCATATAGTATTTGTCTTTCTCTGTCTGACTTATTTTACCTAGCATAATACCCTGTAGGTCCATCCATGTTGTCGCAAATGGCAAGTTTTCTTTCTCTTTTATGGCCAAGTATTACTTTATTGTATACATGTACCACATCTTTATTTGTTTTTCTATCGATGGACATTTGGGTTGCTTCCATATCTTGGCTATTGTAAGTGATGCTCCAGTGAAGATGGGGGCATATATATCTTTTTGAATTAGTATTTTGGGTTTCTTCAGATAAATACCCAGAAGTGGAATTTCTGGGTCATATGGTAGTTTTATTTTTAATTTTTGAGGAACCTCCATACTGTTTTCTATAGTAGGTATACCAATTTACAATTCCACCAATAATACACAAGGGTTCCTTTTTTTTCCATAGCCTCGCTAACACTTGTTTGTTGATTTATTGATAATAGCCATTCTGACAGGTGTGAGGTGGTATCTCATTGTGGTTTTGATTTGCATTTTCCTGTAATAAGTGATGCTGAGCATCTTTTCTTGTGTGTTGGCCATCTGTATGTCCTCTCTGGAGAAATGTCTATTCATGTCCTCCGCCCGTTTTTTAATAGGATTTTTTTTTTTATGTTGAGGTGTATGAGTTCTTACATATTTTGAGTGTTAACCCCTTATCGGATATATCGTTTGCAAATATTTTCTCAGGTTGCCATTTATTTTATTGAAGGTTTCTTTTTCGGTGCAAAAGCTTTTTAATTTGATGTAGTCATATTTGTTTCTTTTTGCTTTTGTTGTCTTTGCCCTAGGAGACATACCAAAAAATATTGCTAAGGCCAATGTCAAAAACTTTATTGCCCATGTCTTCTTCTAGAAGTTTTATGGGTTTGGGACTTAAATTTAAGTCTTTCATCCATTTTGAGTTTATTACTGTATACGGAGTAAGAAAGTGGCCTGGTTTCATTTTTTGGCATGTATCTGTCCAGTTTTGCCAACACTATTTATTGAAGAGACTCTACCCCATTGTATATTCTTGCCTCATTTGTTGTAGATTAATTGACCATATAGGCATGGGTTTATTTCTGTCTGCCCTCATTCTTGAAGTTCTTTTTTTCACACAGCAACCCGAGTTATCTTTTACATATTTTCATTCAAGAGGTAGTGAGTTATCCAAAATCCGGAGGAAGAACAGTGAGTGTTAATACTAAGTGCAAAGTCCCTGAGGTAGGACCGTGCTTGGTGTGTTCAAGGAATCACAGTAGAAAAATGGTGAGGGAAAGACTGGTAGAAAATTAAGTCAGAGCGACAGAAGCGAATAGATCCTATAGGACTTTATTTAAATTGGAATCTATTGGAAGATTTTTAAGCAGGGAAGGGGCATTTTACAGTAATTGGTCTTGCTGCTGAGAGAAGACTCTGTAAATGGCAAGGGTGGAAGTTCAGAGACTAATAAAGGGGATTATGTGATAATAAATATTAGTGGTTTGATTAAGATGGTGGTGGTAGAATGGTGAGAAATGCTTGGATTGGGGATGTAGTTTACAGGTAGGACCAACAGATCAGCTAATGGTTTAAATGATGGTATATGAAAGAAGTAGGATCATCAAGCATTTAACTCCAAGTTTTTTGACGTGAACAACTAGATAAAATAATGTTGCCATTTATTGTAATGGGGAAACTCTGCAAAAAGAGATTTGGGTGGCTGTGGTTTAAACATGTAAATTTGGGGTGTCTGTTAGATATTCAAAGGACATGTCCATTAGGCAAATAGAAGTATGTCCAGGGAAGAGGTTTGGACTAGAGAAAGAAAATTAGGAATCATTGATATGTACAATTATTTATATATAGTTAGTGTTAAAGCCTGATGGTGTCACATAGAAAGTGAATATAGAGCAGAGATCCAAGACCTGAACCTAGAGCACATTAGCATTTAGAGGAGGAGGAGCCAGCAAAAGATGCTAAAAGAACAAGTAGTAAAGAAAGGAAAACTGGGAGAGTCATGTCTTGGAAGATAAGAGAATAAAGTGTTTCAAGAAGGAAGGAGTCATCAACTGTGTCAAATATATTGATAGCCGAAATAAGAGGAAGGTTTGGCTACGTAGTGGCCACTGGTGATCTTGACAAAACCAGTTTCAGTAATCTGAGAAAACGAGGTAAGGAAGTGAAATACACAGAATTGTTTTATGAGTTTTGCTGTAAGTGGAAATGAGATAGGGCAGTAGCTGAAAAGGTTTGCAGGATCAAGGGGAGTTTTGTCTATTTTTGTTGTTCTTTTGTTGTTGTTTTTTTTTAATTGGGGAAGGGGAACAGGACTTTATTGGGGAACAGTGTGTACTTCCAGGCCTTTTTTTCCCCCAAGTCAAGTTGTTGTCCTTTCAATCTTAGATGTGGAGGGCGCAGCTCAGCTCCAGGTCCAGTTGCTGGTTTCTAGTTGCAGGGGGCACAGCCCACCATCCCTTGCTGGAGTTGAACCGGCAACCTTGTGGTTGAGAGGATGCATTCCAACCAACTGAGCTATCCGGGAGCTCAGCGGCAGTTCAGCTCAAGGTGCCGTGTTCAATCTTAGTTGCAGGGGCGCTGCCCACCATCCCTTGTGGGACTTGAGGAGTTGAACCGGCAACCTTGTGGTTGAGACCCCACTGGCCCATGTGGGAATTGAACCGGCAGCCTTCGGAGTTACGAGCATGGAGCTCTAACCGCCTGAACCACCGGCCGGCCCTGTTGTTTTTTTAAATTAACTCACTCATTCATTCATTCTGATGTTTCCATGTTGAAAACATCTACCAATTTCAATTTATCACCCACTCCCCTTTCCAAATGCTTTCATCTTTCTAGAGCTGTTTTTCTCAGCTGTCTGCTCATGTCCTCCCTGTGGTTCTTTTGGCCTTGGTGGTTTAGCTCTTTTCACCTGCTACCCACTTTTCAGCTGCTGTTATTTCCCAGTTCTGAGCTCCCACCCACGCTGTTTTGTTCATCAACTCTTCCCACCTGAGTCCTCACACCTACTTCTGTGGGTGGAGCCATTCCCTTCACCTGAATTGCCTGCATCCTTTCAGTTTTCCTAACCTGCTATGTTCTTCTCATCATTTCAGTTCCTCTCACCCTCTTATATCTTCAGCTTCTCTTGTCTTTCCTTTTACCTGTTTTAATTTGTCTCTACACCTAATACTGTTTACCTTGTCTTAAACATGTGCTCCCAAGATGAAGAATTACAAAATGGAAAAAATATTTTAAGCAACTGTTCTCAGGCATTGGACAACAGATGGTATAGAGCTGTGATCTTTCAGGAAAGATAAATATAGGAGGTTATACTACACATGCAGTTCAGCTTCCTAGCTAGGGATATTTTGTAAGCTTTGGCACATGGAATTAGAACCCAACAGAGAACAGTGGTATCACTAGGCAGGTGAAACAAAGATAGAAGTTTGGGTTTGCTTGGGTGGCTGTAAATAATGGACAGGGTACAAGAATGAGGTTGCTGTGCAGAGATGGCCACCAGAAATGTGTGTAAGGAACCCTTGAGTCTTTGGCCAAATACTGAGCTACACGTGTCCAAGATGAGATTGAGTGAGGGCTAGCAGAGAACAATGATTGGGGTAAAGGGGTGGCACTGTGAGCTGGAGATTGTAGAGGTTACACAATGCTGGGAGGTGGGGGGCATTTGTGTCCTGATATGCTGGAGGAGGGAGAGCTTGTGGAACTCCCTAGTGCGCTTTGGAAACCTCAGAAGGGCTATCCTAACAAATCCTACAAATTTTGACAGAACCAAGCTGACTCTCCAATAAATTAATTGCCTGCCAGAACAAAACTCAACATTTTTTAAAGGAAGTCAACACAGTCCAAACTCTGAATGTAGCATCTCTAATACCAGGATATAATAAAAATTAGTGGACATATCAAGAAACAAGTGTGATTCATAACTGGAAGGAAAAAAGTGAATAGAAACAGATGCAGAGATGATAGATTTTTGGAATTAGCAGACAAAGGATTATAAAAGCTATGACACATAAATTCAAGAATTTAAAGGAAAAATGGCCATGATGTGTGGGAAAAGATCTCAGTGAAGAAATAAAACTGTAAAAGATCCAAGAAGCTCAACACATCACAAGCAGCATAAACACACTTATGTTGCACATCATTTTCAAATTGCTGAAAACCAAAGACTTAAAGAAACTCTTAAAAGCAGACTGAGGAAAAAGTAGCACATTATGCAGAGGGGAAAAATAATGATTGCTGACATCTCATCAAAAATTGTCCAAGCCAGGAGATAGTGAGATGACATCTTTAAAGGGCTGGAGAATTAAAGTCACCCTAAAATTCTGTATCCAGCAAAAATATCCTTCAAAAATTGAGGATGAAATGGAGAACATTTTCAGATTTTTTTTTTAAAGGCAGAAGTTTTTGTCACTAGCAGATTTACACTATAAGAAATGTTAAAGGAGGTTATTGAGACTGAGGGAAAATGATCCTAAATTACTCCTAGAGTACAGGTTGCTGTAGGCCTCTCCCACTTACAGTCCTTAATAACAAGGTTCAAAAGGATCAAATCTCAAGAAACTTTGCATGCTGAGCCAAGTTCAACACTCAATAAAGGAGTAAAAATAGTCTTCACTCAACAATAAAGTTCACAATCAAAAATTACCAGGCATGCAAAGGGAAAACAACCAGGAGATAACTCAATCATAAAAACAGGTCCAAGATGAAAGGGATAATAGAATTAGCAGACAACCTTAAAACATAAATCTTACAAATATCTAGAAAGATGTAAAGGAAAACAAGCATATCAAGAGAAATGGAAGATAGAATAAAAAGACCCAAATAAAGCAAAAGGAATAAAAATGTTTTAAAAAATAATAGGTTAAAAGTAAATGGATGGAAAACATATACAAAAATATGCCAACTAATAAAAAGAAAACTGAAGTTTTAATTAGTATCAGACAGTATACTTCAGAACCAGGAATGTTACTGGTGTAAAAAGAGACATTTTATGATGATGGTCATTTCACCAAAAGGATACAACAATTCTAAATGTAGAACTTTAATACAGAAGAGGCAAAATCTATGGAACTGAAGGAAAAGTAGATAAATCTATAATTATGGTTGGAGATTTCAACACCCCTCTCAATAGAGAAACAGAAAAGTAAGAACAAATATCAGTAAGGATATGGAAAACTTGAACACTGTTGACCAAATTAACCTAATTGACATTTATAGGACATTTTGATGAACAACAGAATACACATTATTTTCAAGAGCATATGGAACATTCACAAATATTTTGGACCATAAAAAAGGGAAATACATTTAGAAGGATTGAAGTCATTCAGAGTGTGTTCTCTGACCGCACAAAAATTAAATCAATAAATAGAAATCAATAAACTGAAAAATAACTGGAAAATCCCCAAGTATTTGAAAATGAAACAGCACTTCTAAATAACCCAGGGATTAAAGAAGAAATCACAAAGGAAATTAGAAAATACTTTAAAGTGTAGCATATAAAAAGTTGAGGGATATAGCTGAATAATGGTTAAAAATTTGTAGAATCAAATGTTTATATTAGAAAAGTAAAAAAGTTTAAAATTAATGACCTGAGCTTTCATCTTAAGAAACTTGAAAAAGAAGAGCTAATTAAACTCAAAATAAGCAAAAGGAGGAAAATTGATAAAGATAAGAATCTAATACATCTTAACACCAAAAATCCCCAGTCAGGAAAATGCAAGTATATTTTGGATATTAACCATTTATTGGATGTATCATTGGCAAATAACTTCTCCCATTCATTAGGTTGTCTTTTCATTTTATTGGTTTCCTTCACTATGCAAAAACTCTTTAGTTTGATGTAGTCCCATTTGTTTATTTTTATCTTTTGTTTCCCTTGCCCAAAGAGACATATCCAAAAAACTACAGCTAAGAGTGCTGTGAAATATAGGGAGTGTACATGTTTTCTTCTGGAAGTTTTATGGTTTTGGGTTTTACATTTAAATAGACTGTTTATTTCTGCTCTGATCTCTATTGTTTTCTTCCTTCTACTCACTTTGGGCTTTGTTTATCCTTCTTTTGCTAGTTCCTTTAGGTATAAGATTAGATTGTTTATTTAAGATTTTTCATATTTCTTGAGGTAGGCCTGTATTACTATGAACTTTCGTCTTAGAACTGCTTTCTAAGGGTTGTGTCCCATAGATTTTGGGTCTTTGTGTTTTCATTTTCATTTGTGTCAAGGTACCTTTTGATCTTTATCTTGATCTCGTTGTTAACCCATTCATTGTTTATAGCATGTTATTTAGCCTCCATATGTTTAGTTTTCTCCTTGTAATTGATTTCTAGTTTTATAGCATTGTGATCAGAGAAGATGCCTGATATGATTTCAGTCTTCTTAAATTTCCTGAGACTTGTTTCATGGCATAACATGTGGTCTATCCTGGAAAATGTTCCATGTGCACTTGAAAAGAATGTATATTCTTCTGCTTATGGGTGAAATGTTATGAAATGTCAAATTCATCTGGTCTAGTGTGTCATTTAAAGCCACTGTCTCCTTGTTGATTTTTTTTCTGTCTGGATGACTATCCATTGATGTCAGTGGGGGGTGTTAAATTTCCCTACTATTATTGTATTACTGAAGCTCTCTTCCTTTATGTCCGTCAATATTTGCTTTATATATTTAGGTGCTTCTGCATTGGGTGTCTAAATGTTCGTAGGAGTTATATCCTCTTGTTGGATTGATTCTTTATCATTACGAAGTGTCCTTTGACTGTTGTTACAGCTTTTTAAAGTCTATTTTTAAAGTCTATTTTGTGTGATATAAGTATTGCTACTCCAGTTTATTTTTCATTTCCGTTTGCACAAAACATCTTTTTCCATCTCTTTCCTTTCATGCCCTGTGTGTCTATTGACCTAAAATGGGTCTCTTAGGCAGTATATGTGTGTATGGGGCTTGTTTTATATCCATTCATCCACCCTACCCTGTCTTTTGATTGGAGCGTTTAGTCCATTTACATTTAAAGTAATTATTGATAGGTATGTCGTTATCATTTTACTGCTTTATGAATGTTTTTTAGTTCTTCTTTGTTCCTTATTTTCTTGCTCTCCGGTATATTGATGACTTTCTATAGTGTTATGTTTGGATTGCTTTCTTTTAGTTTTATTTCAAAAATCTTGTAGACTTGGTTTGTAGTTACTATGTGCTTCACATATATTCAAGCTGTGTGCATAGCAGTCTCTTTTAAGTTGATGGCCACTTGATTTTGAACACATTCTAAAATCACTACAATTTTTACTCAATGCCTTCATGTTTATGTTTTTGTCATTTTTTACTTCTTGTGTGTGTGTGTGTGTGTGTGTGTGTATGTGTATGTGTGTGTGCGTTTGTATATCCCGTAATTTGTTGTGTGTGTGTGTGTGTGTATGTGTATGTGTGTGTGCGTTTGTATATCCCGTAATTTGTTGTTGTAGCTACACATGATCTTCCTGCTTTTGCCTTTTAACCTTTGTACCAGCTTTATAATTGGTTGATCCACTGCTTTTATTGTGTTTGCCTTTGTCGGTGAGAATTCTTTTTCTATATTTTCTTATTCATATTTTTTATAGTTTTTTTCTTAAAAGATGTTCCTTTAACATTTTTTGTAATACTGATTTAGTGCTGATGAACTCCTTTATGTTTTTCTTGTCTGGAAAACTCTTTATCTCGCCTTTGATTCTAAATGGTAACCTTTCTGGGTAGAGTAATCTTGGTTATAGGTCTTTGCTTTTCATCGCTTCAAATATTTCATGCCAGTCCCTTGTGGCTGCAAAGTTTCTGTTGCAAAATAAGCTGATTGTCTTATCTGAGGTGCCTTGTACATAACTAACTGCTTTCCTCTTGCTACTTTAAAGACTCTTTGTCTTTAACCTTTGGCATTTTAATTACGATGTGTCTTGGTGTGGGCCTCTTTGGGTTCATATTGTTTGGAAACCTCTGCACTTCCTGGACACATATGTCTATTTCTTTCGCCAGGAAAGTTTTCGTCATTTCTTCAAGTAGATTTTCA
This sequence comes from Rhinolophus sinicus, assembly GCF_036562045.2. Lineage (NCBI taxonomy): Eukaryota > Metazoa > Chordata > Mammalia > Chiroptera > Rhinolophidae > Rhinolophus > Rhinolophus sinicus. The sequence continues at coordinate 75,704,066 of NC_133759.1, forward strand.
ATCTCTTTCTCTCTCCTCCTTCTGGTAACTCTATGAGGTGACTGTTGGTGCACTTGATGTTGTCGCAGAGGTCCCTTAAACTGTCCTCATTTTAAAAACTTTTTTTCTTTTTGCTGTTCCAATTGGGTGTTTTCTGCTAACTTATCTTCCAGATTGCTGATTCGATCCTGTGCTTCATGTAATTTCTGTTGATTTCCTCTAGTGTATTCTTCATTTCTGTTACTGTGATCTTCATTTCTGACTGTTTCTTTTTTATGTTTTCTATCTCATTGTTGAAGTTCTCACTGAATCCATCCGTTGTTTTCTTTAAGTTCATTGAGCATATAACCCTGTTTTGAACTCTGTATCTGGTAGGTTGCTTGTCTCCATTTCATTTAGCCTTTTCCTGGAGCTTTGTCCTGTTCTTTCATCTGAGACATGTTTCTTTGTCTCCTCATTTTAGCTGACTCCCTGTGTTTGTTTCTATGTATTAGGTAGAGCTGCTGTATCTCCTGGTCTTGGCAGAATGGCCTTATGTAGTACATTTTCTGTGGGGCCCAGTGGCATAGTCTCTCTGGTCACCTGAGCCAGGTGTGCCAGGGGTGTCCCTTGTGTGGATTGTGTGTGCCCTCCTGTAGTAGTTGAGTCTTGATTGCTGTTAGCACATCAGTGGGTGTGTTTGACCCTCAGGCTGACCGGCTGTGAGTGCTTGCCATGACTACAGTGGATGAGCTTTTGTGTATGGGCTGACCGCATGGAGCAGGAATCGCTTTAGCGAGGCTCTGGTGCCCGCTGAGTCTGCCCTTTGGGTGTGTCATCTGTGTAGCTGGTTGGGTGGTACTTTGCTGTGGTCTGAAGCTGGCTACTGGGTGTGTTGGTTCTAGAGCCTCTTGGGAGGGACTTTGGTGAAAGCCAAGGTTAGCCGCTGCTTGTGCTGGGCTTGAGGTTGCCTGGTAAGAGATATAAACTGATCTCCTGTTGGCTGATGCTTGTGCTGTGCTTGGAGGCACTTGGGAGATGTCATTTTGTGAACCGAAGCCAGTGCCAACTTGTGCTGGGCCTGTGGCTACTTAGTTAAAGCTATGTTTCAAGCCAAGACTGGCTACCACTTATGCCAGGCCTGGGGCCACCTGATGGGAGTTACAATGCAAGTTGAGACTGGTTATGCTGGGCTTAGGGGTGCTTAGCAAGAAGTACAGGGTACACTGAAGCCAGATGCTGCTGGTTTGGGGTTGTGGACCTTGGAAAGATTTTAGGAAAGTCCACAGCATGAGCTGAGGCAGGGCATTTGTGTGGAGCAGGCACTGGAAGAGGTTCGGGCCGTGCTCACAACTTGAGTATGATGGGGTATCAGAGAGTTAGCAGCGCAGGGTAAACAGTGTTAGCCAGGTTAATGGAGAGTCAGATTGGGTGTCCACCTGTGCCTGCTGGCTGAGTGGGAGGGGAGTTCAACAAAATAACAGTGGCGCCTGCCAACACTTCCGTCCCCAGGGACAGCTGCCTGGGGGGGGGCCCCTGCCCGTCCATCCCTTGTCCTGAAGCTAGTCAATTTAGTTCTTCTTTGTATATCTCTGGTACTTTTCAAGCTGCTGCCCCTGCCCTGGAGCCTAGACGAGTGAGTTTGTGAGTGAGCAAGTCCATCCGCGGGCCATTTAAGAGGACAGCTTGATCTCCTGCAGCGCTCTGTTTCACATGGATGTAATCCCTGCTGATTTTCACAGCCAGGTGTTAACGGGGATTCCTCTTCCTGGCAGTGGTGCTCCCGGCTGGGGAGTCCTGTGTGGAGCTGGGACCCTTCACGCCTCAGGGGGGACCTCTGCAGCCAAGATATCCTTCCCGATTCTTAACCACCACATGTGGGTGTGGGACCTGCCTGTTCCATGTCTCCGCCTCTCCTACCAGTATGACCTGGCTGCTGCTTTATATTCTCAGTTATAGGGCTTCTGTTCAGCTAGACCTCAGGTGGTTCCCAATTATAGTTGTTCTGTAGTTTAGTTGTAATTTTTCTGTGGTTGTGGGAGGAGGTGAGCACAGCATTTATGTACTATGCCATCTTGACTGGAAGTTCATAGAATCTTAATAAGTGTAGGAGGAATAATAGAACTACAAAGTTACTATTTGACAAGTATAGTAATCATTCATGTAAGAAACGTTACTTGATGCTAAAACTAGTGGAGAATAGCTTGATAAGGTACGAGATATTGACATGGCCTTAATATATCTCTCTCCCAAATATTTATTAATAGCAAAGTATAAAAAACAACTTTATGGTGAAGAAGCCTGGCAGATACTATGTTTATCAAGTGGTTGCCATTAACATTCTCAGTAATGAGATAAATTGAAATCATGTTCCATCTGATAAGATGCAATGAACGAACACATCACTTTTGTAATATTCCACCAAAGATGCATAATCTGATTATAGTCGTAAAGAAATATTAGACAAACCCAAATTTTGGGAGACATTCTGTAATTTTCAAAATTATCACTCATGAAGTCAAAGAAAATCTGAGGAACTGTTCCAGACTAAAAGAAACTAAAGAGACATGACAACAATGTGTAATTTGGAACAGGGTGTAATACAATGCGTAATTCTGAGCTGGATTTTTTTGTTGTTAAAGATATTTTGGTACAATTGCCAACACTTGAATGGTATCTGAAGACTATATGGTAGTAATATATCAGTATCAATTTCCTGATTTTTATGGTTGGAAGTATCCTTGTGTTGTAGGAATTATTGGTAATGGGACAGCAGGTCAGCAACTTACTGTCAAGTGGTTCAGGCGGAAAAAGTTATGTATACTGTATTTCTACTTTTCTGTAACCTTGTGATTATTTTAAATATTTTAAAAATACTTTTGGTAGTTAAAAATATAAAATTTATTGGAAAAATCACATGCATGATCTCTTAATGATGCTGAATAACAGAAAGAGGTATATAATACAATTTTAGTAAGTCAATTACATAGTAAAATTAAATTCTTTTTTTGTCCTCTCATTTTCCGTAAGATTGCTTATATATTCTTTTAGAACTAACGTTCTAATACTTATGAAAGTAGCATAATTCTTTTCTATTCTACCTTCAAAGATTGCTCAAGAAACAGACGTTAGAGCCCAGATTCGTCTGCAGTTTCGTGATGTCAATGGAGAGCTCATAGCTGTGCAGAGATCCATGGTGTGTACTCAGAAAAGCAAAAAGACCGAATTTAAAACCCTGGAAGGAGTCATTACTAGAACAAAGTAGGTGTATATTTTATATTTGAATATCTTCATTTTTCTGCCTTTCAGTTTCTTTATGTTTTTTTCCCTACTATTTTAGCTTATTTTAGGGAGCATGTTAATTTTTTTAACAGACTGTTTTTTTACAGCAATTTTAGGTTCTCAGTAAAATTGAGCAGAAAGTAAAGTTCGTGTATATTCCCTGCTCACACATATGCACAGCCTCACCCACTATCACCATTAAATTTTTAATTTTGATTACTCTTAGATTGGTGCAAAAGTAATTGGTTTAAAAGGGTAAAAAATAATGCAAAAACTGCAATTACTTTTGTACCAACCTGATATTTATCAGTCAAACAGAATGATTCCATTGAAGATTTATGACAATGCTCTATTCCTTTGAGTAATTTATGAACAGTTGCTGAATTGAAGGTGCATAATCACTCAAATACAGATTGAATGAATGAAAAATGCTGGTACAGTAGTACCTCGGTTTTTGAACGTCTCCATTGATAAACATTTCGGTTTACGAACGCCGTAAACCCGGAAGTAAGTGCCTCAGTTTTCGAACACACCTCGGAAGTCAAACATGTCATGCGGCGTCCGCTGAGTGCAAGATCCTGAGGCCTAGCTGTCGGCTGTTTTCGAAAGTTTCAGGACTCGAACGGTTTTCTGGAACGGATTACGTTCGAAAACGGAGGTACTGCTGTGTCATGTGTAGGGATGGGTGAGATTAGAAGTAGACAAGTAGGAAAGAGTAATAATTTGTCTCTTTCAACTGTTAGCATTCTGTTAGAGCAGGTGTCCTCTTATAGTGAATATGGATTTTGAAATTAGGCTGCCCTGGCTTCAAGGCTTTATCTTTGTTGAACAGATTACTTAAGGATCACCTTAAGCCTGCTTTTCACTCATTTGTTTGTTAAACTAATTAAATAATTCCTTTATTTAATCAAGAATGTTTAGTACCTGTTCTGTGCTAGAGACACTTACAGTAGCCACAGGCTTCTCAGGCGGGTTGTTTTCATTGACTTTTAAACACACTCAGGTCTCTCCCATACCCTCGGATTTCATTTTATTCCAGTTACTGTGTCCATCTTCCCCATTTACAGCTAATCTTCCCAAAGAGTTGTTGATACTTACTGTTTCCATTTCTTTACTTCCTCCTCACTTCTCCTCTAGCCCTATTCTATTGAAATAGCTCCAACTAAGATCACTAATAACCTCTGTGTTAATGAAGAAGATAATGCTGTTGCTGTATAAAATAGACCTCATAGTGAGTGAGCCTCTATTTTTTCATTTGTAAATAGGGTTCATTATCACTGTATATGTCAAGAAAGATGTTACAAGGACTGAGCTATTGCATATAAAATGCCTAATACGAGGTGTGACAATTAAGTTCACGAACTTGCCACTGTGCACTTACGTTGGCAGCACTGCACAAACAGCTCAGTAAGGTTTCATAACCTTGGTATATCAGTATCTCACAGCTGTGTTCGTATTGACATGTGGCTGAGTGGCGTTCGCTGTTGTTGCGTGTTTTTGTGTGCCGTAGCGAGAATGTCTGAGCTTGAATTAGATTCACGAACAAACATTAAATTTCTCATTAAACGTGGCAAGAGTGGAAGTGAAATCAGGGACATGTTTGTCCAAGTTTATGGGGCTAATCCCATGAAGAAAATGGCAGTGTACAAATGGATTAAATGTTTTTCTGAGGGGAGAGAACACGTCACTAATGAAGAGAAGTCAGGGCAGCCATTAATGAGCAGAACTGACAAAAACATTGCAAAAATTCATCGAATTGTGTGTGAAATTCGTCAGTTGACTGAGAAGCATAGCAGACCAAGTAAACATCGATAGAGAAACAGTCGGGAAAATCTTAACTGAAAATCTTGGCATGAGAAAGGTGTGTGCAAAAATGGTCCTGAAGGAGCTCACCAATGAACAAAAGCAAAGGAGAATCGAAGTTTGCCAAGACCTTTTATAGAGGCAAGATGATGTTTTGGGCCGTGTTATCACTGGTGATGAAACATGGGTGTACATATGCGACCCTGAAACAAAGCGTCAAAGCACACAATGGAAGTCAGCCAATTCTCCATGACCAAAAAAGTTCCGTCAGTCCAAATCAAGAGTCAGAACGATGTTGCTAAACCTTTTTTGATATCAGAGGGATTATTTATTATGAATTTGTGCCAACTGGCAAACAGTTAACCAAGTTTACTACTTGGAAGTGCTGAAAAGGCTGCAAGAAAAAAATTAGATGACTTGAACTTTTTGCCAACAATTCATGGCTGTTCCATCACGACAATGCACCAACTCACACAGCACTGTCTGTGAGGGAGTTTTTAGCCAGTAAACAAATAACTGTGTTGGAACACCCTCCCTACTCACCTGATCTGGCCCCCAACGACTTCTTTCTTTACCCAAAGGTAAAGGAAATATTGAAAGGCAGGCATTTTTATCACATTCTGGTCATCAAGGGTAATACAATGACAGCTCTGATGGCCATTCCAGAAAGAATTCCAAAATTGCTTTGAAGGGTGGACTAGGCGCTGGTGTGGGTGCATAGCTTCCCAGGGGGAGTACTTTGAAGGTGACTTGTAGTGATATTCAGCAGTGAGGTATGTAGCACTTTTTCTAGGATGAGTTCGCGAACTTAGTTGTCAGACCTCGAATATAGTAAGAGCTCATTTATTTTCTGTGACTGCTGTAACAAACCACAAACCAGTGGCTTAGTACAACACAAATTTATTATCTTACAGTTCTGTAATTTAGAAGCTTGAGTTGGGTCTCACTGGCCTAAAGTCAGGGTGTTGTTAGGGCTATGTTCCTATTTGGAGGCTGTAAGCAAAAATCTATTTCCTTGCTCTTTCCATCTTTTAGAGGCCACCCACATTCCTTGGCTCATGGCCCTTTTCCTCCATCTTCAAAGCCAGCAATGGTGGACAGTTTTCACCTCTTCTACCTCCCTCTCCCACATTTAAGGACCCTTGTGACTACCTTGGCCCCACCCAGATAATCCAGGATAATCTAAAGTCAGGTGATGGGCAACCTTAATTTCATCTGTAATCTTAATTCCTCTTTGCCACATAACCTAACACATTCACAAATTCCAGGGATTAGAATATAGATATCTTTGGAGGGCCATTGTTCTGTGTACTACAACTCAGTAAATGGTAGTTGTTAATCACTTCTTACATAAACAGTCTTTTTAGACTTCCATGATATGTCACAACACTGATCCCTCTTTCTTTACCTTATACCCACATTCTACCCATCAGGAAAGGTTGGAGTTCTATAGGCTTACCCCTAGATCCTCTTTTGTTTGTGCTCTGTATTCTCTTCCTAGATAATCTCATTCATATCACTAAAATTACTGTGTATTCATAGGTGACTCACAAATGTATCTCTCCATTCCAGACTTGTTTCCAGACCCATGTGCCTAACTGCCTCTCTCATTTTCTACCAGTTGTTTCAAAGACACCTCAGATTCAACCATACCAAGTTCATGATCCTTCACACTTGACTCACCTTAAAAATCTCCTACAACCTGGTCCTCTTGCAGTGCTCTGCCTCCCAGTGTATGACACCACTATCCATCCAGTGACACAAGCCAAGAACCTAAGTCTATCCTGACACCTTCCTTGCTCTCCATATTCAGTCCATTACCCTGTTTCCCTGAAAATAAGACCTAGCCGGACCATCAGCTCTAATGTGTCTTTTGGAACAAAAATTAATATAAGACCAGGTCTTGCATTATATTATGTTAGATAATACCAGGTCAGGTCTTATAGTAAAATAAGACCGGGTCTTACATTAATTTATGCTCCAAAAGACACATTAGAGCTGATGGTCTGGCGGCTAGGTCTTATTTTTGGGGAAACATGGTACCAACTCGTATGGATGTAACATAAATGTCTTTTGAGTGTGTTTCTCTCAATTTCTACAATGGCCATTATAGTTTAAGCTACGTACCATCATCTTTTCCTGGTTTAATGTGACAACCTCTTGATCTATCTGTGTCATCTCCTTACAAAACATTCTCAATTCATTCAGTGTAACATACGTATTGAAATATATAAACGACAGTAAAGACAGCCACTGCTTCTGTCCACCTAATCTAGTTAACAGATACTGGACAGAAGATGTGAAAGAAAATAGTGGATTTGTCGTTCTGCTGAAAGATACTGAGAGATCTCTTGGAACCCAGGGGTAGGGGTGTTCCTGGCCCTGGGTTTAATGATGTAGGAAAATCATTTAAAGGACCCTGAGGGAGTTCTCTCTATTGGATTGCTTTGTCAGTGTGACCCTAGAACTTGAGGCCTACTGATTAAGAATCCTCCCTGGATTTGCTTAGATGGGTACCACAAAGGGTTACCTTTACTCTCCTTTACCATGTGTCTGTTACTGAACAAATCTTTATCTAAACTACACAGTCTTTTGGTGTTTTTGTTTAAATCCCCTTTGCCTGTCTGCTGTGGATCATCGTGTTTTGTTCTATTCTTTTAAGTCTCTTGTTTTCCTTATTTTTAGGTTTTAGGGGTGGGCGATAGTTTATTTTCCTCTCTGTGTTGTCTATAAATATTTTAAATTATTACATTTAAAAGTCCAAATAGGACAAATAAATTCTGGCATCTTTTTCTCTACCACCCTGTTTTACATACTTTTTCATCAGTGAGCTGCTGAATCATTTCAGAATACTTTTTAGTGTGAGAAAGCTATTGCAACACAGGATGAATGAGGGAACTTTGTTTTGTACAAGTATACCATAAAGGATTGGTTAAGCAATAGAATAGGTTCAACTGGAGGTTATTTTACGTGAATTCTTGATTTTCGTTTTCTATAGGCATGGCGAAAAGGTCAGTCTCAGCTCTAAGTGTGCAGAAATTGACCGAGAGATGATAAGTTCTCTTGGGGTTTCCAAGTCTGTGCTGAATAATGTCATTTTCTGTCATCAAGAAGATTCTAATTGGCCTTTAAGTGAAGGAAAGGCTTTGAAGCAAAAATTTGATGACATTTTTTCAGCAACAAGGTTTGTAACCTTTAATTAGACTTTGTATCCCATTAAGTTATTGAGCCATGGTTGCAATTGGATTCTTCTTTTTGATAAAATTTTAAAAGCAAATAAGTCATCAGTTACTAACTCTTGCTCAGTAGCAACCAGTGGGCGTATTTCTTTTCAGTTTATTTTCTATGCATGATTACTTACCTGGTTGACAGTGTATATGTAACTTTTTCATTTACCGTTATGTCATAAGTGTTTTCTAAGTTATTAAAAACTCTTTTAATGACTATGTAATACTCTGTTTGAATATACTATCATTTTCTTACCCAGAAATTTAATTTTTATTTAATATCTTCAAGGTACATTAAAGCCTTGGAAACACTTCGGCAGGTACGTCAGACACAAGGTCAGAAAGTAAAAGAATGTCAAACAGAACTAAAATACCTGAAGCAAAATAAGGAAAAAGCTTGTGAGATTCGCGATCAGATTACTAGTAAGGAAGCTCAGTTAAGATCTTCAAAGGAAATTGTCAAGTCCTATGAGAACGAACTTGATCCATTGAAGGTAATTTGATTTCTTGTATGTTAAGGAGAAAGTCACCTTTTACTATGGTAGCACTCGCCCTTAAGCACTTTATTTTTATATGAATTTGAGTTGTGTACATGTTGCTTAAAAAAATTATCAGAGACTATAGAATGTTATGGTTTAATGTCTTAGGTCTGCATTAGATGGTTAGTCTTAAAATTGCCCAAAGACCTTGGATTTGAGAGATTAGTAATGCAGATCACTAGTTGTTAAATATCAGTGTAATGGCCCAACTGTACTGTTCTGTATTCTTAATATATATTTTTTTTAACTGAGATATTTCTAGGGAATTTTTATAATTTGCAGGATGTTGTTGACAAATTTTGGAATTGATGCATAGCATATTGATATACAATCATGCACCATGTAATGATGTTTTGGCCAACAACGGATCACATATATGATGTGGTCACCTAAGATTATAATAGAGCTGAAAAATTCCTATCACCTAGTGACTCTGTAGCCATCCTAACGTTATAGGGCAGTGCGGTACTCTTGGGTTTGTGGTGATACTGGTATAAAGAAACCTGTGCTACCAGTTGTATAAAAGTATAGCACATACATAATACTTGACAATGATAATAAATGACTGTGTTACTGACTATCTACTGTACTGTACTTTTATCATTCTTTTATACTGTATTCTTTTTACTTATAAAACGTGTTTGCTGTAAAACAGTGTGCTCCACTATGCTGACAGTAGCCTCATCTCATGTGTACCGTGTCTCTTCATTGCATCATTTTCTCTTGTGCTTGATTTAATCTTGTGTTATTTTGTTCATCATGGCCCCTAAGTGTACAAAATCCACTGCTAATGTTGCTAGTAAGAGGCCCCATTGAGGGATTGACCTGGAAACTAAATTAAAAGTGATTAAGGGAGTGGCCGGTTAGCTCAGTTGGTTAGAGCGTGGTGCTAATAACACCAAGGTTGCGGTTCGATCCCCGCATGGGCCACTGTGAGCTGCGTCCTCCTTAAAAAAAAAAGTGATTAAAGACTACAAAGGTGGAAAATCAGTGATGGTTACTACTTGCCCATCAGGCATGTCCCATTTTACCATGGCTACAATCTTGAAGAACAAGAGCAAAGTGATGGAAACTATTACCGTGTTTCCCCAAACATAAGACCTAGCCGGACCATCAGCTCCAGTGCGTCTTTTGGAGCAAAAATTAATATAAGACCTGGTCTTATATAATATAATATATAATATAATACCAGGTCTAATATAATATAATATAACATAACATAGCATAACATAATACCCAGTCATAATTTTTGCTCCAAAAGATGCAGTAGAGTTGATGGTCCAGTTAGGTCTTATTTTCGGAGAAACACAGTAAAGGATCTGCTCCACTGAAGTAAAAAAGACTGACGAAAATTCAAGAAGGACCTGTACCAGACATGGAGAAACTTCTAATGATCTGGATTGAAGACCAAACACAGAAGTGTATCCCTTTCAGCACCATGACGATCACGGCCAAAGCAAAAAGTTTGTTTGCAATGTTGAAAGAAAAGGCTGGACCCTACTACTGTGTGAATTTACTGCTAGCTGTGGGTGGTTTAAGCTATTCAAGAATAGTTATTCATTACGTAATGTGAAAGTGAGTGGTGAGTCTGTGAGTGCTGGTGTGAAGCAATTGAGGAAGTTTTGGAAATGCTAGAAAAGCTTATTCAGAGGGAAATTACTTGCCAGAGCAAATATTCAATATGAATGAAACCTTCCTATTCTGGAAATGGATGCCTGAAAGGACTTTCATCCATAAGGAGGCCAAGTCAATGCCAGGTTCAAGGCTTTTAAGGACAGAATAATAGTCTTACTTGGGGACCATCTTGCAGGCTGCAAATTGAAACCCTTTGTGATCTGGCATAGTGAGAACCCCAGGGCCTTCAAGCATATCAGTAAGCACACACTGCCAGTACCAGAAGAGCAGTAAGAAGTCATGGATGACCCAGCTCCTCTTCCAAGATGTCCCCCTGAATTGCTGTGCCCGTGAAATGGAGAAGTATTGTTTGGAGAATAACATACCTATCAAGATTTTGCTTATTGTTGATAATGCTCCCGGATGTCCTCCTTTCATTGGTGATCTTCATTGCAATATCAAAGTGGTGCTTCTGCCTCCGGTCACCACCTCTTTGATCCAACCAATGGATCAAAGAGTGATGGCAGCTTTTAAGGCCTCCTGCCTGAGGAGGACCTTTGCCCAGGCTATTGCTACAACTGAAGAAGACTCTAAGAAGACACTGATGCAATTCTGGAGGAATTATAACCTCTATGACTGCATCAAGAACTTTGCTTGAGCTTGGGGTGATATCACCAAGAAGTGTATGAATGGCATCTGGAAGAAGACATTTAAGAAGTTGACCATGACTTCCCAGGACTTGCCAGGATGAGGAGGTTGCAGAAATCCCCTCGGCTGTGGTTGAGAGGGCAAACAACTTGAACCTGGGTGTTGATGAGGACAACATGGAGGAGCTCCTAGAGGGCTTCCTGAGGAATTGACTAATGAGAAGTTGTTAGAACTGGAGCAGGAACACATAACTGGAGAAGAGGCAGGAGAAAAGAAAACTGCAAGAGAAGAAAAAGAAGAACCCCCAAGAAAATTCATAGTGAAGGCTTTAGCAGAAGTTTTTGCAGAACTCAACAAACTCCTTAAGAAGTTTGATAACATGGATCCCAACACTGAAAGGTTTTCATTAATAGAGGAATGTTCATGGTATATTTTCTGCTTACAAGCAAACCTATGTTGAGAAAAAGAAACCACCACGGACTATTTCTGAAGAGTGACACCCACTTAAGAAGATCCCCAGGCAGGTCCTTCAGGACGTCTTCCAGAAGAAGGCATTGCTGTCTTCGGCAATTGCAGCTCCAGGCGTGTTCCCGCCACTGCAGACCTTCCAGTGGGATGAGATGTGGCAATGGAAGACAGTGGTGTTATGGTCCTGACCCTCTGTGGGCGTAGGCTAATGTGTATGTTTGTGTTCTAGGTTTCAACAAAAAAAAGTTTAAAAAGTTAAAAATGGAAAAAAGATTATAGAATAAGGATATAAAGAAAGAATATTGTACAGCTGTATAATGCGTTCGTATTTTAAGCTGTGTTATTACAAAAGAATGGGAAATTTAAAGTTTACAAAGTAAAAAAGTTACAGTAAGTTAAGGTTAATTTATTATTGAAGAAAAATATTTTTATAAATTTAGTGTAGCCTAAATGTACAGTGTTTATGAAGTTTACAGTAGTTTACAGTAGTGTCATCGGCCTTCTCATTCACCCCCACTCACTCACTGACTCACCCAGAGCAACTTCCAGTCCTGCCAGCTCCATTCATGCTAAGTATGTATAAGCGGACCTATGCAGTTCAAACCTGTGTTGTTCAAGGGTCAATCGTACTGCAGCTTTTCTACATTTAGATACACAAATACCGCTGTGTGACAGTTGCCTACAGTTTTCAGTACAGTAACACGCTGTATAGGTTTGTAGCCTACGAGCAGTAGGCTCTGCCGTACAGCCTAGCTGTGTGGTAGGCTGTGCCATCTAGGTTTGCGTAAGTGTGCTCTGATGTTTGCACAATGACACATCGCTTAACAGTGCATTCTCAGGACATCCCTGTCATGAACCAATGCCTGGCTGTATTTGCAGATGTATGGCTTTCTAAACTCTTTGGTTTATACAAACACCTTAAGCAAATCCCATTCATTTCACAAGCATTTGCTGAGTGTCCTGTGTGCATGGGTAGACTATGCTTGAGGCCACAGGTACTACGAGGACAAGATAGCATCCTTGCTCTTAAGGTATTCCTGATGTAAGTAAATCAGAGTATTCCTGAAAATGGCTGTTTTCTAGGTTTTAGACAGTAGAAGATTTTTTCTTTTTTGAAAAAAAAATTTAAAAATTACTGAATTTTTTTTAAACTCACCTATAAATACTGGTGTAGATCTTTGAATTATAAACTATAAAAGCTTTGGTTTTGTTTGTGTCCCAATGCTGATTGACATTAATGCATGCCTCAGGAAATATTTATTGTTTTGTGTATAGCACTGTGCTAGGTGCTCTTTGGGATAAGGAAGCCGAAGACTGAGACCTTGCTTTTAACACATTTTTTGTGGGAAACGAGTAAACTCATCATATCGCCTCTAGTTGGAACCGGCAAAAATTTTGCAAAGTAAATAAATAGAGACCTCTTTTTAAACTAAAACACTGAAAGTTTCATAGAAAAATATCAAATAGATCGAAAGATATGAATATTTTACGGAAAGTCTAATTTTGGCGAGAAAATATCAAAACACCGCGTTACGATGCGATTTGGCGGGAAAATGCCCACTTACAAAGTGTTAAAGGATTTAAAATCTAGTTGGAGAAACTAACTTTTAGAAAATAGGGTTACAAAGAAGTAAATTGAAGAGGCACACGAATGATACAGTGTGCCTGTCACCTAGAGAACATAGAGAACATAGGTTGTCTAGGAGTTAAAGATGGTGACTACAGCACAAGTGAGAAAAGAAACAAAAAGATAAAAGTGGATGTCATCAGAATAAAAAACTTCTGTTCTACAAACTATACCATCAAGAAAGCAAAAAGACAACCCACAAAATGGGGAAAATGTTTGCAAGTCTTATATCTGATAAGGGACTTGTATCTGGAACATATAAAGAACAAGTATAACGCAATAATAAAAAAATGAATAACAATTTGAAAATGGGCAAAGGATCTGAATAGATACTTCTGCAAAGTGTGTGTGTGTGTATCCAATGAGTGTATAAAAAGATGTTTGAGGACATTGTTCATCAGGAAAATGCAAATCAAAAGCACAGTGAGATGTCACTTCACACCCACTTAAATGTCTACAAATAAAAAAGATAGTATAATAAGTGTTGGTGAGGATGTAGAGAAATTGGAACCCTCATACATGCTGGTGGGAATGTAAAATGGTACAACCACTTTGGGAAATAGTTCAGCAATCTCCTCAAAATGTTAAACATAGACTTACAATATGACCCAGCAGTTTACTCTGAAGTATCTTATACCCAAGCGAAATTAAAACGTACATCTGCACAAAAACTTGTGTATGAATGTTCAGAGCAGCATTATTCATAATAGCCAAAAAATGAAAACAACTCAAATGTCCACTAACCTATCAATAACTGATCAATAAAATGTGACATCCACATATTGGAATATTATTAAGCCTTAAAAGGAATGAAGTTCTGGTACATGCTACAACATGCAAGAACCTAAAAAACATGTTAAGGAAAAGAAGCCAATCACAAAAGACCACATACTGTATGATTCCATTTATCTGAAATGTGAGGAATAGGCAAATTTATCTGGAGACAAAATAGATTTGCAATTGCCTAGGGTAGGTGGTAGAGAGAATTGAATAGTGACAGCTAATGGGTACAGGGTTTATTTTTGGAAGTTGAAAATGTCCTAAAATTAGATTATGGTGATGGTTATACAGCTCTGTGACTATACTAAAAGACATTGAACTGTACACTTTAAATGGATGAATTGTATGGTATGTGAATTATATCTTAGTAATGCTGTTCAAAAAAGTGATGGCCTTGAATAGAAATCTACAAGGCCTTCATGAAGGAGGCATAACTGAGCTGCACCTTACAGAATGGGGAAAAATCAAAGTGACTGGAAGGCATTTTATATATTTTTTTATTATTTTGCATTTTTTTCTTTTAAAAGTAATATATGCTCACAATGAAAAAAATATGAAAGAATATTAAAGAGTAAGAGATGTTCTTCCCATTCCTTGTTTCTGACCTCCCAGATATATCCTACCAGCAGCTTTTTTTGCATATATGTAATACATATGTGTATGCATTCATATGTATATATGAATATATTTATACATACAAGCTTATCAGAACAGGATTGTGTGAGGAGGAGCCTGGGTTAAATAAATCAGGTAAAAGGGTGAACGATAAGAATTGCAGTCAAATTATGAAGAGCTAATGGCTTTAGAATTTAGTGCAGTAGACAAAAGAATGACAAAGTATGCTATATCTCAGGATGAGTTGCCTTGATAACTGTGTGTAGGTACTGTAGTAATTACCAAGATACTTGAACACATTTCATTTTCTTCAGGAGCAGCCTGGTTAGAAAGATGACAAGCACACATAAGTCAGAAAAAGACAAAAGTTGTAAGAGCTCTGAGTTGGTCAGAGAGGATTTTATGGGACTGAATTTGGGGTATGATTTTGTTGACCATAAATGGATATTTAATCAGAGAGACATAGGGACAGTAAAATGCAAGCTGTCATTGAACACTACCAAGGAAGTCCACATAGTTGAAATGGAGCCCTTGTATAGGAATTAATGTCAAGAGAGGTCTGTGGTAATACCTCATATTTATTGAGTGGTGCCAGGATTCTGAGGCTGTAGGAAATTGAGGTGTTTGCAAATTTCTTTACTTATGTTTAATATTGACTAGTTCTCCAAGGGTTTAATTTTATTCTCTGGTGGTTCAATAGGTATTTATTAAGTGGATAATTTTCAAAGTCCTTTTTTAGCTCTGATATATGAGAATTCTCCCCTTCGTAGAACTCAACATAAAGTTTGGGTCAAATCACCTTCCTAGCAGCCATCCAGAGACAGCTTCATTTCACTGCTGCACTATAATTTGTGCTTTCCCGTTTTTATAGATTCCCTCCATCTTTAGGAAGCCTCTCTTAAACTACTTTATTTCCATCCCACACCATCCTACCCTGACTGTGGCCCATTTAGCTGTTTTTCTTTTGACTTCAGTGCAAACTGCTTGAGAAACTTGTTTTCAAGTTCAAAAACACCCTTTGGCCCTCTTGTTTATTTTTTCCACCCTCAAGTTCATGGTCTTGGTATACCTGGTAGCCCAACCTCCCCATTCATTTGTCTCATTTCACACTAATGACTAAGCTTGAAACACTCTGCTATATTTTTTGTTGTTTGCAAATTTATCTTAGCCCCTTTTATTAGGTTGTGTACTCTGGGGATAGAGCCAAAACACAGATGAGAAAGAAGGAATCCATAGGATCTGATGACTGGCTGGATTTAGAAAATGAAACATGTAGATGTCACAGCAGATTCAAGCCCAGAGGTTACTGCCACCAAGAGGCAGTGAAAACATTGCTAGAGAGAAGCCAAGAAGTTTCTGAGAAGTAGAGTACCAAAGCAGAGGTGTTAATACAGCCATACCTTGGAGATATTACAGGTTTGATTCTAGACCACTGCAATACAGCGAGTTGTAATCTTTTTGATGGTGGAGGGTCTTTTCTTCAATTTTAAAAATGCAACATCTTTGAAGCACAATAAAGCAAAGCGCAATAAAATGTGGTATGCCTGTATTCAGTGCTCCAGAGAATCAATCCAGTACTCTTTGTTAGACTGTTCAAAAGATATTTTTGAAACACAGAATTTTTTTCACAAGTGACGTGAATGGTCCCATTTGTTGAAGGCCAACTGTATGGCAGTCACTGATCAAAGTGCTTTAAAATGTAAGCCCCACACTAACCCTATGAGGTTTTATAGGCAAGAAAACTGAGACTCAAGTGTGTACACTGGAAGGGCTAAAGCCAGGATTTGAGTCCAGGCCTCTTTGATTCCTAAGCTCATACTTTGTAAAGTCAGATTTGTGGAAGTGTAATTTACATATAGTGAAATCTACCCTTTTAAAAGTATATAGTCCAATGAGTTTGGGCAAATGAATGTAGTAGCATAACCACCACTAAATCAAGATACAGAAAATTTCCATTACCCCAAAAAGTTCTTTTAAGTCTTTTTGTAGTTAGCCCCTTCCTCCCCTCCCAGTCTTTCGTGTCCACTGATTGGTTTTCTGTCATTATCGTTCTGCTTTTTCTAGAATGTCACATAAATTGAATGATAAGTAATCTTTTTTGGTCTGGCTTCTTAACACGTTGCTTTTTAATTAACCTATGTTGTTGCATATATGGGTAGTTCATTCCTTTATATTGCTGAAGGTATTTTACTGTATGCATATATTGAAGTATGTTCATCCATTCCCTGGGTGATGGACACTAGGTTCCAGCTTTTAGCTATTACAAATAAAAAAGCTGTAAACTTTTGTGTGCAGGTCTTTGTTTGGAATATGTTTCATCTCTTTTGAGTAAGTCCCTAGGAATGGGGTTGCTAGGTTGTGTGGTAAGTGTATGTTTAACCTTATGAGCTGCCAAACTATCTTTCAAAGTGACTGTACCATTTCATCGTCCTGCCAACAATGTCTAAGAGTACAGTTGCTCTGCATCCTTGTCAGCACTTAGTATTGTTAGTCTTTTTTATTTTAGCCATCATAATACACACGTGGTTGTATCTCTGAGCATTTTTTTCTTCATTGTGGTTTTAATTTGCATTTTTCTAATGTCTGTGGATGTTGAGCATCCTTTTTATGTGTTTATTTGCCATCTGAATGTTTGATAAAATATCTGTTCAACTTTTTCCTATTTTCAATGTGATTTTTTTGCCTTACTGAGCTGAATATTAAGAGTTCTTCATATAATCTGGATACAAGCACTTATCAGATGTATTTTGCAAATATTTTGTGCTTTTCAAAGGGGAAGAGTTTTTAATGTTGATGAAGTCCATTTTATCAATTTTCTCTCTTATAGTTTGTGCTTTTTGTTTTCTATCTAGGAAATCTTTGACCCAAGGTCACAAAGATTGTCTTCTGTGTTTTCTTCTTGAAGTTTTATACGTAGTTTGAGTTCCTACACTTAAGTATGTGCTCCTTTTCAGGTTAATTTTTTAATATGGTGCAAAGTAAGGTTGAGGTTTACTTTTTTTGCATACAGATGTCCAGTTGTTCCAGCACACACTTAACCATTATATCACCCTGCCTCCCAATCTTAATCTCTTATTGCTAAGTGTGTAGCTTCATATAAGTTGTCCGAGTCTCTTAGCACATACAGCCTCATAAGGGATAAAGAGAATGTATAGCAGCACCTAGTACAATACCTGCAATATAGTAGGTGATCAATGATAGCTCTTACTGTTACTGTAAAATTACTTTTTTCAAATCTCCCATTCTTTCATTTAGTTAACATACTGAACACCTATTACATGTGCTGGTGACACATCAGTGAGCACAGTAAACAAAGTTCTTGTTTTTATGGTGATTACATACTGATTAATATACTAATCACAAGATTTGGTATTAGTATAATTTTATTAAATGGCATTAAAGTTGAGGATGTGTTTTGGTGCAGCTTTAAAAGCTTATAGTTCATATCTAAACACTAGTAATGTGTTAGTTTAAAAATTAGGTTCTGTAGATGTCTTAGAAGAGGAATTGGTCGGTCTTGGAATTGTAGTAGCAAACAGTGGAAGAGTATACCCAGCATCATCAAAGAGAGAACACTGTGAGCCAGGGCACACACATTCCTAGGAGATGGGGCAGCCAGCTCTCCCTAGAAGCAGGCCACTGAGATGATTTGTCACACGTCGCTTGTTCAGAGTCCGCTGTGCTTGAGCAAACTTTGAATTAAAGTTTGATCTTCCTTGTAAATTTACCCACAGGCTCAGAATGCACTGGTGACTCACCATGAGTTTCTAGCCCACTCAGTAGTTCTAATTTTTAAAAAATAAATAGCCTTTTGAGGATTAAATTCTTAAAATGTGGAACTTTACATAATGTAGCTCTAAGTACCAAATGAATGAATGACTTATGGGAGGTGTTGAAGACAGGGCATGTACTTGGAGTTAGAACTGGAGTTTAATTCCTGCTTTTCTTTGCTATAATAGCTCTGAGAAGTTGGGCAAGTTACTTAACTGTCAGATTCTCTGTGCCCCCTTTACAGCATCGTTAGCATTAAATGAAATCATTTCTAAGTGCCTGGCCCTCACACGTATTATTTCTCTTCATCCATCTGTAGTGTAAACTATAGGTAATTTTATTTATGTAGAGTGTTTGTTTATTTTCAGAATCGTCTAAAAGAAATTGAACACAATCTCTCTAAAGTAATGAAACTTGACAATGAAATTAAAGCCTTGGAAAGCCGAAAGAAGCAAATGGAGAAAGATAATAGTGAACTGGAACAGAAAATGGAAAAGGTTTGTGATGGTAGAATTTTGTTCTACTTCAAAATTTTGAGATTATTGTAGTGAACCTCATTTGAATCCATTTTGCCACCCATATTTTGAAAGAAATGTACAAACTGTGATGTTTGCCTTACTTCCATGTATATGTTAAAAGAAAGGATATTGAATAAGCTTTGGTTTATATTTTGTATCTCAGAGTGATAGTTTCTTATGCTTATTCACTGAAGCTCTTCATTTTGGTTCTACATAGGTTTTTCAAGGGAGCGATGAGCAACTAAATGACTTATATCACAATCACCAGAGAACAGTAAGGGAGAAAGAAAGGAGACTGGTAGACTGTCAGCGTGAACTGGAAAAATTAAATAAAGAATCTAGGCTTCTCAATCAAGAAAAATCAGAACTACTTGTTGAACAGGGTAGGACAAAGTGTCTACATGATCTATTTTTTTATTGTAATATTATGTATTTTCTGCGTGAATGATGAATCTCCAGGGAATTATGCTGAGTGAAAAAAGCCAGTCTCTAAAGATTATATACAGTGTTTCCATTTATGTCACAGTTTTGAAATGCTGAAATTTTAGAAGTGGAGGACAGATTAGTGTTTGCTAGGGTTACTTAGTAGGAGGATGGACAGGAAAAAGGTTAGTGTGGTTATGGTTATAAAAGCAACAAGAGGGATTCTTGTGGTATTGGAACTATTTGGTATGTTGGCCGTTGTGGTAGATATATGAGCCAGTGCGGTGATAAAATTATGTAGAACTTAATGCACACACAAATGGGTACAAGTAAAACTGGGGAAATCTGAACAAGATTGATAGATTGTACCAGTGCTATTACTGATATTATACTACAATAGGTAGTATGTAATATATAATAGCATTTCGTTATAACGTTTTTGAGATGCGTAGGAACTTAACTCTTGTTTATATCAATTAGCCTGTGGTAAACTTGGTTTCATTGTATGTCATTTTACTTAAAGCTGAACCTATCCATGACGTTAAGTGAGTATAGTTTTGTAAAATGTATAGTTTTGCAAAATGTTACTAAAAGAAAACAGTTTTTCTACTCACAATAATTCTGATACTGGATCTGTGGGTTTTTCCACACCAAGCAAATATCCAGTTCTCGGCAACTGCATGTCCTGTAATTCAGTTCTTTCACTAACCGTCCAGAATTAGCACAGACCCCATAGATTAAGGGCTCAATCTCACATGATTGCCTCCTATGTCCAATGCCAATTGAAAGGGCCAGGTTGTTTGTCACCTGTACTCTGACCACCTGGCTATATAAATCAGGCGGTCTCACAACCCCTTCCTCAGGTTAAATAATTTGCTATAACTGCTCATGGAACTCGGAACCACCAGTACCAGTTTATTATAAAGGAGTCAGCTCAGGAATAGCTAAATGGAAGAGATGCATAGGGCCAGGTGTGGGGAAGGGGTGTGGCACCCTCCCAGCACCTCCATGTGTTCACCAACCTGGAAGCTCTCAGAACCTCGTGTAGGGGTTTTATGGAAGTTCCATTGTGTAGGCATGATTGATTAAATTGTTGGTCATTGGTGATGAACTCAATCTTCAGCCCCTCCTCAGAGTTGGAGAGGAAGATACTAAAAATTCCTGCTCACTATCATGTTTGCCCGAAAATAAGACCTAGCCGGACAATCAGCTCTAATGCGTCTTTTGGAGCAAAAATTAATATAAGATTCAGTATTATATTATATTATATTATATTATATTATATTATATTATATTACATTACATTACATTACATTACATTATATTATATTATGATTATATTAAACTCGGTCTTGTATTACAGTAAAATAAGACTGGGTCTTGTATTAATTTTTGCTCCAAAAGTCGCATTAGAGCTGATTGTCTGGCTAGGTCTTATTTTCGGGGAAACACAGTAATCACACAGTTGGTTCCTCTGATAACCAGCTCCCATCCTCCAAGAATCACCTCATTAGAAATAAATTCAGGAATGGTTGAAAGGGATTTGTGAATAACAAGACACTCCTCTCACTCTTACCACTCATGAAATTCTAAGAGTTTTAGAGCTCTGTGCCAGGAACCAAGGACAAAGACCAAATATGTATTTCTTATAAATCACAATATCACAGTTACCATTTGTGGAAACTGGTCAAAGCATGCAAGAGATCTTGCTGTATTATTTTTTACAACTACATGTGAATGCACAATTATCTCGATTTTTAAAAAGTCAGGTAAACAAAAGAATTATGGTTTTTCAAAGGTCGTCTTCAGCTGCAAGCAGATCGCCATCAAGAAAATATCCGAGCTAGAGATTCATTAATCCAATCTTTGGCAACACATCTAGAATTGGATGGCTTTGAGCGTGGACCATTCAATGAAAGACAGATTAAAAATTTTCACAAACTTGTGAGAGAGAGACAAGAAAGGGAAGCAGAAACTCTCAGCCAACTGATGGTAAAAATTATTTTCTTTTGTTTGTGTCAGATTCTCTAGTTGAATTGTTTCAATTTTTGGATGGACCTTGTTTTGTCATATTTTTGGGTTAATGTTAGGATAGACTCTGCTACAAGATAGAAAAACCCTTTATGGAAGCACATTTTCTAATGTGTATAAGGATAAAAATATGAAGAAAATGCAGATCTACATTTTTAAATTTGATTTTAAGTAAAATTTCTTTTCAAAACTAATGGTAAAGAAAAAGTTTGCTTAGAGTTAATAATGATTATCTCTCAGTGAAGTCCATTCCGTATATTTATACTTTTCAATATTTTCTTCAGTGTGCATATTCACTTTGACAATGAAGAAACTGTTGCTTAATGAATTGTTTAGTGAAAAAATTGTTAATACTCATTCTTCTGTGTATTTAGAATGATTTTGCAGAAAAAGAAACTCTGAAACAAAAACAGATAGATGAGATAAGGGATAAGAAAATTGGACTGGGAAGAATAATTGAGCTAAAATCAGAAATCCTAAGTAAGAAGCAGAATGAGCTGAAAAATGTGAAGTATGAATTACAGCAGTTGGAAGGATCTTCAGACAGGATTCTTGAACTGGACCAGGAGCTCACAAAAGCTGTAAGATATTATTTGAGTAATCTAATAATTTTAAGGTGTAATTAGAATCTTGCGTTCTGAAGTATTTTATCTGTTGTTAATCCTAAGGTTATGGCATGTTAATAAAAATATCAACCTTGTCTAGCAATCTCATGTAAAACAAATTCACCTGATATCTTAATCATTCAACTCTTTGGTTCTGGAACCTGGTGGATTAAGAATTAGAATCACCTAGGAAGCTTTTTATTAATACTTACGCTTAAACCTTACTTCAGACCTCCCAAATCAGTTTCTAAGAGTAGAGCATGGAAGTGTGTGTTTAAAACAAAACTAGGTGATTCTTATGAGTACCTTGGTTAAGAACCACTTACCTAAGTTAAAAAAAAACACAAATATTTTCCCTCTGGGTTCTACACACTGTAGATTTCATAAGATTATTGCCATGTTATCACTTTCTCTGGTGGAAATTTTCTTAGCCCAACTATTCTTTTCATGAATTTCTAAATTTTCATCCTTGTTTCTAATCTGTCACCTTCCTTCATATCTCCACCACCAAAGTGAGTATCCGAAAGCTTGGTAAATCCCCCTCTCAGATCCCATATTGATAATTTAAACATTTCTTTTTGCTCCCTAACTTAACATCTATTGTACATTTTTGTCAGTTGAGCACTTTATCATAATAATGGGGAGGGACCATATCATACTATTTTTTTTTTTTAAGATTTTATTGGGGAAGGGGAATAAGACTTTATTGGGGAACAGTGTGTACTTCCAGGACTTTTTTCCAAGTCAAGTTGTTGTCTTTTCAATCTTAGTTGTGGAGGGTGCAGCTCAGCTCCAGGTCCAGTTGCCGTTTCTAGTTGCAGGGGGCATAGCCCACCATCCCTTGTGGGAGTCGAACTGGCAACCTTGTGGTTGAGAGCCCGTGCTCCAACCAACTGAGCCATCCGGGAGGCAGCTCAGCTCAAGGTGCCGTGTTCAATTTTTTAGTTGCAGGGGGCGGAGCCCACCATCCCTTGCAGGACTCGAGGTATTGAACTGGCAACCTTGTGGTTGGGAGCCCACTGGCCCATGTGGGAATCGAACTGGCAGCCTTCGGAGTAAGGAGCATGGAGCTCTAACCGCCTGAGCCACCAGGCCGGCCCTATTATACTATTTTTATAGTTTCTAAATGCCCAGCAATGCAGTGAGTTACATGGGTACTTGATAAATACGTGAGTGTTGACTAAGAGTCACTGAACTGTATATACTTGGCCACATTTTTCTTAATTTTGCACTAATTCTCGTTTCCACCCCCTTGTTTGACCCTTCCAGATTTATTCACTGATTCTCTAGCATTATAACATAGTATAAGATTTATAATATTTTCCTTAAAATGCTTATTCCTTATGTTTTTTTCTCTGTTGAATAAAAGCAACCGGTTATATTTTGATCATTCTGAGTGAATAGTTGGTTTCTAATGCACTTTGTCATTATTTTAACACAAACTACATAAACCTGTGTATTTGTTTGAATTATTGATAAGGAACGTGAGCTAAGCAAGGCTGAGAAAAACAACAATGTAGAAACTCTAAAAACAGAAGTAATAAGCCTTCAATATGAGAAAGCAGATCTGGATAGGACCCTGCGTAAATTGGACCAGGAGATGGAGCAGTTAAACCATCATACAACAACACGCACCCAGCTGGAGATGCTGACCAAAGACAAAGTACGACCTTTCTTCTTCTTCTAATTTCTGATATTTAAAATAGCTTAGCTCACATTCATAATTAATACACTAATGATATATTTAGTCAGTGTTTATATTTTAGAGTACAAGTGAGCTTAATTTTCTATAAAATAGACTTTCAAGCTTAAAAACTATTTTCTAATTACAAAAAAAATAATACAGAAGTATAGCGCACATTGCTGTTAATTTTTATCATATATTAGATTGGTGCAAAAGTAATTGCGGTTTAAAAGATTAAAAATAATTGCAAAAACTGCAGTTACTTTTGCACCAACCTAATATATGGCAGTTCTAATTTTTATATCATCAGACTTGTTAGTCTTTTCTCTTATGGCTTAGCAAGGTTCTCCCCACTATAAGACTTTAAGAAATTTTATACTTCTTGCATTTTTATAGTTTTACTTTTTAAACCTAGAACTTTAATCAATCTAGAATTTATTTTTGGTCTTGATATTATGTGGAAATATTGAGCTTTATTTTTAAAAGATTTTCTTTTTTTCTATAGACTGACAAAGATGAACAAATCAGAAAAATAAAATCTAGACACAGTGATGAATTAAATTCATTATTAGGGTATTTTCCCAACAAAAAACAGCTTGAAGACTGGCTTCATAGTAAATCAAAAGAAATTAATCAGACCAGGGACAGACTTGCCAAATTGAAGTAAGTAGTTGCAACATTTGGAGGTGTAATAGAAATCTCTTATTTCATGCTTCCATTTTTAATTGTTTTAAAATTATGTATTGTCATGAAATGGTATGTCTTGTTAATTGACTTTGGTTTTCCTATATTTTATAAATTAAGTAAAATGGTAACAGATAGTGATTTTGGGCCTCTTGTTCTTTGAAAGTTTGCAGAATTAAGTGAGAAGATTAAAATTCTTCTTTATTAAAACGCGATCTGAAACTATAAAACTCCTAGAAGAAAACGTAGGGGGAAAAGCTTTGTTATATTGTAATTGGTGATAATATCTTGGCTATGACGCCAAAAGCATAGGCAACAAAAGCAAAACTCAACAAATGGAACTACATTGAACTTAAAAACGTCTACGCAGCAAAAGAAACAGTAAACAGGGAAAAGGCAGCCTACAGAATGGGAGAAAATATTTGCAAGTCATGTATCTGATAAGGGGGCAATATCCAGAATATATAAAGAACTCCTACAACTCAAAAATTAAAAAAAAATACAACTGGATTAAAAAATGGGCAAAAGACTTGAATAGACATTTCTCCAAAGAAGAAATACAAGTGGCTAATGAACATATGAAAAGATGCTCAGCATCACTAATTATCAAGGAAATGCAAATCAACACCACAGTGAGCTATCACTTTACACTGGTTAGGATGGCCTCAAAAACACAGAAAATACCAAGTGTTGGTGAGAATATTGAGAAATTGGGACCCTTGTGGCACTGTTAGTGGGAATATAAAATGGTGCAGTCCCTATAGAAAACAGTATAGAGGTTCCTCAAAAAATTAAAAATAGAACTACCCGATGATCCAGCAATTCTACTTCTGAGTATATAGTCAAAAGAATTGAAAACCTAATCTTGAAGAGGTATTTGCAAATTCATGTTTATTGCAGCATTATTCATAATAAAGTGGTGGAAGTAACCTAAATGTCCATTGATAGACAAATGAATAAAGAAAATTTGGTTTGTGTGTGCACGTGTGCACACGCACAATGAATATTAATTCAACTTTAAAAAAGGAAATCCTTTCATATGTTACAACTTGGATGAAGCTTAAGGATATTATGCTAAGTGAAATAAACTAGTCACAAAAAGACAATATGTGATTCCACTTATATGAGGTACCCACAGTAGTCAAACTCTTAGAAACAAAGTAGAATGGTGGTTGCCAGGAGCTGGGGAAAGGGGGAGAGGGGAGTTACTGTTCACTGGGTGTTGAGTTTCAGTTTTGCAAGACAAAACTCATCTATTCAAGCTGTTGCACAATAATATGCATATAGTCAACACTACTGTACTTGCACACTTAAAAATGGTTAAGATGGTAAGTTTTATGTTACGTGTTGTTTTTTACCACAATAAAAAAAAAAAGTGATTGCTTTTTTTAAATGTCACCTTGAGTGGTGGTAGAAAGTTAAAAATTCCACACACATTTTTGCGGAAGATAGTGGATTTGGCTTGGGCTGTGTTAAATTTGTATTTATTGTGGAAATGCTTGTTAGGGAATAGAATATTGCAGTTTGAAGTTCAGAAGATTGGAAGTTGTTGCTTTGTAAGTGATAACTGGAGTCATGCCACCTTGAAGGAGTTATGCAAAGAGAAGAGAAAGGGTTATAGTCAGGCTCCTGGGAAACGCCAACATGTAAACTGTTGGCAGGCAAAGGAGCAAGTAAAGGAAACTGGGACATGCCCAGGCAGCCGGGGTGAGAGCCAGCTGTGTGGGGTGTGTGGGGTGCCTTGAGGAAATAGTCCTTCACGGGGGTGGGGGGGAGGTCAGCAGTTTTTGGTGCTGCTAAGATGGTAACCTTGGTGAGCAGTGTTCAGTGGTCAGGATGTCTTCCAAATTTTTACTATGACTCAAACAATGGGAAGTGTCAATATGAAGCACATGTGCCCTCACACACATTTATCTGAAACAGATTTCTCAAAATAGTTTTGTCATAACTATGCACAATCTACCGCAATATATTCTGTTCTGTTTCATTTTTAAAAAAATACGCTGAGTTTGAAGCATTCAATTGATCACATGACTTTCCTAGTGCATCTTAACCTGCAAATTGAAAAACCCTGATCTATTAGGTTGGTGCAAAAGTAATTGAAGTTTTTGCAGTTATTTTTAACCTTTTAAACTGCAATTATTTTTGCACCAACCTAATATGTCGGCATTGAAGGCTGGCTAGGATGATATTTAAGAGTTGGATTGGAGATAAATTGTACTCGTGATCAAAGTCTTTGATGAATGAGAGGGATTAAATGATCAGGATGTAAGTAGTTGACAACAAGAAGGAGGTGACAAAGGAAACGTTTTTATGGGAGGGAAGTAATATGGTGAAAGGGTCCAAAGGGAAGTAGGAGAATATTCCCCTCCAATAGATACAGCCAATAGATCCAGCAAGTATATTCTCCTTGCTGAGGCTTTTAACTCAAGATCTAAGACTGTGAACCCCTAGAAACCAGGCAGAATTTCACCTACTTTACCCATTTCTCTGGGAGCAGGTCCATGACCACTGTTGGCAAGTGAGTGTCCTGGGGAGATAGTTCATGTATGTGGAAGTGATTACTGCCGTGACTTCTAAAAAAAAGTACTTGGTTGCAACACACCTTTGTAATGTTTCTTGGCCGAATTTGTCGTATATCTACCTACTCAAACTTTTCAAACTCATTTCTCATGTTTTAACATTGTAATCCATGTTTATTCTTATTTTAGCAAGGAACTAGCTTCAGCTGAGCAAAATAAAAATCATATAAACAATGAGCTAAAAAGGAAGGAAGAGCAGTTGTCCAGTTATGAAGATAAGCTGTTTGATGTTTGTGGTAGCCAGGATTTTGAAAGTGATTTAGACAGACTTAAAGAAGAAATTGAAAAGTCCTCAAAACAACGAGGTAAGTTACCTGCTTTATATTATCAAGGCACTGTGACACTTTTGAATTTTCATGGACAGGTACCTAGTAAGAATGGGAGATTTAAAAACTTGGTTTTGGAGCCAGATGGCTTAAGTTGTAGTCCCGGTTCCACAACTTACTTGTTGTGTAACTTTGTGCAAATTATAGAAACCTTCCTATACTTAAGATTCATCAGCTGAAGATGTAATTACCTACCACCTTGGCTGTCAGGGAGGAGTAAATGAGATTATGGAAGTAAAGCTCTTAGAGCAGTTTTTGGCACAGCTCTAACATTGTGTTATGCATTTTGTGTTACCAGAAAATAATTTGTACAGTCTGAATGTATTATGCCCTTTGGAAAAATATTTACATATCAGAGAATTTCAATTTCTTTCATAATGTATTTATAAAGCAAGAAGAATGTCATATATTTACAGAAGATGATGTAACCATACTGACAAAATTACATTTTATATTCTTCTCACTGGAAATATATATTTATTTTCTTAAAATAGCCATGCTGGCTGGAGCCACAGCAGTTTACTCCCAATTCATTACTCAGCTAACGGATGACAATCAGTCCTGTTGCCCCGTCTGTCAGAGAGTATTTCAGACAGAAGCTGAATTACAAGAAGTCATCAGTGATTTGCAATCTAAGCTGAGGCTTGCTCCAGATAAACTCAAGTCAACAGAATCAGATCTAAAGAAAAAAGAAAAACGGCGTGATGAAATGCTGGGGCTTGTGCCCATGAGGTGAGAATAGGGGCTTATTACCGCACACATAGCAGCAACAGCCACAGCACTGCAGAGATGCCCATCTGATGGCTGGCATATGGCGGGGACCAGTAAATACGTCTTGAATGAATAAAAGTTCAAGTCAGGATTCTGAGCCAGTATGCCCCATCTCATGTTACTTACATGATAAGAAATAATTCTTTTGTTTAAAGGCAAGTTTACCTCTGATTCTAGTCATAGGGCAGATACAATCTGTGTGTGTGTGTATGTTTAATTTCTGAGTCTTGGCTAGGGCAAAAATTTTGACAGATTTAGAACTTTTTGCTGATGTAACTTTTTAAACCCAGCAAAAGAATTAGACTGAAAAGCTCACCAGGAGACAAATTTTAAACTATATTATGTCTTTTGCACTTTCAAAAAGAATGAATCACAGTATTTCTGTTGTTTATTTTTCCCTTGCATTTATAAGAAATTCAGACAATGGTCTATATATAAATAAAATAGAATCAGAAAGTGTGTGATGATTGCCTTGGTGCCTCCCAAGAACAAAGCACAGAGCTGGTCACAGAGACAGACCAGTAAGACATGACCCTCAAGGAGCTGACAGTCTAAGAAAGGAGACAAGCTCTCAGAATTAGACATTTAGAAAGCTGGGCTAAATAAAGTACTTAAATAATGCATTTGTTGGAACCAATTAAGTACTTTATTAAGAACAGAGAAGCCAGTGGACTATGGAATAAAGAATAGGATTTTGGGTGGGGCGTGGGAGATGAGGGTAAGGGGGATCAAATATATGGTGATGGAAGGAGAACTGACTCTGGGTGGTGAACACACAATGGGATTTATAGATGATGTAATACAGAATTGTACATCTGAAATCTATGTAATTTTACTAACAATTGTCACCCCAATGAATTAAAAAAAAAAAATAGGATTTTGAGAAGAAGGTAGGAAGGGGAATGTAAACCATAGGGAAGTTGGTTCAACCCAGTTAAGAGAAGGAAAGGGGAGAAGGAAATGAGAGCAATGAATATAAAGGGAAGGAGAGTATGACCTATACAACAATAGAGGTAGTATCTGGAGTTTGGGGAGTTATTTGTAGGGATTGATTCCCGTAAATTGGGAAGACAGGATTGTACTATATTCAGGCTTAGTTACCACTCTGACTGATAGGTGATGAGTAGCCATTCTGAGGGATTTAATCAGAGGTGTATTTTAGGAAAATTAATGTTAATGTATCAAATGGATAAGACTGAGAAAAACTCTAGAAGCAGAAAAACCAAGAAGGTATGTTATCCTAGAAACCAAAGAGGAGTTTCAGGTAATGTAGGACAGGTCTAAGGTGTGCTTTGTGGTAGCCAGCCTCCAAGATGGGCCCCACTGATCCCTACTTCCTGGTATTCATAGTTTTCTATAGTCTTCATGTTCCAGGATTGGTCTGTGTAACCAATAAAATACAACAGAAGTGATAGCATGTCCCTCTGGGATTAGGTTACATAAGGCACTAAGGCTTCCTGCTCTGCTCTTCTCTTCTTTTGGATCTGGGGGAAGCCAGCTGCCATGTGAGCAGCCCTGTGGAGGGCCCCAGTTGGTGAGGACCTGAGGCCTTGGAACAGCCATGTGAGGGAGTGTGCCGTCTGGAAGCAGATTCTGCAGCACTCAGACCTTGAAGTGACTGCAGCTTCAACAAGACACCTGAGTCAAAAGTACCCAGATACCTCTCCTGATTCTCACATCTGTGAGAAATAAGTGCTGTTGTTTTAAGCTGCTAAGTTGTAGGCTATTTTGTTCTGCAACAGTAGATAACTAATGTCATCAAGGGTGAAAACCAAATAATTGGGGCTATAGAGAGATGATAAGGAGACAAAAGCAGTAGTATGAAAATGAAAAGGAAGGAGAGGAGTAAGGCAATATCTTAAAAAGTAAAAGATAAAATAAAAGATAAAATTTAAAGTTGGTAGAAAGTGCATGTCGAGGAAATGTGAGCTTAGTTCTGTAATAGTGATATATTTTAAATAGCAGAAATCAACACTTATATTTTGGGACACTTGCTGTCGCAGCTCCCCTTGTTTATTCATTGTTGTACCTCCATAATTCTTTGTGGTTTTTAACTTTGGTGTCTATTTGCTGAATGAACAAGAACTGTAATATCTGGTTCAGTTAGTTATTGCTGTGTATCAAACCTCCTTAAAACTTAGTGCCTCCCAACAACGATTTATTATGATTTTTCAGGATTTTGTGGAATGATTGGGCTTAGCTAGGTGGTTCTCACTTGGGGTCTTTCACGTGGTGGCAGTTAGATGTTGGCTGCAGTCCTCTCCAGGCTCTCCTGGGCTGGACATTCATGATGGCTTGCTCACGTAGCTGGCGGTGATGCTGACTGTTGATGCTGAGAGCCCAGCTGGAGCTGTCAAACAGAATGTCTTCACATGGCCTCCACATGTGTCATGGGCTTTGGGCAGCATAGTGGCTGTGTTACCAAAGGACGTATCCTACGATCAAATATTCTAAGACACAGTAAAGAGAAGCTGCAAGTCTCTTAAGGCTTGGGCGCAGAGACTGGCACATTGTTACTTCCGCTGTTTTCTGTTGGTCAGAGTAGTCACAGAGCCTGCCAAGATTCAATGGGAGGACAGACTTCACCTCTTGATGGGAGGCGTGGCAAAGAATTTGTAGCTAACTTTAATCCACATAGTACCCCAATATCTGGAGTGGCTCCTGTGTACCGTTCTGGTCACCACACATAAAATAAGATGACCTGAAGCTAAATTAAATATATAGTCTGTCAGGTGATGATCAGTGCCGTGGGGAAAAATACAGCGTAAGGTAATAGTACCTGAGGGGTGGTAGGAGGGGAGTTAACTGATGAAGGTGGCATTTGAGCAGAGATCTAAGAAGTGAGGGAGCCAGCCATGCAGCTTCCAGGAGACGAGCATTCCAGGTGGTGCAAAATCCCTCAGGCGTGTTGGACCTGACGGCCAAAGGAGAAAATGGTTGAAGATGAGCTCAGAGGGGTAGTAAGGAGACAAATTTTGCTTATCCTCTTTGAGGAAACTAATACTTTCATTTAAAGCCCCAAACTTACCAACACTTAATATACGTGTAAGACCACCGTCATGAGTAAAATGTCAGATAAAACTATACCTGTTTATATTTTACTTAGTACTAACTCAGGTTCATTTATTGTAACACCTCATTTAAATAAAAACTCAACTAATGTTTTTCTCCATTTCTCCCAAAGGTTTTTTCAGTACTATATCTGTGTTGGTCTCTTTTACTAAAATCCCCCTGGAAAAGAAATGCTGTCACAAAAATAGGTGAATTGAGTTTTCTGAAAATTTTGAAAAAATAGAGACTCTAATAGGTCTCAATAGCCCATTCTCGGGATATATCTTTACTTTTTCTTAGAATACTTAATTTTTAACATCTTAGGTAATGACCAAAAAAGAAAGCACCAAAACCTGGACCACATCGATAAGGGTTTTTGTGTGTGTGCGCGTGTGAAAATGTAAAACTAAGGTTCAAACTGGGAATGGATGTCTGTAGTTCTCCACAAAGATGTCCCCAGTGAAGTTAATGCTTGACTGTCATTTGGCTATCATAGCTGTGTCACTTTTTAGGTACTGCGCACATAATTTAAGGCTAACTTGTGGTCTGTGATCACAGCATTTAGGAAGTGACGAGAGCATGGAGTTACTCATAATCGCATGCCTTCAGATTTACTTGGAATTTTTTTCATTTCTGTGGTGTAAAAAATTATAGGTCTTCTGTTGTCACAAATCAATTCAGGTTGGCATTTTTTAGTCATAGTATAGACTTTTTAAAAAACATTAACTCAATAGCAGTAGGCAAGAGCTAACCCCTGAGTTTCTAGTTTTTCCCTTAGTTTATTATAAGACTCCCATTAGAAACCAATTCAATTTATTGTACTAATTTAACTTTAATTAAGAATTTGGAATTTTTCTGAAATAAACTTGATAGCTTTTTTAAAAGATAAAATACAAGTTTTATTGTTTTAGAGGTGTCAGCAGCTTCGTCAATTATGTAAATGTCTAATCACTGTGTTGTGCACCTGAAACTAATATTTTATGTGACCTATAATTGAAAAAAAATTTTAAAGGACACTAAACCAGGAAAAGAAGAAACTATATGAGAAAGACAATGCTCAAGTGCTAAGCTGGGTGGTAATGAAGTGAGTGTACACAGTCAGAGAAGGAAGAGACAAGTAAAAGCTGGTTCTGAGAGGAGACTTCTAGGAAGAGAGACTAGACTGCCTTGAAGATTGGGTGGGATTTGATAAGCTTCCGGGAAGGCACTGTGTTCCAGTATCAGGGAATAGCTCTGTTCCATAGGCCCAGGTCATCTCAGACATCTTGAATTTAGAAGGCAAAATGGAAAAAATTCTCCCTAGTTAGCGCTACTGGGCTGCCAAGATTTAAGACAAATGTTTTTAGTGTGAATTTTGTCTACTCTTATTATTTCTCTACTTAACCATAAAAGGGTTGTTTAATAAAATAATGAGAACAAACATATATATAGTAACTGTCATATTAGCTAGAATAGCAGCAGTAAACTGAGTTAACAGTTTTTGTGCCGTAAACCCCAATGTAGCATTTGGCTATACAGTTTCCTTCCTTCTTTCCATCACTTTTTTTACTTTTTATTTTGAAAAAAATTTTAGACTTACAGAAAAATTACAAAAATAGTACAGAGAATTCACGCATAACCTTTCACCTAACTTCTGATGATCACAATTTATGTAACTGTAATACAATTATCAAGAAATTAACATTGGTAGAATGCTATTAACTAAACTACAGACCGTATTTGAATTTCAGCAGTCTGTTCATAAATGTCTTTTTTTTGTTTCAGGACTCAATCCAGAATCCCACACTGCATCTAGTTATTATCTCTCCTTAGGCTCCTGCAGTCTGTAACAGTTCTTCAGTCTTTGTTTTTCATCATCTTGACACTTTTGATGAGTGTTGTCAGTTAATTTGTAGAATATAGCTGTTTGGAAAACAACATAGTAATAATTGTTATGAGCAACAAGTACCAGTGGATACTAAAATCAATGGGCAAAAGTTTGAGGAGAAACAGGATAATTACATAGTTTCAATCGATGTATCTCTTAAGATATTTGTTAATTACAAAAAGAAAAATAGTAACTTTATAATGGATAAATCTGGTTGACACCATCTTAACCAAGTGAGTGAGTTTAACATCTCCAGTAATAAGTCATACTGACATCATGTACCCATTGATATGATGCCCTGAGAAGGGTATAGTATCGCTTCTGTGATATTATTGCCAAAAATACATAACCTCCGTCTCTTGAGAAAACAATAGATAACTTAATTTTTAACTGTGTTTTCTATTTAGGCAAAGCATAATTGATTTGAAAGAGAAGGAAATACCAGAATTAAGAAACAAACTGCAGAATGTCAATAGAGACATACAGCGCCTAAAGAATGACATAGAAGAACAGGAAACACTCTTGGGTACAATAATGCCTGAAGAAGAAAGTGCTAAAGTGTGTCTGACAGATGTTACAATTATGGAGAGGTTCCAGGTAAGTTTACTGTAGTTTGAGGTAGAATAAAACTTGTTTCATGGTGGTTTGAGTGTGAAGTGTGAGAGTGTTAAGAACAGTAGCCACTATTCAGGCACAGATTGTGTTTAGAGTTCCCCATCCTAAATTATTCATAGATTATGAGGAATTAGTAGTCTTGTTTATTTTCATTTTCAGTCTGCTTGCTTTTGCTTACATCATTGAAATTATTAAAAATTAACTTCATTTTCATCCTATTAAACTTTGTTCAAATTGATCTCAAAGTAGTTGTAAATTTAGATTAAAAAATAATAGCAATTAATTTTTAAAGATTTTTGAGTAATGACAATGTAGTAAGTTTCTTAAAGGAAATACTGTTTTATTCTTAAGATGGAACTTAAAGACGTTGAAAGAAAAATTGCACAACAAGCAGCTAAGCTACAAGGATTAGACTTGGATAGAACTGTTCAACAAGTAAACCAGGAAAAACAAGAAAAACAACACAAATTAGATACAGGTAATACAGTCTATTTCCTCCCTTTCCCATTAAAGACGTCAACACTTCCAGCATATGCTTGTTACCATAAATGTTACACCTGTTATATAGACAAGGAACTTGCCTTTCTTCCTTCCAGCCTGCAGTGTATGCACTCTCTTTTCTCAGAAGCATCACTACTCCTCAGTTTCCTCTCTTTGCACAACACATTTTGAATGACGAGTATCAAATGAGCTGTCCTCTTTCTCAGTCATACCCACAGGGCAGGTATGACTGAGAAAGAGGACAGCTCATTTGATACTCATCATCCAGGAGAGGACAGAGAGCTGGTTTGGGGGCTGCAGGGTTCTTGTGGCACTTTTGTTGCAGTAGGTGGGACCCATAGAAACCAGCCTTTGTGGATTCAATAGACCTATAAAACTGGAAGGATGCTGCTCATAGCATTTTCTGTACCCTCACATTAATCACTGTGTCAATACATTTTTCTGTAGTTTCCAGTAAGATTGAATTGAATCGTAAGCTTATACAGGACCAGCAGGAACAGATTCAGCACCTAAAAAGTGTCACAAATGAACTCAAATCAGAGAAACTTCAGATATCCACTAATTTACAACGTCGTCAGCAACTGGAGGAGCAGTCTGTGGAATTATCCACTGAAGTTCAGTCCTTACACAGAGAGATAAAGGTAAGAATATTCGTACATGTTTGTTTTTAAAATTAGTTCAAATGTATGAAATGTTCTTAGTATTGTAGTAATTAGAATTATAGTTACTGTAAGGATAAAATGAA
This sequence comes from Rhinolophus sinicus, assembly GCF_036562045.2. NCBI lineage: Eukaryota > Metazoa > Chordata > Mammalia > Chiroptera > Rhinolophidae > Rhinolophus > Rhinolophus sinicus. Next base: position 75,738,801 of record NC_133759.1, read on the forward strand.
AATGGTATAGTAATTCTTTGTGTGGCTCCTGGGTGACAGAGCTTGTACTAACAGGTAAAGATTTCTGGGAGAAGGATTTCGGTCATAATAAGGAAGCATTGGCTGCCTGGTTAATTTAGTGAACTTCCTGTTATTGGAGGTGGTGGCTAACTCTGTATAAGGATTTCTGCTTGTATGGGAGCTTTGTCTTATTTACAGATTCTATATACACGTCAGACACTGCCTCTCAGTCATAGCACCTTTCCTATTTGATTTCAGATGTAGTCTTGGAATCCTTCCCAAAACAGTGAACAGGCACTTAGTTGCTACATGGAGTGGAACCCGTTTGGAATCCCTCATCTTGATTAATCAAATCTAAGACCCAACCAATTACATTTTTGAACAGTTTTAGAAATAACAATCTTACGTAGGTTTTCATAATTATATACATTTAGTAAGCACTAAATATATTACTGAATCTGCAGTTACTATAAATGTTCTTAAGTATTTTTAGATTACAAAGTATCAGAGGCTTAGAGTATGATATAAAATAGTACTACCTTACATTTGTATAATTTTTAGTGTTTATAAAACACTTTGACAATAAGCCACTTAGTGTCTCAGTAACCCTCTTTAGATATGTGACTAAATCCCCTTTTACAGAAAATGAAATTGAGACTTTTAGATGTCCCGTGACTTCCTCAAGTTCACACAGCTAAGTAAGAATAGCAGGGTTAATTTCAGATACTAGGTCTTCCGACATCGACTACATTTGACTTCACACTACCCCATTCACTTCCCAATACGATAAAATACACCTGCATTGAGGTAATACTAAATATTCTTTTCTACCTTTGTGGATTCATTAGATATTTCAGGTTCTTAAAATGTTTGAGCATTATTGTTTTGAATGGTTATCATATAATATGCTGTAGAGATATTACAAGGCTAAATAATGCAGATTTCTGATTAGTAAACTAGTTTGTCACTTAAAAGCCCCTTTCCTTCCAACATTGGTGTGTACACATTAATATAGTTGTGTACTAGTACATTTTTCTTACCGTAAAATACTAGTTGGTCTTAGCAAACTAAGCTTAAGGACAACAGTGTCCTTTACAGTCATATTCCCCCCTATAAAAGAGAGGTATGGAGTGAATGAGCTTCCTTGTTCTTTGGTCACACAGGCTGGGCCCCTGCAAACTCATAAAAACTTAAACCTGAAGCCACATGCTCATATAATTGGGAGTACATGATGTAGATTAAGAATTGAGACAGTGGCTGAGGCAGTATATCGCGGTGGCTCAGAGAGAGACTTGGGAGCTGGATGGGATTTGAATCCTGGCTCCTTTATTTACTGGCTGTTGTGACTCTGGACAGATATTTTATGCCTGTTTGCTCATCTGAACTGTGGGATGAAAGTAATGGTACCTTCCTCGTAGGGTTGTTGGAAGAAGCAAATGAGTTGATTTTTAAACCCTGGCACATAGGAAAGTGCTTTTATGACTGTAAAATCTTGATATCCGAAATAAGATAATGGAATATATATAAGCCTTTGTTTTTTATATTTTTAGGATGCTAAAGAGCAGGTAGGCCCGTTGGAAACAACATTGGAAAAGTTCCAGCAGGAAAAAGAAGAATTAATCTACAAAAAAAATACAAGCAACAAAGTAACACAGGATAAAGTAAGATCATTTATATGTTTCTGACCAAATATATATACTAACATTGTGTTCACAGCACCATGTTGGACACCATTATGTCACATGAAATTAACATGATAAGATACAGTACTCTTAGATTTGTGATATAATCTTGACCTTAAAAATTCTTGTTAAAATAAGGATTAAACTTAGTTTGCTTCTTGACCTAAAATAGAAGTTGAGACTGTTTAATCCAATCCCATAGGTTATAAAGGGAATTGTCTGAGATCATAAAATTTGCTGGTGATGAAAACTAGAACCCAAGGCTCCTAACTTCCAAGCCAGTGCTTTACTGTGCTCTCCTAATTAAGTTTTTGTTACTTAAATATATTTCCTTGGAAATAAATCTTAAATGCCCTGGTCCTCAACCAGTCTATATTTAATAAATATTTTTCTACAGATGAATGACATTAAAGAGAACGTTAAAAATATTCATGTTTATGTGAAAAACATTGAGAATTACATTCAAGATGGGAAAGACGACTATAAGAAGGTAATTAAGAACTTAAAACTTTATTTGTTTATATTTTTATTTCTTGTGCTTAAAGAATTTTCTTCTTTGTAGCAAAAAGAAACTGAACTTAATAAAGTAATACTTCAACTAAGTGACTGTGAGCAACACAAAGAAAAGATAAATAAGGAAATGGGAATCATGAGGCAAGATATCGATACACAGAAGGTAGGTCTTTTTGGTTTATGGCTTTTGGTATCACTTAGACCAATAATATTCTTCATTTTGTACTTTTATTTTCAATAGGTCCATTAAGTAGAAATTCAAATAATAGATAAAATCAATTCTAATAACATATTCTTTTTTATTTTATTTTCAATAAAAAAATCTATTGGTAAAAATTTAAACATAAAAGCCTACAATTAAAAGTATCCCTCCCTTTCTGCTAATTTCAATCTCACTTCTAGACGTCATTACTGTTACAGCTTTTTGTTTGTTATTAAAGAGTTTCTTATTCATATACCAGCAGATAGATAGATAATATATGTGTGTGTGTAGGTATGTTTACTTCTACAGTTGAGCTCATACCACACATATTCTGCACCTTGCTTTTTTCACTTGCAATTTGAGTTTACCTATCAACTCAATTCACAGATTCATAATATTCTTTTTAATGATTATAAAATATTCCAGAACTTACTTATATGTAACTTACTTGTATGTACCATATAACTTAGTTATATGTACCATAACTTACTTGATTACTTTTTTCCTTATTGCAAACTGTGGCAGTAAATATCCTACATATATCTATTTTTTCTTACATATTTTTATATAGGATAAATCACACAAAACAGGGATTGAGGTATAATAATATATTTTTAAAAGTTGTCTGTAGGTAAAATATATATTAAATCATCTTTTAGTTGATTCCTCTAGCATTTATTTTTCTGTATTAAATTGATTTCCATAATATAATTAAAATCATATTGAGAAACTATCTTCAACATGCCTTATGCAAGCCTGATAGTTAATATACCTTTAAAAACTACGATTCATCCTTGATCAATGCAGGGGTTGGTACCAATGCCCTACACAGTGAAAAATTCGTGTATAACTTTTGACTCCCCCAAAACTTAGTTGACCCTCAGTATCTGTGGAGGATTGGTCCAGAAACCCTCTCCCTCCTCCTCCACACAGACACCAGAACCTGAGGATGTTCAAATCTCCTGTATAAAATGGTATAGATCAGTGCATACAGTTGACCCTCTGCATCCGCTCCCAACCGTCATTGAAAAAAGTACAGGTATTTTTTGGGGAAAATCTGCATATAAGTGTGCGGCTCAAATCTGTGTTGTTCAAAGGTCAACTGTATACAATTTCTCTGTTCCTGCTGTTTTAAACAAAATTTGCTATTTGAATGCTTTAATCACTTGGTTATAAGTGGTTGTTAAATTCTCTGAAGATTAGCCACATCAGCTTTTTAGAGGATCTCTGACTGTAGTGCCAGGAATTTCAAATATATGAATATGAGTCAGAGGTAAATTAAATCTCTGCCGTCTAATATATGCTGAATATATAAATTTATGATGCATATATAACAAAATACTTAGTACTAGCTTATATGTGGGTTCCCTATTTAAAATCACTATCTATAAATCAGTAATATCTCTCCATATACGTATACTAAGATGAGTAAGATTTACCAATCTGTGGTCCTTTTCATGTTGATGTTCTAAACTTAGAGGTTCTGACTGTATTAGTTTACTTCTATAACCTACTTTGTTCCAGAAATCATTTACTAAGTTATATACATAGAGCAATGCCAAATAACATTTTAAATTAATGGGAAAATGAGACAAGGAGAGCCGTTAAGTACAACAAATCCTTGAATAACATTGTTTCATTGTAATGTTGATGAGATACCTAGGAACTTAACCAGTGATATATCATTTAAGCTATGTAGTAAAATTGGTTTTGTTATATATCATTTGACTTAAAGTTGCAGAACCTATTGATGACAAGTGAAAACTTATTGTAGATAAAATGTAGGCCGTGAAATCTGATATGCTTGCTAAAGATTCTAGTAGTCATATGAAGAAAGGAAGTTACAATTAGTTAAGGTTCACATTGTCTCAAAGCTAAAAGGAAACCAGTTCCCTGTACTGAGAGCAGAGAAAAATGTCTTCATAGGCAGTCACAGAAGGAAGACACTATAGATTGATAAAAACTATGTCTTCAGCAAACTTCATGGGGCTATTTTTTTAAAGTGTGTTTTAGGATCTTTATCATCCGTTGATGAGGTTCCATAGAGGGTGGTGTAACTGGAGTCTAAAATAAATGTTAGAATATTTAGAGAGCAAAGGTTAGAGAGGGGCACTCATCACAAATATCTGTTTTTTCCCACTACTAAGAACTTAACCAAGAAAATTTAAAACATACGTTCTCATAAAAACTCGTATAAGAATGTTCATAGCAACATTATTCATAATAGTCAAAATATGTAAATAACCCAAATGGTTATCAACTGATGAATGGATAAACAAAGTGTGGTATATCATATGTATTAGGGTTTTCAAGAGAAACAAACAACAGGATATGGGTGGATGAATGAATGTGTGTGTGTGTATACACACACACATACACACAGACACACACACACACACATATAAACTTGTAAGGAATTGGCTCACATGATTGTGAAGGCTGAGAAGTCCTAAGATCTGTAGTTGGAAAGCTGAAGACTCAGGAGACAGCTGATGTTACAGTTCCTGTCCGAATCTGAAGGCCTGAGAAGCAGGAGAGCCAGTAGGCCAAAGAACAGCTGAGGTTTCAATTTGAGTCCAAAGGCAGGCAGAGACCACTGTCCCAGTTCACACAGTCAGGCAGGAGTTACCTCTTACTCAACTTTTTTATGATAGTCAGTGATAGGTCGGCCAGTAAAAGAACATGCATGGTCAGGCAAGTTAAGAAAGTTTTTATTGTAAGACAGAAAAGTGTATCAGACTGAGCAAAGACCGCTACAGTCCGGGCTGCACACCTAAAGGAGACGTGCAGCCCCGAGGGAGGGGGTGAGGAGGGTTTTTATAAGGGGCTGTGCTGACAGGGGAGCACTGTTTGGACAGAAAATGCTGACTTGCCTGCAAGCCAGTAGCTGTTTTGTGGCGTTTTCTGTTATCGCAGATTTGGCTCTGTCTGTAGGTGCAGGCCAACAGACATTTTGTTGTTTTCTTGCAGACATAGCTCTGTCTGTAAGTCAAGGTCTCTGAGACCTAATAGTCAGGTTTTCAATTGTTTGGATGAGGCCCACCCACATTAGGGAGGGCAAACTGCTTTACTCAGTCCTAAGTTCAAATGTTAATCTTATCCAGAAACACCCTCAAAGACACACTCAGAATAATGTTTGACCAAATGTCTAGGCATCCCATGGCCCAGTCAAACTGACCTATAAAATTTATTCACCCATAAAAAGAAAATATTGATATATACTATAACATGGACAAACCTTGAAAATATTATGCTAAGTGAAAGAAGCCAATCACAAAAGACCACATCTGTATGATTCTCTTTATATGAAATGTACAGAATAGGCAAATCAGAAAGCAGATTAGTGTTGCCAGGAACTGGAGGGAAGGAGAGAGAAGAGATTAGAGCGTGACTGCTAATGGGTATGGTGTTTCTTTTGGGGGTGATAAAATGTTCTGGAATTAGTGGTGATGGCTATTCAACCTTATGAATATACTAAAACCACTGAATTGTATACTTTTAAATGGTGAATTTTATGGTATATGAATTACATCTCAATTTTTTTAAAAAATCACCTGGATTATTAAAAATACACGTTTATGTCTCTATTCCAGACCAGTAAATCAGGATCTCTGGGGCATGGGCAGAGGCATTAATACCTTCAAGGGTTTTGATGTATATCTATAACTATTAATAACTGAGCTAGAGTGCTGCATAGCTTTCAGACAATCCTCTATAAAAGGCATTTTTCCCAACCAGACGTTTGGTGGATATTGGACTGTAGTCTATTCAGTGTATTGCTCCATCATAGGTACCTAGAATACAGCTCATTTTTATGTTTCCTTTAGGTGGCCAGCTGCATGCATTAACTGTCATCTGAGCTGGATGATAGGGATTAATATTTAAGAATTGAGGAGCCTAGTAGTAGCTTATGTACATGATGACACCCTACCAAATTTAGTCCACAGAAAAAAATTTTGGAAGTTTAATAATCTGCCTCCCTCATTTTTCAGATGAAGAGAACTGGAGGTGACCTAACTTACTACCCAAAGTAAAAAAAAAAGAAAATAGTAACAGAGGTAGAACTTGACCCTACATTGTCAAATGCTAGTATAATAGAAAAACAATTCTGGTGTACTATAACTGCAGCTGGTTTTTGTTCCTGCCTTTTTCTGATACTTTATAGTTTATAGAATATACAAGGTCTGACAATTAAGTTCATGAACTTACTGCAATAATATCAGAGGGATAATTCCTTTTTTTATATCAGAGGGATTATTCATTATGAATTTGTACCAACTGGACAAATAGTTAACCAAGTTTACTATTTGGAAATGCTGAAAAGGCTGTGTGAAAAAGTTAGATGACCTGAACTTTTTGCCAACAGTTCATGGTTCATGCATCACGATAATGCATATAACACTGTTTGTGAGGGAGTTTTTGGCCAGTAAACAAATCACCATATTGGAACACCCTCCCTACTCACCTGATCTGGCTCCCAATGACCTTTACCAGAAGAGAAAGGAATTATTGAAAGGAAGACATTTGGATGACATTCAGGACATCAAGGGTAATATGATGACAGCTCTGATAGCCATTCCAAAAAAACAATTCCAAAATTGCTTTGAAGGATAGACTAGGTGCTGGCATGGGTGCGTAGCTTCCCAAGGGGAGTACTTCGAAGGTGACTGTAGTGATATTTAGCAATGAGGTATGTAGCACTTTTTCTAGGATGAATCCGTGAACTTAATTGTACGACCTGGTAACTGGAATTCTCACTTCTTAAAATATAAGGACAGATATGACCCAAAAGTCTTTCATTAGCAATTACTGAGCTAGGCACTGTGCTGATTACTTTACACACATTAACTCAATCTTATATATGATAGGTGGTATTATTATCACCATGTTACACTTAAACTGAGGTTCAGAGAATTTAGTTTGTCCAAAGTCATCCAGTTTGAAAGTTGTAACCCTGAGATTTGAGCCTAGGGGTACTTGACTTCGAAGCCTGTGATCTTTAATGTGCTGTGTACTGTCTTTCAATATGAAAGCAAGAGCAATAGCTGCTAACCTAAAAGAAAGAAATGCCTACCTTTTTGGTGACTATGCATGTAAACACACCAGGAACACTATTTCATGCCAAAAGTCAATTGCGCCCAAAAATGTGATGTCCCTTTAGAGTTCTTTCATGGTGACTGCCAGTCAAGATAGTGGCATAGGGTAAACACTGCTTGCCTACTCCCATGACCACATTGAATTACAACACAACCATCATTGAGAACCACCTGAAGACTAGATGAACAGAATTCCTATAACTAAAGATGTAAAGAACTAACATCAAGACTGGCAAGAGGTGCGGAAACTCAGAACGGGCAGTCCCATACCAATGGTGTAATGATTAGAATCGGGAGGGATATCTCAGCTGCAGAGGTACCTCCTGAGGAGTGACAGGTCCCAGCCTCACAGTGGTCTCCCCAACCCCACACTGGGCCGCCCGTCCTGGGGCACCAATACCAGGAAGAGAAGTCCCCATAACATCTGGCTGTGAAAACCAGTGGGGATTGTATCGGAGAAAGACAACTGGCTGCTAGAGAATTAGGCGATGGAGGTCTTAAAGGGTCCAGGCACAGACTTAACTCGCGTATAAACTCACTCACTCTGAGATTCAGCAAAGGTGCAGTAGTTCCAACAGTACCAGGGACCTACACGGAAGAACTATTGACTAGCTTCAGGACAAGGGCTGGAGGGGCAGGAGTCAGGGCAGCTCACTCCGGGCACAGAGTACTATTTTTCCTTTATTGAACTCCACCACTGCCACCACCACCCAGCCAGCAGGCACAGGTAGGTGCCCAGTGTGAGCTCTCCATTAACATGGCTAATACCATTCACCCCACCCTGGTGATTACCTGAGATCTCACCCCACCCAATTCCTGCAGCCCACCCAAACCTCTTTCAGTGACTTTTCCACATAAGCAGACTGCCTTGGATCATGCTGCAGACTTTCCTGAAATCTCTCAAAGGTCCACAAACTTTAGATAAGCAACAGCTGTCCTCAGAATGTCCTGTACCTCTTGCTAAGTGGACCCAAGCCCGGCATTAGTGGCAGCTGACCTCAGTTTGCAACATTGCCTCTCCCAGGTGCCTCCAAACCCTGCACAGGTGGCAGCCAACTGCAGATCACTTTATGAACTGACCAGGCTGGGCACATGCAGCAACTGACCTTGGCCTGCACTGGAGCCTCTCCCAAGAGCCTCTAGAACCAACACACCCAGTGACCAGCTTCAGACCACCCTAGAGCACCATCAAACCAGCTCTACACATGACATACCCGAAGAACTGACTGGCAGGCACCTGAGACCTACTGCAGTGAATCCCGCTCCAAGGGGTCAGCGCTCACACAACAGCTCGTCCACTGTTGTCACAACCAGTCAGCTTGAGAGTCAGTTTCACCCACTGACATGCCAGGAGCAATCAAGGCTCAACTATAACAGGAGGGCACACACAACCCACACAAGGGACACCCCCTGGAGTACCCTACTCAAGTGACCAGGGAGACTGTGCCACACTGAGCCGCACAGGACACCTACTACATAGGGCCACCCTACCAAAACTGGGAGACATAGCAGATCTACCTAATACATTGAAACAAACACAGGGAGTCAGCCAAAATTAAGAAGACAAACATGTCTCAGATGAAAGAACAGGACAAAACTCCAGAAAAAGAACTAAATGAAATGGAGACAAGCAAGTTACCAGATACAGAATTCAAAACACTGGTTATAAGGATGCTCAATAAACTTAGGGGAAGAATAGATTAACTCAGTGAGAAATTGAACAAAGAGATAGAAAACAAAAAAGAATTGTCAGAAATGAAGAACACAATAACTGAAATGAAGACTACATTAGAGGGAATCAACCACAGATCAAATGAAGCAGAGGATCAAATTAGTGATCTAGTAGACAAGGTAGCAAAAAACACCCAATCAGAACAGCAAAAGTAATTTTAAAAATTAGAATAGTTTGAGGGACCTCTGGACAACATCACGTGTACCAGCATTCACATGATAAGGGTACCGGAAGGAGAAGAGAGAGCAAGGGATAGAAAACATTGAAGAAATAATAACTGACAATTTCCCTAACCTGGAGAAGAAAATAGGCATACAAGTCTAGGAAGTGCAGAGAGTCCCAAACAAACCCAAAGAGGCCCACACCAAGACATAAATCATAATTAAAATGTGAAAAGTTAAAGACAAAGAGAATCTTTGCCTTTAAAAATAGCAAGAGAAACGTAATTACCTACAAGGGAGCTCCCATAAGACTGTCAGCTGATTCTCAACAGACACTTTGTAGATCTGAAGGGATTGGGATAAAATAGTCAAAAAGTAATGAAGAGGAAGGACCTACAACCAAGGTTGCTCTACCCAGCCAGCTGTCATTTAGAATCAAAGGAGAGATAAAGAACTTCCCAGACAAAAAAAGATGAAAGAGTTCATCACCGCTAAACTAGTATTACAAAAAATGTTAAAGGGACTTCTTTAAGAAGAAAAGATAAAGTATATGAATTAGAAAATACAAGAAAGGAAAAAATTCTCACTGACAAAGGCAAACACAGTAAAAGCAGTAGATCAACTATAAATCTGGTACAAAAGTTAAAAGGCAAAAGTAGGAAGGTCATGTGTAACTACAACAATAAATTAAGGGATACACATACATACACACACACAAGGAGTAAAAAATGACAAAAACAAAAATGGAGGGGGTGAGTAAAAATTGTGACTTTAGAATGTGTTTGAACTTAAGCAACCATCAACTTAAAAGAGATTGCTATAAACATAGTTTGGTATATATGATGCACATCGTAACCATAAACCAAAAATTACAAGAGACATATTAGAAATAAAGAGAAAAGAAGCCAAACACAACACTATAGAAAGTCATCAACACACAAGAGAACGAGAATAAGGAATAGAGAAAAACTACAAAAACAATCAGAAAACAAAATGTCAACTACATACCTACCAATACTTATTTTGAATGTAAATGGATTAAATGCTCCAAACAAAAGACATAGGGTGGCTTAATGGATATAAAATAAGACTTGTACCTATGCTGCCTACGAAAGACTCACTTCAGATTGAAAAACACAGGCTAATAGTAAAGGGATGGAAAAGAGTATTTCATACAAATGAAAATGAAAAGTTGGAGTAGCAATGCTTATATCAGACAAAATAGACTTTAGAACAAAGACTGTAACAATAGACAAAGACATTGCATAATGATAAAGGGATCAATCCAACAAGAGGTTATATCTCTTGTAAACATTTATGCACCCAACATAGCAGCACCTTAATATATAAAGCAAATATTGACAGACTTAAAGGGAGAGATCGATAGGAATAGTAGGGGACTTTAACAGCCCATTGACATCAATGGATAGATCATCCAGACAGAAAATCAACAAGGAAACAGTAGCTTTAAATGACACATGAGTCTAAATGGATTTAATTGATATTTTTAGAACATGTCACCCACAAGGAGCAGAATATACATTCTTTTCAAGTACACATGAAACATTTTCCAGGATAGACCACATTAGCCCACAAAACAAGTCTCAATAATTTAAGAAGTTGCAATCATATGAAGCATGTTTCTTTGATCCCAGTAAGACAAAACCAGTAATCAAAATACAAGAATAAAACAAAAACAAACACATGGAGGCTAAATAACATGCTATAAACAATGAATGGGTTAACAATGATATCAAGGGGGAAATCAAAAGATACCTTGAGAGAAATGAAAATGAAAACACAATGACCCCAAATCTATGAGACATAAGCAAAGAAGTTCTAAGTGGGAAATTTATAGTAATACAGGCCTTCCTCAAGATACAGGATAAATGTCCAATAAACAATTTAACCTACACCTAATGGAAATAGAAAAAGAACAAAGCCTAAACAGAGTGCAAGGGAGGAAATAATAAAGATCTGAGTGAAAATAAATGAAATAGAGTCTTGAACAATAGAAAAGTTCAACAATAGCTGGTTCTTTGACAAGATTTAAGAAAAGAATGTGATAACATCTTTAGCCAGACTCACCAAAAAAAGGTGAATAAATCAGAAGTGATAACCAACACCACAGAAATATAAAGGATTATAACGAAATACTATGAACAATTATATACCAACAAATTGGACAACCTGGAAGAAATAGATAAATTGCTAGATACGTACAATTTTCCATGGCTAAATCAGGAAGAAAGAAACTGAACAGATCGAATACTACTAAAGATACTGAATCAGTAATCTAAATACTCCCAACAATCAAAAGTCCTGAACTGAATAGTTTCATAGGTGAATTGTACCAAATTTTTAAAGAAGAATTAATACCTATCCTCAAACTATTCCAAAAAATTGAAGAGGAGGGAAGGCTCCCAAACTCATTTTATGAGGCCAGCATTACCGATAACAGAACCTGACAAGGACACTACAAAAAAAGAAAATTATAGGCCAATATCCCTGATAAACATAGATACAAAAATCCTCAACAAATATTAGCAAACCAAATTCAGTAACACATTAAAAAGATCACACACCATGATTAAGTGGGATTTATTCCCGGGTTGCAAGGCTGGTTCAATATCCACAAATCAACACAATCCACCACATAAAGAAAATGAAGGTTAAAAACCATGTGATGATATCAAGAGATGCAGAAAAAGCATTTGACAAAAATCCAACATCCATTTATGATTAAAAACTCTCAATATAATAAAGGCCAGATACGACACACCCACAGCTACCATCACACTGAACTGTGAAAAGCTGAAAGCTTTTTCTTTAAGATCAGGAACAAGACAAGGATGTCCACTCTTCACCACTCTTATTCAATATAATATGGGAAGTCCTAGCCACAGCATTCATACAAGAAAAAGATATAAAAGGCATCCAAATTGGAAAGAAGTAAACTGTCATTATTTGCAGATGAAATGATACTTTGTAGAGAATGCTAAAGATTCCACCAAAAAACTATTAGAATTGATAAATGTGGCAGGATACAAAATTAATATTCAATAACCAGTTTTATTTTTATATACCAATAATGAACTATCAGAAAGAAAATAATCCCATTTATAATTGTGTAAAAAAACAACAACAAAAAAAAACAGGAATAAATTTAACCAAAGAAGTAAAAGACCTGTACTCTGAAAACTGTAAGACATTGAAGATGATACAAATAAATGGAAACATATACCACACTCGTGTTGGAGGAATTAATATTGTGAAACTGTCCATATTACCCAAAGGAATCTACAGATTCAATGCAATCCCTGTCAAAATACCAATGGCATTTTTCACAGAACTAGAACAAATAATTCTAAAATTTATATGAAACCATAAAAGACCCCAAATAGCCAAAGCAATTTGGAGAAAGAAGTTGGAGATATCATGCTGCCTGATAGCAAACTATACTACAAGACTGTAGTAATCAAAACAGCATGATACTGGCATAAAAACAGACACATAGATCAATGGAACAGAATAGAGAGCCCAGAAATAAACCCATGCCCGTATTGTCAATTAATCTATGACAAAGGAGGCAAGAATATACAATGAGGTAAGGCAATCTATTCAGTAAATGGTGTTGGGAAAACTGGACAGATAACATGCAAAAAAAACCCCAAAAAACTTGTAACTAGACCACTTTCTCACACCATATACAAGAATAAACTCAAAATGGATTAAAGACTTATATGTATAAGTTTCAAAACCAGAAAACATAGGCAATAAACTCTTTGCTATCACTCTTAGCAATATTTTTTTGGATATGTCTCCTCTGGGAAAGGAAACAAAAGCAAAATTTAGCAAGTGGGATTACATTATACTAAAAAGGTTTTTGCACAGCAAAGGAAACCATGAACAAAACGAAAAGACAGCTTACTGAATGGTAGAAGATATTTGCCAATGATAACATCCAATAAAGGGTTAATATCCAAGAAATATAATGAACTCATACAACTTATTACCAAATAAACAATCCAGTTAAAAAAATGGATAGAGGAACTGAAGAGACGTTTCTGCAAAGCGGACATACAGATGACCAATAAACATGAAAAGATGCTCAACATCATTAATCATCTGGGAAATACAAATTAAAACCACAATGAGATACCACCTCACACTTGTCAGAATGGCTATCATCAATAAATTAACAAACAAGTGTTGGTGAGGATGTGGAGAAAAGGGAATCCTCATGCACTGTTGGTGGGATTGCAAATTGGTACAGCCACTATGGAAATCAGTATGGAGGGTCCTGAAAAAATAAAAAAATAGAACTATTATAAGATCTAGCACTTCCACTTTGGATATTTACCCAAAGAAATCTAAAAGATACATGCACCCCTATATTCATTGCAGCATTATTTAAAATAATCGAGATATGGAATCAACCTAAGTGTCCATCAATTAAAAAATGTATAAAGAAGGGGCCGGCCCGGTGGCTCAGGCAGTTAGAGCTCCATGCTCCTAACTCCGAAGGCTGCCAGTTCGATTCCCACATGGGCCAATGGGCTCTCAACCACAAGGTTGCCAGTTCAACTCCTCGAGTCCTGCAAGGGATGGTGGGCTCCGCCCCCTGCAACTAAGGTGGAACACAACACCTTGAGCTGAGCTGCCGCTGAGCTCCCAGCTGGCTCAGTTGGTTGGAGCACATCCTCTCAACCACAAGGTTGCCGGTTCGACTCCCTCAAGGGATGGTGGGCACCCCTGCAACTAGCAACAACAACTGGACCTGGAGCTGAGCTGTGCCCTCCACAACTGAGATTGAAAGGACAACAACTTGACTTGGAAAAAAAGCCTGGAAGTACACACTGTTCCCCAATAAAGTCCTGTTCCCCTTCCCCAATAAAATCTTAAAAAAAAAAAGGATAAAGAAGATGTGAGCTATATATATATATATATATATATATATATATATATATATATACACACACAATGGAATATTACTTGGCCATAACATAGAATGAAATCTTGCCATTTGTGACATCATGGATGGACCTAGAGGGTATTATGCTATGTGAAATATAGCAGACAGAGAAAGACAAAGACCATATGACTTCACTTATATGTGGAATCCTAAAAGCAAAATAAATGAACAAACAAAACAGAACTCATAAATACGGAGAATAAATTGATGGTTGCCAGATCGGAGGGGGGTTGGAGAGGTGGGTGGAAAAGGTGAAAGGATTAAATTGGCACTTAGGAAATAAGTCACAGGGATGTACAGTACAGCATAGGGAATATAGAGAATAATATTGTAGTAAATCTGTATGGTATCTGATGGGTCCTAGACTTATCAGAGTGATCACTTTGTAAGCACAGAAATGTCTGTTCACTATGTTAGACACCTGAAAGTACGGTAATATAATATTGTATGTCAACTGTAATTGAAAAATAATTTATGAAAGGAGTTATTTCTTGCAATCATGAAAGCAAATTCTAGTGTTACATAATAGATAAAAGCAAGCAATAACACATTCTCTTCTTCCTAATAAAGAAAAAGTACAAGGATAGTCCCTCATGGAAGAATTTTAGAGTCACAGCATCTGAAGTGGTACATCAGGTTGCTTTGACAACAAAAGGATATTTACAACCATACCGTGTTTCCCTGAAAATAAGACCTAGCCAGACAATCAGCTGGAGCAAAAATTAATATAAGATCTGGTCTTATTTTACTGTAAGACCGGGTCTTTCTAATATATATAATATACAATAACTGGGTCTTATATTTTTGCTCCAAAAGACACATTAGAACTGATTGTCCGGCTAGGTCTTATTTTCGGGGAAACGGTATTATTTAATCACCTTTAACTGCTTATAATGATGCCTTTAATAGATAGGTCTATGTTTATGTTATTTCCAGTAAAACTGAAGGTAGCCTTAATGCCAGTTAATAACAAAACAACCTCAAAATAGTGATTCATAGATGGGCAGGGTTGGATAAGAACACTAAGCACATGTCTTGGCTTCCATTTCTTCTCTCTCACGTCCCAAATCCTATTTTCCTGGTGACTCTGGCATTACTGTTGACAACAAGATATTGCCAAAGATCTGCCTCTCCCTCCACTTCCCACATGACTGAGTTTACCTCCTGGACAAGAGTTACTCCTAGCTCCATCTTTGAGAAGTCCTGACTTTGAACTTGTGATGAGTTTTCTATAATCAGGCTGCTTTTATGGACCAACCCAACATTATTTTTTCTCTAAATTTCAGAGTCAACTTACAAATTTTTTTACTAATGTTTGTTTCTTGACAACATAGTCTATTATTATAATCAGCAGCCAAACTACTGAAATAATTGTGTTTGTGTTGCTGCTGCTGCTACTAAGTGATTAGGTCTGTTTTTAAGGACAAAACTACTCAAAATAAGCAGCCAACTCCTAAAATTTTAAATTCAATGGCCAGAAAAGTGTCATCAAATACATAAGTATATACTATTTTGTGGCACTTTTTACTGCCTTGTATGATTATTATTTGTCAGCTTGAATGTAAAGACCTTATCTCACATACTTAAAACAATATCTAAGTATTTGCATACATTAGGAGACATAGAAGTAGGCAAAAAAATTAGGGGGAAACTTTGATAGTAGTATTGGTCTCTTGTGATCTTTTAGTTCAGTAGGCTCCATTATAGGGTTCCTATGCAAGATGATCCAGTGGGATATAGGTATAAAATATTTAAACATCTAGTTAATATTTTTGTTTAATTATTTAAATCTCTGTTTTGTGTATATGTGTGCCTTCCAGATTAGTCCAGGCCTGAAGATTCCTTCACACTGGCTTATTCTCCCTCTTTGGAGTTTTAACGTGATTCTAAGTAAGGCAGAATTATCACTACCTGTCAGCAGTTGCCTGTTATGAATCACATGTTGGTTACTTGATTATTTTTGTTAACTGGTTTAATACTTACATTTAGATACAAGAAAGATGGCTGCAGGATAACCTTACATTAAGAAAAAGAAATGAAGAACTGAAAGAAGTTGAAGAAGAAAGAAAACAACATTTGAAGGAAATGGGTCAAATGCAAGTTTTACAAATGAAAAAGTATGTTTTTAAAAAGTCTTTTGTTTACATACAGGCCTTTATTATTGAATTGTGAAGACTATTCAATACATGTTTTTAAAAAAGGATTAAGCCTTTAGCATAAGTGTCCCTTGAGACTTACAGGAAGGTGGACAGTATTTTTATGCAAATATATTTCATGGCCTTACAAATTAAATTAATGAAGAAGTGATATAGACTTTATAGTGATACTGCAAAGATGGGCAGGATTAAAAATGCCACATCTACAGATTTCTGCTAGCCTGCCTCACAAGATCATGGTATTGAGCAAAAAGAATATATGGACCCTGTGGATCCTGCCTGCGACCGAGCTTGTGCAATCTGTAATATTGCTAGTGGAGTTATTGCCAAAGTGATTTGTTGTTGGAGACCCTTCTATCTGGTCCCAGTTGTGATTGTGTGCCAACTAGGGCAGGGTGGGGTTGTTTTGTTTGTTTGTTTGTTTTAAGATTCACGTGGTTCTTCTTTAATCTGGTCTTATTGGTAGTTGCTACCTTCCTAGTGCAGCAGAAAAGATTTTATTCTTGCCTTCTCTGCCTTAGAGTTGCCTTAAGAATTCTGTAAGAACCCGACTGATGCTAAGGCACTAGACTGGTACAAAAAATTGTGCTCGCCAAATACTTTTGAACCACCTTAGCTGGTTAAATATAGGTCTCTCATTCACTCAGCCATTCCTTGTAGATTTTTCATTTGTCTTCTTGACTTTACACCAAAATCTGAATCAAAGAATGCTTAAGTTTTTCTAAAGAATATAGTAAATTGTAATTTTAATTTAATTTATAAAACCTAACAAATGGTTAATCCTGTTATTGTAAAAACTTGGTTTGGCTATTTAAAATCTCTTTCATATAACGAGGAAATTAGACTTCATAACTGGAAGTGCTCTTCAGCTTCTTCATTTTTTTATGCTTTAGGACACTGAGACCCAGAAAGTATCACAGGAAATGATGAGGAAAGCCAGGAATGTGACCCAGATTTCCCAACTCCCAGCCCTCAGCTCTTTAACGCTGTAATGTTAGTGCTCTCAGTGGCAAGTTGGAAAAAGTAAAGCTTTTAGAAGAAAGTTTTAAGTGAAACAATTTATTCTTTGCTACCAAAGACCAAAACCAGATATTTTTATAATTCCTTCTGTGATTGGTACATAACAATGCTTTTTGCATCCATTAAAACTACTAAGTACAACTGCTCTTTTCCAAACCTTTCTTCAACCAGGACACAACAAAAATGTCAACAAAACAGATAATCAAGCCAATTCTATAACGATGTTCATGAACTTGAGAACAGTGGTTGGCATGTAAAAGGGTAATTGTTAAGTGAATGAAGATTTTTAAAGGATATATTAAAATCTGTATTATCTATTAAGTTATCAGAAAAGTTTGGATATTTTACTATTTTGGGTCAGGGTTATGTCTTTTTTGTATACTTGTGTTAGAGAGTTTGTTTTCATAAAGGAGTACAAACTTTTAATAATCATTACTGTAGAAATTAGTTTAATTGAGATAAAGTTATATTTGTTTTGACATTGTGAAAAAATTATGACACCTATTATTCAATAACTTGTCAGTATTTGTATTTGCATTTTCTCTATTCACATTGAGAAGTTTGTGAATTTGTAATATTAATCACCAACAGTGCTTTACTTAGGTTAGTCAGTGTCTAAAAGGCAGGAACTTTCTCACTGCTCACATGTTATGAGAGTTCTTTATTCAGCACACAAAAATCAGTTGTTTAGAAAACGGGATGTTTCAGGGATTTGGAAGGAAGAAAATTTTCTTTCATACTGAAGCCTTAAAAAGCAAGGAGAGATTCTGTTATATGCTGATAAAGAGAATGATAAATGATATGTATCTCTCTAATGAGATCTGGCTTTTCCACTTCAGGCTGCTAAAACCTAAAAATAGTCCTCATTTGTCATTTTTCCCTTTTATAGTGAACATCAGGAATTGGAATCAAAAATAGATAGCATAAAAAGAAATCACAGTGTGGCAACAGGGCGACAGACAGGTTATGAGGAAGAAATTATTCGTTTTAAGAAAGAGCTTCGAGAACCTCAATTTCGAGATGCTGAGGAAAAGTATAGAGAAATGATGATTGTTATGAGAACAACAGAGCTTGTGAATAAGGATCTGGACATTTATTATAAGACCCTTGACCAGTAAGTATTGGGCTGGGGATTTGATTCCCATTGCAATGAATATCAACTAGTATATTTTAGTCATATTTTTTTCCTTTCTTACTTTTTAATTATATTTCATTCATACCAAAGAATGAAAAACTATGTATATGTATGGGATACACACACATGCTGAAATTATGAAGGTAAGTTATAATGCATATTAATACTAAGGCGTGTTCATGATACCACCCCCCACACACACACCCAACCCAAGAATTCTACCATTATCACTAACTGGCATCCACTTAAATGTTCCTCCTTATCTCTACCTTCTGACATTCCCACTCCCTGTAACCACTGGCACAGATTTTTGCTTTCTATGCTTTTTAAAAAAAATAATTTTTTCTATGTATGTTGTTTTTTCGAGCTTTTTAAAAATATCATATTCTGTGTATTCTTCTAGGATTTGCTTTTTTAAATTTTCTTTTGTTTTTATATATGTATGTTGCTTGTAGCTGTAGTTCTTTCATCTTCACTGACGTACAGAATTCTATTGTGGGAATATACCACTATGTATCCATTTCCTGTAGATGGACATTCAGTTGTTTCTGGGTCTTTACCCTTGCTGCTAGGAACATTCTTGTCATGTCTGCTGGAACAAAGGTGTAAGAGATTCCATAGAATACATGTGTGGTGTAAAATTTATGGGTTGCAGGATATGCTCAATTTTACAAAATAATGTTAATTTTTTTGCCAAAATAATTTTACTAGTTTTCACCACTAGCAAAGTATAGGATTTTTTGACACATCCTCTGACATTGATTTTGTCTTAATTTTTGTTAATCTAAGAGGTTTAAAATAGTAAATCATTGTGGTCTTCATTCGCAGTTCTTGATTTCTAATATCGTTGAACATATTTTCATGTTTGATCATTTTGTTTCCTCTTTGAAATATTTGTGTCTTTTACCCATTTCTAATGTATCATTGGTCATCTTATTGATTTGCTGGCATTCTTTATCTCTTCTACATTTAATTCTTTTTCAGTTATATGTATTATAAATATTTTCTCAAGCTTTTTGTGTTTATCTTTTCACTTTCTTATAGTGTCTTTTAATGAACATTTTTGATTTTAAGGTAGTTGAATTTACCAGTCTTTTCTGGTTAGCTTTTTTTTATGTCTTTATGAAATCCTTCCCTACTACTATGTTGTGTTCAAAACGTTTTAGTTTTGCTTTTCACATTTAAGTATTTAATCTTAAGTTGAATTTTATGTACAATATGAGGTAGAAATCCAATTTCATTTTTCCCTTATGGATAACTATCCTGGCTCTGTTTATGAGTATCCTTTTCTTAATGATCTGCAGTGTCACGTATGTCACATATCAGAATTTCATATATCAGTTCTGGGTTTTCCATTCTATTTCACTGGTAATTTTGTATATTTCTGTGCCATTGCTGAGACTGTTTTACTTACTACAACTTTAATATATTCAGCATATAACTGAATTTTGTTTTTTATTCAGTCTGACCATCTTGGTCTTTTAACTGGTGAATTTAGTCCTTTCAATTAATTGTGATGATTACTTAACAGAGTTGTATTAATTTCTGTCTTTTTTCCTATTCTCTTCCTTTTGTGGGGTTGAATTATTTTTCTTTATTCCTCTTTTTTCCCTTTGGATTGTAAATAATTATATTCTACTTTAGTTATTTAGGTGTTTACCTTTAAATTTTTAACATGCATATTTTAAAATCAAATGCATTGACTCTCAGAGTAGCTCTGGAGCAGCATTATCAGTGTCACCTTGGAACTTGTTAGATAGGTAAGACGGGCAGAGATGCAGTCCCACACCCACAGTGTGGAGATTAATAAACACAGCTCAACTTCAGAGGTTCCCCCTGAGGAGCAAGGGGTCTCAGCCCCACACCAGGCTCCACATCCCAGGGCACTGGTGCTGGAAGAGGAGTCTCCATAACATCTGGCTTTGAACATCAGCAGGGATATCCAGGAGAGTTGAAGGACAGTGGGAGACTGAAATGCTATTCTTAAAGAGTTTGCACAAAAACTCGCACAAAGCTCTATCACAGAGGCAGCAGTTCAAGAAGTGCCTGGATCATACGGAGGGAATTAAATTGACCAACTTTAGGATGAGGATGGAAGGCCAGGCATCAGTTGGAATTCTCTCAGGGGATGGAAGCATTGGCAGATGTCATTGTTCCTTGGTTGAGCTCTTCTCCCCTAGCAGGCCTCACATCGGTGGGCACAAAATCTGTCACCCTCCACTAACCTGGCTAACACTGTTTGCCTTATCCCAGCCAACTTGCTCACCTGGTCTGAGCCTCTTCCAGCAACTCCAGACCCTCCACACAATCAGTAGCCAGCCTCAGCCCATACCACAGTCTCTCCTAAACACCCCCAAGTTCCACACAAGTGGTGACTAGCCTCGGCTTGCACTGCAGTCTCTCCCAAGCACCCTCACACTCAACACAGCAGCGGCTAGTCTCAGCTCACATCATAGCTCCCACCCAACAGTCCCATGCCTGGCACAAGTGGCAGCTTTCCTCAGCTCAATTATAATCTTTCCCAAGCGCCTCCAAGCCCAGCACAAGAGGGATCAGCCACAGTTCACATTATCATAGTTCCTACCAAGTGGCCCCAAACTTGGCACAAGTGGCAGCAGCTGGCCACAACCCACACCAGAGCTCTTCCCAAGAGGCTCCAGACCTGACATACCTGGTGGCCAGCCACAACTGCACCAGAGCCTCACCCAAGCAGCTCCACAAGTGACACACCCAATGGGCAACCTCACCTGGCATCAGAGTCCTGCTGGAGGGATTCCTGCTCCATGGGACCAGCCCCCACACAATAGCTCTTCCACTATAGTCAGCCAGTCCTCACAGCCAGGAGGCCTAAGGAACAAGCCCACCCACCGACATGCCGCAGCAGTCACAGCCCAACTACAACAGGAGGGCACACACAACCCACACAGGACACCCCTGGAGCATCTGGTTATGGTGACAGGGGGAGACTGTGCCACTGGGCCAAAGAGGACGCCTACATAAGGCCACTCTTTCAAGACTGGGAGACTTAGCAGATCTACCTAATACATAGAAACACACAGAGAAACAGCCAAAATAAGGAAACAGAGAACTATATTCCAAATGAAAGAATAGGACAAAACTCCAGAAAAATAACTAAATGAAACAGACACGCAATCTACCAAATAAAGAGTTCAAAACAATGGTTATAAAGATTCTCAAATGCAAGAGAAGAATGGATGAACTCAGTGAAAACTTCAACGAAGAGGCAGAAAATATTAAAAAGAACCAATCAGAACTAAAAAATACCATAACTAAAATGAAAAATACACTAGAGGAAGTAACCAGCAGGTTAGATGATGCAAAAAAAACAAATCAGTGATCTGGAAGACAAGGTAATGTAAATCACCGAATTGGAACAGCAAAAAGAAAAAATTTAATGAGATAGTTTAAGGGACCTCTGGGACAACATCAAGTGTACCAACATTCTCATCATAGGAGTCCAAGAAGAAGAGAGAAAGGGATAGAAAACCTATTTGAAGAAATAATGACTGAAAACGTTCCTGACCTGGTGAAGGAAATAGACATACAAGCTCAGGAAGTACTGAGAGTCCCAAACAAGATGAAGCCAAAGAGGCCCACTCCAAGACCATCATAATTAAAATGCCCAAAGTTAGCGATAAAGAGAGACTCTTAAAAGTAACAAGAGAAGAGCAGTTATGTACCAGGGAGCCCCCATAAGACCAGCAGCTGATTTTCAACAGTAATTTTGTAGGCAGAAGGGAATGGCATGATAGATATAATCAACATGATGAAAGGGGGGGGGGACCTACAACCAGTAATACTCCCCAGCACAATTATTACTCATAATTAAAGGAAAGATAAAAAGTTTCTCAGACAAGCAAAAACTAAAGGAGTTCATCACCATTAAACTAGCATCACAAGACATGTTAAAGGACTTTCTTGAAGTGGAAAACAAAAGGCCAAAACTGAAAATAAAATATAGGAAAGGAAAGAAAAAAATCTCACCGGTAAAGGCAAATACTTACTAAAAGTTGTGGGTCAATGAATTACAAAATTATTAGGTTGTGCAAAAGTAATTGCGGTTTTTGCAATTATTTTTAACCTTTTATTTTATTTTTATTTATTTTTTTAAAGACAGTTTTTTTTTGTTGTTTTTTTTTTAACAGGACTTTTATTGGGGAACAGTGTGTACTTCCAGGCCTTTTTTCCAAGTCAAGTCGTTGTCCTTTCAGTCTTAGTTGTGGAGGGTGCAGCTCAGCTCCAGGTCCAGTTGCCATTTTCTAGTTGCAGGGGGCACAACCCACCATCCTTTGCGAGAGTCGAACGGGCAACCTTGTGGTTGAGAGGACGCATTCCAACCAACTGAGCCATCCGGGAGCTCAGCGGCAGCTCAGCTCAAGGTGCCGTGTTCAATTTTAGTTGTAGGGATGCTGCCCACCATCCCTTGCAGGAGTCGAGGAATCGAACTGGCAACCTTGTGGTTGAGAGCCCACTGGCCCATGTGGGAATCGAACCGGCAGCTTTCGGAGTTAGGAGCATGGAGCTCTAACCGCCTAAGCCACTGGGCCGGCCCGTATTTTTAACCTTGTAAGCTGCAATTACTTTTGCACCAACCTAATAATATGAGGGTTAAAAGACAAAAGTAATAATACAATGTGTAAATGCAATAATAAATTAAGGGATACATACACAAAAGTATGTAAAATATGTACAAAAGATGTAAAATATGACAAAAAAAATATGAGGGGTTGAGTAAAAAATGTAATGTGATTTTAGAATGCATTTGAACTTTTATAAGTGACCATCAACTTAAAATAGACTGCTATAAACAAAACTTGTATATGAATCCCATGGTAACCAAAAAACCAAAAATCTATAATATATAATGGGTGCACAAAAAATAAAGAGGAATACAAACCACTATAGACAGTCATCAATGTACAAGAGGAGAGATAGAAGAAAGGAACAGAAATAACCAGAAAACAATAAAATGGCAATAACTACATACCTATCAATAATTACTTTAAATGTAAATGGACTAAATGCTTCAATCAAAAGACATAGATTGGCTGAATGGATTAAAAAGAAAAAGACCAAAGCATATGCTGCCTACAAGAAACTTGCTGGAGATCAAAAGATGCATACAGGATGAAAGTGGAGTAATGGAGAAAGATATTTAATGGACATGGAAAAAAGATGGGGTAGCAGTACTTATGTTAGACAAAATAGACTTTAAAACAAAAGCTGTAACAAGAGACAAAGAAGGGAATTACATAATGATAAAGGGATAAATCCAATAAAAGGATATAACTCTTGTGAACGTCTACTCACACAACATAATATCACCTAAATACATAAAGCAAATATTAACAGACATAAAGGGCGAGATCAACAGTAATACAATAATGGTAAGGGACTTTAACACCCCACTTACATCAATGGATAAATTGTCCAGATTGAAAATCAATAAGGAAACAGTGGCCATAAATGACACAGAGCAGGTGAAGTTAATAGACATTTACAGAACATCCCACCCAAAACAATGCACATTTTTTTTCAAGTGCACACGAAATAGTTTCCTTTATAGACCACATGTTAGGCTATAAAACAAGTCTCGGTAAATTTAAGAAAATTGAAATTATATCAGACAATTTCTCCCATCATAATAGTATGAAACTAGAAATCAATTACAAGAAGAAAACTGGGAAAAAAACACAAACATGGAGTAGACAACATGCCACTAAATAATCGATGGGTTAAGGAAGAAATTAGGGGGGAAATCAGAAGATACTTTGAGACAAATGAAAATGGGAATACAACAACCCCAAATCTATGGGATACAGTAAAAGCAGTTCTAGGGGGGAATTTATAGCAATACAAGCCTACCTCCTTAGGGAACAAAAAATTTTTCAAACAATCTCAACCTTATACCTAAAAGAACTAGGAAAAGAACAAACAAAGCCCAAAGTGAGTAGAAGGAAGGAAATAGTAAAAGATCAGAGCAGAAATGAACGAAATAGAAAATTTAAAAACAATAGAAAATATCAATGGAACTAAGAGCTGGTTCTTTAAAAAGGTAAAGAAAATTCATAAACCTTTAGCTAGACTCATCAAGGAAAACAGCGCCAAAATAAATAAAATCAGAAATGAAAGTAGAAAAGTGACAACCGACACCACAGAAATACAAAGTATTATAAAGGAATACTACAAACATTTTTATGCCAACAAATTGGACAACCTAGAAGAAATGGATAAATTCCTAGAAACATAAAATCTTCCAAGACTGAATCAGGAAGAAATAGAAATTCTGAACAATCCATTACTAGTAACAAAATCGAATCATTAATCTAAAAATTCCCAACAGGGGCCGGCCCTGGTGGCTCAGGCGGTTAGAGCTCCATGCTCCTAACTCCAAAGGCTGCCGGTTTGATTCCCACATGGGTCAGTGGGCTCTCAACCACAAGGTTGCCGGTTCAACTCCTCGAGTCCCGCAAGGGATGGTGGGCTCCACCCCCTGCAACTAAGATTGAACACGGCACCTTGAGCTGAGCTGCCGCTGAGCTCCAGGATGGCTCAGTTGGTTGGAGTGCGTCCTCTCAACCACAAGGTTGCAGGTTGGAGTCCCTCAGGGATGGTGGGCTGTGCCCCCTGCAATTAGAAACGGGAAGTGAACCTGGAGATGAGCTGCGCCCTCCACAACAAAGACTGAAAGGACAACTTGAAGCTGAACGGCACCCTCCACAACTAAGATTGAAAGGACAACTTGACTTGGAAAAAAGGCCTGGAAGTACACACTGTTCCCCAATAAAATCCTGTTCCCCTCCCCCAATAAAATATTAAAAAACCAAAAACAAAACAAAAAACTCCCAACAAACAAATCTTAGACCAGATGGCTTCACAGGTGAATTCTGTCAAACATTCAAAGAAGCATTAATACCTCCCCTTCTCAAACTATTCCAAAACTTGAAAAGGAGGGATAGCTCCCAAACTCATTTTTTGATGCTAGCATTATCTGATAACAAAGCCAGCAAAAGAAACAGAAAATTATAGGCCAATATTCCTGATGAACATAAATGCGGAAATCCTCAACAAAATATTAGCAAACTGAATTCAGCAATACATTAAAAAGCTCATACACCATGGTCAAGTGGGATTTATCCCAGGTATGTAAGGTTGTTCATTATCCACAAATCAATTAACGTGATACACCACATAAACAAACTAAATGATAAAAATAATATATCAATAGATGCAGAAAAAGCTTTTGACAAAATTCAGCACCCATTTATGATTTAATAAAAAGAACTCTTAGCAAAGTGGGTACAGAGGGAACATACTTCAACATAATAAAGCCCACATATAGCAAACCCACAGTTGACATAATCAGTGGTGAGAACCTGAAAGCTTTTTAACAATACAAGGATGTCCACTTTCACCACTTTTATTCAACATAGTATTGAAAGTCCTAGCTACAGCAGTCAGACAGGAAAAAGTAATAAAAGGCATCCAGATTGGAAAGGAAGAAGTAAAACTGTCACTATTTGCAGAAGACATGATACTATGTATAGAAAACCCTAAAGATTCTATCAAAAAACTATTTGAACTAATAATGAATTCAGTAACGTTGCAGTATACAAAATTAATATTCAGAAATTGATTGTGTTTTTATACACTAATAACGAACTATAAGAAAGAGAAGTTAAGAAAACAATCCTATTTACAGTTGCATCAAAAAGATCTGTACTCTTAAAACTATCTGACATTAATGAAAAAAAATTGAAAAAGACACCACTAAATGGAAGGATATACCATGCTCAGAGATTGGAAGAATTAATATTGTTAAAATGTCCATATTACCTGAAGCAATCTTCAGATTCAGTGCAATCTTTATCAAAATACCAATGGCATTTTTCACAGAACCAGAACAAATAATCCTAAAAACTTTGTGGAACCACAAAAAAAAAAAAAAAACAACGAATAGCCAGAGCAATCTTGAGAAAGAAGAACATAATTGGAGGCTACCTGATTTCAAACTACACTACAGAGCTATAGTAATCAAAACAGCATGGTACTGGCATAGAAACAGACACGTAGAGCAATGGAACAGAATATAGAGAGCTCAGAAATAAACCCATGCCTATATGGTCTGTTAATCTATGACAGAGGAAGCAAGAATATACAATGGGATAAAGACAGTCTATTCAATAAACGGTGCTGGGAAAACTAGGCAGATACATTCAAAAAAATGAAACTAGATGACCTTTTTGCACCATATACAAGAATAAACTCAAAATGGATTAGACTTAAATGTAAGGCCTGAAACCATAAAACTCCTAGAAGGAAACAGGCAGTAAACTCTTTCACATTGCTCTTAGCAGTATTTTTTCACATGTGTCTCCTCAGGCAAGGGAAACAAAAGAAAAAAAAATAAATGGAATTATATCAAACAAAAACTTTTGTACCACAAAGGAAGCCATGAACAAAACAAAAAGATAACCTACTGAGTGGGAGAAGGTATTCACAAATGATTTATCCAATAAGGGGTTAATGTCCAAAATATATAAAGAACTCATACAACTGAACATCAAAAAAATCCCATTAAAAACGGGCAGAGGACCTGAATAGACATTTCTCCAACGTGGACATACAGATGGCCAACAGACCCATGAAAAGATGTTCAATATCACTCATCATTAGAGAAATGCAAATCAAAACCACAGTGAGATCACCTCACACCTGTCAGAATGGCTATTATCCAAAAGAAGAAGTTGTAGTAGCAGATATGAGGATGTGGAGAAAAAGGTACCCTCGTGCACTATTATTGGTGGGATTGTAAACTGGTACAGCCACTATGGAAAACAGTATGCAGGTTCCTTAAAAAATTAGAACTACCATATGACTGAGCAATCCCATTACTGGGTATTTATCCCAAGAAATCAAAAACACTAATTCAGAAAAATAAATGCACCTTTATGTGTATTGCAGCATTATTTACAGTAGCCAAGATATGGAAGCCATTTAGGTGTCCATCAGTAGATTAATGGATAAAGAGGATGTGATAGGTATAGACAATGTAATATTACCCAGCCATTAAAAAAAAATGAAAATTTTCCATTTCCAACAACATGGATGGATCTAGAAGGTGTTATGCTACGTGAAATAAGTCAGACAGAAAGACAAATACCGTATGATTTCACTTACAAGATGTGATCAAAAACTATAGCGAATGTTTAAAAATGTATTACAGTAAAAGACACATTACCATTAATCCCCCTCAAAGTACTCCCCCTCACTTCAAACACACTTATCCCATCGTTCTTGCCACTTTCTGAAGCAGTTCTGGAAGTGCTGTTTTGTGAGTATCTTTCGTTGCACTGTTGTGGCTGCCTCAATGTCCTGAATCAATTCAAAACATTTACTTTTCATGGTCATTTTGACTTTGGGGAAGAGCCAGAAGTTGCATGGTACCAGATCTGGTGAATAAGGTGGAGGAGGACACACCATGATGTTTTTATTTGACAGAAATTGCCTTACCAAAAGTGATGTGTGACACAGAGCCTTTCCGTTGTGATCAAAAACTATGGTGAATGCTGCTGCTGAGTCCCATCCAACGGAAAGGCAGGGATCTTCAATACGGGAAGTGGTGCGTCGACCCTTAGTAACAGTGTGTGACAAGTTTCAGCTTGTTCGGTGCAGTCAGTTGGATGTGAGCTACAGTTGAGAAAAGGTGTGTTTTAAAGTGTGCTGTAAATTATCTTCCATCATGACAATGCTCCGTGTCACACATCACTTCTGGTATACGGCAATTTCTGTCAAATAAAAACATTACGGTGTGTCCTCATCTACTTTATTCACCGGATCTGGCACCGTGCGACTTCTGGCTCTTCCCCAAAGTCAAAATGATTCAGGACATCAAAGAAGGTGTGACAGCTCGACTAAAGACACTCATGAAAGAAGAGTTCCAGAACTGCTTCAGAAAGTGGTAAGAACAATGGGATAAGTGTGTTCAAAGAGAGGGGGAGTATTTTGAGGGGGATTAATAGCAATCTGTCTTTTACTACAATAATTTTTTTTTAATATTCATATTTTTTTATTACACCTCGTATATGTGGAATCTAAAAAATGAATTAAACAAAACAAGAACTAACTCATAGATACAGAGAACAAAACTGATGGTCATCTAATAGGAGGGGGTGAGGGAATGGGTGAAAAGGTGAAGGGGATTAAGCACAAATTGCCATTATAAAAGTAGTCATGGGATGTAAAGTACCGCATAGGCAATATAGTCAATAATGCTGTCATAATTGTTGCGAGATGGGTATGGGACTTATTAGATGATCACTTTGTATGGTATCTAAATGTCTTATCACTATGTTGTGTATCCGAAACTAATGTAATATTGTATGTCAACTATAATTTTCAATAATTTTTTTAAAAATCAGAAACTCACTGAAATTTAAAAAAAAAAAAGTGACCCAACCCTTGAATTGGGCAAAATAGATATTGTTAATCACTTCCAGAACAATCTCAGTGGCCTGATTGGAATTGAAGCCTTGGAGTTGGATGAGGAAAGGATGGGTTGTAAGAAATGGAGACAATGAGTATAGATAATTCTTGCAACAAGTTCTTCTGTAAAGGGGAGCAGTAAAATGGGGTCATGGCTAAAGGGGAATGAGGGGCCCAGTTAGGTAAGTTTGATGGGTTTTGTTTTCAATTTTACTTGCACATATTCTGCTTCAAGGTAGCTCTTCCACTTACTTAGTACATTGACTGCTGACCTGGGTTTCATATGCAGTAACTGAATAGGAAACTACACCTAGGAGCCCCCCAGATATCTTTACAGACCCTGAGGGCCAGTGACAGCAGGAAGAAGAGGAACACCTTCAGTAAGGCACCCGTTCATTCATAAATCCCTGTTCTGTTCTCTCTTGTCAGGCTCTGGGAAGATAGAGATATCATGCCATCCATCCTGCAAACTGCTAACAGCCCAATAGGGGAGACCATAGTCTGTGTTTGACCTGGGCCTTGAATAATGAAGGAAGGGCATTTCAGTAGAGAAAAGTGCCTCCATCACAGAGGCATCACACTGAATAGAGTGAGGGTATGTGAGGGGCTTGCGGAGGCAGGGAGGTACAGGGGTACTTTCCAGCAATTAGGCTTACTTAAGGGGTAAAGCTAAGCTGTTTACCAAGTTCTGTTATCTGGTAATCGGAAGAAAAGAAGTGGTACAGATTTCCTCCAAATTGAGTCTTTGTGGGCTTGTGCCTGCCAACTGTGGCCTTCTTAAGGTTTATACTGTGAGCCTTAACTCTGCCCTCTCACCTAGAATAAAGTGAGGTAAAAATTTCCCTCGTTGTTTCACCTCTTAGAATGAAGCATTCAGTCAGTGCAGTTGTTGCATTCAACTGTCTATTCAAGGTAACACAGGAAATTAGCAATGCATTTTCAAGAAAAGCAGATTGCCATCTGTTATTAGTAATCATCTAAAAACATCACTGATTATAAGTATTGCCAGTGGTCAGAGACACACTAGATGAGAAGGGGGAAGTTATCCATCATTTAGAATGTATTACTTCTTTTCCCCTTAATAGAATACGTCGATTAAAATTAAATGATTGTAGAATATATCACTCAAAATATACTGTTCTACCCTATGCCCAGTGTTCCACTGTCATTCTTCTCCAAACATGGAATGTTGCATAGAAAGCCACACTTCTTCTGAGACTGATAAGTGCCGACATGTAACTTTTACAGTTTTGCATCCAAGGCAGCCAAACCTGTGAGTCTGTTCAGAGCCTAGCTCCTGGCACGTGCGTGGAGGCCGTGGCTGGGCCCACTTCTCACAGCCATCGTTCTCCTCCTCACCATGGGTGTGCAGTTTCACATCAGCAGCCCCTGAAGCAGCGAGCAGGTTGATTGCAAAACCAAAAGATAGGCAGTCGCTTTTTACACTCACTGCAGTTTTTTTAACCAAATATTTATCTTACACTTGTGGTTGAACTATTGCCTGAATTTTAAAAGCTGATTTTTTGGGGAGTCTGGCTAAAGGAAATTAATTCAATAGTTTTAAGGGTTTTAAGTATTTAGTTTAATAGTCTTAAGGGTTTTATCTTGAAAAAGAGTCATTTTTCTTTTAAATGTGCAACTTAAATGTGGCAAATCAGGGATTTTTAGTTTTGCTAGATAATGAAAATCTTTATTAATTTGGAACATGAAACTCAGAATGTGATACTCATGATACCATTTCCCTGATATGAGAGGGCTTCCTCTGAAATTTTGAGAAAGGAATTTTTCACAATAGTAAGTACCAGGGCAGTCGGGAAGAGTATCCAATGTAATAATGAATAACGGTCATAGCCAATTTTTTAGCAACTCAAAGTTTGATACAATTTTAAATACAAGGATGAGAATAATGTTGGGAAATGTCCTTTATAAAAGTATAATCTTTTGTACTTTTTTCCACCTTGGTTAATTTTTATTAACTTACTATATCTTCATATTTCTGAACTAGTATTTTTTATTACAAAGGCATGTTTGTATTTGGCCCTCTTAATCAATATTTTATTCAAGAAAATAGCTTGAGACTGGAAATCCACAAGGTTTGCCATTTTATGTGTACTTCTCATTTTGAGCATCAGTTCAAATTTTGCAAAATGGTAGCTAACCTTACTCAGTACCTTGAGTGCTGGAGATGGTTTAAATCAGGGATGTCCAAACTTTTTTCAACGTTTTTCACCAAGGGCCATATGTGGTAAAATACACAAACAGCCGGGCCACTCACTCGAGGTGAAGTACGTATTGCCTCACCTGGTTTATTTAAGTAAACTAAATATATTTTTGGAATTTGCTGTGGGCCAATTAAAAATGGATTGCGGCCGCAGTTGGCCCGCGGGCCACAGTTTGGACACCCCTGGTTTAAATAATGAAAGAAGCCAGGCCTGGAAAGGTCTTCTCCTGGCAGCTGAGGTTTTTGGTCTGTGTAGATGATATTTTTCCAACCCCTTAGATACTGCTCTGTAATGATTGCATTTCAGGCATTCAGTTCTCTGCTAACGACTAAGTCCTAAGATGATTTAAAAAGTGGCCTCAGAGCAGCAGCAAAAACCCTGAATTATTGTCCTGTGGAGGCCTAACCTGTTTCATTTGTGATGTCAACCTAGAACACATGTATGCTTAGGAAGAAGATAACTCAGAAGCTTTTCATTAAATGTCCAAGTGTGGGATGCAGTTGGACAGCTTAGAACCAAAAGGAAAATCATCTCATTGCTGGGACAGCAGCCATGGTATAAAGGTGCTAAAGGACAGTACAGTCATCCTAACATTTAAAGGAGGTGTCTGTATAAAGAAGGGAGAGGGACATGGATGCAGACAGCTCCACACATTACACTGGCGTGTATCTTTTTCTATCTCTCTCTCTTTTTAATAGGCTTTTTAGAGCAGTTTTAGGTTCACAGCAAAACTGAGCAGAAAGTACAGAGATTTCCCATATTCCTCCCCCACCCAACAACCAAAGCTACCTTATTATCAGCATGCTTCACCAGAGCGGCACATTTGGTGAACCTACTTTGACATGTCATAATCACCCCAAGTCTGTAGTTTTCATTAGGGTTCACTCTTGGTGGTGTACATTGCATACCTAAGTTTTGACAAATGTACAATGATGTGTATGTACCATTATAGTATACAGAATAGTTTCACTGGCACATGTCTTTTTGTCTTTCTGGCCTCAAGGTACCCTCTTTCAAGCAGGAAATTGGTAGGCCCTTGTCATTTGTGAGGATCACATCTAAGGCTTACATGAATCACCAAAATTATCAATACTAATAAAGCCATCATTTGTCCTCATAAAATGCCATCTATTGTTACTGAAATTATTAAGGAAATCTTTCAGATTCTTAAGAGTATTTAAATATAAGACCAAATAATTTATAAACCACTATATTCTTAGATCTTAGACCTTTACACTTTCTTTTGGGACTCAGTTTTCACAAAACATACCACTTCATGTGAGTTTGTATATGCATGCAGCTGGGCGATTGCATCCCAGGCACAGTGTGGGGGCTGATGACCACTTACCCACACAGTTTCCAGCCCATGAAATTCATATCTTTGCCTCAGTAGAATGATTGTTTACTAGAGGTCATGGTCCTTCAAGGTCATTCTTAAATGTTAATTACCTGTAAAGTCCAGGTGCTAAAAGGGGTTAATTTGTGGGCCGGTATCTGTCAATCAACAAACAATCTGCTCTCACAGGGTTTCTGCGCAGAGCTGCTTGTTTCCCACAGCCCCTCCTAAGTCAGACCCTCCTCGTTCTTACCTGTATTATTGGGGTAGCTTCCCCCACCTCTTACCCCTCCTTTCAGGTTATTATACTTCTACCAGGTTAATTTTCCTAAAGGTGGTGGTCTCTGTTCCTGCTAATTTTAGGACAGAGTCCCATAGCTGGCCTTTCCCATTTCTTCTCTCAGTACTCACTGTGTTCTAAGCAAACTGAACAATTTGATTCCCTTAAGACTCTTCACAGTTTCCCATGTGATCTCTCCTTGGAATGTTACCTTGATGAAGCCCTTCCCAAACATGTGATTTTTCCTTCCTTTGTGCTCCATAATATTTTGTAGGACTTCCACCACTTAACCCATTCAGCCTTGTATCACCGATATTTATGCTTCCCTGTATTCCATTACTATGCAAATGACAGCATGGTTCATTTCCATGACACTGTCTAACATTTATTCAGCACTTAAATATTGTTACATTGGTGACATTTTTATTTCCCTCAGAGTGCTTTTGCATGTATGTTCACACAAATACATCTTTTTTGTTTGTATGTGAATAGTATCACACTGTAGTTATTTTTCTGTTGTCTTTTTCATTCACTTCACATGCGATGAAAATCTTTTACGTTCATATATGTAAGTATCCCTTTCTCAATGTCTGCATTTCATATTATCACTCTTTAATTTTTGCCAGTCTGCTTACATAAAAAAATCCTCTCACTTTATTTTGCATTTTTCTGTTTACTAGTGAGGTTAAAGATCTTTTCATACATTGGCTATTTGTATTTCTTCTCTGAGAATTGCCTATTCATATTTCTCTGCCAATTAGATTGTCTTTTTCTTAGTGATTTGTACCACTTTTTTTTATATTCTGGATATTAATCCTATTCATGTACATTGCAAGTAGTTATTCCTAGTTAGTCATTTGTCCTTTAACTTTCTCTATTGTATTATTTGTGACTTAATTTTTAGGTAGGCAAATCTTTAGTCTTTTTATTTATGGCTTCTTGATTAGAAGGGCCTTCCCAGTCCTAAGATTATAAAATGTTTTCTTCTGATAGTTTTATTTAACTTTTAATCCTTCATTTGGAGTTTGAGGTTC
Source organism: Rhinolophus sinicus (assembly GCF_036562045.2). Classification (NCBI taxonomy): domain Eukaryota; kingdom Metazoa; phylum Chordata; class Mammalia; order Chiroptera; family Rhinolophidae; genus Rhinolophus; species Rhinolophus sinicus. The sequence goes on from NC_133759.1 coordinate 75,772,851, forward strand.
GATAAAGGATAGTGATATAAATTTATTTTTTTCGTCTCTCCAACACTGTTAAAACCTTTCCTATTGATTTAAAATGTCATTTATAAACTGAAGTTCTGTATGTATTTGGTTTTATTTTGTTTTATTCCTGTCCCAGTACTGTGATTTTATTCTTCTGAAATACAAACTTTAGAGTCACCTTATGAATTTCATTTAAAAAAATGTTTTTAATCTTGTTGGGAGTTTTGTTTGGATTGCATTTACTTTATGGATTACTGAGGAAGATGGACATCTTTGCAATATTGTATCTCCCAATTTAGACCCTACAGTATGTCTCTCCCATTTAATCAGCTCTTTTTGTGCTATTGTCAAGCTTTGTAGCGTTTTCCTCTAGATCCTGTACCTATTAGATTCCTAGGTGTTTCATAGTTTTTTTTGCCATTGTCAATAGGGTCCTTTTTTCTATCATGTTTCCTATTGGATTTTGCTACTCGATAGTAAAACTATTAATTTTGTATGTTTATTTCTGACCACCTTATTAATCTTAATAGTTTTTCAGTTGATTTCTTAGGGTTTCTAAGTGTACAATTATATCACCTGCAGAAAGTTTTGGGATTTTTTTCTCCTCATTTATTCTTCAGTTCTTTTTATTATGTTACTGAATTGTTAGGGCTCTCCAGGACATTATTTTAGCATAGCTGTAATAAGAAGCCTCTCTCTCTTATTCTTAGCTTTCAGAGGAACACTTCTGTGTATTTTAATACTAAATTTGAAGCTGCTGTGGATATCAGATAGAGTGATTTTGTCATATTAAGAAAATTTACCTCTATTTTCTTTGAGGATTTTAATCAAAACTTAGTGTTATAATAAATACTTTTTGACAGCTATTGAGAAAATCAGTTTTTTTCTTTTAATCCATTAACGCAACAAATCATCTTCAACTTTTTTTCCTGTTGTATTATTCTTGCTTTCTTGGGATAAACACTACTTGGCCATGATATATTGTTTTTCATACCCTCACTAAATTTGACTTTATTTAGGATGTTTGTATCTATATTCATAAGCAAAATAGGCTTATACTTTTTTCTCCTTGTTTTCTCCTTGCTATGTAATACTTTATGTACTGGAGAGCTAAGTGTAACTTGAAGATTTGATAACATTTACTCATAAAACTATCTGAGCTTGGTGGCTTTAAAGATGGCATTCTGACTGCCTTTTTTTAATTCTCATATTCAAGGGCTATTAATATCCTCACCACTTTTCTCTGATCTAGAACAACTTGCCAACTTCGTCAAATCTCACTTTTCTTAATGGTAAAATGAAGATAACCAGACCTAACTCCCAGTATTGTCGTAAGGATTAAAGGAGATAATATGATTGTTTAGCATAATTGTGCCTCACATAAAGTAATCTCCTCAATAGTAACAACTATTATTATTGTTATTCCCTCAAGTGGATCAATGGAGTTACCCTAACCATCCCCTGCTGTTGCACTGTGGGGCTGTAAACTCAAACTAGACAGAGAGGATACAAAAGCTAACGGTTCAGCCAACAGTGCTAGGCATTGTCAACTATCTGATACACCCCTTGCTGACTGTAGATCTTTCTCAGGACTAAAGCTTTTTCCTGCAGTGCTGTCTCAGCAGCCCTACCCATGGGCTAGGATGCAACCCCTCTGTTGTACAGGGAGCCATGGCAGAGTGTGTTTGCAGCCTGGATGCCCGCACTCCACCTGGAGCTTGTTGGAAGTGTTTATGTTATTTATGGAAGATTTTTAACTGGAATGGAAAGATGACTATTTAAAAAAGTCATTTCCAAAATCAGGATTATAATGTATAAAGCTATGGATTACATGAACATTCTGAGGTTTTCTTCTTTCTTTTTTTAGCAAATACTTAGAAGTTTTGTCTCCACCCTTTAAAGGGAGTATAAAATGTTAGGCTGAGGTAGATGTATAAAGTAGAAAATGGAGACTTGTTGCATTCTCATCAACAAGCAAAATATGGTTTTTCCCAGTCTTTATTACTTCAGAATCCTTCATCTGATATTTAAAGTGTATTTATGTTGAGTCATTTCTTTCTCTTTTGCTGGTGAACCAGAAGATCACGAAATGATTATGAAGAGGCAGTAGCATTACGTTCAGTTTCTTTTTTTGTATATATCAGATAAGAGCTTGCAAATGGAAGTAAGGCCTCCTCACATCCTTTGTATGGTAGTGGCAGTGATGTTTTCCTCTTTGTCACTGGTGCAACATTTATTAGTTCATAAACCCACTTCCAAAGAACCTAAGGGCTTTTTGATGAAAGGTGACTGTAGTAAGAACAGTGTCAGATTTTGACAGGCTACTTTTGTTTTTTACAAACATTTCTTTTTAGTGTTCAGAAACTACTGTTTTTTCAACAGTGTTGCAGGGGGGCAGGGAGGGGTACACATATTTGGAGTTACGATTTCTCCATCTTCTAGGAAGGGAAAATAAAAGTTCTGAGTTTCAGTTCAGCTTAAGCCTCTAAATCACCCTCTCTGAATGAAAGCTTCTAGTGGATAAAAACCTCGCAGATCTGAGAACTGAAAGCAGCCTGAGAGGCTGGCTTTGGTAAACCTTGACAGTAACAGGAGCGGAAAAGGGCAGTTGCAAAGACTCTCCTATCTCCCCGTAGACTAAGGGACCCTGTACACCTCCCTTACTCCTTTAACTCACTCCCGTCCAGCAGCAGGTCTTCCTGTGTGACCTGTGGTCATCACTGGAAACAGTCCTTCCAATAAGGCTAAGAAAAAGTCTATAAAACTGCTTTCTGAAAATTTCACTCTGTTTAAGTATGTATTTAAGGGAGTGTTTGTCATATCATAGTAAACATAGAGAAGGCGGGGGACCCTGGAGCACTGGAAACATGCCTGGCAGTTTTCAGTACTAGCCAAGAAGCAAGGTTTGGGTCTTATTTTTTTCTAGCTCTTACTATAGCCTACTTTTATCACTGAAAATATTGGGGAAGTTATTTCATGAAATTGTTATGGTGTTACTTGCATTATTATTATATACATTATTATATACTTCATATATTGTAAATATATTCCTATTATACATAATAATACATTATCATATTATTCCATTAAAGTACCCATGGCTTTTTTTCCAGAGCAATAATGAAATTTCACAGTATGAAAATGGAAGAAATCAATAAAATCATTCGTGACCTTTGGCGCAGTACCTATCGCGGACAAGGTGATTAACTAATAAATAGGTGTATCACAAGTGCTCTTCCATAGCCCTGTCTCCAGCTCTTGCCCCGTCTTCTCATCATGCCAGGATTACCTCTAGGACCCCTTACGGAACATCTCTTTGAGGTTTTCTAAGAATTCTTATCTTGACAATATCTTATAGCAAGAAAAAATGCAAAAGTTTCTATTCTAGAGCCTTGACAGGACTTACATATTTGGCTACAGTGTACATTATATTTAGCTGGTGACATAATAGGTTCTGCTGAAGGGTAGATAGGGATAAGCCGAAATGCGATAAGAAGAAAACCATCAAGAGGAAACTCTTAATAGAGGAACTAAGTCAGAGAAGCAGAGCTGGGACTGATGGCTGGGGCATCTGGGTTGCTTCTGGCCCAGGAACCTTGTGACTCCTCAGCCAGAGAGAAAGGTTCCAAACAGCCAGGGTTTCCCCTGTAATGTCACGTCGCTCACACGTCGCTCCCAGGCTTATTTGATGTTTGCAAGTGACAAAAGGCTACAGAGTGTAAATTTGTCTGAAATCTTCTTTCATGTCAGATATCGAATATATAGAAATTCGGTCTGATGCCGATGAGAACGTATCAGCTTCTGATAAAAGGCGGAATTACAACTACCGAGTGGTGATGCTGAAGGGAGACACAGCATTGGATATGCGAGGACGATGCAGTGCCGGACAAAAGGCAGGTATCACAGGAACCTAGGGAGTCGCCTTTCCCCGGAGAATGGACAGAGACACAAATGTCAGGGTGGTGGAGGCACCCGAAGCTGCCCTTGAATGGCGGGAAGCTCCTTACAGCGCTCCTGGCTGCCATGTAAAGTAAACCAGGCTCGGCTACCCTCATTACACTCCCGCATTTCTAACTGCCTGCAACATTATGTAAAGTAGGCTCTTAGGAGAAGGGCCTGAAACATTCTCACAGGGTAGGCTCAATGAAGACCATTGTTTCACAGCACTCCTTATGAGAATAAGGTTACTATGTTATTGGTAGACACACCACTATTTTATATGCCAGCAAGAAAGAAAAAGCGCAATTGTGATTATAAGATGTGTCCTGATTTCAGAGAAGTCGGGGATGGGGGAGGGTCAGAATCAGTGGCATACAGTATTAGCAAACCAGATCCTAGGTTGAGCCAGATGAGGCATCACAGTGCATGAGAGAGTCTCACTGAGAAAGCAGCCCCGTTATAAGACTGAGAGCCCCCCCGCCCCCAGCCTAGCCTTTGGGCCTGCAGACCATCTAAAAGAAGAGTCTATTAGAGCCAGAAGCTGTGATACCCACAGAAGCCCCTGCCTCTCCCCCCCTCACACAGAGCCTCAGCTGCTGGGCCAGGCCACCTGGCTCTACGTGAGGCTCTGGGAAGAGAGCACAGGCTGCTGATGGAGCACAAAGCAAATCAGGAAGTTGTAGAGTCCGGAAAGGGGCCTGCCATCCTTGGGAACAAGGCTGAGTCCTTTCACTGTGCACAGGTTTGTACTCAGGATGTCACAGGTTCTTGAGCTTCCTCCTTTCAAATTAGAAGCAGATTATACTTGACATCTCTGGACCTTTGATTTTCTTAAAATTTTAAAATTCTAGAAATGGATGTTCACTTTATCTGAGGTCTTTTCATAATTTACTATTTTTACCCAAAGATAGTCCATGCATTTTGTCCATGCATGCAGTGTGTATTTTGTTGTCAGCCTAGACAGCTGATACCAATTTAAGGCATCTGCAGATTATTATCTTAAATCAGTCTGCAAAAAATGACAAATTTTTGACCTATAACCAGTATCTCCTACTTGCTTTGGTGATTTTTAGTGGTAATTGTGAATGAGAAAATATAGTTTGAAACATCTCTTTGTATTAAAAATACTTTCAAAAATAACTTCTGAACAAAAGATTTCCTGTAGCTACTCTAAATTATAAAAATTAATTTGCAGTAAATGCTTCTTTGGTGTTGGGGGAGCAGGCAGACAAATAGTTTGGTAGAAGTGGGCCAGGAGCGCCATTAGACTCCCTTCTGAGTGTGTGGGGGTGGGGGTGGCAGCAGTGGGGTTCAAATACAGGAAGGAAGGGCTGTCTGTAGGGCTAAGGGATGGTCCTGGCTTTTGCAACCTGCCAGCCTGCCCCAGGCATCAAAAGAAGCTGTAAACTGCTCTAAAACCACTAACTCACTCACTGATGCTCCTTCAGTCACAATTCAGGGGGAGGGGGAATTTACAGCTCACACAAAGGTAGTTTAGACTTCCTAGAATAGTTCTTCTCTCTTAATTCTGTGTCTCTCGTACCCTCAGATGGTTTCAGTTGGGTCAGAGGGGTTTAGTATTAGATTTCTATTAACCATGGAAGTGCCTCAGTTTCAGTTACTTGGATTTACTACAGGTGAGCTTAAATAAAGTCATAATTATGTGCTCTTGATACTTGACCCAGGAATTCATCCTCTCTCTCAAAATTATATACACCGACATTTGTGGGTTAGAGCATGATGTGGGTTAGGTGCCTCGTTTGGACCACAGAACGTAGAGATTTAAGGAAGTCTCTAAGAGAGAAAAGGTCTCTGAGGCTCTGAAAAATGTAATGTGTCCAAGTTTTCTAACAAATCCTATTACCAAGAAAATAGCCAGGTCGTGAATTTGTAAGATTGTTAATCTTATGCCATTATTAAAATTATTAGTTACAGATAAATGGTAATGCATTTCTGATTCACATGTGTGATTTCAAGTTTTGTTATAGCTCCTGTGATTTGTGGGGGGGGGGCGCCGAGGGGGGCAGTCAGCATTGCCTTTAGCATTTCACTTTATTGCAAATGATAGGCTGAGATTATGCACCTGATAGTTCACCTTCTGGAAGGGCATCAGAGCCTGGGCACAGTGCCAGCCTCTTCTAAGCAAAAGAGCAGTGATTTACCTAAGGTCAGTGACCCTGTGACCTTTCCCATCTAAAGAGATTAAGCCAGGTCTCTGTGCTTTGCTAAGGTGAGTGAGAAAAAGGTCTGTGCAGTGCCGCTCAGCTTCGGTGCTTTTTTCCAGGTATTAGCCTCGCTCATTATTCGCCTGGCTCTGGCTGAGACGTTCTGCTTGAACTGTGGAATCCTTGCTTTGGATGAGCCAACAACAAATCTCGATCGAGAAAACATTGAATCTCTTGCACATGCTCTGGTTGAGTAAGTTTCTCAAATGTGGGGATAGGTTATGATAGCTTTTAAAGTAAGATTAAGAGAGTTCTGTGATGAAACCCCTCTCTAAATGTGTTTTCCTTGGGAAAGGCTGGTTGGTGCCAGACCTTAGGCTTTACATTTTGATAGTAATTTGTCAGATTTTTAAAAAGAACGAGATGGTGAAAAGCAACTCCAGACACAGCTGCATCTGTCTCCCCAAGTGTGTTCATAGGAAACTCATGGTGATCATTTTCTGGCTGGGTTTGGCTTTCCTGTAAACCTACCAGAGGAACCCACATGTCATGTACAGGAGTTTGCGTGACCTGCTAAGCCACTGCTAAGTGGTGACAGTGGTTTTGGACTGTCTCCCCAGCTTTTCACATGCATCAAGCATCTGTGAGGAATGACAGACAGCTCTTACTCAAAAAGTGTATTAGTGGTTAAGTAGGCTCCAGAAAGAGTACACACCTCTTACCACATTCACCTGTGGTGGGGGCGGGCTCTAGGGATGGGCAGCCCTTCTTAAGGACTGTGCTGGGAAGGAAAGGCACTTCCCCAGAAGTAGAGAAGCTATTCCGGGTACTCCTAACTCCAGGTAGACTCCTTCTGGCAGACACAATGTTTCCTGTCTGACAGCCCGGATTGGGCCAGTAGGAGAATTGAGCGGCCACAGAGCCAACTTTCTCCAGCCATCGCCCAGTAACCAGCAAGTACGCGCTAGTGCTTTTGAAACCCAAGTGCATCCACCTTCAGGTAAGGGGTAAAGAAGTGGTTAATTAAAAGAAAAAGTCTTTCAGGTCTCAGTTTCATAGCTAGTTACCTCAGCATATAGGTAATAAGCACAAATATTCTCAGTACACCCACTCGGGCCCCCTGTGTGTCATACTAATGATGCATCTAGTGACTGGTGGTGGCAGAATTCTCAGTAGAGCCAGATCCTAAGAAGGCAGCATATGTTATTCCCCTTGCCTGTAGTCTGTCTTTTAACAACATTTTTATTTTCTTCCAGAGAAAACTAGTCACAGGTCAAGAAAACCCCAGGCAAAGGACTAAAGACTCCTAAAGTTGAACAGCATAGGTGTTAAGAAAAACTCAGTAAAACATTTCCACCTGCTGTAGTAAGAAAAACTGTGTTCTGGAACAAACTAGATCACATATTCTTACAAGTCCGTAAGCCAGACCTAGGTGAAGAATCAAGGCATGCATCCCCACTGTCTGGAGAGGAGGTGGGGCTCCATCCGACCTGCCTGGGCGGGGGCCTGGGTCGACCCTGCCCATCCCCCACTTCCTGCAGGGCTGTCAGAAGCCCTGACACACGGCACAGGAAAGGCCTGGTCGTCCCACACACACACGGTCATGTGTCTGACAAGGTTCTCAGTGGTTTATTCAAATTAAAGAAAGTTCTTTATGCTCTTTAGTAATTAATTGTTCTAAATATATTGTTTCAGGATAATAAAAAGTCGCTCACAACAACGTAACTTCCAGCTCCTGGTAATCACTCACGATGAAGATTTTGTGGAGCTCTTAGGGCGATCTGAATATATGGAGAAATTCTACAGGATTAAGAAGAACATTGATCAGTGCTCAGAGATTGTGAAATGCAGTGTTAGCTCCCTGGGATCTTATGTTCATTAAAAATAGTCAGTACTTAAACGCCTTAGAAACACAAGTCGTCAAGCAACTGCTTATTTCTGGTATCAACTAGTCAGTAAGAAAATATGTTCTTTAAAAGGAGCTTTGTATCTAGGTTTTGAATGTCTGAGAGGTTCTAAAATGATTAAAGTTGTTTCACATGAAATTTGGATGGATTCCGAACTCCCTCCCCTCGGAAGCCTCGCACAGGCCCTCAGCAGCACACTTGGCTTTGCTTCTCCCCTTCCCTCCCCAGCATCATGTATGATTCCCTGGGCCCTGCAGCGACTGCCTTGCACTTCTCAAAGCGCTGTTGAGAAGAGGTGCTTGCTGCCTTGACAATTCATGGGTTGGGCATAAAAATGAAAAAGCAGGGTTAAGTGTTACCACCTAATTTGTTTCTTTGGATACGGTTTTAAGAAACTGAGTTACCAGTGAGTATTAATATCTGGAGATGACCGTAAATGAGATGTTAATATATGGCTCTGCTCTTAACTTTATAAATCCAACCAAGTAACCTCCTTCTCTGGGCCTGTTTCCCCAACTAATATTTAAGTAGTTGAATGGGGCTCAGGATTTGACAGGAACCTTAAGTAAGCTGGGTCCATCTCCACTGTTTCCCTCTCCCCATATCTCTGTAGGTAGTCATCCAGACTGAGGGCTCTCTCTAGTGAGAGGACGTTCCCCACTGCACACATGCACCTTTGGAAAACTGACCACGAGCAAGGCCTCCCTTCACTTGGGGCCTGATCTGCTGTCATGAAGAAGTCTTTAACTCTTAAGTCTATCCTGTGCATTGTCTCAGGCTCACCGTCAACCCTGATTGCTCTCCAAATGTGCGTTCTAGGGGGGAAGGCAAGCAAGACTCCTTCACAAAGTCATGACCTCCTCCCAGTGGTGTCCAGCCAGATCTGGAAGTGTAGGCCTCTCATTTTCACTCCAGATGTCACTTCTAGCAAAAGCCCAATCACACGTTTTCTTAGAATTGCCAGCTGACATCTTGAAGCCTTTTACAAGCATTGCACACAGAATGCTACCAAGTAACACATTTTTGGATTAGACTTTGTGGAGTTTTATCTGTCAGTCATGTGGTACAGTTTTGTGCCATCAGCAGACGTAGTGAGGATATGGTCTAGACAGCCCTTCTCAGCCAGGGTCTAGAAGAGAGTTAAGCTCTAAGTCCTCACGTATCTGTGGCAGGCCGAATAATGGCTTCCGAAGATACCAAGGTCCTAATCCCTGGAACCTGTGAATGTTACCTTATATGGCAAAAGGGGCTTTGCAGATGTAATTAAAAGAATCTTAATATGACATCCTGATGGGCCCTAAATAGAATCACTAGTATCTTTATAAGGAGGACACAAAGAGAAACGACTACAGAAGAGGAGAAGGCACTGTGTTGACAGATGCAGAGACTGGAGTGATGTACTTTGAAGATGGAGAAAGGGCTATAAGCGACCACTAGAAGCTAAAAAAGGGAAAGAAACCAGTTCTCCCCTCAGAGCCTCTAAAGGGAACCAGCCCTGCTGACACCTTGACTTTTAACCCAGTAAAACTGACTTTGGACTTTGGGCCTCTATAACTATAAGAGAATAAATTTGTGTTGTTTTAAGCTGCTGAGTTTGTGGTAATCTGTACAGCAGCAGTAAGAAACTAATATAGTATCCTCATTATGTAATCCATTTCTATACTTCTAAAACACTAGTTACATACTGTCCTTGAGTGAATTGAAAAAAAGAGTTACTCAAATCATTCCCTGTGTTCTGTGGTTCACATGAAAAAGGCTGGTTGAAAAACCCTTACCCCATCCCTGGATGAAAGGGCCAAGCAGCATAGCCACCACTCCAACCAACTGCTTGCCCAAGGCTCCTTCTCATGACAGTGTTCAGTCATCCTAATTCACTTTTAAAAAGTAAAATTACCCATTATTTACTGATCTAGCATGATCTTGACAAAGGTACCACAAGAAAAAACAGTTCTCAGAGCTCAGATCCAGGAATTCATAAATTTAAGTACAAATCAATTCCAGTCATATTAAACACACCAAGAGTGCAAGAATATTTCAGAAAATGAGAAATTTGTTCATAAATCATCAACATCATAAAGCCAAAGGGGAAAAATTCTGATAGATGCCTAATACTGGCCATTATTTAATATCAACATCTAGCTTTAGCAAACTTAAGATATTTCAAAGAATATTTTCTTAATGTTATTTGCCATCAAATCAAAATTCAACTGTAAATAGCAAAAGATGAAACATTCCCATTAAATAATAAAACCAGATAGCTTCTATCAACAGGTTCTGAAAGCCATTGCAATAAGGAATGATGAAAAAAGGCAATACAAGATAAATATAATAGGCAATGAAATAGTTGTAAACCAAAATGGACTTGCCAATTTCGAGTCTGGTGTTCTCCTAAGCATGCAGTTACCTTTGCAGCCCTCCTGAGAGCACTGCTCTCTCTCCTGGTCTCCTTGTATCACTGGGCTTGGAGGTGGGGCAGGTGCCCTTACTTTTCATTGCTACTTCTAGATCATTCTTCTCCCCCTTTCCCATTTAAGCCCTGTCCTTCACACTTGGAATGAATAGGTATTACAGGATGGAGGTTAAGAATATGAGCCAGAATACTTGGACTCAAATCTTAGCACCACCACTCACTAGGTTTGGGATTAGGCAAGTCATTCATCCTCTTTTGCTTCTGTTTCCTTATCTGTAAAAGTAGGTAAAGTCGGTACCTATCTTGTAGGGTTACAAGGATTAAAAGACTATAAACTAAGAACTGTGTGGCACATAGTAAGTACCATGTGTTCAGGAAAAATTTCACCTTCAGTTTACTTTCTTGTTGCAGTTTGCTTCACTGCCCTTTCTTACTCATTGACAGTTTCAGCTCCCAGTTCACTGTCATCTCCAATACTAATTTCATAGTCATTGGTGATTTCAGTATCCAAATGATGATACAACTCCCTGGCCTCAGCTCCTCCTTCCTTCCTCCAATGAGAAGACTCTCACTCCATAGTCTTACTCCAGACCCCAGTCCTTTTAATAACAACAGCAACCTCCACAACCTCGATTTGAAGCATCTCATGCTCCAACAACGCCCTGGTACTTTACAGTTCACTCCTGGGGCCTCCAACCCCAGCAATTCTTTGAGCCCACCAGAATGTCGGTGCACTGATTCTACCACTTTTTTCAGTTCTTCACTTCCCTCTTGCCTTCTCTCCTTGTACACCTTAGACTCCATGGCCCATCAGGACATCACCGTCGTGCATAGACCCTCTCCTGTCTGGCCCCTCTTCTGTCCTCACACCGCCCTGACAACCCCCAGCCTTCTCCCTGCACATGCAGTTCCCTATGCTGGTTCCCCATCTCCCTAAATTTCTGAGGTTGCGGTGCTTTAGTGCTCAGTTTGAGTCTGCACCTCTGCTTCTCCACATTCCCTTGTTTGGTGGTCTCATCCAGACTCCTAGCCTTAAAATTATTATCTTAGTTTGGGTTCTCCCAGAGCAGAACCTGAAATAATGATTCAAGCGAAAGATCTTGATAAAGGTACCACGAGAAAAAACAGCAGACCAATTCTCAGAGCACAGTAGGAGACTGGAAATTATATAAGGAGACAGCCAATGAAGAGTGTTCTTTAGCCAGCTACCATAGTAGGTAATTGGGACTTAATCCCACAGGGAGACTCTGCGAAATTTGGTAAAATACATGCCTCAGAATTATCCCACCTAAGGCAAGAGAAGGGGGCTGTGTACATACTCTCAGCGGTCACTAACGGCTATGCAAGGTGTATTAGCTACCTGACAGCAACTTTAATAATCGCCTAGATGCTACTCCACAAGTAAGTTTCTAGTCCAGATCTCTTCTAAACTCCTGACTCACATTGAGCTGCATACCCAACATTTACTTCCACTTGAATTACTAATAGACATCCGAAACTTAAAATAACCAAAACCAGGCTTTCCCCCAGAACTTGCACCTCCCATAGGCTTTCAATTCATGGCAACTCCATTCTTTCAGTTGCTCAGGCAAAAATCTTGGCATCATTCTTCCATTTATCTCATATCCCACATCCAATCCATAGTTTAATGCTGTGGGTTCAAGTTTCAAAATAAATCCAGAATCTGACTGCTCTGGCCCAAACCACCATCATCTGTAACCCAAATAACCGGAGTAACCACCAAATGACTCTAACTGATTTGGTTCTGCCCCCCACAGTTCTCAACACAGCAGCTATCATCTTTTTGAAAGTAAATATTTCTCACAGGTGTGCGGGTTAGCAATTATGAAACCACTTTATATACCAAAATCAAACAAGCATATAGATAATAAGAACTGAATTTCTCAAAGATGTTTGCATATCTAGAATGGGAAAAGACTATAAAAAGAACCCTGTAGTGTTAGATTAAATCCAAAGTATCAGTGTGAATTTATGGTTTTGGTATATAAAAGATTTCTACTGCCATAAGGGAAGAGTAAGGACTGCCAATAATCGGCTCCATAAAAGCAATGAACCCTGGCAAACAAATTTTTTTAGAACTTTGGAAATTAACTAAAGGCTTGCAACAAGCCAAAAAGTGTTTATTCAAGGAAAACGGATGAATCAAGGTGAGAAAAGCCAGTGCATTTTAACTTGCCATAACCACATTCCCCTCTCCCTGTGTCTCTGCCAGCTTTAAAAACCAACATAATTACAGTACCTATGAAAAGCCAGCAGCCACTGGAGGAAGTAGAATGGATTTGGAGTGCCCCCAGATCTTCAGCCCAAGAGAACTGCTGCTCTTCGATGCGTCTGGCAGCTCACTGAAACTCTTCATCCTTAGTGCCTGTCTTTATTAGAGCTGACGCAAGCTCACTCCACCAACAGCCCTACCTGCTATAGGCAATCAATGGTAATTGGTTAATGCTGCAACTGCCAGAGGCAGCATTACTAGTTGGGGCCAACAAGAGAGTAAGAAAAAAAAGGAAAAATAAGGAATGAGATGTCCATGGGGGCTTTGACAAGCTTGAACATATTCCTGGGAATCCAGAAGTTCATGTGTGTGTCAGAGCTTTGTGTATTTTCAGGAAAGACCTGAGAAGGCCCAACACTTTGACCTCTGGCTGACCTTGAAATTTGACTCATGCAAGAAGTGAAGGCTAAGGCACAGTTGTAAATTGCTGAAGCATTGAAAACATGACCAAAAAACAATCTCAATCTCTCTCTCTCTCTTTCTGTCTCTCTCTGTCTCTCTTTCTGTCTCTCTCTCTCTCTCACACATACACACAGACACACACACACACATTCTCATACACACAGCTCTTCAACAAAGGCTTAAAAACTTATTAGTTCAAGGCATCAAAAGAAATCTCTGTCCAATCATTAACTTACCACTGAGCTAACTAGGTAGAGACTTCAGTGACCACATATGACAAAGAATACTGCTTTACATAATTAGTCCAGAAAGTCACCAAATAGCAATAACAACAAACAGCAACAAGTACAAACCCTGGGGAGGGGGATAATCCGATTTTCAGAGTTGACACATTATGTCCAGTTTTCAACAAAAAATAAGATATGCAAAGAAACTGAACTATATGGCCCATACACAGTCTAAAAAAGCAGTCAATAGAAACTGTCCCTGAGGAAGCCCTCATAGACTTAAGTCAGTATAAATATGTTCAAGGAACTAAAGGAAACCATGTCTAAAGAACTAAATGGAAGTATGAGAATGATGTCTTACCAAACAGAGACTATCTTTAAGGAGATAGAAATTACATTTTTAAAAAGAGAACCAAATAGAAATTAGGGAGTTGAATACAATAACTGAAATAAAAATTCACTGGAGGAGCTCAACAGTGAATTTGAACTGACAGAAGAAAAAAAAATGAACTTGAAAACAGCTCAATTGAGATGATCCAGTGTGAAAGAAAAAAGAATGAACAAAAGTGAACAGAGTTTTAGAGACCTGTGAGACACTGTCAAGCATATCAACATACCCACTTGTACCAAGCGCAATAAGAATCACAGAGGAGCAGAGAGAAATGGTAGAAAATGCATTTGAAATACTAGTGGCCAAAATTTGTTTTTCAAACTTTATGAAAAAATACTAATTTTCATAGAAACTGAGCAAACTCCAAGTAGGATAAACTCAAAGAAATTTGCACTTATATGTGTCACAGTCAAACTCAAAAACAAGGACAAAGATAATCTTGGAAGTGGCAAGAGAAAGAAGTGAAGAAACCTCAATAAAATTAACAGGTACTTCTCCTTAGAAACAATTGACACCAGAAGGCAGGGGCTGGCATACAAAAATGCTGAATGAAAAGGACTAAGAGAATTCTATATGCAGTAAAACTATCCTCAAACAGAAGAAATTAAGACATTTGCAGATAAACAAAAACTGACATGATTTGTATCCAGCAAACTAGTCCTACAATACTAAAAAGAGAATCCTTTAAGCTGAAATGAAACTAGCCTTAGTCCACATGAAGAAATAAAGCGCTCCAGTAAAGGTAAATACATAGGTAAAATAAAAGTATAAATGCATTTTGGTTTTTAATTCTGTTCTATCTGATTTAAAACATAACTGCATTAAGAAGTAATTTAAACACTATTGACGGGTTTATAATGTATAAAGATATAACTTATATGACAGCAGTACAAATGAGGGGAACAGATCTATATCTATCTATACTTAATTATATAGTTACCTGCCTCCACTCACTAGAATGTATCTTTAAGAGGTGAGGACTGTGCCGTTTTGTGTAGTGTCTGGCACACAGGAAGCACTTAATAAATATATTTACTGAATGAATGAATGAACTTGTAATTGTTCTGTGAATTCTTTGTAATCATTTCTTTAAAACATGTCTCCCACAGTAGGCTGAATATTTGCAAAGGCAAAGATTTCCCTTTTAGTTTGGGAGTAAACTCCTTATCATATACATATCCCCCAAGTAGAATGACAGATATTACAGGGATTATTATCTCTCTGGTAGCTGGGATTTTGGGGGGATTTTTCTTTCTTTGCATATCTGAACTTTACACAATAACATTTTTGTATAATTTTTAATACAGTATATTAACATTGGAGAATGCCCCTCTATATGTTAAGTGAAAAAGACAGTAAATTTATATAATATATTATCCCAGTTTTGTAACAGAATATGAATGTGCATAGAAAGAGAGCTATTAGGAGATACTGGGGTTTATCAGTGCCAAGTAAAAGGGGTGTGAGATTAGTGTTTGCTTTTCATTGCTTGTGTCTTTCTTAAATTCTCTACACTAAAAATATATTCCAAGCCAAAACAGTGGAGTGAACACAAAATTCCACCTGATAATCTAAAATGACAGTAACAGAATTTTTTAAAGGTATAAACCCACCAAAATGCCACCAAAAGGGGCAATATCAACAACATATTGAAAGGTGGAAAGCAGATTGACAGCAGGCAGACTACTTGGCTGCACCAAGAAAACCGAATCCTAAACTAGCTACAGAGAAGACCTGCTCTGATGCACATATTCCCCCAAATGCTCAGGAATTGGCAGAAGATCAAGTACCTCTGGATGGGGAATGGTGAAAATAAGTCAAAACTTGGTTTAAGAAGCAGTTAGATCCCAATTTCTACTTTTCAAAGTTGAGTGACCCGACTCCAGCAGAAGATGGAAGCATTTTTTCTCAGGAGAGTGTATCTGGACCAAGAAACACTAGGCAGTTGAGAGTGGCCTAGCTGTGCTGAAATCAGGGTGCTAAGTGAACAACAGATGCTAAGATCCCCATGCTCAGCTCTCTACCTGCCCTTGGCTGCCAAAGTGCTGGCAGCCAGGCTGAAGAGAGGGAGAATCTTTTCTAGGGAAGCTGCTCTGGCTGCCAAAAATGACCTAAAGAAGCTGCCATGGGAGGGCCCCCAATGTAACAACCAGCCCAATGGCTGGTTGTTTGAAATTACCCTTCAAAACTGAAGGAGAAATAGACTTCTCAGACAAACAAAACTTGAGGGGATCTGTGCTAATAGACTTGCCTTGCAAGAAATGGTATAAGAAATTCTTTAGAGAGAAGAAAAATTATGAAACTTAGATCTACATAAAGAAAAGAAGAGCATCAGAGAAGGAATAAGTGAAGGTAAAATAAAAACATTTTTCATATTCTTAATTGAGCTAACATAACAATTTGTTTAAAATAGTAATACTGTGGGGCCGGCCGGTGGCTCAGGCGGTTAGAGCTCCATGCTCCTAACTCCGAAGGCTGCCGGTTCGATTCCCACATGGGCCAGTGGGCTCTCAACCACAAGGCTGCCAGTTCAATCCCTCGAGTCCCACAAGGGATGGTGGGCTCTGCCCCCTGCAACTAAAATTGAACACGACACCTTGAGCTGAGCTGCCGCTGAGCTCCTGGATGGCTCAGTTGGTTGGAGCGTGTCCTCTCAACCACAAGGTTGCCGGTTCAACTCCCGCAAGGGATGGTGGGCTGTGCCCCCTGCAACTAGCAACGGCAACTGGACCTGGAGCTGAGCTGCACCCTCCACAACTAAGACTGAAAGAACAACAACTTGAAGCTGAACAGAACCCTCCACAACTAAGATTGAAAGGACAACAACTTGACTTGGAGAAAAGTCCTGGAAGTGCACACTGTTCTCCAATAAAGTCCTGTTCCCCTTCCCCAGTAAAATCTAAAAAAAAAAAAAAATAGTAATACTGTGTTTCCCTGAAAATAAGACCTAGCCGAACCATCAGCTCTAATGTGTCTTTTGGAGTAAAAATTAATATTAGACCCGGTCTTATTTTACTATAATATAAGACCGGGTCTTATAATATATAATATAGTATAATATAATATAGTATCGGGTCTTACATTAATTTTTGCTCCAAAAGACACATTAAAGCTAGGTCTTATTTTCGGGGAAACATGGTAGCAACAATGTATCTGATTGTGTATGCTTTTATATAAACATATATACATATACACATAACATATATTAGCATACATGCTTATTTTTATATATGTATGAATGACAATAAGGAACAGGTTTGGAAGGGAGGAATTAGGATTACTTTGTTATTATATACTACCCATGAAGTTTATTTTAAAATGAACTTGGATTAGTTGCAAATGTATATTGCCAACTCTAGGGTAACCCCCCAAAAAAGTAAGAAGTATAATTAATATACTAATCAAGGAAAGAAAATTAAATCATACAAAGTGCTCAATTAAAACCAAAAAAGGCAGAAAAAAGTGGAAGACAAAAATAGGAACAAAGAACCAGGGCAACAAATAGAAAACAGTGACAATTATGGTAGGTATTGATTATATCAATAATCACTTTGAACATCATGGCCTAAATGCACCAATTAATTACAGATTGTCACAGTGGGTCAAAAAATGAGACCCAACTATAAACCCACCTTAAATATAAAGACATATACAATAAAAGTAAATGGTGGAGGAAGATCTACCATGATAACACTAATCAAAAGAAAGCAGGAGTAGCTATATTAATAATGATGTTAAGTTTAGACAACATACTTTCAGACAAATGGAAGTTATCAGGGATAAAAAGGGGCATTATATAATGATAAAGGAGTTAGTTTTCCAAAAAGAACAATCCTTAACATGTATGCCTCTAACAACACAGTGTCAGTTTTGAATGAGGCAAAAATGGATAGAACTGCAAAGAGAAATAGATGAATCCATTATTATAGTTGATGAATCCATTATTATAGTTGGAGACTTCAACATCCCTCTATCAGAAATGGATACATCCAGCAGGCAGAAAATCAGTATGGATGTAGTTGAATTTAACAGCACCATCAATCAACTGGATACAGTGAACATCTATTGACTTATTTCATCCAACAACCGAAAAAGGCAGAAATACACACATTCTTCTCAAGCTCACACAGAAAGTTCACCAAGATGGATCACCATTTTGGGCCATAAAACATACCTTAACACATTTAGAAGAATAGAAATCACACAATGTCTGCTTTCAGACAACAGTGGAATTAAACTAGAGACCAGTAAAAGAAAGATAGCTGGAAAATCCCCAAATATGTGGAGATTGATAAAATCTATCTCCCCTTCATGATAAAAACAAAACAAAACAAAAAAAAAACTCTCAGTAAACTAAAAATATAGGGGAGCTTCCTTAACTTGATAAAGAATATTTAAAAAAAGCCTACAGCTAGGGGCGGCTAGATGGCTCAGTTGATTAGAGCGTGAGCTCTCAACAACAAGGTTGCTGGTTCGATTCCCGCATGGGTCAATGAGTTGCACCCTCCACAACTAGATTGAAGACAATGAGCTGCAGCTGAGCTTCCAGAGGGGCAGCCAGGTGGCTCAGTTGGTTAGAGCATGAGCTCTCGACAACAAGGTTGCTGGTTCAATTCCTGCATGGGATGGTGGGCTGCACCCCCTGCAACTAAAAATTAAGAACGGCAACTGGACTTGGAGCTGAGCTGCGCCCTCTACTACTAGATTGAAGAACGACTTGGAGCTGATGGGCCCTGGAGAAACACACTGTTCCCCAATAAAATTTTAAAAAAAATTTTTTTCTTAAAAAAAAACAACCTACAGCTAACATCACACTTCATGGTGAGAAATTCAAAGCTTTCCCACAAATATCAGAACAAGGCACTCTTACCACTGCTTTTCAACATTGTACTGAAAGTCTTAGCTAATGTGATAAGAAAAGAAAAGAAAAGAAAAGGTATTCAGATTAGGAATGAAGAAATAAAACTGTCTTTGTTCACAGATAACATGGTTATTTAAGTTGAAAATCCAAAAGAATCAATAAAACATTCCTAGAATTAATAAGCTATTATAGCAGGGTTGCAGAATATAAGGTTAATACACAAAAGTCAATCACTTTCCCATATACCAACAATGAATAAGTGAAATTTGAAATTAAAAACAATACTATTTACATTAGCACCCCCAAAAATTAAATACTTAGGTATAAATCTAACAAGATATGTATAAGGTCCATATGAGGAAAACTACAAAACTCTCATAGAAATCCAAGAACTAAATAAATGGACAGATAGTCCATTGTTCATGGATAGGAAGACTTACTATTGTTGACATATCAGTTGTTCCTAACTTGATATATGATTCAATGCAATTCCAGTCAAATTCCCAGCAAGTTATTTTATGGATATCAACAAACTGATTCTAAAGTTTATATGGACAGGCAAAAGAACAGCCAACACAATATTAAAGAAGCACAAAGTTGGAGGTCTGACACTACCTTACATCAAGACTTACTATAAAGCTACAGTAATCAGATAGTGTGGTACTGAAAAATGAATAGACAAATAGATCAATGGAACAGAATAGAGAGCTCAGAAAGAGACCTACGTAAATAGAGTCAACTGATCTTTAACAGAGCAGCAAAGACAACACAATGGAGCAAAGATAATCTTTTCAACGAATAGTACTGGAACAACTGGACATCCACGTGCAAAAAATAATCTAGACACAGACCTTACACCCTTCAAGAAAAGTAACTCGAATCACAGACCTAAGTGTAAAATACAAAACTATAAAACTCCTAGAAGATAACATAGGAAAATGTAGGTGACTTTGGGTTTGGCAATGACTTTTTACATGCAACACCAGGAGCACGATCCATGAAATAACAAGTTGGATTTCATTAAAATTTTTAAAATTCTCTTCAAAAGACACTGTCAAGAGAATAAAGATAAGCCACAGACTGGGAAAAATACTTGGAAAAGACATTATCAGATAAAGGACTGTTTTCCGAAATACACAAATAACACTTAAAACTCAACAAGAAAACAGCCCACATTTACAAAGGGCCAAAGACCTTAACAGACACATCACCAAAAAAGATATACAGATGGCAAGTAAGCACATGAAAAGCTGCTCAGAAATGGAAATTAAAACAAGAATGAAATACCTATTTGAGTGGTCAAAATCCACTCAAATCCAAAACAGTGACAACACTAAATGCTCATGAGAATGTAGAGCAACAGGAAGTCTCATCCACTGCTGGTAGGAATGCAAAATTGGGACAGCCACGTTGGAAGACAGTTTGACAGTTTCTTACAAAACTAAACATACTCTTACCATATGATCCAGTAATCATACTGCTTGGTGTTTATGCAAATGAACTGAATACTTCTATCCACACAAAATCTGCATATGGATGTTTATAGCACTTTATTCACAATTGTCAATAGATGGAAGCAATCAAGATGTCCTTCAGTAGGTGAATGAATAAATATCGTGATACGTCCAGACAATGAAATATTATTCAGTGCTAAAAAGAAATGAGCTATCAAGCCATGAAAAGACATAGAAGAAAATTAAATGCATATTACTAAGTAGAAAAAGCCAATCTGAAAAGGCTACATACTGTATGATTCCAACTATATGACATTCTGGAAAAGGCAGACAGTAAACAGATGGAGACAGTAAACAGATCAGAGGTTGTCTGGGATTAGGGAGGAGGGAGCAATGAAAAGGTGGAGCACAGAGGGTTTTTAGGGCAGTGAGACTACTCTGTATGATAACAGAACGGTGGCTATGGCGTTTGTTAAAACCCATAGGCTACAACACCAAGAGTGAACCCTAATGGGAACTATGGACTCTGGGTGATAATGATGTGTCAGTGTAGGTTCATCAGTTGTAACAAATGGACCACTCTGGTGGGGGACGCTGATAATGGGGGAGGCTGTGCGTACATGCGGGCCTGGAGCATATGGGAACTCTCTGTAATTTTTCCTCAATTTTGGCGTGAATCCAAAACTGCTATAAATAAATAAATAAAACCTAGTTTTAAAAAAAGCAATGGCTTACAAAATTTAATAAATGGTAACAGAAATTTTTATTTTTCAAAAAACAGTTTCCCAGAATATAACATGTTTTCAGTTTAAAAGGTCCCACTGTGTTTGTGTCATCATAGATGAAAACAGAACTATAGTAAGGTACATCACTGTAAAATTTGGAACATTGGGACTAGGAAAATTTCCTACAAATTTCTAGAGAGAGTTAGAAAAGATCTGGATTCAAAAAAGCGTTTGGACATCCACACAGCAGTACTGGAAGACAGGAGGCCATAGCAGGCAGTCAAGATTCTGAAAGGAAATTATTTCCTGCCTGAAATTCTGTGTTTATTAGGATGTGTCCCCCCAAGAAAGACGAAGACCTGGGATGCAAGTAATAGAAGAATCACACAGGACAGAGGCAAAGGGAATTCCAGGGCAATGGTGGCAGGAGACTTCAGGGTGACAGCTGTGTAGAAGGGTCAGGGGCAGCTGTCCATTCAGAGCATGTCAGCAGGCTCCAGGGAAGACTTTGTTGGGAAGATGAAATTGTGAGAATAACTGATTTACCCAAATCTCTTGAGAGGAGATTTATATAAGTGGCGTAGAATTTAGGGTTAAATCACTGAGATGAACACAAAAACTAAGCAAATGGAAAAACAAGACAATTATTAAATCCAGAGGAAAATAGTTTTGATGGAAAAGAAAAATTATCGTAGTTAACCATATTTCAGCTGTGAGTATATTCATATAATTATATAAATGGTAAACAGGGCATTTAACCCAAATTATGATCTACGTATATTGTTAGGATGGTATAAAGAAGGATGCAGATGGAAGGAGAACGGGGAAGACTCAGGAGACGTACATATTCATCGTAGACCACAGGTAATGGCTACACCTGAAAAGCCAAGAAATTTTGAAACGTGGAGGAGATAAACATCAAAAGAAACAGTTAAAATCATGATTCCTCTGGAGAAGAGGTTGGGGGGCGTTGCTTGTCAACAACTGAAATGTGAGATTTTACCCTACTCACAAGTTAGTCCGTCAGTTTCATGGTTGTTGGCAGAAGAGACAAAGAACAGTTTATTACGCACAGTAGTGGCATTTTTAATTTTGTTCCCCGAACCCCACTTCTCACGGAGTGATGCCAAGAGAGCCAGATGGAACCTGCACACGCAGTGGACTGACTGCCTTGCAGGAGCAGAAGCCCGAGCTCAGGGAACCTGAATGTTTACTAATGGTCAGTAAATCAGCCTGCCTTTTGCTTCAGAGGAAGACGTTCTCTTCCCAGGCCATTTGTTATACAAACATCCTTAAAAAGACGGTAGGGAACAAAGTATGGCAGCCAGTGTGCCTCACCCACAAGACGTGCAGAAATGCAACAGACCAGGGAGAACTGATTTTCAAAACTGCTGTTTTTCATTAACCGCCTGAATTATTTGATTTAAAATTTTTACATGCATGTATAACTTCCATAAAACTAAAACTGTAATAAGTTAGATGTTTAACATTATTAAAAACAACTCGCCCAGCCTTCACTCCTACTGACTGGACATTTTTTCTTTCCAACCCAGACCCAAGGTCGGAAAAAATTGGAGAAGGAAGGTTTCCGAAACTTTGCGCAGGGCGGGCTCGTTGGAAGGAAGGGCGGTCTCAGCCCCAGAGACCCCTCCCTGGGACGGCGCGGCGGCGCGAGCCGGGCTCCTCCTGAGCGCCGGGTGTACACTTGCCAGACCCGACCCGGGAGCCCACGCCGCGGGCTGTCGGGGGGTGCGAGCCACGGGTGTCAAGTGCCCGGAGCAGCCCTTCTGTGGTTTGTGTTGATTACAATTATCGGGTGTGAATGGCGCCCCGCAGAAAATCAAGAAATAGCAACATAGACCAGTTGACACGGACAGCCAGTCTCGTCCCACGGCTGAGGACCAGAAGGGTCTCCGGAGCCGCGGCCGATGGCGCGGCCCGGACGCCCTCGGTGGCAGGGCAGGAGGAGGGGCGGGCAGCTGGGCCGCGTCCCTCCGCAGGGTCCTCGGCCCCAAGGGGATCCTGGGCCAGGTGCCGGCAGCGGGACGTACTCGCCACCGCCTCGCCAGTGCGCTCTGGGCGCCGTGGGGCCCGCGCGTCCAGCCCGGCGGGTTCTACCTGGCCTTCGACCTTCGTGGACCAGAGGCAGGGTCCGGCGCAGCGCAGCTTCGCCAAGAAGCGGGTCTGCGCCCTCACCCCTCCCTCCCGCACCGGCCCCCGCCCGAGGCCGCCGAGGAGGGCTGGGCTGCACGGAGCCGGCGTATCGGCCCCATCTCGCAATTACATAAGGCCGCGCCCCTATCTCCACAGGGCATCACCGCGGCCGCCGGGCCAGCGCGCCTTCTCCCACGCGCGGGGGTGCACCTCCCACCGCTCCCCGCCTGGGTTTTGCTGGTCCTGGCGAGTGGGGAGGCGTTGACTCATCCTAATGCAGGGCTCTGGGACTTGCACAGCCCACGGTGGTTCCCCACTTCTTTCCCCATCACAGAGACCCCATGCGAGATGCCACTGGCCTTATTCTACAGATGAGGAAACTGAGGCCCACAGAAGGCTCACACAGACAGGTGGCAGCACTCCGGGCACTGGAGGGCCACGCGGGTCCAGGGCTGGCTTCCATAGTCAGGGCCTGCAATTGGGTGGGCAGCTTGGGGTTTGGACAAGAGAGGGTGGGCATCATGTTACTAGTGGCAGGAGAGGGTCTGCAAGGCTCGGAAACTTCTGAGAAAGAGATACAGTTCCCGCATCTCTTGGAAGACCCTTTTGAGGAGGTTGAGTCCCCCCTGGGGGCATGACAGAGGCTCCTTGAGCTAGCAGGCAGAAGGAGGGGGCCTGGAGAGGGAGGCACTGGCTTAGGGGAGGAAGTGAGTGAGGGAGAGAGCTTGGCATCAGCACCCAATAGGCAGATGCTGCAGCCTCTGTTGTGGGGGTTTCTGGAGAACTTCTAGAGACACGTGGGATGAGCAGGAGAAGGGCTCCTGGCAGAGGCCCTGCATGGGCCGGACTGCTCGCAAGGGACCCAGAAGCTGGCCTTCATTGTTCAGAAGGGAAATTGAGGCCCCCAGAGGCTAGAGGTTGGTACCACAGAGACTGATGGGCAAAGGTGTCGCTCCAGGTCTCAGAGGCACTGAACGTTTACACTCTGACCTGGGCTAAGGCTGGGTCCACCTCCCACCAACCTAGCACATGAAGCGGTTCCCAGCAGGATGGGCCCACACTGAGGGTCTGGGAGGGGCGCCTTTACTCGGTCATCATCAAAGCCCTGGAATGAAGGAAAGTTCCCAGGAAGATCCTTGAATCTGACTGGCTCTTTCAGTAGAGACCTGGGAATCTGAACTGTTATAATCCTTCCCATTATGGAGCCAGTGGGAAGCCAGGGGAGCCAAAAGAACTGAACTTCACTCTGCTCCTTTTTCCATTTGTATTTTGTATCTAAAGCAGGTATTACTTTGGTAACGCAAGAGATCATTTCATTGAAAAATAAAACCCCCAAATTCCCGTGTCTGGTGGTCATAGCTCTGTCTGCCCAAGCACAGTGGTGACTCAAAGGGGTCTGAGGACAGCAGCTGGGCAAGCACTCAGGGTTGGTCACCAAGCAAGACGGCCGGAGCTCCAGGCCCCCTCAAGGCCCTCTCACCTACTCCCGGAGCGAACCCGTCCAGGTCTTGGAAACTGCCCCAAGCCCCTCTCAATATTACGTCCACAAGAAATCAAACTCTTTCCTTTATGCGATGCTGGATTTTCCACAAAGTAAAATCAAGATAAGTAAAGATGTGGTTTATAGATAGTGCTTGACAAAGCGGAGACCAGGGTATGAAACATCACACTTGCTATAAAAGCTGCCACAAGAGACCAAGGCCACAAGTCAGTCAGCTCAGCCCACCTACACGTCTGCTCCTCGTTACTCCTGTGTTGGCTCTGGGCTCCATGGCGCTCTGGATGACCTTGGTCATTGCTCTCACCTGCTTTGGTGGTCTCGCCTCCCCGGGCCCTGTGCCTACCTTCACGGTCCTCAGGGAGCTGATTGAGGAGCTGGACAACATCACCCAGAAGGTGAGTGCCTGCTGGCCAGGGCCCCAGCTCTGAGGATGCTGGGTGGGTGACTCTCAGAAGAGAACAGGTTACGGTCTGGGCCAGGAAGGCTGGGCCTGGTGCTAAGATGCCTGTGGGTCAGAAAGAAGCGCCATGGACCAGGGGACAAGCTGGGCCATGAGGGAGAGAGAGGACCCAGGCTGGAGGGTGCAGCGATATGGACGGACCACCTGTTCCCCTGGCCTGGCCTTGCCAGCTCCTACTTAGCCATTTCTGAACAGAGGAAAGCAGACAGGCCAGCACCCTCTCAGAACCATTTCGCTTTTGCCAACGGGATTTGAATGCAATGGTACAGCCATTTTCACAGCATCTCAGTTAAACCCATTCTTAAGGAATGGTTCCTTGAGTCAGCTCCTGTCCCCGGTGGTGACAGCTCACATTTTCTGGGCACTGATTACATGCCAGGCCTGGTACTGGGTGCTTTATATCTTATTCATCACTGCCAACCACCTCAAGAGGCAGGTATGATGACCCTGTTTCACTACTAAGCCTCCGTGAGGTTAATTCACAAAAGCCTAATTCAAACCAGGCCTGGCCGACATGCTCCAAATTGCACTGCCTCCCAGTTCGGAAGCCGGGATGTTTATACACTGGATCCCGCCGCCTCCCATCTGCTTGGCCTGGCTCTTCCTACAGGCCCCCTTTTGACCTGCCTGGTATCTTATGTCCTCATGCCCTGCCTATGGCAAGCTTCACACAGGCATGTCCCTCACTGGTTGTGTCATTCCATCTTCCTCTCTCGGCTCAAACACCCTGGACGATGGGTCTCCCCCACTGTGCAGAGCAGGAAATGGGGCTCAGGGACAGTGAGGGGGACCAGGCCTGCCTCAGTGCTACACCTCGGATGCTTGTGGGGCCTGATCCCCATGGACGCCTGGCCTGGGCTGGTTGGGGCAGGCCTGGGACCCCTGCCAGCATTCAGTTCACTGTCTTTTTGCTCCCCCAGGCATCCCTCTGCAATGGCAGCATGGTGTGGCACGTCAACCTGACGGCTAACTGGGTAAGGACCCCTCAGAAGCTGGGAGGGAGGTGGCTGAAGGCTTGGGCTTGTTTTTTCTGAGCCTTGCTCTTAGGGCTGGGGATTCCAAGCAAGCTGCAAGACCTATTCTCTCTCCCCTCATAATCGGGGCCCCTCCCCCCACCCAGACCCAGCTCTGCCAGGTTTCTCAGTCCCCCTCCTCCTGTAAACCCACTGAAGGTGTCACCCAAGCTATAGGCTGGGGGTGCCCAGCAGAGCCTAACAGGCCACACTGTCCTCCCTGCAGTCCTGTGCAGCCCTGGAATCTCTGATCAACGTCTCTGACTGCCGCGCCATCCAAAAGACACAGAGGATACTGAAAACACTGTGCTCCCACAAGCCCTCAGCCGGGGTAAGGCCCCTGCCCCCACCTGCATCTGCCTCCTGCCAGCCCTGGGCTCACCAGGGAGCTCCAGGGGAACCTGCTGAGGGTCTACCGCGGGGAGGGGGACCACTGTGGCAGCAGGGACATGGTCTTTGGGATTTCCAGACCTGGGCTTGAGGATTCCTGACTCCTCCCTGTGCTTCAGTAGCCACATCTGTAAAATGCGGGTAATGACAGTACACACCTATGGGGGCTTCTGTGAGGATCCAACAAGCCTGTCCCCGGAAAGCCCCTGGCGGGTGTCGGTCGTCCTTCCTCTGGCGTTGTCCCACTAACGCACCGGCCTCTGCCCCACAGCAGGTTTCCAGCCAGCCCATCAGACACACCAAAATCGAGGTTTCCCGATTTGCCAAAGACCTGCTCCGACACGCAAGGAAAGTCGTTCGCCACGGAAAGTTCAACTGAAGCATGAAACGCTAGCAGTATTATCGGCAGAAGCCGACCCTGACTGTTTAAGTTGTTGAGTCTTTTTCCTTTCAGATGTCAGAAATTTCTTGGGGAGATAGGGAAGAGGGGGAGGGAGGGGGGTAAGATCGCCTTAGTTTAGACCTCAGCCCATGCTGCCTGCCTTCAGCCCTGCCAATCCAGCGGCCCCTTGGCTTGGTGCCCGGGGCTCAGCCTGGTGGGGCCTCCTCCATCCGGGGCTCCAAGCTCGGTGGACAAGGGTAAAAAAGTTGCCCCACACAACTTTCCCTTCCTTAGAGCAAATTGTAGCATTACAGTGGGTGCCACCCTTGCCAGACACACCGTGGGAGCGGGATCTACTTGCCACAGGGGCAGCTGAGGCAGAGTGGCTCAGGCATATTTCCTCTTGGTCTTATTTATTACTGTGTGTTATTTAAACAAGTGTGTTTGTCTGAACCGGGGCTAGGGAGGGGCTCTAGCACTAAAGCAGTGGGTGTAAGGAATCCCTGGGAATAAGTACCGTGTGCAAAATCCTGCTACCTCACTGGGGTCCTGCCAGCCAGCAGGGCAGTCAGCCCTCAGCCAAGGAGTAATTTATTGTTTTTCCTGTATTTAAAGTTAAGTATTAAAATATGTTATCAGAGATAATAATATATAGATGAGCAGCCTAGAACACTGTACATGGTATGTGTGGATTGTGTAGATGGGTCGTTGAATAAGTTCTTTCATTGACTTTGTCACGCTGGAAGCCAGAAATAAAGATGGTGGCAAGAGGGCCGATGGTGTTTGCCTTTTATTTTGGCCTTTGAATGCTGGCCTGCGTTCTTACGACTCTGGAGCTCTTGGGGAGGCAAGCCAGTTGTTGGAGGAGGGGGAGTGAGTGACAGGAGCTGTGCTGAAAGCAAGCCAGCCCCTTGGGAGGGAGGCCTTGGCCTGGAGGCAGCGCCCCCACCTACCACCTGCAGGGAGGGAGAGGGAGCTTGGGCCAGGCTCTCAAGGTCCAAGGAGGGCGTCTGGAGCAGACAGGGACCTCAGAAGTCATCTCATGATCACAGCTCTTTAGGAATGGCCAGCCTCTGGTGTCTCGTTCACAGCTCTCAGTGAGTTACACAGCCTCTGGAGTCTCCCTCATAACCTCTCTGAGGCTCAGAGCAGAGAAGGTAGCTTGCCCAAGGTCACACAAGGAGTAACGTCAGGACTTTAAACTCAAAATTCACTCCAACTCTAAAATTCACTCCAACTCTTGCCTCCCTCTGTCCAAGCGTCATTTGGCCTGAATGCATGACCTTTATGATCTTGTCATCAACCTGTTTGGGCACCTCCTCTGATGGGGAGCTCACTACCTACTTTCCAGGGACAGCCTATTCAATGTAACCACTTCTCATCATTAGAGAATGCACTCACCACCTCTGTGAAGGAAGACACACCAGTTGACTTGTGGCCTCTGGACTGTGGAGCAGCTGAAACAGAGACCCAGGGTCAGGGGCCCTGGTCAAATGGCGTTTTGCTTCTTCTTTGGCCCAGGCCAGCAGCGGGAGTGCCAGGAGCAGCGGGCTCCGCAAGCCCAGCGAATGGTCATGACCGTCAGCAGTGGTTCCTACTAGGCCTCTCTGGGAGGAGCCCAGAGCGGAGCGCTACCCCAGGACGGAAGGCCTTTGTGGTGGGTGGTGGCCATCAGAGACCAACCTCCAACACTGAGTGGCAGCAAGGTGTTCTCTCTGTCCCCAGAGCCACACGGGGACAGCATAGCAAAGCTCCAGTGAGAAGTCAGTGGAAGCAGCCAGCCAGGAGCAGCAACGGCTGCCGCAGGCAACAGAGGCCATGGCCAGACCTGTCCAGGGGGTGCAGGACCAGGACAGACAGCCGTGGGGTGGACTCCTCACTTGCACCCAGGCGGAGGTGACGGGAGAAGCCAGAAGTGACAGTGCAGGATGCCAGGGATGCTCGGCCTGGGGAGGGGGCACAGGAGCTGAGTGTCCCACGGGCTGTCCAGAGCAGGGACCGGACTGGTCTCTGTGGTCCCACGGGGTTCACACTACGTTTGCTGAGACTGCCTGTGGCCTGTGGTGTACCAGCCTCCCGGGCCAGCGAAGACTAAGACACTACATGAGCTCAAGGCGAAGCCCCTGAAAGGCGTCTTTAAGCAAAGGAGCGTCTGGAGAGGAGGCTGGATCCTGGGAGGGTGGGAGCTTCCAAAGTCAGGGGTGGGGATAGGAGGCAAGATCTCCCCTATCCCTCTCCATCCAGAGATTCGAGGATTTTAAGGCCAGAGGATATTTATAGAAGATTTATTTATTTAAATACAAAACTTAGCTATCCGTCTGCCAGCAGCATCACTTTTGACCCATGTCCTCTGTCCAACCAGAGCATTGGCCTGTCTGTCCAAAAGGGAGATGGAAAGTCTTCTGGTGAAATTCCATGTGACTCTCCCAAGAACAGAGACTGGAATTGAGGCTGGCATGGGGGCGGGTCCCCAGGCTATATTCCAAGCCAGCCCATCCTGAGGTCCCCGCGGCTGGGTACACAGGGCCGGCAGAGCCGCCGGGCTCCACCACTAGGGGTCCGCGGCGTGCCACATCCTCAGCTACCGGCAGCTCTCTGCCCGCTCTCTGAGACTGTCCCCACCCCCGGCTGGGGACCTGTGGTCACAGGCGGGTGCTGTGCAGTGAGCTGGAGGGGCTCAGGGCCTTCCACAGAAGACAGACACCTCACAGAGCCACACAGCTAAACCACTGCTGGGGGCAACAGGGAGGTGGGCCCAGACAGGAGTGAGAAAGGAAAAATAGAAAGAGAACCAAAAGGTCTGAGTCAGCCATTGTGACTGGGAGTGTCTGCCCCTAGGGACTGACCCCCGGGGTGTTTGCTGGGAGTTTTCTCTGCCTATGTCTTCTTGCTTCTCTCATGGAGGAGGTGACCCCTGAGCAAAGAGACAAGGTGGGCGAGGGGTTGGGAAGAGACAGGGTGCTTGGTGAGTGGGAGGGAGATGTTGGTCGTGGGGCCCAAGGTGGGGAGCCCCTTGACACCCCAGGAACCCCAGGCCTGAGAGGTTTCACTGAAAGAGGGGTGGGGGCTCAGGTGAGAAATGAGACACACATGAGCTTCCGGTGAACTTGGCACCAAACACCTCTGTTTGCTGCTCAGATGAGGTGTCAGAAGTACTCGAGTCACCTTGGGGGTTGTCTGAGGCTGGCCCTCTGAACTGCTCAGGACCCAGGAGGACAGGGGCCTGCATATTGTGATGGGTTTATCGAGTCCATCAGCTGATGACTTTTTCATTATGATCAACAGGGAAGTTCCTTCTGCTTACGATCTTAATCCAGCTGGTCAGTTAAAGCAAACTCAAAAACCCCTTCTCCCTTCAGCTGACGCCCGTCTAAGAAGGCCCAGCCTGGTCCAGGCCGACCATACGTCTGGGGCGCGGCCTGGCCTGGGACACGCTGACCAGTTATCTAGTCTTTCTAGAGGGCCAAGCCAGTGTCAGAACTGGTGGCTGTATCCACGGTCACGCCCCACTCCCACACACGAGGCCCACTCCTACTCTGAAAAAGAAAACTCATAAAGCCTCATTATCTTCATTTCTCGGCTCCACCCAAAGCAGCAGAGCAAAGAGTTTGCAACAAACTTTCCCAGATCGACTGATTTCCCGGCAGCCGGGTGGGGGGGGGGGGGGGCCCATGACGAAGCCAGAGATCCCAGAAGCAGTTTTCTACTTACAACCTCACTTTCTGTTGCGCTCTCCCCCTTCCCCTCCACGGTGCCTTCTCTTGTGGAAAGTGAGTCTCAAAGCGACCTTCAGGGCGGTCCCCGCCCGTGCACTAGCTGGGCAAACACTGCGGTGTGGTCACCCGTGACGTAGATGCCAAAATTAAATAGAGCCGCTCTCCTCAGCTCCTCTTTCTGCGTCACTTGCAAAAGCCTGGGGCCCAATGGCTCTTCCTGAAACCCAGAGGGGAGTCCCCTGCGGTACCTGATGGCCTGCTGACCACACCAGCCAGAGGGTCCATGCCCCCTGCCCAGCCCAGGGCTCTGGCCAGGAGCCACAGTGATACATTAGGAAGGCAAATTCTCATGTATTGTCTCTTCTTTCTTCTAATCTCTATTCCCCACATTTTCTATAATGAGCATACATTCATTTCCCACTGGGGGACAAAGGCAAATTTAATTGAAAACAACAAGAAGATGAAATTGATGTCTGGTCATGAGGGACCTGATCACAACTGGGGGGAAGGGGCCAGCAGCACCCCCTCGTGCAGTCCCAGCCCCTCCCTCGTAGCCGGCTGTCTCAGGAGAAGAGGGACATTTGCAGAGGCCTGGGTGCCAGGAGGTCCAGCAACCCTGTTCCTCTGGGCTGGACCCTCGGGCCAATCAGACCCCGTGTTGCCAAAGAGTGGGAAAGGCATCCATTCTTGGGGGTCTTCATCCAGCCCGGGCCCACCAGGCTGGGGCAGGGGGACCCGGGGATGACATGGGAAAGGCTGGGCTGCCAGTCCAGATCTGAGGCTGATGTGACATCAATCCTCTGGGGACAGATGGAGAGGTCCTGCCGTCTCCTCAGCCAGCTTCCTTCTCTCTCAGGAGAACGACTGTCCATCTGCTTCTCAAAGAAAACAGAAGCCAATGGTCTACAGACTCCTTCACCATCCACTCAGCAAAGCTCGAGTCCAAGGCCTTGCCTGTCTTGGATCCAGATTCCCCTTGGTCCCTTGTCCCTTTGGAGGGGATTGGGACAGGACTTCAGGGTCCAAACAGCCCTGGCTCCCAGTCCCTGCTGTGCCCCTGAGGTCCCTTGGTGTGACGAAGGCCCAGTCTCAGCTGCCCATCATGGAGTGGAGCCCCCTCCATCCCTTCCACAAGGACCCACGAGGCTTCACAGGGGGCCAGACCCTCTTCTAGGCGCCAGGGACCCGGGGAACAAAACAGAGCCCACAAACACGAGAACACAGAGCGTCCAGGTGGTGTTGGGTGCTCCGAGGGCAATGAGGCGGCAGGGGCTGCAAGGGCCGTGAGGGGCTGCCTGTCGCGAGGGCAGGTCAGGGAAGTCCTCCCGGCTGAGCTAATGCACAGGAGGTGTGGGTGGAGGGAGGGGAAAGGCGTTCTGCATAACAGAGGGAAACATGCAGGGGGAGGGGACAGCAGGGTCTTGAGCCAGAGGGAGCTGGGATTCTCCTTCCAGCAGCATCTGTGTGGCCAGAACTGGAGCAGCAGGAGGCCAGGCTGCGGGGTCTGGCTTTGCTGGAGGGGGCGGAGTGGCACCTCTGGCTGCGGCGTGAAGAGCGGAAAGTGGGCACAAGGGCGGGAGCAGGATGACTGTTAGGAGGCTCCTGTGGAAACCCAGGTGGGAAATGACGGTGGACGTGGCAGTGGAGGGGTGGGATGTGGTCAGATTCGGAGATATGTATGTGTGCGCGCGCGTTGTCTGTGTAACATACACTTATGTCTGGATCACTTACATGAACATAGGCCATGTAAAATTATAAACATATGTATTTTATGTAACATGAATGTTAAATATATATTTAATTTTTCTATCCATATAAGTTTTAAAAATCTTCTATTATGGGAAACTTTAAACACATACAAAAGTAAATCCTGGTTCTCCATCGCCCAGCTTCACCAGCTATCAGCTCGTGGCCCCTCCCTCACCCCAATGCAAATGGGCTTTCCATTCACTTCTGAAGACAGTAGGAAGGCAGAGGCTTGGGTGACCCACTAGATATGGAGCACAGGAGGTTTTTATGGTGGTGTGAGCCCCGTGAAGGGTGGGGTTGCCATTTACTGAGCTGGGGAAGTCTGTGCTCAAGCGAGTGCCATTTATAAAATAACTACTGATCATGGGTGATGGATCGCCTACCCCTCGCAGCCAGCACCCCTTCTCGAAAACATCCGCAGCATCCCCACTGCTGTTTCCACTGCGTGAGTCCCACCCCCGCCAGGCATCTATGTGCCCTGTCTGCACTCCAGATACTGTATCTGTGATGTCACTGATAACCTCCTATCACCAAATCCAGCGGAAGCACATGTGCCCTTATTCCACCTGCCCTGTGAACCATCTGCCCCTGCTGACTTCTCACTTCTCCCCGAGACTGTCTCAGGCTTCTCGTCAGCCTGTCTTCTCTCCTTGCCCTGTCGCTGGAGTGCTGTGGGCCTTGGTTTCCTCCCTTCCCTCGTCCCCTTGGTTTCCTCACCCTCTGTGTCAACAACCCAGACCCTTCTCTGTGTCCGGAGTTAACCTGCCATCTCCGTGAACAGTGGGTCCCCAAGCCAGAAAACTGTGGTCCCCTGTGACTTCTCACTCTCCTTACCTCCATATGCAGCCAATGATAATCATGAGCATAAACTACAGCAATAATGACGATGATAGTTGGCATTTACCGAGGGCTTCCTGTGTGCCAGGCATCACGCCAAGCACCTTATGTTTATTACCTCATGTAACCTTCCCACAGCCCTATTATCCCCCAGAGAGTAGGCGGCAGAGCTGGGACTCAGAACGACCAGGTCCCCCTGACTCCAGGGCCCACGGCCCTCACCCACGCTCTGCCCTGCTGAGGACCTCAGACCCACCGCGCTCCTTCCCGCTGCCCTGCCCTGTGCACGGACGGGGCAGTGTTCTGAGTGGCGTCCCCCTGGTTTTCTTCAGGGCCTCCAGGATCGTCCACGTGCGGTCCCCCTGCTCCTTGCCAGGGCTCACTCACTCCAGTCTCTGCTAACGTCACACTCTTGGAGGCCTCTGAGTGGTTTTCGTGAATAAGCCCAGGAGGCATTGAAAGGGCTCCTTCTGCGTGTTGTCCTGACAGCTGACAGAAGAGGAGGGAAGAGGAGCTTTGAGCTCGGCAAGGCTCAGGGTGGGGCAAGAATCCTCACCGGGCTGCCCTGCTCAGCCTCCATACCTTTCCCCCTGAATGCTGGCAACTTCAGTTCTCAGGCCCCCTTGAAGTTAGAATCTGGGTGTGAATTGTTCTCCAGGGAGCTGCGGAAGGAAGGCAGGCGGGAGGCAGATGCCATCTTCCTGCTCCCCCCAGCTGGGTGCCTGGAGCCATTTTGTGGGTGCCTGGAAGCAGCTGAGGCAGCAGCTTGGGGATCCCTGGATTGCAGCTTCAGGCATGTGTCCTTGAACTTCAGACCTGCAGTGGCAGCCTCCAGGGTAGTGGTCCTTCCTGTGGGTCGTTTCTTCAAAGTTTTAAGCCCAGCCTGGAGCCTGCTCCTCCACCCACACCCCCAACATTTTAAAAGTACCTACTTTCCTCCATTAAATGCTTTCTGCCTGAAAGCATTGAATCCAGATACATAAGTGAGGGCTGCAGTGTAGCAACTAAAGGTGACTCCCTGAAACAAGGATAGGACCTCAAAAACTATAAAGGGGACACATCCAGGGAGGACATGTGTGGGGACGTGATCACTGGCCAAACTCCCCCTGGTCCTGTGCAGACTCGGATTTGCCTAATAGATTAAGTACCATAGTCATCTGACCAACCAAAGATGGGAAGAATAATAGCAACAGAACTGTCATTTACAGAGTACTCACTATGTGCCAGGCACCGTTCTCACTGCTTTAAAAACATTAACGTGTTTATTCCTCAGAACCACCTCACAAGGCAGGTATTACTGTCACCCCCACTTTAAGGCGGGAGCTGAGTGGCGTGGCCAAGGTCACGGTGACAAAGCAGAGCGGCCAGCACTTCTGGGCTGCCTGGGCCCACTGTGTGCCATGGAGGCGTCCAGGAACAGGCACCCTTCATGGAGTGACGTGTGCCTAGCACTTTTCACGGAATAGCTCACTCATTCCTCACAGGAATCCCGTGAGGAGGAGTTACATTATTCTCATTTCACAGGTGAGGAAACTGAGACCCAGAGAGAGTTAGTGATCTGCCCATGATCGCATTGTTGACAAGAGGCTTGTTAGCTAAACGTCAAAGCCCAGCGCTTATAACTGGTACATTCCAGAGCCTGAGAGGAAAGCTCTGCAGCCCCACGGGGCCATGCTGGTTGTCAGCTCTCACGCAGGGTAAAGGGGAGCGGGTGTATGGCTGACACAGGACATACCCAACAGAGTCTTCAGTTTCTCTCTGAGCCTTGATGCCCACCCGCCTGCCATGGACCGTTAGCGCCCATGACTCCTGCAGGCTGGGAGCAGCATTCCCTGACCCCCTCCTTCCTGGCCTCTGCCCAGCCAGCCACACGCACAGCTGCCATGGTGCCACACTGCAAAGTATGGTCCATTTTCTCCTTATTCCCTTTGAGGGGACATTCTGGCCACTCCTCGATGTTCTGGAAAGTTAGTCCTTTTCCCCCTGGTCTCATCTGACCATTGAAAAAAGGAAAGAAGCAGCTGTATTCTGCTTCTGAGCTACTGGTTCCCATATTACATTCCTTTTCTGACTCACACGTGTGCCCCCAGAGCCCCCAGCCGGGGGTCTGGTCCTCAGCGAAGGCAGGCGCTCACAAAAATCACTGCAGAATATGTGCATGGCTTTTCTATCACCTCTCACAACTCCTCCGCAGGAGGAGCCTGCTGACCTCCCTCCTCTCCAGCTGCCCTCAAACCCCAGGGTGTGCAGAGGTGTACTCTACACCCGGACACTCCTCCAGTGTGTCTGCACTCCCAAGTTCACAGCTGTTTTCACTTGAACCTTTCCTCAAGAAAGGAATATGTATGTACCCTTTTACTCCAAATAAAAGTTAACCTGAATTTGAAGTCCCCACCTGTCCTGAAAGGAACTGTTTACCCTTCTCATAAACTCCACCCATCTGTATAGTGAAGGATTTACTTATCCTAGCAAAAACCCAAATAATCCAATTTAAAAAATGGATGCAGGACCTAAATAGACATTTTTCCATAGAAGATAAACAAATGGCCAACAGGCACATGAACAGGTTCTCAGCATCACTGGTCATCAGGGAAACGCAAATCAAAACCTCATACTGTTAGAATGATCACTGAAAAGACAGGAGATGACAAAAACCAGTGATGACAAAGGGAACCCTTGTGCATTGTTGGTGGGATGGTAAATTGGTGCAGCTACTATGAGAAACAACATGGAGTTTCCTCATAATATTAAAAATAGAACCACCATATGACCCAGCAATTCCACTTCTGGATACACATACACTAACAAAAGGAAACAAAAAGACTAACGTGAAAAAATATCTGCACCCCCATATTCAATGCAGCATTATTTACCATAACCAAGACATGGAAACAACCTAAATGTCCACTGATGGATGAATGGATAAAGAAAATGTGACACACACGCGCACACACTGGAATATTACTCAGCCATAAAAAGGAAGGAAATCCTGCCATTTGTGACAACATGGGTGGACCCGGAGGACGTTATGCTAAGTTAAGTAAGTCAGACAGAGAGACAAATACTGTATCTCACTTATAGGTGGAATCTAAAAACGAGTAAACAAAGTCATAGGAAAAAAATTAGATTTGTGCTTACCAGAGGTGGATGAAGGTGGTTAAAAACCACAACCTTTCGGTTCTAAGATAAAGCCCTGGGATGTCATTACAACATGACAACTACAGTTAACACTGCTCTATGGTGTGTATGAGGACAGTTGTTAAGAGAGTACAGCTTAGAGTTCTCATCACAAGGAAAAGAACTTTTTGTCTTCTCCTTTTTTCATTGCATCTGTATGAGATGGCAGATGTTCTCTTAAGGTAATCATGTCACAATATATGCAAGGACTGAAACCCCCAAATTTGCAGCTGGTGTGTGAAGTGCAGGCGGTCTTGTAGAGGCTGTGCCCTTCACCTGTGAAGTTTGACCCAACTCCCCGTAGTTGGCGTCAGGAGTCATTGTGTGAGTTTGGCAAACTTGTGGCGCATTCCATGGACACGTCCTAAAAATGATGGAAGGACCTTCTTGATACAATAAGACAGGTCTTCTCCTTCAAAGAGCACAAGGCACTGTCGTAAGATCCAAAATGCAGGAACGACCTTAGCAGGATTCTTTTCTGTGTGATCTCCCAGAGGGGAAGGTCAGAAACCAAGAGACGGAAGTGGAGAGGAAAGGGAAGGGAAGGTTCCAGGAGAAAGCAGCGTGCCGTGTTTGGGTACAGGAATCCTGCAGCACCCGAGTGAACAGAGCAGATACTCAGCACCTCACCAGGTCCCGGAAATCAGGCTCAGGCAGCAGGGTGGACGGTGGGGCATGGACAGACAGCTGATTTGTAGATCAGTCAGGCTGCGGCTCTTTTTCCTAACGAGCTGAACGTGTAGTTAAGTTCCATTTCAACAGTGGCCACTCCTGAAACTTTGGGATGGTCCTAACTTGTGTAGGACCCCCTTACTGTGAAAGACCTAAGGACCTGCTGGGACCCAAACGAAGCCCCACCTGGTGTGACCCGTCCTTTGGCAAAGACCTAGACCTGGAAGAGCGGCTTGTCTGAGCGCCAGGAGTGGAGAGGATCTGTGTCATTACCTCCGTTCTACCCAGAGAAAGAACCCCAGGTCAGCTCTTCCACAAAAGGAAAGTTTCCAAGATGCCACCCATACTTGGAAAAAGCCAGGTTGAAATACCATTCAAGTCAAGCTTTCTTGATATTACTCTGTGTTTCCCCAGGAGGATTGCACTACAACAAATTCGGACACCTGTGGCCTCTTCCTTCAAAGCAAAAAGCCAGCATAACCCCAAGCTGATAAGATTAATCTAAAGAGCAAATTATGGTGTAATTTCCTATGCTGATACTTTGTAGTTAATTTTTTAAAAAAGTTTCATTTTCCTATTGGTCTGATTTCACAGGAACATTTTACCTGTTTCTGTGAGGCATTTTTTTCTCCTGGAAGAGAGGCGCTGATTGGCCCCAACCTGGTGTAATGAAAATTTCCAATGTAAACTCATTTTCCCTCAGTTTCAGCAATTTTAAATCTATATATAGAGATATCTCTGTCAGAATTGCATTGTTAGCTTCACCTGGTAAACTAATTGTCTCACACCGTCATTACAAATAGAGACCTATTAATGCATCTCGCCTCCCCCCTGGTCCCAGCTCTGCTCTGCCTGCTAGCATGTACCGGCAACTGCATCCAGGGGCGCGAGCGCATTCTCCTGCGGGAGATCATCGAAACACTGAACCGCCTCACAGAGGCAAAGGTGAGTAAGCTATCTGGCACCATCTCTCCAGATGTTGGGTGATGCCGTGGGTATTTCTTCGACTGTGAGAGGAGCATAGCAGCTTCTAGAGAAGTTGGTAGTTGGTGGTTGGTGGCAGGATGGGAGAGCAGAGACTTCTCGCTTGGCACTTTTCCTCTCTGAGGGATTGTAGGACGTGCTCTCAGTTCGAGGGAGGGAGAGATGCTTGGTTGGACGTAGTCTGTACAGTTGGAGGTAACTGTCTCTTGCTCTCTTTTTCCTGCCTAGACCAAGGACGGGTGCATGGAGCTGACTGTAGCAGAAGTCTTGCCTGCCCCAAAGGTAAGAACTGCCCCAGGTCGGCTTCGGCAGATGGGTGACTTGGGAGAGGACAGCCATCCATAAGTGTTTGGACAGGAAACTTTTTTTTTTTTAACAGAAAGCGAACGGGCCCAAATTAACTATAATGAGAATTCTGATCTTTACTCTCAAAATACGTTTTGGTGTTTCTGGTTTCACTTGATTTAGAAGACGTGTAAGAGATAGCTTGGATCTTGTAATCCAAAGGTCCTGGTCAAGGCAGAGCTCTTTAGGGTTTCACCCAGCCCCAGCCTAGTACCTGACATATAGGAGGCATTCGATAAGCGCTTGTTGGAAGAGAGAATTTTCTGGCCCGTACATTTCCGAAAATACGCTCACAAAAGCAGATATTGAGATTACAGGTTGAGGGAGCTTTCATTTTGTCTAAGAGACTTCCTATGGCAACAGAGAAGGTATTGCCGAGCCCTCCTGCTCTGCAGTCCACCGGCTCCTTGCTCTGGCCTGCGGGCTGCCCTCCAGCCTGGTCCGGACCATCCTACCAGGTGGGGTCCAACCATCCCTGCTTCAGGCTGCTCGGGCATCTTGCCTTTCCACCTCCTGCACCGCCTCACCCCCGCCCCTCTATCTGCAGTGGGAGGAGATAGATTTGACAGCTGATAGTGCGTTTTCTCTGACAAACACTTGACTACAGCCTATCAATAGCTTTGTGCACTCCAGTTCCTGTTTTCATGGAAACACACGACTGAGAATGAAAAACCCAAAGCTTCAATTTACCAGGGTCTCCTAACCACCTGCTTTCCGTGTGTACCCGAGGGGGCAGCCTGGCCAGCAGTGCAGCCCTGTGGGTTGGGCAGGGCCATAGCCCAGGACCAGGCCATGAAACAGGCCCATCCTGCTTCGTGAGAAAACTGTTTTTCAGGTCTTTACCTGAATATCTCCTTTCATTTAAGAGTATTCCAGGAGTCTGATCTACACTAATATATACTAGCATAATGTAATTATGTATAATATTATGTATAATATATTATATAAGAACATATATAATTTTGTCCTTCAGAATCTTATCATGGATCAGACTCTGTCCATCAAATAGGTTGTAAGTAAGGACTTGGAAATTTTACATACATATAAAATTATATATGAATGTATAATTTTATACATTTATGTGATGTTAATATTTTATATATGTATATAAAATAGCCAGGAGTCCATTGCATTGTGCTCTAGGCTCTCCAGGGGGCGCCTACACTGCTGAGTGGGTTCTACCAAAGCCAAGGGCAGGGCTCCAAGAAGAACGTGCTGAGGGTCTGAAAGTGACACAGCCTGTGGTGTCAGCCCCGGTCCTGCTATTAACTAGCTGTGTAGCCTTTGGTCAATTTGCACACCTCTTTTTGCCTCAGTTTCCACATCTGAAGAAATGAAAGTGATTTTGAAAGTTGGTTGCTATCCAACTCCTGAGTTAGTGGAAAGTGTTATTGTAAGATGATATAACTCTTGATTAAAGGCAAAAACTGGTTGTAGAGAAGCAATAATTCTAAGAGGGAGGGGCCAGCGGTTGGAGATGATCAAAACCCCCCAAGACTCCAAGCCCGGGCCACCCCACCCGGGCTGTCTCTAGAAGACGCAGCCACCCTGCAGCCCTGCCCACGCCATTTCCTCCCACTCCTGGCCCGCCTCTTCATTGGGTTCTCACATACTTCCCTCACCACACAGGTAGACATCTCCTAAAACAAATCCCCGCTGCCTTCCTTCACTCTGACCTGCCTCAGGTGCCTTCCCCCGACCTGCTTCTGTTCCTCCCAGACTAACAATCGCATTTTTCCATCCTTTTCTTTTCCTCAAAGACTCGGCGCTGCTTACTAATCTATCAGGATATTTCAGAACAAGGAAAGGTTGTGCTTTTCAAAACCCACAAAGGTGGTATGTGGGAAGG
Organism: Rhinolophus sinicus; assembly: GCF_036562045.2. Lineage (NCBI taxonomy): Eukaryota > Metazoa > Chordata > Mammalia > Chiroptera > Rhinolophidae > Rhinolophus > Rhinolophus sinicus. Next base: position 75,812,854 of record NC_133759.1, read on the forward strand.
AAAGTTACTTCTTTGTGTTCCCAAAGAGGAACATCTTTCCCGCATCCATTGTATTAACTTTCTTTGGGGGATCAAGAATTCCTGTATCTCCACGTTGGGTAGCATCCTGCTCTCGGCAGTTGCTGGCAAGAACGTGCGGATCTAAATCCTGCGCTTCATGGGCAATGCCTACCGGGTGTCTATGAAATAAAGGTGGTCTGAGGAACAGCAAAGTGGAAAGCAAGCAAAAGCAGGCTGGTCTATGGAGGATTTCTTGGGTGTGCCATTAATTGGAGGTATTTCCTACCAAAGAGAGCTAAAGTTCATAATTTTTCAGAGAGCTCTATGCCAACCCTCAAATATATATATTTTTTGAGTGAAAGTAGAGGATTTTCCATAAACAGTACTGGCTGACTAAAAGTGGAGATAAGGGATACAGCACAAATAGGACTGGATTTTTATGGCCCTGAATTAAGCTAGTCAAGAACCAAGTTAGAACTCTAACGGAGTTACTGCCACAGAAGGAAGCGGCCGTTTTGACATTCCCCTGAGGGGTGGGCTTCCTATGGCTTGTGCCTGGGCCTCCCTTTTGAGTCTCTTTTCCTGAGCAGTTCTGAACTGCAGGTCTGCTAGGCTGTCATCAAAGTGTGCCCCTGAGCTATGACAGACACACAAGTAGAGAGCGGGACAAGCAGCTGAAAGCAGTCTAGATGGGGTGTCATCCTGTTGCTTCAATATGAATGGAACTAAAATGTTAAGGCCCTTAGCTAAAAAGGCCTTTAGAATTAGTTTTTGGGGGATTTTTTTGTAAAGTTTTTCCATTTGATTCAAACTCTTTTCAGTTCCTATTGTATCCTAATTACCTTTAGGAAGTCCTTTCACAAGTATCTTTACAGGGTTTTTCCCTATATTATATGGCTGTATACGCAAAACTAAGAGGCAGTTTAATTTCCAGGCTCCAAGCCAGTGTCAGAAAAGTCTCTTTAGGTTTTGATGGAAGCTAAGCACAGGGGCTCTTGTCTCCTGTCCTCTTAAACCTCACTTTCTCCCTCCAACCACACGGGGGTCTCCTACATTTGCACCTGTGGTAGTGGCTGCCTTCTACTTGGTCTCACCACCTCTGCTTACCCCCAGGGGCACCATATTTATGGGAGGATTCCTGACTCCCTGAGCCCAGAGATACTGGTGCTGCTCTTAAATTTCCAACTAGACTCCAGGGTCCAGGAGGCCTCTCAGCCAGCTCATTAAATATGTCTGTCCTTCCAAAGGCCTTCCCCATGGGCCCCACAGGGGAAAGGGGAAGCTTTTGTAGTCTGGGATTCTGGTGCTTGTAGAATTCAGCCTAGAGAAACAAGAGATAAACACCAAGATTTACACAGATGATTCACTGCAACATTATTTACAGAAGGAAAAACTGCAATAATAGGGGGTTGATCTGTTAGGGTCCACATATGCCATGGGTTCCTACAGAGCTCTCAATCCTATGTTCCAAATACCAATGAACAACTTAAGAAATGCTTGTACTATATGTTAAGTGTGAAAAGGCTACAAAGCAGTACCAACAGCTGGTCCCTATTTTGAAAAAAAAAAAAGGTATTTAAAAAACCTGGGAAGAGAGTTACCAGTAGTTATCCCTGGCTGGTGGGATAATGAGTGAATTCATTTTTGTTGAATATATTATTTTTATAGTAAACATGCATCACCTTGATAACCAGAAAAAAATATGAGACTGCTAAGAACTTAAAAAGCTGCTTGGACAGTTCTTCTCATACGAATCCCCTGGAGATCTTGTTAATGCACATTTGTGATTCAGTGGGTCTGAGATGAGGCCTGAGACTTTTCATTGCTACCTGGCTCCCAGGTGATGCCCATGAACCATACTCTGAGTGGCAAGGGACTAGAACATGTCCTGGCAGAGGGTAGAGATAGCTTTGTCCGAGCTGGAGCAGACTGAAGCTTAAGACCATTCTCCAGGCTTTGTGACTTTGTTCTTCAGTGGAAATGAGAGGACACGCCAGGCCTGGTTCACACTGAGACACAGCCTTCTCCCAGGTTCACAAGATCTGCTTCCCCGCTTGTTCATGCCCTCTTCTAAGGCCCAAACGTCCCCAGGGAGAGCCACGTGGCCAGACCCACAGCAGAGCTGCCGGCATTCCAAGGAGGGTCTGACCATGCATGTCAAGGTCGAAGTCCCCTGACAGAAGCCCTGTCCCAGGCCCAGCTCGATGGCACCCTCTCTCAGAAGCTTCCCTGATCTCCCAAGGCCAGACTCCTGGGGCATCTCACTCTGACCCTGGTACTCACCTCTAGCTATGCAGAAATGTCTGCTCTCCTCACCTGGACCCTGAGTTTCTACACACTCCGCATCTCCCATGGGGCGGGCTAAGTGGAAAGTATGGCCACAGCAGCACTGGCCAAGTCGAAGGACGGGCATCCATTTATTCAACAAGCCTGTAGGCTTTCCAGGAAAAGCTTATAGGAATGAGTAAAAGCAGAATCTGACTATGAGTCATGCAGGCATCTTGCACCATGTGAACGGACCTGGGCCACAGACGGGTGGTTCTTCATTCAAATGCCCACTCTGTCATTTGCTTAGCTGGGTGACTTTATTCAGGCACCCTTTCAGCAAAACCTTTGAAGGGAAAAGAAATTGGGAGCTTCTGAGGAAAGGCTGCTGCATCTGCAGGAAACTGGGAGAGGTTGTTTACAGAGGTTTATGGCTGTGGCAAGCAGCCTGTCATCCCCACGGCAGGAATCCTTGAATCCCTGACCCACAGTGGAGCAAACTTTCCTTCTCCACGTGTCCTCCTGCAAAAAAGAAAGCAGAAGGAAAAATCTCTGCACCATGTTCAAAATAGAGCCGGTACATGGCTGTGGTATTTCTCTTTCTAGAACACAACTGAGAAGGGAGCCTTCTGCAGGGCCGCAATAGAGCTTCGGCAGATGTACCACACACACCAGTGCAAGACCACGAAACACCTGAGCAGACTTCACAGGAATCTCAGCAGCATGGCCAACATGGTAAGTACGCTGGGGTGCCGACAGCGGGGCTCCCGGCGCGCGGCAGCCTCCCTTCTGAGAGTTCCTCCCGGGTGACAGTGCCCTTCATCAATCAACCCGTTCGTTCGTCAGCAAGTACTGCTGAGGCTCCGTGGGTGCCACGTGCTGCTCTAGGCACTGGGACACCGTCGTAAAGACAAGGCAGAGTCCCTGCTCTCACAGAATGTTCTAGTAGGGGACTTAGAAAAGCAAACAAACATGCCATGATGTCCAGCAGTGATAAATGCTTCGAAGGAAAATATGGGAATTGAGAACATAAGTGGGGAGAGGGCTGATTTAGTAGTTGGTGATGTCATCTGAGCAGATATTTAAATTCAGTGAGACAACAGGCCACATAACTAACTGGGGAAAGAAAATTCCAGGCAGAGGGGACACCTGGCTGTGCAAAGGCCCTCACTAGAAATGAGCTTCACGTGTTCAGATCAGTAGAGAGGCCAGTGTGGCTGGATCAGAGTGAGCGAGAGTAGGAAACCAGCTCACGCAGAGCATTTGGATTCCACCACAAGTAAGGGGGGAATAGCCACCGGGTCTGGAGCAGGGCAGAGGCTGCGATCTGATTTTTCTGATTTAAAATGATCCCTCTGGCTACTGTGTGGTAAACAGACTGAATAAGGGTAAGCGTAGAAGCAAGACGGCCTGCTGGGGGTTACCGCAGCAATCCAGGCTGAAGGCAATGGTGGTTTCGAAAGGGTGAGCACAGTGGAGGTTTAGATTTGGGATTAACTAAAAATATAGCTGACGGATCCATTGTGAGGGGTGAGGGAAAGAGGAAAAGGGGACCTCTTGGTTCCGGGCCTGAGGCCCTTGTGGGATGGTTGCTGCTGTTTACAGATATGGAAGAGTGGGGGCGAAGCAGGGCTAGAGGCTGAGCAGGAGATCGGAAGTTCAATTTTGGTCATGGTAACTGTGAGGTATCTCTTGGATGGCCAAGTGGAGATGTTGAGATTGTTCTAAAAGTCTGAAGCTTAGGGGAGAGGTTAGACCTTGTGATATAAAATGAAGAGTTCTCAGAAAGATGTTACTTAAAGACCTAGACCTGAATGACACAGAGAAAGGAAGAGATCCAAGGACTGAGCCCAGAGGCACCCACATAGAGAGGGCAGGAAGAAGAGGGGCCAGCGGGACACTGAGAAGTAGCCAGTGAAGTAGGAGGAAATGGAAGTGTGCGGTGCCCTGGAAGGCAAGTGAAGAAACTCTTTTAAGAAGCGAGACGTGAGCACCTGTGTCAAATGTACCAAAAGGTCAAGTAAGATGAAGAGCGAGAATGGTCGTTGGATTTGGCACGAGGGGGGCACTGGTGATGCCGATATAAGTGGGACGTGGGAATGAAAGGCTGAGTGAAGTGGCTTCCAGTGACAATGGGGTGGGAGGAGTGAAAAGGAAGGAGCAATGAACAGAGAAAAATCTTCTGCGGTGTTTTGCTCTAAGGTTGCAGAGAACTGGACTGGACTGACAGCTGAAGGGCGGTGTCGAGTGAGGGAAGTTCTTGTAAGGTGGGGGTATATTCAGCCTGTTAATGTTCCAATGGGAATGGTCTAATACAGAGGGCAGAACTGACACTGTAGGGAAGGAGAGCCACAGTGGATGCTATCTAAGGCCACTCATCCCCTCCCTGGGCCTGTCACCTTATTTGTAAGATAAGGTGATGGAATAGGGAGCTGACATTACACTCATTCTCTTTTAATCCTTTTAATTATCATACGAAGTGGGCACTACGGTTCCCATTTTACAAAGGTGCAAACTGAAGCTTTTATAAATGAAGCAGTTTGTCCTAAAGCGATGCAAATTAATAAACTGGCAGGGCTAAGATTCAAACGGAAGCAGTGGCCTGGTGCCAGGAACCTGGACTCTTTTCCACCTGACATGCGGCCAAGCTGTGGTGTTGCTGTTTAATGGGCAGGAGGGCAGAGGGACTGCTAGACCCCGTCTCCGCAGTCCAGGTGGCCCCGTAGAAGGCCCAGGGGAGTAGTGGCCAGGTCTGAGCCTCCACCTTCATGTTACGCTCCTGAGCAGCACCTGGCTGTGAGTGACACGCCTCTCCAGAGACTGTGGCATCCCCGAAGGCAGACCCATAGTGATGGTACAGTAACCATTTCTAGGAGAGTAAGAACGCACCGAAAACAGGCAAACCCTACTGCCCTAGCTAGTGACAGAGTCAGACTCCCAGGCGAGCTACACGGGAGGCCCTGCTCTGATAACTGTTCAAGTGGCAAGTGCCACTAGCTTGACTCAGGAACCAGGAATGACAGCAAGACTCAAATGTTTAGCAATGCAAATTAATGAAACGTTTCTTCTGCAGAACTCCTGCCCTGTGAATGAAGACAAGAAGATCACCTTGAAAGAACTCTTGGAAAGGCTAAAGCAGACCATGAAAAAGAAATACGCAAAGGGTTGAAGCTGAATATTTTAATTTATGAGTTTTTAATAGCCTTATTTTAAAAATATTTATATATTTATAACTCATCATAAAATAAAGTATATGTAGAACCTCACAGCATGATTTCACTTTAATAGCATTGGCTGTTTACTTGACAACTTTTGGGGAAACCAATTTAATTTACTGAGAAACTAGTGTGCAAGTAAAAAAGGAAAGATCGCTTCGCTCTCAAGGGGTTCCCCCCCTCTAACTGGGGACATAATGCACACAATGATTAAAGAATACAAGGCCACACAGGATGCAAATGATAAGTAAAAAGAGAGCTTGCAGAGTGGGTTCGTGAGTCCTACTCACTACCAAATAATTTAGGATTGAAAAGGTATTAACTGGATGTTTAGAACATTCTTCTCCCATCGGCACAAGGGTTGTTGTACTGAATCTATAGGGGGGGAAATGTAATTCTAACACACTACATGGCTCTGCTGTGAATATTTAAAGTGCTAATAATGTAAATTCTCTTGATTCTCAAGTCTTAGAACCAACCAACAAAGCACAGAAGACATAATTGTGATTACAGAACAGACTGTAAACACTACCCACCTGACAACATAAAAGGTATAGCTGAAAACAGTTGAGAGGTAAAAGCAGAAGGAAAGGGAAGAGAGGTAGAACACTAATAGCCCCAACTCACTGGGTGAGGGGGTCAGGTAAGCAATGATGCCTAAGGTTGATGAACAAGAGATTTAAGTATTTATTCAAAATTGCAGAAGAAATAGAAGATCTAAAAACAATTTACTATAAAACACTTGGAAGGGATAGATTGAGGTAAACCCTCACTTTTTATTACGGAAATCAACATACAATATCTGAAGTTGATAAATAAAAAAATAGTTGACAAGAGTGGTCATGAGTTGATTATTGCAGCTGGGGATGGGTACATGGGGGGTGATTGTACTACTTGGCTTTTATACATGTTTGAAAGTTTTCAAAATAAAAGGTGAAAAAATCCAATAGTGAGTAAATAAAGAGGTCTTTGGAATTACAGTGGTAGACACCAGAAAAACGAAAAACAAAAAAGGGACGGTGGTTTGTTGGGAACAGGATTTGGAATAGGGATGGGTGGAAGCAAGGCAGGAGACTGTTGGCCTTTCATTTTAAGTCTCTATGTGACCATGCACACAAAGATAAAATATTTTTAAAAATTAAAAAAAACCCTAAAACTAAAAAGACACACAGTCACAAATGTTGGCAAAGATATGGAAAAACTGGAACCCTCAGACATTGCTGGGGTTGATTGGAAAATGGTACAGCTGACTCAGAGGAACTAGGTTGTGAGAAAAGGAGGAACCGCCATTTCCTCCGCTTTCGGTCTCTGCGCCTTTTGCAGGCCTCCAACAGCGCTATGTTGGGACAGAGCATCTGGAGGTTCACAACCTCTGTGGTCCATAGAAGCCACTATGAGGAGGGCCCAGGGAAGAATTTGCCATTTTCAGTGGAAAACAAGTGGCGGTTGCTAGTTATGATGACTCTGTACTTTAGATCTGGATTTGCCGCACCTTTCTTTATAGTAAGACACCAGCTGCTTAAAAAATAAGGATGTTTTACTTAATCCATGAAACAGACATGAAGAGGAGCATTTTAAGAGGTGCAGTCACTTTGAAAAATGGATCAAACTGTTGAACTCAACATACTAGAAATGTTTGTAAATAAACTTATGGCATGAATCCTTAATGCCTCCTCTCTGAAATACAAAATGTGATAATGAGCATGTGCATACTTTTTTATTTGGGTAATAGCTCTTAGTTTTTTGACCAAAATATGTATAATTTAGCTTGTTTCTTCGTCTTAAATTCTCAGATTTTATAGTTTAAAGGGAGAGTAAAGATTTACTTTCAGTCTTTACTTTGAAGAAGTAAATTGGTTTTTCTCCATGAATGATAATCATGAGGGAAACCAAATAGTGATGACAGATTAAAGTTCAAGAGCTTCGTTTTTCACCTCCAGACCTATACCCTAAAACAAATCTTTGCCTTGATAAATGTGCTGCTGACCAATATTAGTCGTGTTTACACGACTAGAAGTATGGTATTTGAAATGGAACGTAATAGCACGTAAGATAGAACATAGGAAATATTACTAATTTATTCTGGAGCTTTGACTAGTAGAAATGAGGTAAAAAATGGCTCTCAGTATCGTTGAATCAAATTTACATGAGTAGTGAAATGCTGCTTGCCGCATCAAGTGTAATTACTTAATTTCTAAGGCTTTGTATTAGGGTGAGGAAAAAGTAGCTACTGAATATTGTAATCCCAGTTTGGTTACTTTTAGAATACCACTGGTGTTAGAGAATACTGCAAAGCAGAGGTTATAAACTGGTGGTCTGTTTGGCCTGTAGACTTTGGTGAGAGGAGATGCTGTACTGTTTTTAAACCAATATTTAATACCAGAATATTTACATAATATTTACATAAAGTTTATATTTCTGGATTCTTGAAAAATTGCTCTGGGTGATTCTATATCCCTTAATGGAACAAAACAGCTGCCTAGGTCACACCTCCCAATAACATTAGATTTCCTATATGTCCCTAGTGTTAAACTGCTGATTTGCTGAAACTTTATTTTTTTATTTTTTTTAAATTTTATTTTATTAAATTTATTGGGGTGACAATTGTTAGTAAAATTACATAGATTTCAGGTGTACAATTCTGTATTACATCATCTATAAATCCCATTGTGTGTTCATCACCCAGAGTCAGTTCTCCTTCCATCACCATATATTTGATCTGAAACTTTATTTTATTTTTTTCTCTCAGTTTGATGCAATTGAATCCAAGTCACTTTGTCCAGCTATTCCCTATTAAAAAAAAAAAAAGAAAAGAAAAGAAAATGGTACAGCCACTTTGGAAAACAGTGTGGCAGTTCCTCAAAAGGCTAAACAGAGTTATTAGACAACCTGGCAATTCCACTCCTAGGTAGAGGAGAGAACTGAAAGAGAACTGAAAGTGTTACGTCCACACAAAAACCTCTACACAAATGTTCACAGAAGCATTATTCATTAATAGCAAAAAAATAGAAACAACCCAAGTGTCAATCAACTGCCGAATGGATAAACACAACGTAGTATGTCCATACCACAAAATATTATTTGGCAATAAAAAGAAATGAAGTACTGACACACAGGCTACAATACGGCTGAACCCTGGAAACATTATGCTAAGTGGAAGAAGTCAGACACAAAAAGGCCACATGTGGTATTTATGATTGCATTTACATGAAATGTCCAGATGAGGCAAATCCATTGAGGCAAGAAGCAGAATACTGGTTGCCAGGGGCTGGGCGGACGCAGGTATGGGAGTGATGCTAATGGGTACAGGGCTTCTTTTGGGTGATGGAAATGTTCTTATATTAGATAGTGGTGATGGTTGCATGAGTCTGTGAATAGACTAAAATCCACTGACTTGTACCCTGTAAAAGGATGAATGTTATAGCATATTAGTTATATCTCAATAAAGCTGTTATTTAAAAAAATTAAAGGGGAAAAAAACCCGAGTGTCTAGTCATTGAAACTTGCCTTTTAAAGACGTGCGCTGCAAGAATATGGATCTAGTAACAGTGAATGCGCATTCTTTTCATCCTCGCTTACACATGCGGCAAAAATTAATACTAGTACTAAAATTATACCAAAACATGTAACATCTTTTTAACCCTTTCAAAATAAGGGGAAAAAAAATCAAAAGCTTCAAGTCTCGCCCTGACCACAGCCAGTTTCACCCTGCCCACATGAAATACCAGCTTGCCAAGGACAACAAGTACCGAAGAGAGTCATGGAGCCTTCTAAGGCCACACTGAAAATTCTAGTTTCCTTTCTTCTTTGATTGAGGCTCATTTGCATTCAATGGCTAATGTGAGCTGTAGCCCACCACAGGATATGAGTTGTGGGTTAGAGTCTGTGTATGAGGCCAGGATGGTAAAAGAACGGCTGTTGGAAGAATATTTAGCATGGGCCACAGAAAGGATGGACATGTGCGGGCTCCAGGCAGGCCTGTCATAAGGTGAGTTTCAATGGTTAAGACGCAACTAACATTTCTAATTACTGCCAGACAGGGCTCTGGGTAGAAACACCCAACAGTAAGCCCTTACGTTTACCAACGGAGTGAGAGGACATGAATCGAAGACACACATACAAAGAATGAGGGAAGAAACTTGAGGATTGAGTGAAAGTTGAGATGCCTGTCATTTGCACACATTCACTGAGGAAACTCAGCCACAGCCCATACCTGCTTCGTGGGACATGCCATGCGTCTCACCTGTGCATGGAATGGGTGACATCGACAGCAGAGGCTGAACCCCTCCCTGCCTGCTGTCAGCTACCTCTGCCTGTTACCTATGAATACATTGTATCTTTAAGTGGCATTAGCAGGTAATAAATATTTATTCAGTAAACGCATGAAGAAAAAACATTTTGCTTAAATCTACGGCTGACTGTTTTCTATTGAAACATCCTTAGGCCACAGTTAGAAATACTGGCCTCTGATCAAAATACATCTGGGGCTCTCCTGCTGCTACTGGTGTGTCCCTACCAGGAGCCCTGCTGTCTTTATTCCCACTGTCCTGCACATGTCATCTCTGCCAGTCTTTCAGGGTGCCCAAGTCATCTGAGAAAGGAGGGTTTTAGGGCAGAGCACAGCGCACAGCTTTCCCGGGAGCAAGGCACACGGGTCTGCCAGCGCACAAGCAAGGTTAGCTCTCAGCTCCTCCCAGCTCCCACAGAGGCCAGGGCAGGGACTGCCGCTCGTCGCAGGGCTGATGCCTTGGTTCAACTTGTGGGCGCAAGTCCAAGTTCCATTCTCAGGTAGAGCATTACACCTCCAAGTTAGTGGCCAGGCCTCACATTTCCTGAGCTGGTCTGTGCCCTGTGCTCTCAGACACTCTCTCTTCGGCTCTCTGAAACACGGCCATTTGCGACAACATGGCTGGATCTTGAGAATATCATGCTAAGTTAAATAAGTCAAACAAAAAGTTGAGAACCATATGATTTCACTCATATATGGGCTATAAAACTGAAAGCAACAAACAAAAACTCAGACACAGACAACAGTTTGGTGGTTACCAGAGGGAAAGGGGGGAGAGGAGTGGGAGATAAGGGTAAAGGGGGTCAAATATATGGTGATGGAAGAACTGACGGGTGGTGAGCACACAATGCGATATATAGATGATGTATTACAGAACTGTACACTTGAAACCTATATCATTATTACTAACCAATGTCACCCCCATAAATTTAATTTAAAAAAAGCATGTTTCTCTTCTAATCTATCCTTCCCGTCAGCTTCTTCCTAGTTCAGCTTTCAGTCTCCAAGCGATCTGTTCCTGTCTTGTTTCCGATAGTGTTAAACCAAACACAAGCATGTTTTGATGTTTTGTGTGCCGACTGCACACCTGGCTACCTGCTAGGCAATGGGAGTAGAGAGAAGCAGAGAGCCGTGTGTCCCGTCAGTAGAGGCACCGGTCATGAGAGAGCCGGCTGAGGACAGACGAGGGCCAGCTGCTCTGCCTCACACAGGTGTGCACATCTGCTCTCCCAGCGCCCTCCTACCTAATGCTTCGGGCTTTCCAGCAGTGTTTCTCTAAAACACCATGTGAGTGACCCACCTAAAATCCTTCCGCGGCTTCCCACTGCTTACAGAAAACTCACAATAGAATCCTGGCCTCTCTTTCCGTTTCAGGCTTAGCTATCCCCACCCCTTTGCCCTACTTCCAAACATACCATCAATGCACACAGCATCTAGATCACGTCCCTCCTGCCTGAAGTGCCTTCATCCACGTGTTAGACTGCTTTAACAGCCCAGACAACACTTCCCCTACTACGGCGCTTCTGACCGCTTGGTCAGGTAGACATGTGCCAGGCACTGTTAGCTGCTAGGAAAGACGGGGCCGCCTGGCAGTTCGCCATTCGCACTCCTCACTACTGCTGCACTGTCCTTCCCCATTTACGCAGACACCTGTCCCTTTGGGGGGGGCTGTGAGCTTTGCAAGGGCCTTCTGCTCAGCACAGGATAGGTACACAGTAAATCCAGAAGACACCTGATGACTGAGCAGCAGAACTCATGATGGAGTAGAAATCAAGGTCAACGGAGTATTTCTGTAATGACTCGGGAACTTTGGGGCTGGGTTAGGCAATATCCTCTTGCTAAGATTGGTATCAACTCTGAGAAATATTGTATTCGGTTGTAAAGTCCCAGTACAACTGGAGAAATAAAGCCTTTGATTAAAAACTAAAATTTCCCCAGCCCTCTAAACAGGGATGGGGGAGGGGAGCAGGTGTGGAAGGGCGTCTGATCTGTCATATTCTTCAGTCAGAGCCCTGAGCCTGTTTGAGTAAGACAAAGTGATGTTCTGATAACGTTGATAAAAGCAGCTTGAAGGTTGGGTCACAGGAAGCCTAAGATAAACGCTCAGAGGAAACAGGTCTTTTTTGAAGTAGCCTCTTCATAATCATTTTCCCACACATTTGTTCAACTTCCGAAGGAGGACTGAATATCTGATTTGCTTTGCAAATGCAACAGCTTAAGAATGAGACATTCAGATAATGTCATGACAAATGGTTTGGAAGGCTCCTCCAGCTCGCTCAGAGCTGCGGCTTCAGAGATGTGCTTACTGTTCACCTAGGCACAGGCGAACCATGGTCCCTCAGACTGACACTTGGGGATTTGTTTGGTTTTGATTTTGTTCGTACTTGGTTTTAAAAGAGATTTCTGGAGGGTCTTCAGGAGAATGGACAATGCGCGTTGCCTGATGAAAGTGAGTATCACAGCTCCAACTCAGCTGGGGAAAAGGGGTAGAGGGTGCGAAGAAGGCAGCGGTTACTATCTTGTTTCTGCCATGGCAGGCCTGTCATTTTATCTTCACATCCCACACACATGCAGTTTATAACATAAGCTAGCAGGTGGGGAAAGGAAGAGAGCGAGCCCTAAAGTGGCCATTAGAGTCTCCCATGTGAAAAGCACATTTAAGTCCTTTGAAACTTGCCTACAAATCAAACCCTCTCAGTGTCCTCTGTGAAGGCCTCCTAGCACGGCGCCTGGTAAATGTTTGTCAAAAGAATCCACGATTAACACTAACCCAAGCAATGCTATTGGTTTAGAGATACCATAAGCTCATTGAAATGTTTTGAAAGAGATCCTATCGCTACCACTCAGAAATGTCTCCTTCTACCTTTTAGTGAGATACGCTGTGCATACACAGTACAAGTTTCTGTTCTCAAACCTAATGGAAAGGATAACAAAACCTGGATAAAAAATATTTTTGGTGAAAATAAATTTTATCGATGAGAGGAAGCACATTTAAAAACAACTCTCCCTGGTTACTGTTTCATGATGGTTTCTGTTTAAAGACTCACACCACTGAGTTTCTGGGTGTGAAATTACACAGGCCTCTCGTAATCACATGAAACTGAGATGGCCAGGCATGAAGAACCCATCTATTTGTATCAGGATGGATGTAAACACCAAAATAATTATTTAAAGAGTCAGATCACTACTACAAACATTAGGCAAACACTTTTATTTCTTACTTAACCATGCTGCACGTATATATACAATACCAATATGTACAACTTGAACAAATACAATTTATACATAAAATACAATGGAAGTGTGACTTTTGAAATTAATGCAACAAACTCATTGTACAATTTGTAATTTTGGCCAGCATCCAGTATTGTAGTAATGCTGCTGAAGTTGTTAATGATCTAAATTAGACTACAGTGTAAGTTCAAAGGCACTAGGAAGGTCTATATTTTCTAGCATTTTTAGAACAAAGAATAACTAAAAAGGAAGACAAATGTATACATTAAGAAATGGGGCAGACACTGGCATTAAGTGTAAACCCTACCCATTCCTTAATTCACAGCCCTGTAGGGAAGAGAGGGACCTTCCTTAGTTAAGGAGAAAGGTATCTTTAACAGACTAAAAAGAAACACAAAAAACACAACCCCAAAACCATAATCATAACTTAAAAAACATGTTACAGATAAAGTGGCACCACCCCCAAAGTAACCTTAAATTTCTTGCTGCAAAAATAGGTCCCCTTTTCCTAGAAAAGTAGATGACACAGCTTGTCAACGGATTCTACTTGCGCGATAAACACATAGAGACAGACCCTCCCCCCACCCCGATTAAACTTACACTTTATGAGAAACTAAACAAAAATGGGGAATACTACATTTTAACATCCTAATTATTAGTATATATAATTACAGGGTTTATTAAAGAACATACCACAACCAACATTCTACTAAGGTCCTTTTAATAAATAAATATTACTACTTTAAATTAAAGAGAAAAATACCCATTCAAAACTTATTTTAAAAAACAAAACAACCCTATTTATATGTGACACTCATTATAAATCTTCCTATTTCATATAATGAGCAAGTTTGTTCATCTATATCCTTTCATAAAATAAATATTGAAGTTACAAAATATTTCATTTGTGCACAAAAACACAATAAATGTGCAGAAACGGCTCTGACTGGAGCTAAATGAATAGCTCTGAAGTCAGTGTCCATATTTTCACCTGGATTATCAGGCCTGCCTCAAATATCTAATTTTGGTATTTCACAAGATGAATATTCATTGTCCATCTGATATAAACAGTTCTAACGTAAATGTTTAAAAAAAAACACAAAAAACCGTGCTAAAGCAGCCTGTTGTTTTTTTTTCAATTTCTCAATGCTTTGATTTTTTTCCACAGGTTGTTTTTTGTTACTGCAGTGGAGTGGAATAGAAAAAATCTAACATACTGGCTTAAATTTTCTATATTGTTTTAGAGCTTAATGTAAAAGTTATTCCTTTCTTATTAACTGCATGGTTAAAGACTAGAAATATGGACTTATAAAAAGAAGTATTCATCTTTTCTTTCTACTGGTAAAATTAAGATTTCTCTAGAGTAATTACTAACAGAGTTAATATGCATCTGTAATTGCTGAGATATTTTGCTGACACAAAGCTTTTACAAACATAAATTCACCTCAAGTCTTCACAGTACGTAAACAATGCCCCACAGAGTAAAGTTATAAACTTCTAACTATCTTACACATTACAAAGAAAATGCTGCCAGTGAAATGCAATTCTTATTACCTAGAAAATACGCACCATACACAGGACATTTAGCACACCCCTTCAGAATGTACTTTAAGTTTATGGACACATTTTTACGACCACTGCACAAGTACACCACCTTCATTCACCCCCCACTCTATACACAGCTTTGTAATTATAAACCAATATTTAACCAAACTCCTTAAAACAATGTTAATTTCATAAATACTAATTTATGAAGTCTCAAAACTTGCAACCAATGTTTCAGGGCTGATTACATAATTTTAAAATTCATAAAAGATACAGTAAGTGGTGTAGCTGTAGCATAATGTTCAAAAATATACAAATTTTGTAAGCAGCCAACAAAAGAAAATACAATCCTATTACAACTTATTTTACTATAAAATAAAAATATTTTTTATTTTTAGAGGAATATGGTCTAACTGGGTTTGTCAATGGAAGAAATTCAGGGAAGAATATTTTTTAAATAAAATATGAAGAAAAACAAGTGTTTTAAAGGCAAAGGATTAAAAGATATTTGTCTTACTTTGGCTGTATCTTTTGGAAAATAGAGACCTTTCTCAATTGGGAGACACAAAGCAATTTCCATCAAAATTTAGAACTCAAAGGAAAGCATCCACTAACACACTTCAAAGTCAATTTTAAAAATATACACATATGGGTAAAGATTAGTGACCACTGTTTAGCTTCTCAATTTTCTGCCACTGTGACTCCTTTATGTTTAGGTACAAATTCAATGTTTCAGGAGAACATGAAACCAGAACAAAAAAGTATATTTGACTTGAACTCAAAGTGGCAAAAAAGGTCAAGAGAGATGCAGATTAAACACATTTTCAAGTTTGTTTGTTAAACATGTACCCTTCTAAAGTATGACTGCCAAATTATAAATTTTCTACAGATCAGTAAGATCAGTCATCTAATACTTAAAATGCAATGACTGATAGTATAAAAATTAGAACATATTTAAACAGGCTGGGCGGGGTTATGATTGAATCATTTCTTCGTTTTGTGGCCCATACATGCGTATATAACAGCCCAACATCGGACAATTAGAGCTGCTACTGTCTGTCTGCAAAATAGGATATACATTTCTTTCTATTTTGAATATCTGGTTATCTAAACAAACAGTAGTTGAGTAAATTACTAGCAGGCTTATGTATACATTTAAACTGCGACTCTATAGTATGAGCTGCTCCCCCAACTTCCCTGCATAGTATAAACTGAAGAGTAATACAACAATCTAAACTACCAGTTGTGCAATTTTAATATGCTATGTTAACTTAATATATATAGACTAACAGTTATTAGACAAATTATTCCAGTCTCACTCCATGATTTACAGCGTCCATTATTTGAAATTACACAAAAGTCTTCAGTGTTTTAATTAAAGATTTTGTCCAGGCATGAGAATATCACTAATTTTTATTGAGATTTTCAGTCTGTAACATTCACTGAAGTAAAGAGTCAATTACCGTTTCAGGCTTTGCAGAACGCTTTCTGTTTGGAGAAGAAAAAAAGAAAACATGAACGCTTTCCTCAAAGACTGAAATGCAAACACTTTCCTTTATGTAGTAGAAAACACTGGGCGACCACAACGTCTAGAAATAGGCCACGGCCTGACAAGTCTGATCATTACGAGATCAGCTCATGCGCACTGTCTCAGGCCAGGGGAAGGTCAGCTAGAGCAGGTGCGAGAGCATGGCAGGCCGCCCCCCACCCACCCAGAGTGGTGCGGGCCTAAGTGGATGATAATTTCCAAAACTGGACTAGACTACGTGGCCAGGCCAAGTGGGCTGCATGCTTGCCACACCAAACCCCCCTGACTACCGCTCTGCGGCATGCTACAGGCACAGGTGTATTCCATAAAAATCAGAGACACACATCATCTGAGGCAACACCGCACAGATGCACGTGTAGGGGCTGATGGAAATCACCACATAAATGTACCATGTTTACTGCAATTTTGCTTAGCACATTGAACTGTGCATGTCTCATGAGGAACACTACACTGAATTATCATGTAATGTAATATCAATAAACCATTGATTGTGTGTATTTATCTATGTTCATGGTCATCTATCATTTTCACAATACAGCAGGCTAATTCTGGTGTACAGAGACGCTGGGTTTGGCTCATCTAATGTTTTTGGCTCACATGCTTTTTCTTTTCTTTTTTTTTTTTTTGGTTAAATCAAAAAGGTATATATTTTAAAATGAGCATTCTGAAAACTATATCCAACACTATATTAAATTATTTCTCTGTTTGTTTTAGGTCCACATAGTTTTACAAAAGTGACTAAAGACTGAGAGATCTCATGCAAATAATTCAATATCTGGCTTCTCCTTTGAAACAATAGGATTCAGAAATCAGGGGCTCTCTAGTCCCAAAACTAAGCAAGAGCAGGGCAGCAGCCACTCACGTTAGGCCCACCACTCTCCAGTTTGCCCCAGTCCCCACCACAGCCTATTTTTTGCCTACAATGAGGCCAACTCTCTTAGTATTTATCATCACACTTGCATTGTTATTTTTCTTACTAACTTCAGAGTTAAGAGGAACACATCCCTATTAAATGTGGAAAAGTGAAACAAGTAGAGGGATTTGTGTGTTTTTTGAACTGCTATGCTCCATTCATTAATATTACATGCATGGCTTCTGCTGGAATATGAAAAGTTTTTAACCTCTTGACACCTAAATACTAAAGATTGTAAAAATTTGTATACTTTTAATATGCTATTGATTCTTCCCCCCAAGTTCAACTATCCCAAATTTATTACTGTTAGGTTGTCTATGAGATTATGCCACACAAAAATACAACTTCCCCCTACTCAAAAATCTATGTCCTCAAAGCAGGGAAAAATAAGCTTATTTCCTCTCATTTCAGGAGCCCCAAAGTCTTACATCCAGTTAAGCAAGTTGAACAGTACTTGATGCAGGGTAGGGAGAGAAGAAATAAACCCAGCCCAAAGCACTCACATTCTGGTTTCCCTGGGCTCGTGTTATGACACATACAGATGACTCAACAGTCAAAACCAGTACCCAAAAGAGAGGAAAAGATGGTCAGGGAAGCTTTCTTTAACCAACAACTGAGGAAATCAAGGTTCTTGGGACAATTTTTATGATAGAAAAATGAATCAGCTGAGTACAATAACTTGGGACTCTAACCAGGCAAATTAATTAGCATCTTCTAGAAGAATCAGTGTAAGAATTAAGGAATTAAGATAGTAGGTGACTGACACATTTGGAAAGAACAAAATACATTAATAATAAATTCTATTACTTAGGAGGGCTAAAGAAACTGATTCTTTAGCAAGATTGTATTTACTCAAATCATAACTACCTAAGAACTTTGATGTATATTTAAATATATCAGCCAAAACATTTACCACATTAACTAAATTTTCTTTAACTGTATCTCATTGCCTTATTTCACGGTATGCAAAGACAGTCCTTACCTTCTCCCTGTCTTTGGCCTTGCTTTTCCCTTTGAGGTCCGTGGCCTCTCCAATTTCATCAAGGACTGCCGCAGGCTCTCCTCAGTATAGGCAAGATACACGTGGGAAAGGTCCACTTCAAAGGGCTAAGAAAAGGAAACACATACCAGATACTCAGAGGAGGAATTTACATCAGATTTGGGGAAAGATTTAAAATACTAAATAAACTCCTTGAAAAAAGCCACAGAAGACCAGACCAAATAAATGTCTAAAGATACCTTCTTCTAATGTCATTTATCGCAATATTCACCAAGGGTTGGTGAATAAGACCTGCCACACTACAAAGTCCTTAATAGTAAAGAAAAACTGCTGCTGTTTTCCCTAAAGCTGTATTTCTCACAGCTCTAAAAAGGACTAGCATTGAAAAGGAGATTCTAATCTCTGAGCATATGCCCATGACGCAGAAGGCGGTGAAGGGTGACTGACAGTGATTCCATGCCACTCCTGTGCAGAAATAAGCCTGCTCCGGACTGAAGGAGCAGAACTGTCTTAGTAATCACCCCATCCTAGAGACTGGCCGACTTTTCCGCACAGCTGATTAACAGATATCATGTTGATAACACAGTGACCCACATTCCTATGAAGAAACAACTGTAATAAAAAACAAAACAAAAAAAAGCACTCTTACATCTTTCTCTTTTTTATCAGGAACTGGAGTCTGCTTCCTCATGTTATTTCCTGTGTAGGCAACACATTTCTCAAAAAAGGGAAAAAAACAGAGGACAATTGTCTTAATTAGCAATTGACACTGTGAATAAGCAAATTACTATGAGACATGCTGATGTTACACGTATTAAACATGATCTAAATGCTGGAACAGAAAGGGACCCAGAGGTCGTTCAGTCCTATGCAGTCCTGACCTACACAATTCCCACTGAATAGTCTGTGTGTTATCATATAGCTAATCAGAGAAACCTCTTATCCACCCTACCGGATTCTCAACTGATTCGTCCTCTGGACCACCTTTCTCCCCAGGAAAGCCAGCAAAATTTATAGTCTACAGGAAGTACTCCACAAGTATTTCATGAAAGGATGAAGGTAATACTCACCAGCTGCCATTCTCCTATGTCTTCATTCCAATGGACATAGTTTTCAATCATTTCCTTTTAAAAGAGTCAAAGATAGTCTAATTTTAATATTTAATAACATTTAAAATACTGAAAAATATTCAAGAAACTAAAATCTTAACATATTAGGGAGAAAAAGTTGTCTCAAAACATTATATACTACATGATACACTTTTTATACATTTAAAAATACCTGCTTTTAAGAGATATATGAAAAAAATATATATATATATATGTAGATGCAATTAAGCCATATAAAAATAACAAGCAAGGAAATGGAGACCATGGGACTCAGGAAGATGGATACCCTGAGTTGGAAAGAGGCAAACGGATGGAAGAAGGGAGAGGGAACTATTTGACTGGAAGTAGGTTACTGCCATGGGCATAGCTTTTGTTTGGGGTGATGTGTTTACTACAAAATAATTAACTAAATGAAAGCAGGCCATCCAAGGACCAACAAGGAGAGTGTACCAAGAACCAGAGATTAATTCTGTGCACCTGACGTCCGAAGGAAAGGTACACTGAGGCTTCTTTTCAGACAAATTTCTTAAAGCTACAGATTCAAACTAAATTTTTAAAAAAATCAATATTTTAAGTTTACTAAAATGTACTGGAAAGAGGAAAATTCTGAGTAAAGAAAAATAGAGGCTGAGATTTCTAAATTATACTATTATTGAGATTTAGCATCCATCTGGAGATAGATAATGGTGATGATTGTACAACATTGTGAATATACTTAATGTCACCAACTTGTACTCTTAAAAATAGTTAAAATTGGGGTGGCCAAATGGCTCAGTTGGTTAGAGCGTGAGCTCTGAACAACAGGGTTGCTGGTTCAATTCCCACATGGACCAGTGAGCTGCGCCCTCCACAACTAGACTGAAGGCACCAAGCTGCCGCTGAGCTTCTGGAGGGGCGGCCG
This sequence comes from Rhinolophus sinicus, assembly GCF_036562045.2. Classification (NCBI taxonomy): domain Eukaryota; kingdom Metazoa; phylum Chordata; class Mammalia; order Chiroptera; family Rhinolophidae; genus Rhinolophus; species Rhinolophus sinicus. The sequence continues at coordinate 75,832,873 of NC_133759.1, forward strand.
GATGGCGCAAGCTTTTAACAACAAGGTTGCCGGTTCAATTCCCACATGGGAAGATGGGCTGCACCTCCTGCAACTAAGACTGAAAACGGCGACTGGACTTGGAGCTGAGCTGCGCCCTCCACAACTAGATTGAAGGACAACTTGGAGCTAATGGGCCCTGGAGAAACACAGTTCCCCAAGAAAAAAATAAAATAAAATAAAATAAAAAAGTTAGAATGATCAGTTTCATGTTACGTATATTTTATCACACACCACAAACAGACTTAGCATCCATAAGCAGAAAGAAAAAGTTAGCACAGGAGATCTGCTTATTCTATTTATAGGATGAAGGACACTGAATGAATAAACAGGGCCTATACCTTGATTCTGATTGTAATTACAGTAAGTCTTCACTTAACATCGTCAATAGGTTCTTGGAAAATGAAACTTTAAGCAAAATGGCGTATAAAGAAACCAGCTAATTGATATAAATAAGAGTTAAGTTTCTACGGAACATTTCTGGTCACAAAAGAATTCACCAAATTTCTAAATAAAGACCCCAAACCCTCATATTAAACATTGAAATAAATGTGAGGTATACATATATTTAAGAAAGATTGATAAAAATAAGTAAGATAATTATTTTTCAAACTGCTCACCCTAGTTCAGGGAAATATATTTGCAGGTGGCTGGAGCCTGTCTTAGAAGTTCAGGGTAAAAGGAGGGAACCCACCCTGGACAGGGCATCCTTCCCTCAGAGGGCACGTCACACACACCAAGTCACTCAGTCTGGGACAATTTAGACACACCAATTCACCTCATGTGCACATCTTTGAGGTGTGGGAGGAAACAGGAGGACTTGGAAAAAACCCACGCAGACATGGGGAGACATGCAAACTCCACACAGACAGTGGTCCCAGCTGGGAAGCAACTGTTTTTCTGATCAATGTTGTAACAAAATGACACTGAACGAAATGATCTGCTATACATGAATCTGGATTCCTCCAAAGGGCTGAGAAATTCTTATTTAGATACTTAGGTACAGAAACAGAGAATTATGCATTAAGATAACAGCTGAAGTGAAATGTGGTAACATTAGTTCAAGAAAATTTTATCATCAACAACTGAAGTGTAAATATTTAGCACCAATTAAGTGACAAATCGTCTTTCCTTACTCCTTAACCCCAGCCAAGCGACCTAATATCTAGGTAGAACAACGTCCCTCTTACCTGATAATCCTGAGGTATAAAGTTATCGATAATGAGCATCTGGAGTCGAAGCTCCCTGCTAAGTTGTCGAATGTTCTCCAGCAGGCCTTCAATTTCCCTCTGGTGTTCCTGTTGGAGATCAGCCATCTACGAGAAAATCAGTGAAAATACTAAGGACAAACAAGATTTTAAATACAAAACAGTTCCGTCTGACATAGGGCACTGGCCTAAGAGGCCCTGGAAGTGCTTATCCAGTTCTTTCACAAAAACAGTGGACAGAACAACACTATCACCGTCTGTTCCACTAAACACGTTAGCTTAATAGCTAAAATTAAAAATTTCATATAAGGAGAAAATTTTATTCCTTTAAAATTGTAAGCACAGATTATGATTCCTTTAGGATTCTTAACCATCCTTAATCCAAGGAATTCTTTTTTTTAAAAGTTCAGAACGACATTAGTAGGGAATTTCTAAGAGACCAACCTCTGACTTTGCAGCCATCAGCATAGTCCAAACTTTCTTTAATTTCTTGGTCTTTCCCTGTGCTTCTTCTTGCAAACTGGTATATTTTTCTTCAATATCCAAGCGTTCTTGCTATGACAAAAATTGATAAACTTCAAAATAATTTTCTTCATTAAATCACAAATTTAATTATTTAACAAATAATATAAATGTTTAGCAATTATTATCTTCAAAGCAACCCACAGATCTGCTTTAACAATTTATTAAGAGCACAGGTATTTAGCTTTTCAGTAGAAAAATTAAATACCTTAGGCAAAGTGTCAACCAAAACCAAAAAATCACATTACCTCTTTTTCCTCAAGTTCTCTGCGAAGTTGCTCGGCTCTCTTCCTCCTTTCTTCCAGTTCCATATTAGATTCTTCAAGCAGTTTCTCTTGTTCCTCAGCTTTCGCCAACAAATCAACACCCCCAACAATCACTTTCTTCTCCAGTGCAGATAATTTCTCTAGCAAAGACTGATGCTCTTGTCTGTTGATTAAAATGAGAACACTCTACATCATCGATTATCTACTAATCTATCAATACCGTTTCCCAAAATTTAACAAGAATTTGGATGCAAATTTTCAAAACAGGAATATAATTATGTAACATCTCTATCAAATTATACCATTGGGTAGTATTAATTCATGATTTAATCTATAATTAATTCAAATTCACTGGTATTTTTTCCTCCCACATAGAGAGGAAATAAGCAAAACAGGTGTAACTTTTAGAAATACAATATAGTCAATAAAACCTTCTATCCAAAAACAGCTACTCTGGAGACAAAAATCAAGTTTTTAATTACTATTCAATTTTCTTGCTTATACATCCTATGAAAAATAGCAAGAATTTAAATCACAAATCCGTCTCAATTCAGTAGTACTCACTGGGCCTTAAGAAGATCTTTTTCCCGTTTCTCCAATTCAGCTCTAGCCTTGTTTCTTTCTTCTTCTTCCATATCGAGCTTTGTTTCAAGTGCTTTTCTCTCCTCATCAATTTTTGCTTGCATTTCAACCATCTTATCAGGGGAAACTTTCTTTTTACCTATTTGAGTCATTTAATTGTAACAATCACTTTAGAGTTAATGCTTCAGACTTGAACAAAGTATCTTCATTTTTATAAAAGATGCATTCCTCAATAACATAAAATCAAATATCAACATTTTAAGGAATTCAAATCAATAATATGTTTTATGTTCCTAGAAGAACTTTTTAACTAATTGCTAAATTCAAACTGCTGCCAATTGTGCCACAATAACTAAGAACAAAAATAAGTGAAAGAGAAGCAAAACAGATGAGCAGGGGAAAAAAGAGAGATTAACAAGAAAGCCAAATAAATAAAGCAAAGATCTGTGTGTCCCCAAATAACATATATGGTCAAAAAAGCAATATGATTTTTTAGTTACTTTTGTCTGATAACCAGGTACAAAATTAAGTGGCTCTAAAAACACCTCCCCAAAACTTATTACAATAAATAAGCAAAAGTCACACATAGGTATAAAATGAACACATAAAAATATCAGGTAGAACTTACAGCAAGTAGTTTTTAATATATATCTTTAGTGTTTATAACATTTTTGTGGTTACCTGAGGGTAAAGGGAGAGGGGGGATGGTAGAAAAGGGTACAAGGGGTCAACTATACGGTGATGGAAGGAGAACTGACTCTGGGTGGTGAACGCACAATGCAATACATAGATGATGTATTATAGAATTCTACACCTGAAACTTATGTAGTTTTGTTAACCATTGTCACCCCAATAAATTTTAATTTAAATTTTTTTAAAGTTTTTGTTCAATAAAAGTTCTTGATTTTATTTAATAGTATATTTTTAAACGAAAAAAAATTCCATACTGATTATATAACAGTTATATAGTAATTAACCAGGCATTTCATAGTTGCTGAGCTGTCATGATATATCATACCTTAAATGAATAACTAAAATAACTCATATGTCAAACACAGGATCCTAAATCTCCCTAAGTGAGAAAGAACGTGATGTGTCAAATATAAATAGAAATACTACAAAATAATAAAGCTGGAAATACAGTTTCCAATTGATTGTTTTGATTATAATGTCTAGTAGAGTGTTTTACATACAAATAATAGTACAAAGTGTTAAATTTGTTACAATAGTATTGAATTAAAAGCTTACTGAATGAATTTCAAAATCATGAAGTTAAAATGAAAAATCAAAAAGAAAATAAAACTAGCATATTAAACTGGTTATGAAACTGAATCAAAGATAATTCATTTCTGGTAATACAATTTCTTTGAAGCATACTTTTCCTTCAGAAAAAACAAACAAACTTTTCGTAGAATTGATCTGAGGCTCTTCTGAAAGCTTTCTGTCATTCTTAACTTCCTTCCCAAAGGACCACAGAAATGTGTAAACCAGAAGACTTTATAAATTGTTAATGTCTCCACCCAAAAGCTAACTAACCTCTTCTGCTAGCGAGGAAAGAGAACTGAAAAATAACGATGATGGAGATATATATCTGAATATATTCTTTCAGGAACCATGAGACAAAGAATCATTCATAGGCTTTAATTTATCATAGGATAAAATTATATAAAAAACCCCCAAGGGTTTCAAATATATTACCATTTGAGTCTACAGAAACATTAAGTCCAAAGCAAACTTAAGCCACAAGACAAATAAGTTAAATAAAATAGTAAATAAAAGCACTGATCCAAATTCATGCTTTGGTGTGGTGTGATTCATTGCATTCCAAAAGTCAGGATGTAGACCTGATTCAGTGGGCTTTTTTGGCACAGTCACCTGTATTGAATGTTCTGAATTACATACACTGTTAAAAAATAATTTAGAAAAATAATTTAATCCCTATTCCCAATGAATTCCTAGAAAGAATTTCCCATCAGTAATACTATTTCTTAGAAATTTGAGGAGGAAAGTATAAGTTCAGGTACAAAGTAAGTACATGCATAATAAATTGTGACTTCCTTTCCACTTCAGAATTATAAAATATTTTAAAAAAACATGGCAAATATGTTAAGACAAAAAAAACCCAACAAAACCTATATATTATGAAGACATAGATACTAATGATATACAAGAAATGATGTGATGAACACATGTACATTAATTTTTTTAGGCTTCTAGGATTCTAACTGTTTTGTTAACTATTAAAAACAGTTTCCAAACCCATTAAGAGGCAGTAAAATAAAAAGATTTTATATGTAGAAATACAAAAGCATATGCTTACTGATAAATTACTGCTATGCCTAAATTGCATTAGTTATTCAAAACCATTCAAGTAATATTTCCAAACTGATGCTTTAGCAACAAAGATCCTATTGTGTTCTGGTAACACTTTCATAAAGATGACCATGCATATATAGCTAGGTTCAGTTTCAAAAGTCTAATATTTCAGTAACACTATTATTACCAGAATTACTCTGATAAATCATTACATTTCTCCCCAAATAATATTTTAATCTAAATGTAAATATGTACCAATTCTCCCAACCAGGCACTTAAAAACGTGACATCACTAAAAGTCACTTTTACATTGATTTTAAGAAAAATCTTAACCAAACCAACCAACCAAACAAAAATGCTTCTTCTTCTAATACTGCATGATAAAATTCAGCACAAATTTCAGATAAAAAAAAAAAAGTTAATGTCATAGAGTAATTAAGCCAAACAGGAGTAGTAATATTTGAAACTGCCCTATGCCATGTGCTCTACCCAAAACTATGAAAATGAACTTTGGCAAGGTGAACTTAAAGGGAAGAATCTCAGAAAAGTGTTAACTGAGTTAATTTCATAAGCACCCATGGGCATAAGGAACCAGGCATTTGATTCCTCTATTTTTAAAAAAGGAGGGAAAATGCTTAAATCATTTATATTTGTATTTCCAAAATTTGGCTTAATGAGTCTTTAGAAATTTAGGAAAAAAGACAATGCCATCTGGTTCTGGTGATATATTTATTTTTATCTGTTTTGTTAATTAGGTCTAGCACATCCTGTGTGCTTGTCACTACCCACCTAATACTTCTGAATTGTTCCCTTAAAAACATAATTTGGAAACAAGAATGTTCCTAATATCTTCCTCAATAAAAATCAAAATAAAATTTTTAAAAATTTAGGAAAAAAGGAAGTTTTTTTTAAAAAAAAACACACTAAAGCTGTATTTTTTAAATACAAAATATGGATACTTACCTTGTAAAAAATATTAAATTTTAAAAATGTTAAGTGATAAAATTCTTTTAAGTTTAAATAATTGTACCACGTGGAGTGCAAATCAATCACACCAACCTGCTTGATCTTTCAATAAGAAGTAGTAAGCAAATCGTAGACAGGAAGCATATGCACAGAGATGAGGAGGAAAAAAAGAAAAACATTATTTCTTATGTAAAACAAAGAAAAATGTATATTAGCATTCATTTATAGTTTAAGTATAGAAATAAATCATTATCAAAACTGAAACTGAGCAGTTTTATGTAAACAGTAAAGCATATTAAATACAATGTAATTTAAGCAGATAATAAGATTAATTTAGTCTAAGGTTACAATTCAACCTATAGGGCTTATACTGACTCCCAAACTCCTGCAATATAACAAACAGTTCAGCACCAAGTGGGTATAATAACAGTGGACATAGAATTGGGAACCTGCTAAGACCTGGGAAGTATTCTAAAAGAGCAAAACAGATAATTACACCAATTTCAAAACAATTAATAAATTAAAAGTAGCAAAAGTCACGTTGCCCATTTTCAAAATTTCCCAATTCAATGTTCTTCCAATATAAGGATCTGTTACAGGTGTGCCTCTCTTTAAGAAAATCCAACCCCAAACCCTCAATCCCAAATTAGATTAGAGTAGTTTGTAGTGATTATATGATTAACAAAAGGATTTATTTAATGAAGAAGTTTTAAAGGCAGCAAGCTCTCCCAATACATTTGATTTTCCAACTTGATTTATATGCAATATTTTTTCAGAAAAAAACTCTTGTGCACAAAGTGAAGTACACCTGTATAATAAACTTGCATTCAATCTATTAGTAGATCATTAAGGATAATTATAATAATGTTGCTATAGAAGTAAATGATCAATTGATGATTCAAGCAAAAGACATCTTAAATAAGGCCATTCATATTTTTAAAGGGGAAAGTACATACACGTTACACACAGCAACCACATGCTGGGACCACCTTATCTCTACTTCACTAACACACATCACAACAAGAAACTTAATGTTACGTGCTAGGTACACAAATAGTAACTAAAACTGCTTAAATTGAAGAAAGCACAACTCATTTCGTAACATACTTTCATATAACTAGTCTTTAAGGATTAAGGTAAGTTTTAAAACAGAAAATTAAATTAAAATGCCTCCCACTCAGATATTTTCTTGTATTTTGTAGTTTAAATACAAAATAATACCTCTATATGGTTTCTAAAGCAATTTCATGTATTTTATGTTATCCTCTGAAATTAATTGTTTTGGTAAGATTTAAGAATTGTCAATAGAGAAAACAATTCTTAATATTCTTGGAATTCTTCCTCTAGAAAGCTAAAAGCATAAGAACAATAACCACATGTTTTCGCTATTAGTTTTGAAAGGTAAGTATGTCGATAATGCTTTAAAAGGCAGTAAGCTGCAAGCTATTACAAGAAAGCATCACTTCTCTTTCCTTCTGAAAATAAAATATAGATACAATTAATAACACTTTTCAATTTAATTAATTAAAGTTTAAGAAAAACACTAGAGGTTTGAAATAAGTTGATAGATCCTGCATAAACAGTATTTTGTGGATCTGAATTTGCTAATCATACACTAGAAAATCTCTTAAAATCAATCAGGTAATTTTGAAATAGAGATAAATGGCTATTTGATATGAAATACTATTCAATTTATCTTTCCTTGCTTCAAACTTTACTTATTTATTTGGGAGCTTTCAATCTTAAGCTACCCTAAGAATACACCAAAGCATAAAACATTTACAACTGTAAGATAACGTTATAATGGGCACTGGTGTACTTCCGAATGTAATTTGGACTTTTAGAAATTCAGGATCTGTTATTACACATCCCTTATACTGAATAGGATTAGAAATCTGTCATGAAATATGAAAAAGAATGATAAAAATTATTCTTTTATACAGCTTACTAGCTCTCTTTACATTATCTCGATTGCAAAAGCATGAATCTCTCTTCCATTGTCTCAAACATAAGCTTAAGCGTATGTTTTAACAATTATGGATAACTGGAAGCGATGAAGGGGGGTGGAAATCACCACATGCTCTGTTCTCCTGAGAAGTCCAACACGTATTCTGTAAGTAATGACAGGGAGCGATGCAACATTTCTCAAATGAAGCCCATGGGTTATGGAAAAGCCAAAGCTCTGTTAAGAGGATTTAAGAGCTGCCACTCACTAGGCAAGAACTTATCCAGAGGTTTCTCTATGACAGAACATGTGGAGTCTGAGCTACTGCTGCTGCTACTGCCTGGAAGACAAAGACATGAGCCCAACGGGAACCACAGAAAAAGGAAACAAGGAAAGGACACATACACAGAGAAAAATTCAATTCCAGAGAGAATTTTAAAGGACAATCAAGCTTTGTATTAAAGAACCAAAACTTACTTTCCCTTAAAACCAGTCTTGGTAGTCTAGCCAATATTCTCTAATAAAGAAAGCCATGCAGGGGAATTAGAAACTGTATTCCTTTAAGCGTGTACAAAAATAGTGGGCAAACGCCACTATTCACCTAAAACATAGTAATTCAGAGGCTTGGAATGACAAGAATGAAAAATCAGTAAACCATTTGGTGACATGTCTGTTTATTTAAATTATTTAGGTTGATAAGTTAAAGGAACTGAGTTTTAAAATTTAAGCTCTTGCACAATTAAAATCACAGAAATGATAAACTGTCCTTCATTATAGACAGGTTGGTGTGTCTCTAATTTCACTCGTTTCCCTCTAAAACATCAAATTATCAGATATAATTATGTATGTTTCAAAGTTTCATGGCAAAACTTTGAAGAGCTCACTGAACATTTAAAAATTTCTAAGCCTGAAAGGGAGGTATTTTTCTATTAAATGTTTGAACATATGACACAGTGGCATTTTTTTCTATTCAAAATTTTATTTTTAACAAATCTATTATCTGTTTTAGCTTTGAATAGTTTTCCTTTGTGAAAAAATAGGTATAAACACAAAACCATTTTTCTAATAAGTGCTTAGGTTTTGCGGGCCATACAGTCTCATGTGAAAACAGCCAACCATAGACCATACATAAACAAATGAGCACGGCTGTGTAATAAAATTTTATTTACAAAAACAGGTGGTAGGCTGAATTTGGCCAGCAGACTATATTTTGCCAACTCTTGCTCTAAATCATGCTTTTCCTGTCTTTTGAAGTTATAAAATCTTCATAGTTTTTAAATTTGGGACTCCTGATCAAGCAGTGATGGGTTTATTTTCAGCAAGATCATTTTAATAAGAGAAGCAAAATATGTACCAGCTTGGAAACAATGATCCACACTAATGGAAGAGAATTCTGAAATAAATATACATTTAGGGTAAAAAGATTTGAAATGTAGGTGATTATAATATGTCTCTCTCTTTTGCATGTTATCTATACCTTTCTCACAACAAACACAATCTTAATCCACACTTGGCTACAAATGCTCCATAACAGGGTGAGAATGAAAGCACATTTCATAAAGAAAAAATTAAATTAAAAAATAGAATCCTTATATAAATTTATTATTTAAAAATTCAGTGACTTCTAAAGCCTAATCCTGCTTTAGAAAAACTTCACATTATCCTGATTTCCTAAAGTTATGTTCCTAACACAGATGAAAGTCCCCACATAAAATTAAAACCCTACATGAAAATTTTAAATGGTACATCCACTAGAACAGATTTTTACAATTCTAAATTCTAAAAAACCGAGAACATATGGTATTCTAATTCAACTATACATAGATCAATATAGGAGGAAAAACTAATGCAGTTAACCAGGTACATGGCATACTTCCTCTGTTCCAATTGCTACCGATACTAAATATGGCAAAATAATAGGCATGTACTCAACAGCCTTGGGAATGTTAAACCATCAGTAGATAGCAATTCCGGTTAATTTCTAGAACTGAAACAGAACTTACCCCTCCTTTTTTTCCTTTTCTCTCCATCTTCTCCAACTTCACCCTCTTCGTCGTCATCCTCCTCTGACCCACTGATATCAGAGCCTGATATTTCTTCCCCTTGAACAGAAATTTAATACAATGATTATTAATCTGTACCAGGTCACTGGCTATTCAGGAAATGCCTATATCAACTTTCTTCATTAAGTTTTTGTTGCCCTAAGCAAATTTTATATTAATATTCCTAGACAGTATATTAGATACGCTAATCTCAGAAACAGACATGATACAACGTACACAGAGGTTTTATTTTTAAAGTTCCTAAAGAGAAATTAAATTCTGATCCATTTAAAATGTCAAATAACAGTTTAAGTACAGTGTGTGTGTGTGTGTGTGTGTGTGTGTGTGTGTGTGTAAATTACATGTTAGAGTAACTTACTCTAAGAGTTAAAGATTTCAGTCTCTTAAACATGTGATCACTTTTGGGGAGCATTTTCTCCTCAGTTTTCTGTTTAAGATTTTAAATAATTCATTGAACCTGCATATTTTTTAAGAGCAATAAAACTCATCTAATACAGTAAAAAGGACTATACCATAAGAAATAATTCAAAAGAAGAAGGGCTTATTTGTACAAAGATTCTGTGAACTTAAATTTTGGAAAAAGGAATTCATTAAAAATGTTTAAACACCTCAGTAGCAGTGAGCACATCTATTGCCCAAACCTTGGTTTCTAAATACCATTCTCCAATGAAAGGAATCAGGGAGAAATAGATGATTTTAAGGCCAGGGTAGAAAAAATACAAAATGAGCCTAAAACATCTTGGTACCAGAAAATTAAGAAAGTGCTCAAAAACAAATAAATAAATAAAAACATACGGGGGCATGCTGAAACAACACAGGAACAACAACGAACGAGCTCCTAATGGCCCGAGCTGGAACAACTTGAGCAATAAACGAAATAATGATATTACTGTATTATAACCCACAGACTAAAATAAACATCCATGAGTCCATAATGACATAAAAATAACTGAATTGGGCCGGCCCAGTGGCTCAGGTGGTTAGAGCTCTGTGCTCCTAACTCCGAAGGCTGCTGGTTCAATTTCCACATGGGCCAGTGGGCTCTCAACCACAAGGTTGCCAGTTCAATTCCTTGAGTCCCACAAGGGATGGTGGGCTCCACCCCCTGCAACTAAGATTGAACATGGCACCTTGAGCTGAGCTGCCTCCTGGATGGCTCAGGTGGTTGGAGAGCGGGCTCTCAACCACAAGGTTGCCAGTTCGATTCCTCGAGTCCCGCAAGGGATGGTGGGCAGCGCCCCCTGCAACTAAGATTGAACACAGCACCTTGAGCTGAGCTGCCGCTGAGCTCCCAGATGGCTCAGTTGTTTGGAGCGCGTCCTCTCAACCACAAGGTAGCCGGTTCAACTCCCGCAAGGGATGGTGGGCTGCGCCCCCTGCAACTAACAACAGCAACTGGACCTGGAGCTGAGCTGCGCCCTCTACAACTAAGACTGAACGGACAACTTGAAGCTGAATGGCACCCTCCACAACTAGGATTGAAAGGAAAACAACTTGACTTGGAAAAAAAAAAAAGTCCTGGAAGTACACACTGTTCCCCAATAAAGTCCTGTTCCCCTTCCCCAATAAAATCTTAAAAAAAAACACAAAAAAACAAAACAAAACTGAATTAATAAGTATGGGAGAAGGGATTGCTCTTCCACACAACAGAATGCCAAACACTAAACATCAGGAAGAATGATGGGAAGAGAAAGTCACCATTCAGCAAATGCCACAGAATTACTGTTGTAGGCAAGAACCCTTGATGAATGCCAAAATTAGTGGGAGAAAGTATGATGAGACACAAGACCTTTGTATAGTCTCAAAATATCTCCCCACAAGATACATAGCTTGTTTCCCCAAAAATAATACCTAGCCAGACCATCAGCTCTAATGCATCTTTTGGAGCAAAAATTAATATAAGACCCAGTCTTATATAAGACCTGGTATTATATTATATATTATACCGCGTGTTATATATTATATTATATCATATAAGACCCCATCTTATTTTACTTATTTTATTATAGTAAAATAAGATGGGGTCTTATATTAATTTTTGCTCCAAAAGACACATTAGAGTTGATGGTCCTGCTAGGTCTTATTTTTGGGGAAACACGGTATTAATTATAAAGGAAAAAATAAACTAGTAAATTTATAGTGGAGAAACCTTGCAGAATAATTATGACAGAACTACAGACAAATCCTAATTGAGGAACATTCTACAAATATATGACCAGTACTCTTCAAAAGTGCCAGGATCATGAAAGACCAAAAAAAACCCCACTGAGGAACTGGAGAATGAAGGAGACTAAAAAGACATGACAACTAAATGCAGTATGTGATCCTAGACTGAATCCTGGACGAGAGGAAAAGGTCATTAGTGAGAAAACTATCAAAATTTAAATAAGATCTGTAGATCAGTGAACAAATTTCTATTAATGCTAATTTCTTGGTTTCAATAATTGTATTATGATTATATAAGATTTTAACATTGGGGGAAGCTGGGTGATGCGAATGCATAGGAACTCTCCTTACTATCTTTGCAAGTTTTCTGTAAGTCTAAAATTATTTCAAAATAAAAAAATTAAAAAAATATTCTTTTATTGTTTTTGCCTATTTTTTTATGTTTATATGATCAACTCCATTAACCAGATTATAAAATTCTGTTAACTGGATTACAAAACAAATGCCATGAGAGCATAAATAAAATGTGTTAAAAATAAAATCAGTATTACCATCTGATCCAGCAATTCCACTTCTGGGTATATACCCAAAAGAATTGAAAGCAAGGACTCAGACAGGTATTTGTACCCCCGTGTTCACAGCAGCACTATTCACAACAGTCAAAAGGGAGAAGCAAGCCAAGTGTTCATTGATGGATGAATAGATAAACAAAATATGGTATATACACATAACAGAATATTATTCAGCCTTTTAAGAGGGAGGAAATTCTGACACATGCTGAAATACAGATGAACCTCAAGTGCTAAGTGAAATAAGAGAGACATAAACGGACACATATTATATGATTTTACTTATACGAGGTACCTAGAATAGCCAAATTCATTGACAGAGAAGGTAGAATAGTGGTTACCAGGGCCTTGGGAGAATGGGGGATGGGGAGTCAGTGTTCAGTGGGCACAGAGTTTCATTTGGGGAAGATGAAAAAATTCTGGTGATGGATGATGGCGATGGTTGCACACCAATGTGAACATACTTACTGTCACAGAACTGTACACTTAAAAATAGTTAACATGGTCAATTTTATGTTATGTGTATTTTATCACAAAAAATGTAAAAAAATTTAAGTCAGCAAGATAAAGGTAAAAATTCAACATTAATAAATCTAAGGAATTTTAAATCTTTAAAACATACTGACTATAAATACCACCTAGTGGTCACATTTAAAACACCAAATTTCATTATCTAAGAGACAGCTCAATTATTACTGCTTCTCCTCAGTAACCTTACTTTATTGCTTTCTCCAAAAGTTTATGATGTTGGTATCTCTGGATTTCACATCTGATCTAACAAGTTCCCCCACAGACTGAAAAGAGCCAGTAGTACCAAAGCCTGCTGTTTACCTGGCATGCAAAGGAACCCTGTGCCAATCAGTTCTTAGCACAAGGTACAGGGGGTCACTGGGTACTTAATGATGGTTGGTAAGTTTTTCACTCTCATGAACAACGTCTTCAAACTTTCTAACCTTCTAACATTATCTTGTTAGAAAAGAACTTCCAAAAGAGAATCTCATGTTCAAATTGAAGTATGAACGCATATTTTCAAGGCCATACAATGAATTTTGACTTAAACTTGGTGAACCCGTGACTGTGATGGTTTTCTTTACATCAAACAATAGTGACTGATATCTATCACAGAGAGAACTCTGGTCACAGTTACCAAAATACATATATGGTAGAACACACTCTTTACACAAAGACAAATAAAACTTCATTATTTAATATGTGGTCATACAAATTCTACACAAGGTCATGGGGCTTAAGATGATGTTTAAATTAAATGAATTTTTAAAACTGCATACACAAACGTGTAATTTTACTTGAGCTTAATATGAAAATGCTCAAGTATGTAAGTATCAAGTTACCACGTAGCAATATTCCTTTAAATATCAGTGTTAGAGGCTGGAGGAATTTTTAATAGGTGGTTTTTATTAGAACACTTAGTGATTAAGCAACATATTTTTAGCCAACATTAAAATCAATACTTTGAAAAACGTTACCTTCTTCAAGCTTTTTTTTCAATTCTTCTATTTCTTTCTGAAATTGACGAAGTAAAGCATCCTTTGGATCTTCATTAATTCTGGCTTTATTTTTAATGTTCTTAGCACGGTTAGCATACCGTAATGTACTGATAGTTTCATCATAATTGTAATCTGCTGGCCCAATATTTGCACACTGTTGAGTAAGGAATACAAAGCAAAACATTTTAACACCTGATACAGTTGAAATTAATACTACCATTACCAAGATATCAAGAAGAATTTTTGAAGCAAACTTCCACTCTGGCCTTCTTGAAAAAGAGAGCATAACCACGTGGGTTTCCAAACACCACCACATGGGTTAGTACACATGGTGTACTAGAATAAGAATAACCACAAATCAAACAAAACAAAATAATCCATAGTTTTTAAAATGTTATGCATATCAATTATTGGGATAAACAGGAATCTTAAATTTGCCTGATGATAGCTATACCATCAATTACGTCTTACCATCATGGTTTTTGAATTTCCTCCTAAGGAGTCCTGAAGAAGACGAGTCAATTTAGAGTTACGATAAGGCACATGAGTGCTTTTTCCATCAACCAAGGCAGAAATCACATTGCCAAGGGTAGAAAGCGAAAGGTTGATTTTTGTAGCTTCCTTCAGGCGCTGTCCAGTAGCTCCAGTTTTTGCTTGTCTTTCTGAACCCTGGCAATAAAGCAAGAGATAAATTGGAATTTAAAATACGGAATATTCTTTCCAAAGCTGACAAAAAAGTAATTTAACAGTAAAATATTGGACATAATATCTAGAATTCACTTCAAAATAACACAGGAAGGGAAGGAGATGAGGGTAGGACTGGCCATGAACCGATAACTGTTGAAGTTGGATGATGGTTACATGGGCGATCATTACACTATTCTATCTACTTTTGTATAGGTTTGAAATATTCCATAAATTAAACACATAAACAAGTTAACAACTTAAAAACCATATGTAAATCAACCTTTTCACTTGAATTTTTAGTCATTTATAAAATAAAATAAAAAACACAAGAGTTACTCCATAGTAGTATCCTGTTACTTACAGCAAGATCTACAAGATGGAGCTTCCCCATCCGGACGTGCATGTTACCATCAACACCCTTCTCACTGCATTCTATAGTAATTGTAAAGATGGCGTGCGAACGGGAACTATGTTCGTTCATATTAGTTGCGCCAACAGAACCTTGAATAAAGGAAGGAAATTTTTAAAAAGTATAATAACAGGGAGTACCTTTAAAAATGATTAAATATCCAGAATTGTTTAAAATACTTAATTTCATCACAGCCAAAAGCCAGAGAGCATGGTTAAACCAAAAAAGCACACGTGTGTTTAGCCATTATTAGAAATTTCTCTTGACAATTTATGTTGATAACAAAAGAATTTAAAATGTTTCCCATGTTAAAGAGAACAAGTATTTTAGGACAAAGTACTTAATTTTAATCCCAATATTACCGCCTAAAATAAAATAAGTAATTTACATAAAAAATAGATGTTAAATAATTTGAAAAATTATTGCTGTTTCAGCTCTCTAAAAAGTATTATGATCTGGAAATCTAAACCACAGAAATACTTGCATATATGCATCAGATGATGAAGGATATTTAATTTAGTGCAGCATTGTTCGCAAAAACAAGAGATCAGAAACAACCGACTGGATCATGGTTAATCAATTATAAGACTAGTCATACCATGGGTTACGAAACAGTCCTTTAAAAAAAAATAAGGTAGGGCCGGCCTGGTGGCTCAGGCGGTTAGAGCTCCGTGCTCCTAACTCCGAGGGCTGCCGGTTCGATTCCCACATGGGCCAGTGGGCTCTCAACCACAAGGTTGCCAGTTCAATTCCTCGAGTCCCGCGGGGGATGGTGGGCTCCGCCCCCTGCAACTAAGATTGAACACGGCACCTTGAGCTGAGCTGCCTCCCGGATGGCTCAGTTGTTGGTTGGAGCGCGTCCTCTCAACCACAAGGTTGCCGGTTCGACTCCCGCAAGGGATGGTGGGCTGTGCCCCCTGCAACTAGCAACGGCAACTGGACCTGGAGCTGAGCTGCGCCCTCCACAACTAAGACTGAAAGAACAACTTGAAGCTGAACAGAACCCTCCACAACTAAGATTGAAAGGACAACAATTTGACCATTGTTCCC
Source organism: Rhinolophus sinicus (assembly GCF_036562045.2). Taxonomy (NCBI): domain Eukaryota; kingdom Metazoa; phylum Chordata; class Mammalia; order Chiroptera; family Rhinolophidae; genus Rhinolophus; species Rhinolophus sinicus. The sequence continues at coordinate 75,849,148 of NC_133759.1, forward strand.
CAATAAAGTCCTGTTCCCCTGCCCCAATAAAATCTAAAAAAAAATAAGGTAGATCTGTATGACATGGAAAAATACCCATAACATCTGGCTGAAAATTAAAGTTTAGAGAAGAATATATAGTAAAATCCCATTTCTATAAAACAAAAGCATCCATTCAAAATATACTAAGTATTTACGTATATAAATATTTTACATGAATATACTGTCGGTGCTAAAAAAAATGTATACAAGTGGACACTTTGGTCAACATTGGTCAAGCAGTAGTTTGCTGTAATCAGAAGTGTCTGGACGCTGATGGTAACCACTTTGAGCACCTCTTGTAATTGCAGAAATCAAAAGTGACTTGTATTCATCTTTTGTTATCAGTATATATTGAGTATTACAATTTTAATACAGTTTTCCTTTTTTAAAATGTGTATACATTTTTTTTGGCACCCTCTATGTTGTGGAAACAGAAAAAGGTCTGTTTTGTTTTTTACAATAGGCATATGTGGGTTTTTTTCCTTAAATTCCAGAATACTTTAAAAGCATTACATTAATTTTAACCAAGCCAAAATTATCTTCCTGCTATATATTCATGCAGAACTTGTCCACAAGAGCTTTGATTGTACAATGTAAACATTACAAGGTATTCTTTATTAGCATATGGCTATACTATAAGTCAGATAAAAAGAACGTAAATTGCACTAACAAAGAAACGTAAAGCCTGATGAAATGAAAAATTATTGAAAGAAAATGCAAGGATTTTAACATCATATGATATTTCTCTATTTTCTTTAAAATCAAATTATGAATTTATGAAAAATTTCCAAAAAACTATTAAGCCTTGATTTTACTATTCCCTCACTGAGAGGTATCTGGGATTGTTTCCCATCTTGGGTCCTCATAAGGAACACTAATATGAGCATCTTTGAGCAGACACCTTTCTTTCTCTTTGGGATTGTTTCCATGGGATGTATTTCCTAAATGGAATTACTAGGTCAAAGGTAGGAATCATTTTATACCTACGTGATTATCAAATCACACTAGCAGTGTTTTTCAATTTGGAGGAAGCGAGAACATGTAATTTGAAAAAAAAATCATATTAAATAATTTAATACTCATTGCTTTTGTAATATAAGTAAAGCATACTATTCATGATTGTGATTTTTCTGTATTTTTGGTAATAAAAACAAAGAAATGCAACAGACCTGCTATTAAAACTGACCTACACTGAACTTTACAATCCCTAGAAGAGAACAGCTTACAGCAATCAAGCAGACTCAATGCTCTAACCTACTGACATATCACATAATGGAAATAAAACATCCGTAGCTTTAATTTTTGTCAAATATTTATTTTGGAATAAGAAAAAAATTAAATTTTATGTTTTCCAAAAGGGTATGAAAAAATTCATCCTATACATATACCTGCATGTGTATAAATTCATGTATATATAAGAAAACTTATTACAGTATTGCTCATATAGCAAGATTGAAAATAACCCAAAGTCCATCAAAAAAAGATTGGGTAAGTTACATAGATCCATCCAATGAAATACTGTATAATTATTTTAAAATACTTATATATGACTAGTATGTGTTAATGTGGAATTATTGCTAAGATAATATCATTAAGTGAATAAAGTATACTATTATCTGCCTCGAAAGGGGACAAGCATTCTCTCTAAAACAACCATGCATGAGTACAGACTGTATCAGAAAGGGCATTTTAGAAACTAACAGATTGCCTCCAGGGTTGAGAACCAGGTGAGACACAAGGGCAGGAAAAAGACTTGCTTTTTCAAGTATACTTTGTGTCTTTTGAATTTTATATCATGTGTATGGATTGCCTATCCAAAAAAATACTTTTTTAAAAAAGGATTATGGTTTAAAGGCTGAAAAACCCTTGTCTACATAAATACTGACCAATTTACAATGATGCCCACAATGTAAATATACTTGACTAGTTTAAATGTGTATTTTAGTTGCTAGAAAGCCTATGTATTTATTCATGAGATGGCTGACTTATTTTCTTAAGTGGAAAATTAGCTATTTCTATACTATGATCACCTGTACAAAATGGGTACTAATTTTATATTTGTATCAATTTTTCATCTATTTAGAACAGCAGTTTTTATTGTCACATTTCCCCTCTCTTGCTATTTTCCTCTTGATAGCTATTTTACTATATTTCAATATGATAAAGTTTGTATTTTTATGCTGGAACTTTTCTACTTGGATATTTGTACTAAATGTTTAATTCTTGGACTCAATCTGTTTATTAATTAAGAGTATTTTCCTCTCTGCTATCTTCAGTTTTCAAATCCCTTTACCTTCGTTTCGTTTTATTTTTCTCATTCGGATTTTTTAGTTTTCCTTGAACAAATGTCACAAACCAAGTTAAATTAATTCTCAGGTAGGTAGTTAATGGGAGGTTTTGGTCACTACTGTGAATGGGATCTTATGCTAAAAAATGTTTTTAATTAAATAAGCAATACATAAATGTATTCCTGGTATAAAATTTTTTTTAATACATTAAAAAAAAAAAAAGTAAAAGCTCCCTACATCCCTTTTCCCCAGTCTTACTTCCCCTTCCCTAAAGGTAACCACTATTAAATGTCCTTTCTTTTTGTATTTCACATACACATACACACAAACACACAATGCCCAAAAACATGGTTTAATATTTTGGCTTTTTTACACATATATAAATGAAATGATACAGTATATACTGTTCTATAATTTGCTTTCTATTCATTTACCGATATATGTTGAAAATCTTTCGGGTCTCTACATGTAGACTTAATTCATTGTTTATTTCAGAGCTTCATATAGTCCCTAGTATTTCTGTACCATAATTTATATAACCAATATTTTGTTTTTAGTTATTTAGGTTGTATGAAATTTTTTACTACTACAAATAATGTTTCAATAGGCATTTTTTTTGTTTATACTTAAAAATAATATTTTTCTAGAATTCAAAACACTGCATCTAAAGGAATGCATTTTAAAACTTTCAACAGATACTGTTACACTGCCCTTCAAAAAAGTCTGTACCACTTTACATTCCCATCATCAGTGCCCATTTCTTCAGAGCCTCACCAACGTGAATATCCTTTCACCCAAACCGATGGGTAAAGTCTCTCCCACTGTTGTTTTAATGTGCACTATCCTGAATACGTATTTCTGAAGTTGAACATCCTTTCAGTGCTTACTGTTATGTATAGTTCTCCTGGGAATAATACATTCATACATATTTTTTCTCATTTTCCTGTTAAAATTTGGTCTTTTTCTTTCTTCTACTTGGCTTATAAGAATACAACTGACTTTTAAAAACTGTTTAATTTCCTTGAGTTTGCGTGATTTATAGTCTAGTCATAAAAACTTCCTTAAAAAATGTTTACTTGCTATGTTCTTATCTTTCACCCCTAATCTCTAACTGCTGTTAGTAATATCATCAATACTAGGCCTGGGGCATCTCTGTGTATTAAATATTGCTGAAGTTCTTTACTCTTTAAAAAAAAACTTGAAACAATTATAAAAAGAATACCATTTTATTTCATTTTTGTTTTGCTTCTCTTGTCAACAAAAGGGAAGCAATATAATGCCTGGTTAGGTTACGCTGGCTCATGACCTAGGTTAAAATATTTACTCTGCCACATATTAAATGGTATATAATGGCGGACAAGTTATATAAGACTTGTTTCCTCAATCATAAAATAGGAATTTAATAGGGTTATAGACCACTCTGAGGATTAAAAGACATCATTATTATGAAGCACTCGGCACAAGCACTCACCACATAGTAAGTGTTCAACAAATGTTACCAAATAGTATAGCTAACAAGAGACAGCTATATAAGAGTTTCAAAGATCAAGCACTATTACTAAGAAACAAAATTTTGGTCAGCACGGAAAGCAATCTGTGATATCTTTCATTCATCATACATGTTCTCTACCTAGTAAATTATCAAAGAGGAAGGGTTTTCAAGAAACCTAAAAAAAATTTAGTCTTTATGGGACAAAGGGCTACACCAGTTTTGCTTCTAAATAAGCCTACTCAACACATATATGTTTAATCACAATTATGCACTACACTTACGATTTTTATGGCCTAGTGTCATAATTCTATCCATATCATCGGCATTATTTACCACGTAAGCTGATAAATCTTTGATATAAACTCCCACATCAGGTCTTTCTTTAACCTGAAAAAAAAGAAAGATCACAAAAGTTTACACATATATCCATAATTCTTCCACAGCTATTTATTGAACATCTACTATGTTATTTATTAAACATCTTCTGTATATAAATAACGTATAAATAACTGTGTTATTTATTGAACATCGATGTGACACTGCTTGGTAGTGGATACACAGCGCTGAACAAGTACACAGAGTCTCTACACTTGTGGAGGTAAAAATTTACAGGGGGAACATACAAATAATTACAAACAAAAATTATTTTAATTTGTTATAATGCCATAAAGTAAAAAAATACAGGACAGTATGAGAATACATTATAGGGATACTTCAGCCAGTGTAGCAGAGAACGGATTTTCCCAAGATGACATTTAAGCTAAGATTTGAAGAAACAGGAGGTAGCCAATCTGGGTTGGAGTGGTAGGAAAAGAGTACATGCAAAGATCCTGAAATGGGAAAACACTAGGCACTTAGAAAAATAAACAAACAAAGCCACAGTAGCTGGGAAGAGTAAGAAGCAGGGGGAAAACAAGTAGGGTGTCTGGCTACAGAGATAGGCAGAGGTAAGACTCAGCTGTTGTCGGTCTTCACCGCAATTTGAAGTCACGAGAGGATATCAAACATCTGAGTATAATACTCAGGTATATAGCATCCGGGTAAAAATACTACCTTTCCGTGAGTAACCTTATGAGAAGTTTTACCAAATTTGAAGGCTTTATTTAGGATAGGCCTATATAAAATACAGAGTGTTAGAAATACATAATTCACTTTGGAAGGCCCTAGAGGTCACCTCCACCAGTCAGCACAATAAAGTGAAACTGAGGCAGAGGTCTGTGGCTCTCAGTGGGGAGAGCCATCCCACAGGTAGTAAGATCTCATAGATAAAGACAACAACAGTTTAAAAAACAATCCCAAAGACAAAAGTCACGAGTGCAGACACTCCAAATTCCAGGTGCAGATTTTAGCTCTAGTTGGAGATTTGGAGGTTTTTTGGTCTCTTTTATAACAATTCATAAGATATACACGAGGAAAAATTACCCCTTTTCTTTAATGGGATATAAATGAAGCCCCAGTGTCATTAGTAGTAAAGGTATGTTGGTCTCTATAAACCAGTGGGTTTCAAACTGTGTTTTGAAAGCTGTAGAGGGCTCGTGGTGGCACTGAGGGGCCACTGTGGGAGTCTGGGGTCTTCAGGCCCAGACAAGTTCTAAAGAGAGCTTCACTTTCATGTATTAATATTTTACACATTGTGCTTCCACATAAGGTTTGGTTTGATGAAAATTACTGATCTCTTTCGACACTTGTATGCATGGAAATGTATGGTAAAATGTATGGTAAAGAAAATGTATGGTAAAGAACGATTTGTATATTTCTACTGTAGCAAACTGATATTTCTGAAAAATACAAAACTCATGAACTTGGATAGCATGGCAACATCCGATTGCTATGAAAGTTTTTAAGCATTTATTCTCACCTTCTGTGCTCATCTTATTGCAGACTAGAAACAATCTTCAAAACAACATCAGTTTGCAAAATCTAAGGTTGTTTTCAATCACAATATGATCTTAATCCAAAATTCAATTAAGTATAGATAAACTGATTAGATATGAAAAATGAAGAAATCAAATATCATTCCAAATTTATGAAAGTCTTTTAAAAAATTGGGTGGTAATGCCATCAAAGAACTTTTCTCATAAAACCAGAAATTAAATTTCTATAACAAATACAGTGGATAACACTAAAACAATGAATCTCAATGGCGGCAGTCACTCCCCCGCTCAGAATGTTTTAGAAATCTGTGGGGGAGTTTCTGCTTCACTTGAGGATACTATTAATATTCATAGGCAGGGGCCAGGGATACTAAGCCTCTTATAATGGGTGGGACGGTGTCAATCAATGAAGAACTGACCCATGAAATAATATCCTATCAAATATTCACACGGGTGAAAAACTATAATTACCTGAGTCTAGACCCTAACTCTATTTTACAGATAAAGAGAAAGTGCTTTTCCATGAGGATAATAATGATATAGGAATGCAGGAAAACTGAGAAAAGAACTACTTTATTTTGCTCAGAACTCTACGAAGAGCTAGTCAAGGATTTAAAAGACCATGTATATCACTGACAGTAACACCAACCAGGGTGTTTAGGTCAGCAATACAACATCCTTGTAACAATTTGCATTTGTAGCTGTTGCAATCATGATGCTTATGTCTCTGATTACTTCATTCTGTCATCAAATGTGGTCACATCTAAGCATTTTATGTGTTGAAATACTAGCATTGTATTTTTAAGTACTTTTATTCTCCTTTTTATCTTACAATTGGGCAGCATATTGATATTTTTAAAGTTATATGTGTAGGTATATTTTATCATCAATGAACTTTATTTCAGGATAGTCAAAGGGGCATTACAAATTATGTTATTAAAAAATTGGGTCTAATACAGTTGAGAACCATTGAAAAGACTGCTCCTGAGAATAAGTCTGATCTATAATTACTGATACAAAAATGGAGATGCTCCCTAAATGATTATTCTAATAATTTGTGCACTAAAACAATATACTTTTAAAAGGAAAAAGCACAAAACTAACAAAGTATCCATCAAAAGTAAAGATGACAACGAGCAAAAAAGAAAGTTACCTCACATTTGCTATGTACACATTATCATTATAGAATAAGCTTTCATTAAGGATCAACAAACACATATAATCATTAAGCCTGTAATATATTGTTCCAAAAGCTCAGTTTATACAAACGTAAAAAGAAAAACATTTATTGAATACTTTATCATGTGTCAAGCATTGATTTAAACACTTTGTATAATTTGTTTATGTTGGCAATAACCCTACAAAGTAAATACTATTATTATTTCCACTTTCATGTTGCAGAACTAAGGCTAATAGAGGTGAAGTAACTTGCTCAAGAGATCAGAGCCAGAATTAAAGCTAAAATGGTAGAACCTCAGAAACCACCTGTTAATCCCAGATGATACCACCGTTCACCCGCTACATGACCTTGAGCAAGTCAGGAAACCCTCTAGGTTTCAGTTTTCACATCAAAAAAACTGAACTGCTAGGGAGAGTAAATGAAATAAAGTATGTACTACTACCACAATTTACTGCACTGAATGCCTGCTACCACATGGTAAGAGCTTCGTAATAGCAGCTGCTGCCACGCTATGTATATTCCACACCATTCTAGAGTTGTGGCTACTGTGATTCTACAAACCCAGTGTGATCAGAAACTACGGTATTTAAATTGAAAAAAAAATTATTACAGTAAAAGACACATTGCCATCAATCCCCCTCAAAATACTCTCCCCTTGCTTTGAACACACTTATCCCATTGTCCTTGCCTCTTTCTGAAGCAGTTCTGGAAGTGCTCTTTTGTGAGTATCTTTAGTTGCGCTGTTGTGGCTGCCTCAACAGGCTGAATCGATTCAAAACATTTACCTTTCATGGTCACTTTGACTTTGGGGAAGAGCCAGAAGTCACATGGTGCCAGATCCGGTGAATAAGGTGAAGGAGGACACACGGTGATGTTTTCATTTGACAGAAATTGCCGTACCAGAAGCGATGTGTGACACAGAGCCTTTCCGTTGTGATCCAAGAATATACAGTGAATGCTGCTGCCGAGTGCCATCCAACAGAAAGGCAGGGATCTTCAATACGGGAAGCAGTACATTAAACCTTAGTCACAGTGTGTGACAAGTTTCAACTTGTTCGATGCGATCGGTCAAGTGTGAGCTACGGTGGAGAGAAGGTGTGTTTTAAAGTGTCCTCCATCATGACAACGCTCCGTATCACATATTGCTTCTGGTATGGCAACTTTTGGCAAATAAAAACATTATGGTGTATCTTTATCCACCTTATTCCCCAGATCTCACACCGTACGACTTCTGGCTCTTCCCTAGAGTCAAAATGATTCGGGACATCAAGGAAGCCACAACAGCACAACTAAAGACACTCACAAAAGAGGACTTCCAGAACTGTTTAAGAGAATGGCAAGAATGATGGGATAAGTATATTCAAAGCGAGGGGGAGTACTTTGAGGGGGATTATGGCAATGTGTCTTTTACAATAATAAATTATTTTATTTAAACATTCACTGTATTGCTTGATCATACCTCATACATTATTCTCTATTTTACTGACAATGCAATTCCAATCAAAATTCCAATATTAATGTTTTAAAGACTGATCATTTCTTTGTCTCATTTCCTAAAATATTAAAATATTTGGCAATATTTACAAATCATTTAAAACCTGACTCAACAGACCTGCTTCAAGAACGTACCCTCAGGGGCGGCCGGATGGCTCAGTTGGTTAAAGCTCGAGCTCCAAGCAACAGGGTTGCCAATTCAATTCCCACATGGGCCGGTGAGCTGTGTCCCCCACAACTAAGACTGAACATGGCACTTTGAGCTGAGCTGCCGCTGAGCTGCCGAGGGGCGGCCAAATGGCTTAGTTGGTTGGAGCGCATGCTCTTAACAACAAGGTTGTCGGTTCGATTCCCACATGGGATGGGGGGGAGGGGGCTGCGCCCCCTGCAACTAAGATTGAAAATGGCGACTGGACTTGGAGGGGAGCTGTGCCCTCCAGAACTAGACTGAAGGACAACAACTTGACTTGGAGCTGATGGTCCTGGGAAAAACACACTGTTCCCCAATGAAGTCCTGGAAATACACACTGTTCCCCTTCCCCAATAAAATCTTTACAAAATTTTTTAAAAAATGTGTCCTCAGATATGGCTGCACATGAAATGAGATTTGTAGAAGGCTACTTACTACAGAATTATTTGTGACACCAAAAGATCAGAAACAACCAGAGGGCCGGCTTAATAAATTTTAACTGTGTCCATACAAAGGATATTATGCAGCTTTATAAAAGGACAGAAGAAAAAAGAAAAAGAAGAAGCTTTCCCTGTAATGATACAGAAAGATTGCCACAATTCACTGTTTAGAGAAAAAAGCAACGCAATGTGGGAAACTAGTCTTTTCAATAAATGGTGCTGAGACAACTGGATATCCACATGCAAAGGAATAAAGTTGGTCCTCTACCTCACACCAGTTACAAATACAAATATTAACTCAAAATGGATCAACAACCTAAATATTGGAGCTAAGACTACAGAACTCTTAGAAGAAAATAAAGGCATAAATCTTCGTGACCTTGGATGAAGCACTGGTTTCTTAGGTATAACACCAAAGAAATTAGACATGATCAACATTTTAAATTTTTGTGCTACAAAAGATACCAAAAGAAAGTAAAAAGACAACCCATAGATGAGAGAAAATTTTTGCAAATCATACATTCGATAAGGGACTTGTATCTAGAACATATAAAGAACTACTACAACTCAAAAACAAAAACAAATAACCCAATTAAAAATGGTCAAAGGATCTGAACAAACATTTCTCCAAAGAAGGTAAACAAGTGGCCAGTAAGCATGGGAAAGATGCGCAGCATCAATAGCCATCAGGGAAATGGAAATCAAGCCCACGATGAGATACCACCTTACACCAACTACAACGGCAATAATAGAAGACAGACAATAACAAATGTTGGTGAGAATGTGGAGAAACTGGAACCCTCATACACTGATGGTGGGAATGTAAAATTGTGCAGCCACTGTGAAAAAGTCTGGCAGTCCCTCAAATGGCTAAAAATAAAGTTACCACATGATCCAGCAATTGCTCCCATAGGTATATAACCATGAGAACTGAAAACATATGTTCACACAAAACCTCATACAAAAACATTCATAAGAGCATTATTCATCATAGACAAAAAACAGAAACCACCCAAATGTTCAACTGATGAAGGAATCAGTAAAATATGGTATATCTGTGCAATGCATTATTATTCAGTAATGAAAAGAAACGTAGTACTGGGCCGGCCTGGTGGCTCAGGCAGTTAGAGCTCCATGCTCCTAACTCCAAAGGCTGCTGGTTCGATTCCCACATGGGCCAGTGGGCTCTCAACCACAAAGTTGCCAGTTCAATTCCTCGAGTTCCGCAATGGATGGTGGGCAGCGCCTCCTGCAACTAAAATTGAACATGGCACCTTGAGCTGAGCTGTGGCTGAGCTCCCAGATGGCTCAGTTGGTTGGAGCGCGTCCTCTCAATCACAAGGTTGCTGGTTCGATTCCCACAAGGCATGGTGGGTTGCGCCCCCTGCAACTAGCAACAGCAACTGGACCTGGAGCTGAGCTGCGCCCTCCACAACTAAGATTGAAAGAACAACTTGAAGCTGAACGGCGCCCTCCACAACTAACACTGAAGGGACAACAACTTGACTTGGAAAAAAGTCCTGGAAGTACACACTGTTCCCCAATAAAGTCCTGTTCCCCTTCCCCAATAAAAATCTTTAAAAAAAAAAAAAAAAGAAAGAAAGAAACGTAGTACTGATACCTGCTATAACATGGATGAACCATGAAAGATTATGTTAAGTGAAAGAAGCTAGTCACAAAGGACCACATACTATACTATTCCTTTATAAGACATATCCAAAACAGGCAAATCTATAGAGACAAAAAGTCGATTAGGCATTGCCTAGGACTGGGGAGAATACGGGGTGGGGGGGACAGTTAAAGGGTAATGGGGTTTCTTTTTGGAGTAATGAAAATGTTCTAGAATTAGATAGTAGTAATGGTTGCATAACTATGACTATACTAAGAACGACTAAACTGTATACTTTAAAAGGGTGAATATTATGTTATGTGAATTATACCTCAATTAAAAAAATGAATGTGAATCAGCTATACTCGCCAGTTAACAGCATAATGTACCAATTCACAAATTTATCACAGTGATTAGGTGACATTTATGCATAGACTCTCACATTTCCCTTTTCTAAAATGCATGGCAAAAGTAATCTTTGGTGCCAATCTATTACCCAAAAGTGTACAAGCTAGAATTTCTTAATCAGAAAGTTTCTTCAGGTAAAAGAAAGATCGAAAACACTAGCATTCGTGACTATGTTCATAATTAGTCTTAATACCTATATTTTTGACAGTTTAAAATTTTCTAACTTGAATTTTGGAGTACTCTTGGGTATTCATACCAGAGAATGAAATCTCACATTTGCATAAAAATTCCGTGTGTGAGTGTTCATAGCTGCTTTACTCATAATAGGCAAAAACTGTAAACAGCCTAGACTAGGTGTCCTTCAGCAGGTGAATGGTTACACAAACTATGACACACACATATACTATGCAATCCACTCAGCAACAAAGAGGAATGAACTATCAAGACGTGCAACAACTTGGATGAATCTCCAGGGAGGTATGTCAAGTGACACAAAATGAACCCCAAAAGGTTATACATTGTATGGTTACATTTATATAACATTTCTGAAATGACATAATTTTAGAATTGGAAAGCAAATTAGGGGTTGTCAGGGGTTATGGATGGGGACAGAGGGAGAATTGGATGCGGTTATGAAAGGGCAACATAAGGCATGTTTGTGATGGAACTGCTTAGTACTTGACATGGCAGCGGATATACCAATCTACACATGATAAAATAGTACAGAACACAAAAGAGTACAAGAAAAACTGGGGTCCTCTGAACGAGATCTGTAGATTATATCAATATCAGTATCATGGTTGTGATACCAGTACAGTAACTTTACAAAATGTTACCACTTGGAAACTGTGTAAAACGTACTCTGCGAAAAGGGTACTCTCTCTGTATTATTCTTACAACTGCATGTGAACCCACATGCAGATCAATATCAGGGCTGCCAAAAAAATGTGTACAAGTGGACACTTTGGTCAACGTTGGTCAAGCAGTAGTTTGCCATAATCAGAAGTGTCTGGACGCTGACAGTAACCACTTTGAGCACCTCTTGTAATTGCAGAAGTCAAACGTGACTTGTATTCATCTTTTGTTATTGGTATATATTGAGTATTACAATTTTAATAGTTTTTCCTTTCTTAACATGTGTATACATTTTTTTAGCATCCTCTGTATATACAGTATGTAAATTTGGAGTAAAAATAAAATTGTGTATGTTTATATTCACATAAAGAAACACTGAAAGAATACTGAAAGTGATTATCTTAGGTTGGGAAGAAATGAGGCAGATCGGGTAGGCACAAGACTTTTCCATGCACAAATTTTTATAATATTTTTATTTTGAACTACGGGATCATATTACCTGGTCAAAAAATAAATATTAAAAGTACCTTTTGTACAAAACGGACTTTAATTTAGCAAGCATTCTATTGCTTTGAAAGTATTCCAATTCTAATTACCCTTACCTCTAACCTCTGTGTCTGATCCTTGCCCAAAAGGTCACGAACTTCTTCATTATATATTTCCAAATAGGACACTCGAACCAAAAATCTATAAAGAAAACATCATTTTTAAAAACATAAAAAACAGTGAAATATTTATAAGAACAGTTTTTAAATGTGTTTATGAAATTTGTACCTATATGCCTTTCTTAACTTCTCCATATTAGAAAATGAAATAATTATCTTTTACCTTGTGTCACCTTCTGCTTTTGCAATATGACCAAATATGTGAGCAAATGAATTTGGAATGATTCCTCTAAGTTCAGGAACAGCTCGAACACCTTCCATGGTAAATGTTTTGCCTGTTCCAGTTTGTCCATATGCAAAAATAGTCCCTGAAAATGATTAAGAAAATCAATGACTTTTTAGTCTAATGATACAGAACAATAGCTCTTAAAATTAATTCTTTTGACACTGTGATGCAATTTCTTCCCTGAATTTAAAATTGATTCTAGTACAAATTTCACCTTCATTATCAACAGTTACAACATGTACTCTGCCACATGAGCTAAGCACTGTTAAAGCACCAGAGTTAATGAGGTATTCCTAATTATTAATAAAAAGTATCCCAAACCCTAAACATAAAATCTTACATTGAAGATCATTTTAAAACATTTCTTGTAATGGGTATATTAACTTAATGTGAACATTAAATTGGAGAAGTGGTATACTTATAGCAAAAGAATACAAGTTCTAGATCAGAAACCTCAGTGTGAATCTACATATCTGCCACTTTTTAGCCACTTGACATTCAACAAGTATCTACCCAAAGATTGTCTCCTCAGCGGTAAAATGTGGATAAGAATAACTACCCTACATTAACAGTAAGAACCAAATGAAACAATTTACTTTACGCAAACCAACGCCATGCCTGGTAGAGTACAAGTACTCTAAATAACAGTAGTTATTTTCTTTTTTAATTCTAAAGTAAGTGCATTATTTCTTTTTCTTTTTTTTTAAAGTAAGGAATAGGGGGAATTAAGAAAACAAAAAAAAACAAAAAAAATAACAAAAAAGATGACAACAATCATTACAGGTAAAAACAGATGCAATTTAAACAGACGCAATTTAAACTTTCTAAGTAGTTAAATTCATTCGTTCAACAAATATTTACCACACACCTGAGTCTGGCATTGTGACCGGCACCAGGGACACAGTGACAAACAGGACAAACACAATCCCTAATCTTATGTATGTGCAATCTTAATCAGGATGAGTGTGGGAAAGAGAAACACAGAGCTAGATGGGAGTAAGGGACCTCATCTAGACAGGCAGGAGAACTGATGGAGGTGGAAAGGAGAGCCCAGGGGAGGCTTTTCAGAAAACGTAAGGATGAAGAAACAATCTGAAATATGAGTAAGAATTCGACAGGAACAGAGTGGACAGCAAGAGGCAACAAAGAGAATGGAGATTTTGAGGAAATGGAATGAGACCAGAATGGAAGAAACAGAAAAGGAAGGTGGATGCAGACAGAGCTGAAGAAACTGGCAGGGACCTAATCACATAGGGCCATGAAGACCAAGTGAAGGCTTTTAGAGCTTATCCTAAGAGCAAAGTGAAGCCACAGAATGATTTTTCAGTCAGAGGATTACCATCGCGGTCACTATGGCTGTAGTACACAAAGAATTGGAAGATAGCAGGAGAGCTGTGAAGAAACGAAGGGCTGGAGAGCTTCACCAGGTCAGAGATGAGGCTGACAACAAAAGAGAATGAGAAAGATGGAAAGATTTCAGAGACATTTAGCAGCTAGAACCAACAGGACCTAGGAAATAACTAGGCAGAAGAGGACCAGGGAAAAGAAAAGTTGAGGCTGATTTTCAAATTTCGGGCTTACACAAGGGGATGTACGGCATCTCATGTATTGAGATGGTGAACACCACTCGAAGAAATAATGATTTGAAAGGGACGATCGTGAATTCAGTTTGGGGCATACTGAGCTTGAAGTGCCTAAGACGCACCCAAATGGATGTGTCAAGCAGGCAGGTAGATGGATGAGATTCATTTGTCAACTGAAGCCAAGGGAGTGGGTGACATTTCCTCAGGAGGCAGTGCAGTATGAGAAGATAGCCTCAGAAGTGACAGCGTAAATGAAAAAGGTTTCTCAACTACTACCACTTGTTCAGCTAACCTCTAATGTCATCAACTTCAGACTTTACGTGAAAATAATCACAACAGAAGCCATCTTTTGCACATGGGAATAAAAAAGTCTTAATATTTCTAACTAAATATTTCAAACTCTTCCATTAAGAACACAGAATAAGTGATTGCATTCAAAAGAGCTGAAAATATGAATTCACAGGCTGCATTGTAGACACAACAGCTACCACTGACCGACCATTTGCTAAACCACGCACTCCACATGCATTCTTATTTAATTTTCATTCCAGTCCTAAAAGCTAGGCACTATGTATATTCCCATAGGTTAGCTGAGGAAACAAAAGCTTAGAGAGGTTGAGTTGCTTACTCAATGTCATAGTAAGTGGTAGAAACAAGATCTGAACACAATACATTTGGCTCCAGAGCCCATATTTTTAATCAGTATGTAAAGGCCAAAAAAATTTTCAAACTCAAAATTAATTGTTAATGCAATTCCTATGAATGCATTAAATATACGAAGATGACTAATTTAAAAAGGATATTAACCTATAATTTTAGAGCTGAGAAAGAAGGGCCAGGAATCCCCTAGAATAAAAGAAAAACTCATTTTCAAAGATGAGATTCCAAATTTCTAGCTTTTAAATGTCAAACTTAACAAACCTAATGCTATGATTTCCTTCACTATGAACTTCTTTTAAAACTTTACTTTTGAAAAACTAAAAATGACCTGAGTTTTTTTTATTCCCTCCTCATTTCCTAACTATATATTAAAAATGGTAGAAGATCCACACAAAAAACCTGCACACGGATGTTTACAGCAGCTTTATTCACAATTGCCAAAGTCTGGAAGCAACCAAGACGTCCTTCAGTAAGAAAAGTAAACTGTGGTACATCCAGACAATGGACTATTATTCAGTGTTAAAAAGATACGCGCTATCAAGAGGCATTAAGAACATTTAAGTGCGTATCACTAAGAGAAATAAGCCAATCCGAAAATACTGCATACTGTGTGACGTTCTGGAAACAGTGGAACTATGGAGACAGAGTGCACCACCAGGAGTGACCATGGATGGGTGACGCCGCTGGGTCAGTGTAGGCTCATGGACTGTACCAGTGTCCCATTGCGGTGTGGCACGTCCAGAGTGGGGACGCTGTGCACGCCTGGGGAAAAGGGATATATGGGAACTCTCTGCACTCTATTCAATTTTGTTGTGAACCTAAAACTGCCCTTAAAAAAGGAAGTCTTAATCTCAAAAAAAAAAAAAAAAATTTAAATGGTAGAAGAATTATGTATCTGCCATGGACAATCCAAAAGTTATAGCTTAACCGCACTCGAATAATGCAGAGTAAACTGCATTACATTCTTATAGCATTCCTAATTTTAGTCCCTTTTCAAAATGTTTTTCTATTTGTTACCATCAACAATTTTCAGTCAGCATAGTACACTGGAAAATAGTTGAAAAGTCCCTTGACATTCACATATTACTCTGTACAAATGTTTTAAAATACATAATTCTGTTCATTCAAAATTAAACTAGTGATATTTCTGCTTCCAACAAAGGTTAAGTAACAACAACCAGATTTACCCTCCTGGCTGAATCTAAAAAGCAGACAAAATATCTGAAACAGCAGTTTTCAAGACAATGGACATCAGACAACAAAACACAATGGTTTCTGAAAGATGGGAAACAGGTGAGGCGGGCGCTATGACTGCCCGGCTTCCTGTCTTGACAGAGAAGCCAAGTCATGGGTCAGAGAGCAGATTCTCCATCTAAGCAGCAGATGGAAGACTCCGCAGGTTGAGAAGGAGCTGAGTCCAGAAACCAACACAGCTAAACATCTGGAGGAGACGAGACAGTACCAGGGAGGAAAAAGCTGCACAGAACGAGCTCCAGAGATCTGCAGAGGGTCCTCCTCAAGTATCGGGCTGAGGACAAGTCAGCACAAGAGTCTCAGGAAACTATCTAAATGGGGGGTAGGTGTGGGGTGGGCATCATCTGGCAGGGCTGGAAGAAAGAGTCCCGGCATTCACACAGGCCAGGAACAGAACCTGTTGCCACCAACCAGACTGGAAAACGTTGTAATTCACAGGACTAAGGTACAGTATATAAACGGGTCTTGCCTCAGTAGTGGAGAATAATAACCTTAGAATGAGCACTGCTCTAGTCCTAACTAAAAAATCTTCAAAGAACAATCTGAAAGAATCAAACTGTTTTCAAGTAACTGCAACACAGAACAAAGTCATTAATATTTACAAGAATAAAAAAATATCCAAGATCTAAGGTAAAATTCACATTGTCCGGCATCCAACAAAAAATTGTCAAGCTTGCAAAAAAGCAAAAACATATGACTAATAACGAAGAAATCAATCAATCAATATCAACTCAGAACTGACACAAATATTAGAATTAGAAGACAGGACATTAAAACAGTTATAAAAACTGTATTCTATGTTAAACATTCAGTGGAAACTTTTGATGGAGTTTTGGAAGAGCTTGGATGGAAGATATAACAAAGACTCAAATCAAACTTCTAGAGATGAAAACTTCAATGTGTCAGGTGAAAAATATAATAGACAGGGTCAATAGATTAGACAATGCAAAATAAAAGGTTACAAAGAAAACATACCAACAGAAACAAAAAATAAAACAGAGAAAAAACAGAAAAAAAAAATCAATGAGCTATGGGACAATTTCAAGCAGCCATTTTAATACACACATCTTTGCAGTCCCCCAAAAGTGGAGACTGGGGACAGAAAAAATATTTGAAGAAATAATGGCTGAAATTTTTCCTAATTTGATTAAAACTATAAACCCATAGATCCAAGAAGCTTAATGAGCAGTAATACTGCACGGAAACGTGAAGAAAATACACTAGGCACATCATAATCAAATTGCTCAAAACCAGTGAAAAAGAATAAAACCTTAAAAGCAACTAGAAAAAGAAAAACATGTTACATGTAGAAGAACCAAGATAACAATGAAAGCAGATTTCTGATCAGAAAAAAAAATACAAAATGAGAAGACTACAGCAATATCTTTAAAGTATTAAAAGAAGAAACTATGAATCTAGAATCCTATAGCCAGTGAAAATATCTTTCAAAAACAAAGGCAAAATGAATACTTTTTTAGATTACAAAACCTGGAAGAATTCATTACCACCAGACTCACACTCTAAAGTATGTTAAAGGAAGTTTTGTAATGCAGAAGGAAAATGATACTAGATGGAAATATGGATCTACATAAAGGAATAAAGAATACTAAAAATGGTTAACTACACAGGTAAATAAGTATATAAGATATTTTTCTTAGTATTTAAATCTCTTTAAAAGATAACTAACAGATTAAACAAAAATAATAACAATGTAGTTTAGCGTTTATAACATGTAGAAGTAAAATGTATAGCACAATAGCACAAAGCTTGGGAGGAGAGAAATGGAAGTATAGTATAAAATGTTTATATTATACTTAAAGTTATATCACTTAAAGGTAAACTGTGAAATATTAAAAAATTATACTATAAACCTTAAAGCAACCACTAAAATAAAACAAAGATGTATTGCAATAAGCCAAGAGAAAATAGAATGGAATAATAAATATACTCGATTAATCCAAAAGAAGGTATAAAAAGAGGAAAAGGAGAATAAAGAATGGAACAAAGAAAAAATAAATAGCAAAATGACAGATTTACACCTAACCATATAATCACTTTAAATGTAAATGATCGCAATACCCCCAATGAAGAAGCAGAGATAGCAATAATGGATTAAAAAAACATGACCCACTATATATGCTGCTATGCAAAAAAGAGCTAACACAGCAGACCTGTCAAGGCTGGCCTTTGGTTGGCACCTGGGAATTTGGATTTAGGGAGGGTTCCCACCAATCTCTAACTGATAAGTGGCTCACTGTGCCCAAACTGTTTGTATAAACATGGTGGTTTATGCTCAACATATGCTTTCCTTCTTCTGAGAGTCTGGGATCTTGGCATGTGTTAGGCCCAGGGTGCCTACATGAGCAGCCACCAATAAAAACCTCAGGCACTGAGTCTCTAAGAGCTTCCCTGACCTTTCACACGTGTTGTCACACTCAGCGCTAGAAGAATCAAGTGCATGCCGTGTGCCCACTAGTGGACTCTTAGCTCATATCTGGTTTCCTCCAGACTTCACCCCATGCACCTTTTCCCTTTACTGGTTTTTTTTTCTCCCTTTTTTGGTATCTTTTTTTGGGTATAATAAACCACAGCCCTAAGTACAACTATATGCTTAGTCCCGTGAATCCTCCTAGCAATCATCGAACCTTGGGTGAGCTTAGTGACCTCCAGCACAACTACCTACTAGAAATGCACTTTCAATATAAAAACACAAACAGGTTAAAAGTAAGAGAATGGAACAAGACACACCATGTTAACACTAATCAAAAGAAAACTAGACACAAGGAGAACACTATGCAAAGATGAAGATAGAGATAAGGATGATGTGTCTTCAAGCCAAGAGACACCAAAGACTGCCAGCAAACCACCAGAAGCAAGGACAGAGGCATGAAACAGATTCGCCCTCACAACCCCCAGCAGGAACCAAGCCTGCCTACATCTCGATCTCAGACTAGTTTCCAGCCTCTAGTCTCACAAGAGAATAAATATCTGTTATTTAAGCAAAAAAAAAAAAAAAAGCTAGAATGTCTATATTAATATCAAAGTATCAAAGTAGGTTTCACAGTAAATAATATCACCAGGGATAAAAAGGGTAATTTCATAACGAAAAAGTGGTTAATTCATCAAGAAGACATAAAAGTCCTAAGTGTTTATGTATCTACTCACGTGATTTCAAAATACATAAAGCCAAAACTGATACAACTGAAAGGAATAGTCAAATATAAAAATACAGTCCGAGAATTCAATACCCCTCTCTTAATAACTGACAGACCAAGTAGAAAATAATTAAGTACATAGAAGATTTGAAGAATACTATCAAACAAATTGACCTAATGGACATTTATAGAACACTCCATCCAACAACAGCAAAATACACATCCTTTTCAAGTATATGCACATTTTTAATAATAATAAACCACATTCAGGGCCATACAAGTCTCAATAAAATAAAAGACCCAAATCATACACAGTATGTGCTCTCACTAAAATTGAATTAAATTAGAAATCAGTAACAAAAATTTCTGGAAAATCTCAAAATATTTGGAAACTAACACATTTCCAATTGGAAGATTGGAAGATTCTGTGTTGTCAGAATAATAATATAATCCCAATAGGGTTTTTGTGTGTGTGTGTGGAAATTGACAAGGTGAAATCCTAAAATTTATGTGTAAAATGCAAAGGACCTAGAAAAGCCAAAACAATTTTGAAGAATAACAAATAGAAGATATATACTATGTAATTTCAAAATGTATTTAATGCTACAGTAATCAAAACAGGACAGACATAGAATAGAATAGACAATCCAGACATAACCCACACATTTGTGATCAGTTGATTTATAACAAAAGTGCCAATTTATTCAATAGGGAAAGGACAGTCTTCTCAATAAATGGTGCAGGAACAACAGGATATCCATAGACAAGAAGGAAAAAAAAAAGAAAGAACGTAGGCCCTTATCTCATACCACATATAAAAAATAACTCAAAACGGATCAGATCTAAATATAAGACCTAAAATGTTTACAACTTCTAGATAAAAGCTTAGAAAATCTTTGTAGTCTTGGGTTTGGCAAAAATTCCTTAGCTATGTCACCAAAAGCATAATGATAAAAAAAACTGATAAACTGGACTTAAATCAAAATTTGAAACTTTTTCTCTTAAAAAAACATTAGAAAATGAAAAGAGAAGCCATAGACTGGAGAAAATATTTTCAAATCACATATCTGATGAAGGATTTGAATCCAGAATATATAAAGAGCCCAACTCAATAATAAGACAGAAAACCAAATTTAAAAACAGGCAAAATATTTTAAGAGATATTTTACCAATCTAAAACGGCTAATAAATGGCTAATAAATAGTAGTTATATGATTTTCGACTGCGCAGGAGGTCAGCGCTCCTCACCCTTGCATTGTTCAAGGGTCAATTGCACAATAGATGTTCAACATTGTTAGTCATTGGGGAAAATACAAGACAAGGAGATACCACCACAGAGCCTCCAGAATGGCTATAATTAAAAAGACTGGTAATCTAAACGTTGGCAAGAATGTGAAGGGGCGGGAGGATGGCTCAGTTGGACAGAACGCCAGCTCTTAGCAAGGTTGCCAGTTAGATTCCCATATGGGCTAGTGAACTGCACCCCCCACAACTAGATTGAAAACAATGAATTGAGCTTGGAGCTGAGCCTCTGGTGGGTGGCTGGTTTGCTCAGTGGTTGGAGCGTGGTGCTCATTAACACCAAGGTTGCCGGTTCGAGTCCCACATGGGCCAGTGAGCTGCGCCCTCCACAACTAGTTTGAAAACAACGACTTGACTTGGAGCTGAGCTGCGCCCCCCACAACTAGATTGAAAAATGACTTGACATCCTGGAAAAACACACTGTTCCCCAATATTCCCCCCCAAAAAAAGAATGTGAAGACACTGGAACCCTCATAACCTTGTTCGTGGGAGAAAAAGTAGTCACCACTTTGGAAAAGTTTTTGGCCATTTCCTCAAAAGATAAATATATATTAACCATATGACCCAGTAATTCCACTCCTAGGTACCTACCCAAGAGAAACTTAAAAATGTACCTGCACAAAGACTTATAAAAGAATGCTCATAGCAACATTATTTATGATAGACAAAAAACTAGAACAATTCAGATTTCCATCAAAGATCACAAAAGGTGGTACACAATGAAATACAACTTAGCAATAAAAAGGAACAAACTACTGAAACATGCAACAACGTGGATGAGCCTCAAAAACATTATGCTGAATAAAAGAAAACAGTTAAAAAAGACAAAATAGTACATGATTTGATTTACTTGAAATTTCGAAGGAAGGCAAAACTATAGACTGAAAGCAGGTCAATGGTTGCCTGAAGGTGCAAATGGACAGAAGGGAACTTTCTGAGGGTGATAAAATTGGATTGTGATGATGGTTTCACAACTGTGCCAGGGGTGCCAAAAAAATGTATACACATGACTTGTGTTTATCTTTTGTTATCAGTATATACTGAGTATTACAATTTTTATACAGCTTTTTCCTTTCTTAAAATGTGTATACATCTTTTTGGCACCCTCTGTATGTATTTACAATTCATCAAACTGTGCAATTATGATGGATGAATTTATGGGGTACTAATACCTCAATAAAGTTGTTTAAAAAAGTGAACTATAAAAAAAAAGTGAACTATATAAAGTACTCACCATTGTAGCCTTCAAGAACAGAATCAATAATAGGTCTTGCAGTTAAGTTATAAACATCAAGTTGTTTACTCTCTGGTCCAAAAACAGTATCAAAAGTAAATGTCTTCGGAGGTTCATTGGAAGAATCAGTCTTATGTACAGTGATAGTTCCCCTCATCTCATCCACACTGACAGCCTGTTTGTAGCACATTGATTTCTCTCTCTCATTGAGGGGCCGACACCTAACAACCACCTTCACATTATCACAGCTTTCCGGCTTCTCTGATTTATTGATCTGGTGGAGAAAATATTTACAAATAATGAAAAGAACATTTACTTATACCTTCAACAGACAAAATTTAAAATTTGAAAAAGGCTACTTTACCATCTCAGTGCCTTGCACATATTAAAGCATTCCATAAATACTTGTTAAATGCAATTAAAGATCTTATAGATATATGGAAAAAGCTTGTTAGGAAATATAAAAAGGAAATGTTTCTTTTATAATACAAATGAAGGGAGAGAAAATCTAATTTACATTTACAGTAAACGCTAGTCAAGCAGAAAATGAACCAGTATATCACAGACTGTCATCCTGCATAGAACTCCCTGACTTCCTGTTTCCCATCGGTAGGAAAACAAATGTTAACATGGTTAACAACTTTAATCAAGAATATAATAGTAGGTCCTGTGTTCCTCTGAGACTTTTAGGTTTATTTTCTGTAATGAATTAATAAAACATTTTTTATCATATATCTATATATAGTCTATCTTCTTTATAGAAGGCAACAATAAATGAAAGACAGAAAAGGAAGTCCAATAGCAGACAGAGAAAAATGTTTTAGTATGGCTCTAACCTTATGAATATTTGTGTATGTAAAGTTTCAATTTCTGAAAGTTTATGATTAAGAATCTATGTTAAAGTGCAATCCTATTATTGAAGTGAAGAAGTCCAACAGTTTAGTTGAACAGATACTTGTTCAATTCCCACTGTTTCAGATACTCTTCTAAGCATTAGAGAAACAACTACAAGCCACTGTCATTGACAAGGAATAGATTATATCAATATACTTCTCTCTACTTTCATCACCCTGCTCCTAGGTCACCATTATCTCACCTTGAATTATGAAAGACTCCTAACCACATTCCTGCATCTAATTAGATGTTTGTTCTCTACATGGCAGTCAGCTTCAACATAAATCTAATCATGTCACTCGCCTACTTAAAACTCTTCAATGTTTTCCCACAGATCTTAGGATAAAAATCAAAATCCTTACGATAACCTGTAAGATCTGGCTCTGGCCCATGTCTACTCCAGTCTCATTTCACAACTTATCCCGCTTGGTTTTCTTAGCCACAGCCACACTGGCTTTCTTTTAGGCCTTTTCTTGTCACCATGCTCCTTCAGTTTTTATGTGCTGTTCCACCTGCCTAGAACATTCCCCAGTCTTCCTCTTCATTTATTCTGTAGGTCTCAACCTATCACCTCATCTGGGCAGACTTCCCTGAGTAGGTCAAATCCTTCTACAGGCATACCTCAGAGATATTGCGGGTTCCGTTACAGACAACAGCAATAAAGCGAGTACTGCAATAGAGAGAGTTGTAATCTTTTTGCTGATAGAAGGTCTTGCCTTCCATTTGTTAAAAAAAAAGAAACACCTGTGAAGAGCAATAAAAACGAAGCGCAATACAATGAGGTATGCCTGTATGGGCCCTGAGAGCACTCTTATCAAGCGTCTTCTACATCTGGTCACAATTCCACTTAGATTACTCATTATTTGATTAATGTCTGTCTTTTTCTTTGTCTACACCAGGTAGTCAAGGGGCTGAATTCAGCCCACAAATGTCTTTTGTTTGGTTCGTAGTATTTAAAAATCTTTTGAATTATTTGCTAAAATTGAAAAACTTCACAAAAATAATAATTTCTAGATTCTCTTAAAAAAACAACAGATGATGTGACATCCGTAGGCCAGCAGCCCTACATGGTAATACATTACAATTCATCAGAATATCTACTTCCATATATCGTATGCCACCCAATCACTTCATTAATGTTAAGTGTCTTGTCTCTATAAACATGTATGGTTTTCACCCCTGTCCAAGAAGGTACGCTTCTCTCTTCACAAATTGAAGAACCAGGCTGGTTTTGCCCAATCTTCTATCTCCAGTGCCTAACTCGTGATTGGTGTCCAGTATTTGTTGAACACATTGATAAATAACTTGAAAGCAACGACAAAGAACAAATATGGAGCATTTAATGCTAAATGTCAAGCAGTGTCCTTCAGTTCTCCTGAGCAGTATCTTATTTCATCCTGATAAAAGCCCCATGAGAAAAGTTTAATTATGTAGGAACTAAAGTCCCGGAAGGATTAAATAATTATCCGAGGCCTCATAACCAGCAAATAACTGGCCATGGCTCAAGTGTTGCCCATGACCCTATACTGGACTTACGACGCCCCCTTGCTAGGTGCACGATAACAATCTGAAATCCTGTAAGACAAACATACCACCACCCATTCCCTCACACACAAAGACACCTACGGGTTACATTCTTGCACTGTAAGCTAAAGTGCCACAAGAGAAATGACAGCTCGAGGCAGGGGCCTGGAGTAGAGGCCAGCCCTCTCTTTGCTGCCTTCCGGAGCTTGGCTCCCCTGCGTGGAGGACCTACGGGGTGCGGAACATCCAAAGCCGACCCTCTGCGGCCACTCCCAGACGCCCAACCCAGCCCGCAGGGCTGGGAGCGAGAGCGCATCCTCTGGCACAGCGCCTCTGTGTCATGCAACGCAGGCCCTGCGGGATGCAGCAGCGACGAAGACAGCAGGGCCTATCCCAGGCCCCTCCCAGGGCCGTCTGGACCCCTGTGGGCCCCAGGCCTATCCGCCAGGATCCCCAACCTCACCCGTCGCAGGGCCTGGCCCTGCCCCGCCCCACCCCGGCCGCCCGCCTGCTCCGCGCCTCCATGGCAACGGCCGCGCCCCCGGAGCAGGGTGCCGAGATGAGGAGTCACAGCAGCTGAGCGACTCTCCTCACCGGCATCGTGGCTCTCTCCTGTGCCCGGCGGTCGGCCGCTCCCAGTGTGCAGTCCAATGACGCGGGGTTCGCGGGAAAGGTTGGCCAGGAATTACCGAAACACCGCCTTGGCGCTCTCGAGACTGCGGTTCCTCAGAGCGAGAGCGCGCTGTGCGCAGGCGCACTCCAACCTCGCCCCGCCCCTTCCCGGGCCTCCGGTTTCTTCTGCCTCTTGAATTACGCCTGCGCGGAGACTTTCCGAGTCTGTCTCCTAGGACGCCAGGCTGAGGCCGCGCGTGCGCAATGCTGTCATTCCGCTGCGCTAAAAGAGGCCCGCATCTGGGCCGGCAGACCTGGCTGCCCCTGGTTGGGAGGAAGACGCGTCCTAGATCGCAAGCCCCATTTTTCAGTGCTTGCAATACTCCGAGTATTAAAAACAATAGCAATTGCACATTGTGCCTCATCTGGAGAGCTAAAGACTTTACATACATTACTGCACTTGATTGCTGACTTGTTTATGACCTGTCTCACCACTAGAAGGTGAGGTCGTGAGGAGCTACATGGGTATCCTCACAGAGTATCTTCAGAACCTATATAATAAGGCCTAGAATAGGACCTGGATAGGTTTGCAATAAATATTTGTGAAATAACGAATGATCTTTTGTCTTTCTTATCCGAACCTCTCTCCTGAACACCACTTGGCTTGGATGTGTAATAGGCATTTCAAGTTTATCATGTACAAAATTGAAAGGTTGAGTCCCACCCCCTCCACCTACTCCTACCCCCTTGCCACCAACAAATATTAAAAAAAAGGCTCCCTCTCAGACTTCATTCATCACACTAAATGTAACCTGAATTCTGACAATTTCTCTGTTCAATACCACGGTCTGTTTCTCTCATACTCAATATCTAACCTTTCAATAGAGCTTGTGATTCTATCTTCAAAGTACACCCAGAACCTGACCACTTCTTACCACTACCATCATCTCTCACCTGAAGTGGCCCAGAACTGCTTTCCCTGTGTGCATCCTTCTCCCCTCTTAGTCTTCCGTGTTTTCAACACAGGAGCCAGAGTGACGGTGTTAAAACATGAATCAGACAGTGTCTTTTCTCTGTTTAAAATCTTCCAAATGATTTTCCATCTCATAGAATAAAAGTCACAAGCCCTCTCCCCATTTCCTACCATCTTCCCTCTTGCCTCATCTAGTCTCCTTGATTCAATTGACATGCTTCTATCTAGCATGCAAGGGCTTTTGTGCTTGGGGTAACAATTAATAAAAATAACTATAAAGCATTTTACTTAGTGCCAGTGTACTGTTCTAACTAAGTACTTTACTCTTTAAAAATTAATTTAATTCACATAATTTTTTTTGTTTTGTTTTGGTAACTTCTTTTTCCAGGACCCATCAGCTCCAAGTCAAGTAGTTGTCCTTCAATCTAGTTGCGGGGGACGCAGCCCACCATCCCATGTGGGAATGGAAGAAGCAACCTTGTTATTAACAGCACTGCTCAGGGCCGGCTAGGTCTCCAAGGTCGCTGGTTCCATTCCCACATAGGCCAGTGAGCTGCGCCCTCTACAGCTAAGATTGTGAACAACAGCTCCCCCTAGAGCTGGGCTGCGGTGAGCAGCCAGAAGTGGGCATGGGCTGCCATGTGGGTGTGCTTCCAGCAATGGCTGGGGCCAGCATGAGCGGCCTGCAGCTGGCGAGAGCTACCATGGGCTGCCCACCGACGACTAGCAACTGACTGCCTCAGCCAGGGAGAGCTCAAGGCTCATAATACAAGCATGGGCCAGGGAGCTGTGTCCTACACAACTAGACTGCGAAACAACTAGCTTGAACCAGAGTGGGGTGGGGGAAGGCCGAAGAAGAGGGGGAAAAACAAAAAAAGCACACGCTCTAAACAACTGAGCTAACTGGCCGCCTCTTCACATAACTTTTTGAAATAAGTACTATTAGTCATTTTCATAGTGTGGTTGAGAAAGTGACCACATACTAAACCTGACAAGCTCAGAGGAGGGCCTTACAAACTCAGAGACTGAAATTAACCACATAGGATCATCTGAACATAGAAATTCCTAACTAAAAGTGAGTCATGGCAGGTCGTCATACCCTGGGTCTGTAGCTTTCTTGACAAAGGTCAATCTTTACCTTAAGTGAGCCTGTCTATTGTCTTTTTGCATCTAAGATAACATACACTTGCAATGTCAGAATAATCCCTTTTTCTGGACCCCTTAAAGCATAACTGACCACACCAGAGCACGAGACCACAGAACCCTTCATTGTTAACGTGTTCCCCAAATACCATCTCTATGTGCTGTAAATGTTCATTATTAGCTATCATCTACTCCATATAAAAGAAGTATGTGTCTCTCTGTTTTACTTTTTATCCAATCTCAGAGATTTCCCTGCTTTGCTTTCTCCCACCCCATAATCTATTACCAATGGACTCCATGTAACCCTCCTTACATCTCCTCCTTTTATTCTAAATATATAAAATAAGCTGCAAAACTACTATTCTCCAGAGCATCTTCTTAATCTGTTGAGATTTTGCTTCCCAGCAATTGTCATCAGTTTGGCTCGAATAAACACATACAAATTCTCTAGATTTTTAGACATTTCTTAAATCGACCTATAGAAAATAGGACTATTTAACAGATAAAGAAACTGAGGCACAAAGCCATTAAATAACTTGTCCAAAGTCATACATATAGGCAGTGACAAAGCCAAGATCCATACCCAGGCCTTGGAAAACTCTCCACCTAGATATCTGCTTTATTCCCTCACCTCTTTCAGAAAGTCTTTGTTCTACACATCACCTTCTCAGTGAGTCCAACCATGATCTATTTAAAATTCCAACCTTCAACCCGTCTTCTTATCTCCCCTTCCTACTTTATATTTCTCCATAGTACTTATCACTATCTGATATATGATATACATCATACAGATTATACATATCCATATACCCAACTTTATTGAGATATAATCACATATACAATTCACCAATATACATTTTACAACTCCATGGTTTTTACTATATATACAGAGTTGTGCAACCATAACCACAATCAATTTTAAACATTTTCATCACCCACAAAAGAAACTCAAAATCGGGGACGGCCTGGTGGCTCAGGTGGTTAGAGCTCCATGCTCCTAACTCCAAAGGCTTCCGGTTTGATTCCCACATGGGCCAGTAGGCTCTCAACCACAAGGTTGCCGGTTCAATGCCTTGACTCCCGAAAGGGATGGTGGGCAGCGCCCCCTGCAACTAAAATTGAACATGGCACCTTGAGCTGAGCTGCCGCTGAGCTCCCGCTCATTTGTTTGGAGCGCGTCCTCTCAACCACAAGGTTGCCGGTTCGATTCCCGCAAGGGATGGTGGGTTGCGCCCCCTGCAACTAGCAATGGCAACTGGACCTGGAGCTGAGGTGCGCCCTCCACAACTAAGACTGAAAGGACAACAACTTGACTTGGAAAAAAGTCCTGGATGTACACACTGTTCCCCAATAAAGTCCTGTTCCACTTCCCCAATAATAAAAAAAAGAACTCACTCAACTCAACTCCAAAAAAAAAAAAAAAACCAATTTTAAAAAAAAAGAAAAAAAGAAACTCAAAATCATAGCTGTGACTGTCCCTCTTGCCCCGGTCCCCTTGCCAACCTCCCAGCCTTAGGCAACCACCAATCTGCTTTCTTTATATATAGATTTGCCTATTCTGGACATTTCATATAAGGGAATTCTATACGATATAGGCCTTTTATAAATAAACTCTATCACTTTGAATGTTTTCACACTTCATCCCTATTGTAGCATAAGCGGTCAGACAATTAAGTTCATGAACTTGTTGCAACAATGTTGCTAACCTTTTTTGATATCAGAGGGATTATTCATTATGAATTTGTACCAACTGGACAGTTAACCAAATTTACTATTTGGAAGTGCTGAAAAGGCGGTGTGAAAAAGTTAGATGATGTGAACTTTTCACCCACAATTCATGACTCTTGCATCACGACAATGCACCAGGAGTTTTTAGCCAGCAAACAAATAACTGTATTGGAACACCCTCGCTCTCTATTTACCTGATCTGGACCCCCCAATGACTTCTTTCTTTTCCCGAAGATAAAGAAAATATTGAAAGGAAGACATTTTGGTGACATTCAGGACATCAAGGGTAATACGACAACAGCTCTGATGGCCATTCCAGAAAAAGAGTTCCAAAATTGCTTTGAAGGGTGGACGAGGCACTGGCATGGGTGCACAGCTTCCCAAGGGGAGTACTTCGAAGGTGACCATAGTGATATTCAGCAATGTTAACATTTTCTAGGATGAGTTTGTGAACTTAATTGTCCGACCTCGTATATCAATAATTCTTTACTTTTTATGGATGAATAATATTTCATTGTATAGCTATTATCATTGTGTGAATATAACACAATTTGTCTCATTCAACTATTGATGGACATTTGGGTTGTATTCAGTTTCGAGCTATTACCAGTAGTGCTGCTCTGAACTTTAGTATCTTTTGGTGCACACATGTGCATTTCTGTTAGGCATCTACTTCGAAGTGGAATTGTGGGATTTGCACGTATTCTACTCATGTTTATTGTCTGTCTTTCCCGACTAGAATGTAAGTTCCGTATTTTATTCACTGTTATGTCCCAGCGCCTAAGACATTGCAGGCCTTCAAGAAATAACTGCTGAATGGAAAAATATATGCATGAATGAACTTTGTGAGGAAGATATCGCCTTTTTTAGAGAAGAGGTACCCGAGACTCTGGGAGGTCAAGTCACATGCACGAGATCACACTGCAAGTCAGGAGTTCCATCCCCAGCTTGCCTGATTGAGGAAAGTAGCAGGGTCTGTGGCCGAGTGTCCTCCACGGCTGGCGTAGTCACCAGCTGCCCCATCTAGGGCTGGGGACTCTGAGCATGCGGCGCGGGCTTCGGTCGGGAAAGAGGCGCTCAGTTGGCGGGCGCTGGGTGGGAGAAAGGTAGAGGGGTCCCTCACCCACCTGCGCGCTCTGTCCTGCTGCGTCCCCCAGGAGCATGTGTCAAGGTGGGGCGGGCGGGAGCCGAGGGTAGCTCCGGGGAAGGCTGGGGTGGGCCCGCCGAGGCCGCCCGCCCCGCCCCGGGGCGGACCAGCCGCGAGGCCCGGGCGCAGGGTTATAAAAAGCCGGGCCCAGCCGCGCTCCAGACCTGGGATCCGGCGCCCGCCATGGCCTCGGGCGCGCAGTTCCCGCCGCGGCCGGCGGCCTCGGATGAGGTAAGAGCCGACCCGCGTCTGGGCGGGCGTCCTGCCGCGCGTACGGAGGAGATGGCCCTGAGTCTCCTTCTCCCACCGCCTCCGTGGAACGTCTCTCTCCCCCCGGCCACCCAGAGAAGGTTCCCGGAGGCGTGCCAGCCCGGAGCCGCCCGGCTGCCCGAGCCGTCCGCGAGAAGATCCCCGCGGCTGGCAGCGCGGACCCCACGAGCCGCAGGCCCCGCCGCCGACGCCACTCCCGCCCCGCCGCCGCCGTCCCTCGGGCCGGAGCGCCGGCTGGTGCCGTGTGACTTGGAGGGCCTCCTGGACGAGCGCCGGATGGCCGCCCACCTGAAACTGGCCCTGAGCCGCGAGGCGCGCCTGTGGCGGGGCGGCCGCCCCCAGGTACCGGTCCCCGCGGCGGAGCCCTCCCGGGAGCACCTGCATCCCCCTCCTCACGTGCGCACGGGTCGCGGCCGGGCCCCACCTGCACCCGCGCTCAGGTGAGCCGCACCTTGGAGGCCGGGCCCTTCCCCAGGTGCGTCCCCGGCACGAGGCGGGACTCGCTGGTTCTTTCACTGAGGGGGTGCCTTTCGAGTAGGTGCTTGGGAAGAGGGTCTGTGTGGGTCGAGGAACTCTGCTTTGGACGGAAAACGCGCGCGGGGAGGGGGCTACATTGCTGAGCCGCTGGGCGACAGGAGGCGCTTGGTCCCAGCGATTTAAGGTGAAGGGGCTGCTCACAGCCCCTCTGGTCACCTTAGGCAGGCGGCTTCTGCCACTGATGGACCAAGAGCGGCCACCAACCATTTTCCCTGCGCTCCCTACTTCCTCTTTTCAGCAGGTGCAGTTCGTTGACACTTTCCGGGAAGTCGTGTTGCAGCTCCTGTGGCTGGAGAACATTTTTCACTTCTCTCAGAGCACTTTCAACCTGGCTCTCACTATCTTCCACCGCCTCCTGGTTTCAGTAAAGGTAGGGAGGCCTCTGCAAGCCGGTGACAGATGGTGGGAGAGGAGACTGACCTCTGCTCCCCGTGGCTGCTCGAGTAGATGAAACATCTCAGGTGCTCAAACCTAAGTAACTTGCTAGAAGTGGTAGAATTGGAATTGGACCGTCTCCACAGCCCACCACCGTGCCTGTGGCTCAGTGTTGTGTGGTCAGGGGTAGACTTGGGGAGGCTGAGAGGACCTAGTTAGGAAAGGACTTCCTGTGTGGTCAGGTGAGGTAGGGTGTGCTTGTCTGGACCTGTCCCACAACCTGAGCCCGGATGGGACTAAGTGTTCCCTGACAAGGTGTCACATTTCACCCCTCTGGTCAGTTCTAACAAAGGACTACTGACTAGTCACCTGTGGTTCTGATATCAGGAGCGCTTTGAACTGGCCAAATCTAAAAATGGCACTAACTTATTTGTGGAGGAATACAATCAGTCTTTTTTTAAGGGAAAACTTAATTTCTTAAATAAAAAAAGCACAGATGCTTTAGTTTGTTTCTGGCAGTCATATTCTGCTCAACTGTTCCATACTGCAGGTAAAAGAAAGTTTACTCCATTGTGTCACAATTACTTCCTTGAGACTTGCTGCGAAGGTGAATGAAGAAGAGGAGGTATGCACCCCTGGAAATCCCCTCTGGGCTGCTTTTGAGGTACAGGGGTGTAACTGGAGCACTCAAGGTTCCTGTGCAGTTGGGGATGGTGGGTATTTTAGAAAACTCATTAACTTCCCAGGATCTCTGCTATCCCTTCCTGAGGCTTGTCGGCCTCGGGCCGTGCAAATGGAGAATTCAAACTGCTGAATTCTGGCCCAGCAAACCCAGAGGCCTGACCTCCTGGCAGATAGATCTTGCCTCATGGGTTGATGCCAGATGCCACCTCCCACTAAGCAGAGGCATCTGCTGTTGAGCTAAGGAAAAAGGCCTCCCAAACAATATGGCCTAATGTACATTCTGGAAACTACACCTAAGAAAACTGCTTGAGATGATAGGACTTGGCTATCTCAACAAAACTGGTCCTCAGGGACTCTGGAACCTTTCTCTGAGGGGGTCTGGGTGAAGGATAAGCCCCCACAAGTGCTTCAGCCTTGTTTGAATGTCTAATTTTCACTGTGTCTTCTGTTCAGGAGACGATCATCTCCCAACACCCTTCCCAGGCCTTTCTCCTCCCTCTTTTCCACCCTCCCTCTATCCATCCCCCTTTGGGGATAGTGGAATCACTACCATTTCCACAGGGTCTCCCTTAGCTGATCTCAGGGTCTGCTGGGGCAGAAAATGTCACTACTGTCCAGTTCCAAACCTTCAGTAAAAATGCTTTTAACCCTTGTTTATTAGAATGTATGCCCCCGCCCCCAACTAAAAACCAAGTAAATCACCTTTTAAAGAAGTATTTCTGGAGGTTATAGTAATACATTATCTAAAAAAGTAGGACCAATTCTTTAATGCACTTGGTACTTGAATGTTTACTGAGAGATAAGCCTTATTAGTCCCTCTGAGAAAAAGTCATAGTTTTTCCAAAACTGAACTGTCTTAAATCGAGGTTGAAGGGAATGTGTTTGCAGCTATGGTGTTGCCAAAACTGAGCCTGTCTGGTGCAGACCAGGAAGCACAAAGGCCTACTTTTCTCTCTACAAGTAATCATGGCAGGGCTCGGTAACAGGAATGGGTAGAGCCCACAGCCCCTGGAAAGCTTTGGCTGAGTTCCTGCAGCTGAACGGGGGAGATGGCACAGCCCCAGTCTCCGAAGCACCTTTGGGTATGAACTGGAGTACAGCTGGTGATCAAAACCTGTTTGTAGAGGGTGAACATGTGACATTCACTACACATTGTCACAACCACCTGGGCACTTGACAGATAGCCTAGAGTTGGTTTGGTTTTTCTTTCAGAAGCATTTTCTGTGGCTCGTCACTACAAGACAACTCAACTAGGGTCATGGATACCCAGCCCCCATGGATAAGAAAACAAAAGCTACCATGACATGATATAGGGCTTTGGCCTCTTTATTTTCTTTTTACAGTTAATTCCACGCATAAAAGACTTCATAAAGCACTATGGCTCTGGCTATACCTCGAATGAGTTGCTGAGGATGGAGCTGGCTATTTTGGACAAACTGCACTGGGACCTCTATATTGGGACGCCGCTGGACTTCTTGACCATAGTAAGTCCGAGGAGTTTTCAGAGTCTACCCTAGACTCATGTGTGCCTTTGGAACAGCTGCTCACAACATAGGATGGCCAAGCACAGGCGTGCACACGTCCTTGCACATGCACCACGGTAAGGTGACCCACAAGGCTCACGACACACGCAACAGTGAAAAATGTATCTTAAATTCAACACAGTTCCACCAGACTCCCACTTCTAAAGGACATTAAATTAACTTTACAAAGATTTTTAGGCGGCACTATTATGGTGAGTTTCTCTTAAATACACACTGCAAAAATATTTAACTTTCCATTCTATGAATACTGTACATAAAAAGCTGTCTCCTTTTGCTGCACTTTACACACATTCACTGAGCTGTCTTTATTCACCTACACACAATCCTTATTGAGGCTTTAGACCATATTGATCTGGCACTTAAAAAATATATTAGCCTGTATTTGTTTTAGTTAGGGAATGATGGTCATCCTTAAGGATATGATTCTGTTAGTAAGGCAAAATTATGCAATGTGGAAATGTCATGGGGTTTTGGTCTGTTATGAAGCATGAAGATTATATCATTAAGGGCTGTTTGTTTCAGTATGAAAACTGGCCACTGTTGCCAACTTGCAGAGTTTCTTCTCTTGTCAAGCGGATACAGTAACTTTTCTGCTACCTTAATCTTGAAGAGTATGCTTCTATTTTTCAAAATTGAAACATTGTCATCTAGGTACTTTGGGCTCCTTATGGCCATGTTACAAAGCAGACTGTCTTCTCTCCAAAGTTGAGGCTCAGCTTGACCACAGAATGGGCATTAAGCCTCAAGCCCCTGGAGGGGCCATGAATGGGAATGAAAAGGGCTGGGCAACATTTGATGTTCCCTGATGGAAATTCAAATTGTTTGCACTTTTGGTCATTGATATATGAAAAGTATGGGGTTTTCTGTTCTAACATTAAAAACCACAATCTCCAGTTCCATGCCCTGGTGGTCGTGGGCTGGCCCCACATGATGGAGCTGCTGCCTCAGAGGAATCCTTCCCTCCACGTCGCATCCCTGACCAGGCAGCTGCAGCACTGTATGGCGGGCCACCAACTGCTGCAGTTCAAGGGCTCCACACTGGCCTTGGTCATCATCACCTTAGAGTTGGAGAGGCTCATGCCCGACTGGTGTGCTCCTATATCTGATCTGCTAAAGAAAGCACAGGTAGACATCAACTTTGCCCAACTTTGCTCAACTTTGCCAAGCTGAGACCAAGCTCTCAGCTTTGTTCCTTTAGCTGCCTGCCACACTCCATCCCCAAAAGGGTACCCATGGCCCTTCTTGGCCCTTGTGGACTCCAGAAGATGTTCTGGCCATGACGACTGTGAAAAGTCTACCTAAGGGCTAGGCTTTCCACACTTGGCATGCCCTCTGGACTTGAGTATGGGACACACGTGCCCTTCACGGGACCAGTTAGGGTGGGTTTCTCTGACAGTGAGAGAAGCTTTATCTCAGGGGCAGTCCTTGTAGCCGAGAGGATGGGGGACGTGTACAGCTCAGGAAGAAGCAACCCTGAGCTTAATATTGGAGAGTGTAAATGTCAGACCCGTCACCCTCTATATGAGTACGGTACCAGGGACCGGGAGCTCAGAATCCCTCAGGACAGACAGGGAAAGATGGAATGTGTAGTTAGACTCATGACAGTTTTACTGAGGTGGGAAATGGATGTCCTTGAGATGGTGGGGTTAATGTGCGTAAGCTGTGTGGTTGGACCTTCCTGAAATTGCCCCATGCTAACATTTTGGCACTCAAGTGCTCGTTCCTTATATTGTAAAATGGTTCTGCTTCAAGGATGACCGCTCTGTTTTAATTACAGGTCAGTATTGAGCAGCTGGTCCGCTGCAGGGCACTGGTAAAGCAGCAGCTGGGAAGTTTGTAGTCCTCCTCCTGCACAGACAACCTTCTCCCACGTGCCAGCCTGTGCCCCACCCGTGTCCTTCAGAACATAATGGCAACCTCTCCTAGCTTGGCCTCCTCTAAATACTAAGCTTTATGGGTCCTGTAACAAGAAAGGAAGAAGGCCCTGGAAGAACAGAGAAAACGTTCTGGGTCCTTAGAAGAAACTAAGGGGGAAAAGGGAGGTTGGGATAATGAGGTAAGGGTAGTCTGATCACGACCTGCTTCCTTCTTGCCCCTGGGTCTGAACCAGGGAGAACGAATGCTCTTACTGCAGCTTGGTTTTCCTTCCTTCTCCATCAAGGGCTGATATCAGCCCCCAACCGAGCTGGAGTTAGGAGGCCAGAGGCGGGCCTTGCTCAGGCTGAAGGGCCGGCTGGTTCTGAGTAACCAGTGCTCGCTGCTCACTCAGCAGAGCTGGCCGAGGCCCTCCAGCTTCCTAGGCTTGTACCAAGCACTTGCGCGGTGCTGCCGTCCCCTCCACCCTGCCTGCCACTGCAAAAACAGGACAGTCTCTCCAGATGCCTTTACCTTGATTTGGCCATGACTTATGTATTCTGTAACAAGGACTACATTATGAAGTACACTTTGTTTAATGTGCAGTAACTTGACCAAATTTTAAGAATATTTTCCCTCTCTTGCTCTCATGCAACTAGAGGAATTTTTATGCTGAAGAATATTACGAGGTGTGACCCACAATGGGGAGGCGCGGCTCTGAGAGCGTCTTGTTAAGATGAGCAGGTTCCGAAGACCGAGCCTGCGCCAGCCACTGTGCTGCCAGGACGAGGAGGTTGTTAGCATGTCGGGAGGGAGAAAGCCAGCTGCCCCTCTGGAGCTGTGAAACTACAGAGCCGTTCTTTAAGCAGTGGAGTCCAGCTGGCAGGTGCCAGCTGGAGCTGTGTTAAGTAGTGTTGGGGAAGTGAATGACTGAGCCACACATTTAGAGGTGATTTGTGAAGTCTTTCCACTGTGAACAGTCTTTTGTAAATGTGCTAAGCCATGGGGAGTATGATCTGCTGCTAGGTGCAAAGTGGTCAAGGCCCAGATGTACTATAATAGTGTCTGCCCTGGAGTTGGTACCAATCTCTTCCTTTCCTTGAAATAAATTTGCCTGTTGGAGCTTTTGCAAAAATAAACTTGAATTCCTTGCAACCCTGTCTGAATCTTATTTTACATGTATTGGGTACAATGCCTTTAGAATTGCTCAAGTCAGATACAGTTGGAATACCATTTCCTGGATCCTATAATAACTGTCCTCTAGTCCAGCACGGATGGAGCTGCTGAGGGGCAGCCTGTAGTTCATGGTCATAGCTCTCACTGGTTCTGACTGCCCTCTGCCTCCTTCCTTCCACTGGGAGCAGGCACTATAGTGAGTGGGGTGGAGGCTCACCCTGAGGGAACTGCTGGGACCTATCGGGACCTCTTAACCAACTAGCTCTGGATGTAAGCTGGGTCCCCAGAGCGAATCCAACTTTGTTTCTTGGAGAAAAGAGAAGGTAGACCTGTGAGCCTCCATAATGGGATAAAGGCCAGCCTTGTCACTCTTTCTGTAAATAATATTCTTTTTCTTTGGGGACACACACTTCTGTATTGCCGAAGTACCACTTGTGAATTAAAGTTTTTATGTTGTTCAAGCTTGCGTTTGAACAACATAGCCCCATCCTACTAATTTTTTTTTCTTTCTGAGATTAGGAGCTCATATCCCACCTCAGGGATCACTGTGGTGGGAGAAGTATGGACACAGTTCATATTCCTTCGTCCCTACCTACAGAAGGGCAGGGATTGTGCAGGACTGTGGCAGCAGAAAACAGACATGGGAGGAGGCCCAGATGGGCTAAGGGCAGGGCAGGTGAGCATCATGCACCTTTCTTAAACATGTCCAAATATTACTTCCCCTAAATGGGAGCCGAGTTGTACAGTGCTGTTCCCTCCACCAACAAGGCCCTTCTCCTCCTGGCTTCCTGGAGACTGTCCTTCAAAGCTTGGTGGAGACTTTGCCTCCCCAGGGCACAGTTGAGCTGCGCCTTCATTTTGGATGTCTGCACACCAGTCTCCCTGCTGGGCTGTTGGCTCCCCGGCTTTAGTCCCCAGTTCCCCATTTTAGTCTTCAGAGTTTAGCCTGGTGCCAGAGGAGCCAGAGGAAGCTCCTTAATAAATGGATCTGTGAGCTTGTCATCACTTCCTACAACCACCAGTCTGCCCCTCCTCAACCAAATATCTGCCTACCTGTCAGGGCATCCCACCTCTATAAAACCATCTCAGGTCCACCAACTCACAGTCAGACTGCACACTTTATTACTGGCTGCACTGCCACTGTTCTTCCGTCATCCCATCTGGTTGCCAAAGAGCATCTATAACTAAGGAATTAAGGGTACAGGTTACCAATATTCAAATCCTAGTTCCTCCAGTTACTAGCGGTGTGACCTTGGGTAACTACTTAACCTCTCTGTGCCTTAGCTATAAAATGGGGTAAAATGGTACTAATCATAGAATTATTATGAGGATTAGAGGGATTAATGCATGTAATGTACTTTAGAGCAATGCCTAGCACAATAAAAACTCTAATAGTCCCATGTCAAGTCTTGTCCACAAGGCTGTAAACTCAAGGGCAGTGTTTGCCTTCTCTCATGTCTTGCACCCAGTCGCCCAATAAAGATTCACTGGACCACAGGCTGTATCTTCTTTCGCCTATGACTATTTCCTCCATCCTACACTCATTCGAGACCCTTTCATAAATGCCCACAGCAGGATTCACTA
The DNA here is from genome assembly GCF_036562045.2 of Rhinolophus sinicus. NCBI lineage: Eukaryota > Metazoa > Chordata > Mammalia > Chiroptera > Rhinolophidae > Rhinolophus > Rhinolophus sinicus. The sequence goes on from NC_133759.1 coordinate 75,887,123, forward strand.
TTAAAACATAAGTCCTATCAGAAGCTGATACACCCTTCAAAGTCCACAGAAAAGATAAGCTATATTTTATCATTGTTGTAGCATATTAATAGGCTAGGAAACGTGTTAAATCCGAAAAGCTACTGCCCAAAAAAGACACCACAAAAACTCAAAATAAATGCAAAATTTAATGGGAAAAAAAAAAAGTACAAAGTGAGTGGAAAGGAACAAAAACAGTCAATGAATGAAGGAGTAAATGAATTAACAAGTAAAGCAGTTTTAGAAAAGCATATTAACGTAACAGACTAGCAAGCCAGGCTTCCCTTAGGGGCCTCTTATTCAGTAAAGGAGCCCCACTTAACAGGGAACCCACACATAAACATACAAACATATAGGCAGTCAGTCTGCACCATTATAAGCCACCCAGGCTCTGGTTACCCATAACTGGGGTGACCATACCTCCCATTTTGCCTGAGTCAGTTCTGGCTTATGCCTGTTGAGCTGGAATAAGCAATAGCATCTCCTTTCACTTTCAAAAGTCTCAGTTTGGACAATAAATTATATGGCGATTCCACCCAATACCAACTTGGTTCATGAAAGACATGATAGTAAATGCCAGCATGCTCCCACTGCCAGCCCTGATAATGCCAACAGATGCTGCTGAGAAAGAAGAGGGGTAAATCAGACCCTGCAAGCAGGGTGCAGGCAGGGGTCACATTCCGAGGGGTAGCTTGCTAAACAGCAAGTTTTAAGCTCACTTTGTGCACCAAGGATTAATTTGGTCTCAGCTAAAGATGACAAAATTCCAAACAAACAACATGGGAAGAGAAGCACAGTGAGGTTCACTAAAGCTGATGGGACCTGTGGAGGCAGCTCAGACCCCAGAAAATGCAACAATGACAGTTCCCCTCAGAGATGTCCCGCAGGCAGGTAACCAAGCACAGTTCCGGCCTTCCATCCAGGATGCCCTGCGGGCAGCCTGCAGGCTACGGTGGGTGGGTGGCAGAATCTGCCCACTTGAGACCCCAGATTGGCACTGAACCAGCAGTCCTCATTTCTTACATAACCAGTTAACCCACTGGGTCATGGGGCCTCGTCCTCTGAAACACATTAGCTGACAGAGGCTGTCTTAAGATCATGCTTCTGCCCAACTTTATACACTTCACATCTAATTACCTTAACGACAATCCACTCGCAGTCCCCATCTGCCTTACATGTGCTGATTTACCGGGGTGGATACCCACACTCAAGGCCCAGTCATCAGTCACAACCAGAAGTGGGTTGACTGGGAAACTGAGGAAGCTTAATCCTCAAGGCCGCTTCCAAGGCCTCGTACCTAATCGAGTATTCATGTTCTTTTCCTTGATGAAGGCTTTTCAAATAGTTCAAGTTTCTACCCCTCAAAATCTGGATCTACCCATGGTCATGGCGTTAACACTGGGAGAACTGTCACTTTGAGCATCAATAAAACCTGCTCTGTTCCTGGCGAGCAGAGCCCCTTACATGCAAAGGCTGCCTTTTTCTGGCCGTGCCTTGGGGGACACATGCAGCTCACCCAGCTACCCCACTCTGCACTGAACACCGTCTCAGAAGGGCAGGAGGAAGTCAGGACTTGGTCCTGCAAATCAATAAAACAGGCGATGGCAGGGGAGATGGAGGACATGAAGAACAAATTACCAATCCAAAGTCAATCAGCGCAGCTTCCAAAGGCCTCCAGCCACGGAGTGCAGTTATAGAATGCGCTCCTCCAGGGTACGGCTTTACTGGGAGCCTGTGCCCAGCACAGTGCTTCATCAACATTAGAGGAAATCCTTCCTTTCAGCTATTCATTTTTGTCTCCCATATTATCAGGCCATATTTTCAACCCCGATCCCCTCAATGGCTTGCAAACCAACAGTAACATAGAAGAATCAACGCTGTTTTAAAAAATGTTTCCCCACTAAAGAATGCAGCTGAAGGGGAAAAGCTCCTTTGCTGGTAGTTTTTTCTTAAATTGTCCATACACACCAGACACCTTCATCTTTTGCCCTGGGTCTCAGCCAGGAAAAAGGAAACAAGGATCTTGAGATAAAAACCTCTTTCCCGCTGAGCACTCTGTGCACTTGGCAAATGCGGGATTGGTTTGGGGGTCTTAGTTGGAGTCAAATACTTAACACACACACTTGGTGTTGGTCCCTGTTTACAAGTAGCACCTCTGGGGCACACAGACAATGGTTTTGGGCTGCTGTTCCATTTACATTCACAGTGAAAACACTGGGCGTGGTCTTTTTCATGCTCCACTTTCATCAGTAAAGAAATTGCAAACACTGTCATGACAGGATGTTTATTACCCACCTCTCCCTATATATTATAGGGATACTTTATACATAAGAAAGGCTTAGAGATATTTTTAGTTTTTAAAAATCGGGGAATCTGTGTTACTTATGAAAATAATGGGAGAGAGGATATTATTCGTCTTTACGCTCGTGCCAAAATAAAAATTTAGAAGTGTTTTAAAAAGTTATTATTGAAATGAAGCTCTAGGTTAGAAAAATTAAAACGAAGGGGGATCACGCAAATTTTGCAGCACGGATACCAGACCACGCGGTCACCCCTAGGGCGCCGCCATCTTGACGCTGAACACTTAGGCCGATCATCGCCGGCGGGGGGCCTTCGCTAGAGCGGCACATAACTGCTCCATCAAGGAATAGTGACACTGTAAATGGAAGACCAGCCACTGGCTCTGAAAAAAATAAACCTCGTCAGTTTTGGATTCCAGCATTCATGGCTTTGACGTGTTTGCATAGAGAGGGGTGGCCCACCAGGCCCAGGGCAGCCTGGGGGAGGGGACGGGTGACAGAGCAAGGCTGTAAACACTGGAGTCTGTACCGGCTCCCAGTCGGTCCTCACACCATGTTATGGGAGAAGGGTCACAAGGTGTAACTCAAGCAACTTAACACATGAAAGTCTAAAGTCCGCTCTTGACATGTAAGTCTGTGCGTGCGTTAACTGAAAAATAAAAATAAAACAAACAAAACAAAAACAGACACATTAAAAGATACGCAGACGACCAAATCAAACAGAAGCAAAAGACAGCAAGATGAACACTGGGAAAGGGGATTCAGTTTGGCATTTGTCACAAGCAAAGCAGAGAATTCGCTTCAGTTTGTGGCGTCCCAGGCTGCGGGTCAAGATCTGATTGGGAAGTAATTTTGCAAAAATGGATTAAAATTTGAAGAATACAACCAATCAAAGTCATTCAACTAAATGGTCATAGAATATGCCCCTCACCCCAAAATGCACTTGCAACTCACCCCATTCCCTGACCAGGGTAGTAGGAAGGGGTGTTCCCAGCCATCCCACCTATTCCACTCCTGGCCAACCTGGGAGGAGAAGTCTGTCTCCTAGAGACTAAACTGACTGAAACTTTCTGGCATATTCAGCAAACAGAAAAGATCTGACACAAGCAATGAGCCCCCACCCTGAGAGCTGTGCTGGTGCTCTTGCAGCCAGCCTGCACCCCACCCACTTGCCCTCAGACCTCAACCTGGCCACAGGTCCTTGTTTTTGTTTCTGAGGAGTTTCTCCATAGCTTCATTCCTAGGGTACTCTGCCTGCCTTTTCTTTAACGAAATGGCCTAGGCCAAGCTGGCAGGGGCAGGACAAAGTCACTTTGGGTACCAGCACCTGGGATAGACCTGGTTCCCTCTTCCAGGAAGAAACAGATTTCTGAGCTGCTAGCTTGAAATACACACAGGTTCATATTTACAGAATTGGATCTCACCAAGCTAAAAGTAAGACGTGGGACAAGGGCGGGAAGCAAATGCAAAGCAGAGGGGACATTCATATGGCTGAGGGGAGTGTGGGCTAGAGTCCAGCAGTGCCAGCAGTTGGGATGGGGCCACCAGTCAGCCGGATGGGAAAGATTATAGAAAGGAGGGTCTGTCCCAAAGCAGCGGACAGGCCTTAGGAATGAGAACTGGCATCCAGTTCCTACATGTCTGGCTTTGTCCCCCTGGCCTCCTCCAGGGAGAAGCTCTTTAAGTTTTTTTTTCCTTAGATGTGTGTGCATGTGTCTGGAGACTGTGTATTGGTGACATGTGCCTGAGTCTGCGTGTGTGACGGGGCAGGAGAGAGAGTAAGACAGTGTACATGCCCATGTCTGCATGTGCATGGGTGTATGTGTGTGTTAGGGAATGCAATACTGGGGAGCAAGGGGAGTGCTGATGCCAGAAGCAGCATCCCAGGGCCACAGCTAGTTATGCACTGCATGGCCCTAACCACGGGTCTCCACTGCCACCAAGAAAGGAAGGGCCTGGCACACACATTACCAAATATTCCAGGAGAAAATAGGATTTTATGGAGCCTAAGAATGAGGGCCAAGATGGGTAGACTTGCTCAGTTCCTAGGCTGGCAAGGAAGGAAAGTACCTGACACAGGCAAGGGGCTGGGAGACGCAGGGATGGATGAGATCCCCACAGAGCGATGTGATGTGATGGGGACACTGAAGGAGATGGGATAGGAGAAGGAGAGCACCAGGAGCCAGAGCATCTGGCTGGGAGCGTGGAACCAGGCTATGAAAAACCGGCCAGGGAGAAGTGACTCAGCGTTGCCCCCACCTGGCCAAAATGTTGACTGACTCCTGGAGGCTGAGAAAAGCCTCCTTGCCATCCCCCACCATTCTCTCTCCTCTGATCAACTCCAACCTCTACCTGAGGAGCAGCCCCTCTCCCTAGCAGGACTCACAGAGCCCCAACCAGGAGCTGTTGTCCTTCCTTTAGCCAGGTGGTGATTATAGGGTCCCGGGGGTGAGTGCTGGCTGGGTTCAGTTGTTCTCAGTCACCACCTGCCAGTCAACAGCGGTCCCACATCCACTGCTTCAGGGACTGGGACGGGGTGGGGGTAGCGGGGGAATGCACCACAGCTGTCCAAGCAGAAACCACAGGAACCTTGGAACCTGTCAGAAAATGCTGACCTTCCCAGACCCTGTCCCTCGTCTGGCCTGAAGGACCTTCCCTGAGACCCCCTACACCCCTCGGGCTCCACTCCCTGCCTGTGTGATCCAGCCTTCACCACCACAGCTGTGAGGAAGCTGCAGAAGAATGAGAGTGACAGAGACATACAGAGAGAAAGGGAGGGAGAGAGAAAAGGAGGGAGAGAGGGGTGTCACTTGCGCAAGAGAGAGAATGTATGAAGATTTGATATCTTGAAATCTCAAGATCACTAGTGAAAGAAAAAGAAAGGTGAGCAAGAATGAGGTGACAGGGCCAGTGAAGATGAGAGAAATGGTAGACAAGTGAGGGGGAGCGAGAATAAAAGTCCACCTGCAGGAGCCGAGAGAGGGACAGAGTGCCCAGGAGAGAGCAGAGCCAACGCAGGGCGGGGAGCCCACCACCTACTTCTTCTTGTCCTTGTCCTTCCTCAGAGGCTGCTGCAAGGTGGCGTGCAAGGCCTGAGACTGCAGGGCCTCCACCGCGGCCTTCCTACGGTTGAAGGCGTTGGTCTCCTCCTCCAGCTCCCGGCGCTTCTCCTCCACCTTCCGCTTTTCCTCCTGGTGGACCCGCTTGAGGTGCTCAAACTTCTCGTGGAGCTGGGAGCAGAAGGCGGCACCGGGCTTCTGTGTGGGCCGGGGAGGTACCAGGCCCTCCCGCCACCCAGCCAGGCCTGGCCGCGCCACAGCCCCCCCAACTCCCATAGCTCACGCTCACCTCCCTTTCCTTCTCCTTCAGCTCCAGTTCTGTCTCCTTCACTTTGTTGACAAACATCTGCCTCATCTCTTCCTCCTTCCTCTGCAGCTCACTCAGGAACTCCTTCCTCTTGGCCTCGTAGGTCTCCTGCAGGCTGTAGAGACCCAGAGAACAGAGGCCCAGGCTGGGATTATGGTGGGGTGGGGGTGGGGGCGAGGGGTAGGCAGAGAAGAGGAATCACATGGGTACTGGGGGCAAGAGGCTGTCGGGGCCCTGAAAGCCTCGCTCCCTGGCTCACAAGACCCCCGACGCAGATGCCAACTCGGCCTGTTCCACGCGCAGGCCGTCACCTGAAGGGCTGGCTGTCCCCGTCGCTGTCCTGGAAGCCCATCTCCTCCAACTTGCAGCGCCGGTAGAGCTCATAGTGCCGACTGTGGGTCTGCTCGCGGAGGTCCTCCATGTTCACTCGGATCAGCATCTCCCGGAGTTTTACGAAATCGCAGTGATTCTCATTCTCCACTGCAAGCACAGGGCACCCGGGGGGGGGGGGGGGGAAGGGGTGTCAGGCAGGCACACAGAGGGGCCCGGGAGGACAGGGCACAGGACAGCGGTCAGAGGGTTAGCAGCAGACTCCAGAGGCAGGACAAGCCACAAAAGGTCAGAGGTCAGAGGGAGGACAGGGCAGGGGTCACAGGCAGCAAGGCAGGACAGGGGGCTAAGCTCGGGCTGCCTGCTGGGGGTGTGCCCTCCCCAGCGCACTCACCCTGCACCACTCCCCACGGGTACTGCCGTGCTCGCACCAGCTTGTTCCCCACCTTCACCTCCTCGGTGCTGCCCACCACGGCAAAGGGCAGGTGTGCCTGGAAAGGGGACCAAGGAGGCGTGAGCGCAGGGCTGAACAAGGCCAGGTCAGATGCTCACTTCCCAGCTCTCTTTTGGAGAAGTGTCCTGGGACCTCCAAACAGGGAGTGGGCTAAACCCACAAACCTCCTTCCTCACACTCTGTGTTCTTTCAGCCCTTGTGCTCCCCAGGGGCCATTGGAAGTTCCCTCAAAGAACCTGTGGGCCTGGCTCTCCTCCAAGTTCCCAGCCCTGGCATCCCGCCTGCTCCCTTCTACACGTTTCAGATCCCTGCCCTGACTCCATACTTTACGAAATGCAAACCTGGGGAAGCCCCAGTACCAGCCCAGTACCCTATTCCTCCCATTCCTTGTCCACAGGACATAGGACTGGCTGGCTCCCAGATGCCCACCCATCTTTTCTGGAGAAACTAAGGCTGGAATCCTAGGGAACAAGAGTCTCCCGGGGCTGTGTCAGAGATCCGTGCTGGCTCCATGCCAATTGGCCCCAGGACCCCAAGGCGCTTGTCCCATGCTCACATTCATGACTGCGTTAATCTCTGCAACAGCCTCATCATCAGTGGGGAACTGGTAGATCTGGACCCCATTGCTGACCAGTTCGCCCATGATCTTGATCTTGAACTTGTGGAGCTCACTCTTGGAGATGGTGTCAGCCTTGGCAATGATGGGAATAATGTTCACCTGCCAGGATCAGAGGAGAGGGGGCAGCAGGTTAGTGGCTCCCTGACTGTGGACAGCCCTGCCCAGGCCACATCCCTGGGCAGAGGGGCAAGAAACCAGTGAGATGGAGCTGCTCCCATGGGGTGTCCCGGCCTGAACCCAGCCATCTAGGGCCATTATGAGGATGGGCTGTTAACAATTGGCTTTAGGGTGTCTTACAGCCCCGGTTCCCCCAAACCACCATCCAGCCCCAAAATTAGTCCCATGGGCCTACCCAGCTTTGAGAGTACTCTGAAGGTTTTAAGCAATCCGGGGCCAACATAAGCGGCAGCAGGGGGCTGAGCTCCCACATAAGCAGGTAAGATGACCCATCAGCAGTAGCTGCAGGAAGACCTCAAAATCTCCCAGGCTAAAGTTACCCCATTTTTCACAATGAAAATTAACTCCTGGGATGGGAAGGGTAGTCATATGAGAGCTGACAGGTGACTGTGGGCCACACACACTTCCTGTCATCCCCAAGAAGCTGCCCTCTCAATCCCTACGCCTCATTCGCGTTCCCAATTCTGGGCTTTAACTGTCCTCTCCCTAGTGGGTGTGGGAGGACCCAAGGGAAATCCATGGCAGGAAAGACAGGGAAAGTGAAGGGAGCAGAGGAACTATGAATTGAAAGAGAGAAAATGAGCAGAGAACTGGGACACTGGGGAGAGGGTCAGAGGGCCTGGAGCCAGCAAAGTGAGAATAAGATTTCAGTTGGAAGAAAGGGGTTCAGGGCCAGATCCAGGGGACAGAACTCTGGAGAAAAAGCCCAGAGCAGTGGAGCCCCACTGGAGCAGCAGGGACAAAGAGAATACAGAGAAGACCACGCCAAGGGGGTTTTCTGCAAGCCCCCACCCAGCGGAGCCCCTGGGGACCGTAGTGGACAGTCACACTGCAGCCAACACACCCCACCCCAGCGGAGGACTGTGGAGCCCACGGAACCAGCTGAGGGGCACACCTTGCTGTCCAGTTTCTTCATGGTCACCAGGTCCAGGGACTTGAGGGAGTGCCCAGTGGGCGTGATGAAGTAGAGGCACACGTGGACCCTAGTGTCATGGTAGTCGAAGAGCGAGCGGCGAATCTTCAGCTCCTCCTGCAGATAGCTTTCAAACTGCGCATCAATGTAGTCGACTATGGGCCTGTAACTACAGACAGCTCCGTCACCTAGGAGCCGGGCAGCCTGGCTCGGCTCCCGGAGGAACAAGCAGGCTGCGGTGCCTGCCTGGGGCCAGGTGGCTGCACCTCAGGACTCCGCAGGCCCCCATGGGGTGTGGGGCTTGGTTATTTGTATGGGGACGGTTCAGAGTGAAGAGTGCTAGGCAGAGGGTTCAAACCAAGGTCAACGGGTGGGGTGGGGTGGGGATGAGACTGGGAGGGGCCGCCTTTCCCGCCTCTTGCCTCTCATCCTTATTGATCTGGTCCCCGAAGCCCACAGCGTCCACGATGGTCAGCTTGAGCTGCACGTTGCTCTCTTGGAGGTCATAGGTCTGGGGCCGCAGGCGCACACACTCCTCGTGGTGACTGGCTTCCTCGGTCTCGAAGGTCGTGTTGAAGAGCGTGTTCATCAATGTGGACTTGCCAATGCCAGTCTCTCCTGGGGACCAGGGAACAGAGAGGAGGGGATATCAGAGGCTGGAACTGGGGCTGTCCCTGGCTGTTGGCTGGGTTGGATGGGGCTGAGGCATACTCAGCCTCCACAGAAGAGAGAGGGACATGCCTCCCAATTCATCCCTCACTGTCCCTATCCCTAGGAGCCATGCCTTCTCAGTGACCTCAGAAATAACATGTGGAAGAAAGAGACAAAGGGTTGCCTTGGACATGAAGCGTGGCTATGCAGGATATGCAAGATGTTTCCTCAGTGAGGGGGCAAGAGGCAGCTGTGAGACACCACTGGACACTGGCCTCTGCTGGTCTCCACGGGACCTAATCTCCTGCTCTGCATGCCATCCCTCCCGGGCCCAGGGTGGTCATGGAGCCAGCAGGGCCAGCACCCCATAGTAGCTTGGCCCAGCTGCCCTGGGTGGCCCCAGCTCTATACAGCTTTAACTCGGGGTTTAGGCTAGGCTGCTTCTTGAGGGCGACCCACAGTCTAGCACATACTAAGGCGAGGGTATCTGTGCAAAGTCTGGCCAAATTCTCTGTGCCTCGGGAGCCCACGCCCTGAAGCACACGGCAGCTCTCAGAGCCCCCTGTTTGCGGCTGTATTTGTTCAGATGGGTGCGGAAGCTCTTACTACATGACACTGTGATTGCCACAGTGTCCTAGACACGTAGTAGGAACAACAGTCAATGTGTTTTAAATCAACAAATCACCTAAACCTCTGTGGTAAACAGTGTCAGTTTAAAAAGCACTTTCACGTTGCTGTTTATTCTTCACAGCAGCTCGGAGGCAGGCCCGCGCTCCACCTCTGTCCTCCACCCTGGCAAAGACACCACCCAAACCTTAATCCTGACCTCCCAAGGTGTCACTGTGCCTGGGAGGTCCCCTTGCAGCTCGACAGGTGGCCAGCACCCCACCTCCCAGAAGGCCCTCGTCCTTCCTCTGTCTGAGACTGTCCCCGGCCAGGCCGTGACACTCACCCACACAAAGGATATTGAAGCTGAAGCCCTGAGTGACCGACTTGCTGACCAGCTGGTCAGGGAGGCTGTCGAAGCCCACGTGGCCGCCCAGGGAGAGGCTCCGGGGCTCTGGCTCTGCATTCTGCTGAGAGAGAAACAGAGCGAGGCGGTGAGTCCACTGGGAAGAGGGGCTAACCTGGGGGGAGGCCATACCTGAGTCAACACCTCCCCCCCACCATCTGAATTCTCGGCACATCTCAGGACACAACATGAGGACACCAGAGTTTCAATTCCAGGCCAAGTCTCCACAGAGGGAGCCCAATGGGCCTCAAGGCCCCTGAATCCATCTGGGAACAGGCCCTGTCACCTGTGGTCTACTCCATCTGGGCTGGCGAGGGGTGCCAGGGCCGGGGGCATCTCCTGGCTGTTACTCCCGAGGGCTCCCCTATCCTCCAGCCCAGGAGCCCCCAGATGGTCCCTGGATCTTAAGTAAGATTTCAAGAGGCCAAGGCTAGAGAATATGTATGTTTCTGCCCTCCCCCCCCGGTCCCCCCAAACACACAGACCTCATAGACCCTCCTTTTGAAGCAGGATTCAAGCAGAGTCAGGTCTGGCCCCTCACTTGAGCTCGGTCGAGGAACCTCCCCCATCAGGCCGGGCTCACAGTCCTCCAGGTGCCCCCCTGCTCCTCACGCACCCCGTGTGGAATGCACACAGGGGCCCTGCTAAAGAAGCCAGAGCTCACGTGGACCCAGCACTGGGGCTCAGGGACAGTCTCTGAGGCATCATGACTCTGAGGCCTCCTCCCTCCTGCCTCAGTGGGCTTCCCTGGGGATCCCCAGGCATTGGTTCATGTCACCCTCTCAACCCCATCCCAACCCTGGTTCTTTAGACGGAGGATTCTGGATGAGAATGTGGAGACCTGGCCTTGGCAGAGAAGCAGGCAGCTGGACCCAAGTGAGCTGGGGTCACTGGAGCTGGCCCACAGCTTTATAAAAAGAATCCAGCAGCACCCAAAGCAGAGGGTCACGGTCAGACTCCAATTTATGTGGCCTGCCTGGGAACGGGGGTAAAATGATGTCCTCTGAGGGACAGTTCCCAGGCTCAGCCTTCCTGGGTTTGGCCCCACTTGAGGACAGGCCCCGGGCAGCTCCATGTTGGGCAGAAACACGCCTCCTCCATTCCCAGCCCCCTCGCCCTGACCGCCAGCTAGAAAGAGCAAAGACGGGAAAGGGCAGTGGGTCTGAGTCTCATCCTGCCTTCCTGCCCACAGTGCCAGAGGGGAGGAAACAGGCCCAATGAAGCCAGCCCCAGGAGCTACTGATTAGGACAGTGGCAGCCCTTATGCCAGTGTGGGTACAGGCACAGTGGTAGAGGGGCTCAGGAGCGGACACGAGGGCGCTGGCTCCCTGCCCTTCCCAGAGGGGTCTCCACAGCTCGAAGCGCTCTGTGACCTCTCTGCAGCCACAGCCTCTTGCCTCAGCCTGAACCCCCCTAACCATTCTTTTGTTCCAACCAGAGCCCCCAGCATTCATACTCAATCTTCTCTTCTCCATTAACTATGCCCACCCCACCCAACGCCACCCCCAGCTCAATCACTGTGCCCTGCATCACTGACTCCCAAGGGTGTGTGTTGGCAGCCAGGACCCCATGTGGCCCCTCTGGGCAGTTGTACTGTCCCTCAAACAAATAAGGGTTACCCCTAAACCTGCTCTCTCCAACGACCCTCTCAGTTGAGCCTCTGTTCTTGTAGCTGGCCCTTTCTCCCTATCCCGTACTCAAGAGATCATGTCACAACCTCCCCAGTCAAGCCCAGGTACCCCCAGGGCTGCAAACATAACAAAGAGGTCCCAAAGGCAGCTTCCTCTCACTGGTGCCCACATCAAACAGTAAATGGCTCATAGGATGTGCTGAGTCGGGTGCGAAGCCCCTAGCGTGGCATTCTGGGACCTTCATGGTCTGAGGCCTTCCTTACACGCTCAATTCCCACCCCGCTGGTTACGTCTGAATTCACTTTTCAAACTCAGCCCCTTCCCTGGGCTCCAGCGCTCACTCTCCCTTTTTCCTGGTACCTGCTTTGACCTGGCCCAAAGTATTTACATTCCAGACCCCTCCCTTGGCAGTGACCCCACTTCCTTGTACTATTGGTTGTCCTTTTTTAATGTATCCTGGTTCTCTATCTCTTCCACAAGCTCCTCGAAGTTGGCTGCAGGGGGGGAGGTCAGGTTTCCCGTTCTTCCCACCCTCCCACCACCATGTCCACCGTGCTCGACAACACTGCCATTTACAAACTACCAAACCCCATCCTTAACTGCTACCGCGTCAGGGCCATCTGCCCACCTTACACAGAGCTTCACTATTTAGTGTCTCTCCACCTGCTCATGGCAGCCTGAGGATCAAATGGAGGACAGAACAGCTAGTCTAGAGCTTTTTGCTTTTCAGGCGAGACTGAAAATCTCCAAAATTGAAGGCGTGCTGTGCTTGCAGAGAAGGCAATATGTTTATTCATCCGCCTCTTCCAAGGGTGACACAATCAGGATACAATCCAACATCCTGTAGTCTGCCGCCAAAAGCCACCCCGTCAGCTGCGTCTGGACCACAGGCGCGCTCTGCTGCAGAAGACCTGTGCAGACTCAGGGCCATCCTGCTCCCAGGTCCCCCCACTTTCTTACAGTACCAGGCTCCAGAAGCTAAAAGCAGGGGGGTCTCACATGAGCCACCTCTCCCTGCCTGCCTTCGCTCACACAGCGTGGCTCTCTGGGGACGTAGGTGGAGCACAGGGAGATCTTTATCCCCAGGTTTCTGCCCAGGCTGCACTGTCACTCCAGGGGCCATAGCGCCGGGTCAATGCCTGCTCAGGAGGCTCAGGGACCCTGGGAGTGCCCATCACCTCCATACACGTATGCGTGCACACATCCACGTACACACACAGAAGAATGGCCACTGGCCCTCACGGGGACAGTGTTGTTCCCTGGTCTCAGAAGACCGAGCTGACCTCCCCGCTCTCCTGAGTCACTCATGCCAACCTCCCTGATCCTACATGTGGCATCGACAACATCTGCTCCCAGTTACCCACCCCTGGTGTTGCTGCTGACCTGCGTGGGGTCCCCGTCGAGGAGGAGCCCGCAGCCTCCAAAGGATCACTGACACCTATCAGCTACCACAACACAGAAAGAACCTTCCTGTCTCCCACTGGCGACCTGGCTACCAGCCCTGCAATTTGGCAGGTAAGACCACAGCTCAGCTCTGGGGGTGGGTCCTAATAGTCCTGGGCACGATCCCACAATTGGTTCCGATACAAGCACATGACCCAGGATGAGCCTTCGTGACCATCTTGTGACCATTAGGGGAGCTAGCCTAAGGCTGAAGGCCAGAGGATGGCAGAGACAAGAAAAGCACAGAGGAGAGAGAGCCAGTGTCTGCCCTAGTTCTGGGCCTTTCCCTTGACCCCTGGCCATAGCTCCCCTTTCCTGCTTAAGCTAGTTGAGCGGGGCTATCTAGTATTTCTTGCCACGGAAAGCATCTTGACTGCTCTAGTCTCCAAAGTGAAACTCTTTGAATGCAGAAAAACCGGGAGAAATCAGGGAGGAAAAGGACAGGGAAGGGAAAAGCATGGAAAGGAAAATGCCTCAGTGCTTACAACCAAAGGAGCAGATGTCAAATGACGACACCATCACCTCGCTGAGGACCACCTGTGCCGTCTGAGCCCAGTGACCGACAGTCTTCTCCGCTGTCCCTTCCCCACCCTGTGTGGCAGACACCACTATTGTCCCCATTGCACAGGTAAGAAAACAGGTGCCCACCACCTGGAGAACTAATGAGGGCCGAGCAGGGACTCGAGAGCAGCAAAGCCCTTGCCCAAACCACTCTGCTATTCTGCCTCTGCTACTCTTACAAGGCTCCCCACTCATTCATTCAGCCACTCAACACGTGCTCCCTGGGCACATCTGCTGTGCCAGACACTGGGACGGCTGCCAATGGAAAGATGAGGAAACCGGATCCTGGGCCTCGGGAGCTCAATCTCACTCAGTCTAAATTCAAAAAACCGCAGAGGCCAGGCAGGTAATGAGGATGGGTGAAGGGGAACAGTATAGTCACAACAAGCAGGGCTCACAGTTACTAAGCACTTCACTGTGCACAACTCGAGTTTAATCTTAGTCCACCCATCAGCCCCACGAGGTAGGCTGGAACGTTATCTCCACCGTACAAATGAGGCCCAAGAGACTAAGCAATTTGCCCGAGACCACACTGCTCGGGAGGGTGAAGCCAGGATCTGAACAGAGACGGTAAGACTGCAACACAAATGCTTCCAGCCACATCCCTCCGCTCCCTGCTAGATGAAAGAGCCACTGAGTGTGGGGTCCCTGGGGAGAATGGGAGCAGTGGGGAACTGCAGAGCCTGTGCTGAGTCCACAATGGCCATGGTTCTGCGACTCCTGCCAACTGTGGGAATACAGACCTTGTATTGCCAAATCTTCCAATTTTTCAAGAGAATCTAGACAGCTAGATTTTGAAGAAACCCCTTAATTTTTAAAGGTTGGAGACTAATACAGACTGAAACTACCATGAGGACCCAACAAACACGTCTGGGGGTTGGACCCGGCCCATGACCCGACCGTCTACCACCTCGCAGGGCTGGCAGGAGAGTGCCCCAGAAGAACTGTATACCCGCTCCCATCCTTGGGGCACGGAGACCCACAGGAGCCGCTCTGCCGGGAGGAGCCTTAGGGCTGGACAACTTGAGTCGGGACCCCAGGAAGAGGCAGATCCAGCTGTTTCTGGCCCTTTCACATAGCCAGCCCCCGGGGCACTGGCTTGGGGGCGCTTACTGTCCTCAGAGCTCCAGGACAGAGTTGGCAGCTCTGAGCTCTCCACACACAGTGGGAACCGCCACAGGGCCATTATCCCCCCCTAATCACTAACAAGCTTTTGGCTCCTGAGCTGGGCTCCAGGCTTCTATGTCATCATTTCTTTGGCACATCAAAGACAACAACCAAAATAATAACTGCTCAGGCCAGCTGCATTCCTCCATGCCCGGCCATCCAGAACAAAGTGGAGAATGGCATTTTGTTATGCAGCCCAGTGGATAACTAACGAGGACGTCCTTTTCCTGACCAGGAAATGCTCTGTCTGAGCCTTGTGGAGCAGCCTAGTCACCAGCCAAGAGAAGCGGCCCTTTTTACCAAGAAGAGAGGTAGGATTTGGGGAGAAACCGTGTCTCACGGCGTGCCCACACAAAAACGGGCTTTTATGCAGAAGGAATTAGAAATCTGCTGAATGTCTGAACCGACAGAGCCAAGGAAGCTGTAGGTGAATAGAGACCCTTGAGATCAAACCTCCCAAACTAGGTTGGTTATTGGGGTGGGAGCAGAGGTGAGACCCCACCACAAGTGCATTTGATGCCTGAATTCTGGACAAAGAACAGCCCCCTACCCAGGCTTTCCTCAGAGTTCTCTGGTGCCTTGGACTCCCAGCACTTTTCTCCCCATCCCCACACCCCAGGTTCACATGCCTGGCCCCCACTGGCCTGAGCACCCTGCCAGGCATACAGGAAGCCCACTCCACAGGGGAGCTCCAGCCCTGGGGGTAGGTGTGGGCTATAAAGTTGTGCAGTGGACCCAGGAGTCATTGCCTCACTGGGAGCCTTCTCCACCCATGCTTCTGGCACTAACCACCCCACCCCCACTCTAGCTACTCTAAGCAGCCTGGGCCTTAAATAACCAGAGCAGAGGCCTCTGGCCAGAACCCGTGGTCATAGTGCAACTGTCCTTGAGTCTGATAGGAATCCCAGGAATTTTCCCAGGAAAGGCTTAGGCTCTGGGCCCAGGATTCCACAGTAAGCCTCTAAGCCCAGGTCAAAGGTTACGGGAAATAACCAAAGGGATGCATATGGGAGCTGGTGGGGGGATGCTGCTACCTGGGGCCAGGAGGAAAGAACAGAGGCAGGATCTACCTGTGCCGAATCAAGAGGACACCTGGGAAGCAAAGTGTCTCTCTAAGACAGCAACAGAGACCTGGGGAGAAGGCACGAGAAGGATCGACCTTCATGACCACAACACGGTGGCAGATGAGATAACGATGGCAAGATGGCAGCTGGGCCCCAGGAGGGGGCCACCAGTCACCTCACAAGACCAGTCATCCCCTCCCCATCCTGGGAACCGAAGCCAAACTTTGGAAGCAAAACGACCCCCAGAGCCTGAAGCCATCTGAAGCCCTGACCCCAATACTCCATCCTCTCTGCTTTCCACTCTCATTAAGGGGCGCTGCCCTTTCTGCACACAGACAACCAGGGCTGCACTTACTAATGTGGGATGGCTTGCTGCTCACTCATGTCAAAATCAGGTTTCCAAGAAACCAAGGGCTTGGTTACTGGTCTCTGGGCCCCCCCACTCAGCCCCAGGCCAAGGTCACAGACACATTCTTGGGCTTTGCTGTGCAGCCTAAAGGGAGTGGTCCATCCCACCAGGGAGCAGATGGGGGAGGCGCTCTGGGCCTCGGAAGGTACTGGAACTCCAGGCGTCCACACTTTCCCACCTAGCTCTGGGACTCCAGTGGCAGTCCCCACCCCCACCCCAGCAGGGAAAGTCGTAAGTGGTCTGGACATCCCTGGAAGGAGTCAGCCTGTGTTCCACAGTGAATGAGACCCTACCCTTGGAAAGGGGAATGTGGGCAGCAAAGGTGACCCTGACCCCTCCAACCCCAGGATAGATGCTGGTGCTGGGAAGGGGCAGAGGAATGCACGGGCACCAATTTGGGCCAATGGCGGCTCAGGGCAGCACTGCTATACTTCTCTGTTGTTTGCCCCATTCGCCCCAGTACCTGCCAGAGTATCAGACTCACACCCAGGCACCTCAGCCAGACCTGATGAGTGGACTTGGATCCATGCCCACAGCCCCTACTGACCCCTAGGCCCCAGGTGCCTCAAGCCCAGGAGGCCCCTCAGAGAGTAACCCACACCTGCAATCTGAAATAGGCCCTTATTCCCTCCTCCCCTGGGTCTGTTCCAATGATGTGGCCTCTACGGTAGGGGCTGAGACCCACCTGGAAGCCATGTGACCTGAGGAGGAGAATATCTAATTTGCCCCAAGACTACCTAGGACAACTGATGTCACAGCCAAAATGCCCCTTGCCATCTTCCACCACCCCTCCCAGCCATGGTTCCTCACATGAACCCTGAGGAGGCAGATGGCTCTAGCAGAAAACACCCCAGCTCTATCATGAGGGCATGCTGACCTTGGGAGGTATCCTTTTCCCAGGCAGATGTGTCTCCCTCCTGCCTGCACAGCTGCACATCTGGTTGTCTGGCAAAGCTTGTGTCTTGGGGGCCATGCCTGGGGATCCCGAGACCCTAACTGGCAGCGTAGAGGCAGGAAGGCTAAAGAGGCTGCAAGGGACACAGAGATCAGCCGGCCCTCAGGCCCTTTGCTCTGTCATTCTGCAGCTGCTTAGTCCGGGACCTGGACCCAAGCCACAGGGAAATTCGTAGTAGTTACTGGCCCAAATATGCACCTCCATAGAGCCCAACTTAGGGCTCAAAACTCAGAGGGCTCCACCCTCTCTGCCATTTCAAGTGGTACTCGAGCGCTGGGGTTGGGTCTCAGGCCCCAACTTGCCAATAACCAGAGTGTGAACCTCACCCAACCATGGGCTGCGGGCATCAACAAGGTGATGGACAGAAAGCATCCAGCGCCCTCCCTGCCACCCAAAGCTTTTGACAAGAGTCAGGCCCTGGGTCCCGGCCTCCATCCATTCTCGCATCCAGTGACCGCGTGATCACTGTTCCTACCCTGGTTAGTCCCTTATCGTGTGCTCCCTTGGATCACCAATGTCTCCTACCAGTCTCCCTACTCAGACCCATCGAGATCCCAGGCAGACCTTCCTAAGGTGAGTACCCACAACATGGTACAATGCCCACGAGAGAAGGAGGGCAGGGCAGACCCATCTCCCAGGGGAACATGGGGCTCACTTTGAACCCTCAACACTACCAGGCACTGAGAGCTGCACAGACATCTCTTGCTCAGCTCTCATTTCTCCTTTGGGACAGCTCAGCAAGGAGATTCCTGGCCATTTTTACAGGACAGGGAGATGCTACTCTGTGACAGAGCCCCATGTGGGCCAGAGGGCTGCCTCTTACCATCCCTTCCCACCATCTCCAGCTTCAGGGAGGGAACAGGCACTCCCTGTATAGCCTGCTTCTTGGGGAAGTGTCAAGATTACAGGGGTGACAACGGAAGTGACAGATGGTGCTGGGGATAAAGCAGAGATGGGTGGGGGGAGTGACTGGCTGGGAGGAATGCCAGGCGTGAGGTTGCCATGCTGCCACACTGCACACTTCTTCTGTCTCCCCCTCATATCGTCACTTTCCCCTGGCCCAGAAGCCTCCCTGACCACGGAGTCTGAACCCTGCCCACGGAGTCTGAACCCTGCCCCATGAGACCCTGACCGGAGAAACACAGGAGATGGTCCTCGGGGCAACAGAAGGTAAGCCCGTGAGTCTGGGACCCAGTAAGGAAGAGGGGCAGCAAGAGTAGACAGACAGGAGTCTGGCTGCCCAAAGAGGTCAAGAGGTAACAGAAAACTCCCCAGGGGGCTCACCGAGGAGATGTCAACCCTAATCCCATGGCTGGTCTAGGGGTGAGCAGAGCCCAGCCAAGATGTAAAGGCTGCTGAGCCTGTGGTGTTTACATCACACTATGTGGAACAGGAACCCTGCACACACCGACCTCAAAGTACAACTCTGTATGTTCATCTGAGCTCCAGGTTGGGACAGTTCCCAGCCCTCCAGGGCTGGTCCGACCCCTGAACCAGCCTGAAAGGCAGTGTAGACCTGCCACAGCTCAATTAGATCAGAGCCTCATGGCCACGGCTTAACACCAAAGTCAAGCCTGGGGCTGGCCAGACACCTAAGCATATCTCTGAACATGCCATAGACTACAATTAACCTTCCATGAACCCTTTGAAGAATATCAGTGTGGTAGTGTCCATTTTATAGCAAGATAAAGGAAGAAATTATTTTCCCAGGATGACGAGCCAGGGGAGGAGAAGGGAGTCCAGACTCCTAAATTCAGGCCAAACCCCACCCAAAGTCTCCACCCAAATTCAACTCTGTCCAAGTCCTCCAAGGAGTCTGACAGCCCAGAGCCTAGAGGGTGTGGAGCACATCCATCCATCCAGCTTAACCTAGCACAGTAATCCAGGCCCCTGAGCTCGGGCTGTACACCCGTACCTGAGTCCGTCCCCTCTTTGTGTCTCAGCTCACCATGAGGATAACACCTAAAATCCTCCCAGAAATGGTCAAAGAGCAAGCATGGGAATCTGAGGGGAAGGGCCTTTCCAGTCCACCTCCTGGCAGCGCAGCTGGGCCTCTCAGCTTGGTCTCTGAGGACAAGCTCTGGACAGTCCGTGATGGGAGGGTGCCGCATAATGGAACAAACACATTCTCCTCTGCCTTCTCACACAGGCCAGTCTTCACACCCACATGGGCACTACAGACGACAACACCGAGGGGTTAAATAACTTGTCCAAAATCACATGGCCAGCTAGGATTCATGTCAGGCGGTCTGAATCTGGGTGCTCTACATACCGCTCCCACCTGCAAGACCAACGGTTAGAGCAACCTCTCACCACAGACAAGCCCCAGACATAACTTTCTGGTCAGCTGGGCAGGAAAAATGCACACAGACACACACACTCACAGGTCTCTTGGCCTCCAGCTAATCGGCAGGTCTGTTAGGATCCTGGCGCTGCCATACTGGGGTACATAAATTCTGGTTTACAGTGCAGGGGTGAGGTGAATCTCTGATTCCTCCAACTTCTGAATCTGCTCCTCCTGTATCTAAACTTACTTAACTGACACACAGCCCCCTCCCCAATGAAAACAAAACACGTCAGGCTAGAAATTATGAAACCAAGAGCTCCTGCTTTAGTTATGCATATTTCCAAAATAGACCAACAAATGTATTTTCAGATTAAAGGGAACATTTACATACATAAATTCAGATGACTGTATTTATAGCATTAATTACATAAGCCCTGGCTCCCTTATTTAGCCCCACACCAATTCCTTATCGGTCACATATCCAGCTTTCCCCCCTCCCCCCCAACAGCCCCGGGCTGTCCCTCCCCCTTCCCTGCCGACCAGGGCCTCACATGCTGGCAGGAGGACACAGCTTCCTTCACTGTCACAGCCCAGCCTCCCAGACACACCCAGATCCAGCCTTAGACACCAGAGGACAAGTATACACAACTCCCAAAAGGCCCCTCTCCCCCGGGTAAATTAGAAAAACCCTTAGGAAGTTGGCCATCGGCCGGATCAGGCCCAGAGACCCCTGCAGTGACCACCGAGCCCTCGGCCCTGCAGAAGGCATACCCTAACTGGGGCCCAGACAGACACCCACTGGGCTGAATCTGGAATCGCTCCTGTTCCTTGGGAATGGTTGCCTAAGATCCAACCCGACCACTGAGGCCGGACCTACTTGGAATTGCACCCAGGATCCCGCTGCTTGGGTGGGCGGTGGGGACTGGAGGGGGAAGGAAAAGCAGGCCCAGGGTCTTAGGGCCCAGTCTGCCACTGCCCTGAACTCATTCGGGGGACTCCCCCGGAACCCTAGAGCTTCAGCCTCACCGGTGGTGTCCATCCAACAGCACCTGCGCGGCCAGGAATCTCCCCAGCAGTGCAGAAAGCAATACCCGGAGACGTGGGGGTTCCAATTATGTCGGATCCTCCCCTCCCGCCCACCGGGACCCCAGTCTGTCCTCGCACCTGGCCCGAGCCAGGCGGGTATTTATTTGCTCCTTCCCGCGAAGGGGGCCTGCCTCTCCTGCGCCCCGGGGGGCAACCCCGCCAGCCACCCGGCAAAGCTCCCACGCCCGACGCCCCGGGACCCCGGCGAGCGCTGCGAAGAGCCCGACCCGGTGTCCCCGAGCCGGCCCGGCGTCGAGGCCCGGCCGCGCGGCGCTGACAGCCCGGCTCGCGCCCCCGGCCAGCTGCAGGGCGGCCCCCTCCCTCCCCGCGCCCCGCGCCTCCTGCGCGCGCCGCGGCCCAGCAGGGCCCTCACCGAGAAGCGTTCCAGGTCCGTGGCCGCCATGGCGAGCTCCGCACCGGGCGGGCGGGCCGGGGCGAGCACCCGGGGCCGCGACGGGGACAAGCCGGCTGCGGGACGCGCTCCGCCCGGGCGGCTGCGGCTGAATGGATCCAATATGGCCACTTCCTGGAAACTCCCCTTGGCGGCGGCGGCGGGAGAAGCCGCGGAGCCGCCCCCGCCCCCGCCCGCGGGACCGGCCTCCCCGCCCGGCCCGGCCACGAGCGCAGCCGGAGCCCCGCCGCTGGGACGGCCGGGGGTCTTCGCGGCGAGGCGGGAGGTGCCAGCTGCTGAGGCTGCTGGGACTTGTAGTCTGCGAGTTGGGGGGCCCGGGAGGGCAGTGCCTGGGGGACCGGGGGCCGGTGCCTGCCGGCCTGCCGCGTGTCCCCGGGAGGCCAGGGCCGAGTCCGGGTGGGAGTGTCAGGGCCCGCGCGCTAGGAAGCCCGTTCCGTGGGGTAGGAGAGTGGGGTACTGAGTGTGCCCCAGGGGTCTCCGCCACCAAGCTGCCTCCACCACGTCGGAGCCTGCAAATGCACTGGAAACACCCGCCAGAATGTCGATGGGCGGCGGCCTGCGGCCCGTCGGGTCCAGGAGAGGCCGCCTCAGCCTCGTATGCCGGTGTCCTGGGCCCCACCTGATGCTCTGGTCGGTGCTAAGGAGGGACCGGGGCGGAACCCGCGCATCCGGCCAGGCGGCCTTCCTGCGCAAGGGACCAGCCTTCGGCTCCTTGCGCAACGAATGCGCAGGATGCGCAGTTCAGGGCCGGGATTTGTGCAAGAGAAAAGCCGAGCTGGACAATCAAGGCATCAGACTGCAAGGGACCATCACCCCACCTGCCCCAAGGGCTTGGGGCAACGTCTTGATGGAGTCTGGGCGTTGTGCAAAGAGGGCCACTGCTCCTAATGCAGGCACATTCTCTCTGCTGATCTCACTACCCAGAATGTGCATACAACTCAGAAAACTAACCCTTCTGCTTAAGCCGAAGTTATCAGGGGGCTCTGGTCCTTTTCACTGACTATCATGCAAAACCCAGCTCCCAATTCACTGAAATCCTCCTTTTCTTTCCCTTCCCTCTGCCTTCCTCTGGCATTGTCTTTAGGAATACGGCAAAGTTTGCCTCTTGTTTCTCCGCTGGCCTCATCCGCCCTTGACCCACCCTCCACACCGTCCCCCCTCCCACCCACAAGCCCCCCAATATCTTCCTGAGAAACAACGGCTCTGTCCCTCCTACTCAGAGACTTGTGCCCAAGACCATATCTGAACTTGGCTCCTGGCTTTAAGAGGACCCTCTTCCCTGGCCTTCCACTGGCTTTCAGTCATATCTTACCCTGAATTGGCTTTCCCCTCCTTCCCCTCCCAGGCAAACCCGCAGCTTGTCACGAAGGTAAACTGACATCACGCTGGACCTTTCTGACTCAGTGTTTTCACTCTGTTCCTCTCTATCATGATGTTTCACATGTTGCATTGTAGTTATCTACAAGAAATGCTCAGAGCAGTGGGTGAGGAAGCTGGACCTATGGCAAACCACCTAGGTTGGTATCCATCCAGCCTCCATCCCTTGCTGGCTTTTTAACCTTAGGCAGTTTACTTAACTCTGCCTCGATTTCCTCCTCCCCAAAATGAGAGTAGTTATAGTACCTGTGTCACAGGATGAAATGAGATGAAATAAGTAAAGGGCTTTAAACTATACTTGAAATAAAATGTTTAATAAAATCTCCCTCTTTAGACTACAAAAGCAGGGGGTGGGGGGAAGAGAGAGAGGAGAGGGAGAGAGATGTTGAATTGCTCATCCTAGGCCATAGCTGCTGTTTCCTTTTCTTTTCCTACAACTAGCAAGAAATCTGTTCTACCTGCCATTTTCTGCCCTAGGTTCTGCCCTAAACAATCTTTAGAATGGTCTCCTCCGCCCCCAGTTCGGTATATTTCAAAATATCTACTTCTTGCAGCCCCAGCTGGTGGCTGAGAGAAGGAAAAGCCCAGATTATAGCTGACTTGCTTCTCTTGGGATATGTTCACTCTACTAGGAGAATTTTCACCTACTCCCCAAACCTCAAACTTCCTTTTATTTCCTTTCTTCTTCCTCGTCTCCTTCTCCAGTGCTACTGCTGGTCAGAACTATTGAAGGAGTGAGAGTTACCTGTGGGGACCTGTGGCGACACAAAGGTGAATGCAACAATCATTTCTCACATGAGGCAAAGTGTTATTTCTTATGGCAGTGTTTCCAAGTACCTCTCAGGAGAAGTTCACAGATGTGATACACACACAGAGAGAGTGGTCCCACAGTTAAATAACTATATGTATGGAATGCTGGGTCCCATGTGGGAAAAGGTTTCTCTAGAAGTCCTCAGAGCTTTTGATAAGCGAATGTGCGCTGTCGCTGTCTGAGAGGTAAAAGGACTATGCAGCTCTCCTCAGAGTTAGCTGACCACCCCTCTGCCCCCACCCCACATACACACCCAGCACCGCACTGCACTTGAGCATGGTAGACCTCCCTGTTGCTTATCTTTTACTTTTGTTTGTAGTTTCTTTTGTCATACAAAAGTTTAAAATGTTGCTGTTGTGAGGTTTACCTGTTATTTCCTTCATGGTTTTCACCAAAAAACCGCTTTTAAAAAAGCTTTCCCTATCTCAAATTCATAAAGATATTCTCTTTGTATTTTTTACAAAATGTTTTAAAATTTTTGTCACATTTATGTCCGTCAGTGATTTGTTTATGTGTGTGCCAAACCGATTGTTTCATCTTACCCAACAATGTACAATACAAAGAGTATCACAGAGTAAATTTCTGTGTGTGTGTCAGTCTGTGGATCAATTAAGATTATGTTCAGTTGCTTCAACAAGATAAAAGTCATTCTCATGTTATCCAGATAGGCAGTCTGGGTGACGTGATATTCTCCACACACCTTCTATGTTGTTTTGCTTTGAAAGGTCTTGACCCCATGGTCCCATATGGTGACTTTAGCATCCCAGGCAGCAGGAGGGAATGAAGGTGATAAAGAAAAAATAAACAAACAGTCTCAAATGGTTCCAGAAGTTGCCACATGGCATGTCTGCTACATCCTATTGGCCAGAGCTGGGAAATGCGGTCTTTATTCTGACCATCATGTGTACAGCTAAACATTCCATAAAATGTTAGGAGAGTAGACATGGGAAAATAGCAGCAATCTCTGCCAAGTCTGTTTCTGGACTATGTATCCTGTTCCAATGAGATGCCTGAAAAAAACTTTTTCTAATATTTTAACACTTTTCTTTGTTTAAATTGGAAAATTAAACTATTAAAAAATGACAAGCAAGAAAATAATCAGCTATATACCACTTTTCAGAATCAGCTATAGAAATGACCATTCCATTCCATCATTCCAGAAAGTTTTCTATGCATATTTACAAGATCAGAGGAAAGATCATAGAGATATTTTATAAGAATTGGACTGTAATACACATGGTATTTTAATAAAAAGTATTACATTTAATTTTACTTGAATTTAAAAGAAGTTGAAGTGAAACTGAAGGAAGAGTTGTACTTCAAATGTTTCTTGACCACAGGAGATATTACTTCCTGAAAAAAACACCTCTGAGGTTAAACAAAAAATTGTGAAAAACCTTAAGAGGTTCAAGTCATTTTTTTTTAAAGTACACATTTCAATTATGTGTGTGTATCAGCTGTCATGATTCTTTCCATCTTTCCATCTCCGTTGACCCTGCCTCCTGACTTTTGTTACTTATATTATTATTGTTACATTATCGAGGTTTATGATAATCATATTATGTTCTGTAAAAACATAATTACATAGGTACTTGTGATAACGAAAATAAATGGAATAAGCATTGCTAAGAGAGTCACTTAAAGTCGAGGCAGGAAGCTGTTAGGGTGGTGGGGCCTATTCGGCCTACGGGCCTACGCATAGCTTGTGCCTCAGTTGCTAAAACCATTGCTAAATTCAGCTCAAGGCTGAGTCACAAACATCCTGGGATGGCGCCTGCTGCATGGACACATACGGACTTGACCTCCTTCTTGTATTTTTTGCCTCCCTTGTTTGCATATTAGAACTAACCAATCCCTGTTCACCTAGCCAGCAAGACTCATTTGCATGAAAGAATTCCATTTTGTGGTTTTTGCTTTTATAAACCCTGCCCTTCTTTGTTCTGTTCCCAGAGCAGTTTGGGTTGCTACCTGAATCTGTGTCCACACAGGGTTACAATTCTTTTTGCTCAAATAAGTGTTTTTTATTCTGTATTACAACCTAAATTTTTTGATTAACACTTGGTATACAGTCTAGATTTAAATGAATTCAATACTCACTGTTCCTGTTTTCAAGACTTCTCTATTCGTAAGTTCTTTATTTCAATTCATCATCTCTTAATAGACTGAATTTCATTGTTAAACTGTTTTTTCAAGAAGCGTTTTGAATGTGTAAGAATGTCTCTCTGTAGCCATTACACTAGAACCTCATCTTGACTGGGTATAATATTCTTGGGTCTCACCTTCTTTGCCATAGAATGTAGCAGGTTTTGCTCCTTTTTCTTCTAGGAAGAACTCTAAGACCAGCCTGAATTTCCCCCTTATAGGTGACTTTCTTTTCCTGCTTGTATTCGTAAAGAAGTCACTATTTTTTTTCTTAGTTCGATGACAACTAAGACATATCTTAGTATTAAACATTCTGAATTAAGCTTTTCTGGAACATAATGTGTCTTTCAATCTGCAGTTTTAATCTTGTTTTTTCTGCATTAGACATTCCCTTTTGTCTCTATTTTTGGTTTCTTTTTTCAGGTCTATCAATCTTTGTATTGGCTCATCTTCATCTATATTCCATTTCTATTAATTCTGACTTCCTGAATCTCTTTACCTTGTTTAGATACCCCAGTTCAGTAATTTGAGTTTCAGTGGGGTCAGTTCTCTTTCTTATTAGTTCTACTTTATTTATTTCTTCTATAATAATATTTTTGTTCTCAATGTGTTTCCTTTCCATCAGTTCCCTTGTTTTATCGTCCCATCTTTGAGCCTCCAATTTATTAAATTCATGTTCTCATTAAGTCATTTTATATGTGAAGCAGTTGTAAGGAATTTCCTTTGGGAGAAAGGGGAGAAGCCCTTGTCTTTTGCCCAGTGTTGTCCCTCTACTTATCATTAATAATTTGCTGCCATGTGTTTGCATCCATGTGTTATTATCTTGGTTTGGTGGCTCTGTCCAGGCCTTCTTCATGCTGCTGTAACATGATGGCAGGAGAGGGTGACTTACTTAGCATCTCCCCATTGTTTGAGACCAGTCTGTTTTTCCCTCTGAGCAAAGTGGCTGGGTGCTTGGATTCCGAGTCCTCTTTGGCAGGCTGGAGGGGAGAAGGGAAAGAGGAGAGCTCAGCAGAGGCAGAGTACAGTTGTGGCTGGAAGACCTGTGCATGCTCCTGCCCTGAGGTTCTAATGAATGTCTTACACAAGGCTCATGTCACCTGATTGGGGCTGGAGAGGAGAGTCCTATGCAGCTTTTCCAAGGAAGGGGGATAACCCAGGCTTTAGATCAATTTCTCAAGTTGAGTGTTGTCCTGGAGCCTTTATTTCCATCAGCTGAGTCAGCTCAGTGGATCACGTTCCCTGCTTCCCCTATGTCTCCCCACGCATTTTTCAATCCGGCTCATTCAGAAGAGGAAGAATATAAGGGCACGACTCACATCTGTTTCCTTTCAGATTCAGGAGTTACCAGGAAGAATGTTGAGGATTTTGTCAATTTCTGGTAGTGAGGACAGGGTAGGGAGCAGAGATGTGCTGTGCCACTCCTCGCCACTCCAAAACCTTCTGTATCTTTCCTTGGAAGCCAAACTTGAAATTTATTGTACTGGTTGCTGATAGTAAGTTTCCCATGGGATCTTATCTACTTTATTTTGTTAGGCACTGAGAAAGAACCTCTGTGGGGAAGCTGTCATCTGCTATCTGTATCCTGAATATCCTGAAGTGCCCCTACACATTTTGAAAGCAGCATTTGCTATCTCTGGCTTTCAGGTCTGACTTATATTAATGCCTGTGAAATAATACAAGGCAAGAGCAGATCCGAGGAGGCTATTGGGTCCCAGGTATGGAGTTCACAAGTCCCAGGATGCCCCAGCCAGGCGGGCCATCTCTCCCATTTTGTGAACATGACTCTTAACAGCGAGATTTAGGAATTACAGTCAAATGGCAGTACTGTCAGGTTGAGGCCTAGACCACGAGTCCTGGCCTGATGGAAAAAGCTGTCCAGAGAGAA
Organism: Rhinolophus sinicus; assembly: GCF_036562045.2. Lineage (NCBI taxonomy): Eukaryota > Metazoa > Chordata > Mammalia > Chiroptera > Rhinolophidae > Rhinolophus > Rhinolophus sinicus. The sequence goes on from NC_133759.1 coordinate 75,914,196, forward strand.
GGAACCATTTTCTGCCTCCTTCTTCCAGGAAGACTGGGCAGAGTCTGCACCAAGGCTGGATGCAGGAACTGTGGCACAGGGGGAACCACTGGCAGAAAGCAGTCATTCTCTGGCCTCATGGGTCTCTGGCTGTCCCCTGCCTCAGAGTCCCACAGTGGAAACTACCTGCTGCAGGTGGGACAGGAAGCGTGTCAGAACAGTCCTCCCTACCTTCCGCCAGAGCATGTGGCATCGACGCCCTGTACACAAAGCACGAGGAATGCTTTGGAAAGCCCTGGAAATGAGAATCTCTGCCTTTTTTCACAGAAGAGATTCCTGGGTCCCTGGGTCCCTTGGGAGAGCCCTGAGACCAAAGTTCTCAGGGACACATCCAGGTTTTCTAGGGCCTGAGCTTATAGAATGTGGAAGCCCTTCTTTGAGAAAAGAATACACAAGATTAGGTATGGAAGTCATTATTTATTTAGAATCAGAAGAGAGCAGGACTTAGAAGGGACCCATGCAAAGTGAGAGGCCTGAAAATTTAAGCTTCATGTGTTTTAGGAGGTCCATGTTGCCTTCAGTGTAAATGGGTAACAGAGACACCCACAGGTCTCGGTGCCTGAGTCTACAGGGACTCTTGAAGCAACCCCCATGGTCCAGAGCTGCCTGCGGGGCAAGAACCCCCATTCTAAACCTGACCTGGAGGGCCCGAGGACAGGGGTTGATATCAACTTTATAAGGCACCCCATGTAATTTGCCCCTGCCCACACCCCCGAAACAGGTACATTAAAACCTGGTGCTCCCTGAGATAGAAGCATTTCTGCTCCTCCAAAGTAGTTGTGAGCAAAAAGAACTCTCTGGAAAATATAGGCCAACTATCCAGTAATCAGAGATTGACAATCTATATAAAGTGGAGAGGCCAGGTGACATGCAGCTGGCTGGCCAGCCCATTTCAGCATGGCTTCCATCCCCGCAGCCATGAACAGGTGGGATATAAGCAGGTAAAAAAAAAGCCCCACGTGGTGACACCCTAGACAGAGATAAAGAACTTAAAATGGTTTGCTTTTTGGGGGAAATGTGACCTTCAAAGAGCAAGAGGGAAGTGGAGAGAGAATGTTTCATGTTAGCCAAGGTGCTAAAGGAAGTCAACAGGAAAGGAGACAGTTAACTAAGGAGAAGCAAATCGACAGGGCCAGACTTATAGTGAGAGGGGACTGCAGAGCAATAGTTTTCAAACTGGGGCCATGGGAAGAATGGGGCAGAGAAGGAGCTCAGCTGGTGGGGCTCCACTCCTCCCCAGACAGCTCCATCCCATCTGCTTTATATATTGGGCTTTCGTTTCCACAAAGGGTTCTTCTGCAGCTAAAAATAAGTCTGAAAGCAACATCTCTGGGGGAAATGTATTCAGACAGACAAAACAGGTCTGGAACAGACCGCTGCTGGAAGAAATCCAGGGAAATCATTGAGTTTGAGTAGAGCTAGCAGAGAGGTAGAGTTTTACCTGGAACCAAGGGGTGGGCCAGAGAGATTGGAAGGAGAAATTCAAGGGAGCTGAGAAAAATTACTCTAACTTAAATTAAAAGTAGAAATAAAAGTAAATTAGCAATAAAGAAAACACACACAAGGATGGGGCCAGCTGACTGAGGAATGAAAATAGAACTAAGGACCTGATCAATGTACAGAACCCAATCTAGATGAACTGAGGAATAAGAGCCAACGTCCCATAACTCATATGTTTGGTCCATACTACTGGTTTACTAGGTATTTCTTCCCTATTTGGTGGTGGTGGTGGTTGCACTTGGGGGAGGGGAGAACAAGCCAGAAGTTTTTAGAAAAGCAGGCAAAGGTTGGAGGCGCCACTCCTCCGTTCCTTGGTGTGTGACAGAACTTCTACTGTAGGACTTGGGCCCTGCTGGTCCAGGACCTGGGTCATACAGGATATTGGGCCTACATGGGCAGGACGGTGTGGTAGTCAGAATAATGACCTCCAAGATGTCATGGCCCCAATCCCCGGAATCTGTGAATGGTTTCCTCACACAACTAAGGGGATTTTGCAGATGTGATTAAGTTAAGGATCTTTTTTTTTTTTTTTTTTTTTAAGATTTTATTGGGGAACAGTGTATATTTCCAGGACTTTTTGTTAGAGAACAGTAGCGTGTTTTTTTTCAGGACTCATCAGCTCCATCCAAGTCAAGTTGTTGTCCTTTAATCTTAGTTGTGGAGGGCACAACTCAGCTCCAGGTCCTGTCGCCGTTGTTAGTTGCAGGGGCACAGCCCACCATCCCCTGTGGGAGTTGAACTGGCAACCTTGTGGTTGAGAGCATGCGCTCCAACCAACTGAGCCATCCGGGAGCTCAGTGGCAGCTCATTAACTTCATTCTAGTTGCGGAGGGTGCATCTCACTGGCCCATGTGGGAATCAAACCAGCAGCCCCCATTGCCCACAGCTCGTGCTCTATCCAACTGAGCCACCCCTCCGCCCAAGTTAAGGATCTTGAGGTGGAGAAATTATCCTGTAGTATCAGATGGGCCCAAAGTAATCACATAAGACCTCATAAGAGGGAGTCAGGAGTGTGAGAGAAGATGTGACAATGGATGCAGAGATCAGAGTGATGCAGGTACACGGCAAGGGATTCAGACAGCTTCTCGAAGTGGCAAAGGCAAGGGGGTGTTCTACCCCACAGCTCGCACAAGGCCCATAGCCCAGCACGCCTTCACATTAGTGCTGTGTTGGACTGCTGGTGTCCAGAACTGTGAGATGACACATTTGTGTCGTTTAAAGCTACAAAGTATGCGGTAAGTTGTTCCAGCAGGAAACTAACTGATGGCACTCTGTCTAAGTGTGTGCACGCTGAATTCAAGTTGTTCAGATTCAAATTCCAGGGATACCACTTGCCCGCTGAGGGACCTCAAGTAAGTTTCCTTATAGTCTGTGCCTCAGTTTTCTCATGTGCAAAATGAGGATAATAATCACTTCCATCTTCTATGGCTGTTGTGAAGATTAAAAGTAAAATGCTCGGAACCATTTCTGACACAGAGTGAACTTTCAATAAACGTTAGCTGCTGTTAGTAGTGTAGCTATTATTAAACCATCATCGCAAGATTTGTTTTCACCATGTGGCTTTCATCCTCCCAACTCTGGACTTACAAATGAAGCTTAAGCAGAAGACAAAGCATGATTTCAGAGTCCCAGATACTACTAAGGCTGGCACCAGCACCATCCACTCACTTATTCAACCAACCGTTTGCTGAGTGTCTATTATGTGCCAACCATTAGTTCAGTGCTGGAAACGTAGAAAGGGAAGATATAGGACAAGGGACTTCTTTCTTGTCTTTTGTCAAGGAAGAAAATCTTTCCTAAATGACCCCTAAAAACTCCCCCTGGGGTCTTGCTGACCAGAAATGAGTCACATGACCCCACAGAAGTTTCAGGATCGCCAAAGGTTGGCTCGTACTAATATAATGTGTGTTGGCGGTATTATTGAGAATATTTAAATCTACCATAGAAGGCAAGAAAAACAAAAACCGGGCAAAATTCCTAAGATGTGTTAAGTATAGATAGTAAATTGGTAACTTGCAAGATGTGCTAGACATAGAATAAAGGAAACATATGGATGTTGAACATAGATAAAAAAGGATACAAGAAGATAAAGTATTACTGGTAGATAGAAAGCGATGGAAAAACCAAGTGTTAAGTTAAGGATCATGCTAATTCCAGATTGGCAGCTGTCATCCCCAAATCAGCCCCCTTGGTGACCCCATTATGATCCCTTTCTGGCCTCTCCTGTGCTCTTCCCTAGCTCTTCCCACAGGGTCATCCTTGTGCTATGGCTGTAGCCAGGGGTACTTGCCCCATGTTTCTTTCATAGAGTGTGTGTTGGTTCCAGGCACTTCCTGTTTGCTGAGCCCCTTTGTTCAGTCTCATCTCTGGTTCTCATAACCACACTGTCAGGATGATGGGGTAGAGGAAGGGAGGGAGAGAGGGAGAGAGAATGCGACCACTGTGGAACACAGGATTCAGCCAGTGTGCTCCTCCCAAGTTACCCTAATGGGTTCACCAAACCCAGTTCTTTCCCCTTGTTTCTCACTGCAGCTTTTTTTTTTAGTACTATTTTTTTTTTTTTAACAGGACTTTATTGGGGAACAGTGTATACTTCCAGGGCTTTTTTTTCCCAAGTCAAGTTGTTTTGTCCTTTCAATCTTAGTTGTGGAGGGCGCGGCCCAGATTCAAGTTGTTGTCCTTTCAGTCTTAGTTGTGGAGGGCGTAGCTCAGCTCCAGGTCCAGTTGCTGCCACTACAGGGGGCACAGCCCACCATCCCCTGCAGGAGTCGAACCAGCAACCCTGTGGCTGAGAGGATGCGCTCCAACCAACTGAGCCATCCAGGAGCTCAGCGGCAGCTCAGCTCAAGGTGCCGTGTTCAATCTTAGTTGCAGGGGGCGCTGCCCACCATCCCTTGCGGGACTCGAGGAATCGAACTGGCAACCTTGTGGTTGAGAGCCCACTGGCCCATGTAGGAATCGAACCGGCAGCCCCTGGAGCCAGGAGCATGGAGCTCCAACCGCCTGAGCCACCGGGCCGGCCCCTCACTGCATCTTTAAATTAAATCCTTAAGCTGGGTGATTCGACCATCTTAAATTGGTCAGTGAATCCTTCTGTTCATGACTTCCGGACAGCTTGCCCGATGGAGTACTTGGAAATATCAAGATAATTTCCCACACGACAGACAATGATTCATTCCCTAGGGCTGGGCGCATTGCTAGCTGAACAACATTGGAGTCTTGTTAGAAAGAGGGGGAGAATGGCAGGGAGATGAGTTGATGCCTGAAGTCACACCAGTTCCCTTAGTCTGGTGTTCGGACTCCAGGTCAGCTACACTGAGTTCATTTGACATAAAAAGAGTCCATTTTTCTGACAACTTGTGGATACAGGGCCTTTAGAATGTGTCCTCATCTGTGAAGTCCCTCTTGGAGGGGAGGGGAAGGATTAGCTCACTTCTCAGGGTCTCGATGCCCAGGCTATTATGATTATACAAGTTCCTGAACTGACTAAACACTGAGGTCATTTATTCATTTACGCCACAAAGGTTTGCAGAGCACTGACTGCCGTGGGCCTGAGGATAATAAGGCATGGTTTACTGTCTGCCTGTCAGAGTTCAACGGGAAAACATAAAAATTATGAATTATTATCACTTACAGCTGCACTTGGTCACCCACCCCTTTAAGAATCTGCCCTCAGCAAAACAAAATCTGTTGGGAGTCAAATGAAAGGGCACACGCCCCAGTGCCATTAAGCCCAAATCCTGAGCCAACCTGTTCCCGCCTCTCGCTGCCAGCCTCCACCCGCTCCCCCTTATATCATCTAACTCATCTAGCCTGCCCAGTATGGCGTGTACTTTGGTTTTCCACAGGCCTGCGGCACCCTGTGTCCTGGCTAACACCATCGTTCCTGCTCGCCTTGGCTCAGCCATCCTCCCGAAGGCCTGCTGGTGGACAGCTGATGGCTCAGGCGGGCTCTCGTCCTCAGGGTGTGCTCTGTCCTGGCAGCTACTGTACCCCCAGCCCAGGCTTCCTAGTGGCACTCACAGCACCCCCTGCCCGGGATCCAGAGGAGGGAGAGGCCAGAAGAAGGTTTCCCTGGGGATGATGACATTTGGGCTGACGCTTCCATACTAATTTACTCTGGTCACAGCAGCTACAAACACAAAGGACAGGCCCACCCAAGGCAAGAACACTCTCTAGGAATGAAGCCAGGGCCTTGGGGAGCTCCATGAACTCTTCCAGGCCTCCACTGAGAGAATGACAGCAGGTCAGCTCACATTACAAAAAGCCCATCTGCTTTCTCGGCATGCTCCTGCACTGCCTGGCTTGCAGCAGAGGGGAAAAGGGATCACAAGCCCTGCTGCCTGACAGCACTACCTCCTGGTGGTTCCTTGCTCAGCAGACCTCCCGGAATCGCTGGAAGTCCTGCACTTTTTCCTCATCACCATCCTGTTCCATCCCTAGGGCAGCTGCTCCAAATATTAGTCACTCTCCCCCACTCTATCCCCTTCACTCTCAGCTGATGCCGACACCTCTTCTTCACAAAGGAAATCCACTCATTCAGTCAACCAACATGAACTAAAGTTCTACTGTGTGCTAGAGCCTTGGGGAGGGCAGGCGTGGTGCCGGCCCTCACAGTGTAATGCAGCGTTAGAAAAGTACGGGCAGTCCAGATGGGGGACAAACAGGCCACTGTCACTGAAGCAGCTTCTAAAACCCTCACCACCAACCCCACCGTCCACCACTCCCCCAGCCCAACACCTGTGTCCAGCAGTGCCACCTGGACCACCATCCCTCTGGGCTCCAAGAAAGTAGTGCCCCAACCCTTCCCCGGTCATTCCTTTCCTCACGTCTTAAATCTCTCCCTCCCTCCTTCTCCTACCCTCTTAACTGACCAACACCCTTGAGTCTCCTCCATCTAAAAAAGCCTGTCTTGACCCCCTTTCCCCTCATGCCCCCTGCTTCTCGCTCCCCTTCCCTTTCCTGCCCAGCCTCTGGAAGGAGCAGACTGCTTTTTAAGTCACTCGTTTGTCTTGTGTCTGTCAATCTGTCTTCGCTCCACAACTCCAAGGAAACTGTTTTGTTGACGCCACCAATGACCTCTTAATGGCTCAACCCGGTGGCTTCTTTTCCATTCTGATCCTACTCTGTCCTCACTGCACTAGGCTCCTGTTACTTTCTCTGTAATATTATATATAGTCATTGAGAGAAAGAGCCACGTACCTCAGAAGTATGTAAAAAGGAGAGTGGGAGACCCCTGCCCCAGCCTCCCAGCCCATTCCATGAGTGGACACATATTTCCAAATATTTGTCCAGTCACAAACAAAAGTAGAATTCATGCACAGAGTATGGATTTTTTTAAAAATGAAAAAAATACATCTCATCCTACAGGCTCCATCCCAGGACTTGATTTCCCACAGTAGGTCTGGCTCTAGCCCCCACCCCCACCCACCACCTTGTGAGGAGTATTTTTAGCCCTTGGCACTTCACAAGAGCCAAACTCCTGCATATGTCCACTGTGGACCCATCAGGCCTGTGGCTTGAGTCTTGGGATTTATGTTCTGCTTCTGGGCCACAGAGATATTTATCTTGTGCGAGTGCACCTCTGACTTTTGCATTTTCTCCTTCTACGCTTTATCTATCATTGCCTTGGGCCTTCAAAGCACGAACTTTCGATGTCAGTTCTCTTGCTCAATCAGTGATTCTACTGAAGCACAAGTCAGATCCTGTCTTTATCAGGTTCACATGCCTGCAATGGCTCCCACCTCCCACAGAGTAAAAGCCTCCTCCTCACCACAGCCTGCTGGGCTCTTCATAATTTAAGCCCTCTGACCTCTTCTCTGGCTCTGTCTGCTCTGGCCACTCTGAACTCCTTGCCTACCCTTGAGCACCCCCAGCCCATTCCTCTCCCACCTGGTATGTCCTCCCCCAGATATCCACGTGGCTAGCTTCCTCACTCTTTGAGTCTTTTCTCAAAAGTCACCTGGCCACCCTATGTGTAATGGCAACTCTCTCTACATTTCCTATCTCTCTTCCCGGCTTTGTTTTCTCTTTAGCACTTGCCACCTTCTCACAGACTGCATTTCATTTTCTTTACTTGTCACTTGAGTTCCCCACTATATTGTGAGCCCCACGAGGACAGGGATTTGGGGCTGTTTTGCTCACTAATGAATCTCCAGTGCCTGGACACATAGTAGGTCCTCAATAAATACTGATTGAATGAATAAAGTTGCTGGGTTCATTAAGCAAATACCATGCATGCACTTTGCTCCTTGTCAGTGCATATGGCTCTTCTTCATTCATGTTTCAAGGGGATGGCCGTATCACCATTTAGCCATTTCCCTACGGCCTTATTTCTCAGTCCATTCCTTCCTCTTCTCCTTCGTGAGTTATTCCTCCACCTGCCCCTTCAGGGTTCTACCTGCTCCTTCCTGCTCTTCTATGCCTTCTCTCTAGATGGGCTCACCCACACCCTCATGTCATCCACCACTTAGAAGTTCATGACTCCCAGAGCTCCAGCTCAGATGTTTTTCTTGAGCTCCAGATCCTCATTTGTAGCTACCTCCCGGGTGACCCACCCCTTAACTTAAAAACTTGTCAAAAAAAAAAAAAAAAAAAAAAGACACAAAAAAACAAACAAAAAGAAAACTTAACTTGTCCAAACTCAACTTGTTCCTTTTCTTCAATCTTCCTATCTCGACAAACAGCAACACTGGTTTCCCCTTCTCACAAGACAGAAACTGTAGAATCATCTTTGAATACTTACTTCCTCTCATCTCTGTATTAAGAGTCACCAAATTCTGATTGTGTCCTCAGAAACATCTCCTTAACTGGACTCTCTTCTCCACCTTCCTGCAACTGCCCTAGTCCAGAGCTTTTTCATTTCCTGTGGACTCTAGCAGTAACTTCCTAACCGGTCTTCCTGACATGGCTGTCTGCACTCATCAACCACACGGCCACCAGATAGCTATGTAGAAGCTGCAGAGGAGGAACTGGGAACAGTTGGGGGATAGAGAAGAGAGACAAAAGGTAACAGGGATCAACAAAACCCTCATTTATTGTCCTAGGATATTCAAGATTGATAAATCAAGAAGCTTCAGTATAAGCATAATATTTGGGGATATGGAGGCAATCACCAGAAGTACCAACACCCAGAACTGGCCAATAGCCATTCTATAGGGAGAAAGCCTGGGGATGAGGAACGCTATGTCAGGGCACTACTGCTTTCCATTATAAGCTCCTCTGGGCTTATATTTTTTTTATCAGAAACTGTATCATAGAGGGTCCTGTGAGTCATTTAAAATAGAGTTTTACACAAACAGACAAGTGATATAATTAGATCTGTGTTCTAAATGGATCACTCTGGCTGCAGTTAAGAATGGAGTAGAGGCAAGACACGCTGAGAGCACGGAGATTGGGTGCAAGGGGGCAGTGTGGGATGGGTGGACCACTGCAGATATCCACGCTGGAGATGACAGACAATGGCTTGGCACAGGAATGGAGAGAGCTAGATGGATTCAAGAGGTACTAAAGAAGGTGAGAAAGAATCACACCCATGCCTGGGTGGGTGGGTGGGTGATGACCCCTTTCATGAGCTGGAAAACCTTGGGGGAGGAAGAAGAGGGTTCGGGAAGAAGATAACCAGTTCAGTTTGGACACGTTCAGTTTGAGTCATCGAGGATGCGCGAGGCCCTTAATAGCCTGGCACCAGCCACCCTCTCCAACCTGTTTCTGTACTCACTCACCTCCCAATCCTCACCCCTGTTCTCTTATGCCCGAGCTTCTTGTTGTCTCACAAGCATATTACATGTCTTTGCTCACGCTGATGCTTCTGCCAAGAAGGCTTTCCTCTCCCTCTTCAGTCTGCAGAGTTCCTGGTCATTACTTAGCTCAGATAGGTTGTCTTCTCAGAAAGTTTCCAGATTCTCCCGAGGAGACGTGCTCCCTCCTCTGCCTACAGCACACCAACATATCTCTGCCCAGCCCTGAGTAAATCCTCCCATAGTCCTTTGTTGATATGTCTGTCTTCCTCACCAGGTGATTGTTTTATAACATAGAGGATAGGAAGCGTCACCTGTTGTTCTTTATACTAGAAGTACGAAGGTGTTTCATCTTGTCTGTCAACTTTCTCAGCTTGGTGATGACTACCCAGCAGGCCCTGCTGTGGACTCCAGAGGGATGTAGGCAGCGTAGGGCGGTGGTGGAGTTCTGTGAAAGTGAAAGTCCGTCCTGGGTAGAGGAGGAGTCAGGGGCTAGCATTTCAGCGATTGAACTAACAAGAAACACCCCTCCCAAGCAGAGTAAAAATGCTCTGCTGGCCTGCTATCTCATCACATAAAATACCTCCTAGAATGAGGAGCCTGCCTCGTTTATGTGGTCAGGGGATTTTTGCTCCCAAATTTTGGTCTACATGTCAGGGTTCTCCACCATGGAGCCGTGCCATGGATTTTAGTCGAGACCTGCCTGGACCAGATCTTTTCACAGCCCTGGGTCATCTGAGTCCTAGGGACCTGAGGATGGAATCTGCTTGTCCAGCAAGATTTGGCTAAATCCCTCAGTTCCTTCAAATCCTCTGTATTAGTTTCCTGTAGCTGTCTTAACCAGTTACCACAAACTGGGTGGCTTAAAACAACAGAAATGTGTTCTCTCACAGTTCTGGAGGCCAGAAGGCCAAAGATCAAGGTGTCAGCAGACCGCACTCCCTCCAAAGACTCTAGGGGAGGATCCTTCCTGCGTCATCCAGCTTCTGGTGGCTCCAGGTGTTCCACGGTTTCCTCGGTGGCATCACTCCAAGCTATGACTCCATCTTTACACAGCCTTCTCCTTTTCCGTGTCTTATCCCCTTCTGTCTCTTCTAAGAACACTTGTCATTGGATTTAGCGCCGAAGCTGTGTTCATCTTGAGACCCTTAATTTAATTACATCTGCAAAGATCCTTTTGTCAAATACAGTCACATTCACAAGTTCTGGGACATGACATATCTTTTCGGGCGGGGGGGGCACACCGTTCAAACCACTACACCTTCTGGATGGAAAATGACACAGGATTTGCTCATTTTGAGACATAAACAATTTCTCTGAATGGAGACATAAACAATGTTCCTTAAAAACGTAGACTGGATAGTGAAAAACTACCACAAAGCAGCAGCAGCAGCAAAAAAGCCCGACCCTGAGCAACAACATTAGCATGCTTGTTTTTGTCTTCACTGTCACAGCCACACAGAAAGCTCTGTGCAGACTGTGGTCTTATTGTCTCTTCCCTGGAAAGTTTCTAAGGCCCAGTTATGTTGAGCTCAGAGGACATTAGAACATCGTGACATTTTGACAAAATTTTCCAGTTCAAAAAGAAAGGATTATTTTGCCCAGGAAATTCTATCATCATTGTCAAAGAAGAGAAAGACTGCAGAGGGAAGAAGAGAGGAAGGAACATGGCGCCGCACATACAGAGCCAAGCAGCTGCTTCCAGCCTCTTCCCACTAAGACAGAAGCCCTCAGTAGTTTGTGTTTTAGAGACTAGTGGGGAAGCAGAGCCTTTCCTCCTGCCAAGGGCCCCAAGCACCTCTGTATTTTTGCTCCTTGCTCTGGCTCCAGCCATTCTATCTGGAATTGTTTTATAATATAGAGGATAGGAACCGCCAGTGATGGTTACCCCCCGTGGCCCCATTCTGAAAATGAAAAATCAAAACAATGAAAGTCACTATTATGTGAGCAATTGTTGCTATTTCATCATTATCAATATTTATTGAACATTTATAACTATGTCTCAACTAATGAGGACACAGCCTCTTGCTCCTGGGAGCTTGAGCCACCTTGGGGATAGGTAGCTGAACGGAGACTTATATCATCCTTGTTTTCATTTCGTCCGGTTAGTGTTTCACTGGTGCTTAGTCAGATACGTTAAACCAGCACTGTTAAGGACTTCTTCCCCAGACCCCATAGCCTCAGAGGCAGTTCATCTTCCTGTTTCTTGCTCATTGTTCAATGTCACATATTATTACTCTGAGGGCCGTTAATAAAACTATTCAATATTTACTTAGCTGATGGTCTCAAAGCAACAAGCAAGCAGACCTTCTGATGACCCGGAACTAACCCAGAACTCACCACACCCACCTCACTGCCCACCTCATGCCATTCCCCCAACCACACAGACCTCAGTTTGACTCCTCCCCCAACACGTTCCCTCTAGAAGGGAGGGTCTCAATCAACACATAAATTTTCAGTCTTTTAGTAAAACGTACTTCAAATGATTTTACTCTGAGCTCTCTGTCAATGAGCTCTTAGAACTATTGAATAGGAAACTGGAGAAGTTGATGTCTAAGGATTCTTTCTACCTTTACCCATGTTGCTAACGGGAAGGCAAGTTAAACATGGTAGACTAGCACAGCAAGAGTTTAGGGAAGAGTGGCGCTATTTCTACCTATCTATTTTAAAGCCAGATGCTACTGGTGGATCTCATATTTCCAGACATTTGGTGCAGTCATCTCCAAGCCCATCTGAATGGGTATTCCATAACGGAATGGAAGTCTGGCCTTTGGGTTGCTGATTCAGCCACCTTGACCCAAGCAAGGACTCCAGTTTACAATGAAGGAACCAGTTAAAATAGCACTTTGCACGCCTCTCAAACTGAGCTCTCCTAATTTAGACACCGACCCATGTGAAAGGAGAATAAAGCCCCAACATGTCCCTCCTGGGGTGCAGAGGAGAATCTTTTAAGTCAAAACTTATCTATAAGAATAAAACAGGCAAGTACGGGATGACCGATGGTAGGTAGCACAGGGCAACGTCTTCTCCTGATTCGCTCCTAGCCAGGACACAGCTCTCCTAGTCTCCGTGGACCAGGCCTAATGGTTCCCTGCCTAGCAACCAGCAAGTCTGGGGAAGCAGATAAGTGGCCTGCAAAGTCAATCACCGATACAAAAACTCAGTTTACAACAGAGGCACGGGATCTGACAAATGTTGCTAAGATTTAGAAATAAAGTGCCTTTGACCTCGGAAAGAACTGGGCTTAAAAAGTCACAGGCATGACTTTTCCCCTTCTTTTTCCCCTGGTAAGCAGGAACAAAACATAATTCGTTCCGGAAGTCATGACTGCAAAACTTAATATGTGGGCAAAGTCCCTTTACAGCCACTTTGGGCAGTCCATCCCCGCCGGTTCCGTCTACTGGGACCCCAGACACTCTTCTTTCCTGATGACAATGCATTGGTGAACACAACAGGGGGCAGAGGAGACCGATTATGGAGAACTAAGACTAATGAAAGAAGTCTATTCACACTGCCCTGACAGGGACAAGACAATCACCAACATAAATCATCCACTATGGCCCTCTGTGGGGTTCACAGGGTAGTGTGGAATGGAACAAGCGATGCAACATAATGCAACATAACAGACTTGTAAGAGAATACAGATTATGGAGGGATTTTACTTTCATATTTATTTAATAATGGGGCTTTAAAAAAAATACAAAGTGCCTTCTACCCTGCCCACCTCCAAATTTAAGATACTGAGCTAGGAACAAATGGCCTTCCAGCTGCTTTCTCCCATGTTCAAGACACATCATAGACTTTACCCTTGCTATAAGTATACCTTTTATATTTTCTTTTCCTAATGTTTCCAGGCAAACTGCTGGTCACTGGAAGAATTGATTCAATGGCCTCACTGGTAGCAGGGCACCAAAATTTAAAAACAGCCTGGGGAACTGAATGTCATTGGCATTGTCACCCTAATTTTGCTCAAACTATAACCTAATCACTTAAAATACTAAAGCTGAGTATGTTCAGCTGCACAAGTATAAAGGTTTAAGCTACATTTTGATTTGAGGAGTTTTTCCCTTTGTCTATTATTTCCTTTATGTATTAAACATCAGAACATCAATTTTAAGTAACTGGTGATCTAATTTCACATGGTAAATGAGCACTAGCTGTGGCAACAGCCTGGGGTTTGAGTTTGGGCTCAGCTTTGGGCTGACCTTGGGCACGTATCTTTGTATATAGCTCAGAGCCTGGAGCCTGTTACACACTGTCAATGAACTTTGCTTGTACCAGCAATTCCTTTTCAATCAGTATTTAATCCCTTGTCTATAATTAGTGATCTCAGTCAGAATGAGTTGAAACCACATAAATCAATAATGATCTTGAACAGGGAAATCTTCTCCAGCTTCCCTTGGAGTGAGCGGGCAGTAACAAAATGGCAACTTGATTGAGGCTCCACTGCCCATGAGATCACAGATTTTTCCAAGGAACCCAGCAATTTGTCCTGAAAAAGCTAAGAAAATCAAATATAAAAAGTGGCTATTGAAATGAAAATCGCAACGAAGGAAATGTGACTTTAAAAATTAAAACAGGTAATAAAATGCAAGTTCTGTTTCTGAACCGTCTTTGGCATCCATCCCTGTCTTAATGCCCCGACTGCCCTGACTTGATGACCCTTGCCATCTCCCCGAACCCCCTCCTCCATCCACTCACCACACCAGCACTGGTTACAGCAGGAAGTAAAGCATGGCTTATGAAACAATGTGTGGTCTCATTCTGTCTGTATAGAAAGGTATGCATGGCTGTGTATATATATCTATGTATACATAGAAAGCTCCTCACAGAAGAAACCAAAAACATTAAGAGTGGTTCTCTAACATGTGATCCATTCTTTCATAGTTTAAAAACTATTGAGAACTGGGAAAACATCATTATTAATTTAATAATTAGAAAATAATTAAAGCTACTTTTTAAAAAGAAGAAAAAAAGCTTTCAATGGCATCATACAGCAAACAGAAAAAAGTCCAAGCTAGCATTTAAGGTTCATCATCCATGACCCCAGATTACTTTTCCATCATCATCTTCTGTATCTCTAACACATACCCTACTAAGCCAAAAACACACTAGACACCGTTTACCCTGAATTCAAGCCTTCACAGTTCAACTTCCTTGCCTATCCTGTTTTCACAGCCTGTCCCTGGAAGGCTTCCCCACGGTCCTCTCTTAGAATCGACCTGCTGGTAAGTGCAGGGAGCATTCATTTCATCTGGACGTATAACATAATTGTGTTTTTCCTTCCTTCACTAAATGGTAAGCTCTCCAAAGACAGGTGTCTTCTTTCCAGGGTACCTGGCTCACTGTCGTTCACCCAAAGATAATCAATAGATGTTTGCTGAAATAAGTTACAGAAGTAAAGAGGATGACACACCTGAGGCAGGTGCAGAACACTGTACAGGGGTAGGAACTGAGCTGGGCTTAAAGAAGGGGTAATAATTAGACAGAAATGATAGCTGATTAAAGTTTTGTTTTGTTTTGTAGTGGAAGGTGTTTTAATACATTTCAACTGAATAAAAATCATATTTCCTGAATATCGTTAGGAGAGGGGTTAACTTCTTTGGAAAAACAATGGAAATACTTCTTTAAATTTCATTTGTACTGGAATATTTGTTTTGCAATATCCAGCAAATGGCTGCACTAATAACAATTCCATACTACTAGGTCGTCTAACAGAAACATTAAGGCAGTTTGCATTTATCAAGATGTCTATTTCACGTCTTGGTGATTTCTGCAGCAGCATCTAGTGTACAGTCAAAGTCAGTCCAATAAGAACAGTCTGGCAGTGATTCGGGAACCAAGTGCTCCTTGTGATTACAGCTTTCATTGTATGTTAAAACCACAAGGACTTTCAGGGACTTCCCACCATTCTAATGTAGATTGCTTAGCACTATAGGGTAAATTGATCCTAAAAGTTCTCATTTAAATGGGAGATGTACCTTCTCATCTTGCACTTACATTCTTCAGCTAAAAGGATACAATATTGACAAAAACTAGTTGCCTAAAAATGAAAAGTGTCACCAGAAAACAAAATTAAAAGACAAATGGGGTGACCGGTTAGCTCAGTTGGTAGAGAGTAGTGCTAAAAACACCAAGGTTGCCAGTTCGATCCCTGCATGGGCCACTGTGATCTGCACCCTCCTTAAAAAAAAAGACAAATGACGAACTGGGAAAATATTTACAATATATGTAATAAAGGGATAATAACTACATGTCAACAAAAAAAATTAATAAAGGGGGAAAAGGCAATTCACAAAAGAACAAATCCAAATAGACAATAAATAAAATGAAAAATGCTTAACTTCATTAGTAATAAAATAAATGGAGATTAGAGATACAATTTTTCTTGCCTTTCAAATCGACAAATGACACTATTCAATGCAAGTGACGAAAAACAAAGTACTTTCATGGGGCTGTAACTTTTCTGGAAAACAACTTTGCAATAAATTTCAAGAGTCTTACAAATAATTAATTCCCTTTGACCCAGTAATTCTACTTGTAGGATTCTATCCTGAGGAATTAATTTTTAAATGTACACAAAGTTTTATATATAAGAAGCACCATTTATAAGAATTAAAAACTAGAAACATTATAGACTATTAACTATAAGAAAACAAAGTGTGATACTACATTTATGTGATGCTATCATTAAAATCATATATTTTTAAAGAATAGTTATCGTCACTGGAGGAAAGGCTCACAATATAATATAAAGTGAAGGCTCACAATATAATATAAAGTGACGGAAAAAAGATTATAGCATATGCATTCTGGAAACAGGGCTGAAGACAGATCTGGCTTCTGGTGAATGAAATTGGGAAAAAGAGGAACTTTCACATTTTACTGTTCTCTTTCTCTTTTCAATGAGTAATAATAACAGTAGTATCCGTACAACTAAAAATAATGTGAATGTTTACTGTGGGACAGGCATTGTTCTATGTGTTTTATGCTTATGTTCTCACTTAATCTTCACAAGAGCCTGAAGAGGTAAGTACTATTAATATCACCCCCACACACACACAATTTACAGATAGGAAAACTGAGGCACAGAGAGAGGTCAAGCAATTAGCCCAAGGTAGAGCTAGGATTCAAGTGTGGAATTTTGACTCCAGAGTCTTGCTCTCTCTGACTACAGCACTACTTACGACGTGGGGCCTGTGGTCATATATTTGTAGCATTGTGTTTGTAAATTAAGAAATTGATCCCACCTTGCCCTGGCAGTCCTTTATTCTCCCACCTAACTACATAACTCCCTGATCACTTTAAGTCCTTACTTGTGACATTCACAATGAATCCTACCTACCCTGAGCACCAGGTTGAAAATGGCAACCTGCCCCTCCTCTGTTTTACTCTCCTTTATGGTTTCCATAGTATTTATCTAGCATATTATATCATTTTCAGATTCACCATATTACTTCTGCCCACCCATCCACCATTGTGAACTCCACTAGGTCAGAGGTTTTTGTCTGTCTTACGAACTGATGTGTCACGACCTAAAAAGGTACTGGCACAAACTAGGTGCTCAACAAATATTTGTGAATTAAATTAAGTTTTTAAAACATAGCATGATTCCCATTTCGCGTTCTTATGTTAAAGCATAAACATGTATACACATGTGTATGGAGGGCGTAGAAGAAAAATATTTCAAAACGTTAATGGTGATTTCAAGTGATATTTTTTCTTCTTTGTTTCCCTGTGGTTTTATTCCCAAAATCCGAAGTTAAAATGTATTATTTTATCATGAGAAAATTGCTTTTTAAAAGTCTCTCCTAAACCTCGGGTAACATACATTGCCACGCACAGCGAATTAATTGTCTTTGCTGCGAATGTCATGAAGCCAGTATGAAAGGCAATCGACTGTTGGAGAGGTATTGATGGTCTTTAAAAAAAAGAAAATTGCTTTTAAGTAATCGCCCAGTATTTTTGTGGCGGTGAAATATTTCTTAAAGGAATAAAAATCGCGGGTCGGCCACGGCATACCCGGGGAACACATCCACCTAGCAACCGGAGCCGAGCTGAAGCGCAGCACTGCGCCTTTAATTCCCTGGTTGGGGGTGGTGGTGGTGAATTTCCGCCCCCCAACGGCCCTGGTGGCAGCTGTCACCTGTAAGGCGAGCACCGAACGCGGGGGATGGAGCCCAGCGCCCATTGGACAGAATATAAAGACAGAATCCTACCCCGAAAAAAGGGGGCCGGGCAGCGCGGCGGCGGTGGGCGCGCGCCGCGGCCCCCAGCGCTTTCCTCCGGGAAACACCCCGGCCCTGCGGCGCGGGCGCGACCGAAGTCCAGCTTCAGGGATACGCCCGTCCGACCTCGGTGAAAACTACCAGGTGAGCCTGGCCGAGGCTGACGTGATTCCCGGAACCTCCGCCCCGGTGGGTCCCAGCGGGCGCCGCGACGTCCACCTGCCCCGGCAGCTGGGAACCGAGGGCGGGTGGGAGGGGGCGGCCGGCTCCCCTCCGGGCAGGGACGGACCATGGCGCTCGCTGCGGCCGCCGCTGCGGCGACCCAGGCGGCGGTGCTGGGCTTCCTGCAGGAGCACGGCGGAAAGGTGCGCAAGTCGGAGCTGGTGAGCCGCTTCCAGCCGCTGCTGGAGGCGGGCGACCCGCGCGGCCGCGCCGCCCGCAGGGACCGCTTCAAGCAGTTCGTCAACAGCGTGGCGGTGGTGAAGGAGCTCGACGGCGTCAAGTTCGTGGTGCTGAGGAAGAAGCCGCGGCCCCAAGAAGGAGCAGAGCCCCTACCCTCCTGCGTCCCCAGCACCCCTGAGGCACCATCCTCACCATCGAAGATCACTTCAGTCTCACACGGGGAAAACGCTGCTTCGGGGGCTCCGTCCTTGGCCTCGGTGCAGTGGGCAGTGGAAGCACCTGAGGACCCGGCCCCGCCGTCAGAGCCACAGAACACCCCCGGGGCTCCGGCCTCTGAGCCCACTCAGCCGACTGGGGAGCCGTTGATAGGCGCGGCCCAGAAGTCAGGGGGCGCCTCCGATTCCAGGCTTCCAGCCTTTGAGCTAGCCCAGCCCACCGAGGGCCCCTCTGCAGACGTGGCCCCACCTGGGGCGCCGTCGAAGGCCACCTTGACCGGCGCAGGGCCGCCAAACCCGGAATCCGGGCCTGGGGCGACGACAGGGCCGCCACCACCCCCTAGGCGCGCGCCTCCGCAGAAGCCCTGCATGCTGCCGGTGCGCTGCGTCCCTGGCCCCCCGGCGTTTCGGATCCGGGCCGAGGAGCAGGGCCTGCGCCGGCAGCTGTCAGAGGAGCCGAGCCCGCGGGTCTCCCCGCTGCTGCCGCGGCTGATCTCGGTAGAGGAGTCTGCCTTGGGCCTCAGCCTGGGCCCCTCCCCGCACCTGAGGCGCCTGTCGCGCGCCGGCCCGCGCCTGCTGACCCCCGACACCGAGGAGGTGCCCCCCGCGCCGCCGCCGTCCCCGGTGCCCCTGGAGCCGGCCGAGCACGAGTGGCTAGTGCGGGCGGCCTGTGGCCGCTGGACCCACCAGCTGCACGGGCTGCTGCTGCGCGACTGCGGCCTGGCGGCCAAGTGCGACTTCATGTCTGGTTTCACGGCCCTGCATTGGGCCGCCAAGAGCGGCGACCGCGAGATGGTGGTGCAGCTGGTGGAAGTCGCGCGGCGTGGGGGCGCGCCAGTCGACGTGAACGCGCGCTCACATGGCGGCTATACGCCACTGCACCTGGCCGCTCTGCACCGCCGCGAGGATGTCGCCGTGCTGCTGGTAGGCCTGGGTGCACATGTACACGTGCGCGACCACAGTGGGCGGCGCGCCTACCAGTACCTGTCGCCCGGCGCCTCGTATGCAATGCGCCGTGTACTGGGCGACCCCCGCCTGCAAAGCTCTACGGAACTGGATGCGATTGGTGGTGGTATTGGCAGTCACGCGGCCCGGAGCCCAGTGCAGGTTGCCGCCACCATCCTCAGTTCCACCACCAGCGCGTTCCTGGGTGTTCCGGCCGACGACCTGCTGCCCCATGACCTGGCACGAGGCTTCAAGAAGTCAGGCTCCTTCAGCAGGTTCTTGGGTGCGTCGCCCATTGTTCCTCGTAAAAAGACGAAGATTCGAAGTGGCCTGCCAGCCTTTTCAGAAATCTCTCATCGATCCACTTTGGGGCCTTTCGCTGGTCTAATGCTCAGTCTGCCCTTACAAACTGACAGTCCCTGAGGCTATGGCTTGGTTGAGGCTACCGGGCCTGCCCCTCACAGTCTAAGCCTACCCAAGATAGCGGCCCAACACCTTCAGCTCCATCCAATTTCCAACTTTGTCCATTGCGGCCTGTTTTACCAGGTGGGCCTAGGCCTTCAGCTTCTCTTTGAAGCTTGACTTGTCTCCAGAGATGGGAATCAAGATCTCACTGAGAGCCTTCTATGAAGAACTCCAGAAGTCAGGCTTGAACTTTGGAGAAAACTTGAAATTTAGGATCAAAGGTTAAGGGGCGGCAGCTGGTCTGGTCCCTGAATGAATTAACCCAGTGCCTCTGCGTCTATACACTCCCAAGCCAGAACTAGTTGCAAGGATCTCTTTAATTGTGTGATGTTGGGTGGTTGTCAGCTTTAAGATACCAGTGGTGGTTTTATAATTTGATGCTTTTATCCTGTTTTTAAATTGAAATGAGGTAAAACAATGTTCATAATAACCTTTTGAAATTATATTTTTCAATTTTTAGGGAAAATGTTCAGACATTTTCAATCTTTTGCTAAATATTTTGGAATTCTATTTTTAAAAAATAATATGATCAAGATCTAAAGGAAGTTAATCCCAACCAACAAAACCCTTAAATGTCTATCTACCTCATTTTAGGCAATCAAGATTCTAGAGTCTTGAAGGCAGAATATAACCGTTGTGAATGTAATTTCAGTTGTACTGTGAATGCTAGATATTAGGAAACAAGTGCGTCTTGGGAGTAAAGATGATATAACAATAAGAGAAGAGACATTTGGGCAAATACTTTTAATTCGTGGTTGTCTTTTTGGTGAAATGTAAACATGTGTCTCTGGCACTGGTGGGTGGCCATTTTGATTTGGCGTGAATATTTAACTTTTTAAAATGTGATTTATTTGTGAATTGCATTGTTGTGCCATGTTTCTGAATTTGTGGTTTTCAAATCTGGCTGAGCCTTTCAGTGCAGTAGGTGAATATGCAAAGTTGGGCCGCCATTCCAAAAAAATGTCATAACATTACACCAGAAAAATAATTGGTTAAATTGTAATGAATATAATTAAGGACCAACTATTTTATATGGAAGTTCTGTACAAACAGAAAGTACTGATATCCATTTTTAAAAACTATTGGAAAGCAAACAACTTATTCCAAAACAGCAAATGCAGAATCTCTTTGCTCATTGACTTTAGAGGGGTGACTTAACGTCTCTAGACCTTTGCTCCTATCTGTAATTGAGAAGGTTTGTAGGTATTGCCAAGATTTCCCAGGTTCAACACAGTGTAATTACAGTGACTCTTTTTCTGTTTTAAAGATGTGGAATCTATTTGCTCAAACAACCTTTTCTATATCATATGGTGGTAATGCTCTGCTTTTGCAAATTGTGTTTGCATGTCATTAGTTATATCAAATAACATATGGGCTCCCTTCCCATATAGGTATCAGTGAAGCCTCTGAAATTATTTAAGGCAGTCCTTAATGGAATGTTTTGATTCAAGCAATGAAATAAAGTCTCCCATTTTGTTCCTGGTTACATGAGGATGTCCTTCCATGAAACCCTCTACAGCTCTTGCTACTGTGTTTTTCTTTTCTTCTCTTTTTATCTACTTAACTTCTTCTTTTCTCCTCATCCTTCTTCTGCCACTTTCAAGCATTCTATTATTGAAAGAGTCAACCAAACTCAGGAGTCAACCAGACACAGATAAGGTAGCCAAAAACTATAGACAATTAAGCCCTGAGCTGACCTTTCCCACCTTCCTTGCCTGGAACTCTAGTTAAGCTGCATAAATTATTTTTAAATGCAAATTAAATCTTCTGCCTCTGCAGAAAAATTGTGGGAGGCAATAATTATAGCAATCTGAGTAGCTGAAGATCTAGAAGACGAATAAAATATTAGAGATTTCCCATGGTAAAAGAGAGGCTTGACTGAGACACGGTAACAAAGGTCATAAACAGGTATGACCTACCTTGAGAAAGATCAAAATCTAAACCAGCAAGGAAGTAATAACAGTAACTAATGTTTATTGCATACTTAGAGGAGGGTTATTTGAACTGCCAGAAGAGAATCTTGGTGTTTCAAAAGGGTGTGTGTATGCCTTCCAAGTGAGATAAGACATTTAGCAAGAGTTTAGGATCAATAAGCCTAAAACTCAGGTGTTAGAAACCATTGTTGTTGTTTTTCTTGCAGGCCAAGACTTTCTGAAACTATAAGGTAAGTTAGTAGGAAATTATGGTTTGATGTGCATATGGGAAGTTTTCAAGAGCCATATATCACCTAGCAGGAGGTACACCTGTGGAAGGGTATTTCCAACAACTGACGCAAAAAATAATTGTTTATAAGTTAAGGCAATTTAGCTGGTTAGAATTGTCACAGGGAAGAGAATCACTCCTTTTAATGGGGGAGAAGTTAATTGTTGGCGTAGATTCGTGTGAGTCATAGGCAGAGCAAGCTTTTAGATAAAGTTTTACATTTCCTTCAGAGGAGGTTGGAGGTAGTTCTTGAACATATCTCACCTAATGGAGACCAGGGTGTGGGTAATGCATACATGAGCTGTGTTTATTAAGTGCCAGGCACGATTCTAAACACTTCACAGGTATAAAGCATAAACTTGTAAGGTATATACTGTTAATATCTTGATTTTTAAACTGAGCCTGGAGGAGTTGTAAGTTGTTCAGGCCTCTCAGCTACTAAGTATCAGAGTCTGGATGGCATCCTGTGCTCTTCCCATTACAATGTCCTGTTGCAGAAAAGCAAGGTGGTCTCAATCTCAGCCCTTTGCTCATTTAGTGACCTTAGACAAGTCACCCAATTCTCCAAGCACCATCTCCCTTTTCTATGGGACACGACTGACAGGACCTGTCCTACAGGCTGTGGGGAGAGGAGCATAGGGGATGAGAAGGTAGAGCACTTTAGGGACCACAGTACCAACCTGAAATATTAGCAGAGGTGCCAAGTTGGTCCCGTAGGCGTATCTGGCTGCATTCCAAAACCAAATAGCTCTGATTTGCGGCTTTGCTTTACAAGAAAGATCACATTCTTTTACCATGTTAATAATTGTATACATAAATAACAATCGACTCTGCTAGGGAAAACATATTCCCACAAAAGGAAAATTATTCCATATTCTGTATGTAATATCACTTTAGTTCAAATAGATATAACAATGTCTTTCTTAATTCACTTTCTTCAAGAATCCCTACTCTGACCTGCTAGACCTAAACAATGGTCATTCACCCCTCACCAGACAGTTACAAAGCTAGGCCCACCCAGGACAGGAATTCTCCCCCATTTTTGTTTGGCCTTTTCCTAGAAGAAATTACTTGACTTTGTTAAATGTTTGCATACATAGACTCTATTGCTTCCCAGGTAGTTTTTGGCCTCGAACCTCTGTCCTGGCCTCACCCTTCAGGCATTGCCACACCTCTGGACTTGAACCCTGAAGCAGAGGTGGCCTCAGGTGTGACTGCAGGGAAGTGGAAAGAAGGAAGAGGGAAGGGTAGGGAGGTGCAGACCTATCCTTCAGAGGAAAAGCAGAAAAAAGAAAAAGTCCTCCTCGTAGGAAGTCGATGCTGATGGGAATTTCAAAACAGGTACCTCAACTTGACGTGCAGGTCGGCTGTGACACTAAAACCACAGGGTCTTTGCAAGGGAGGAGTGCTGTATAGCAATTGCCGTCTCCACCCCCTAGACTCCCCTTTCACCTCTCCGCTCTGCGGTCGTCAACCACTGTTGACCTAAATTCCCTCTTAAACTTCTGATTTACATGTGAATGAACAGCTAGCGATTTGTCGCTGTGAGCGTCTCCGAGGTGGTCGCCAGCCGCTCGCGGAGGTACGTGCTGTGCGGAGCAGGCTGTCCAAGGCAGATGGCGCGCGGGTTTGGGGCATGCGGAACATTGCTTCCCTATTCCGTTTTCAATTTGCTGTCTGAAGGTGAAAAGTACACTAATTACATCCATATTAGGAGCAGCAGCGGGAGCGAGATGAAGCGAGCGGGGGAGGCCGCCGTGGGCCTGTCCGTTGCCCAGCAACAACCCCAGCAGCAGCCCGCGGTCCGCAGAGCCAGTGGGCACCGCCGCGCGCAGCGGGGCTGGGGGGCGGGTCGAACAGGCGGAGGCGCAGGCTGTTTCAGGAGGTGGGGGGCAGAAATCCCAACAGAAACCCATGAAAGTCTCTGATCCACCCTGGGGAACTTAAGGCTTGTTTTGCTACTGATACTCGAGATCAACGGCCCCCGCTTCCCTCCTCCACTTCTCATTAACCAACAACAAAGGAAAGCGAGCCAGTCTTCCCAGGGCTGTCTGGATAGGATTGCTTTCCGGCAAAAAAAAAAAAAAAAAGACCCAGACAGTCTTCAGGTCCAGCAGGGCCAGGAAAGTCCCTGTGGCTCACCCCAAGGCCTGGTAGCTGGAGAGGTTCGGGGTGGTCAAGTGTAAGTAGCACCGTTCATAAGGAGAACAGTGCCCTCTGCTGGCAGCATCGTAGAGGGTGGAATTGACCCCGCTTCTGGGCCCTCCAAAGGTCTTCGTTTGTGGTGCCAATACCGAACCACCTATTCTTGCCCTCTGAAGGAATAATGATGTGGAAGAGAGATAAACTGAGGCAGGAAGGAGACAGAGGCAAGATGTAAGGGCCGGCGCAGGAGGTGTGGCCCTACTTTGGTGGCTCCCCCGATCTGGTAGGGACAAGCACAGAAGCCTCATATTTTCCCGTGGAAAATCCCAGCACAAAACCAAAGTGCAGTTTAACGGGCCATTGGCCGACGCTGCTCCCTCGGCCCATGCCTAGAAATGCTTTGTCTGAAATACACAATTTCCACTTGCCTAATGGACACCGTGAAGTGTGTTTCTAAGAATATCACAATGGGAGAATGTGATGAGAACTGTGCAGGGCAAAAGGCAGAAATAAGTAGATTCCATCCAGAATGTGTATGAAAGCAAAGCTGCCCTACTAGGCTGAGGACCTCGGAGTGGAGGCCCCGCTCCAAGCATAATGTTAGAACCTGTAACTGGCTCAGCAGGAACCCCATATGTTTTTCATAAAAAGGCACAATGTCCACATTGTTCAGTGCTCAATAGCACGACTGTTATAACTAATGCTTTTGCTATGAATACGACTATTTAAAATTCCCAACCAGTTGCACTTAGTGACAATACACATCAGAAAACAAGCCCAGAAGCAGAGATTTCTCACTTTGGGGTCAGTTGGCTTTAAATACACATACACAGCCCTTTTAATATGCCCAGCTTCCAAAAATACACTGAATGTTTGCATGGACAATTGTTCTTGTCCCTGGCGTTTGCAGCTACAAAGACCAAAGCAGATTTTCACACATGTACTTGAGAATTTAGCATTGATTCTGTGTACACAGGGCCCGTGCAGAGCAGAGGGTACTGCAGGCTCTATGTTTCATACGACTCCAGTACCTAACTCCCCACTCCCAACCCCAGCCCTCCCCCAGATCGGTGTCTCCAGCACACAGGGGAGAAGCCTTTCCAGGTCCTCAGCCCCTACCTGATAGGTGCCCAGGTCCCCCGTGCCTCACCACCTACTGGGGTCTCCAAAGGGGAGTGGGATAAAATGTTTTGATAACAATTGGAAGAGGAAGAAAGTTCTTTCTGGGCCATGGAATGAATGTCCCCAAATGTCCAAGTGTACTGAACCCATTGTCCATTTGGGGAATTTCCCTACCTCTTGAGTCTTGAAGGGAGGCAGTCCCCCACTTCCACTACTGACATTGGGGACTTGGGTAAAATCAGCAAAGGAGACCTGGACTTAGCCAATCAGGCCTCAGCGTTTGTACTGATGCAGTCCCCAGCACAGCTAGGGATTACTGGTGGCAGTGGAGTTGAGGGCCCAGCACCCTCCTGGTCCCTCCTGTTTTCAAGTCTGGTTCTCCAGACTTCCTTAGTGACTCGTTCAGCAAATGCCTCTTCTGGTGGTCAGGCAGGGTTGGCATCTGCAGTCTGTAAACAAGATCCCTCCCCTAAACTATGTTTCAGGTGACACACACACTTCTTGCATCAATTTTTATTGAGAGGAAAAAAGACTGTTTTGCTAAGTTGACGTGCTCCTCTGATTGGTCTTCTCTCCCTCCAACCAATCCTGACTGAGCCCCTCTCCGATCACAAAAAGAGGGAATACTGCAGTTTTAAAAATCCATAAATTAATTTCCAAATAATACACAAGACTTGGGTGACACCACATGACAACACTTGGGAGAAGTATCCTGGGAAGGCCCGGCCCGGGTCATCCCCACCCCAAGGGAAAAGCACCGGGTAAACCAGGGTCACCCCCAGTTGCATGGGTGAGAAGTAGGGGCAATGCTCCCTAACTTCACCGCCTGTAATTAAATGAGAGAAGGAGGGAAGGTCGGTTTATTAGGAGGATGGGTGCCTGGGGACCAGGCAGGACTGGGAGATGGGGGACGATGACCAAGGTCACTCCTGATGATGTCCAGTTGGTCCTGAAGGAGCCGGACCCGCTCGTCCAGGCTGCGCTGCTGGGCCAGGACGGCGGCCTTGCCGGCCAGCAGGGCACAGTAGGTGCGCAGCTCCTGGGCGGGAAGTGCCCGCACCAGCACCTCCCGCAGGGCCCGCTCGCGCCGAGCTACGTGTTCCTTCAGCTCCCTGGCGTCCTCCTGCTGCCTCTTCAGGAGCCCGAGTCGCTGCAGCAGAGAGGCCTGGAGCCGCAGGGACAGGGCGCCGTAAGCGGGGTGAGGACGCCTCACCGACCGGCTCTCCCGCAGTCTGAACCCCTTTACCTGCTCGTCAGGGTCGCCGTCTGCGGTCGTCCGGGCCAGGGCGCGGCGCACGCGGGCCAGGCGACTGCCCAGCAGCAACAGGAGGCCAAGTACGCGCTCTAGGTCGGCCATGAACCGGCTGAACCGCTCTAGTTCACGGGGTGCACAGGCCTGGCCTACCACAGCCTCCAGCGCAGCCCCGCGCCTGGCCCAGGCCTGGGCTGCCTCCTGTAGCTGTTCCTGCTCTGCCTGAAGGTCCTGCAGCATCTTTTGGAGGAGGTCCGCTAGCTCCACCTGCAGGGAGGTGGGTATTTAAGTCTGGGGCCGCTGACTTAGCTAAGACTCTGAGTTCATGTTCCATCCAGCCTCCACCAGCCCCACCACACTCACTTTCTTAGCTTTCATGCTGCTATTTGGCTCAGGGAGACCCTGGCCACATGGCTGGTCAGGCACAGGGTGGGTGGTAAGGTTTTCAGGCGTTCTTTCCTCCTGAGAAGTTGGCAGGAGCTGGGTAGAGCTAATTAGACAGGACCTGGAGACAAAGCCAGAGCTCCCTGGGTTGTTCTGCCCCAGAATGCAGGGGCTTAGAATTCTGAGTCCCTGGTGCCCCTCACTCACCCTGGCTCAGAAGTACCAGCTGCCTGCTCTCCAGCCTCCCCACAGGCTGGCCTCATTGCAGCCCAAACCTCAGCTAAAGGAATCAGCCCATCCAGCAGGTCAAGGGGTGGCTCTGGGCTGGGATAGGAGGTGAGAGTGTCACTCAGAGAGGGATCCAGTCTGGCCAGCTCCTGAACCAGCTCCTCAAGACGCGGACTAGGCCAAGCTGGCCTGGAATCAGGCTGGCCAGAGCCCCAAGCCAGGGCAGTGTTGTCAGGAGGCCCTAGGGTATCACTGCTTTGAGGTCCCAGGGCATCAACTGAGAGAGGTTTGAGGGCGTCACTCTCTGCAGCTGCGGGGGTGTCAGTCATCAGCAGTCCAGTGGAGTCAATGGTTGGGATGTCACCATTTGCAGTCCCAGTGGGTCTACAGCATGTGGGCCTAGAGACACCCACAGAACCGTTTACCCCCTGCCAGTAGTCATCTGCCCCTGTAGTCTCTGGGCACTCATGGAGGGGTTGCTCTGGAGGGACTGTAGGCTGGTCAGGCCTTTGTCCCAAGCCAGCTCCATACTGCTGGTCAGAGGCATGGACACTAGAAGTGGAAGAGACACTGAGTCAGAAAAAGCTCTGGCCAAAGACCAGTGTTGGTCTCTCAGGGCCACCTGCCCCCACCCTTACCCCATCACCTGGGCTCCCAGGCTCCAGCTAGGAGAGGGTTCCCTGACCCCCCCCCCCCGAATTTTGTAGCTGTATGTGGCAAAGAGGTGTCTCACTCTGCTTGGAAGCAAAAGGGAATTCACCTGGTTGGGAGCCCCAGGGGGTCATGGGAGTCTGGAGGTGATCTCATTCTGACCAGCATGGCTTCTTCCAGGAAAACTTCATCATCAGGAAGGGAGGGGAGCCGGGAAGACACAATGCAGGTCTCTGGGACCCTCTGGTCACAGTCAGTGGCACTGCTCTGGGGGCCATCTGTAGGACATACCACTGCGGCTTCCTTCTGAGTTAGGAACCTGGGGGCAGAGACTCCGAACTAACCACAGTGACCAGGAGGGAAGCTCTTAGTGCTGCACCAGACAA
Organism: Rhinolophus sinicus; assembly: GCF_036562045.2. Classification (NCBI taxonomy): domain Eukaryota; kingdom Metazoa; phylum Chordata; class Mammalia; order Chiroptera; family Rhinolophidae; genus Rhinolophus; species Rhinolophus sinicus. The sequence goes on from NC_133759.1 coordinate 75,942,099, forward strand.
ACAGTAAGGTGTTGGGGGGTCGGGTGCTAGGGGATGTGGTCTGTAAAAGACAGAGTCAGAAGGCTCAGAATGAGGGTAAGTGGGAGGCCCTCTTGGTTCTTGGGCAAGAGCGATGAATGCTGCCTCCTCCCAAGAGTAATCCATGTCTCTCACCTGGAATTTTTGGTCTGAAACGATCTGGGGGGTTCTACTCCGTGGGGAACAGCCTGGAAAGGCAAACAGTTGGATGAGATGTGGCTCCAGTTTTCAGTCTCCCAGATGCCCCCACCTCAAGCCTGTAGCCCTTCTCTTTCATACCTGGACAATGGGCACGGCCCCTCCTGCACCTCCCCAGGGACCCAAGCCTTTTCCTGAAGCACTCCTGCGAGCAGGCCTGTAGGTGCTGAGCTTCAAGGACCAGGGTCCTGGGTCCTCTGTGCCTCGGGGCAGCCATCTGATCTGGTGACCTTCGAACTCTGACATCGCCTGATGCTGCAATTCCTTGGGCTCCAGCCTGGGGAGGCCAGAGCTGGAGCAGGCCCGACCGGAGCATTCGCCGGCCAACCCACCGCCCCGACCCACGCGATCCAGCTCCCCTGGCTCCGAGAAGCACCACTTCTGCTGCTGGTTGGCGAGGCGGCCGCGGCCGGCGGTTCCCGGCGCGGGGGCCCCGGAGCGCGCTGGCTCCCCTTCCCCGCCCGGGTGGCCGAGCGAGGCGGAGCGCGGGTGCACCGCGGGGGGCCGCGCGGGGACCGCGGGCCGCAGGCGGGCAGGCAGGCTCATGCGGAGCTCCTTGCGCTGGAAGGACGTCTCCCGGAGCACTCGCCGCTGCGCGCCCTGCAGCCGCTGGCGGTAGGCGGCCCGCGAGGCCGGTGGGCTGGGCGGTTCGGTGGCTCGCGCCGCAGCCTCCGCCTCGGCGGCCAGCGCATACAGCAGCGGGGTGGCCTGACGGCTGAGCGGCCCCGGGGCCCCCTGGACCTGTGGGGGACGCGGCCCACTGCGTGCGGCGGCCGCCGATCCCGGCTGCGGGGAGCTGCGAAGGGCCGCGGCGGGCGGGGCGGGGGCCGGACCGCCCCACACCACACGCACATAGTCCCAGTCTAGGTACGGAAGGAGGTCGCTCCCCGGCGACGGCGTGCGCGGCTCAGCACCGCCCGAGGCCGTGGAGAAGGAGCTATAGGCCGAGTCGGCGCGCGCGGACAGCCGCCGCAGGTCCAGGCTGCGCGTGGATGAGGCTGGGGAGGCGCGGTCGCCCCCAGGACCCAGGGCCTCCATGGCTGCCTGGAGGAGCGCTGGGCTGGCTAGCTCTGTTGGGGCCTGGAAGAACAAAGATGGGGTGGTGGGTGAGAAGCTCAGGGTAAGGGTTAGGACAGCCTGCTGGCCCCACCATCACGGACAGCCAGGTACTTACACATCTCCCTGTCCCCAGTCGCAAGCGCTGGCATTACCCCCCAGGTCAAGGATGTCATGGGCAGTAGGACCAGCTCCAGAGAGCAACTCAGGGAAAGGAACTGGCGACTGGCCCATGCTCCACTGGGGCTCTCCTGGCTGGCAGTCCCCCCCCCCCCCCCCACACACACACACTCACTATCCTGGTACCTCCTGGAGCGCTGAGAATGTACCCATGCTCCTTCCCTCCCCAACGCTGTCACACCCAGGCTACTTCCTGATGTTTTGTTAGCTTCTCCTTGTGATCTTTCCCTGATAAACAATGGTCAAGAACGTTCTGAGATCACAAGGGAGCCAAGAAAAGAGGGGGAAAGACCCAGGTCAGGTGGCAGGGGCAGCTTCACAGCCTTACTCCCTCCCTCTGTGCCAGTATGTTCCAGGTGCTTTATATAAATATTTATCTTGCTCCTCCCAACTGCTATCTGCATTTGATAGATGAGGACACCGTGGTTCTGAGGGGGAAATGATTTGCCCAGGAGCACACAGCTGGTAAGAGGCAGAGCCCTGCCTGGAATCTGGGCCTGCCTCCAAGCTCACTGCAGCCAGAGTCAATTTCCTAGAAGCAAACCCTGCTGAAAGCCAGTCCTCCCCACCCTGCCCCACCCCCTAGATGCCTGAAACTTCCAACACAGCCCAGACTCTACTGTGGGAAACAGTCACCCCCACCTTCCCTCAAATTACTGGCAGATTCCAGAATAACACAGTCCCTGCTTCAGAGACTGCCTTTTGTCCAGGAGTGACATGCTCACCCCCTTTTGTCCCGCTACTCTTGCCTGCTGGTAGGGCTCAGCTCAGAGGTCTCCTGACCTTTTGGGATCCCTGCAGTGTCCTGAGCTGCCCCCATCACAGCGCTCATCACCCTGCGTTGTCATTGTTGGCTTGCCTGTGACCCTCTTCCCATTCCCACCCTGAGCTTCCTGACGACAGGCCCTGCACGTACTCATCTCTGGACCCTTAGTGCATAGCATGTAGCTGACGTTAAAGAAATATTTGTTGAATGGCAAGGAAAGAAGTCGACTTGCAAGGAGTAGATAGGGGCGAAAGAAGCGGGCTTCTTTGTTAATGCCCCTCCTTCTCCCCTCCCTAGTAATCTTTTCCGGGGAAGGGGACAGACTGGGTGAGGCAGTTGCCCCCATGGGCACTGACGAGGCTATTCATGCATTATTAGGAACCAAAAGAGCAGGGAAGCACAGCTTAGAGCAGGACGGGGCAGACATCTATTCCTCCCCAGCATAGAGAGGGAGCGAGAGGCGAGGAGTTGGGTGGGTGGGAGTGCCTGGGTCCGAGGTGAGAGCAGCTTTGAGTCTTGGGAAGCTGGGGCATCCTATGGGCTGTGGGGCGTTTGGGGTAGGGTGGCCTTCCCTGAGCTGCTTGGTGGGGAGTGCAGAGGAGGGTGGCCTGCAGCTAGGGTAGAAACTGAAAAGCAGGCTCATTTGAGCCTCCTAGACACTAAGGGGTCACCCTTCACTCCTTCCCTGAGGCAACAGATGCTACGGATTGCTGGTCAGGGCAGGTAGGGAGGTTAGTGGGAGGCTATGGTGTTTCCTAAAAGGGAGAGGCAGTACCTGCAACATTCCCAGGAAGGGCTTTCCGCTGACCTGGGACCAGACCATCTTGACATCACCCACCTAGAGGCATCTTTATGCCCACTACGGCCAGCACTGCAGATTGGGTCTCACTCCAGCTTAGGGACCTCTTTGCAAGTGTTTCTACCCTCTGGACTTCAGGAAGGTAAGAAGCTGCACTGAACAGTAGCCCTGTCCCTGGGCAGAAGTCACCTCCTCTAGGAAACCTACCCTAACTGCCCAGACACCAGCCCCTCTCTTTCTATCCTCTGGCCCCACTTGGGAGCACTGTTCACCCTGGCTCATGCCACCCATACCTGCCCATGTTGGCCTGCTGCACGTCTAGGCACTGGTGACTGTTCAAATACAAAGCTGTTTCCCCGAAAAAGGCCTTGAAAATTTGATCTTATTTGTGAGTTACTGTGTTGACAGAAGACTCTAAGTTCACTAAATAAAAACAGCTTGAATGGATAATACAAATGCGTATACACGTTTGCAATATACTTGTTACCCGAATGAAAGAGCCAAAGAGGAAAAAGAGAGAAAGATGACTTCCACATGCAGAGCTGGGGCCTGGGAGGTGGAGGTGCCAGGCTCAGGAAGGAGGAAGCTGAAACGGGGAGTAGCCAAGTGGTCCAGTGCTCCTTCAGTCTGGGGCCTGTGGGCTTTGCACTGTTTGTGGCAAGGCTGGCTGCTGGGAAGTGAGCACGTGGGTCTGGACTTCAGCAGAGAGGTTGGACCAGGCCAGCAGGCAAACCCAGGTTTTTAGTTAAGAGGTTGTTGGGGGAATAGATGAAGACAGCTTCCAGTGGGTAAAACCACACCAAGGCAATGGGAGCACATGCAGTTAAGGGGACCAGAAAGGCGCACAACCTCACACCACCAAAAACTATTGGGAATGAAGTGGTACCTCTCTCCAAAGCCACCTCACCTCTGACCTTTCTGTGGAGAGGTTGTCCAGGCCACCCCTCCCGGATGGTCTTCCCTCAGTACTAGGCTCACTGTGGGGCGCTCCTGCGTGGCAATCTCCTTGCCAGATTGAGTTTCTGGAACCTGGGCTGTGTCTTGAAACCCAGACCAGCTCTGGCCGGGCAGTCATTTGGGGAAGTCCCAAGACTTTCCCAGTCCCCAGCGGTATCCCATTCTCCCGGAAACTCTCGCTCTATGCCACTCAGGAAATGAGGGATGCTGATGGCACTTGGGGTAGGAGATCTCGGTGCTGTCGGACCACGCACGTACCTGGGCTTCAAGCTCTGCGAGTTCAGGAGCTAGAGGAGAGAGGCGCAGGACTGGCGACCGCAGGGGGCGGCAGAGTCACGCGGTGCGGCGGGTGAGCGGGATCTCGGGGACGCTGGGAGAGCGGATGGCCGCCGGCCCGCGCATTTCTCGACTTTTCCTGTTGGGTTCGCCGTCGGGGAGGGAGGACTCAGAACGCAAGCTGGGGGAGGGGAAGGGGCAGCGTGATTTTGAGCGGGAGGGACCCGATTCTCCAGCGGCTTCGAGGCCGAAGGGTGAGAGCGGGATGGGGGTGGGGGGTCGTGGAGTGAGACTTCCTGCGAGTTTGCGCCACCCGAGCACTCCCTCGGCAACTCCGGCCCCTCAGCGGGTCTGCGTCCTCCCCAACCTTCTGCAAAGAGCCGGGGCGCGCAGGGGCTCGCCTAGACTCGCGCAGCCCAGCCTCGGCGCGGAGTCCACACCTCCGGACCCAACAGCGCGTCGGCTGCTGCGCGGCCCTGCCGCCACCCCCGCCCCCGCCCCCTTCTCTCCGTGGGGCTCGCCCTTCCTCCTCCCGGGAAACCGGCCGCGGACCCCCTTGCCGCGCAATCCCTCTGCTTGGCCCCTGCCTCCTGGCCCCGGGCCTCGCCGCGTACCTGAGCTCCAGCCCGAGACGCGCTCATGGGCGCCCGCGGCCGCGCGGTGACATCAGATCCCCGGGCTCCGACTCCGGACCCCACCTCCAGGCTCCGGCTGCCGCGGGGGAGGCGCCACGTCCGGCCACCGGGGGCGGGAGCGCGGAGCGGCGGCGCTGCTCCGGGGGCCGCCCGCCCCTTGGTAGTGTCCGCTCGCCGGTCTAGCCCCGGGCCCAGAGAGTGGACACTCGTTCCCCGCCGGGCACAGACCTCTTGCTCCGGGCGGGAGAAGCCGGAGGATAGGGACAGGAAGGGAGACTACGGCGCTTGCCCACCCGCCAGCCTCCTCAGCGCGCATATTGCTCGGGCCCGGGGGGGCAGGCCCCTCGGTGGGGATGCCCAGGAAGGGCCCCAAGGCCCAAGACGGCCACCCCTTTCCTTTAAAGCTTGGCTGAGAAAACAAGCTCGCCCGGGGCTCATGCCTCTGTCCCTGTCCCTCTGAGTACGGTGCAGTTCGGATAGTAACAGACCTCTTGACCAACTTTCCAGAACTCCCATTTCCAAAACTCTTCCAGTTCTTAGACTCCCACCGTGAGCTCTTTTGTCCCATTTTTGCCCCCCTTTCTTTCCATTTCTCCCACTACCCCGCATCGGCTAGGCCCTCCTTGCCAGCTACCTGGACCAAACCGGGTACTGCTGACTTGAGTGGTCAGCAGTGGGAACATTGCTCTCAGTGTGCCCCTCAGGTGCTGGGCATATGCAGATCCCCTACGGCCTGGATAGGGTTCACAGGCTGGAGTCTGGCTATCAAGGTCCTCCCCTTTGGGGATCGCTGTCTTCAAAGAATGCTCTGCATTCATTTGCCACTGTGCTCCACCCCCCTGCTGTGTCCTCAGCCTCTCCGTCCCCTACTTTCCACACCTCTGTCCTATGAAGACTGCTTCTGCCGAGAAACGCTCCATCCGTGGAAGGGACTGTGAGCTTTTTGCTGAGCCCCTTCAGCTCTGGGGTCTCTCTGCTATTGGTGTGGGCTGCCCTCACTTCCACGGAATCAGCATGCCTGGGGGGCAGGGAGGGCATCCGTAGCTGATAAGGTTTATTGGTGGGAATAACTGGGACCCAGACCTCATGCCAGGGGTCAAGGCTATGGATTTCTGGAGGCACTGGGAGCCTGGGGAACTCTGTCTTCTTGGGTCTTCTAGGTGGAGGCAGCAGGTACCCGAGCCTGGATTCTGATTGGTGCCCTTCTGGCCCTGTTTCTTTTTCAAACACCATCCTGAGCCAGCCATCAGCTTCAGCTGGAGCTGGAGCTCTGGGCTCTAAGACAATGGCTCAGAAGCTCTTGGCTTTGAAAGACCTTTTAAGACCCGGATCCATGTGGTTGGTCTCAGAGCAATTTCACAATAGAGGGAACACAACCAAAAGCAAACAAAAAGGCAATTCAAAATTGCTCAAGTTTTTAATTTATATTTAAAAAACATATGTGTTGACAACCATGAAGTGGACACAGTGTCCACCGAAATTTTTATTACCCCACACCACCTTCCTGCCCCCTTAACTTCTCTTGCAAATGCTGCAGAAACTCCCTGCCTACCTCCCAGAAAACAGAAATCCTGCCCACGTACTCCTGGTCTCTTCTGAGGAAGAGAAAAGCAGTCCCTGACGTCTGGAAGTTGGCCTTGTACTGTCAGCTAGACCTTGGTGTTACTAAGAGCTGATCTGACACGCATAACCAAGGATTTGCTGTTGTCCTGTTGCATCTAAACAATTTCACAGGACATGAACCTCAGCCAAGACCCTCTGTGACCAGGCTGGATCAAGACAACAGCAAGACCACTCTGTATTCAGATCTGAACACACACAAACATGAACATTGCCCATGTCACAAAATGAGCAAACATCTTTCTGTCCTGTTTCATTGTAAATGCTGTTTCTTCACCAATTGCAGCGTTTAGCTTCGCTAAAGTCTTTCCTCTTTCTAGGTAAGATTTATTAATATACCCATTCATAGACTTGTTCTTGCTTCCTCACAGCATCCAACACCAGGAAAAGTCCTGCTCCTTTAATTCTCTCCAAAACCACTAACATAAGCCCAAATCCTGTAACTCCTTTCTAACGCCTTCTTACCGAGAGGCCCCTGGTTCCCCATGCTGTGCGTTCACCTGCATTGCAACAAGCAATAAACCCAACTTGGTGGTCTTTGCCTGGAGGGCATTGGCATTTCATAGCTCTTTATTACAAAACCCCAAAGAATCTTGGGGGGAGAGGAAAGGGGAAGAAACTGCTGCAAAGCTGGAGTCTCCTTTAGTGGCCACGGAGAGGATAGAGGCATGCACATATTTATCACATTTTTCCACTGCATAAAAGGACAGGTACCTGTGCTCCCCTGTATCTCAGTACTTTCCCAAGCCTGGGAGAGTTCTTTTAAAGAGCTCTGTAGGTGACAGTGCTTAGCCAGGGTGAGAGCCACAGACCTCCATGTTGCCATCCGGGCCCTATATAATGGGTGGGAAGGTGGTGGGTCTCCATTGCAGGTGGTTTGGCCCTTGTAACCTGAGCTGATGACACCACACCAAAGCACCTGCCCACCTCACAAGTCTCTGGTTTCTGGCTTTGGTGCCCACTCTCTCTCTGTTGGATTTAGAAGACATGATGTGACAATGGCTTGAATACCAAAGACCACATCTTTGCTGCCAGGCACTGTGCTAAATGCTCTACTTACCTTTTTAACCCTGTTATTCCTGAGACTTAGATTAAATACCTTGTCAAGGTCCAGTAGCTCATAATCAGTAGAGGCAAAATTTAACCCCTTGATGGCTAGTTCCAAAGGCTGTTTTCACATGACCAGTGAAAAGAATTGCAAGATGTGGGTGTCACGCAGCCTTTGTCGGAGAGCAGGATTTGTACTGCAGACTGAGCAGGACAAGAAAGTGAGTGGGCAAGAGGAGAGGTGTGCAAGACCCCAATCAGGAACCCCTGTGTGTCCTCAACAGGCTGACATATGCCTGGGCTGTGTCATATGTGGTCTCCAGGGGTTTGTTGTAAAGGGTTTGTAAAAACATTTCCTTCCATAGGTACCTTTTCAAGGTGTTCTGCACCTTGAGTTTGTTTTTGAAGTTATTCAAGGTTTTTAAAAATATATTATTTAAGTTATTTGAAGCTATTCAAGTTTTGTAAGCTCATTTAATATCAGCACATAGAGCTGTATCAGTCTTTACAACAGGTGTTTAGTCATCCATTGCATGGGCATAAACAAATTGGTTTATTTAACCCAATCCCCTATTGAGGGACATGTAGGTTAATCCAGTCTTTTGCTATTACTAATTCTGTAATGAATATCCTTGGCACATATTTGCTCACATTTTCAAGTCTACTTGTAGGATAAATTCCTAAAATATGAATTGAAAGTGGATTCTTCAGTGTCATCCACACCAGCTGACACCAAATTGATCAGAGAAGAACCACCCAAACTAGCCTTTTCTCAAAAAAGTTCTGGCCCTCAAAATCATGAGCAAAATAATTATAAACATGCAAGACACTAAATTTTGAAGTAGTTTGTTATATAGTAATAGATAACTGTAGCAGCGTATGTACATTTTTCATTTTGGTTGACACCATCAAATTTGTTACACATAGGTCATACAATTTATTCCCATCAATATATGAGCATGCCCATTTTCCTATGTCCTCACTAACACAGCACATTATAAAACTTTTGATCTCTGAAATTTGAAAGGTGAAAATTATGTCTCACTGTTTTAAGTTACATTTGTTTAAACAAATGAAATTGCACATCATTTTGTACACTTTAAAGCCATTTGTATTAACATCTGTGATCTGTCCATTTCCTCTGCACATTTTTCTAATGGATTATTAGTCTTTTTCTTATTGGTTTGTAAGATCTCTTTATATATTAAGCCAATTAATATGTTTTTCCTGTGTGGGAAATATTTTCCCAAATTTATGTTTTTTGACTTTGTTTGTGGTAGCAGTGAGTCTATAACCCAAGGTTGAAGCACATGTATCTTTCTTCTAGACAGCAGCTGCTTAGCTGTCTTAATTATTCAGAGACGGTTATGTATTGGTTAAAGTACATTACAGGCAAGAAATCTTTCAACAAAATTGTGTCTATTTTTGGAAATACAACAAAACATGAATCATTGCTTATACACAAATGTCTATTTAATTTGTAAATGTTCCCTTGGGGCAAGTTTGTTTGCTTTTAAATTATGCACTGAATTTACCACACTCGTCCAAAGACAGGGCTTTATGGGAAGGCAGCCTCAAGAAGATAATGCAGGGAGGAGGGAACATGTTCTTTCCTGTGGGGGCTTCTGACAAGCAGGGCCTCTGGGTGAGCCTGGGTAGGGACTGGTTGTCTCAGGGATTGAACCAAAGTTCCCTTTTAGATTAGCAGTTCTTGGAAAGGAATGCTGGGTTGTCACATTTCTACTGAGTACACATATGTCACCTTTTCCCTACAGACACTGGGTAACTCTCCAGCCTCTGTTTGATTTGCTAATAATAACTCAGCTTTTCTCCTCTAGCCGGGCCCCAAGCCCTAGGCCTTGGGACTAGTCCATCCTCCTGGTCTGCCCTCATTCAGATGTTACCCACACATCTTTGGACAAGAGAGGATAAACGAGATAGATGCATACAGGTTCTCTCCTGCCTACTCCAGTGGAATCAGGACAGATGACGCCAGGTGAGCTTTACTGCTTTGCTAGGCTAGTCTCCTGGGGCCCACATGAAAAGTATCCACTATGCTTCATTTTGGTTCTCAAGCATAGAAATTAACTCATGTTCTGAAGTAGACCTCCAACAGCATGGCCCAGAGAGGGCAACAGCTGGCTCAAGTGCAGGAATCATCAGACTACCCTTCTGTGTTCAGGCCCTTACAAAGGGGGAGACAGTCTGTAAAAAGCCCCACTCCTAAAAGTACCCTTCTGTTTGAGCTAAACCTCCCAGGTCTCTGGTCAGCATTTTTAATGAGTACAATTCAGTTCTAGAGCTCTGGGCCCAGGGCTGCACACGGAAGCTGTGTGCGGGACTTGGGCAGGGTTGGCTGACAGCATACCACATGCATGTGGGCTGAACTTTGGCTGTTGGCTCTGGAAATGGAGAACACATGTCCTTAGCATTCACTTAGAAAATCTTGGTTATTTTTAACTGACATATCTGGTCAGGTACTCACATGGAGGACACTTCGTTCTACAACTTGTGGGTGTACGTGTCTGGCATCCATCATTGTCTGTGTGCTTTTAGGACCCTACCAGCGGTGAACGTGACCACACACACGGACACAAAGTCTAGTTGGCAGCTCTGTGTACTTCAGAGACAGCATCAAGAGAAGTTAAAACAAAAAAAGTAGAAAGTTACTTTTGACTTCTCTAGCAAATCACATAACAAGATGAGGTGGGGGTGTGTCTATTAATTGCGTGTCACTGAAGGAATTCTGGGGTAAATAGTAACTAGCAGCAATTGCCTGGAAGGGGCAGAGATGCATTCACACAGGCTCATTGGCCAATGTCTGATTTCTCCCCGTGGAACAGTGTATGCTGCGTAGAGGGAAACCAGCATACGGAGAAAGAGAGTGTGAATCTAATGCCTGGCAGGCTAAGAGTGAGTGCTGGGAACTGGGAGGCCCTGGAGAGAGCCCCGCCTTCCTGAACCCCCATCTCCTCATCAGGAAAGCAGGGGAATGCAACTACTACATATTCGCCAGATAAAGACGAAATGAGATTTCATGCCATCTATTCAGCACAGGCTTACAGTAGGCCATCAGTAAGTGGCATCAGTTATTACTATTCCTCACTTCAGCTTCCCCCATGAGGAATGCAATCTTAACCGAGTCCCAGGCCCAATTTTATCTCGAAGGATTGCCTCATACGCCAGGGGTCTCCCATGGGTGTTGCTCATGCTCTTGGTAGCTCCTCTCCTAAACTTAGCTCACTACACCCCCAAACAGGACTGCAGTGGACATCTGAGCCCTTCCTTCTTGGGGGGACTCCCAAACTGCGTAGGTCTCGGGGAGTCAGACCCCTCCTCTCACTTTGAAAGACAGCTGAGCCACAGTGCAGGCCTGAGACCTGGGCTTGATGCCCCTATCAGGGCCTGGGACGCTCATGGGAATGACACAGAGATGCAGGGACAGGTGAGAAACTGTCAAGTCCAGAAGTGTGTGACAATGGTGGTCCGAACGTGTCTCCTGCTCTTGCTGCTCAGCCTCCTTTGGTTCCTGCCTATTTTCATAGGCTGGTCCTGCCTTCTAGTCAGTTCCATGAGCCACCAGCCCTCCTTCCAGTACCTTCCTTTTTTTTGAGTGAGTCAGGCACAGCTGGTTGCTGTTGCTTGAAATGAATAAGTTTCACATGGAGAGCCAAGACACCGATTACTATTGGGACACCAGTGATAGGCAGGAGGACAGTCTAGCCAGATTTGGGTGTTCAGAGCTACTCCTTCCTTGGAAGAAGCAACTACCAGGCAAGAGGGCAAGGGAGCTCTCCCACAGCTGCCTGGGGCTGAGGGAATGCAGTCCCTGCCCTTTGATGTGGCTGGATACCCCCTAACAAGTCTCACACGGTCTCAAAACTAGTGACTCAGGAAACAGGATAAAGCAGTACAGGAGAAACACAAGGCAGGCGAGTTCCTGGTCAGAGTCATAAACATTTGCTATAAAAACAAAAGCAAAATCTCCCTTCACAAACACAAAATCCAAGGCAAGAAAATTTGGAGACTGGTGGCTTTTGCCTATTCTTGCATAAAGAGGGTTGACCTGATTCTACCTGATTTTTCACACCAGCATGGGCCCAAAGACTAAGCTGATGTCAGGCCAAGACCCAGGAGCACAGGCTGGTGTCTGCCTGGAGACCCAGAAGCACAGGCTCCCATCCCATAGTTGCCCCCCACCCCCATAGATGGTTGGGCATATGCTGAGTTTTCCTCTTTTCTCCCCTCTCCCATTAGTAAATGCCCCTGGTAAAGGATCCATCATGATACTGAGTTATGCAATCCCTGAGCCAAGTATCACCTCCTCAGTGAAGCCTTCCTTGATATCCCTAGGCAGAGTTCATTGTTCCCTGTTCTACCTACTACTACACTGTAAAATGTCATTTACTTGTCTGTATGCCCCACTGAACAGATTGTGAGCTCTTGGAGGAAAGGACCAGGCTTAGCAGTCCCAGGCTTAAAACTAATATTGAAGCTTGTTGAATGGGTGCCTTTGCAGACCTGACCTCAGGGGAACAGCTGTGTCATTCCTCCGTTCTGTGCGTTCACGGGTGGTAGTAACATCCCAAGGATGGCCTCTTGGACCCTTGGTCTCTTGGACCCAGTGAGTAGCACGCATGCCCCTGCGCACATGATGGGGAAGGTATGAGGGAGAGTCTATACAAACAGCATTCTAGGCACCAAGTGGCCCTCCTATGGAAGTGATTGTGTAAAAGGAATTATTTAATCAGCAAGCAATTATCAAGTGTCCATGTCCCAACTGGCCCAAAGCTTAAGGTGAGAGACAGAACACATATCCCAGAGGCCAAGAGCCAGAAGGGAAATCAGCAGCATCCTTCCTTCCTGGTCTTGCTGGCAAGCCCTCTCTCCCCTGGCATCAGCCACCCCTTGGAGTCCTGGTGGCTGACTCGTCAGCAGCCTTCACTGGGGGAAGCAAGCTAAGCTTTAAAGCAACATTAGACCCTGGGCTGGTCATTTCCTTCAGGTCTCTACAATTCTGGTCTCACTTTCTCCTTTGGGTGGTTGTAACAAAAGGATATAACTTACCATGCTAGAAGGGGCGACTTTCTTTTCAGAGTCGATTGCTTTGGTCACTCACTCGGGCACAGCAAAGAGAGGTCTGTGGAGCTGCTGCCATGGATGAAGCAAGGATTTCCAAGAGAGTTCATTTGGGTTTCTAAATTTTCTGCATTGGTTCTTAGGATTAGATTGATCACGCTTATTAGTGATGGCAATAGGTCCTTGTTCACAGATAGTCTGTGAACATGGGTTCTTTTCAAAAACTTTATAAGGACCTGAAAAGAATTAAAAATAAAGTCAAACTGCAAACTGGTCTTTCTAGAGCAGTGAGTGCTTTATCTAAATTAGATTCACCTTAAAACACTTAACAGCTTACAAATCAACAATAAAAAGACAAATGATCCAATTTTTTTTAAATGTGCAAAGTATTTGAATAGACTTTTCTCCCAAGAAGATATAAAAATAGCCAATTAAGCACATGAAAAGATGCTCAACATCAAATGCAAATCAAACCCACAATGAGCTACCACTTCATACCTACTGGAATGTCTGTAATTAAAAAGACAGACATTAAGTGTTGGCAAGGATGTGGAGAAATCAAAATCTTCACGCACCACTGGAGGGGAATGTAAATGGTGCAGCTGCTTTGGAAACAGTTTGTCAGTTCATCAAACAATTAAACAATTAAACCATATGACCTAGTGATTCTACTCTTAGGTAACAGGTTGGTGCAAAAGTAATTGCGGTTTAAAAGGTTAAAAATAATTGCAAAATCTCAATCACTTTTGCACCAACCTAATACATAACCAAGAGAACTGAAAACATATGTTCATACAAAACTTGTATGTGAATGCTTATAGCAGCTTTATTCATAATAGCCAAAAAGTGGAAACAACCCAAATGGCCACAGATGAATGGATAAACAAAATGTCACATTTTCATACTATGGAATATTATTCAGTCATAAAAAGTACTGGGGCCTGCCGGGTGGTTCAGGCAGTTGGAGCTCCGTGCTCCTAACTCCAAAGGCTGCTGGTTCGATTCCCACATGGGCCAGTGGGCTCTCAACCACAAGGTTGCCGGTTCAACTCATCAAGTCCCTCAAGGGATGGTGGGCTCCGCCCCCTGCAACTAAGATTGAACACGGCACCTTGAGCTGAGCTGCCGCTGAGCTCCCAGATGGCTCAGTTGGTTGGAGCACCTCCTCTCAACCACAAGGTTGCCGGTTCAATTCCTCAAGTCCCGCAAGGGATGGTGGGCTGTGCCCCCTGCAACTAGCAACGGCAACTGGACATAAAGCTGAGCTGTGCCCTCCACAACTAAGACTGAAAGAACAACAACTTGACTTGGAAAAAGTCCTGGAAGTACACACTGTTCCCCAAAAAAGTCCTGTCCCCCTTCCCCAATAAAATCTTTAAAAAAAAAAAAAAGAATGAAGTACTGATACAGGCTGCTATAACATGGATGAACCTTGAAAACATGATAAGTGGAAGAAACCACACAAAAATACCCCATATTGTATGATTCTATTTATATGAAATGTCCAGAATAGGCAAATCCATAGAGCTAGAAAGCAAGTTGGTGGTTGTCAGGGGCTGGGAGGAGGAGGATCAGGAGTGAGTAACTGGTATGAAGTTTCTTTTGAGATGATGGAACTGTTCCAGAATTAGAACAACCTTGTGAGTTACGCTAAACATCACTAAATTGTACACTTTAAAATGGTGCATTTTATGGTGTGGACTTCTCTCTCTGTATGTGTATGTATGGATATACACACATAAACACATACAGTTAACAGTTGTCGCTGACATTGGCCCGTTCTCGGTCAAGATCTTCATATACAAAGCAAGATGGCCTGGTCCAAGGGCTCTAAACAACCCTGACAGTTTAAGTGTGTGTTTCTAAATGGAGAAGGAAAGCTCACGTATTCTCACACTAATTTAACTACTTGTTCAGAGCACCATCTGTCCAGAGACCAAAACAGCACCTTGCAAGCCATGTGATTTCAGGTTTATCTATGGCCACTTGTTCTGCTATTCATGTGCATGCAGGTCACATGACTTTTGAACAATTACTATTGAGGGGAATTTAAATCTATTAATTATTTTAGCAATACGAGTCTTTAGCAGTAATACAAAAGGAGTCCATTCAAAAGTATATAGCTTAGTGCTACCTGTTAGCTAATTTTGATCTGACTTGATGAAATCATAATGAGAATACTTAAATTACTCTCAGGACCTATCGAGTCAAGGCATTCCCCAATCCTGACACCACACATGTCTGTACATGGTAGTAGCTTCGTGCATATAGTCTTGTGAAAGAAGAAGAACTTTGGCAGAACTAGGTCCAGGGTCATCCTAGCGGGCAGAGTCCTATGTCCTATCAGTTTCTTTGACTTGGACAGGGCTGGTGATCAGACAGCCCCCAAGAACTGCACTCCGAAGGCAGCTGCAGGAAATCACAGGGTGTTTCACATATATCCCCATCTGTGTCTCGCTCCTCAAATTGTGACTGTTTGCACCAGGGAGAACTGTGATTCACCATGCTTGGGCAGCTCAATACTGGGAAAAAAGTACATTGGAGAATCACTATTCAAAGGAGAAAGCTCTTGCATAGGAGAAGAGGAAAGTATCAGATTAAGTAATAAATATGGAACGTGTATACTTTAGAAGTGTTATGAGCGCCACCATGGGGTGGGGGGCAATATCAGGGTGGAGTTTAGAGTGAAATCATATGAGGAGGACTGTTGTGCTGTCCAATGGAAATATAAGCCATGTATGTAGTTGTAAATTATCTAATAGCCACGTTAAAAAAGCAAAAAGAAGCAGGTAAAATAGATTTTAATACATATTAAATATATATATATATTTAATAGATCTGATATATCAGAATAGATCCAATATATCAGAATATTATCACTTCAACATGTAATCAATTTAAGTAAAGGAGATAGTTTACATTTCTTTGTTTTCATATGAAGTCTTTGAGATCTGGTGTGTATTTTGCATTCACAGCTCATCTCGGTTTTGATTAGCTACATTTTAAATGCTCAGTAGCCACATGTAGCTAGCTCGTGACTGCTATATTGGACCACACAGCTTCAGAACACCGTACTTACGGTAATAATAGAAGCAACAATTAGTGAGGCTCTATTTGCTAGACACTGTTTTAAGCTCTTTGCATATATTAACTCATTGAATCCTCACAACAAACCTATGCTATAGGTACTATTATTATCCCCATTTTACAAAACTTCAGATTACTTATTGGCAAGTAGTTTGGCCCTGTTAGTTTATACTACCTAATGAGGTACTTTTTAATGTTAAATATGGTTTGCAGTCCAAATATTGGATGTTCGCCTGCCTTAGAAATACTTCTACTTTTCTTACCTCAAACTGACTGTACAAGGATGAGAGGGAGAAGTTAAAGGAAGCCATCAAATAGAGAACATGTAGAAAGTTCTTTGTGGGTCATAAACGGATTACAATTTGCTATAGACTTTTCTTATCCATCTTCTCTAAGCAGAGGTTTGAACAAAGACTTTACGTGGTGCTTATAGAAGTACCTCCTTTTGACTCGCAGAGCTGAACACTTGACTTTATCTCTACTCCCTCCCACCAACATTAGAACAAGTGAATATCAAATATACCCAAAGGGCAAAAAAAACGGTGAGCAGAGCACAGCAGATGAGTGTAAAGAAGTTTTGGAAGCTGGAAATTGGCTGGAAGAGTGAGCAGAGCTAATTAAAAAAGCAAACCTAAATGTGATGGGGGAGGGGCGGTCAATGAGAAGCTAGCTGAGTCATACCGCAGAGTCCTGGGAAAGCTCAGGAAATGAAGATGCCATGTACTGTGGAAGGCAGCGACTGTCACCATTGGCTGAGTCCGCAGTGGATCCCAATACATACTTTCCCTTCCCAAGCAGCTAGGTGCCCCCCTCCCCCCACCCAGCAGGAGACTGGGGGTTGATTCTGTGGAAGAGTTGAATCAAAAAGACTCCAGACAAGTGAAGTCCAGATGTGGTGAAGGTCGGGGGAAGAGGTGAAGAACGGGGATAAGAAAGGATTAGGTGAAAGCTCATAGCCCCCACACTGCTAGGCTCTAAGACCAGCAGCAACGAGTGTATGTCTTTGCCCCATTTTCCTCCCACCAGAAGACTGAATAAGCTTCTGTGGGGAAACTTATAGAAACTGATAGAAGCCTCAAACCGAAACACCAGTTAATCAACACGTCTCACCCTGTCAGGCACAGCTTCCAATGGCTTTCTAGAGCCCTCCACTTATAGATGGACAACAAAATACATTTGAGAGAAGCTTCCAACATGAAAGGCAAAGACCAACCAAAGAGAAACAAAGCAAAACTCATGAGAAATAATGCAAGAAGAAAACAAACAGAACAAAGAAAAATTATGATCAAAAAGCACCTCGTATGGTTGGAAATAGGAAACCAAGGAATGGGATACATTTTATTCCTTCCTTTCACGGTAAGAACGTAAGTTTCTTCTGTTACTAGAAGGTTGCCATCCTACAACCTCAGAGAGATAGGCCAAATAACAAAGAGAAGAACCACAAGAATCAATTCCAAGTTTACGTCTCTGCATCCCCCCCGTCCATTGCCGTAGTCCATGCCAGCATCATCTCTCTTGGACCACGACAATAGACCCTGAAAACCAAAGGTCTCCCTGCTTCAGGCTAGTCTGTGCCACACAACTCTCATAGAACACTTAGAGTGATCTTTCAAAAAAGAATTCAACCATTCTAGGCCCCTGATTCAATATTCCCAATGGCTTCCTATTGATCTTGGCATAAAACCCAATCCCCTTGCACTGGCCAACAATGTCTTGTACCATCTGGTCTGTCTGCTTCTTCAACCTCATCTCCTCCCACCCCACTTGCCATTCCACTCCTTCCGGCTCCTTCCCACTTGCCAATCACAGTCCAGCTCTTTCTGTTCTCAGAACACAAATTTGTTATAACCCAGTTTGTTCTGCCTAGAGGTTCCTGTGTATGACTGCGAATGTGGTTTCGTTGTTTGTCTCTCCCCACTGTAATATGAGCTCCACGAGAGCAAGTGCCATGGCTTTCTTCTTTACTGCTCTACATCAGCATCTAGAAGAGTGCCTGACATGTAGTTTTGTGCCCAATATTTATTGAATAAATAAAATTATAGTTTGAAGGGCTCTAAGATCACCAGCAGATAAGCATACGAGGTGCGATCAAACAATATGGTGAATGTTTACATTTTTAAAAATGTATTCCAATAAAAGACACATCACCATTAATCTCCCTCAAAAGACTCCCCGTCACTTCAAACACACTTATCCCATCATTCTTGCTACTTTCTGAAGCAGTTCTGGAAGTTCTCTTTCGTGAGTGTGTTTAGTTGTGCTGTCCTGGCTGCCTTGATGTCCTGAATTATTTTGACTTTTGGCAAGAGTCAGAAGTCACATGGTGAAGAAGGTGGATGAGGACACACCATACTGTTTTTATTTGACAAAAATTGCCGTACCAGAAGTGATGTGTGACACAGAGCATTATCATGATGTAGGATGATTTATGGCACACTTTATAACACATCTTCTCTCAACTGTAGCTCACACCTGACTGACTGCACCAAACAAGTTGAAACTTGTCACACATGGTTATGAAGGTCCAACATGCAGCTTCTGTATTGAAGATCCCTGCCTTTCCATTGGATGGACTTGGCAGCAGCATTCAGTGTATTTTTGGATCACAACAGAAAGGCTCCATGTCACACATCGCTTCTGGTATGGTAATTTCCGTCAAATAAAAACATCACGATGTGGCCTCACCACCTTATTCACTGGATCTGGCATCGTGCAATTTCTGGCTCTTCCCCAAAGTCAAAATGACCATGAAAGGTAAACGGTTTGAATCTATTCAGGACATCAAAGCAGCCATGACAGTGCAACTAAAGACGCTCATGAAAGAAAACTTCAAGAACTGCTCCAGAAAGTGGCAAGAATGATCGGATAAGTGTGTTCGAAGCAAGGGGGAGTGTTTTGAGGGGGATGAATGGCAATGTGTCTTTTACTGTGATAAATTTTTTTTATTTAAACATTCACCGTATTGTTTGATCACACCTCATATATCTTTGCCCCATCTTTGAGCCCAAGTTTCAAGGATAGAAGTGAGTGGTAGATGATGAAAAATTTTTGAACCATTAATTCCATCAGGAGACATCAAAACTTTGTTGTTAGGATCAACATTTCCCTTGACCCAGGTGGGTTTCAATGTGAAAAATTCTCATCTGTTGCATCAATGTCGATATCCTACTGTGACAGTATGCTTTTGCAAGATGTTATCATTGAGGGGACTAGATAAAGGATACCTGAGATCTATTATTTCTTACAATTGCGTGTGAATCCACATTTATCTTCGAACAAGTTTAACAATTCTAAAGATAAGATCATTTAGAATTCATACAGCCTGGTTATGCAGTACAACCCCAAAATGTATTCCTCCACCGAGTGTTCTGTGGTGACGAATGTCCACTGGTGGAACTTGGGTAATGAAAAGAAGTTTCCACTTCTGGTAGGTGATGTATCTTTCCTGGAACTGAGAACATTAGACTGTTCTAACCACACACATCCCTGGTCCATAGTCAGTGTTCAATAAATATTTATTCGATGAGCTATTTCTGAGAAAGTCATAACGACATCCAGGCACAGGATGTGAACTCAGCACACTGCCTGTCGGAGTGTTTCATCATGGAAAGAACCCAGCACCAAAGACAGGTCTATAAATGACTCTATAAACCATTCACAAAGCATTCAAGATGCCCAAAGTGTACAGCTGACCCTTATCTATATGTATCTAATTACTCAATTCTCTCATACAAGTTGCATTACGTAGTAAGGTAGGACAAAGAAATACTGTCAGGCCATCTGTAAAATCCTGTTCTTCAAATGCATACTGAAATAGTCCTGGTCCTATTAACAAATCAAGGCCCTTTCCAAAAACTGACCAGTAAATCTGTGGTTTGGGAAGGACAATTGCATTAGGAAGAAGTTAACTGCAAGAAGAGAACCTACCTGACTTGTCAATTCCGGTAAAGGATGAAGTGTGGATCCCCTGGTTGTGTTTATCTTTCCTTCTATTTAGACAACAGTTAATGGATAAAACAGCATCCTTTTTTATTGTATCAATCCATTCAGTCAATCTATATACTTACGGAATGTTTTTGGGACTGACATCCTGTAAAAGAATATTTTAAATGTTTTCACTTCTCTTCGTTTGTCATTTTATACATTGCAATCCCTCCAAAGTTACAAATTAAAACTGACCACTTAAAGTTTTGATATAGACCAAGTTTTTCCATCTGAGCATTTTTCTTTTATCACCTATATAGCCATGAATACTTCCTCCTTTACCCCATGAAAGAGCAACTTTATTTTTCCCACAGGCTGTCTAAACTGAGCTCTAAACCAAGTCCCAGTGGCTGCTGCCCTTGAAGCTGATTAGTAAAACACAAAGTATTCACCGTAACACAGGAGTTGATTTAAACAGATAAAGAGCAGGAAATTCAGAGCTGAAGGTAAAACCGGCTCCTGACATGGCCCATTGTTCCCTAGCACACTAGGGCACTCATCACATTAAGTGACCTCGTATCTCATCTGGACTAAATACCAAAGCTGAATGCATCTATTTAAGGCAGATGTGGCCTCATCCTTGAATTTCCAGATTTAAATCACTGTTGTCCTTTTCTCATTTATTTTCTAAAGTGGCAGCTTTTATAAGAGTAACCCAAGAAAAACAGGTTTTATATGAAGGAGGCAGTGGGGAGCCTAGTACATCCTCCTCAATTGTGTAGAAGAGAATCTTTGAAGTTTAAATTTAGTAGATATATCAGTCCTGAATATTAACACTATCTTGTGAGTGAAACTAGATTTACAAATAAAGTCTAAAAAAAAAATAAGGAAAAAAAAGCCAAGTATATAGTTCAAGCTATCGTTACTCAGCTGCAGCATCAAAACACTGTACAAAAATGTTTTTAAGTCAATTTTAGAACTTGCCTATAAGGATGAACTATTTTTCTGTTCCTAATTTTGTTATCGACATTGATACCTAACTTCCATCAGAACTACCCCCTCTTTTTCTTTTTGAAACCTTTAAATTGCAGACCACATTCCACATTCTGCCACAGAACTAGGCCATGAGAAAAATAAAAACAAAGAACAAAACAAATTCCTGTTTCAGAAAAAAAAGTCAGTCAGTTTAGGGTAATATGAGGAGTCCTTTAAGCTGATATACATTTCATGTGGTCCATTTGAAAACAGCCATATTTAAGGGAAACTTACTTTCAAATAAATTTAATGGCACGTTGCCACCATTACTCAAGCCCTTTCCATTCCAGATATTTTTTACTCCTAAAGTTGACAGAAGTTGATACAAAACCATTGAAACACCATTTATCTCTTAGACTTGCAGCTTTATTTACAAAAGAATAATGACTCCTTCAAGTTACACAATAAGATGGTAAAGTTACTTGGCAACTGGGCCTCCCTTTGTTTCGGTCATATTTTTCTGAAAACGTTTTCGAGATGAAAAAGTCATGAGCAGAACAGAGCATTTATGTTAGTATGTGCAGGTTTATAATGTGTATGCAAGATAGCACCAGGAAACAATCCAAAAATGAAATTAACAATTTTATTCATAATAGCATCAAAAGGAATAAAATTCTTAGAAATAAATTTAACAATTGATAAAGTGTAAAACTTACACTAAAAAATTATAAAACATTGTTGAAAGAAATGAAAGCTCTAAATAAAGGGGAAAATATACCATATTCATGGATTGAAGACTTGTTATTGTTAAGGTGGCAATACCCCCCAAACTGATGTACAGATTCAACACAATCCATACCAAAATCCCAGCTGACTCCTTTAGACACTAAACACTAGAAAAGATCACTTATAGGAATGGAAGTACTTCTTGCATCTAGGAGTTACTTTTGGTTTGTAGACCAGGGTTTTAGAAATCTGAGACAGAAATCACTGCATCAGTCCTAACTCTGTGCCCCTAGGGCTCTCTCAAGGTAGATTTATTGGCAACCCACATATAAGCTCTCATATCCAAACAAGACTCACTCTGTAGACCTAGTCACGGCCAGTTGGTTTAGTGGGAACAGTCCTAACCCCACCTGAAAAAATATATGTGGGGATGGAGTGATGGGAGCTGAGGGAAACTGGCAAAAACAAACAAAACAACAAAAGAAAAAAATGTTCCTTGATTTCCTTCAATAGGGTCAGAGATTTTAAATATACAAAGGAGAAAACACATTTTAAAAATCTTGAATATTGCCATTTTCTTGGGAAAAATCTGCAAGGCAATTTCCTTTAAGTAAATGGAACAAATGTTATATTGTTTGATGTGAATCAATCAATTTATACAAGCTAGCTCATGAGCAGAGTTAGTATATTCTGTACCAGTCACACTAAGACAACAGATATGGGTTTTGTTGCATACTCTGTAGTTCTAGTGAACCTCCCTTCATCAGGATTTAGGTAAAGAAGTTAGCCTCTCTTTTACTCTGAAAAAGAGATCAAAAGTTGAGCCAACACTAGCTCTTAGGCACACTTCCTCTGCCTCCCAAATGACCACATAAAAGCAATCTTTATTTAATAAACACACGCAGAAAACTTATGCCACTGCTAGAAATTTATTCTTCCATTAAATAAGACTATAACACTCTGAACTGTCTATTTAGAGCTGCAATTCCATCCAAGATAAAAGCTAATTAAGTTTTTTTTTAACATCAAAAACAAGACTTACAGAGGGGAATAATCGCTCAGGGAAAGAATTTTAAAGCTCTCCAAAATAATTACATTCATTGTACATGTGCAAATAAGAAAGGCAGATGTTATCTCCTTACGCTGATAAATGCCACTGAATGTGCTAATGTACACAGGTTCCTCCTTATACAAGACACGCTGCATTCTATTTAGATTTGACACATGAAGCTTTCACCTAAAGGCATAAAGAGGTGCACAGCATTGACGTTGCCAAAGAGACTCAAGGTTTTAGAGGACCATGTGTTAACGACAGGTGCATTTAGTGGCTATCATATCTTCATATTCTTTATAAGCGATTGAGCCATCGGGCTCAATGGTCAACACACTCAAAGGGCTGTATTTGGCGGGCACGCATGATGGCCGTGGTACTGAGGGGTCCAGCTGCTTCTCGCAGATGACATTCTGCACGACGGTGTGAACTGGAGAGCCGTACCGATGCCCGACAGCCCTGGGACAGTCCCCTTTACAGTAGCGAGGGTTATATCTATGCGGGGCCACAATCCAGTTGTCCCACTTCAGCTGACTAAAGCTAAGTCTAAAGTCATGGAGCTCACACTCATTTTGGGGAAAAAGAAACTGTTTGAAGTATTCACTCAGATTGAAAGAAGCTGGAACCAGAGGCTTCTTCAATTCCGAGCTGACAGCTTGCTGACCTCTCCGGTGACGGGAAGACCTTACTCCCTTAGCAGCCTCTTCCTCCATGGGATGGGCAGACAGACCTCTCTCCTGGCCAGGAGCCTGTGAAGGTCTCCTTTTATAGTGGAGGGAATCCCACCTGTGATATGCCTGAGCACTTGTGTCGTTCAGATATAAAAGCAGTGAGGGGGGTACCAGAAGAGGCAGCTTCAATGGACTGTCTGGGGCTGAAGGATGCCGCAGCTGGTCTTTCTCTTTCACGCAGGTAACATTTACAGACATGTGAATACTTCTCTTGTCAGAAGCCACTAGAGGCTGAAGGAGAGTGGTCACATCAACCTCAACCCACGTGTACTTCTTTCTAAATTCAAACCGTGAGTTGAAGGTAAAGGAGCGTGGAGCTGGAGGGCGAGACTTACGAGACGACTCCGGCTTGTTCATCACCAGGCTGTACATGCATTTGACAGCGGAGGGAAAAGAAACGGACTTGTTGAAGGAGTACAGCAAGACGGACTTCAGTAAGTGTTCCACAGCAGTAACACGATCCAGGTTAAACAGCAGGTCCATGGACGGAGCGGTTCCTGGGGAGAAAACAATCCACCAGTAGCACTTGAATACAAATCGAGCATAATAGGAAGTCAAATCAAGGAATTAGTTTTTCGTAATGTGCTTTCTCCCTTCTCTTTTCCCACTTCCTCAAGCCTCAAAACAAAAGCGGGGTGTGGGGGGGGGTGTCCTAGAGGGTATACAGAAAATGCAAATCATTGGTACCATAATGAATTCCCAAGAACTACAGGTGGATATTTTGTCACCAGAAAGTTGGAACAGCTTTGGTAGTGAATTAAAACAGGGAATTACTACATCCTTAAGTTTCACAATCTTAATAATTTGCTCCAAAAATAGAGGAAGCTAAGGAAAGTAGTATTTTTCTCTTGGAGAGTCTCTAGAGGGAAAACTATAATAAAAACACTAGGCTTGTTAAGACATTCTAAGCCCTAATGGATGGTGTCAATAAAGAAAGCTTAATTGTCTAAGTTAATTTGGAACACTTGAGATTGACAACAAATGGAGGGTCTAAAACCACTATAATAAAACAGGGTACCAGGAAGGAGGAAGGGTTTTAAACAGCCACAACTGACCTGTTGGATTAGAACCGTGAACAAGTGAATAAAGATTTTTTTTTTTAATGCATTGCTCCTTTCACACACAGTCACCAATGTACTGAGTCAAACTATTAACCAACACTTTGTTCTTGTAAGGACCTACTGTTCCATTTTGGGACCTAAGCTTTCCTCTCACAGAAAGGAGCAAACCAGGAGAAAACAACCTGTGTAAGCACACCCATAGCTGTAAGATGTTTTAGGCACATTTTCAGGCCAGCATTGGTAGAATGGGAAGAATAAGCAGCTGGAAGTCAAAATACCTGATTTCCAGTCTTGAGTTTATGACCTTGGAGAAGATACTAACCTTCTCCAGCAGCACTGTCCTCATCCTTTAGAGCCATTAAGTCTCTTCTAGCTCTAAAATTCTATCTTATTAGCCCATCTTAACCCATGAGGGCATTAGAAGAAACACTTAAACCAAGTAACAGATTTGCTTGAATTTGGATACTAAGTATCATGCAAAGTAAAATGCAATTCAAGGAGCAAGGCCCAGCTTCTTTCTGAAATTGCAATGCAGCCCGGCCTCTCATCTTCCCTCTATCCATTAACCAATCTGCTCCTACATACCTGTCACCTGGTCCGCAGGAACCCGCTTGCGCTGGATATAGGGGGTGAAGAGCCGAATGGTGTTGTAGAGGTGACTTCTGTTGGACTTAGGGATCCCCTCCTTGGTAGCATATGCCTTATAGAGCCTCTTCATGTAGTGCAAATCTCTGGAGTCTGGCTGCAGCCTGGGGGCCCCACCTTGCCCATCATACAGAACCTTAAAGAGAGGGGGAAAGAGGCCAGCTTTGTCTTTCCCATCTAGAGGCTGCAGCAAGGACCAAGGTTCCACCTCAGATTCCAACTCAGCACTAGCTGCAGTCTGAGCTTCTCTCCTAGAAGCCTGAGAACCAAGGTTAGCAAGAAAACATAGCCAGGAAAAGCAACAAAACCCAAAAAAGCATTTGCTGGGAAGCCCCATGGCTTGGAAGAACTAGCAAGGAGCAAACACACCAGTCTTCTTCCTAAAAGCCAGGAAGAGCCCAGGTTGATCTCTTAAATAAATGTTAGGTGTGTGGGTAGGCTAGGGTCACTTCTGTAATCAGACCTCAAGGATGCCTAGCTGAAGGTAATTTTTATCAGCTGATGACACCCTATTTCTCCAATCTGCCCTCATTAGATATGGATTTATCTTTCCTCTCCTTTTTCCTGTCACTTATTTAAAACCTCTTAAATTGTCATTATACCAATGCAGTAGCTACTATGTAGCTGAAAGGCTAAGAGAAATTGAGGAATGATTTTAAAATAAAACCACCTTTTTTAAAAAAAAATAAATTTCTTTTAGAGAGAGATTAGGATTCTTAAAATGTTCCTTAGGTGCTTAAAATGTTCCAAGGAGCATGGAAAATCTAAATAATTATTCCTGATGACATGCAGATCTGCTGTCACACAATTTATGGTATTGAGTTTACTCTTTCTCTCCCTTCATCCATCACCACCTGCCCCACTTTCAGCTGCTTAGAATAATTATTTACTGCATGTTGATTTGGAGAGTGAGAGAAAAGTCACAATTGGTATTGAAATTCCAGCGAGCATAGAACTGTTAGGTTGCCCAGTTCTCCCATGTAGTTTAGTACAGAATATGTACTTGTACTTGGAATACAATATTATTGTTTGAAAGAGGACATCACCTTTAACCTTGACTTATTTTTAAGTATAACATGTTGATGTCTTTACTTTGTTTGGTCCGCACATTCACCTATACATATTTAGTTGAAAGATTTAGAGGTGTTTCCAAGTGCTAGAAAACACATGAAAGTCTTACTTATTTCTTTATTAATCATTCAAATGGTGGTAGAATTTCCTAGGGTATTTGGGTTCTTAACTGTTACAAGTATTTATGTTCTTGCCTTGGAGCTGAGATCTGGTTGGAGATTACATAGTAGAAAAACGAGAAAAAAGTGCACCATGAATAGCTGAAATGAGGCAATACCCAGTGCCACCCCTAAGGAGAGACTGAACGGGAAGAAAGGCAACCCACACTCGTGGTACAAGATACAGGATTTAGGATGATAAAACTGAGGTATGTTTGCAAGTTTTAAGTTGCTTGCGAGCCAAGCCTCCCTGGCCCGTGCCTAAGAAGCAGGGTTATAAAACACACCCCAACTGTTGAATGAGACCTTAGTGCTAGATTACATATGTCCAGCAATTCCAGGAGCAAAACATTTACAGACAGTACAGCAAGTAGAACAGTCAGCTAGCTGCACAGGAAAACAGCATCCTTAAGCAGAAAGCTCTTTCAGAAAACACGGTAGCGCCGCACAGGTAACGCTACTTGCCTCTCCCTGGGAAGTACAGGGGGGACGGTGGGCGTCCTGGCCGACGGCCCCCCACCCCGCACACCCACCCCAGGCCAAGCTATCTGGGGACAGGGTCGGGGGGAGCTGGCTGCCGTGGAAGTAGCCTCTTCCTTCCCTCTTACCAACACGAACAGACCTTTACCAATTGCTTGACAAGTATTTGGGGACTCTTGTGGCTGAATTTGAGAAAACGTTTTTGTTCTATCCTGGGAGAGTCTACACCCTGCCAGTGGATCCTCAGGCGGCGGTGGCCCAGGGGAGCCCCAGATCTGAGTCCCTGATTTTGGTACTGGGGTCACTGATGGTCCGAAAAGAACCGAACCCAGCTGTAACTACTGCGCAAGACCGTGTAAAACACCGCCTTCGCTGCCCTGGGGCGGCACCGCCTCGGGCCTCAGGGGCGCTCTCCACAGCGGGAGGCCTCGCAGACGAGCCCGGCCAGCGCGGCCCTCGAGGTCGGCTGGCCCCTTTCCCGTCACCTCTTTGTCCCCCTCTGTACCCAGCTACTTCCTGTGGCTCCACCGAAAGGCGGGGGAGCCGAGGAGAAGGGTGAGGGCCGGGGGGGCGGACCCCTCAGTCCGAGTCCTCAGCGGGGACCCACGCCCCCCGGCCCAGGCACCGCCCACACATAGAGTCACCCGGCCAGGGCACTTCTCTCCGGAACGGGGGCCAACGGCTCCTTCCCCGGAGACAGCAGGAAAATGGTATGTTCCGGAAGTGACGTCACGGCCGCTAGAGCGGCTTCCGACACTTACCGGAAGTGGCGGACGGAGGCCGGTGCATCCCGCGACTGTGGAGGGCGAGGTGACCCCGGTACGGGAATAGGGTCCGGTGGCGTGGTCCTGGTGGCCCCCTAGGAGGGTGGGGGCACCGCCTGGGCTGGGGAGGATGAGGAGCGCCGGGGAGGCCCTGTCGGGTTGGGGGCGGAGCGTCCCGGGAATGAACCAAGCGCCGGTCCACCCTCGGTCCTGCAGGTGCCGCCGCCACCATGGGCCGTGCGTTTGGGAACCTGACACGGGTACGGCATGTCATCACCTACAGCTTGTCGCCCTTCGAGCAGCGCGCCTTCCCGCACTACTTCACCAAGGGCATCCCCAACGTGCTGCGCCGCATTCAGGCCTCCATCCTTCGCTCGGCGCCGCGTGAGTGCCCTGGCCGGGTCGGGGCTGGACTCCCATCACCAGCGCTAACTGCGGGGCCCCTCATCGAGCTCTTGCTGTCGGGCAGGCGCTCTGCAACTTGCCATACACACGTTTTCTCATTGAAAATTCCTGAAGGCCCTCGAACTAGTCATATCATCCTACAGATGAGGAAACTGAGTCACAGAGAACTTAATGACTGGCCCAAGGCCAATTGGGTGACTCCAGCGACTCCTCTGAGGTCATTTTTACCCACTTCTTTCTTAGGGATGAACTTGCTTAGTGTTAAAGGTGCAGTAGCACAACATTGTGAATTTGCCAAAAACCACAGAAGTGTACACTTCAAAAAAGTAGTTGACTGGTGGATTTTGTTATGTTAATTTTATCTCGTTATTAAAATGTTTTAAAATGTGCAACAGGGGAGAGATTGGGCAGGTTCAATGACAGAATTTCCTGGGTAGACCCATCTCTTGGTCACCTATAAAATGCATGTGTAAAATAGTGGTTCTTGATCCTCTGGTTTAAAAGTGTTTTTTGAAAGCTAGAGACAGGAGGGCAGGATCTGTTGTGATTCAGGAAGGACGGGACCCCTTTATTTTATATATGCTGACTGCTTACTCTCACTTTTGATTTTTAAAGCATTTGTGGCGTTTTATCTTCTTTACACATGGGGGACCCAGGAGTTTGAAAAATCCAAGAGGAAGGATCCAGCTATTTATGAAAATGACAGATGAGCAACTCATCCGAAGAATGGTTCCCTGTCTCTGAAAGACCCTTCTCTGGGAGAGGAGTCGACATTGTAGTGTCTTGAAGATGCAATAAACTTCTTATGGGCTGCACTGTTGTGAGTTTGCATTTTTGTGAGCGGTCCTTGGTGTGATTGCTAGCATTCAAGTTCATGAACTCCCCTCCCCAGATGAGTCCTGAACAATTTTGGCTAGTCTGGGAGTTTGGTGAAGGAGCAGGCCTCACCCCTTGTTCTGTTATCTACAAGAAAGTAACTGCAACTACTTCTGCAAGCTGACCAGTTGTGGGTGGCATGGACGGTGGGGCGTTTTAGTTCCTGTCCCTGCTCCCGTACCATGTTGCCCCGAAAATAAGACCTAGCTGGAAAATAAGCCCTAGCATGATTTTTCAGGATGACATCCCCTGAACATAAGCCCTAATGCGTCTTTTGGAGCAAAAATTAATGTAAGACCTGGTCTTATTTTCAGGGAAACATGGTCATAACAATAAAATTTACTAACTATATTGTAATTATGCTGTGTCAGGTACTCTTCTTAACCCTTTACACAAATAAGCTCTTTTAAACCTCACAGCTACCTTTGAAATATCATTGTTATGCTCACTTTGCAGAAGAGGACACAGGCACAGAGAGGTTAAGTAATTTGCCCTAAATTACACAACTCGTGAATAGTGTAGTTTAGCACTAAAGTTTATGCTCTTAAAGGTATACTATACTGCCTTTCCTCCTAAGGCAGGCCTTCCTTAGCCTGAGGGGAAGTCACCTATAAAAGGAGGGAGTGAGGTGACGCCTTGGCCTCTAGAGCTGGGGGCGCACACTGGTTGTACCAGGTTGCTAACTGGTTTTTAACCACTTTGGCCCCCAACAGTTTACTCGTTCTAGAGCCTTTGAATTATCTTTTTAATAGAAAAGTTACCTTTTTCATTTCACTACGAGATGGTTGGGGTAGGTGTTGGCAGTTTTATGCTTCTGCTTCCCTGCTTCATTTCTAGAAACCTAAGGACAGTTCCTGTCGGTCCAGAGCAGCAACTTTCACAGTGTAGCTCAGCTTCTCGCCCAGGTTGTATGTTCTTATATTCTAATGATTGTTCTTGACTTTTAGAAACCAAAATTAAAATCAAAACAAAAATTCAGTAAGATAAATTGCATTGATTGTGAGGCAGGAGAAGGAGGAATGGTTGAGTGACATTGGGTCCATACCCTTTAACTGTTGCTTCCTCCCTGTGTGACACAGGCATGAAACCCACATTCCTGAGCTTTGAACTTGTCCACAAAACAGATGTGTTATACAAAGCCATAGGGTTGCAGTGACAGTGAAATGAGTGATATGTAATAGTCTGGCAGGGTGGTGCAAGTCTGAAGGATAGCTGTACGATGAGACCTCACCAAACATGGTCTAATTTTCCTATTTGGCTCTTTTCCCAAATTTTTTCTCAGGGCTTGCTCTGATCTGCAACATTTGGGTCATGGACTTTTTTGAGAATCTGATGCGAGCTGTGGACCTGAAGAAGGTGTAAATGCACCCATCCTTAACTTTCCATGGTTTTACCAGGTCCACACACCAGGGGAGGACCACTGTCATTCCTTAATCTCTCACTTTCTCCCTCTGATTTTAGCCCCAAGCTTCCTACGGGCGATGGCCCCCTTTCCCACCCTTTTGACTTCATTTCAAAAGGGTGACTGACTCCTTTGGAGATAACAGCTCAAAATCAAACATCCCTTTCTCAGCACTGAGCACATTGGTCTGAATCCCTTTCATCCCAGAAGTGCCCTCCTGAGAAGCCCTCATAGAAGCTGAGCTGCTCTGGGATAAAATTGTTAAAGGCTGCTTTAAGCCTGTCTCTCACCAAAGGGCTTCCCTCCGTAAACGTGGGGGCACAGAGCTCTGTGTAGCAGGGTGCTGAGGTGAGGTAGAATGTCGTGAGTTATCTTAGCTCAGTGCTCCTGTACATGATAAGAAATCTGCGATAATTTTCCTCACTATTCTATCTGTAGAAATCGTTAAAGAAAAGGAAAACTTGGGTGAAGTCTCTTAAGGGAAAGAAGAGGGACCACTGCTATGAGCCTCAAGGCCTGTAACCCATCCATCTGGATCCTCCAGCCCTGGGTGTGGCTTTGACACCTGGGGCACAGCTGATGCTTGTTTGGTCCTGCTTTTCTGCAGCAGTGCTCCTTCCCCCATAAGGACTTTATCTCCCCGCTGCAGAATGGAACTCTGGCCAGTCTGCCAACACAGCCGCGAACATGTGGCCCTACCTAGGACAAGCCCACAGGTCCGTGCCAGCTCCAGCCAGCAAAAGAGCGAATATACTTTGACCCTTTGTTGAAATTTTACCTGGAAAAGTTTTTCCATTTCAGGAAAGTCTTTCATTTTTTATTAGGTATCTCCTGCTCAGGGACAGCAAAATAGTTTCCAATTACTGTCAAGCCCTAATGATCTCTCCACCTGGAATGTATTTCAGACATCTGCTGGGGTGTACACCCTCTTCCGTCACCTCAGCCACTTACCTCAGAAGCAGACAATCCCTGGGAGCTGTGCTCAGAGGTACCAAGCTATAAACTATCAAACGTGCTTCAGTCTCCTTTTCATCTTGTAAATTAATCATTGGAACTGCCAAATGTCAGTGTCAGAGGCCTCAGGGACCTCCCATCTCACTGACAGAACAAGAGACAAAAGCCCAAGGGGAAGGGCTGGCCTGTGCTCAGTTACTCTACCTAGACCCCCACTCCCACCTCCCAGCCAAGCATTCTTCTCATTATGGCTGAAATTGTTAAAGCCTGCTTGGGCCTTTCCCTAGAGGAAGGAGCATTTAGTTGCGTTTATTCAGCAAAATACTTGATTGCAGAGAGCCCGTGACTTTTAAACATTTTTAGTTTTTTAAATGTCAGGAATAGGCCTTCAACAATGACTCAAGGGGATGGGATGGCGGTGGACAACTGCTGTAGCCTCAGCTTAATGTGGCCTGGATGCCACTTTGCTTTTAAAAGTTTGATTTTTCTTTCATATTTAACTTAAAACAACAGCAGAGTTAGTTTAGACCAGGGGTGTCCAAACTTTTTTCAACGTTTTTTACCAAGGGCCATATGCGGTAAAATACACAAACAGCCGGGCCACTCAATCGAGGCGAAGTACGTATTGCCTCACCTGGTTTATTTAAGTAAACTAAATATATTTTTGGAATTTGCTGCAGGACAATTAACAATGGATTGCGGACTGCAGTTGACCCGTGGGCCGCAGTTTTGACACCCCTGGTTTAGACCTATGTTGAAATGCTCTCCCTAACAGTGGTTCCTTCCATAGGCAGTAACTGATGATTCCTTTCTTTTGGGAGGAGAGGTGGCATGTAAGATAGAGGCTTGAGCCACAAAGACTTCTGCTGGGCTGTCACACCCATGATGATGAATGGTCCTTTTTTCCGCTATGCACAGGGGCCTGGGACCCTCCCTTGGCTGTGGTGTTGGCTTTATAAGTTAACACAGAAGGCTAGCTTGATTTTGCTTGGAGCGCAAGAAGGCAGAAATGGAGGATTAGTGCCCATTTAGAAGTAAGCAGTTTCCAAATCACATTTGGACATCACTCCAGGCTGAGTAAGGGGAGGCTGGCACCGAGGCCACAGACCCAACTGACTCTGGGACATCACGTTGTGCAGTCTTTTGCTTATCTAATCGGATTTGTGTTCTTACCCAATGTTCACTGGGTCACCACATAGCCTCTTCCCCATCCCACAAAAGTTCCTAGTTCAGCCCCTACCTGGGGTCATTCAGGATCCAAGCTCAGGGTAAAGAGAAGGAGCAGCTAACCCGTCTCGAACTCGCAGGGTTGGTTAGGTGGCTTTGGCGAAGGTGTGCTTCTCAATGTTCCTAAAGTGCAATCAGTGGTGTCTCCCTCCAGGCTTGGCTCCAGGGTCCTGAGAGGACGAGCCGGGACAGACAGATCTGTGGAGTCACACCTCTCACGGTCCCGCCTCAGGCTCACCATACCACCCTCTTCCCCCTTGGCAAGACAACTGGTGACCATTCAGCACCTTCAGCTGTGCTGCATCTCATCCACTTTTTCTTGCGGAACAGGCAGGATCTCAGCATATATCTAACCTCTGAAGATGAGAAGGGCCTTGGGAAGAGGTATCAGCAAAGTTTTCATGGCGATGTCAGGCAGAAAAAGAATCTTGTTGCATTTGTCTTGTTGGCTAATGCAGGTCATAGGAAGATCTCAAGTCCTGTAAATCTCTTTACTCAGAATTCACACCTTTCCCCCAAGTTTATGAAAATGCCCATGTCATGTAATGAGCACGCAAAACTACTCATGATTTAGGTACATGCCCTGTCTAGGTGTAGAAAGCCTGCAGCAATTGCTAAGCCTGTGGGTTTGGGGCTTTGGAGATAGCTCAGCCCTGGGCCTGCTTCCATGAGGCTGCTAGGAGGATATGCTCTTTAGAAGGCCCCAGTCACCTACTGGGAGGAAAGCCCGTAATTCAAGGTTTTGTCACCACCACACAAGCTCTCCCACTGATTTAGGAGCCCCTGCTACCTCCTCATTCACCTTTTTAAAAAACAGAAGAATCAACCTATACTCGTTCATTCAATCCAACCATGGTTCAAGTTAAGTCCTACACCTGTTCTGATTGTCCTTTCCCTGGGAGGGGGCAGGTAGGCCACAGTTTGAACTTTCCACAGCCAGGTCTCCATTCTTCTAGGGAGATGATCTCAAGCAGATAATTAGGATGACAGTCCACCTACACAAATAGGGGACCTGGGGCACTGTAGACCATGCTAGCTGAAGCATCCTCCCACCGCAGGGAGATAAGGGCCTTATCCAATTGCCTGTAACACAATAGATCAGTGCTTCTTTCCTAGACAAGGCTGAAATGGGTCAACGCTATTTCTGAAGACCTCATTATTAGAATTCTATTTTGATTAAAGTGATCTCACTGAGCTATTTTAGAATCAAAATCTGGCGAGGTGCCTGGCCTCCCTTAATGGCTTCACGTGGCTTTCAAAGGGGCGGGGGTAGTGCTGACTTTTGCTAAAATGGGTGAAAGGGTCCACGCCAGCAACACAATCACTCAAAGTCCAGATATCAGTAAATACAACGTGCCCCAAAGACAGGCCTTGAGCACATTCCTCTGGTAGACATTAACTTATTAAATCGACCCTGATTGCAAAAATAAACTTTGCCCCGTCTCACCTGGCAACCATAAAAGAGGCAGATTTCAGTCTATAAAAGGAAGTGGGAACTGTCCCTGGCTTTCACAGGCTCCAACATCCCGCCCCCACCCCTGTGTCAAGATGTGGCAGCTCAAACTCGTTGCACTGCTTGTGATCTGTCTGTTGCTGTTGGGCCAGGTGAGGACACTATATATACGTGGACGTGTGGGGAGGGTGGTGGTGGTGGTGGGGCCATAAGCAGAATCTGACAGGCAGACCGCCCTGAGGAATAGTTCCTCTGCTCAGCCTACAGCATCCTGGGAACCATCCTTCTTCCAAGGAGTGCTGCAGGGTGTCCACTCTTCCATACCTGAGGTGAATCTGTCTTTGCCCTACAGGTAGATGGCTCTCCAATACCAGAGCTGAGTTCGGCAAAGAGAAGGCTGCGGAGAATGACCCCATTTTGGAGAGGGGTTTCCCTCAGGCCCATTGGAGCCTCTTGCCGGGACGATTCTGAGTGTATCACCAGGCTATGCAGGTAACTCCACAACCCCGGGAGCAAGGCTGAGCCAGAGGCCTGGGCATCCGGGTACAGGAGAGATCAGTCTGCACACACAGACTTTAGGAGTAAAACTGGGATGGAAGGCTGAGTCTGGGAACTCCATGCGGGAGAATCCCTCAGGAGCTAAGAGCCAGGAACAGCCCCTCACAGGTACCATGAGCGGTACCTTTCCTTTCTTCAGTCCTCCCGAGACTGGATAGATCAACCAGGGGAAGGAAACAGCAGGCTGGCTCTGGACACTGCTACCTTTGTCCTAAAAACCACCTTTCCTTTTCCCTTAGAAAAAGACGCTGTTCCCTAAGTGTGGCCCAGGAGTGATGGACATACGAGGCAAAGAGGACAGCACTCTCCTACAATGCTCCGTTCTATGGAATATTGAGTAACTGCATTTTGGCTGGAGACACTTAAGTGAAGCAATCTTGTGTTTTTAAAATTTAAAGACAGATGTATGCTTTAATTTGGTCTCCGTTTCTTCTTAGAATGCTGATATTTAGATGAGCATAAACTTGTCAATTTAGAGTTTATTTTTCTACGTATACTATTAAATGTCTTAAATTGAAATTTTGGCAGTCTGTAATTCAAGCCTTTGAGGGGAAGGATTCACTTTGTACACTACAGAAAAAACCAGCATTACCTAATAATGAATGATGTGTTACTTTTCAATCTGTAAAGTTAACAGTGAGTAGTAACAAAAGTAGTGTGAGTTAACATTTCTTCAAGAAATAACACAATGGCAGGCTAAAGGTGTAAGTTTAGTAACAGCTACATGACCAGCAGGGCAAGTTCCTAAGCTGTGATCCTAGCCCTTCGCTCCCTGTAAAGAGCTGTTCAGTGAGGTGCCAAGATGGGCAATATGCATGTGACACTCACTACTCGATGATGTGCCCAAGTTCGTCTATGACTGAACAGAAGGCAGGACTGGAAGAAAAATCTACTTTAATAAAATAAAAGCCCAAGCCACCAAGAACAGCAAAGAGGATTTGTATGAGGTTTCTGATGGAGCAAGGTGAATTCTGATCTGTGCAAAGGGACCCGGGGCCAGCAGGTGCATAATTTCTGTCGTCAGAAAATGAGACCTGCACTAGCGGGACCAGACTTTTAAAGAAGAGCAGCACTGGACTCTGAAACACAAAACAGCAATTACATGAAAAGGGCAGAGTAAGAGTTGAAGAAGTGTAAAGAGCACAGTGTTTATAAACTTTAATACAGAAAATCTATTTGATATTTATTAAACTTAGTTTCTCCAGCTATGGTTTGGCATTATACAAAGCATCTTAATGACACAGTAGAGTTAAAAAGATCTTTACAAATTGAAATGTGATACCCTTGTCTCCAAATATTTTAATTGCCATAAATTTGTTTAAAAATACACATTAAACGCATGTTTGACACTCTAAACTTTCTATAATCTCAATACCACAAAATACATATAATATACTATACAGATGTGGAAAAATCTAGTTAGTATATAATACTTTGCTCACCATTAACAGCTTTATTATGTGAAATGCACATACTGACTTAGAAATCCTAGTTTTTGAGCCCCAAAGTACCTCTGAAATTTTAACGTATTGCAACAAATAAAAATCACAGTATATAATTGAAATTTTGGTTGAAAATGTCAGATGCCTAAATATTTTGGATGAAAGAAATGTAAAACAAAGATGTGGATCATGTACAAAACAAAGGCATCCAATCAGACACTAACAGTACCTCTCTGTAGAATCAACAAGGCTTTTAATTAGCGGCATTACCTCCCCCTCCAAAACCCTCCCCAAATAGCAAACTGTTTATTCACCCAATAATTTTAATTTCAAATAAAAGGATTTAAAATAAATATATAAGCATTTCCATCCTCCATATACAAAATTTCTTAAAACCATTCAAAATGGAGGCTAGAAATTTCATAACCGTGCTTACCAACCCCACAGCTAAAGGTGGTACCTTTTTAGGCACTGCCAATTGGGCTAGCTCTGTTGGTGAGCCCCGCCCCACCCCACCCCAGTACTGTTGAATACTCATGTCAATGATTTGCCAGGTGTGTGCATAAAGTTGTAAAATGGGGATACTTCTTAACAGCAACAACAAACTCAACAGTATGGATAATCATGGCATTGACTTGAAAGGCAGCGTTTCCAAATAGTTTTCCAGAGAGGAGCACACCAGGTAGAAAATTCCAATGGTTCAAAGCTGAAAAGAAACCCCATGTAGAAGCTGGAAGAGGTCAAAACTGAGTATTACTAGAATTTCTGGGTGGGAGTTTTTTTTTTCCATGCTCATTTAGGGAGCTTTTTTGTTTCTTTTTAAGAATGGCAATTTATGCTTAGCTGAGCAATGGTGGCAAGGGGAGGTCAATGCTGACATTCCCCAAAGTCAACTTCATTACGTGATGATCACTTAGGCTGCTATTTTAGGATGCTTACTGAGCTATATGACTTGGTTTAAACTCAACCCTGACGCCGTCTTCTGTGGCCAAATTCCATCGAAAGAAGAGACTTAAGTATTCTTTCCATCCGTCTTTCTGGAGGCAGTTCTAATTAACTATAGAGTTCAATGGAATAGAATCAGCATCCACTTTACCAACTAGTAATAACTTACTTCCTGTCACTTGCCAGAGTGGTTCTAGGGTCGAGGGGTCTAAATTCAATTTCCCTTTAGTGAGTATGTGAAAGGTATACTCACAAAGATGACCATTTTGGCCTCCTGACACTATATATTCCATATTTACCGCTTCTATTTATCTTACTGTATAGCAACCTTAAATCTGCAATATTCTTTATTATTGGGAAAAAGTCTGCCTCTCCAACATATTGATACATGAAATTGAAATGGTATCTGTGTTCCACTTAATTAGGGAAAATGAGTTATAGGAGTCTATATGGATCTAAAATGCTTTCCCAATTTTCTTACGCTTTTTTAGAAAAATCATCACAATCTCCCTAAAACAATTATTCCCAGTAGATGTTCCTGGGACCCAGACACAAACTCCTATAATTCAAAATACAGAGTGAGGCCATTTTGTTCAATAAGCAACTGGAAAATTAAAATCCTTCCCACCCTGTAAGAGTTCTGTTATACTACAGAAGGGCTCAAATATATTTTAAAAGTTAATTTACTACAAATCATAGTAATTAAGCTTT
Organism: Rhinolophus sinicus; assembly: GCF_036562045.2. Classification (NCBI taxonomy): domain Eukaryota; kingdom Metazoa; phylum Chordata; class Mammalia; order Chiroptera; family Rhinolophidae; genus Rhinolophus; species Rhinolophus sinicus. The sequence goes on from NC_133759.1 coordinate 75,979,376, forward strand.
AACGATCTAAAAGGAATACACATTGCACCCTTGAACATTAATATTCAAGGTGTCAACAAGAAAGTGTCTTAGATCAATTTAATAAATAATGTGGAAATAGTTGCACTAAGCTAAAATACTACACACACACATTTTGACAAACTAATTTCATGTTTTCATACATACATACATACATACATACATATATATATAAAGTGTGTATGTGTACGTAATTTTAAAATCCAAAGTTGCATACCCTCACACCCGGAAGAGTGCACGGCGGGCTCTCCTCTACACGAAGAGGCGTTGCAGACTGGGGCGGCCACTGGCAGGCTGCTCTGAAACTCCAGAGAGCTGGCGGCCGCCAGGGCCCAAACTTTCATTTAGAGTAAGGTGCCTTTTGTAGGCACTTGCTTCACAATGCAAGCTCATTCATTAAAGGTAATTTCCCAAAGTGTCTGCCACTGAACACAAAATGATGCTGTCTGATCTAGCTGATTAAACCTTGCTTTAATGAAAAGAAGGAAACAATTAAAAACGACGACAACAGCAAATCTAATAAAGCCACAAGTGTGTCATTCAAAGTGCAGCCCCATGCCTCAGTGCGAGCGCCCCAGAGCACAGGCATGTGTGGGCACGTGCACACATGACTCTAGATGCTTCTACATTGGAGAATTCAATTAGGGGTGGGCAACCTTCTCCACTCTTCAGCAACTACAGCTGTAAATTTAATTGAAGTACTCATTCTTAGAAGGTCAGTTCTTGGCTACTTGCCCGGAGAAAGGTGGCACGGAGGCAAGAAATGGGCCGAATGCTCCCCAGCCAGACTGGGCCTGGGCTGGACTGCAGAAGCTTGAAATCACCCCGAGGAAGCGCTCCCCACAGCCCAGCCCAGGCTGGGCAAGACTACCATATAACAAGTTCATCCACCGCAATCTGTCCGTGGGCTACCTGTAAAGAGTCCAATGCTGCAGGCTGCTGCCTCCTGGCATACAAGTGTGGTTTTACAGAGCAGTCAACAGAGTAAGTTTTTAAATAGTTGCTATTTCTATAATTAACTACATATTAAGTACAAGTTTCAGACTAAGTTATGTTTTTAGCCACTTGTCAAATTCAGTTTTAAATGGTTAGAGAACACCAAAGTTACCTATTGAGGAAAGAGGAATGGTCACCTGTCTAGGAGTCCAAAGTATGTGCTGGAGCAGATGAAGACACAGACAGAACTCTGGAGGAGAAGGCCTCGGAGGAGAGGGAGTGGTGTTTCCGGACTATTACATTGAAAATTCAACTATTTAGGATAGGATATTGATCCACTGCCCATTACCACCTAGTGGGCAAAACCCTCCACAGTGAAAAGCTTGCAAAATTCATTCTCCAGGACTTGACACAGTATCTTAGAGCAGCACCCTAAAACACGCAGGAAGCTGTGCTTTAACATAGTATCAGTGTAAGCCCAGAGGCGCTCCTGCTGCCTTTCAGGACACACGGGACACCAGATCACACGGGAACTCAGAGGTGCCCAGAAGCCGCTGCTGCTGAGTGTCTAAAAGCTCAGAGGGTACTTCCCCATTTCTAAAGCCATCACTGCAAGGGAAGGAATCAGAGCCAGAGGAGTCAGAGAAGGCCAGGACATGTGTCTACGGGGTCAACAGTGGCAAGTTTCTTACTGAATAACTACCATGGTCACTGAGAAGTTGTCCTCATAAGTAAAACTGTTCCTAAAACACACGAAAATTAAGTTAGAAAGATATCAGAGGTAATTTCTCCAAGGGAAAAACTTTAAATTCAACACAATGTGTAGATTTCAATCTTCAATGATATGCAAAAACAACATGAGGTACAAAACAGTTAAGAAGCTCTAGAAATATGAGGCCACAGGACAATGAAAGTTCACTAGTTTCAGAAATAAGTGTAAAAGAGACACAACACCGAGGATTCACTGCACCACTGGGCTTGGAGACTTTCTATCCCTTCTTTCCCATTTCAAGCCTTTACAATCATCTATAAATAACAGGACAATCCCTTTTTCTGATTGGACGGATTCATTTTTTTGGAATGGGGAGAAGGACAAACGACGTTTTCAAGCAGCATTACCCAACTGGTTAGACTAAGTCATGTACCAAAGCATTAGCTCTTCTGAAGGGATTCTTCTTTATGTGACCTTAAAGGAAGATTTAAAAGGGAAGAATTTAACATCGCACCGAAGACCAACAGTATGGGCAATCTGGTCCTAGAGTAAAACTTCATCTGTAAACAGTCCATAGAGTCTTCATTTAAAGGTAAGATTTAAGGCACACCAGACATGATAGGGGGCACTAAAAACAAAGGATAGAGGGACTATTTCTCACCTCCGACTCCTATATGCACCTCACAGGGAAAGGTACTTGGATATACAACTCTCACAGAGCTGGCTTCTTAAGCTCTACCCCTACTCCCCACCCTTCCCAAGAAAGCCCACATTGAACCAAGTTAGGTACTTTTCTAGTGTGAATTTTCTGATCCCATCAGAAAGATACATCACTGATGAAAGGCCTTCATAATACAAAGGGAGTAATTACAAAACAGGTTTAAAAGGAGAAATTCATCATCTCTACATCAGGCATTAGAACTCTAAGTTATAAAGCAAAAGCACACACACCAAAGCTCCAGCCCATTCCTACATCCGTCACTGCATGTATCAGAGCATCACAATCTAATGTGGAAAAAATTTTTTGAAATAAGAATTCTAAAGAGAGAGTTCACCCTTCAAACATCATTAATCAAACAGATATAGGCAGCAACCCTCAGGAGTTGGATCATCTTTGTTCAATAGTAACTTGCTCTGTTTTAATGAAGTGTCAAATAATCAGCAACCAAAAAGAACACATGGTTTTAATAAAGTCCATAAAGTTCAAGATTGTCCTTTTATGATACCCTTCACGTGCTATGCTTCTCCTAGAAAGTCTGCCTGCCCTCTTTTGTAATGCATTAAATGCAAGTTATAGTCACCTTGTGATTGTTATAGTGTTATTAACACACATTCACAGTTCTTGAAATAATGCATACCAAATCAGACACATTTCATTTTACATCCACATAGAATGCTATCTTCTCCTATTTGATTTTTCATATGTAGAAGAATATCCTTAATACTAAGTATAATTTCTGCATTAATAAAATTCTAGTTAAGATTTGAAATATTATCAGGTAGTAGGTGTTGAAAGAACATGTCCATATTTTAGATGAACCAACTCTTACTCTTAGAAGAGCTACCACAAAAAGACATTAGGTAACAAAGCTCCCGAAATATATAAATAAAAATGCCTACTTTATGCTAAATACTTAACAGGATAAATTTATAGGCAGAAATAACTGTTTTAAACTAGCCCCAATCTGGGAACTTAAAAAATTAAAATAAATAGAATTTCAACTGATTAGTTATGAATTGCAACTGGAATTTCAATTATCACTGAAACCATCTTATCAATACGCTGCAGATTTAAAAGCATTTAAATAATTTTTCATATTGGGAATATTGAAGGATCAACTGACACAATGGCTTTGGGGTATACAAAACAATAAAACATGAACCAGGGAGGAGAAAACCATTCCTCGTTCTTAGTGTCGACTAGGTGGCGTGTTATGGCAGTTTTCCTTCGCGATGTAACACAGTGTTGTGGAGAAAATCAGAGGCAACGAGAATGTGTTCAGTTCACGATATCAACTTGGCATCCTGGCGAAGCCAGTGCAGTCCCTGCCGGGTGTAACGAACTAGGTCTGTCATGATGCTTGCGTTAAAGATGAGAGGGCCCATTACTTTATCCAGTTCAGCAAAGAATTCTAGAAAACCAAAAACACTCATTAAATGATGTACACTCTTTGAATCACTGCTTTAAAATTTTTAGTCCACACTGAAATGGAATTCATACGAAGTCAAAAAGTACTCCCTCCTACACTAAAATAACTGTCCATGTCTTAGAACAAACCAGTCTTCTCCAGTTATATTTTTCCCTAAGTCATGAAACATTTTAAATGAACTATGTAGTCAGGAATTAAAGTGTTTTACATGTAAGCCGAATTCCACTGCCGGAAATTGTACATTGTTAGTATGCAATAAACATTATTAAAATGGAGACCTAGTGTCACAATGTATTATTATTCAAAACATTCTTTGTGTACTGTTTTTGTATAAGCAGCAGATGGTACAAAAAAGGAGGATGGTCTTTGCATGTTTCCTTATTCTTATGAGTCCCTGTGAAGTTCAACAGGTATGACAGGCTGTATCCAACCTTTCTGCTATAACCTTATGCCATGCAACATTGATAAATTAAATCCCATGTTTTAGACAGTAGTTTAAAAATGTCAAGGATGGAAATGAAAGGATTTTCCTGTATGAACAAATAATAGGCTGATGTATGTGAGGCCAGGTGTAGAGAGGAGGGGACAACAGTCTCCTAACATTTGATCCCAATGCAATTTTGGGAGAAGATAGAGGGATGCAGGACTCAGACAGTAAAGAGAGTTGATACCTGTGCACAGAAAAAGGGGTCATTCTCATGATGAAGATCTCAGCCTACTTAAATTCAGGCAAGAAAGAATCAAACAGTTGAGGAGTAAAGGATCTTCTTTATAGAATTCAGCTAATTTATGCAGAAGAAATATCAGAACAGTAAATTCCTGATGCATTTTCTATTTCCTAATGGGATAATAAATGTAGGTAATGATCGTCAATGGATGCTAAAAGCATAAGTTAAAGTTCAGTAGGGAATCTTACGTCAAACTGAGTCAGGCTGACATCACCTAAATGAATCAATGGTCAGATCTTGATTATCTCTAAAAACGGGATAAGCGTTACATGCCTCCCACTGTGATGTAACAGGAAATCTGGAGCATCAACCATGAAACACTCTTATCTAAAATAATAACCTGGAATCTAATCAAGCCTCAAGATATAACTATCACTATGAAGAAAATAAAAGGGACAGAAAAGCAAGCTAAATGATGCCATGAGAAAGTAATCAGTCAAATCCAAGATATGATACATTCTATGGCCTGTTTTCTCCCTGACATCAATTGTAAAGTGAGGAGGGGGAGATACTTAAGAGACTGATCAATGACTGTTTGATCATGCCTAAAACAAATCCAACTGTTAAAAAATGGCATATTTGAGATAACAGGGAAACGTGGTGGTAGACTAGACATAAGATGCCATAAAGGAGGTACTGTTAATTTTGGTGGCTGTGGTAAAGGCAAGGTGGTGATGTTATTGTAAAGTCGGCATCACTTAAAGACGCACACCAAAGCATTCAGGTGCAGTGTCATGATATTTGGTATTTGCTTAAAAACAGTCCAGGGGAAAAGAATGAGCGTAAGGGGAGGTAACATAATTGGCAAAATGTTGTGTTGTTGAAGCTGACGCTGAGTAGCTGAGTGAAAGGAACACGGGTTCGTTGTATCATTCTCTTTCCTTTAGTCAGTGTTTGAAAATTACAAAACGTAAAAAAAGAAAAGCAAAAAAGAGGGTAGAAAACTGGCATTAGGGAGAATAATGGAAAGTAAAGTAGGGGTGACTGCAGAATTTCAGATTTGTTAACCTTTCCTGAGCAGTACTGACAATATTTAAAATTTTAGGAACAATTAGGTTTTGTTTTTTTTCAAGATTTTATAGGGGAATACTGGGAGCAGTGTGTTTTTCCAGGGCCCATCAACTCCAAGTCAAGTCGATGTCCTTCAATCTAGTTGTGGAGGGCACAACTCAGCTCCAAGTCCAATCGCCATTTTTTTTCAGTCTTAGTTGCAGGGGGCGCAGCCCACCATCCCATGTAGGAATTGAACCGGCAACCTTGTTAAGAGCTCTCACTCTAATTAACTGAGCCATCCGTGCACCCCAGAACAATTAGGTTTTAAAAAACACAACTTTATGTTAAATGTTGGGGTTTCCCTTCTACTTTTCTGTCACTATTACCCCTCTTTACGTATAGAACTCTTTCATTTTCATCTGATTATCTTTTCATACTATAAATATTTAAATGTACTCTGTGACAAAAGGACACTTGCTTGATTGGCTACTGTAGTGTTTCTCTACAAAGGATCTACCCAAATAGATGCTACACACATATGTGCTAATAACATCTACTAAAATAACACTGTGTTTATATCGTGACTTTCCCCAAGGTGTTTAAATATGTTATAATTCTCATTGTTCTTAATTTGGGAGATAATAAACTTAAGGTGCAAAGCCTCAAATGATCTAATATTAAAGAATACTACAAATCTATTCACTTTGTAGTTCTCTTTTATCACATAAGAAACATAAGTTTCTTCCAATATACCTAAAAATCCAGTATGAACATGCTTTCTTACACATTAAACATCTCGTGTATGAGATATCTGTGCAATCCCACGCCTATAGCCAATTTTGCTGTTACTCATCCTAGAATAGAACATGTATTTTATTACTTTCATAGTATGGGCTGTGCTGAATGTGCCAGAACAGAAACGATTTTTAGCTTAGTTTGTGTCACCAGTATAGTGAAAGGTATTTTTTGACCAAATACAGTACATTCAACATGACTGCTAAGCAATGGAGATTAGCAAACTGATTATCATTAACTCTAAACTAGATAATAAACTAAAAATGTAGACCAGACACTTACTTAACTAGATCATAAAAGTTCCCTTTAACAATTCCATCCCTCATAGTTTCTCCAGAGACCTTCCTACCTTTTTGCTCTTTGGAAAGCTGCTCAGCTTGGTCCCAAATTTCTGTGGCATAGAGGAAGTTGGATGTGACCTGGACATAGCTGGCTGCCATGTGGTGGATCCTGTGTGGAATGGTCACTGAAGAACCACTTGCTGAAGCACTACTGGCCCCAGAAGAGTAACTTCCTGAATTGCCTGGCGACAGCTTTGGAGAAACAGGGGAAGGCATCCCAACAGCTTTGCTACACACAGAAAAACAGGGAGCTTATTCATGTGGATATGGTAAACATGATGCCATCAATGTACTATGCCTGGGCTCTCCCTACACGAAAGCTTTTACAATTTAAAGATACTTTTAAACTATAAGCGTTCCCAGAGAAGAACAATTTCTCCCAAATAAGGTACTTAACTCACTAAAGACCACTGTGCATTATCATCTTATTTAGACTCTTTGTTTTAATGAATGGCAACAGAACCAGAGATGGGAAAAAACTGAGAAAGTCATACACATGTCAATAGTTGAAAGGTTAGATCGTCTCACTCCCAGCTCAACATACTTTCCATCTATTAGGGCATATATTTAGGTACTTTTCTAATTGTTTTGTGGAAAGTTGGGTGGAATCAACAACTAACCACACAAAAATTGTAGTGGTAGATGGGAACATCTTAGTCTGAATTCCATAATTTCTAGTATTTCCCTAGTTTAACCAAGTTATTCAGAGCTGACAAAGAGGTACAACTTTCTCAATCAACTGCAATCACCTCTAGCTTCTGTCAATTATTAATATTTCTTAGAAAACACATGTCAAAGCTGGCAGGGTTCATTTTAGCAGTACTGAAATTTGTGGAAATGCCCAAGACCATAAAAAAAAAAAAAAAAAGGAAAATCAAACAAAAGTTAGGGGGAAAAAAGGTATTTGTTAGAATGTTTTTATCTGCACTTTAGCACTATAAATTTGGTTAAGAAAATACGTATGGGCAAAGACAAAATATCAATTAACATAAACATAATAATTGAGCAGATACATTTACCAACAAAATAAAGGTTTCATGGTGTTTTTCCTTTTTTTGGTGGAAGGTAGAATGGAAGTGATGTGGAGATGGAGGAGAAACCACAATCATGCCACTATTATTAAATTCTGGCAGTGTCAAAACTTGAGTAAAGATAAGCTCACTGTGATAAAAACGCAAGTAGCTACAGAAATCAAACTGTGAGAAGAGTTAAGATGCTATAAAAAAAACTATGATTTCTGCAGGTGAAATGTCCCCTCTCTAATCTTTCTAAGATTATGTTCAATTATCCCTATTTCAGTTTATAAAAAAGAAAAAACAATAACTTAAAAACATTTTATTACAGATGGTTTTAATTATTTTAAAAGTTGTTATCTTTCCATTTTTGAAAATTGGATCATACCCTTCCACTTTTACATAAAAACAAACTTGTCACAAATAATATTTTATAGAATAAAATTGACCTACCTTCCCAAGCCAGGTGATGGTGCTTGAGAATTATTATAAGAATTCTGTGGAGAAAATAAAATGTACTTAATAAAAATAAAAAACATTACTTATGAAGTACTAAATATATTCAAAAGCATCGGACCAGAACTGATCTTAAGAAGCTTTATAAATTAAAAAACTCACAAATTGCGTGTGTGCGTGCGTGCGTATGTGTGTGTTTGTGTGTAAATGTGCAGAAAGAAGTTACAGTTGAGAGCTGGGGCGTTCTGGAAGATTAAGGAAGACACAAAGAATGAGTAACACTCAGACCGATAAAGAGTTGGGGAGAGGGCACAGAGAGGTGAATCATACTATGCAAAGGCCGCAGAAAAGAGAATGTATGTGACCTGTAAAGTTTTCTTCAAGCAGAGGTTTAGATTAGGAACAGGAGAGAGACCTTGAGGGCCTTGCAAGTCTGGGTAAGAAACTGGGACTTGACCCTGAAGCAATGGTAAGCTTCTGAAGGGTTCCTAGGGCAGGATTTTAAGGAGATTTATGTGTTGCTGTATGAAAAAAATACAGACATTTTAGAAAACTAAGATAAGTCTAAGGAAAGCTGGTAGTGAAAACAAAAGACCACTGTAAATGTATAAATTAGGTTTCATGATAAAAATAGCCTACATCTAGTGAAACGTTATTAAGAGCTACTGAATATGGTTACATAGGTTCTACAATCAAATATATGTGCATTTAAAAACTAATCAAGAAACCTCAAACTTATTTGAAAGTTCCCAAACAGTAGCTCCCCACTTGCCATGGCAGGTAAAACATGAGGGCACTTTTGGGGTGGGGATAGGAGACTACAAATTTTGTCTCCTGTGAAAGGGGCCTCCCCTCAGGCGCACTTACCTTCAGGTGCTCCGTCAGTGTCTTGGAGTACTTCAGAGCATTTTCCTTCTTCAGTTTGAATAGCCTCAGGTACAGCAAAGACTCGCACCGTAGGCTAGTCGATGGAAAAGGGCAACTTATTTACAGGACAGCATACTCTGGCCTCATCTGCACAGACAACTTTTGCCTTGTGTAAGAGCACAGGACTGGCTCCTGGGAGCGGACCCAGGCATAAGGCCAGGCAAAACCAAAAGCTGTGTTCTTATCATGGTACACAACCCATGGAGGGGAAGAAAGGGGAAGAGACTTAGGACTAGCCTATTTGGTGACATTCAAAAATTAAAACCTCATCCACAGAACCCAACAGGTCATTGTAACATATGCATTTAAAAAAAAAAATAGCTTAGGGGCAGACTCTCTATATCAAATTGTAAATAAAATTAAACAACAGAAAGTAGAAAACTCGACTATGAATATTACAACTTTGATGAAACATAGACAAACCTTAACATGGCTTACAAAGGGCCTGCGTGATCATCACTGCCTACCTCTCCAGTCACTTTCACTTCTCACTGGTCTTTTAGTTCCTCTAGTTTCCAGTTTCTTTCCGCTATCCAGCCATTGTACATGTTCCCTCCACCAAAGGAGTAGGTCTCCCTATGCACTACTCTTATCGTTACATACACTTTTCTTTCAAAGTACTAAATTCATATACTGTGTGATCATCTGATTAATTTCTGTCTTGTCACACTAGACGCTATGACAAATAGGACTTTGTCAGTTTTACCCACAGCTGCGCTCCTAGCTATTAAACACAGTGCTAGGTAAATACCTACAACAAATGAACTGATACATCTTCCTGGAATACAGCAAAGAAGCCACATTCTTTATTCTGAGAAAGCTAAACGTTTGCTCCCCCAAAAAAGATATAGAGAGATGATACCAAAAGAAGAGCCTGGAAAAGTGACAATGGAGAGTTCTAATATCAGCCCCACTCTACACCAAGGCTTTTGTCAAGAGGGCCACAGATCAGAAACTGATAACTATTAACATCTTTCAGTAGGAATTTTGAGTTATTTTCTACTCAATGGTTATGGAATGTTGATTCATGGGTAACTTTCAGAAGAGCATAAACAACACAATTTATTATGGAACTGCCTGTCATCTGGCAGAGGCTGGAGCACGCGACACTTACCAAAGTACTGTGAGTCTTTTATCTGCTGCTGTAGCATCTGGTGCTAAGTAATTCTTTAGCTTCATAGTGTATCTGTGAGTTAAAATAACAAATGATACAAAGTATTTCACCTTGATCTTATGACTTCCTTAGTCCTCAAAACATTAGAATCAAACTTATATAAAGGCAGAATTGCCCACTTAAGTATCTAGTTCTCCTTATCCAAGGACAATAAAGGCCTAAGCATCCTCTTTAGCTTTACTGTATATAGTCATGACAGTTATTGTTAGGCGACTTTGTCATTGTGCAAACGTCAGAGCGCACTTACGCAAACCTAGATGGCACAGCCTACCACACAGCTAGGCTACACGGCAGAGCCTACTGCTCCTAGCCTACAAGCCTGTACAGCGTGTTACTGTATAAAACAACACGAGATTAAATCAAGCACAAGAGAAAATGAGGCACTCAAGAGACACTGTAAACAGGAGATGTATGAGGTTACTGCCAGCGTAACGGGGCATACTCTTTTACAGCAAACTTTTTTTAATAAGTAGAAAGAACACAGTCTAAAAACAATAAAAAATATAGTAAAGACATAAACCAGTAACATAGTTGTTTTTATAATTATCAAGTAGTATGTTCCGTACATAACCGTATATGCTACACTTTTCTATGACGGGCAGTGCAGTGGGTTTGTTTACAGCAGCATCACTACAAACACGTCAGGCATTGGACTATGACATTACCATGGATCTGACGACACTAGGAGACAGGAATTTTTCAGTTCCATTATAATCTAATGGGAGCATTGTCGTATGTACAGAATGTCACTGACTGCACATCGTTAATCAGTGCATGACTGTATAGTTATGCCAACCCCTTCCAAGATACACCAAAGAATAATATTGCCAATAATGTGACAAATTTTCCCACTTACTTGATGAGATCCACCGTCTCTGAATACATAAGAAATGGGGATTTGGATTCCTGAGCATTTTTCTCTAATGCATTCCCACATTCAATGAAAGACACCACGGCATCAAGATAGTACACAGCCTTCTCAAACCGGTCAGACTGAAGAAAGGAGAAAAAAGGGAATGTGAGCTGCACTGATGTCCCATGGGAACAAGCAACAAATGAAGGTTTAGTGAATTTGATTAAATACATAAATGTGAGAGAATATTTACATACCAAAGCATCTGCATTGTGCTTTAGCTTTTTAGCTTCTTGTAAATAATGGTCTGCTGAATAATTTCTGCAATGTAAATTTTTATTGTAAATAAAGTGGTAACTATTTTCATAAGATAATACTAATTCATTTTAGTCTCCAGCATCCCTCAGTTTTCATGTCCTCAAGTAAAGAAAATGAGCTATTTACTAAACATGCGATTCAGTTTTTTCTGATAAATGTTTATACTGGGTTAAAAGCATAAATCATTTTGGCCAACTCACGGCAAATTTTCTACTTAGGAAAATAGAAATCAAGCTCCCTAGTATTAAATACTAACTTACCCAAGTTGTTTGAAAGATTTAGAGTAAATAAAAGTAAGAGAAATAATTTATCAAAATGGAGGAAAAATCCAACATTGCTCTTAAGGATTTAAGAAAGCCCCCCTATTTTAAACAGTGATAGCAGCAGCAGTAAGGTTCTACTGGAAGCAAATCATTCACATCCCCCATGAAAGTTATGGAGTTAAGTTAAAGGAACAATACTTAGGACTAAGTGGGCGCCTTTCAAATTAAGTTCTGAATATTCTGTAGATCACAACACAAGTATAAATTCTTCTAGTCACTGGTAGAAATTAAGATGAATTTCTTATATGCTGACTGGAACGATTTTTTGAATGCATAAAAAAATCTTATTTATCTTACCTGTCGTCAAAGACAAGCTTTGTTCTCCGAGGCTTAGAAGCATCAGGAGTTGGTGTAGATGGAGGACAGTTAGAGGAACTATTTGAAGCCTTTTCCTGACCAAAAAAATATATAAACTATGTTAAAATTGTGAGGAGATAAAAATTAAACTAAAAGTTATTTCCTGACCCACTGGTAAAAAGAAAACAAAATTCACTGACTTCCGTAATTTCCTTGTTATAAAAATTTTTAATTTCAGAATGTAAACATCGTTTTTCACAGAATGAATCCATTTTATAAACCAAAAATATTCATCCTAATATTAGGGGTCTACTATGTGCCAGGCATGGACCTAGGCACTTGTTAAAACACAAGGAGGACACCAAACCTAATATCAAAATACCAGTACTACTTAAGACAAAATTTATTGGTAATTACTGGTCAATGAAAATAGTAATAATAATATCTAACATTTACTATGTGCTTACCACTTACCAGGCACAAAGTTAACTAAGTACTTAGTACAATCATTAATCCTTCAACAACCCTATGAACTATGTACTGCTATTAGGATAGAATAAAAAACAGTCTCAATAAGGTTTAGTAACTTGCCCAAGTTCAAACAGCTTTTAAGTAGCACTCAGGAATTTGGGTTTTAAGTCCAGATCTATCAGATTTCAAAAGCCTAGCCACTTTCTTAAAGTTTATTCTGCCTTTTATCAACATAGCCCTTTCATGCCAGGGCTATGATTCTGTCTTCACAACTGCTTCCCCATCCAGCCCTAACTTTAATAAAATGAATATACATTTTTCCATAATAAAACATCATAAATAAGTAGAATGTATCCTACAAATGCATGAATGTTTCAACATTACAAAACCCAAAATATACCATTTTACTACTTGTGCTTAAAGTCTATTTAAAAGGAACCATGTAGCCATTTTTTTAAATTTTTTTTTATGATAAGGGCTTTTCAGTTCCGCTCATAAAAGCTTACTTCAAGGAATGAAAATAAAAGTCCTGAGATTTGACAAAATACTAAGCTCTTTATGGTAAAGTTTGCATGTTTATGAAATAGCTGCCTGAATTTTATGTTGCAATGTAACATTACTAGAACAGCATTTAGATATACAATGCCTAAGTTTAGATTTAGTGGAGGAAGACTGAAGTATCTTAAAACAAAGAAAAAAAATTTCCAGATATTTCAATACTTTTTTTATATAAAAATTATGTGTATGATGTATAAAATCACTATATGTGTGGTGACGGATATTAACTAGACTTACTGTGGTGATCATTTCACAAAATATACATATATCAAGTCATTATGTTGTACACCTGAAATGGATATGTTATATATTATGAATATCTCAATTTAAAGAATAGCTGAACTACAAGAAGATGTAGGCAACTCCTGTATATCTGTGGAAATAACATGAGAGTGAAACATACTTCTCTCAGTGAACAATAGGACAAACTGACAAATAATCAGTCAGCATCCAGGTTTGAAAACACGATTAATCTAATTGCATCATACAGATCCCTGTCCACAAGATATATAGAGTACACATTCTTCTAAAGTAAATGTAGAACATTACAAAAATATACCATATACTGTACTCTCATAAAGCACATCTTTAAAAAAATCTTAAAAGACTGTTACCATGCAGACCACTCTCCAGCCCCAATATAATTAAGGTAGAAGCACTAACCAAAAGGTAACAAGAAAATTTCCCTGTTTGGAAACTGAGGAATACACTTTTAAATAGCTCTTTGTTCAAAGATGAAATCACGATGGAAATTAGAAAACCTTTTAAACTGCATTATAAAAATATTATACACCAAATTTGTGCAACGGCGCTAAAGCAGTATTTAGAGGGAAATACATAATCTTAACTGTTTCTATCGGAGAAACCAAAAAACTTAAATTTGAAGTATCCATCTTTAAAAGTTAGTAAATGTAACAGCAAAACGAAAAGAATAAGAAAGGGAATTATAAAGAGTATAAATTAATGAAATAGAAAACAAACTACAGAGAATCAACAAAAAACAAAGGCTGTTTTTTGAAAAGACAAGTAAAAATGATAAGCTCCTGATGAGACTGATCAAGGAAAAGAGATAGCACACAAAGCTAATATTAAAAAAAGAGGAACATGAGTAGCGATATTACAGATATTAAAAGCATAGTAAGACAATACAATGAACTTTATGCCATTTTCAAAAATTTGACAATATAAGCAAATATCTAGAAATACAAAATAAAATAAAAAATTATGTGTAATTTTGGTTTTCCACATTATCTCATTTTTATTTAGTTGATATAAGAAAGCCTATTTTTTAACTAAATTATAAATTTTTCTTTAATAAATCCATATATAATTGTCTAAATAGGAAACTGCCAAAACTAATAGCAATAATTTTAACAACTGTTAAGTGCCAAAAGATCTTGAAATCAAAGTGGTCTGGGCCTCTATTTTACAATTTGTCGATAACAACAGTACCAAATAACTACATTTGATCCAGCAAATATTTCCTGATTACCCAGTAAATTAAATACTGGATAAAACACAAAGCAAGTAAGATACAAATCCCTGCTCTTAAGAAGCTGACAAGCCAATAAGGAAGAGACATAGGCAGTGAGTCTTGCCTATGAGATAACAGAAGCCAAATGAGCAGGTGAGCTCATTCAATGAGTACTTTCCTTAAAAAAAAAAAAAAAAGATAATAAGTTTCAAGAAATAAATATACAGGCCTCAGAATCCTACAGTTAAAGGATGGGAAACAGAGAGAGCAGGTAGTAGAGAACTGGGATAGTGAAGGAAGCCAATGGGACACTCAAGTCCCTTAAGGACACTAGGACTAACTCTCTAAACTACTAGAGAAGGGTGCCGAGCTGGAGAAAAAGCCTTCTGCATATGTCAATATGAGACACTGTTCACAATTAAAGCTACCTCAATTTAAAAGATTTACTTACCACAGTTAATAAGCATGACTGCCTTTAACAGTCTAATTTTTCAACTCCAAAACATTTGCTTACTTAAATTACAAATAATAATCCAGTGAATTATATTCTTTAAAATCTAGGCATTTTCTTAATTTTATCAAGGAATTTGTTCCTGATCAGAACAGTTTAGAAAGCAATGCAAATTACCTGATAAACAAATGGAGGGTGAGAGTACACCCTTGAAAAAACTTCTTTGATCCAATTCCCCATCCACAAACATTAAGAATATTCCCTTACGTTATGAGCTCTAGGAAAGCTTTAGGAATAATTCCAGTGTTAGCTCAGCTAAAGAATTTTTTTTTTCCTTTACAATTCAAAGCCAAATGGTTCCTCTGTCACTTTATGTTAATATACCATATTTTGCTGGTTATAATGCACTCCCATGTATAATGTGCACCCACGTTTTTGGCCCAACCTTTCAGGGAAAAAATATCTTTTGTTTTAATTTTTTAATTCAAATTTTTGTTTCTATTTAGGTACTTGTTTTTTTCAACTCCAAAACCTTTGATACATAAAGGAATTTTAGCATTTATTTATTTTTGCACTTAACTCATAAGCATAAATAAAATAATTAAAAACATGTATATAGGTATGGGATTAGTACTACCCATGAATAAATGTGCATCCTTGTTTTTCCCTCACAAATTTGGGCAAAAAAAGTGCGCATTCTACATGGCAAAATACAGTACCTTGCTTGTAAAATCCAATTCTAAAAAATCCACAGCCAATTTCAAACCACAGACAAGCAACTGGAGCTATTTATAATTAGACCATAATCAACTGTTTTTCCATAACCAACTTTTCCAATTATGGGTTTCTATCTTAATTACTATACATGTGGCCAGCTGACTTGCTGCTTTCATGGTCTCAGATCACTGCCTAAGTTTATTATCAAGATCATCAGATTTTGAGAGTAAAATGCACAGGCCTATAAATTTAATGTTTACAAAATTTTCAAAGCACCGTGTCACTTTGGAGAAGTCACATGGCAACGAAACTGATTTTCAAAAGACTCAGGCCCCCAATGTCTTACCTTGACCTCCTTAGAGCTACTGGAAGTCTTCCCTTCAGTTTTCTTCTGCTTTGATGTGGAGGAACTGTTTTTGCTGCTCCCACTGTTCTCCTTGTTGCTGTTATTACTTGACTTTAAGGAAGAAGACTGACTAATAGTCCTCTTCCGAGAGCCATGCTCTGTTTTTTGATCTTTTGAAGGAACAGGCCCAGCAGGAGAAGGCAACAAATCCTTTTCTTTTGCTGCACTCTGCTTCGACGACCTGCCAAACCAAACAAATGCCCTCATTTCTCCACATAGTCATACAGGGGAGATGGATATTTCCATGTCTCTCTGTCTGCTTTCAAGACAAATTTGTTTTTCCCATTAGAAGTAATCTAAGGACACATGATTTCTGTAAAACAGAACTGTAAATTTCATGAGGGCAGGCATCTTGTTCCCACAGCCGCCACCTGCTCATGGTTGTATACCCAGTGCCTAAACCTTGGTTTGCCACACCCTAAGTATTCACTAAGTACTGGCTGAATAAATGAACCAGAAGATGAAGGGTAAATGAAGATACTAATGCTCATAACAGCAATTAGTCTCTTGCAAGCTACAAATAAGCTGTCATCTAGCCAGAAAGTGGCTAGAATTAAAGCCTTATTTTAATTCTTATCCTATACTCACCCCTACTCCACTAAAAAAAGAGCAGAGGAAGAAGTGACTGGATCTGAAATGCATTCTATCCGTATTAACTAAAAGCAAAAGCTCACACACACTATTTGGTGTAAGTATGTACGTGACATATAGTTACTAAAAGGTATGTTCTAAGAGCATTCCAACAGCAAATGACATGTGTACATATATTAACACGCCTGTAATGTTTTGGGGACATACTCTCTGTTGCTGGACGGCTTGTGGCCTGCTGAAGTCTTGTCCTCTGTTTTGGGTTTCTTGCTCTCATTGGCTCGGTTATCATCTTCATTCTGGATGAAAAACAGAAGAAGCGGCTGCTAGGTTTGAACTTTATTCATCTAATTTCAGTTTTCAGAATAGTCACCCCCAAAGTTTATCCCTGATAAACTTCAGAAAGAAGATAAACATGAAGTAAAAAAATTCATTTAAACAATGTTCAGTAAATTAGGTTTTAAGGCTCAGAAAAAGTCTCCTATTTTAGATAAACAGAGCCCAAATATTGAAACAAATTTCCTAGTCTTTTGGATGGCATCTTTTCAGACTAATGATGTTTTGGGGGGGAATGAAATTTTAATTAAAATGATTCACATACCATAAAATTCACTCTTTAAAATTCACTCTTCAAAGCTGTTTTATCATTTTACATTCCCACCAGCATTGTATGATAATTCCAATTCCTCCATGTCTTCATCAACCCTTGTTACAGTCCATATTTTTGATTATAGCCAAGCCTGATTTTTGAAAAACTTTTTTTTAAGCTGAAACAAAAGCTATGGGCCCATCTAAATTGCCAATGCTACTTTCCTGGGTGAATCTAAATTATCCTATTTGATATTTGCTTTAAGTACCAGGGCACAAGATTGCAAACATTCTGCCGTAACAAAAGACTGTTCCCCTACACAAAATGATTAAAGATGAACATGTGAAAACATGAGAAAAAGGAATCTACATCCTTCATTACCCTTGGCTGGGTCTCCTCTTGGCCTCTTGGTACCACCTGCTTTATCTTTAGGAACTACCCAACAATTTTACCAAAGCCACAAATCTCAAAAATCAAGTTTCCTGGTGGTATACATTTTATAAAATCAAAATTTGACTTACAAGTATTGATATAAAAAACTTGGCAGAAATATATGCCAGAGAGATATGAGGTAGGAGAGGAGATATGGGGCACTCTTTTTTAGAGGAAAGAGACTTTTTATTACAAATTATATTATTGTAAAATTTTAAACAAGAGTAAAAAGGACTTTGTATAGTATAAAAATTTGAAAATCTTATCAAAGAACATGTAATACTTGTTAAGCACAAGTTAAGCACAAAAGGACCATTTTTTTAATTCCATAAGAAACCCTTAGTTTCCTAAACAGCAGAGCCTATCCTATACAAGCTCTATTTCATGCAATTCTATGAATGAAATCCCATAACCACGTCCAGCAATCTGAGGTTGTGGGCTATAGGGGCCAGCAGCCCTAAACAGCTTACTAGTCAACTAAAGCATCCCTATAGTACAATAACGGAAACTCATTATCAATAGCACTGAAGTAGTAAGCTTCAGTTTTCTAGAAATTCAAATTTTAAAATATATTCAACTTTTGAAGATACAAAAGGCAAAAAAGAGACAGGTATTGTTCTAGTTTGTCCAAATATACATCATCATTTGCACATAAAGACTGTGGTTTTAAGAAAAAGAGAGAGCAAAAACCTGTCTTCCACTTCATTTTAGAAAAATGTTGTATTCTTCCTATTCTCCCATGTGAAATTCTCAATGTCCACTGGGAGTGGGGTTCTGTTCCGAGACCACCTGGTACAGCCATCCTGGTACCTATCTGCTCACCTGCTCATGCTTTCAGTCTTTTACAATCATATTCACATATATGTATTGGGAAATTACACTATCCTTCAAAATAGATTAAAATTTACTTTCCTCTAAAAACCTCACTATAGCTGAAAAAAATCAAGCTGTTCTTTTCAAAGAATCTCCATTTAAATATGTAAGTTATTCAGCTCTTTTCATTATGTCTAGTATCCTCCAACATAGACATCTGTGAGTTTTCACATTTCTTGGGCCTAAAAAAGCTGACCTTAGATATATATACCAAGCTTGGTCTCTAAATCCAAATTATCTTGGAAGTATTTAGGGGTGAGAGCTGGCTATGTGCCAGCAGATGTTTTTAAGTTCTGAACTTGCGGATATGGGTGTTCAAAAAGGGAAAAAAGTGAGGAGCAAATATGTACAGTGGATTGGTGAAACTCTTAAGGGTGTGTCAAAATTAGTGAGTCAATTATTGTTTAGCTGGAATTAGTCATTTAAAAGGTCTGACTTGGTCTGGGTATGAGAGAAGCGTTAGGGACGGTGACAACCTGGAGAGTACATACCCCAACTAAAGACATTTCAACCCCAAATTTGAAGAATGCTTTCTGTGAAGGCTGGTTTGCAACCTCTGCTTCACTCTGACCTCTACACCAGCCAGCACACACTCTGAACAGAAGCACTGGCTCATTTCTGACTTGATTAGAAACTATCCGGTTTTACTGAAGGAGACAGGCAGAAACCCAAGGGTCCTCAGGAGAATGTTTTGTCTGTAGCCTCAGCAAGGTCTTGGGCTTACCCTCTATTTTCCCTCATAGCTATGACTCAGCTAGTTATTTTTTGGCTGAGATGTCCACTGCATTTCAACAAAACCCTTTACAAACCTTATGTTTCCTCTTGCCTTTGTTGGAAACTTTTTCTGAGGCTTGTTTCTGAGCCTCTCTTGTGTGCTTTTCTGGCACATTTTTCTTTTCCCCCTTGGGTGGCTCTGTTTCTTTGTAAGGCTTTCCTGGTATTCTAGTCAAGAGATTCAGGTCAATCTTCACAATAAGTGGATACCTGTCATCAGGCTCACTAAGGGGTGAAAGAAGTTCCTTCTCTTCCATAGGAGAGAACATACGTTGCCGAAAAAAGCTATCTTCTTCCTCCACTGAGGAGGGCTTAACGGGAGTCCTATTACTCTCAGGGTACTTAGGAGTTTGTGAGGAAGGAGGAAGGCTCTCGCTTTCATCCGAATCTGAGGATGAGGTATCTGTTTCTATGATTTCCCTTGATTTCTGGGAAGATTTACTTGTTGACTTGTATTTCTTTTTCTCTGCTGAAGGTCGAGGGGAAGATTTGGACTCTTTTTTTATGTTGGGTTTCCTTGAGCCTTTGGTGGCTGCTTTGTGTCTGCTGGAAGGCATGCTGGTAGTCATGTCTACAGGGGTTTCACTTTCTATCTTCAAGCCTCCGCGGGGCTCTTCAGCGGCTGCCTTCTCAGCCTTTTTGGGTTGTTTTTTGCCTACAGTTCTCCTCTGTGTTGTGCTGTCACTCTGTGCAGGAGACTTCTGCCTCCCACGCCCACTTTCTGATCCCTTTTGGACGGTTTTGGAATCTCGTCCAGGAGTAGTGGAACTAGTTTCTTTAGCTCCACCTGGATCAGTGTAGCTATTCCCAGTGCCCTGCTCTCGGCCTTCCTTTTTATAGCCTTGAGATGATGGGATGTTACTGTCCACAGAAGAAGCTGGTGACACTTTATGTGGGTTCACTTTATTCAACCAATTATCAAGTTGCCATTTGTTTGTAGGTGGTGGTTCGGGCTGAAAGACAGAGAAATAAGTATGCTTTTTTTCAATAGTGGAGCTCCCTCCTTTACAGTCTAGTCTCAGGAAAAGGAAAAACACAATGCCTAATGCCACAAGTACATCTGTTTTTCATAGTTCTGACTGAACCAAAGCAAAGGGCTGGATATTGACTATTGCATCTAATCTCTAATCACTTGAATAAGAAGATAATGACTATTAGATCTAATCACTTGAATGAGAAGATCTAATCACTTGAATTAGATCTAATCACTTGAATTTAAATACATGTCCTTTAAATAGTAAATATTTCTATCAAGATTCTATCTTCAAAGGCAAAAATTTAAAAGACCACATTTAATTTCAGAAAGTAAACAAATGACATAGGTACCAACAGGGATATTTTAGTTACATTTTGTCAGCCAACAGTAAAATTATACTCTTTTTACCCACAATCACTACATAATATGAATTACCATGTTAAGACACAAAAATAAAGCCCCAACAAAATAAATCCAATTATTTTCATGACCTGAAATATGACCTCAAGTAGTTCCTAATCTAGACCAAATGTTTGTGCGAGGAAACCGAAGTATCTAGGTTTCCTCCAGATACCATGTTTCCCTGAAAATAAGACCTAGCCGGACCATCAGCTGTAATGAGTTCTTTTGGAGCAAAAATTAATATAAAACTCGGTCTTATTTTAATGTAATATAAGACCGTGTCTAATATAATGTAGTATAATATAATATAACATAACATAATACCGGGTATAATATAATATAAATACCAGGTCTTATGTTAATTTTTGCTCCAAAAGACGCATTAGAGCTGATGGTCCAGCTAGGTCTTATTTTCGGGGAAACACGGTATACAATTCAATTTCTTTTTGTAAGAATATGTAACCTTCTTTCCTTCACCTTTTGTATTTTAATCAGGTCTCAACTGGCCATGGCCAGGGGTCCTGATGGGGCCTGTGGAAGACGCCCACCTCCCTCTCACCTCAGGAGATGCACTCTGGGATGGCTCGTTTGCCTCACTGTCACTGGAACTACTTTCACTCTCTGAGTCAGATCCAGAGCTGCTTTCAGACCCACTGTGGCTGCTGGAGTCATCCCGTGAGTTTTCTGCCCCTTCACTGTTGTGGTGTGAAGGTTCAGAGGTACTAAAAGAGATAAAACATATAAATGATGAAAAGTTGCTTTTCTTTACAATGACAACAGGAAAATATCCAATTCTGACAACCAACTTTATTTAAAATGTTTACTATTGTTAAGCTTTACATACAGTTTTATTAATCCAGAAATTCACTATAAAAGAAATATTTCCGTAAAAAGTTTCAGATATGCTGCTCAGTACTTACCTTTTAAAAAGTAGCATAAAATTCATATATTTTAAGTGTACAATTCAATGATTTTTAGTTAATTTACAGAGTTGTACAACCATCACAATTGATAATATTTACTTTATAAGGTTAATTATTATACCACTACAGTGCTATCAGGCTGACCCCACCCCTCCAGAAAAAAATAAAAAGTAAAAGAATGCCCACCTTCCTGGTGTACTCCTTGGCATTGTCTTGTCACAATCCTAAAATTAAAGCATGAAAGGAAATCCATGAATGAATAAATAAATAGCACTCTATTTGCTTAATGTGAACAATATCTGAATTCTTAACAGAAAGACTGGCTCCTCTAATCTATGCATCAGTGTTTACTTAACACTTACAACATAATGTTTTAACCTAAATAACTAATTGCTAGGATAAGATGAAAAGCTTGGTTAATAGTTCTTCTTGTCAACAATCTCGTGCTTCATGAGTATGTTCGGAACCGTGATAAGTATTAAGGAAAAGCCAATTTTTTAAAAGTCAAAAGAAAATGGAGCTTTAAAGACAGAGTGGAAAACTACAACATTCCAGTGTTGGAAAGCAGGAAGGAACTTATTTTAAATAACTGGCTCATAAATGTATTATTCCATTACAATTCATATAAAAAACAATGAAAACAAATACTGGATGAGACTGGCGAAATGTAGTAGTAGACACACCTGTTCCCCATCACTGTCTTCACTGCTGCTTAGCTTTAAGTCATCTTTTAACATACTAGAGGGAAAAGGCAGAAAGGATTGTTATTTTTGGAACAGTTTATCATGGCATACCAGAGTATTAAATATCTACTAAGAATTCTAGAAATAATCACTGTGGTAGCCAAAGATTCAATTTGAAAAACAAAGAAAAGAAGCAGTAAGTCTTACTCTGTCTAGTTTGGTTCACATCCAGAGTAAAAATTGAGAAATGAGGAATTTAAAAGTTCAAAAACTCTAACTTTTCCATGAGTAAAATATTCATCTTTCTTTTCTAATTAAACAAAAACCACCTTCTAGAAACTCTTATACTCAGTTCTGTTATCTCTAATTTTTCTCTGATTGCATATACACACACTCATTCATTATTAAAACAAATTATCATACTCATATCCAACAGTCCACTAGAGAGAGAGAACTCTAAAAAGAAGGAATATAAAATGAAAGGATCAGCAATTCTCTTTCACTGTCCCCAATGTTGCATGAAGAGATTTGTACAATTAGGTAACTATGAAAACTAGAACATGAAGTCAAAGTTCTAGTTCATAAATGCCTTGCTATGAAAGACCCTCTACAGAAATAACAATAATGGGTAAGAAATTTGGCTATACAACAGAAGTGACCATGGAGTTAAAAATAAACTCCCGGTTCCAAATCTTCCTTGATAAAAATGGAAATAAATAAATAAAAATACTATAAGCTGATATCTAAATTTTCTTTAAGGCCATAAAATAAAAATTAAAATCTGATAACGAACCACAAAACACTCTTTGCCTTTTTACAGGAGAGGAAAAATTAACACAAAGCTTAGTGAGAACTACAACTAGGAAAAGTTTAATTTCCCATTACCAGTAGTTCATTACTTTTCTTCTTAAAATTTCATGACAGTCTTCAATCAGTGGGAAGGAACTCTTTCACTCCAATAACTACTTACACTTTCCCCTCAAAGCTTAACATGAGTTTCTAAATCTGAGTTTCACAAATTCAGAGTATCACATAAAAGATTACCTAGAAACAAAGTAACCAGATGATTATAGAACTAGAAGTGTTTTAAGGCTGGGCCAATTAAATGGGACAGAAGAAGCGTTTTCGTTTGGACAAGGTCTTAGTGCATCTCTATGACTGATTTCCTGTAAGCAATTGTACTTACTCTGAATTCTCAGTCCTTATGATTTAATAATGGTAGCTCAGTGAACCTGTTTACACATGACTATGTGAAAGCTTGTACCAGGATGCTCAAGGTCCTGCCTGCTTTTGTTCCCTCAGCAACCAAAGTGACATGCACATATATGGTCGGCTTGCATCAGTCCTTTGCATATGAATAAATATGGTAAATAGGAATATAATTTGAATTCTTCATCAACGAAGGGAACTTCTCGTATTCGTATATTTTCATTCTCATTCTGGTCTCCCTATAGTCATCTGAAGAGGCTGAAGTTATTAGTATAGACTGTGGTTATGGCACAGAGCTAGCACTGTGGCCAGTATTTTTTAGAACTTTGTTTTATTCACTAAGATGACTTGTGGTCTCAGGAATTGAGTTCATTTTTTAACCTGGAATGTATTATCATCTATTATTCTATTAAATTTTGATGTATACTCCAGGTTCTACCCATAAAATAAAAGCTGGAAAACTTAAAAGACAGTACAAACTCTGTTGCTTTAACATTCTATATTTAATGGTTAAATGGAAGGCTTTCTAAGAAGAATCATGTCTTTTTTTATGTCTTCTTTATTAAAAACAAAATTAACACACACACACAAATACAAACACACACACCTCTGAGAGATGAAAAAACCTGTAATCTCAGAGTAGAGGTACACAAGTTATGGCCCACAAGCTGAATTCAGACCACCACCTATTTTGTAAAGAAAATTTTACTGGAATGCAGCCATAGTCTATGGTCTATGGCTGCTTTCATGTACAATGGCAGAGCTGAGTAGTTGGGACAGGAATCATATGGCCCCTAAAGCCTAAAATAATTTCACTATCAGGCCCTTTCCATGAAATTTTGCCTACCCTGCCTTAAAAGATTAAATACATATTTCTAAGTGTTGTTCTAAATATCCAGACACAACAGGTAGATTTTTAGCAAAAATGACAAACATTAAACTTATTAAGCAATAAACTTACGATTTAGACTGATGTCCATTTGAAGTTTTAGAAGAAGGATTGTATCTTTCTAGAACAAAAAGAATGCAGAAATCAGTAACTGACGTAGGGCTATTTAGATGGTAAAATATCTATTGATATACCCTCAAGGAAATATAAATCAAAGCAATGAGATATAATTCTTCATTCATCAAATTGCTAACACTTTAAAGTCCAATAATATTAGGTACTGGTGGAAACAGGCACGCTCATATGCTGTTGGTAGAAGTATAAACCCATGCAATCATTCTGGAAGGTGATCTGGTAATATCTTATCAATACTGTTAAATGCACATATCCACTGACTTAGCAATTATAACAAGAGGAATTTACCTTTTAGGTACACCTGGAGGAACACACGCGCGCGCGCGCGCGCACACACACACACACACACACAGATGGTTTTTACAGTATGGTTTGTAACACCAAAATTTGGAAATAAATGTCCATCAAGAGGGGAATAGTTAAATAAATTATGGTACTTTCATGCAACATTAACACAATTTTCATGTTAAAAAGAATAAGCTAGAGCTTTATACTGATACAGAAACAGCTCTAAAATAAATAAGGGAAAAACACAGGTAATAAAGAGCGGGGTGCTGCTTATGATCCCATTTGCCAATAGTTATCTTTGGGGAGAGTATGAGGGGAGGGGTAGAAGTCAGGATGAGACATTCTTAAAAGATTTTAAGAGAAAATGTAAACTTTCTGGTCCACAGTTATTTCCTATATATTCACAATGTCAGGTCCCTGTTCCTATAACCACAGCTTTAAGGCAGAAGTAAGAAATTGATATATACGTAGTTTGTTAACATTAAAAGGGATATTCTTCTAGTTTCATCTTTAAGATTACTAAAGACAACAAGCTAAGGATAAAAAAATTCCACGTTTTTATCTCCTAAAACAGTTTATTACCAGCATGAATCTACCTTATATAAGAAGTTACTACTCTTGGCAAAGAGGACATTTGTTTTGTTACAGAGTTATATGGTGAAGCCCAGGCATTTGCTACAGTTCCTGGCCTTACTACTAACGTTACCACTATCAATTCGCACAGCCATCATGTCTTGGGACCATACTTGAATTCCCTAAGGCTATCTTCCCCTCAAGTTCTTCTGAGAGGCCCAAAGTGGAGGTAAAAGGGGATTGTGTAGCAGACAGCAGACTGTCTTCCCAGACCAAAAGACCCAGGAAGAATAAATAAATACAGAAATAGGAAGAGAAGAACCACTGGAAGCTACAATGACCTCTTCTTACCTGGAGTTTTACTATCAAGAACCAAGTATCTTCATGAAGGAGAAGGAAAGACAGAATGGCTCTTGGGTTTATGAGGTACCCACCAAATTGAATTCATGAACTTTGAAATATTGTTTCAAATACTTAATAAAAATAGTTAATTTTGATATCCAATGATCTATAATTCTTCATTCTATGAACATATCAAGATCAGTTCAACCAACTACTAGTCACAACATAATAAAAATTGGGATAAGACATGCAAAAGAATCATTAAAGCAATACATGACATGACCATGAAAAATGAATGCTCAATAAACAGCTTAATTAGAAAACCAAGAGAAAAAGAAATACTCACTTTGTTCTCCAGGGCCAAAGTTGGACTGTTGAGATTCCTAAGACAAAGGGATATAAAATTACATAGTAACATTACGTAAAAAAGGTTCATTAGTGAAAAATGCTTCAAATTAAATTACTTAATTCCAGCTAATTCAATGAAAGATTATGTTGAATTCCTAAGAATGCATAAAAGAAAAAACACTGAGCGAATTCAAGTGATCTAATAGTCTACCATTCATTTCTTTTCAGCAGCATCCATGATATCCATATTCTAATTTAGAGTCCTGGAAAAGCAAATTATTTAAAGATTCTTGGTCTTAAGAAAATGTTAAAAAAAAAAAAAATTTTTTTTCAGTTAAAAGGTAATACCAAAAACTGTATACTAGGGTGAAATTAGCTATATAACCTATATAGTCTCAAAATATACCACTTTTATGGACTAAAAACCCTACATCGTATTATTCCATGTGATTTTACTCCCTTCCTCTCTCCCTACTCCTAATATCTTACAAACAATTAGCAACTTGAAGAGACTGTCATATACTTCTTCTTAAGCCCTATACTAGCACAATGCCTGGTTCTCGGGAAGCACCAGTAAAAAGGAAGCCAAAATGTACTGTGAAAAAACAAGTTTCAAAACTCAATTTTCATGATCATATTGAATAGATGTGTTCACATGTGCAAATTGTCCATTTTTCTAGGTTAAGTCTGTGGTACACTATGTAGTACTAAAATTACACAAATATCCCTAAATGCCTGCTTAAAAATAAGCATAATCTTCCTTTAATGACAGAATTATCTGTGAAAGAGAAATCCAAACAGTATGAAAGCTAAAATAAAGTTTTGCTGTTACAAAATGTTGTAAACCTACATCTATGGTCAACTGATATTCAATAAGGGTGCCAAGACCATCCAACAAGGAAAGAATAGTCTTTGCAACAAATGGTGCTAGGACAACTGAACAGCCAGATGGAAAAGAATGAAGTTGGATACAAAAAAAAAAAAAGTTAATCAAAGTGAACCAAAGACCTAAATGTAAGAGTTAAAACTACAAAACTCTTAGACTAAAACGTAGTGCCAAATCTTAATGACTTTGCCCTTGGCAAAGAATTCTTCCATATGACACAAAACGCACAAGACACAAAAGAAACAAACAAACAGATAAATTAGACTTCGTCAAAATTAAGAACTTTTGCAGTTCAAAGGACACCATCAAGAAAGTGAAAAGACAACCCACAGAATGGGGAGAAAATATTTGCAAATCATATATCTGATTAAGAGACTGATATCTATACTATATAATGAGCTCTTAAAAAGACAACCCAATAAAAAAGGGCAAAGGATCTGCATATACATTTCTCCAAGGAAGATACACAAATGGCCAATAAGCACATGAAAAGATGTTGTTTGACATAATTTGTCATGCGGGGAATACAAATCAAACCCATCTTGAAGTAGATAACATTTCACACCCACTAGGATGACAAAAATCACAAAGACAGATAAGAAGTGTGGTTAAGGATATGGAGATATTGGAAGCCTAGTGGGAATGTAAAATGGTGTAGCTATCTTCTTTGAAAAACATTCTGGCAGTTTCTCAAATGATTAAACATAGAGTTACCAATAGGAGCAAGTAAAATGAAAACATATGTCACCAAAACTTGAACACAAATGTTACAGCAGCATTATTCACAACAGCCAAAAGCCTGAAACAACCCACATGTCCATCAGCTGACAGACGTATAAACAAATCGTGCTATATATCCATACAATGAAATATTATTTGGCCATAAAAAGTAATGAAGTTCTGATACAGGCCACAACTTGGAAGAACCTTGAAAACATTATGCTAAATGAAAGAATCCAGGTGCTAAAGACCACATCTGTTATGATTCCATTTACATGAAATGTCCAGAAAAGGGAACTCTGTTAAGACAGAGAGTAGATTAGTGGCTGTCAGGGGAACAGAAGAAATGAAGGTAACAGCTAAAGAGCAGGGAATTTCTTTTTGAGGTGATTAAAATGTATTAAAACTGACTATAGTGATAGTTGCACATGTCTATAAATATATTGAAAACCCTTTAATTGTATACTTTAAATGGGTGAATTGCATGGTATGTGAATTATATCTCTATAAGGCTACTTTAAAAACCTATAAATAAGCAGCGGCCAAGAGGTCACTCCTATGAATTGTGGTAAAACATGAAAAGAATCCTCCATTCCCTTGAATTGCTAATTCACTGGATAAGTGGCCTAAGAGTTAACAGCCCAATCTGTCAAGTAATTTCGGACTCCTTTCCCTTACTCCTGACAATAGTCAGCTAGCCGCCAAGTGCTACTGGATCCTGTCCCCAAAACATCTATTATACTAAATGAGACACTATCTCCTCTCCATCACACTGCAAAGATTTTAGGTCCTCTTCGTTTTTCATCTGCAATAGCCATCTAATGGAGCTTCCTGACTCCAGAGTGTCTCCTTCACTCAACTACAGCCTCTAGCTAACCTTTCCAAAGCCCAGGTCTTAGTATGTGTCATCATTCCTCTTATATTTTTCATAGAGCCTCCAATGGCTCTTTGTTTTTCCTAGGGATGAAACACAAACCCTTTGGTATGACATTCTCTCATGCATCTAAGAACTGGAAAAATAGAATGATAAGCAAAAACAAACAATGGGCTTGTCCTTGTGGAGCTTAACGCCCACCTGAATAATGTCAATGACTATCTTTGCAGCTACTCATGCAAATAAAGGTAAAATGGCAATTGTGGTAAGTACAACAAAGGGCGATTACATATACAGTATTATGTAAGAACTTGTAATTGTCTGTCCCTGTGTGTGTGCATGAGACAGAATGTGAGTATGAATAGGAATATAAATCTGGCCAGGAAGATGAGCAAAGGCTTCCCTGAATAAGTACTGCTCAGGTTGAGATTTGAAGGGACTACAGGAAGTAAACTGGGAAAGGAAGGGAAAGATCAGTGTACCACGTAGAAAGAACATAAAGGCCAAAAAGGATAGGAGCACAGCTAGTATAAAGGACTTAAAGGCAGCCTATGGGAGGAAATAGTACAGAAGGAAAAGTGGTGAGAAATGGGACTCAAGACCGGAGAAGCTAGATCATATAGCTTGCAGATTTTACAGACCATATTAAAGATCTGTGTGTGCATGCAGTTTACTAAGCAGAAGAATTATGCAAGGAGAACTGCATATTGTGAAGATCACCCTTCCTATTCAAGAGACTAGCTATGAGAAAGCTAGACTGCAGTGGTCCAAGCAGGGGATGACCACAGCTTCAACAAACTGGTGTCCAGCTTTTTTGACCATGCATCCCCCATCACTAAGAAATGTTTGCATTTGTATCTCCAAAATATGTATAGTTGACCCTTAAATAATACAGGTTTGAACAGCGTGGGTTCATTTAATAAGTGGACTGAAAACAATCCTTATAAAAGTGTCAATGTATATTTTATGCATTATTATTTAGCTAATATGCATATAACCAATATTGAAATTTTAAAGGGGTCAGATAAAGTGAAATAAATAATATTTTAGAGTAATTTTAAAATTATATTTATTAATGGCAACACTTTACTTACACACAAAAAATAGTGCCTCAAAGGTCTGAAACTAAAATTGGCTTATTTTGATGTTTGGTTTCATTGGATATTACAAAGATATTGCTACACGAATGGAAAAATTGCTATATTTACTAAATCATGATACCAAATTTCAACCCTGTACCTTATTTATGCAAAGGTTTCTACTGAAATTTAGCTAGTAGAGTTCCAGTGTTCATTGATATAAATCAGTTTTTCAGGAAAATAAATTAAAAGATTACATTTTAATACTTTTAGCAAATAGGATCGAAACCCACTGAATTTAGAAAATTACGTTTCCAACACTAAAGTTTGCACATATGAAGTCATCATAGTTTTTGTAAACAATAAAAAATACATAATGATGACATTATTTTAAAAATGTTTTCCTAGGGGCAGCCAGTTAGAGCGCCAGCTCTTAACAAGGTTGCTGATTTGATTCCTACATGGGCCAGTGAGCTGTGCCCTCCACAACTAGATTGAAGACATCAACTTGAGCTGAGCTGCCCCTGAGCTGCCAGTGGGCGGCCAGATGGCTCAGCTGGTTAGAGCGCGTGCTCTGAACAACAGGGTTGCCGATTTGACTCCCGCATGGGATGATGGGCTGCGCACCCTGCAACTAGACTGAAAATGGCGACTGGACTTGGAGCTGAGCTGCGCCCTCCACAACCAGATTGAAGGACGACTTGACTTGGAGTTGATGGGCACTGGAGATACACTGTCCTCCTGTATTCCCCAATAAAATAAAATAAAATAAAATAAAAAGTATTAAAAAAAAAAGTAGCTCTTCAAGTATTTATAACTGAAAAAGAATCTAGTATCATACACTGAGACTACCAGAAGCACCTATACTTTCATCCATTACAGCCGACTTTGTATGCTGCATGATTTATTCCAATATTTGTTTTCTGAATCTTCACATTTTCTGTAAGCTTGTTTCTCTAGTTTCCTGATAAAGGAATGCATTTTAGTATGTTCTCTGTTTTCTCTCTGTACTGGCTTTCAGTCATTGTCACAGAAGCAAGAAAACCAAGTTTCTGGACAAAAGTATAGAACACACTGGGAGCAACCTCAAAAGAGGTTTTTAGTAAAATTTTACTATACTTTTATGTACGTTTAAGGACTGAATTGACTATCACATAACTCAAAATAAGAATATGAATCATGATACTTTCATAATTCCATTAGTTACAAACTCATTCTACACTAAAAACGAAGTTAATAATATAAATGCATATTCACACTATTATTGGTAATCTAGATCTTTTTCCTCCCTGATTATAGCACCCTTGTTTCTACTTTGTACTGTGGCAGATAACGAGCTCATACGAGGAAAAGGAAAATATCAACTCTGCCATTTCCTTGTTTGCTCAAAAATGCATTTTAATGTTACTTTCATTCAGTAGTTTCACTGCATGTTTATCTTTTTAAGCCACCTGTGCGTTAGTGAAGATTAGGTGAATTAAAACCAGTTAATATAATTTATAAATCATATTAACCAAGCTCACTTAAAATCGCAATATGCCACAGCTAGGAAGACCAAGTGAGTAGGAGCAATTCTATCAACTTTTCCATATTGAGAAGACCTAAATTTCTCTTGGGACACCTCACATTTCAGAAATAAAATGTGGCCATCTGCCATTAAGATCAAGAGAAGCAATACTTATTTGATGTTTCTTTTTCTTTTTTTTTTTTTTTAAGATTGAAAAGTAAATAGAGATTTTTTAGAACTAAAAAACAAGAATAAAGTTTTCACATCCCTGCCCCCCTGCCACCACCATCAATTCTCTAGTGCATGTAACACTAGGGTATATGCTTTCCAGTTTGGAGTCTACTGATTTACCACGATAGTAACAATAAAGATGGAGAAAAATGAATGGAACTGAAATACATTAAAGGAGGTAAAACTACTAGGACGTGGTGATAGTCTATGGGGCACAATGCAGAAGGAAGTGCCAAACATCACTCCTATATGGTTTTTCTACTGTCACTAAGACAGGGAATAGGAGAAGACGCCCATGCTTGTCTCTTTGTTTCTTTTTGGTTGGGAACTAGCAGGGAGAATCATGAGTTCTCCCTGCAAGATGTCTCAGAGGCACTTGAAACTCAACATCTAAGAAATGTCAAGTTATATATGTACCTGCAATTCAGATAAAAACTTTCATTAAGATAAAATTTATGAAACATGTAGATAAAGAGGAACAGGCTACAAAGAGAAGACAACTTAGGACTAAGCTTGGTGCTTACAACTTCACATCCCATTAATCAGGAATATGTAATTCTTTTTTCTTTCTTCTGTAGTATTTTCATTTCCACAACCCAATGTTTGGCACACTGAGGCAAAACATATTTCTTTTTCTGTATTCTCTTACAGCACCCAGAACAATGCCCGGAAAACTTACTTTTAATGGTAGAAGTAGAGATAGAGGAGAAAAAGGAACAGCCAGAGAAACAAAGCAAATCTCAATGAGCAAAGTATAGTGGGAGACAAGAAAGAAATAGGTTAAAACAATATTCAATGCTCGTGAAAAGCCCAGTGAAGAGAAAAAAATGAAAAACATTAATTGGAATTGCCAAAATGAGCCATTGGTGATTTTGATGAACATGGTTTTGGCAAGGTATTCAAGGTGGGAGCACGGTCAGATTGCACTGAGGAATAGGTGGACAAAAAATAGACAGTAAATATGAACAATTCTTTACTAAGTTTAAAACAGCAAAGAGGAGGAGTGACTGGAGAACAACATGGAATAAAAGGATCTGTTGTTGTTGTTGTTGTGTTGTTTTTAAATGAGACAGATCGAGAATGTTTAAGTGAATGATATGGATTCACTAAACTAGCTCTCCAAATATGTTCATAAACTCAACGTCTCACCCACCACTGGCCACCTGCGAACTGCTCTTTCTACTGATGGGTGGGTGTGAAGTCCTCTGTTGTGCTCGTCTTCCCCTGTGCTGTGTCTGGCACTCCCACACTTCTCTTTCTAACCCTAGTTGGTGTCATCTTCTCTAGGATACTATCTCAAAATTCCCGAAGTAGCAAAACTTTGTCCCTTCTCTGTCCTCTCACTGGACCTAGTCCATATGGTTAGTGCAAGTAAGTACCTAAGGAAAGTAAGGACCTATTAAAGTTACGTATAAAGCTTTAAACTGTATTACACATGAAGTTGTATTCCCTGAAAATTCAGAGAATGAGATGAGCTATAAAAAAGTAAAACCTGGCCTTTAAAAGCAAATGAACCAATAATGAGTAAGCAGCTGAGGTGTTTCAGAAATGCCAAAAAACCTAAACAGAATTACCTGAGTATATATATCCAAATTGAGTTCACAAACATTTACTGAAAAGCTACTATGTGCCAGGAACTATTCTAGGTATTGACACACACTATTCTAATTGCTTCTTTAAATACCAATCTTAGGACAGGGCAACATCTAAATGGTTCAGTGCTATATCTGCGGCACCTAAAACACTGCCAGGGGTTGTTCCAAACATACAGTGAATATGTGCAAGGGCAGTCAAAAGCTTCAGTATGCTCCAAACTATCACCGGAAAATCTACCAAGCTACCATCAACTACACCCATTCACTCTGTTTCCCTCCTGTGAGAATGACCTAATTGTACTCTATTCTAATGCTAATATCCTCTACTTTGGCACTGAATCTCAACCCTTCTTGTGGAGATTTCCCAAAGTTACCTTCTCTCTTTCCCATGTATCATTTATTTTTCCCTTTTTATTAAATCATTATGATCGGCATATATGATAAAATATCCTTTATCTTGTAAAAAAGGTCCCGACAACATCACCAAGGGTACTTCTTGGCATCACCCATTTCTCTGCTCCTCTTTATAGACAACGCCTCAAAAGAAAATGTTCTTTTATATGTTTGTTCACTGTCTCCAATATCTTTTGAGACTACTGCAATCATTTTTTTGCCCTCCACTTTGTAACTAAAAGTGTTTATGTCATTCATAAAGAATACATTGTCAAATCTAATACCTGGAACACAGTAAGAACTTATAAGTATCTGTTTAGTAACTAAACAAATACATAAACATATCAAATTTATAGACAAAAACCGTAATTCTGAGATTAAAATTATGTTCAATAGGATTAACAACAGATTAGACACTGCAGAACAAATGATTACTGAACCCGAAGCTATAGCAATAGAAACTCACCAAAATGAAATAACAAAAGATGAAAGACTGAAAAACATGAACAGTGCATTACTGAGTTGTGGAACATCTTCAAGAGGCCTGATATACATGTTATTGAAGTCCCTGAAGAAGAGGGGAGAAGGGAGTACAAAAGAATATTCTGAGGAAATTGTAGCAAAATTTTCCCAAATGTGATGAAAAACTGTAAACCCAAAGTTCCAAGAACTTGAAAAAAACCCTAAGCATAAGAAAGATGAAGAGAACCACACCAAGACACATCATACCTGAACAGCTTAAAATCAGTGAAAAAGACACACACACAAAAAAGAAGTTTTTTAAAGCAGCCAGGAGAGAGAGAGAAAAAAAAAAAGACACGTTATGTGCAAAGAATGACACATATCAGAAACAATATAAACCAGACAGTGGAGCGACATCTTCAATCTACAATTCTAATTCAGTAAAAATACCTTTTTAAAAAAAAAGATGAAATACATACAAAAGCTAAAAGCACTCATCACCAGCAGACAAGCACTAAAAGAAATGTTAAAGAAAGTCCTGCAGCTAGAAGGAAAATGACACAGATAGGAATCTGAATAAATACAAAGGAATGAAGAACAGAGGAAATGGTAACTATGAGAAAATACAAAAGGCTTTTTTCCCTATTATTTAAATCTCTTTAAAAGATAGACTGTTTAAGAGAAAAACAGTAACAATATTGTAAGGTTTGTAATTTTCATGGAAGTAAAATGTATACAAAAATAATAGCATAGATGTTGGGAAGGGAGAAATGCAGGCATATTGTTGAATGGCTCTTATATAATAGAAAAGAATATATTCTACAAACTCTGGAGCAAACATTAAATAACACAACAGTTGTAACTAATAAGCCAAAAATGAAATGTAATAAAAAATACTCAATTAACCCAAAACAAAGCAAAAGATCGGATGTGACAAGTAGATATCAAAAAGCAAAATGGGAAATTTAAATCCAGCTATATTAATAATCACATTAAACGTAAATGGTCTAAATACCCCAATAAAAGAGCAGAGAGTATCAGACTGGACTTTTTTAAAAAGCAAGATAAAATTATATGCTACCTTCAAGAAATGAATTTGAAATACAAGATCACAGAGAGCTTAAAAGTAAATTATGGAAAAAGGTATACAATACTTATACTAATCACAGGAAGGCTAGAGTGGTTAAATTAATATGAGACAAAGTAAATTTTGTAGCAAAAAATATTAGCAGGATTAAATGGGATCATTTCATAATGTTTTTAAAAGGGTAAATTCATCTAGAGCTGATAACAATCCCAAGTGTTTGTGCACCTAGAAACAGAGCTTGAAAAGTACAAAGAAAAGAACAAGCAAGGACAAATTCAAAATTATAGCTGGAGATTAACTATTAACTCTCAATAATTGATAGAACAAGTAGAATTAAAATGAATAAGAACGTAGAAAACTTGAATACTATTATAAATCAACTTGATATAATTGACATTTACAGGACACTCCATTCAACAAAGGCAAAATACACCTTTTTTTCAAGTGTACATGAAAAATTTACCACAGTGGAATTAAAACACAAATTGGTTAACAGGAAATATGTAAAATATCTCCAAATATTTGGAAACGAAATGACACTTCAAAATAACCCACAGAACAATGAAGGACTTCCCCCCAAAAAAATCAGGAAGTTTTGAACTGAATAAAAATAACACAACACATACTAAAATTTGTGGGTTGCAGATAAAACAGAGGGAAATTTATAGCACTAAAAGCCTATATTAAAAAGTGAAAAAGACTTCAAAATCAATGTCTTTAGCTTCCACGTCTAAGAGTTTTTTTGTAAGAAAAAATTAAACCAAAAGAAAGCAGAATAAAACAGTAATAAAGATCAGAAAGGAAATTAATGCAATAAAAAAGAAAAACAACGGAGATAAAACAAAGCCATTTTTTTAAAGATCTATATAACTTACAAACCTCTAGCCAGAGAAAAAAGAGAGAGAAGAAACAAATTATCAATAACAAGAATAAGAGAAGTGGCATCATAACAGATAAAAAAAAGCATAATAAGAGATTACCAAAAACTGTATACCAATAAATTTGACCTCTTTAATAATCAGTAGATAAAATGGACAAATTCCTTGAAAGACGTAAACTACTACTAAAGCACATTCAAGGAGGAATAGATAACATGAATAGCCGTGTATCTATTAGACAAATTTAATTTTTACCTAAAAACTGTCCTACAAAGAAAGCTTAGCACCCAAAGGACTTCACTGGTGAATTCTAACAAACATTTAAGGAAGAAATAAGTACGAAGAAATAGTACTTATTTAATAAATTCTATACAAACTATTCCAGAAAATGGAGGCAGAGGGAGTTATTTCTCAACTCCATCTATGATACCAAAACCAGGCAAAGATAACAAAAAGAAAAAAAATTACAGACCAGTATCATTTAGAAACATAGATTCTAAAACTCTAAAAAAAAAAAAAAGTTTTTGAAAATCAAATTCAAAACTATATAAGGCAGATGATACATCAGTGGAGTTTGTTTTAACCAGGAATGTAAGATTGATTTAAAATTTAACCAATATAATTCACATTTTATAGACCAAAAAGGGGAAAATCTTATGATTATATCAATATCAATAATATACTCCTATGATTATATCAATAGATTTAAAAAAATGTTTTAAAATCTAAAATTCATTCTGATAAGAACTCTCAGGCAAATAGGTATTGAAGGGAACTTCCTCAACTTAATAAATGATATCCACAAAAATTCCACAGCTAACACCATACTTAATGGTAAAAGACTGAATATTTTCCCTTCTATGATCAGAAATAAGGCAAGAATGCCTACTTTCACCACTTGTATTCAACACTGTATTAGAGTTTCTAGCCAGTGCAATAAAGCAAAAATAAGAAATGAGGCATCCAGTTTTAAATGAGAGTTGTAACACTCTTTATTCAAATGATGTGATTGTCTAATTAGAAAATTCTATTATATCTGTAAAAATGCTACTAAAATTAAGAAAATTTATCAAGGTTGGAAGATAAAAGGTAAAAATTGCAAATCAAATGTATCTCTATAAACGAGCAAGGAAAGGTCAGATACTAAAATTTTTTTATAAAATGCCATTTATAATAGCTATAAAAAATGAAATACTTAAAGAGACAACTCTGACAAAAGATGTGCAAGACCTAGACATTGAAAACTACCAATGAGAGAAATTAAATTATACTTAAATAGAGAAGATAATTGTTCATGGGTCAGAAGACTTAATACTGTTAAGATATGAATTCTCCCCAAATTGATCCATAGATCCAACCCAATCTCTATCAAAATTCCAGAAAGCTTTTATGTTGACATTGACAAGATAAAAAGACAATGCAATTTAAAAATCAGCAAACTATCTGAATAGATATATCTCCAAATAAGATGCAGAAAGGCTAATAAGCCCATGAAAAGATTCTCAGCATCACTAGCTATCAGCGGAACACTTCCTTGCTCCTTTTAAGAAGCCAATATTATCCTAATACCAAAACCAAAGATATTATAAGAAAACTACAAACAACCAACACCCCCACCACTTCCACCTCCCCACAAAAAAAAAAAAAAAAAGATTTCAACTGATACTTCAGAAGAACAGCCAATAAGCTTATAAAGATATTCAACATCATTAGTCATCAAAGAAATACAAATTAAAATCAAAATGAGATACCATGTTTCCCCGAAAATAAGACCTAGCCAGACAATCAGCTCTAATGCGTCTTTTGGAGCAAAAATTAATATAAGACCCAGTCTTATTTTACTATAAGACCGGGTATTACATCATTACATTATATTAGATCTGGTGTGATGTGATGTGATATGATGTGATGTGATATAATCTATTTAGTAAAATAAGACTGGGTCTTTAGTTAAGTAAGACCAGGTCTTATATTAATGTTTGCTCCAAAAGACGCATTAGAATTGATTGTCCGGCTAGGTCTTATTTTCGGGGAAACATGGTAACTACACACCCAGAAAAATGGCTAAAACTAAATTGACTGACAACACCAAATGTAGGCAAGAATGGAGAACTAATGAAACTATCACACATTTCTGGGGGATGAGAGTGGGGAGAAATAGGACTGCAATACAGTCACTTTGGAAAATAATTTTCAGTTTAGTATTAATTTAATATGCACTCAGCATATGACCCAACAATTCTACTTTTTGTCATATGAGAAAACACAATAAATCCACACAAAGATTGTTAAGTGAATGTTTATAATTTGTTCTTAAGAGCCCAAATCTGGAAATAACTTAAATGTTCAAGAGGTGAATGGATAAATACAACAGAAATAAAAATGAACTCAAAAATAAAAAGAACAAAAATAAAAAGGAACACGGAAGAATTCCAAAAGTATATGCCAAGCAAAAGAAGGTAACCATATATACAAAAGAAGTAAACACTGAATGGATTTCATTTATATGAATTCTAGAAAAAGCAAAACTTATCTATAGTGACATAAAACAAATCAGTAATTGTGTAGGGCCAGTGGTGAGGATGATGAAATGTTATAATTCTTTATTAGGGTGGTGGTTACAAAGATGCATATATCTATCAAAATTCAAACTGTACATTAAATACAAGTGTATTTTTTATGTGTAAATAAAGCTGATTTAAAAACTAAAGGAGTGGTACAGTGCATATATGGGCAGAAAGTTACATCTCTACCTAACATCATTCACAAAAATAAACTGGGCTAAATATAAATACAGAAAACAAAACTTCAATCACATTAAAAGAAAAATAAGAGGGTAAGTTTATTATCCTGGGGAAGGAATAGCCTTCTAAAGACATTACTAAGCAAAAGCTATAAGAAAAATATACTTACTCATCAAAATGAAAATCTCCTAGACCATAAAACTTAAAAGGACTCTAACTGGGAGATGTATTAATAGCATGTAGAAGAAATTATTAAAATCCAGAAGTCAAACAAAACAACATAAAACAAAGAAGTCCTCCTAAAACTCATAGGTGAAAGATGCAACCCAAAGGACAAAGGAAATTCATCCACACAGAAATCAAATGGATGATAAATGTGTAAAGATGATAAATTTCACTAGCAATCTAGGAAATGGAATGCCATCTTTCACCCAAAAGATCGGTGATTAGCAAATGGTAGTATGCAGAATAACAGGAAATACAAGTGGGAGTACTGACTGGTACAATCACTATGGAGGGAATTTGAGATTATATACTAAGTATATAATCTAAATGCTCAGCAATTCTACTTCTTGCTTTTTATCCAAAAGAAACTTGTGTGCACACAAGAAGGCATGAACGAAGATATCCACTAAAACAATGTTTATAGCAATGAAAACTTGGCAACAACTTAAATACCAAAGGGAAATGGCAAAATAAACTAAGATACACTCAGGCAATTAGAAGAAATGAAATACCTCTATATGTAATATATTATCTATATGTAATCTATGTATAACGTATATGTATAATAACATGGAAAGTTCTCTAAGACCTATTGCTCACTGATTAAAAATACAGAACAATATATCTGTAAAGAAATTAAATAAAGGAGAAAATGCTTATATGTAATGACTACATACATATGCATTTAAATGCTTATGGAAAATCTTGCAAAGGTATGTATGAAAGTAGCTCTAAGAGTATGGAGGAGGCTGGACTGGGGAAGGGTATCTATCATTAGAGGTCCTGGTCAAATTCCACAAAGAGAATATATTCTTGTGTAATATCCGTAAATATAAATTAATGTAAAATAATTTCCAAATCTGATTTCAGATGAGTATGGAACTTTTGTCTGAGGAACCTTTTTCCATATGACATAAATATGGTTGCTATGTCCTAGTGAAATAAAGGAGTTTCTCAGACAACAGCTTGAGAAGCCCTTACCACCTGTGGCTTAGAATACCGTAACAGTTTGCAAGAAACTTAAAAGTCTCTTCCCCATACTGCCTTCAAAGCTTTTCAAATACATCTCAGTCTAAATTACTCTCGATTCCACTATCTTGTTTTATTTTCTTCATAGCACTTATCACTATCTGAACTTATCTATTTATTTACTTCTTTACTGTCTGTTTCCCACTAGAATGGGAATGGCAAGACAATTTTGAATTCATATGATTTTAGTCAAGCCATTTAAGAGTTTTCTTACAGTATCAAAGACACATTTTATTTACTTACCTTAGTTGGAAAAGGAAATTTGGAAGGTTCTGTTTTGCATGGTGTATGAATAGCCGTTAGAGGGGGAGGCCATGAATGCGTCATCTCCTGAAATGTAATTATTACAGTTTGTTTTCAACCAGGTCAAGGATAAAAATTACACAGCTAAAAACCAGATTTGTATTATAAATGCTGGTTTCATGATTGCTCCTCCAAAAGTATACGTATTTAATCAGTAAATATTAATTAAGCACAATTGTGTGCACGGAACTACGGGGTAGATAATAGGAAAATAAATAATATACACTCTGGCTTCAAGGAGCTTAAGTGTTAAGACGACGAAACCTGTGAACAGCTACAGAAACCAGCCTGTAATCAAATACAAGGCACACAGTAAAATGCTACTAAGGAAGAGCTTACTGTGGGAGTGGGAAGAGGAGGATGCTAATAAGAAAAGCAGCTAACCTTTCCTAGGTACCTGCAATGGGCC
Source organism: Rhinolophus sinicus (assembly GCF_036562045.2). Lineage (NCBI taxonomy): Eukaryota > Metazoa > Chordata > Mammalia > Chiroptera > Rhinolophidae > Rhinolophus > Rhinolophus sinicus. The sequence goes on from NC_133759.1 coordinate 76,019,933, forward strand.
AGATGCTGTGCTAAATGCTCTACATGTCTCTCACTCATGGAGTGCTCATTATGAGGTAGGTACCATTATGATCCTAACTCTATGTAGGATGAAACTGAAACAGAGATTATTTATTCAAGGTCACATACTTAGTAAGTAATGGACACAGAATTTAATCCTAGGAAGTCTGGCTACAGGGCCCATTCACTGACAGAACATTTTGGTCAGGTGGAGAAAATTAGAAGAGAGATATCGAAAGTACATGAGCAGGAAGACAGACAACTACTGTGTTTCCCTGAAAATAAGACCAGGTCTTACACCGTATTTCCCCCAAAATAAGACTGGGTCTTATATTAATTTTTGCTCCAAAAGACGCATGAGGGCATATTTTCAGGGGATGTCTTATTTTTTCATGTACAACAATCTACATTTATTCAAATACAGTCATCATCTTCTTCTGGAACATCGTCGTAACATACTAAATTCATCCGTCTGGCTGACAATCTTAACGGGCTTATTTTCGGGGTAGGTCTTATTTTTGGGGAAACACGGTAAGACCATAAGTCTGATTTCATTCAATAACTTCTGTCTAATCATATGTTAAGTGTGTCCAAGTGGAAGTTTGGATAAGATCACAATCTGTGTTTTAGAGGATCAGGGTGGAGAGAGGTATCAGACTTAGAATAAGGAGGCAGTGTTATTTCTGGCATTTAGTTTAAAGTGAACCATCAGGTATACTGAGAAAATATAATAAATTAAAAGTGGTATAACTTACGAATTTACCTTATACCCAAACAGTTATGTAAAGAAAGATACATGTTCAAGGGGCTCACACTTAAAATTTCAACACAGGAATAATTAAATTACCAGACATCCATACAATGGAACACCAAGCAGAGAGTAAAATGAGAAATTTAGCTACTGATATGAAATGATGTCCAAAGTATATTATTCAGTGACAAACACAAACCATAGTCCACGTCCTAGTAAATGTTTATGTAGGAAAAACTCTGTGGAAGATGGTTAAAGTGGCTGCCTCTGGGCAATTGAATGACAGAAGAGACAACAGACAAGGGCACTAGATACAGACTTTACTACGACCTGAACCTCTAAAATAGCCACCTACCCTGCAATTGCTCTTTATCCTCTTACAATGCTTTACTTTTTAATAGCATTTCACTTTACGAAATAATATTCTATAGTTGACTATTTCTTACACCCTGCTCTAGAATGTCAGCTCAAAGGGTGCAACATTATCATTATAATTACATTGTACCCCCAGTGCTTGACACACAGTAGGTGTTCAAGTAGTAAGACTTGAATTAACAAATCTTTTTTCCCTCCACAGTAAACATATATTACTTTTAATTAAATTTTTTTTCTGAAGTCTGTGATGGGTTCCTAGAAACAGCATAACTACAAATATCAAGAAAACATGAAGGGAATGTGGACCTGAAATTTTTTGCACACTGCACATAGGGAAGGGGAAAGGAAACAGAAAATCATACATCCCAGGTTTCCCAGTGTTGGCATTTCACACCTCAAATGAGAAAATACTCTGAATAGAAAAATCTATTTAACTCTCCATCACCAAATGACTGAGCACCTATTACACCCAAGGTCATGTGCCACACTGTATATATAAAATGTAGAATAAATTGTCAATAACATGAAATAAATAATTAAATCTAAGAAAATCTAAGATTTCTTCCAGATATTAGAATGCCATGCATTGTTGAGGATTTGGGGAAAAGATATATGCTCCCTTAGACTTTTTGTATACATGGTGACTGAAAAATGAATGCTATATGAGAATCAAAGGAAAGTTTATCACTGTGGTCTCTGATAGTCTAATACAGGGGGAAGAAGGATTTCATTAGGATTCTAAGAAAAATCAGGATCTATATGTAACTGAAGAGGAAAGAGAAACACATTCCATGCAAGTTTTTCTTAAAAAGGTAAAAAAGCAAGAAAGTATATGGATTAGGGAAATCAGTTTGGCAAAAGCGGTCAATCAGTAGTGGGGAAGGTTAGGACTGGCTTGTGGAAGATCTGGAATATCAAATTTGGACACTATTCTTTCTATGGGCCTTAGAGAGCCATTGAAAACTTCTAAGAAGGTTATTAATTTATGAAGATAAGGGATTGAAGCCAAGAATTTGGTAGCAATGCAGAAGACAGATGAGCAGGGAGACTAAGCAGGCAGAAAGGCAGATTATTGAAGCTCAAGGTGGCAGACATGGAAATAAAGGGATGGATATTTTCAAGGAATTTTCAAAGTCTACATGTAGTTTGTGATTAAACAGGACATGAGAGAGAAATAAGAGATAATTAGGATTCTACACTTACAAGCCTGGGGGAATGGTAGTACTACTAATAGAAGGACGTCTGAGAAACATGGCTTTAGACATGTTGAGCCTGAAGAAACAGGGAGAAATCTAAATGGAGACCCAGCTAAAAAGCAAAACCAAAGGATACCAAGGCAGAAGAGAAAGACTGCAGAGCTGTCTAATAGATAAAAGCCAAAAACATGGATCCAAAAAAAAAAAAAAAAAAAAAGTAAGGGAAAGAGCAGAAAGAAGAGTAAAGACTAGAAAATGCACCCATATTTAAGAGGTTAAGACACAAGGGTTCCCAAAAGGCAGAGAATGAGAGACAAGAAAGGTGGATGGGAAATAAAAACAATGGAGCATAACAACAGTCAAGGAAAGAAGAATGATGTTTCCAGAAGAAAAGAGGGGAAAAGAGTAGAGAACTCAAATGAAGCCCCCGATGAAGGGGAAGGTAATGACCTTAGAGAATAGGTAGAGCAGAATGGTAAAGGTAAGAGATTATAGTGGACCATAGGAAGGAAGAATAAAAATGAAAGCAGCCCATGAAAGCAGTCTTTCAAAGGTATCCATAATGAAATCCAAGTATAGACACAAAAATTCAGGATCTTCTGCAAAAAGTACAATATGTGACTGACGGTTTTTCTCTAGTGAATCAAAAGCAATCGTTGTCACTCATTAATTCACTGGATTTTCTCTTTGTCTTTTCCCAATAGAGGAATGTACTTTTTGGTCACATGTCAATTTTAGACATATTCCATTAAACACTCAAAATGTTTTTGCAGTACTGAAAGGAGGTCTTTCATTGTAAGATTTGACCAGTATGTACAGATAAATTACAAAGCAAGCTATTTTCAATGTGATGGTGTGACTGATAACTATTGAGTTGTTTAGCACTTCAAATTACTAACTGATTAAGCTGAGAAAGTACAGTTCTATTTGGTTTCTTTCTCTTTTCAAGGGACGCTGTTAAGATTGAAATTTGTTTTACTTAAAAACAAAAATAGAACAAAAAAAACAGCTCTTTGAGGACAAATAGTAAACAAACCAAGTGATTAAGAATCTAAGAATGAATATAAGCAGAACAGACTCATTATTTTTGACAGACATAATCAAGTCACACATGTGAGCAATCTACTGCTTCAGGTCCTTTGTGAAATAGAGGGGGAAGAGGCCACGAGAGTAGCAGGACATCATAATTAAATAAGAGAGACTGAACCTACTCAAAAAACAAACAAACAAAACACACACAACTTACTTTAAGAATTTCATCCACACAGCTCACATCACCAGAAGCAGATGCCTTAAGAGGAAAAGAAACACACATTAGATTTGAAATTTATTACTAGATTTCTATCATTTGTTGCACAGATTTAACACATTATTAAAAATGAAGTTCAATTTAAAGAAGTACTTATGATCCCACTATTCCAAATCAGAACACTAACTAGAATCTTTGCACTAATTTCTCTAAATATAAATTTTCCAAAAACTGAAAAATTTTAATCACCAAACTGTACATGACTTAAAAACTTTACATTTTTCAAAAACTTTTTTGAAAAATAGTTTTTGAAAAAAATTATTTCTAAGGTTTTTTAAAAATCATAGAAATAATTTTTAAGTGTAATTTTTCAGGTGAGCATCTTGTCAAAAAAATTAAAAATTGACATACAAAATATACCACACTGAGATACAGCATTTCACATAATCTAACAAATAGAATAAAACCAGTATTACTGAATGTTTACTTGTCTGGAACATGATGAATATTTCACATAACCTTTCTCAAATCATGGGAGTTCTTTATTCTAAGGCTGAAGCAGGAATTAGAGAACTGGAGTTTGAACTCAAATCTAATTAATTCTAAGGATCACATTGTTTGGAGAAAGAACAAATTGTCATTTTACTATTCTCTTGAGAGGAATAATTAGATGACAAATGCCATGAACAACGAGTTTCTCAAGGCTACAGGAAAGATTTTTAAACGTTCTCAAAATAGCATTTTACCTATACCTGACCCCTTCCCCGCTGTTTTAAGTTCTGAGTTATGATTTTCAGCTGCTAACATTAGTTTTAAATTCTCTTTCTTGCAAAAACTGTATTAAAAGAAAAATTTAGCTATTTCATAATGAATGCTCACTTCTTTGGTTATCCTGAATATCATGTTTTGGTAGACAGTCATAAATACTGTAAATTTCAAACCACCACTGAGTCTGGAGCAACTGCCTCAAACCTTAAGTGTAATCAGAGAAAGGGATCATAGCATCTAAACCACACATTCCCATCTCCATGGACCTGAAAAAGTCCCAACATATACCACAACGAACCACGGCCCACGTCTCATTCATGAGTGTCACTATGACAATAGAAATTGTAAATTTTTTTAAAAAAGAACACAAGATGTATTATACCATAAATCAAAAGGAGGAAATCTAAGGTATTCAACACTAATGCTTTCATTCTATAACTGACTCATTTTAACATTTGAAAACAGTGAGCGACATTTTCTCTGCTGCCCAAGAGGGAAAGCTAACAGTTCTATGATCCACATGGGAGTCAATCATGTCTTTTTTAAAACTTTTACATTCTTTACTATTAAGACAAAGAGAGTTCAAGTTCAATAATAATTTCATGGTAAAGTGCTTCACACAGTCACAATGTTAAAAGCTCTACTTGTGTGACTTACATCCAATGGTTGGGAAGGTATTTTCAGCTTGGTGAGATGTGCTTTGCTGCTGGGCTTCAGTTCAGCCATGCTGTTGCCATGGGATTGGCTGCTATAGTGCTCAGAGGACAGCTTTGGTTCCATGGACTCCTGTCCGTCCATGGGCCGCACATAGGCAGTGGGTTTCTGTAACATTGAACTGGACTTTGACATCAGTGAAGGTGGGAAAGACTGATTTGAGTGCTGCCCACTTGAGAAAGGTACACGGGAAGGAGAATCCCAGTTTGCATCGGGGTCCCGAGGTGATTTGGAACGCTGATGTTCCTTGCTATGGTGATCACTCCCATGAGACCTGGAATGACTGGAGCTTAATGAAGAAACAGCCTGGGGTTTGCCAGGGCTGGAAGAGCGTGATTTGGAGTGTTCTGATCCATGCTGGCCTTTTTTCCGGCTGCTGCTCCCACTACTGCTATATGACTCACGGTCATGCCGCTGGCCACTACTACTAGTACCACCACTGCCACCTGCACTGGTCCGCTGGCTACTGTGTCCACTCTGTAAGCCTGAGGACCGTTTCTGAGACTGAGAAGTGCTGGGTGCGGGTCCTACTGGTGTCCATTTGCTACTCTGATGAGAGCTCCCATGTCTCTGTTCAAAGAAATTTGAGTTAGATTTTTCATCTGCTGTCGGTGGTACTGTAGGCTTGGGAATTGCAACAAGCTTTGGTATAGATCTGTCTCCTATGAAATCCTTCATTTCATCGTAGTTTCCAAGCATACTCTGAATACGACTTGATAGCTTATCTTCTTTGCTAGTCTACAAAAAAATGTAAAATAAATTTTACAGTTAGCATAACTGGAAATAAAAGATGCTTCTAACATGACTTTCCAAACTTCAAATGGAAAGGGGCTTTCCAGAGGGAAGCCTTATCTCATATCTTAAGGTTAACACCTCAAAGAAAACTCCAAATATATAATATATATGGTGAAAAAGTGAACTGAAAGTAAAAACTATTCATGCTAAAACATTAAAATATAAACATTCTATAGGATACTGAGAAATATATAGATTCCAGGAGGACCTTGTATGAAAAATAAAGACTTATTGCAAGAAAAAAAAAATATTCCAGGAGGAAAAAGATCTCAATTTCACCAGTAAATATAATGGAACAGTAGTGAAAATCTTTTGAAGACCAGGAAAAGTATCTGCCTTTATTTAACTAAGTTCGAGGCCAGCAGATTAGCCAATACTCATACACTGACAGTCTGGGAAAACATTATATCCCTTATAATTCAATGTTATAGTTAGAAGCACAAACAAAAATTTAGTGAAACAAGTTATACCCAATTGACTGTTTTACTTTAATTCTTTTGTCATTTTTGACTCATCAAGTTAACAAAAGTCCTAACAACAAATTAAGCATGGAAAATCCATTGATAAAAATTTTAAATCCTGGCTAATAATTCTGACCAATAAATGCTCCAACATTTGAAGGCAATAGCTTCAAGAATTATTTTTGGATAATAAGAAGGTCCAAGATGTCTACAAGCTTTAGGACTCTTTCATATTCATATACATGAGAGAAAGTTTACTAATTACATTGAAAAGGAAATCAAGATTGAGCCACCACTGGGCTGGCCCGGTGGCTCAGGCAGTTAGAGCTCTGTGCTCCTAACGCCGAAGGCTGCCGGTTCGATTCCCACATGGGCCAGTGGGCTCTCAACCACAAGGCTGCCAGTTCAATTCCTCGACTCCCGCAAGGGATGGTGGGCAGCGCCCCCTGCAACTAAAATTGAACACGGCACCTTGAGCTGAGCTGCCGCTGACCTCCCGGATGGCTCAGTTGGTTGGAGGATGGCTCAGTTGGTTGGAGCGCGTCCTCTCAACCACAAGGTTGCAGGTTCGACTCCCTCAAGGGATGGTGGGCTGTGCCCCCTGCAACTAGAAAACGGCAACTGGACCTGGAGCTGAGCTGCGCCCTCCACAACTAAGACTGGAAGGACAACAACTTGAAGCTGAACAGCACCCTCCACAACTAAGATTGAAAGTTCAACAACTTGACTTGGAAAAAAGAAGTCCTGGAAGTGCACACTGTTCCCCAATAAAGTCCTGTTCCCCTTTCCCAATAAAATCTTTAAAAAAAAAAAAAAAAAAAAAAAAGATTGAGCCACCACTATTTACTTTGAGGTTGGCATGAATCAAAAATGACTTGATTCATGACTAAATTATTTGACTGACTAAATTATTTGAAAATTAGTCTGATCTCTACTAAATGAGAGGTCAGCGATTTACAGCAATTTATAGACAATATCAAGATTAGAAATAAAATCCAATTCATTACAATGTAATTACAAAATAAATGGTAATATGATTAGAGGATTCTGGACAGGACTCCTGTTTTTCGTAATCCCTAATCCCTAATCTCAGGTTTCGTGTTATACTCCTACAAATGATGTCAGTATAACTGCTTTTAATTGGAAAATCCTTAAAAGCTCTGAATAAATGGCCTTTATACATCTCATAGATGGTTTCTACAAACACCAAATGTTATAATGGTAAAAACTCAGGAGACATTTGTTATGTTTATATTTCATCAGAAAAAAGCTAACTCTCAATCTCATAATATATGCCCACAATTGTCAATACTGCTGCAATATATAGTATTATAGCTATTATACACATATAAGGTTTAAAATGTAAAAGCAGTTCAAATGAAATCCAAGCTCAATCAAATATTAGGAAGACATTTGTGGCCATTACAGCTACGTTAGAGGCATGAGAAGTGGTACCATCCAGTGTTTTATGTAATCCCAAACCAAGCACAACAGCAGTTATAAAAAATAGCAATGGGTTCATTTTGAACATCTCTGACAACGAGCTTTAATTTAAATCTGATTGTTAATTACGCATTAAGTACATTAGAAAGAAAATCAGAGAATTTAGTATGTGATAACAGAGACAGAACCAGATTGATACTGAAAGTATATTTATGCAAACATACTATTAAGTCACTGCAAATGGCAAAAAAATAGGGAAAAACAAAAGACTATGAAATATATTCATCTTTGATGTTATATCCAAAGAACCTAGGAAACATCAGATGATACAGATTGGTTCACAAAATTTTAATTTAATCCAAGGCTCAGAAAGGTGAAATGCCTGCCCAGTTAGTGGTAGAGCCAGGAATCCAGAGATGAGTGTTTAAGCTAATGCAGACTACACTTCCAAAAGTATAGGGTAGTAATTGGGGGGTGTGGATGAGGACGACAGTAATACTCTTGATCTAGGTACTGATTATACAAGGTTATTCATGTTGTGAAAATTCTTTCAGCTGTAACACAATTTGTACACTTTTCTGCATCCATGTTATACACCAATGGAAAGTAGCCCAACAAAGTACATTCTACTTAGAAGAAAGGAAAAATGTTAAAATGTATACATAATAACTCTTTTCTCATATAAAAATTCAAGTTTAAACATTTCTAAAGCAAAAAATGTCATGGTATTGGGGAAAAAACATTCAAACAAGGACAACTTACAACTTTGTATGGCTCAGCAAAGAGAGGAGAGCTGGGTGGGAAGGGGTCTTCGCCCTGCTGAATTTCCTGATTCCGCCTTTCCCGTTCTTTCATACGCAGCACATTGCGGTCTTCACGGTTCATGTTGCTATAGAGAGAAATGCAATCTTTACATCACAAAAGAAAAGAAAAAAAGAATGCTCTGTACTGATTTTGTCAGTTTAATCCTTCAATCGGAGATTCCCTTTTGACTTCCAAGTAATAACAGGCATTAGTGCTGAAGTTGGGTTCTGGCAATGGTTTTATCAGCTAATACCAACACTGTCTTCCACAACTATGCAGACAGGCAACAACAGCCCAGAATATTAGGATCCACCCACTAAAACCTTAACCTTACCAACTTTTAACGCATTCTGCTAGCTAAACGTCAGCTAACACTGATACATTCAGAGGGAAGGTAGTACTTAAACCCAAATCCTTAGTGTGTGCTATAAGCCTTTGGTGGCTCCTCAGCAGAAAGCTAACTATTCTTTGCCAGTAGCGGCACACAACCCACTCCCACCTACCACCCCGCCCCCCAGGGTCCAGTGCTTTTCTCTACTTTGCATCTACCTTATCTTGATTTCTTTTTGTCCCAAACACAGCTTCCTTGGTGTCCATCCTTATGGCAGTTTGACCTCAGCTTTGCTGTTGTTCTAGATTCCCTAAAAAACGACATTTCTGCTCTAAATACATTAATATTTCAATTAACACCTCAATAAATGGCAAAAGTGAGGCTTTCAGCAATAGAATCTAACATTAACTTGGGTTAGTAACAGTAGTCGAAATTATGTTGCAAAAGAAAAGTCTTTTGGGGGTGGAGGGAAAAATGAGGGTGTCATTCCTATACTCATGACAGTACGTTGTATTTTCTCTAAGAACAAACTAAGGAAAGTAAGTTTATTTACAGCAGCAGGGATTTTGGTTAAATAGATAGTAATGAAAAAGGTTTTCGAACCCTGGGACAAGGAATTATCAGGGACTCTGCAATACATTTCCCTAGAGATAGAGTAAACCATCTGTCCCAGTTTTGATTAAAGACAAACAAACAAACTCCTGTTGGAGGCCAAAGGGAAAAATCAGGTTACACTTGTGCAGCATTTCTAGACTTACGATTCATAAATAGAATCTAATCAGAAAATTAAAGTCTATCAATATTGGGGGACCTATAGTTGTAAAATTAGAATGGAGAGCAAAACCAATATACTCTTGAGGATTTTTATAAGTGGTTAAAACAGTGCAAGTAAACATTCAAAGATAAAACTTCCTGATTTGCACAATTAGTACCTTGCAAATATTAAATATTAAAGCAATTTAATATTTTAAAATTTTTTCTAAGGGTTCCAAATGTGTATTCATGTTGTTTCTTATTTGTACAATTTTCTAATGACAAGAATATAAGCTATTTTGAGGTATGGAAATAGTGTGTGTTTTCTTTGGTCTCCCTAGTACTTAGCACCACACAGAACCACAGAAAGTGTTTGAATCTTTCTTTAATAAATACTATAACGGGCGGCTGGTTGGCTCAGTTGGTTAGAGTGCAGTGCTTAGCACCCGAGTCGCCAGTTCTAGTCCCACATGGACTTGTGAGCTGCGCCCTCCACAACTAGATTGAAAACAATGACTTGACTTGGAGCTGATGGGTCCTAGAGGGGCACACTGTTCCCCAATAAAAAATTTTTTTTAAATTTAAAAAATTTAGAAAAATGAAAAACTATAAAAGATCTACATTTCGGTATTCAGAGCTCACTTGAAGCAAGTAATAACTGTATATCACTAACAGTCAAGTTTCAAATAGATCTCTTGAGCTATGGTGCGGTAACATACAAAGTTTGCGTATCTGACAGAGTCTAAAGGACATGTTAACTAACAATTTCCTGTATTTCCTAAATTCAATTCCTGAAAGATCAGAAAACCACAGAAACGCCTTCTTTAAACTATGATTTAATTTACATATTCAATAGTACTAAAATAATCACAGAAGAAACACTTGTACATATATTGCATCCATACGATTTCCACAATAAAACTCCTCCTATTATACAATTCAAACAATGAAAGTCATCCGACAGAATATTTCCTCTTTTAACAAAGCTGCCAAGAAGCTCAGAACTAAATTAACTGATTGCTTATGAGAACTAATATCACAGTTGTAGCTCTTATTCTCTATTATTTTTCTAATCTGACTTATTTTCGCATGTAATATATAGGCTCCATTTTTGCTGTGTTTTTGAACATCAATATCTCTGCCTAAGACAAAACAAAGTTTCCCCAAAAGCAATAATTCCAGTAACCTGAGCTCCCCTAAAATTAACATGAAATTTCAGTATGAGTCAATTTGAAGTATATCTTTGCTGTACAGGCAAAACTATTTTATAGCATATCCCTGAGGATACGTGCAACTATTGTACTGAAACAGGATTCAGTTAAAATTAGCAAATGATACATCACAACAAAAATCTGTGGGACTAGATAAAATAATTTTTAAAAGAAAATTATCAAGTAAGCAGGAAGGTTATGTATATGGTATTCAGCTAAAAATTTTAATTATTTAAGGTAAATTGTTTTAAGCACCCATCAAATACTTAAGCTGATACATTAATTACAAACAATTATAAACAACAGTCTACAGACAAAAAGAAATGCAAAGAAATCTTCAACTTAGGTTTGTTGTTGGTAGTGATGATGGTGTAGAAATTTCATTGCTATCAGACTGAGCAAATGAGTAGCTATATTGAGACTTTTGGGGAATTAAGGATCTTACTATGAGAAAGAAGAGATACAAATAGAATGGAGTAAGAAAAAACCTTTGGGGATTTGATATTAGAAATAGTTATGAATTCATGCTTGTATAACAAACAAACTAACATGGCCGCTCGCTCTGTCTGAAAGAATCTAGGAGCAGTGACATCCCAGTAGAAAGAAGCATCTTGCACACCCAAATTTTTATTTCCAGTATCACTCTCCACTAAAACGAAACAGGACTTCTTGGTGAAATCGCTAATTCCAAGGATGCTGCAGAGATTTAAAATGCAAAGTGAGCCTACAACATCTTGTTGTAACAGCAAGAAAATGCTCCAAAACAGATGGAGACCTATCAAAAGGGTACAGGAACCAGCCTGAAGGGGCTCTCGCTCTCACTGGTCAGATTTAGAAACATAAGCATCAAAATAAACTAAGACTGGAAGATAACCAATTGAATAAAAAAAGAATCCCCGAATCCAGAGCAATAACAGCAAAGAATAAAAAGAGAAATAAAGCAGGAAGCAAATGCCCTTCTTTATAGAAGAATGCCCACTAATAAATGTAGAAAAAAATGAAATAATTAAAAAATGGCCTTTTTGCAACCACTAAAGTAGTAGCTGAGGCAAGAATCATCAATGGATGCTAAAACCATTGGGTGAAAAATTTGGTGGGAATGGAATATTCAGTATCACCCCACAGGCTATTAATTACAAATAAAAAATCTTTAAAATAGAGAAGCATAGTACACACTACGCTTACTTAAGTGATCATCAATCATGGGACAAACTGACATCACGTGCCTTCCCATGTGATGTACTAAAGACACATCACCACCTAGGTAGTCTTCCTGCTAAAGACATTTAACCTGAATCTAATTACAAGTAAGCAGACAAATGTAAGTTAAGAAACATTCTGCAAAATAGGCCTGGACTTTTCAAAACCATCAGTATCATGAGATTCCACCCCACCCCAATCCCCAATAAAAAGAGGCTGGGGATTACTTCTACATTGAAGGAGACAACTAAATGCAATATATGATCCTTCATTTCCTAGATCCCAGATCTGGGGAGAAAAAAATTGTTGTGAAGGACATTATTGGGAAAATTTGAATATTGACAGTATTTCAGATAATCAATCAATGTTAAGTTTCTGAACTGTGACAACTATTTGGTTATGTGGGAGAATGTCCGTGATGCTCAGGGCATACACAAGTGAAATGTTATCATGTCTGCAACCCTCAAAAGGTTCAGCACCCATCTAAACATATATCTAGTATGTATAGGTGTGTGTGTGTGTGTGTGTGTGCGCGCGCGGGGGGGGGGGAGAGAGAGAGAGAGAGAGAGAGAAGGAAGGAAGGGAGAGGGACAGACAAGAGGAGAAGAAAGAGCAGCAGCAGCAGCAATTACAGTAAAAATGTTAACAACTGGTACATGTAGGTAAAGGGTATATGGAAGTATATTACACTTTTCTTGTGAATTTTTTCAAAATAAAAGATGGAAGGAAAAGAGTGATATGGTTTAGATATTCGAGAACCATGGGTGCTTTCCAGCGTTTTTCAACCTTGGAATTTACTATCTAACTGTCTCTTCTCTAGTGTTTAAACTATTCTCCCATCTCAAATCCACACTGATCATCCAATACACACACCTCAACTCCTCCTGTGTCGCTATTACACTTTAGAAAGTGTAACGCCATTCTTGGCTAGGAGGGGACACCATCAACATGCCAAGCTTCAGTTTCCCTAAAGCAAATGGATGTCCCAAATTTGTGTAACAATTATTGTTTATTAAGTGTACTTACTAACTTAATAAATATGCAACAAGCACCTATTATATATACTTAGCACTGGGGAGAGAACAAGAAGAATTTGCCATACTAGATACTAAAACTTACTATAAAGCCATCACCATTAATCAAAACAGGATAGTGCACAGAAATGAACAAACTGATCAGTAAAACAAACAGGCCAAAAATTAACCCAGAAATAACATGGGATTTTAATAGTTAACAAATCCAATTCAATGAGAAAAGAATGTTTTACTTAATAACAATAATTAAGAGCTAAGTACTTTTCTAAGATGACGTAGTTATTAAAATAGTTAAGCCATATTTCAAACTCAGCGTGAAACAATAGACAAATCCTTCATCCCAGCAGCCTCACTTATAGGACTGTATCTCATAAAAATAAAAGCATGGCCATAAGCTACAAAGAGATTTACTGCAGTACTGTTTTTAGTGGTAAAGCAACTGAAAATAACTTAACCAAGAACAGAGAAATGGGTAAGTAAATGGTTAAACCATGGTTTATTAAAATAAGTGAGGTAGATCTTTGCCAATTAACTTGGAGGAATTTCTATAACTGTTATGTGAGAAAAGTAGATACAACACAATGTATATGACATGACTGATCTCTATTTTTTTAGGGTTAACTCAGAAGTAGAATTGTTAGGTGTTGACTATATTGATAAGAGTTAGATACAACTAAATTAACATCGGAATGTGCCAACTAATGTTCTCAAGTGCTATAGAAGTATACTAAAATCTAAACATCCACGTTTTCATATACAAGATGGAGGATGTCTCCTTATTTAGCTAAACCTTCTTTCTTGCCTCTCAGTAAATGTTTTGACTGTTTCCGTAAATATGAATAAAGAGTATTCTTCCACTTATGTACTTTTCAAGAGATAAACCTTGATAGTTGTTTTCCGAATTGTAAAAGTAATACTTGATCCTTGCTCAAAAACTCTTAACATCGTTAATATAAAGTAGAAAGTAAAAGTCACCAATAATTTCACTCACCTGAAATAAAAAACATTGTGAGGAGTCACATATAGTCATACATGTAGAAATTACTACACATATAATTCTTATTTCATTTAACAATCTACTTCCCCAGCAATACATATGAACACATTTTCATTCTTTTATTGACCGCATAGTATTCATTTAACCAAAAAGCCCCTGAGAGATAATTGGGTTGTATTCAGAATTTAGTATTACAAACATTACAGTGAGAGTGAGTGAGTGAGAGAGAGAGAGAGAGAGAGAGAGAGAGAATACACACACACACACACACACACACACAATTATAGCTTCAGATCAATTTCTACATGTGGAATTGGTGAGCCAAAGGATACGTGCTATACATACCATCTAATATACGTAACTAAACTGCTTTCCCAAAGATGACGTCAATTGACAGCCCCACCAACAGAGTATGAGACTGCCCTTCAACCATACCACTTTTAATCCTAGGCATTCTGAGTCCTTTTAAATTGTACTGCCAATCTCAGAGGAAAAAAAATTATTCTAGTGTCATTTGCTTATTTCTTGAGGAGTGGATCCTTGATTACTATCATTTGTCAACTCTTCCTCTATCTTCCTGACCTTATTGATGGGCTTCATACCAGTACATTCCCTTAAATAATTCAGGTTTCCAACTTCTGCTTAAACCGCCTGTTTCCCTATCGGAAACAACTGAAGTCTCACATCATTTAAATAATCTAATGTTATTCAAAAGACAAAGGATATGAATGGAACAAATATTACAGTCTCTCAGGATATGATACGCTGAACTTGAACACTATAATAATGAATAGACCTAACAGTAAGTATAGTATACATTCTTCTCAAGTTCACATGGAACATTCTCCAGGATAATTATATATTAGGCCATAAAACAAGTCTAAATAAATTTAAAAGTACTGAAATCATACCAAGTATGTTTTCAGATCACAATGTGATGAAATTAAAAGTCAAGAACAGAAGGAAAATTGGGAAATTCACAAATCTGTGGAAATGAAACAATGTGCTCCTAAATAACCAACTAGTCAAAGAAGAAATCACAAGGGAAACTAGGAAATCCTTTGAGATAATGAAAACAAAACCCTACATAAAACCTCATCAGATGGAGTTAAAGCAGTGCTTAAAGGGAAATTTATAACTATAACCACTGATACTAAACGAGAAGAAAGATCTGAAATAATAAAGATTAGAGTAAAAACAAACAAAATAGAGAATAAGAAAATAATAGAGAAAATGAACAAAACCAAAAGCTAGATCTCTGTAAATACCAAGAAAATTGACAAACCTTTAGTTGCAATAACCAAGGGGAAAAAAAAAAGAGAGAGAGAACTCAAATTACTAAAATCAGGAATGAAAAGGGGACATTACCAACCTTATAGAAATAATAAGGGTTATAACAGAAGATAATGAAAAATGGTATGCCAACAAGTTAGGTAACCTAGAAGAAATGGACAGAATTCCTTAAAAAACACAAAATTATGTAATTTTGTAATTTTTAATAAAAACAGTTTAAAGAGTAAAATGTGACCTTAAACCTGCCTTTTAACTGGTGTTCAGAACCTGCTACAATTTCTTTTTTCAGTAGTGTCTTAGAACAACTATCCTACTGAAAAATGGAGCCCTCCAAATACCAGATTATTAAATGATTTAAACTCCAAAACTCAAAATGAGACTTGAGCTAAATTTCAATTACTTTAGAATCCAGTTTATTACAACTGCTATTAAACTATAACTTGATCACAATGTACTAGGTTAAAGCAAAAAACCTCGAGAGTGGAGAAACCCCTCTTGGTGTCATTTGGCGGATTTCTCTACCAATGAGAGTCTGAAGAGGTCACCTCCTACAAGGCAGGGAAACAAAGGTGCACATCTGATCAAAAGCCAACAGTGACAAAACATCAGTATTTTGCATAGAAGGACCTTTGCCCCAAAGTTAGTCATGGGACTTCTTTCGCCTTCAGGCTTAAAATGATGTACTGAAAAACACGGAAGCAAAGACAATTTCGTATCATTTTTGCTTTTTTGCATATCTTTATATATTATCTCAATTTCTCATAATCATGTCTCATAAATCACTCTCAACTAGACCCTCAAAGCTTCCCAGAAACTTTACAATCTTTCTCCGATGAACGATTTTTCCTATTCCTCACAAGTATTTCATGGAGTCTATGACTCCCCCTCCTACCTTCCATTCTACAAATGACCTTGTTTTACTGGACACAAAGATTAAAAATAAAAGATAAAAAAATCAGAGCGAAATCTTCTCATCAACACCATCAACTTTGAAACTACCCCACATCTGCATCCATTCTCTTCTTTCCAGTGGTTAAAAATATCAAAGAACAATTATGCCCATTTTGCTATCTTTCCCTAGACCTTTATCAATTACTGGCTTCTCCCCAGCAACTTCAACATCTTCCTTTCGAATGAATCTTTTCCATCAGCACTCAAACATATTCTTCTTTTATAAAAAGAAAAAAGTCTTCCTTGATCCCTTATTTCTCTCCAGCTACCACTCTCTTCTCTATTCTTGTTCATGGTCAACCTTCTCAAAAGGACTCTCAGTGATCCTCCACTTTCTTTGCAACCATTGGTTTTATAAAGTTACCCCAAAAGGTGTAAGGAACAATACAGTGGACACTATAGAGTTACCCACAAACCACCGCAGAAAATACAGCACTGCAAACATAGTGGAAGACTCCTGTGCACCCTTCCCGCACACCTCCTGGGCTCCTTTCCCCTCCAGAGGGAGCCACCATTCTGATTTTGGTGCTTATCATTGCCATAAATTTCTTTATACTTTTACTATATACATATGTATGTATCCCTAAACAAGACGTTGAGTTGTTCTGCATATTTTTCAACTTTTAAAAACAGTATACTCTAACGACTCAGTGTCTTTTTAATTCTTAGCATTATGTTATGAGGTTAATCCATGTTCATTTATTTTCACTGGTTGTATCCACACAACCTACTACTCCACTCTTCAGTTGCAGGATAATTAGGTAGTTTCCCCTTTTTCTGCCATTATAAACAATATTATCATGATCATTTTTATACATATATCTCTCTGTACCAATGAGTGAACTTTTTTTCTAGAATAGACATCTACCAGTGGAATTGCTAGGCTGCAGGTTATAAGCATCTTCAATTTTAGTAGATACAGACAAACTGCTTTCCAAAATGTGCCCAATCACTGTTCAACACTCTACTGTTTCCAACTTGTCACACTCCACTCCTCGGCCAAGATCTCTAGTGATTTGCATGTTGCTAAATCCAACAGACATTCTATTATTTTAGTTGACCTACCCTTCATTCTACACATTCAGCCACAAACGGTTCCTTAATATACGTTTGGTTTCTGTAACCCCAGGCCTCCCAGTTTTCCCAGCACCTCTGGTTCCTCCCATTCTATTTACCAGACTTCTTAGAAGCTGATGCTTCTCTGTGCTCAGCCCTGGGTCTTATTCTGGTTCAGGTTATATTCTCTACCTATAGCCTCATGGCTTAAAACAGCACCTATGTACCTATAATCCGAACCCCCAAGTATGCTCCACATCACAGCTTTTTCTTCTGAGATACAGAACATGTGTAGGGACCTGTTTGATCATGTCCTTTGACGAGGAATCTCAATCTCAATACATTCAAAGTTGATTTCTTGACGTGGTTCTGCCTCCACCAACTTCTGCCCTAGTGAGCCTCATGCTACCAACCAACTACTCTGGCTGAGCCCTCCCTTCGACCTCTGTCCACCTCCAACCCGTAACCACAGCCTCCAAAACATTTTCTGAATTTATCTGTTCACTTCTTTCTCCACTGCCACTGTTCGAAAGAAGCCATCATTTTATCTCCAACATGGACAAATGTTACAGCCTTCTAACTGAACTCGGGAACTGAACTCTGGGTCCCCTAGTCTCTCTCTCTCCTCCACATTTCATACAGCAGACAAAGTGATGTTTTTACAACACAAACCAGATCATGTCATCCAACCCCTGCTTAAAAATTTTTACTAAGCTTTCCTCTTACACCAGGATAAACTTTAAGGTCCTTAAAATGGCCTACAGAGCCATGATCTGACTTTCTACTTGATCTGACTCCTGCTTCTATCATCAGATTCATTTTGTATCTTACTACCCTCCCCGCCCAGTTCCCACCAGGGGCCTTTTTCGGGCGTCTTGAACTTGTGACGCTCTATCCAGAAAATTCACGTAGACAATTGCCTTTTCCTTCAAGAGTACTTGACCACAATTAAGTATATACTTATTGTGATGTTCATCAATACTTTCTCTCCCACTAGACAATCATCAGGGAATGCGTCTGTTTTGCTCAGCACTGCATACTTATAACATAACCAAGTGGACATTCACTTGAATGAGTAAACTAATGAACTTCACAGCCTGGCTGGCAAAGAGAACCTCATCTACTAGGAAATAATGCCCAGAGATGATATTCGTTACCTAATATCACAAAATACAAATATTTCAAAGTTCAAATTAGTACTTCATATTACACAAAAATCAGACATCATCCTGCAACAAATTTTAATTCAGCACTCTTAACATTTGCATTTAATTATTTCAGGTAGACCAGAACTGAAACATATTTCTTTACTTATCTATAAAGCTATATAACTGTTATCCTTTAACTATCACTCAATTCACTTCCTCCATGAAGCTTTTCCTGATAAAGCAAAACTTTATTCCGGTATCTTAGAGGCCACACAATATCACTAGCAATGCTTATTATATAATTAAGCAGATATTCAATTGTTCCATAACTAATTTGAAACAGTATTTGCGAGACTCATTACCGATAAACTGATTTGTTCTTTTTAAAATACTAGACAATTTAAAACCTCAATTGAAGGCAGGAAATGTTTATTACATACACAAGTTTGCTCACAAGGATGAATCTGAGAATAAATGAGTATTCATGCTACATGTAACCAGCTGCCTCCCTTTAGACAATGTTTCTCTCAATTATACGAAATGTTCCTCCGTCTGTAGGCCTGCACTGTTACATGCCATGTAGCTATTTCAGAACCAAAACCAAATAAAATTATACTTCTTTCATTAATATTTGAAAAATGTATAAAGCAAATTTAACTGGCTTAAACTTTCCTCAAAAATTGTTGCTACCAAACTCTAAAAGCATATGGACAAATGAATCAAACTGAGAAGTCTATTTTCATCTTCAAAGATGAATAAATGGGCAGAGAGAATGGTTAAAAGTCAAATTTTACAGTTCCTTTTATAAAGAAAACAATCCTTTGACTCAGTTTCTTACTTTAAAAGCATGCAAATATCCAAAACCCACAAAGGCATCTTACTGGAAACTTCTATAATGCGTATATTGATAATTATTTTTATACCTTTATAAACCAGATCTAATTAAGACATTCTTCTGCTTAAAAGTCACCAATAACAGGATTTAAAACTGTCTCCAGTTCAATTCTTACCTAACTTCTATAAAGCCTTCAGGATTTATCTGAGCCTGAAAATAACCTACATACATTCAGATCCAGTTCTTTACTCAAAGTGGCCCCTCCACTTAGTAGTCCCTTCCTTCTCCCCATTTCTAAATACATCCATTTCAAAGTTTACCACATATCCCACCTCCTCCAAGAAGCCCACCAAGATTCCTCTGCTACTAAAATAACTTACTCCCAAAAGAATTTCATTGTATCTCATGTGGGGCTTAACACTTGCCTTACATTGGAATTATTTACTGTTATTCTTCTATCTGCCCTCCTTACTCACCTCCATACTGTAAGCCTCTGGAAAGTAAAAACTATAGATCTAACTTAACTTCCCCTCTCCCATCCAGTGCTTAACACAATGGCTAGCATATAACAGCTACTCAAAACACCTGAATTTTATAAAGGGCACAACTGTAGTGTTACTGCTGCAAGAGCCAGTCAGTGGGACTACTCACTAAAAGTTGGGTTTCAGTTGGGTGATGTCACTCATCTTTTTCTATCCACAGAGAGTCTCCCATTTCTTCCCTAAGACTTTTAGTTACATTTGCTAACAGTGAGAGTATGTCTTTTTTTTTTTTTTTTTTTAACAATAACCCACACCCTTCGGACCAACTAGAGTATGTCTTTTTTCTGCATTCAGTATATTATCAATCCAATAAAAGTATTAATATTGACACTAAATGAATAGTTTTTAAAGCAATTCTTCTAAAAGATTTTATCTAAAAGAAAAACAACACGTGCAAGAAAAAAAGAAAAACACATGTACAGAAATGATCAACTTCTATTTTTACTTAAACACTGTACTGTCAAATGTTCACCAAATATAAGCGCTAGACTGTAAAATCTCAGACTCATACTTGGCAAACTGAGAGGTGTAAAAACTAAATGTTTCAGTCTATAACATCCAGAGAAATGATCTGCTCAACAGAGCACTACAAGACTCTTTCATTTGTAGTACCCGAGGAAGCCAACAGAAAATAGTGCAAGTCCAAATGGCAAAATAAAAGCAATTTTATTACTTAAAAATGCATTTAGCAAATTAAACAAAAGTTAAAAAGCATTACACAGCAAAGGCTCCTTAAATTATTTCTCAATTTCATCTTCATTTGCATATGCAGAAGACAAGTGGTAATAAGGTACCCGGAATTCTTGAAATGTATTAGTTCCTTAAAATACTACAAAAAAGGTTAGAGGAAAAATGCAAATGTACTGAATGAAGAAAGTACTCAAGCCTTGGGAAGGTAAATCAGCCCCATCCTAATTACTCTGAATTCTGTTAATAAGGTTCTATGAAAATGTGAACAAGAATATTGCTTTAAGAAGGTCAAGACAATTTAAGGCTATTGCTCTTCAACCACTGGAATATAAACTTATAAATTATAAATAAGTTATTTATTATGACACAGAATATTTACTTTGAAAGATCAATTTGTGAATGATGAGAGTAAATTTACTTTCAAAATATTTTCTAATTCAGACCTGTAACATTTAAACAGAATTCAGAAGGAATTTTGGAGGCTTTACTACTCTGATTTTACAATCTCTCTCTTCAGTATGGACCTAAACTTTATAGAAGGTACAATGTTAACACTAGCTCATTCAGCAACCATTTAACCAGTGCACACACTGTGCCAGACACTGCACTAGGACTGACAATATAAAAAAATAAAAGTATCCCTCATCTCCAACATTTGGTTGCAGCTAGCCTGACCAGAGAAAAGTGACCGGAGGGAAGGAGGGAAGGGAAGGAAGGAGAGGGAGGGAGGAAGGTTGGTTCTAAGCAGAGAGAACATGGGCAACAGACCAGAAGAGAGCACAGCACACCCGGGGAATAGAGGTGAATCAGATGTAGTTGGAAAACAGGGTTATGGTGGGGGGGTGCTGAATAAAAGATAAGACTAGAGAGAAGACATGGGATCAGACTAGACCTGTGGGTTTGTTTCTCAAATCTGAAAGACATAAGAATACCTTTTCAAATAAAATGGTTATCTCCCAGATCTTGAGTCATGACTTTTTATTATGTTAATAAAATAGTATAAATATAAAATTAGGTATGAACTTGTTATGTTTATAGCTCTTAAGTAACTGTAAAACTAAAACTTTAAAAATTAAATATAAAAAATTAAAATAACATTAATGTAACACCTAAAACAAATATGTCAACTATAACTGAAAAACAAATATTTAAAAAAATAACATTAATGTAATAGATTATTTGTTTTACAGAAACCAGACCAATGACGTATTCAATCCTGGAAATATGCAGTCTCAGGTCTGGTTCTCTATTTTTAAACCACTTTTGTAACTTGCCTTCAATAATAATAATGCAAAAAATGCTTATAAATGTTATACTAAATGGGTTTAATAATTGTGTTTATTTGCTAGTTTAGGGAAATACAACCTTATACTACCAGACCAGGCAGCAGTCCTTAAATACTGATTATAAAGAGGCCTCACTTGTCAACTCTGACAACCTTGTTCATTCTGTGGTTTAGTCCCTTATAAATCTACATTAAATGTATATCTAGTATAACCATGGCTGAAGTTGGGAACATCACACCTATTCAGCAAACTGATTTTTGTTAATTACCGTGTTTCCCCGAAAATAAGACCTAGCCGGACCATCAGCTCTAATGTGTCTTTTGGAGCAAAAATTAATATAAGACCAGACCAGACCAGGTCTGATATGATATAAGATATATGATATGTTATGATATATGATACGACATGATACGATATGATATATGATATGATATACTGGGTATATAAGACCAGGTCGTATATTAATTTTTGCTTCAAAGACACATTAGAGCTGATGGTCCGGCTAGGTCTTACTTTCGGGGAAACACGGTAATTACAAAGATGGGATCCTCCAGATACATCTCACAGTGAAAAATGTGTGATACCACCTCCTATGCCAGGGTTCTTTTGGGTTCTGCCTATACGAGCACATACTATGAGATGGTCCAATTTTACTCACTATGTCTTCCCGTCTGAGACACAGTAGTATCATCATTAGTATGATACATTATAGTTTGGCACAAACACAATAATAAACAAAATCTAAACACGGCAACAAACTCCCAAGGGTGTATTTAGCTATAAAGTAGTCCTTCAGAAGTTACGTAAAACTCATTAATGTCCCAGTTAGAAAAACACACAAAAAATGGAACACTACTAGAAGTTTTAAGAAGAGAAGTAAAATCAGATTTGCAGTTTAAAGGGAAAAATTATTCTGGTACAGGGTGGAGTAGATTAGACTGGCAATAAGGAAACAAATGAGAAAACTGTTGGAATAATCCAAATGAGAAATGAAAGCCTGGGTTAATGTAGTAATAGGAATATAGATAATGTAGAGAGAGGGTTTGGATTCAAAGCTGTTAAGGAAGTCGAATCTTGGAGCCAGCCTGATGTGAGAAGTAAAACGGAGGAACCTGAAAACTTGCAGGTTTCTAGGAAAAGCAATGAAAGTGGTACATTCTCAAACGCAAGGAAAAGAGCAGGATTGGAGTGAGGGGATTGCGAAGTGGTAGAATAGTTAACCCATACATAATGAACACTTATAGGGACTATCTGATCAACTTCTAGCCTTACCTCACCGCCAGATTTTTCTGGAAATTCTCTTCTCCATTCATATACCGTGTTTCCCCGAAAATAAGACCTAGCCGGACAATCAGCTCTAATGTGTCTTTTGGAGCAAACATTAACATAAGACCTGGTATTATATTATATATTATATAAGATCCGGTCTTTTATATATATATATATATATATATATATATATATACACACACACACACACACATATATACATATATATGTGTATATATATATACCATATCATGCCATATTATATTATAAAGACCCGGTCTTATATTATGGTAAAATAAGACTGGGTCTTATATTAATTTTTGCTCCAAAAGACGCATTGGAGCTGATTGTCTGGCTAGGTCTTATTTTCAGGGAAACATGGTAGTTATAGTTAAGAGCAACCATGTTACAACGTAATCTATAGTGTGAGCCTACCTTCAGGGTATACTTGACCTGTGAAGTCTGAATCCCTAACTACAGCTAGGCCAATGCCCAGACACCACTTGTTCACACACATATTCTACAATCAAACAAAACCCGCTGACAACCACCACAGTAAATAGAGACCTTATAACTAACTGCTCAACCCGGAGGCAATCCTCAGACCCAAGTATCCACTAAGGCCCATTTGATCTACTAAAAGAGGAGCCAAGAAACCTTTTTTAAAGCCATGTAGAAAATATTTTAGGCTTTGCACGCTATAGTCACAACTACTCTACGTTTATAGCAGCAAAAGCAGCTACAGATAATACATAAACAAATGGCTGTTGTCTATGTTTCAATAAAACTTTATTAATGGACACTGAAATTTGAGTTTTCTATAATTTTCACATGCCACAAAATATTCTTTTGATTTTTTCCCCCCACCATTTAAAAATGTAAATCCATTCTTAGCTCACAGGCCATGTAAAAGCAAGCTGCACTGGGCATATACCTATAGCTCGCCAACTCGTGCTAATGTCCTCTCACTGTTAATCTAAGACAACAGACAATGAAAATCTTCCTAGTGGACAGAACTGGAAACCTTCACTTGGCTGACCAAAAACTCACTCCGTCAGCAAATATGTAAGTCAAGAAATGAAGGCCCATACAATTTGATGGTTCTGTCATTTACCTTATAATGTACCTATCCAGCAAGATATGGTGTAAGTTTGGGAACAATGATACCTTCCTCTCCTAAGAGTTTTAGGTTCCCCCCCCACCACCACTGTGTATCAGTTACATTAGAGATGGTTAAATACAGAAATTAACCCACAATTTTCAGACATGTTGACAAAGCATACCTAGGCCTGATTAACACAGGATATCACCTTTAAAATTTGTACTCAGAGAACAATGACCTCTGTATGTGGTAGCTAGATATGAATTTTGGTTGTCTCCACAGAAAGGTTGAAGGTGTTTGCTGGTATACATAGCTTATGTTTTAAAAATATTTAACATATATGGGGAAAAAGCAGGACTGTATGTGTGTACTGAATAGCCATGGGATGAATGAAATGGACCAACTACGTTTTAGAGTGTCCTTTACTCTTCTCTCTGGGATGAGGCAGCTAGAGCATATTATAATGTAGCCCCCAGCCAAAGTTGTGGTCTAGAGGTGGACATACAACCTAATGAGTCCCTTTCCTGAGATTTGGGATTGAGACTCAGATCAGTCTCTCTCTGATGGCAGAAAATATAAGATTTCAAACTCAGAAAATTAGTATTAAAATTGGTCTGCAGCAAAAGAGAACTAGCTGAAGACACAAAGAGCATATCATGAGAGAAAAAGAGATATTTCTGACCATGTCTGGAGCCCCTGGATCCAGCAGTTCTTGCATTCTACCTGTCTTCCTATGGTTTTTCTCTTAGAATTCACCGGATATCCAGTATGTTCCCAATAAATCCCTCTCTCCCCCAACTAAAAGAAACTGTCTAGTAGGGACTTTCTAAATCTCAAGAGGGGTATTCAGTTGGATGAAAGAGTTCTGGTACCCAGAAAACATTTAGAGATGGCAGCTAAAGCAATGCAAATGGACGAGATCACCCAGAAGAGTGAAGCGAGAAGGCGAAGGCTAAAATCCAGAACTATCAATACCAAGGAAGTATCAAGAATTAAGAGTCTACAAAGAAACAGCTAGTAGGAAGAAAGGCAGAAAAGAGAGAGTCGTCAAAGTCAAGGAAGAAAACAATACAAGGAGAAAATGGTTAGCAGTATCAAGTATTGAAAGAGGTTGAAGTAAGCAATGGCTATACAATTTGGCAATATAGAAATCACAGGTGGCCTTGGTAAGAGCAATTTCACTGGCATGGTAGGATGAGAAGCCAGGCTGAAGGTTTAAGAGTGTGCAGCTGAGATGCACATTATCTATGAAGTACTCTTGCCATTAGAAAAATTTCAATTCTGAACCGAATCAAGCTTCTAGATGTAACTACTAATTTACAGGAAAAACAGCAGACAGAGGAACATATTACATGAAACCACAGGGATACAATCTAGACTGTGAGAAATCTCATAGGGCAAAGACCTGGTTTCTTTAACAAACCAATTACATGGAACAAAGAACAAAAAAGGTAAGACAGCAACCTGTGGGGGGTGGGGAGGAGAGGGTGGAGACACATACCCAATGTAATATTATGGACCATATTTGGATCCTAATTCAAATAAACTGTTGAAACAAAGCAAAAACTGTAATCAAGTAAATTTGAACACTGACTGGCCATGTAATGATATTAAGGAATTAGTGTTAATTTTTTAAGTGAAATTTTAGGTTGGTTTGTTTTAATCCTTATTTTTTAGAGATACATAGTGAAACAGTGTAACACAATCTTAATGTTACCAGTGTGTCTTCCCTGATACATTGTGCTCCATGTCACCCAGCAGTCTACAGTCCCAGATTTAGCTGCCTAACAAATAATTAAGAGAGATACATAATGATACAGGGATTCAAAGGAGGTCACAATTGGAGTAGGGTGAGGAAACTTAAGCGAAAATTTAACAGGTAGGGAACAAGAGAGGAAAAGTGACATTCCTGATGGAAGAAATGATAACAATTGCAAAGAGTTGGCAAGACCATCTATGCAGAGTATTGGCCTGTACTCACCTCTGCATAAAACTGTTCCTTACCCTAATGATGACATGAAAAGGAAAACACGAAGTGAAAAGTCATAATCCACTAGGCAGCTCCAAATTGACAAAATCATGGGAGACCACTCAGGCCCCAAGCAGCCCCGTCCCAGGACGGATCATGACAATATCTGTGCAGCCAAACCATACTGGATTTCTAGGACAATCTATTCACATCAATTATGAATCCCACCACACACACACACGCACACACGCACGCACGAACGCACTTCGGGGAAAAGAATGCATGAAGTTCTTTTGAAATGATGATCAAAATAATTAGTTTAGGAGGACGGGTGGCTCAGTTGGTTAGAGCGCAAGCTCTGGGCAACGGGGTTGCCGGTTTGATTCCCACGTGGGCCAGCGAGTTGCGCCCTCCGCAACTAGAATGAAGTCAATGAGCTGCTGCTCAGCTCCTGGGTGGCCAGATGGCTCAGTTGGTTGGAGCACAAGCTCTCAATGACAAGGTTGCCAGTTCAATTCCCACAAGGGATGGTGGGCTGCGCCCCCTGCAATTAACAACAGCAACTGGACCTGGAGCTGAGCTGCACCCTCCACAACTAAGACTGAAAGGACAACAACTTGACTTGGATGGAGCTAATGAGTCCCCGGGAAAACACACTACTATTCCCCAACAAGAAGTCCTGGAAGTACACATAGTTCCCCAATAAAGTCCTGCTCCCCTTCCCCAATAAAATCTTTTTTTAAAAAAATAATAGTTTAAAACAGTACCCACTAATAAACTTTGTCTACCTGCCTAAAAGCCACCAAAATTGTTCATTAGGCGCTGCAAGAACGATAAAGTTACATGAAATGCCTTTCCTCAGGTCACAAATTTTTAATAAAGTGTAGCTGATGGAGCAGATAGATTTTAAATAAGATTTTTCCTTCAAAAATAGAATAAGTCATCCTAATATTAAAATGTTCTTAGAATATTTTGGAAATGAATTCAGTGGTTCTAACATCTTCTATGTGCCAGTGTCATTAAAATTCTCAGGATATGATGCCAGTGAAAATGAACATCAAGACAAATAGGAATGCACACGATCAGCCAAAACTTAGTAACTGGAATGTTTATGACTGCCTTCTTCCACGTACTAAAGTATCACTGCAAATAACCAAGAAGAGGTGGTGTAGGGAGTTACTACAAGTAGGGGTGCTTTTCTTAAATCAAAGGAAAAAGCAGCAAGGTAACAGGTCAGGTTAGCTTTAAGAAGTCCTTAGTCACTGACTAACTACACCTTATTTCACAATAACTGAGACTGGCATACACCCTCCCAGAAATCAAACATAATCGTTCCAACTTATCAGAAGGAAAGAAAAAAATGGGCAAAACATAATAAGGATTGGGGGTTCAAAAGCTGGGGAAACTTTAGGTAGGAAAGCTTTTATAGTTAAAATACCTCTGGAATAGAGCTAAAATAAAAAATAAAATCTAAGTCATCAGTTTTTATAATATACACTGCACTTTTGGCTCATTGTCCAGGTGTGTGTTCAATACTTAAAAATGCTTCTTTGATTTTATGAAAAGTAATACAAAGAGAAGGTCTCATATATTTTGGACTCCATTCTAAACCAGTAGATGGTCACAAAAGAAGAAATACCTGTTTTCTTTGTTCCTCATAAAACCATGACATTTACCTTAACTCTTCAAAAAAGGTTAAGATACATAACTTTTAGAAGGCTTCATCTTCTGTCATCTTCTGTGGCTGATAGCCACTTTTTCCTCTTCAAATATTGATCACTTGCTCATACAACCCTCTTTAGATTACCCTCTTGTGAAATCTTAGGTTGGGTATCACATTCAAATTCAATCTAATAATTGTACAAGATACTGGGGAGGATACAGAGAGGTATAAATACAGTTCTCATTCTAAAGACACTACAACAGACCTATACGAAAATTGCAATACAAAGTAAAGCATCACCTGTTACAAAGCAGAAAGTATCAACTCCAGAGCAGAGAATGTACGTCATCTGACAAGTATAAAGTGAATCTGAATGAAAATATTCCTATCTTTAATAACTCTTCATTACACAGCTTCACCAAGGCATTACAATCACCTTTAGACCCCAAAATTGTAGACCACTTTCCAATTAACACAGCTAAGCTCCCTTTTTTTTTAACCAAACAATAAAGGTTGGATCATTCACAGACATCCTATCTTGTCCCCATTTGACACAAAATTTTAAAGTAAAATTTGCCACTGTTCCTGTAGAGCTAACAAAAAAACAGTCATCAGCCTGCAAGCCATTACAAACTAAACGAAACTCCTGGTATTAAAAAAATAGAAATAAATTTGATTACTTCCAGGTTAGTTAACTCTAAAACATAATTAAAAACAACTTCTTAAGAATTTTTTGTAAGTTTTGGAGACTGAAAAATGCAGTGATAAGACAAAATAAACCTGGGAAATTTAAAGAAGCCAGCTTTGTTAAAAACCTAGTGGCCACTTGCCAACCCTCCTTAATGAACATATGACCAAAGATGATTCCAGGCAGATTCACAAGTCAGAAAAGCTCTTTATCAAATGCCAAATTAAGAAAGTTCTCATAAATATTTCAATTGTGATAAGTTAAAGGACAGTTAAATAAAAGAAGCACTTTACAAAGCTTTGCAGAATCAATATGGAAACAAAGCTGTGAGGTTCTAACATCTGAGCCCTAAAAAACAACACACATTTTAAACGTCGCATTTACAAACCTCCAATTCATACAGGCACCTATCGCTTAGATTCCGTCAAGAAAAATGCCAGTCACTGGAAAAGGGACTGGCCTGAGTTTAAAATCATATGGGCAGCAGGAAAGAAATCGCACAATTCTTAATTGCAACTGACTACAAGAAGCTGAATTCAAACTCTTCGTCTTAGTTTGAACTCCACACGCAAGCATTTCAGATTTGTCCTTTCAACTTGTTATAAATGATACCGTTTGTGAAGTAAACGGCAATAAGAATCCTCCTCGAACTCCTATATTCCACGATCCATCCTCAGAGTGGAAGGAACAGCAAAGTGGAAGGAACAAAGCACTGACGTCAATTACGAGATTAACCCCGGGCTCAGGCAGCTGGAGGAAAGGCCTAAACATCAATGTCCAAATAGCAGCTACCAGGATAATCAGTTAATAGGCTGACTCAGAAGTTATCCGGGGGGATTCAACTATTACGCCCCCACATTCCCATTTTTAGTTAACCCCCTTCGCTGGTGGAAGGCGGAATATTTTTCCTTTTTTTTTTTTTTTTTTTTTCAGGGGGGCGGGGGGTAACCGTGCGCAGGATCGCGAGAAGGAAAGCGAGAACTAGTTGGGTAATGATAGCCAGAATCTAGGCCTATTTTCTCTTTAACTGGAAATAACTTGAAATTGGGTACTAAAAAGTAACAAGACAGTCAACGGAATCGCTGGGGGAAGACGTAGATTAAGGAACGAAAGGGGGAAGGAGAAACGGTGAAAATGGATTTCTGGAAATTTTTGTTAGGATTGGGTTAGCTTATTTATTTATTTATGTGGGGGTGGAACGCGAAGATGAGGGGCGAAGGCGCATTGCGCAGCTCCTGCCCGCAGGATCCCACCGAGCCCACGGGCGGGCCCCGTTCGCCCCCTCCCCCAACCCCCACCCCCGCGGCCCGGCCCTCAGTCAGCCCGTCAGCCTCTCACCTCCAGTCCCGGCTCCGCTAGGCCCGAACCATCTCCCGGCTGCGGCAGCGGCAGCGGCAGCGCCGGGCCTGCACCTTCACGGGACGCGCATTCGAGCCCGCCCGGGAGGGGGCGGGAGCAGGTAGGCGAACGGGCTTGCCAAGGACGAGGGCCTCCGGGCAGCGGCGGGGGCGCGGGAGGTCTCGAAAAGCGCAGGCGGCGGCGGCGGCGGCGACGCACCTCACACGGAACAGGCGGAGGTCCCGCCCCGCTCCATGACGGTCTGGCCCAGCCGGGAACGGCTGACTGAGGCGGTGGGGGCGGGCTGACGAAGACCTGGCACCCGGATCTCCGCCCCGTCCGCTGGCGGCGGCGGCGGCGGCGACGGAACGACTCCCGCAGCCAAGACTGTGACTGACGCAGCGGCCGCGCCACCCATGTGACCAGAACCGGGCGGGGGCGATGCGTCACGTGACGCCGCCGCGCCCCTCCCTGTCAGAAAAGCTGGGGGTGCCGGGCCGCAGGAGCTGCAGTCCCTGGAGGTGACGCCGGGGGTGGTGACGTGCGCGGTTGTCAGGTCCGACGATCCCGGGCGGGCCGATCACCGGCTGGGGTGGCCTAGGCCCGAGGCTCCGGGCCCCGCGGCCGCGTCAGGAGGGCGGGCCGGGCAGGACCGGACCTGCACATCCCGGCGCGCACCCTCCTGTGCGTAGCCGCTAGCGAGGTTCGAGGGCGGCGCCGGGCCGAGCCGGATCTACCGGTTCCGGGGCTCAGGTGAAGGGCTCAAGCCGTCTACGCCTCAGAAGCCCCTGAGACCTGCTTCCGGTGCTGACGCTGAAGCCCAGAGGCCATCGGCCCCCGGCTGGTCCGGCGGAAAAGGCCGTCTGAGGGGACTTTCGGCAGGAGGCTGCTGAGAACCTCGCTTCAGCTTCTCTCAGAAGGCCAAGCCAGCCTTTTTTATCTTCGTCATCTAAACATTTTCTGCCACTAATCCTTTTCTTCAGGATATTGTTTTGAACACTTTCCTTCCCCTCTTACCATCCTGCCAGTCAGGGCAAGCTATAATTTGAGAGGAAAAATAATAGTTATAGACTAGACGGGATTTTCAAAGGTCTCATAGAACCCAGTACAGTAATTGTCCAGAGATACTACCTCTGGTTCATCATTTGAGAAACACTTCATAATCTACTGCCTCTTACTGTTTTGTTTCTATGGAAGGAGCTTTCTGAACTTTTTTTTTTTTTACTTTCTACTAATTGTGAAGCAAACATGTTAAAGATTGCTTTTAATAAAATTCAAGGGTTTTGAGGAACTTTGTAAAAAACTATTATAAGAAATGTGATATTAAAACGTTTCTATCAGCCCTAAAAGCTTGTAATTCAGTGGCATCAATAGAAGTATAATTTTCTTTTTTTTAATTCCTTTTTTTCCAAACATGAGGGTTTGTTTTATTGCATGACGTTTGCATAAGAAAAAACATTGAAAACTGTAAGGCATCATGCAATCATCAATAAACTATGAACGGTACACTTAAGATAGGTGGACATACCTAAAACTTAAAAATTAGTTCCAAAAAAATAAACATAAAAATTTAACATGATGAGCTTTCAATTATGGTTTATATTTGTGGTTTCATGTTGTTAAAAAGTGCTTCAAATGCGCTGCTGGAAAGCTGCTCTTCATAAACGGTGCTGGGGGTAATGTCAGATTATAAACTAAAAACTATATGGAATTAGAAAGCTAACATTGTGATAAAGTTACTTGAATCACTTTTCAATTCTCACTCAAAATAAGTTGATATAATATTAATAATCTAAAAAACCTCTGTTTTCTAGCCAACAAAAGTCTATTGAATTCAAGTTATGCATGTTCAGCAATCAAATCTCTGAGTAGGCCTGAGTGGCGAGACCTGGGCCCGACACAGGCTGGTGTTAATCGATGTACTGTGTCATCCAGCGGAAGCCTTCTCCGTAACCTTGCCTTTTGAGCACGCTGCACATGAAAACTTCTAAGGTCAGGGCATTTGGTTCTTTCAGAGATACACTGCTCTTTCCTGTTGTGTAACCATATAAACCAAACATCTCTCATAACCTCTCCTCACTGATGGCTTCAGGTCTGTCGATCTTATTCCCAAGAATCAGTATAGGAACATTAGCAATGGTTTCATCGGTCATTAATGAATCAAGTTCTTTTGATTCTAACAACCTTTCATGGTCTGCACAATCCACCAAAAATACAATGCCATTGATAGCAGAAAGGTAGGGTTTCCACACTCTTCGAGCTTGAACACGTCCACCCAGATTGAAAGTTGTAAAGGTCATGCCAGCAAGGGTTAGTTCTTCTGAGGTGGGATGTAACGTTGGGACATGTCCAAGTCTGTCATCGTGTAGCAATGTTGTTTTTCCAGCATTATCCAATCCAAGAAATACCAATTTGCCAGTTTTCTTATATAATTTTAAAAAACTGTAGCACACTGCTGAAACCACTGTAAATCCAGTCAAATATGAAGGACATACCCAAATCTTGTAGGGTCAGTGATTGGAGAGAACGCAATTCCTTGCTTGATGTTTGTCGGCCTTACACCCTCTGAGACCGAACTGCAAAGTGTGATGGCTACCACGCTTATTTTACTGGTAAGACAGACCAGTACCTTGACAATCTCATTGGCGTTTCCAAGGGGGAAGTTGGGAAATTTAAAAGGTTTACAGGCCTGGTTTAAGAGAACTTCTCAATTCAGGGGACTTGGTTAGGATTGGTTAACAATCATGATATAATAGGGTAGGGTTAGTGGACACAGCAAGATAAGGGTTTTAAAGAGTCTTGGAGAATATCTTAGTTTTCTATTGCTGCTATACCAAATTAGCACCATTAGGGACTTAAAACACAAATTTATCACTTTACAATTCCGTAAGTCAGAAGTCTGACCAGGTCTCCATGATAAAGATGGAGGTGTTGACAAGGCTATTCCTTTCTGAAGGCTCTAGAACTTGCCTTTTCCAGTTCTAGAGGCTGCCCATGTTCCTTGGCTGTGCCCTTCCTTCATCTTCAAAGTCAGCAAAGTCTGGTTGAGTCCTTCTTAAATCATATCATTCTGACCTATTCTGCCTCCCTCCTTCTTGAGGACCCTTGTGATCACTGTGTGCCAATTTAGATAATTCAGGATCATCTCCCCATTTTAAGGTCAAATAAATTAGCAACCTTAATTCCATCTGCCACCTTAATTCCCCTTTGCCATGTAACATAGCATATTTAAAGATCCCAGGGATTAGTAAGTACATAGAGTTCTTGGGTGGAGGGGGGCATTATCCTGCTTACTACACAGCATTTAAAGTTGCCTTTGAAAAATTGAGTAGTTCAGTGTTCATTTAAATGGGATTTTGAGAAATTCCTGAAGTGAATAATAAAGGTACTTACAATTTTTCTCTTCTTGGTCAAAATGTTCCTGGAATAGTAGTTATGTGGAAGATGACAATGAAATAATAAAATTATGTTCGTGTTGACTGTAATCTCTGTGGATGTAGGTGGTTTCAATTCTCAGTATCCTACCTT
The DNA here is from genome assembly GCF_036562045.2 of Rhinolophus sinicus. Taxonomy (NCBI): domain Eukaryota; kingdom Metazoa; phylum Chordata; class Mammalia; order Chiroptera; family Rhinolophidae; genus Rhinolophus; species Rhinolophus sinicus. The sequence continues at coordinate 76,053,372 of NC_133759.1, forward strand.
ATAGTCTTTCTTCAGCAGGAGCTGGAGCCCATTAACACCTGGGGCCATGATCACTCCAAATCTTCACTGTTACTTGGAGTGTCATGATTTTGAATCATATTTCAGGGAGTAGTTGTTTCCACTTGCTTAAGTGCCAGGTTTTGCCATTCTTAATCCTGCTGGGGAGCTCTGAGGAAAACCGGAGAACACAAAGCCGTATTTCAGAGTTACCCCATCTGAGAGGCAAGGGAGCTGGAGTATTTATACTACTACTCCTGTTGATAACTGTCTAGGGCCCACTATTGAGGGCTGCTCCTGGGGATGTTAATTCCCCAGCAGCTCCAGCCTGTTGCATGTAAGCAAAGCAGACTCCAGCAGCCAAAGAAAGCTAAAGCTCTCAGGCAAATAAAATCAGGAACATCTTCACAGATGAAGTCAGACTGATTTTACTGAAATGGTAGCAGTGATGCGATATGAGTGGGGCACCAATAGCATCTGCTTCAATGATAATTACTGTACATACTGTGTGCCAGGCACGACATTAAACACTTTAGATGCATTATTTAATCTTTTCAACCTTTTCCTCTCTGTCTTGTCAGCTATCACTATGCCACTGAAATCACTCACCGAGATCACCAACATTTCCCACACTGCCAAATACAAAAGTTGAATCTTTTTATCTTAGCGGCATTTAATGCAGTTGACCATTCTCTCTTGTTTGAAACACTTTCTTCTCTTGGTTTTTGAGATGCCAAGCTCTCCGAGTTTCCCTCCCACGTTCTTGGCTGCTGCTTTCTGGTTTCTATTGCAGAAGATCCTTTACCCTTTCCTGACTTCTGAATTGAGATGTCCTAAGACTTGGTCTTCAGCTTTTTTCTTTCTTTCTCTCCAGGGTTGGCAAAGTTTTTTTCTGTAAAGACCAGATAGTAAATATTTTAGTCTTTGTAGAACAAGTGGCAAAATCAAGGGTTTCATGTAGGTACATAACAATAGATTTTATATTTTTTCCATAAATTTGTGGTGAAATCCAAAATACAGTAATTAAGTAAGTTTTGTAATTCAAGTCTAGTAATGAGAATAATAATTTTTCTTTTTTTGATGGAGAATGGGGATAACATTTCATTTACCTAGAATTCAAAAGTGATTTTGAGGGGCAGCCAGTTAGCTCAGTTGTTTAGAGCGCGAGCTCTTAACAATAAGGTTGTGGTTCGATTCCTACGTGGGATGGTGGGCTGTGCCCCCTGCAACTAAGATTGAAAACTGCAACTGGACTTGGAACTGAGCTGTGCTCTCCACAACTAGATTGAAGGACAACAATTTGCCTTGGAGCTGATGGGTCCCGGAAAAAACACACTGTTACCCAATAAAATTTTTAAAAAAAAGAAAGAAAGAAGCACAAGTATCAAATCAATAACCTGAAGGGAAAAAAAAGGGTGATTTCAAATATTCTGTTAATGTTGATCTGTAATGAAATGTTTTTGAAAACATCTTTTCACACAGATAGGTACTGGGAAACACTGATACTAATCCACTGGCATGTGATATTAGTAAAAAATATTCATTGCTTTGAAGAAATTTACAGAATTTTATTAGATTCTTCTCTTGATATATGTCTTAGGACATATCATTACACTGCAGATTAATCACCTCCAGTTGAAGATTGAGTGAGAGAGCCTCGGTTATATTGTTAAATGGATTTTGAAATATGAAAATTTTCTTTCCATTTGAAGTGAAGTCCAAAAAATGCTGTAGGTACTGTATAGTTTGAGCTCAGAAAATATATATGCTGCATATTTGTGTGGTAATGGACATTTTACTTCTTGTAACTTTTAACAGTACAGGAAGTATTTAAAGCAATTTGATGTTATAATTCAAAAAAGTTATTGGTGCTGAAATGACTTTACTGCAGTAAAAGTTTCACATGTAAACAAGTTTGCCTTGTTATTTTAGTTTGAACTCATTAAGAGGCATTATTGAGTCTTTAGTAAAAGCTAAATTCCAAACCATTTAGTGTTCAACAGTAGTTGAGGGAAGTTCTCCTTCACAAAAATGTCTAACTTAACATTATTCACTATAGGGAAAAGGTGGAAGCAAGTCAAATGTCCATCAGTGGATCAATGGATAACCAAAATGTAGTATATTCGTACAACAGAATATTATTCAACCCTAAAAAGGAAGAAAATTTTGGCACATGTTACAATATGGATGAACCTGGGGATATTATGCTAAGTGAAATACGCCAGTCACAAAGAGACAAATACTGTATGATTCCACTTAATAAGGTACAAAGGATAGTCAAATTCATATAGACAGAAAGTACAATGGTGGTTGGTAGGGGCTGGGGAGAGAGGAGGAAGGAGAATTATTGTTTAATGGGTATAGAGTTTCAGTTTTGCAAGATGAAACAAGTTTTGGAGATAGATGGTGGTGATGGTGGTGATGGTTGCACAACACAATATGAACATACTTAATACCACGGAACTGTATGCTTAAAGATGGTTAAGGTGTTAAAATTTATGTTATATGTATTTTACCACAATTTTTAAAATTTCCATCTCAGCCCTAAGCTTAAACAATTACAATAATACTTTACCCATACTAAGCCATGCTGTGTGGTAGAGCAAATCAGGATATTAGAATTTATTTCTGAAAAAAAATTCCTGGAACTTCAGAAGAACAATGAAGTTCACTGTTCACATTGTTGGTTCAATAACATATAATAAATTCAAATATTTTCTACAGGCTTTAAACACCTTACATTGTCAAAAGCTTTGTAAATCAGTCCAACTAAGCTTTTCCTGCTCCACACATGTTGGTACTACCATCAAATGTAACACATCGGACCGGACTCAACTTCAGGTTACAATGAATTAGTGTTTTCTCAACTTCTTTGAAAATATTCTCACATGTAGTTGTCCCACACAGACTATTTTCAGAGGCTAATTTTTCAATAACTTCGAATGCCACACTGATTCCTTGAAAAAACAACTGAACAGTAATGGTAACATCCATCCAAGAGTCAAGGACGTGTAGATTAATGGAATAGAATTGAGAGTCTAGAAATAAACCCTTATATTTATGGTCAGTTGATTTTTAACAAAGATTCTAAGACAATTAAATTGTAAAACAAGCTTTTTAACCAAAGGTGCTGGGACAACTGGCTATCCATATGCAAAAGAACGAAGTTGGACCCCTACTTTACACAATGCACAAAAATTAACTCACAATGAACCAAAGACCTAATTATAAGAGCTAAATCTATAAACCTCTTTTAAAAATATAGACATAAAACTTCAATACCTGAATTAGGCAATTGTTTATTAGATATGACACCAAAAGTGCAAGCAACAACAACAACAAAATAATAATAAAGTGTGTTTCATTCAAATTAAAAACTTTTGTGCTCTTGAGGGCAATCAAGAAAGTGAAAAGACAAATACCCAGGTTTTTAAAAATGAGCAGATCTGAATAGACAGCTCTCTGAAGAAGATATACAAATAGCCAATAAGCACACGAAAAGATGCTCAACATCATTGGCCATAAGGAAATGTAAATCAAAACCACAATGAAATAGCCCTTTACTCTCACTAGGATGGCTATAATCAAAATGACAGATAATTACAAGTGTTGGTAAGACGGAAGAAATTGGAACATATAGATTGCTGGTAGGACTATAAAATGGTACAGCTGCTTTGGAAAACTGTCAGTTCCTCAAAGGTTAGACATAATGTTACCATATGATCCAGAAATTCCATTCCAAGAGAAATAAAACATGGATCAACACAAAAACTTGTATACAAATGTTCATAGCAACATTATTCATAATAGCCAAAAGATGGAAAAGAAACCAAATATTCACCTGATAAATGAATAAACACTGTCGTATGTCCATACAATAAAATATTATTTGGCAATTAAAAAAATGAAATACTAATACATATTATACTATAGGTGAACCTTGAAAACATTATGCTGAGTGCAAGAAGTGAGTCACAAAGGACATTTATATGAAATGTCCACAGTAGGCCAATCTATAGAGATAGAGATTAGTGGTTACCTAAGGAGGGGTGGTTGCGGAGGAAATGGATAATTACTGCTAATGGGTGTAGGGTTTCTTTTGGGGATGATAAAAATGTTGTAAAATTGATTCTGATAATGTTGCACAACTCTGAATTGTACACTTAAAATGGGTGAATTGTATTGTGTTAATTATATCTCCAGAAGCTATTATAAAAAAGAGTCAAGAAAACCAGTTGATATCACCTTGTTTTAACTGACTGCTCTTTTTTTTCTTTTTTCTTTTATTGGGGAACAGTGTGTTTCTCCAGGACCCATCAGCTCCAAGTCGTTGTCTTTCAATCTAGTTGTGGAGGGTGCAGCTCAGCTCCAAGTCCAGTCACCATTTTCAATCTTTAGTTGCAGGGGGCGCAGCCCACCATCCCATGTGGGAATTGAATTGGCAACCTTGTTGTTGAGAGCTCTGGCTCTAACCAACTGAGCCCTCTGGCCTCCCCTCTGGAAGCTTAGTGGCAGCTCGTTGTCTTCAATCTAGTTGTGGAGGGCGCAGCTCGCTGGCCCATGTGGGAATCTAACCAGCAACCCTGTTGTTCAGAGCTCGCGCTCTAACCAACTGAGTCATCCAGCTGCCCCAATGTTTTAACTGACTATTGATGTTACTCTAAATGTCTTCAACTTACAGAAAGGTTAATAATCTTAAACAAGTTAATTTTCTCTGGATATGTTTCCTTGGCTGCTACAATCAAACATGATTCAATGAACTAGCCATCCGTAAATGGGTTTCCTTGTTTGGATAGCAAACTCAGAAACTTTGTTTGAAACCTTTTCATTTTTGTGAAGAAATTCAGCTGTAATGAGATATTCCATTTAAAAATGTCAGTATCGTGTGATCTACCCTCAGAAGTCACATCCATTTCTGCAATACCCTTATTGGCTGTACAAGTCAGCCCTATTAAATGCAGGTGGGGACCATACAAGAACATGAATACCAGGAGTCAGGAGTCATTGGGGGCCATTTTAGAGGCTGTCTACCACAATGCCTTTTTGAAGAAAAATGAATGAACAACAACAACCAAAAAAGAAAAGAAAAGAGAAAAAGAAAAAGAAATAAGGTGTGAACATTATTATTTCTTTTAAAAAGTTTTTGTTGTAACGATTCTAATGCAAACATTAAGAGAAGTAGTACAAAATCACATATGACTCATACTGTTTATATGCCCCCCTGAAATAAAATCCAAATATACTATTAAGGCTAATGTGAATATTAACAATTTTACTTGGATCCTTCCTTCCTTCCTTCCTTCCTTCCTTCCTTCCTTCCTTCCTTCCTTCTTTCTTTCCTTCCTTCTTTCTTTCTTTCAATAATTATCCATAGAGTACCTACCATGTATCAAGTAGCATTATTAGCATTCTAGACCTTAGAAGCAGTAGTGAACAAAATAGCCCTTGTCCTCATGGGGCTTCCATTTAAGTGGAGAAGAAACACACACACGCACACGCACACACACGCACACCCCTTTCAGGTGTAAACATAAAGAGGAAAGAGCAAGGCAAAGAGATAGAATAAGTGCAGATGCTATTTTAGCTAGGTTGTCTAGGAAAAAACACAAAAGAGATGAATTTGAGCAGAAACTTGAATGTGGCTTTTTAATAAAGGTTTACTTTAAAACATGAGCATTAGTATTTTTTAAATAATCATGTAACAAATTGCTCAAAACTGAGTGGCTTAAAACAACAGTAATCATTTATTGTCTCTCATAATTTCTGTGGGTCGGGAATTCAGGTGTGGCTTTGCTAGGCAGTTCCTGCTTGGGGTCTCTTGAAAGGCTGTAGTCATTTGAAGACTTAACTGGGGATAGAGGATCAGCTTCCCAGGGGTTCCCTGACAAGACTGGCAGGTTGCTGCTGGTTGTTGGTTGGAGGACTCAGTTCCTCCTCATAGAGGCCTCTACAAGGCTGCTTGAGTATCCTCATGCAGTGGAGGCTGGTTTACCCCAGAGTGCGTGTTTCAGGAGACAAGGCAGAAGCTGTAATGCCTTTTATGACCTATCTTCTGAAGTCACACACAGTCACTGGTCACATAGATTAGCCTAGATTCAGTGTGGGAAGGAACTACATAAGGGTATAAATAACAAAAAATGAGGATCCTTGAGAACCATCATGGAAGCTAGTGGTATAACTGTAATAACCATCCAAACCATAATTTTCCTCTCATATTTGTAAAGATTTTAAGCAACTTACTCAGGAAAAAAACCTGCTAATGAAAACTACAGTCTATTTTTTTATATTGGTTCAATTTCATTCCAGTCCTTACCCACATGCATAATCTGTGTACATTAACATTTATAGAACACTCCACCCAACAATAGCAGAATACACATTTTTTAAAAAGTGTACTCAGAATATTTACTAAGGTGTATTTACCAAGGTAGCCCATATTCCAGATCATAAAACAAGTCTCAACAAATGCAAAAAGATTCAAGTCATACAAGGTATAGACAAGGTTTACCTGACCACAGTAGAATTAAGTTAGGAATCACTAACAGAAACATCTCTAGAAAATCTCCCAATATATGGAAACTAAATAATACACTTCTATATAACCCACAGGTCAAGAAGAACTCAAAAGGAAAATTAGAAAGCATTTTTAACTAATCAAAGATGAAAATGAAACATATTACTACTTGTGGGATGCCTCTACAGCAGTATATAGGAAAATTTTATAGCACTCAGAAAAAAAGAAATGTCTCAAATCAGTAACTTCAGACTGAACCTTAAGAAACTAGGAAAAGAAGAGCAAATAAATCCCAAGATGAGCAGAAGAAAAGAAATAATAAAGATCAGAGCAGAAATCAATGAGATAGAATAATGGACAAACAACAGAGAAAGTCAATGAATCCAAAAGGTAGTTCTATGAGAAGATTAATAAAATGTATAAACCTGTAACCAGACTACTCAGGATGAAAAGAGAGAAGATACAAATGACCAATATCACCACATTGCCAAAATCACTACACGTTCCACAGATATTAAAAAGACACAAGAGAACAGTAAAACTTTACATGTTTAATAAATTAGATGAAATGGAAAAATTCTTTTAAAGCTAAACTAACAAGTTTCACTCAAGAACAAACAGATGACTTGAATACCCATATGTTTATAAAGAAATTGAATTTGTAGTTAAAAACCTTTCCACAAAGACAGCTCTATTTTATTATCTATCTATCTATCTATCTATCTATCTATCTATCTATCTATCTATCTATCTGTCAAGATTTTATTGGGGAAGGGGAACAGGACTTTATTGAGGAACAGTGTATACTTCCAGGACTTTTTCCAAGTTAAGTTGTTGTCCCTTCAATCTTAGTTGTGGAGGGTGCTGTTCAGTTTCAAGTTGTTGTCCTTTCAGTCTTAGTTGTGGAGGGCGCAGCTCAGCTCCAGGTCCAGTTGTCGTTGCTAGTTGCAGGGGGCGCAGCCCACATCCCTTGTGGGAGTCGAGGAGTTGAACAGGCAACCTTGTGGTTGAGAGCCCACTGGCCCATGTGGGAATCGAACCGGCAGCCTTCAGGGTTAGGAGCATGGAGCTCCAACCGCCTGAGCCACCGGGCTGGCCCCAAGACAACTCCATTTTTAAAAAATACGTTTTTGTACTTTTTATAAATATTTAAATTTATAAACTAAAATGGAATAAAATTTAAACAGAATAATTCGACAGGGAATAAAATTCAGTTCACATATATTGGGGAATTTTCCAGAGATGTTTCTGTTATTGGTTCCTAATTTAATTCCACTGTGGTCAGGTAAACCTTGTATATACCTTGTATGATTTGAATCCTTTTACATTTATTGAGACTGTTTTATGATCAGTAATCTGGGTCAATATACCTTAGTAAATGTTGGATGCACTTAGAAAAGAATGATCATTCTGCTATTGTTGGTGGCGTGTTTCATAAATGTTATTTATGTCAAACTGGTTGGTTGTGTCGCTCAAGTCTTCTATACCATAAATGATTTTCTGTCTACTTGTTTTATCAGTTATTGAGTATGGGTGTTGAAACCTCTGTCCATAATTGCAGATTTCTCATTTTATTTCTATCAGTTTTGCTTCATATAGTTTCAAGATCTGTTATCAGGCATATAAATGTTTAGGGTTATTCTGGCCTCCTGATAAATTAATCACATTATCATACAAAATGAACTTCTTTAGCCCTGGTTATATTCTTTCTTCTGAAATCTACTTTGTCTGATAGTAATAAAGCCTCTCTAGTTTACTTTTTATTAGTGTTAGCATATCTATTTGTGTGTTTATATTTAAAGTGCATTTCTGTTTGGCAGCATGTCTTACTTTTTTATCCAATCTGATAGACACTACCTTTTAGTTGGAATGTTTAGACCATTTTACATGTAATGAAATTGTTGACATGGTTATGTTTAAAACTATCATCTTGATATTTATTGCCTATTGTCTCATTTTATTTTTGTGGCCTTCTTTTTCCTCTTTTACTTTCTTTTTCTTCTGGATTTCATTCATCTCCTTCGTTAGGTTATTAGCCTACAACACTTTGTTTTGTTATTTTTTGGTTGCTTTAGAGTTTATCATCCCTAGGACTTTCCCCACGAGAAATGAAAGCATATAACCATACAAAGACTTATACATGAATGTTAATAGCAACTTTATTTGTAATAGTCCAAAACTGGAAACAACCTAAATATCCATCAATACATGAATGGATAAACAAATCTGGTATATCCACACAATGGAATACGGCTCATCAATAAAAAGGAAGTAACTGTATATGGACATAAGAACAAGAATGACTCTCAAAACAATTATGCTGAAAGAAGGTAGACCCAAAAGAGTATATACTATATGATTCTATTTATATAAATTTCTTTTAAAATGCAAACTATTCTCTAGTTAAAGAAACTGTAGTTGTCTGAGGATTGGTAGGGGGTAGGGTAAACAGGGAGGAACGATCGAGAAGGATTACAAAGGAGCACAAGGAAGCTTTGGGGGGCAATGGTTTGATTATGTTGCTTGTGGTGTTTTCCCTGAGTATATACATATGTCAAAACTTACCAAATTATACACTTTAAATATGTGCATATTATTGTATGTCAACTGTACCTCAATAAAGTTTTAAAAAGCAAATCAGAAAGTAAGGAAAGAAAAAATGTGACCTATAATCTTGCCACCTAAATATGAGACCTTTTAACAATTTGGTCACTATCAAATTCAGTTGACACATTTTCCGATTCCCAAGTGGTATCTGAAATTTTTCAGACACAGTAGTATTCCATTACGTTAATAAAAGTAGTTTGACCTTTCTCCTGTGGCGAGGGTCAGTTTATACTTGTCAAGGTAGTAGTTGCCATTATTGTTATAATTGTACTGAAATAAATCCGTATTTTTATTTCAATATTTACACAGTCATCCTAACAACAGATCTTGAAACCTTCCGAGGTATACTTCTCTCTCCACCATAATCAACTGATCACTAAGTTCTCTCATCTTTATGTCCTCAGTGTCTCTTAGATCTGTCACCTCCTTTCCACTCTCATTGTTAATGTGTTAGGTTTGCATAAATTATAAACAAGAGCCACCAAATCACACAACATAGACTCTCCCATAAGGAGTGTGTTCCCTCAGGCCCTACAGAGAGGATGGGGATGAGTCACTGTCCGAGACTCTGACGACCAATGTCCCCAGGAGTGACCCTCATCTCTCTTCTGGACAGTTGCAATCATCACTCATTCTTTTATCTTAATGCTAAAGATATTAAACCAATAAATCTAATAAAATGTGAACAAATTTTTCTTGAGCATTTAATTACAAGCAGATCAATTCATTAAATAGCTATGTACTTTATATAACTGAGTATTAATCCCACACATATATATTTTTAAACACCATTAACATCACGGGTTTTATTAATGTCTTCATTATTTCTGTATTAATATTTGTGTCTTCCTCCTTTTCCTGCTATTCTTTTTTGATATTTGCTGAAGGATCTGGTGCTATTGTTTTGATTTTTTCCTGGATTACATTAGTATTACCAAAAGAAAAGTTAAACAGTCATATCATCTTAGACAAATGGCGATTATAGAATTTGGGTCATAAACGATTTTATTCTTCATGGCCATGGGCTTGGCTTCTTCTTATAGTTCAGGTCCCTTCGTTGGTATATTTGCTTCCAGGCTTGACACTCCTAAAAAGATTTTAAACGTTTCTGGAATGTGAGGCTCTCCTGTCATCTTCGAGATAAAATACAATTCCTTAGCCTGATATATAATACCCTTGATAATATATCAATGCTCTTCCCACCTTTGCAGCCTCATCCCCCATCAGTCTCCCATACAAGCAGGCTTCCAGCTGTGCTCAACTGTCTCAGCCAAATCCACCTCCCTTGGAAAGCTTTACCACACTCTCCCAGCAATTTTTTAAGACTTAGCTCTCTAGGGACTTGTCTGCAGCACTTAAGACATATCTATAATTGTTTATTAATAACCTGTGAATCCTCAGAGGACAGACAGGTATATAGTAATAGCTGTTAAATTTTGTATGAATGTTTTCTCTTTTGTTCACATACTCACTGATTCCCTTCAAGATAGCTAACAAGTTAGGGATGATTTTCCTTGCACAAATATCTAGCTATATTGGCGGACATGTTTTGTGACCCTACACTTGATTATGGATTTGCCTAGTACAGAAATCATCTTTTCAAAGTCCCCTCATGAATACTTAAGGAGGGGAAACATTTTATCAAGTGTACAGCACAATGTCCATGTGAAAAAGTTCCCCAGCAGCTCCGTGGTTCTTCATTCTTGATTTTGTCCAGAATTCTTGGGAGAGTAAGATCTACTGTTGGGAATTTATCATTGTGGTCTAATAGCATTTATTGTCTGTACCTTTAGTGGCTCTTAGCATATGGCAATTTCAATTGTGTCTTATTTGCTTCTAAATTAACGTAATACTCATTGTGGCAGGTTGAACATAGGCGCTCACTACTGCTCACTCACAAAATGTCACAGTAAAGGGATAAATAATAATTTAAAAATCAACCCACTAAGACGGCATGAACAGGAGAGGGGTGCATATTGGTGCAGCTTTTTACATAAACTTTCCATCAGTCTTCCTGCCTTCAAACCCTCCATGCATCTTAGCTGACAAGTATATGGTGCCATTAAGTTTGGAGCTTCTCTAGAGTTCCGTGGCATAAATTGGCTTTGCTTTCTGCTGACTTTCCCTCACTGCAGGTTTGCACTTTGGTCTTGTTTGGTTAAGTTGGCATCCACTATTCCATCAACTTTCCAGCTTCCAAAAGAGCTGTCATTTCTCATCTGTTTCATCTCCTCCCTTTTTCTGTGCCTTATGAGTTTATGCTTTTTGTTTCCTTTCTGCCATTTCCATTAGATTTCAGGAGGAATGATAATAAACACATGGGTTCAATTTGCCAAGTTTAACTGAAAGTCCTCTTTTCATTGTTCTTTATGTTTTTGTGTTTGTCTGGTCTCCCCAACTAGATAGTAAATTAATACCAAGGAAACCATTGTTGAACTGTTACTTATACATTGGTATATAGTAACTTTCAAATAGGAGTTCTACTGTTTGTGGTTGATACCGATTACCTTGATTACCTTGACTACCACACACAAGAACTCATGATAAGGACTTTTCCGAGAACATTGACAATTTCCAGGTTCTCAACTTCCTAAACTCCATCTGAGAAAGTCTGCAGCCCAGGTATTATATTGGCTTTCCTTCGTCTCTTCCTCTTTCATAAGGCCTTTCTCAATCTTGACTACGTACACATACATCTAAATCTATTTATGGCACAATCTTCCTAGGGTATAAAAACCTGCAGTTTAGCATACAAAAATGCAATTTGAAACATTGCTTTGGGACAACTTCTTTCAATTAAGAAACCATAATCCAAGGTCTGGCGCTCTCTCTCACTATATATATATATATATATATACACACACACACACACACACACACACACACACACATTTTATGTCAAGAACATAGCGTGGTGTCAGAAAATGGATATTTGTACTATGTCTGAATTTACATATATTGTAGAGTGGGGGAAGGGAAACTAACAACAATTTTTAAATACTTTGCCTCTTCCATCTGTTAATGAAACCATTGCTCCTGAGGAAGAGTTCAACGAAAGAGAAGCAGAGAAAGCTGAGAAATGTTGAAGGTGATGACATCTTTCTTCTTCCACCTCATGGCAAGGCTCCACACCATATCTAACTACCTTAGAACACTATCATTCAAAATGTGTAAAAACATACTCAGGCAGCACCCAGATCTTAGATTCTAAACACTGTTCTCCAGTTAAAGATCAGGGCAGGTCTCTTGGAGAAATGGTTGGTTCCAGGAGATGAACCTGGAACATCTTGTGGTCCCAGAAAGTAAGAAAATACTACTACTACTGCTACTACTAGAATTTATTGAAAGAACAAAGGAGCCAACCTGAAGGAACTCTAATAGCCAAAGGTGAAACCATTTGAGCAACAAAATAAAGGTATTACTATTGGATTTCAACCCACGTAACAAAATAAACATCCATTGAGTCCATACTACAAATAATTGATTAAAAAATGGGGGAGATGAGACAGCTCTTCCTTACAGAATTCCAATTAATGTAGAAGGAAACCGAAAATCACCATTGGCAAAACATCACAGCAATAATTGTCATAGACAAGATCCACTAAAACTAGTGGGTGAGTGTGGGGAGAAACAATTTGCATAGTCTCAACATATCTCTCCCAAGGTATCTATTAACTAAAAGGGAAAGACGGTAAGTTTAAAATGGAGAAATCTAACAGAAGCCACCTTAACCAAGTGATCAAGGTCAAAGTCACCAACAATAAACAAGACATATCAACATTAGGAATCCTGTGATATGATGGACTGAAGACACAATTTCATTTTTGCAATATTCTTCCCAAAAGCATAATCTCAGTTCAATCACGAGAAAAAAAGAAACCCAAATTGAGGGCTATTAGACAAAATAACTGATCAATACTCTTCAAAAGTGATAAAGGCCGGAAAGAAAGACTGAAGAATTGTTAAACAGTAGCAGACTTAGAAATAAGTAAATGCATATTCCGGTTAATATTCTGGAACAGGAAAAAGACATTTGTGGGGAAACTGGTGAAATATTAAAAAGGTTTTTGGTTTAATGAATAGTGTTTTATCATATTAAATTCTTGGTTCTGATCATTGTAAGATGCTAACATTAGGGAAAACTAGGTGAGGGATATATGAAAATTGTAATATTTTTACAACTTTTCTGTAAATCTACCATCAGTTCAAAATAAAAAGTTAAAAGAATAAATAAAACTGTGGATATGAAGTACACCTTCTCTGCACTTTCTTCCCTTTCCAGTGCTAACTTGTAGCCTAATGCCATATTTTGATTCCAGGACAAAATTTCTACATTGTATGGTCACACTAATGAAACGTTTGAGGAATGAGAACCTATGATCTAGTGATGTCTTTTAAAACGATTGTGGTTGAGAAATAATACTTACTACATGTGCCAGAGAGTCAACTTCCAGAGTTTTGCTTTTAGGAAGGATGGGAGAACTCTTTGGAAGTTAGTCTCTACTTTGCCATTGACTTGGCTTTTTTGAATGAACTGTGTGACTAGAAAATAGTTCCTTGTTATCTGTCCTTCTCCAGGCATATGTTTTAACAGTTATAAGAGTAAAAATAATTAGAATGTGTTTAAATGCCCTTACCCTCAAAAGGAATAAAAACTGGTATTAAGGAAAACAGCAGCGATAACAGAAGCTTAAGCTTGCGAGCCCAAACTATGAGTTTTATTTAATTGCAAGTGATGCAAGCTTCGTACACATTTTCCTTCTCCTCCAAGTTCTTTAACCACTAAAACTGCCCTTATGGAGACCACGAAAATCGTAAAACGTGTTTAATTAGTAATTTATTAAATTTTCCTATCATTTGATACATTCTGCATGGAGCCTTTGAAAGGATGTTTTGAGAGTTTATTTACAATCACTGAAAGGAGATGGTTCTGTAAACCTTCAGGTAATTACCGCCTCCTTCAACTCACAACATACATGTATTTCAACATTTAAATAGAAGCCCATTTTCTTCAAAAGTAATTTTCTACTACTTTTTCATAAAAATATAAAAAAGATAACATTCATAATTTTAAAAACCTATGTTTAACCCAAATCAAGATTTTTCTACAAATAATACCTCTTTCCAAAAAGTTTAAAAGACATCACAGAATAATGTGATGTTAAACCAAATAATCTCACTACAGCAGGGTATTTTACTTTTAAGAAATATTATGCAGTATTTTTTTCACCTTCACGCTAGATTTCAACTGTGTACGTGCTATGTAAACACACCAAATTAATCCAAGTCATTCATATTTATGCAGTAGACTGTTGTATATGACCAGTTACCACATAAACTGTCATTCCACAATTGTGAAAACGGTAAAAGGCAATCTTTATGAAAGCATAAAAACATCTTAGTAAAAGGTAAGCAACATCGCTCTAATAAGAGGTGATAAAAATCACTTTTCTCCTACCTTCTTTTCCACTTTGAATGATACCTTTTATAGCATATTAACACACAAAGATATTTGTATCACTTTTACTTGTCAGCGTTATAAATGACTGCTTTCGTTTCTGATACACTGAATTTATCAAAAGGCACCAAGATTAGACTCCCAAGTAGTTTCAAAATTTTTGTTTCTTTTCAAGTTCCTTTAGAATGATTTTCCTCAGAAAAATGTATCTCTAAGAAGAAAATGAATAATACAACATAGTAACTTGAAACTTGGACCATCCGAAAGGTATAAATATATTAACAGGTTCCTTGAACTTTTCATTTAGGACAGAGTCAAAATAACTTTCTGAACATAGACATAAAAATAGAGCACATTTATAACGGTAGGAAAAGGCGTAAGCTTATAATAACAATGTATTAAATCTGACATTACGATACATGGCCAAAAGCATTAGAAAAAACACTGCCAGATACTCTGATGCATTATCCTGAAAACATGTCTGATACATAACACTAACATATAATAAAGTATAGCATTCATTTCACAGGGAGAAAACTTAAGTTTTATCACAAAACCAGATTTACTGGATTTTAGCTTTAAGTTTTAGAGATATATTTTAAAGATAAAAAAGAAAAACAAGATTCACCCTTAAAATAAAAAAGTGTATATATATATATAATCCATTATTATTAATACCTTTTATGCTCTTACAATGTAAAACATTTATAAACTTCTAGAAATTTTGGCCAGTTAACCTATTTGGCTTTAACATAGTCTAAATTCCCTTCTGAGAATCAGATTAATGTTTTCAGTCCATCAGTCCAATATGGATGGAGCAATTCTATTTCTTTTTCTTCTTCTTCGGTGGTTCATCTTCAGAGCTGCTATCTGTGCTGGTGCTGCTGCTGCTGGAAGAGCTGGAATCTGAGTCTGAATCAGAGGACGAGGACGAGCTTGTGGAAGAGGCAGAAGATGATGAACTGGAGGAGCTTTCATCAGTGTCACTGTCCTCTGAGGAGGATGAGGTAGACGTTTCTTCACTCTCTGATGAAGAGTCACTGGCTGAACTGTCACTGCTATCGCTACTGGAACTGGTTACGCTCTTAGACCTAGTAGATAATCAACAGTTATATGCATGGAAAGCGGACACTTAATAGAATGTTAATTTCACATGAACACGATATACGTATATGTATATACTGAAGATTTGCCAGTATGTTATCCCCAGATCTGATGCTTTGGGGATTGCTTAACTATTTTAACCTCTTCTCTTCCCAACTTAGCAAGGTCTTTTACTTCAGCAATTTAACTCTCTTGGATGGAGTTCAAGATACGTGTACCTAATATATTATGCTCCAGAGCAAATAATATTAGAATAAAGTTGCAGTGCAACAACTGGGTTTATTTGAACCTCACAAAGAGTGGTAAATGTTTCACAATCTTAACTACTTTAGACCTGACGTAGCTGGTCAATAATTTCTTACCAGTCTAATAACATTTTCTATTCCAAGCCAAAAGAAATTTACTATTTCCAGGTATAAGGACTCTGGAAATTTGTAGAAAAAGGAGAAATGAAGGCAGTAAATTCCAGACAGGTAAAGAGAAGAACATATCAGAAAATAGGATGATATTTAATCATAAATTGCAAACACGATTTCAGATCCAAACCTTATAACTATCACTTTAAAGTCACTCTTCCCCTCCCTCAAACTAATATTATATATTATCTATACAATATTCCTAAAGTCACACATACCTTTTTTTCTTGGTCTTTCTTTCTATGTTAGTTTCTCCAATGCTGATAAACACAAGGGGGGAAAAGGCTCCTGTTAATAGAGTGATTATACACAGCTCAGACAAACCCTTGTTATCCCCCAAACTGTTTTACATTGAAGAAAACTCTGTCTTTTATAATATGTACTCAGAGTCCAGCACTTTTTGTTCTAACCAAGTGGAAAGTTTCCTATTGTGAGCCGTATGTGGTACCTGCAGTCAATTTAACCAGCCCTTATGGTGTCTATCAACCATATCTTAGAAGCCAGGTAAGTTAGTAGTTGAGATGACTGAATGCACCAATTTGATTCTTTTTTGGTTTTGAACTTAGGTTGACATGACTACATCAACTATTTCCTAAACAACAAAACAAAGCAAATAATCGCACAACAAAAGCTGTAATTTACAATTTGAGTTTCCAGAGTCATATTATAAATGGCCATTTCATATAAAAAGAAAAGCAAACTTTAATTTAATACAACCATTTCTTTTGCTGAATGTCCCCCAAATGTTCAGTTATTTACTATTTAAAAACCAGAGACTTAATAATTCAAGAATGTATTCCCTCACATTATTTACAAAGAACAAAGTCTGGTGATTTTTGAATGAAATATACAAACGGCTTGCTGTTATATTCCTGCCAAACAACATGCAGGTTTTTAAATTACAGAATTACCTCTATTACTGTAGCACTGCCCTGCAAGTTTAACATTTCTATATTCTGGACTTATTTATATTTCCTAGGTAATGCCTCTATCCTTATTTCCTGAGTTTTTCAAATATAAATATATATTTATGTAAAGTTTTACACAATGGAGTTACTTACTGAATTGTCATTTTGGGGTAAAGTAAGTGGGGGAAGTACATTTATTAAACCACACCACAAGAATCCATGATCACTGTAATTCACATACTTCCATCATTTTATCGTTAAACAAAAAATCAGCAATTTTTATGTAACAGAGGGGTATCTAAAACTCAGGTATTCAATGTACTTTTAAGATCCAGGTACTTGTTAACACAATTAGAAAAACAAAAGTAAATATTGGGATGAAATTATTCCTAACTCTTTTACTGTTTAGGACAGAGCTCTTCAAAAATTTTTTGCTTACATTCCTAATATAAGAATTTTGAAAACTATGTATTCCCCTCATACATTTTTTATTCTAAGTTTTAATATTTGCAAAGGGTATAATCTCTGGCATATTATATATTGATAGTTTAAAAAGAAAATTGTTACATCATTTTGATAACTCTATCCAATGGAAAGTAAATGTCACAATGATTTGACACCGATTTGACACTTAAAAAAATACATGAACGAGCTTATCTTTAATAGTTGGTACTTTTACATTGTCCTTTTTCCCTCTGAACTTGTACTTTTATTCTGCTTTCCCCATAGAATGTATCCTGAATAGTTATTTCTATGCCTGAAAATTTTACCAATCACTTACGCTTCTCTGCAGCAAAAGTATAGACATAACTTGAAATTGTGTATTTTAATTACCTGTGATCATAAGGCTTTAAAAGTGTTTAAAAATTCTGAATTGAGTTACCATTGCCATTATTACTACAAAATTAATTAAAACAATGTAAAAATATTGTTTAATATTTTAGTTTATAGTTTAGTAATAGTTTAATAACTATTATACATAAAAATAATTTTATTGGAAATACATCTCTTAATGATGTGGGTTTTTTTTCTAGTTTATATATCCATGGATCTTATTGCTAGACAGTGACAAGGTTCAACGTCAATTCAATTCCCATATTTAATTTTTATCGATTTAATCCTGACAAACTTTGTTAACTTAAATAGTAGATGGGAACAGGAAGAGTTTTGTTATAGCAATGTCACTCAATTCTTTGAATTCCTCCCGTGTTATATTCTACAAGTAACAGAATGATGTATCATTAAAATATACTTTTAAATTGACAACTCAATTAGGTCCTTCTTCAATTTTGTTGGGAAAAAAAATTTTACAAAAGAATTTACTCCCAATAATTAGGGCCATTCACTTTCTCAGTACAAATAACCAGTATTTTGAAAAATCTTTGGGTTTTTATAGATGAGGACAATACACCAAGGTTAGATCAGAGATAGGTGAGAGGTATGCCTTTGAGAAATTAAAGAAGGGTTGTTGGGAAAGGGGAAGTGAAAAAGAAGAACCAGGATGCAAGTTCTCATACAGATTTATTTTTGGAAAAAGTATATATGAATGTTGATGGCCTAGAAACTGATGACTTGTCTATTCCTGCATACCCCAAGAGCTTTCGTGTCTACAAGCTGGAAGACTGTTGCCTTGAAAGTCCAGCTGTTTAAGACACTAGTATGGAGCTCACAGTCTTCCTGAAGATGTCGTTTCTCATTTAAAGGACTAAGTTGACCTGGCATCTTCCTATTTCAGTTTCTCTAAAACATATATACATAACTTATTTCACAGGAATTTAAAAAGCTTTATCTAAAGGACATAAAAGGGTAAAGAACAATTTTCCAATTTTCTTCCTACCTAATACTCCTTTTAGAAAGGAACTACTATTATTGATCTTTTACATTTCCTAAAATATTCCATTATTCCCTTTTCTTCTTTTTTAAACATAAATGATAGCATACTATATATAGTGTTCTCTACCTGGTCTGTATACTTAATATAAGTATCTTAGATACTTCTCTTGGATATCTTTTCATATCAGCTCATATAATCTACCTCAAAGTATTCTGTTGTCATGTCATTGGCAGTTTAGCCAATAAAGCAAAATCATTAAGAGCATGGATTCTGAAGAGAGGCTGATAGTTTAACACTTACCGTTTCTACTTACTAGACACTGAGCAAGTTACTGAACCTCTCCATGCCTGTTTCTCCATATGTAAAATGGGGATTAATAATAGTACTTAACTTTATGGTACAGATATGATGATTAAATAAGATAATACTCATAAAGAGCTTAGTACAGTGCCTAGCACATAGTAAGCACTCATTAAACATTAGATAGTATTCTAATCTAAATCTGTATAACCACCATGAAACATTTGGATCCTTAATAAATTCCACAAACATAAATAAAAATATTCCTTTGGATATCACATGTAAACTTACCTTTGTTGTAGTAATAATCTGTTTTCTTTTTCTTTTAAAGCTTTCTTTAGTTCTGCTGTTCTTGAAGGTCTGTGTAGGTATTTTCTTTTTCCTGTGCATTCATAAGTCCAGTGTCCAAATTCCAAGCATTTCTGACATCTTACATGTTGCTTATTTGCTTCACTACAGAGCAAAAATTAGAATACAACCTTAAAATATTCACTTGACATTTTCTGCCCTGAAAGGCACAATCTGAAGTGTAAAATGATGTCTATTTTTTAAAAATAAACATTTTTTCACTTTAAATTGTTTGTTAGATATAATCACAACATAGTATAGTGAGGGATAAAGATCATTGACCTTGAAGTTAAACAGAATCGAGATAAAATCTTCATTCCTCGGGCCGGCCCGGTGGCTCAGGTGTTTGGAGCTCGGTGCTCCTAACACTGAAGGCTGCCAGTTTGATTCCCACATGGGCCAGTGGGCTCTCAACCACAAGGTTGCCGGTTCGACTCCTCGACTCCGGCAAGGGATGGTGGGCTCTGTCCCCTGCAACTAAGATTGAACACGGCACCCTGAGCTGAGCTGCTGCTGAGCTCCTGGATAGCTCAGTTGGTTGGAGCATAAGCTCTAAACAACAAGGTTGCCAGTTCAATTCCCACACGGGATGGTGGGCTCTGCCCCCTGCAACTAATGATTGAAAAATGGCGACTGGACTTGGAGCTGATGGGCTCTGGAGAAACACACTGTCCCCCAATATTCCCCAATAAAATAAAATAAAAAAATGTTTTAAAAAAAAATCTTCATTCCTTAATTCCATTCCAGTAATGGCAGACTAGGTAACTCAGACCAACTCTTTAGCTCAGAACTAGAAAAGACAGTCAAAACATTTTAAACAACCTGCTCGGGAGAACAAGGGAGTAAAAAAATAACCAAGCCAAAATATGGAAGAAGATGGAAATTCACAGTAATCAGCTCTGTAGTTAAGTCAACTCTTGCATTGGTGTTTGCTTAACTTAAGAGGGTCAATAGTGATTTACAACAAGCAAGGAGACAAACTTTGTATCCAGAGTTAGGACTCTGAAGGGCTACAGCCGTACGTAGAGTACAGCCCTGCTGGTAGTCATCCAGGAGGCGAAGGAAAATCTTAATTCTGGAAATTGGATTAAGATACAGTAAGCAAAGAAAAACAGATGAAAGAATTGGAAAGGAAGAAATAAAACTCTCATTCCACACTGATGATGTATTATGTCCATGGCAAATCCAAAAGAATCTACAGATAAAATTTTTGAAATAATTAAAATTCATTAAGTGAGTTTAGCAAGGTTTTAGATTGGGGTCAGCAAACTTTGTCTGTAAAGGATCAGTAAATAGTTTAGGCTTTGCAGACCAAGAGGCAAAATTGAGGATACTATGTAGGCCCTTAGATAATAAGAGAGAAAACAAATTTCCACAAGTATTTTTATTAATAAAAATATTTCACATAAACGAGGTTTACTAAAAGAATAAAATTCTTTTCTAGAGGATAACATTTCACTCAGTTGAGGTTCAAAGTTAGTGTTCCCTATCATCAAATTGACATACCATAACTTTTGCTGTATTCAAAATACAAAATTTTGCTGTATTGGTAACAAAGACCAATCCTAGCACAACTGGGAGGAGATTACGCAATAGTGTGAATATCAGTAGGCAGGGACCATTGGGGGTCATCTTGGATGCTGGCAACCACATTTGATATCTCTACATGATTAGATTGAGGCCGTTACATATACATATGTAAATAGCATTCTTAGCTTACAAGCCTATTAAGAACAGGTAGCAGGCGAGATTCAGCTTGCCGAACTCTGCATTAGGTCAACACGTAAAAATCAATTGTGTTTCTATATAACAGAAACAGTTAAAAACAAAATTTTAAAAGGTGACCTTTATAATAGTCTGAAAAATATCAAGCACATCTATAAACAAATCGAAGAAAATACGTGCAAGACTTTTATGCAGAAAACAAACATTACTGAGAGAATTAGACATACAATGAGTGACAAATAGAGGGATATACTATGTTCATAGATTGGAAGACTCAATATTGTAAAAATGTCTATTCTTCCAAACTCATCTACAGATTCAAATGCTAATAAAAATCGCAACAGGTTTTTGTTTATTTGTTTTGGAATTTATTCTAAAATGTATATGGAAATACAAAAGACTAAAGATAGCCAAAATATCCTTGTAAAAGAACAAATGAAGACTTAGATTAAAAGATACTGACTTATGATAAAGCTATAATAATTAATAATGTGAGACTGTAGCAAAGATGTATAAATAAGCCAATGGAACATAACAGAATGTCCAGAAATAGACTAATGTATATATGAAAACTTAATTTATGACAAGCACGGCACTGAGAGCAGTGGAGGAAAGGACAGTGGGGAAAAGTATAAGTGGTACAGGAAACACTAGTTATGCATACGGAAAAAATAAGACTTAATCTCGACTCTCCACTATATGCACACATTCATTACAGACCAATAAAGGTTTTAAAAGATAGTAGTTTAAAAAGTGACATATTTGAGTTAAGAATTCGTAAGAAACAAAAACACAACACTAATCATAAAGGAAAAGACTAGTAAATTATACTAAAATTTAAAATTAAGAATTTCTGTTCATCCAAATGTATTATGAAGAGAGTTAAAAGGGAAGCCAAAAAGTAGATATTTGCAACATACCACGAGTCCCCCCCCAAAAAAAAATGTATACACATGACTTGTATTCATCTTTTGTTATTGGTATATATTGGGGATTACAATTTTAATAGTTTTTTCCTTTCTTAGCATGTGTATACATTTTTTTAGTACCCTCTATATATAACCAACGGCCTCTTCTCCAGAGTACACAAAGAACTCCTACAAATCAAGAAAATGATGGATAATAGAAAAATAAGATGAAGTGGAAAATGTAAAGAAAGTATAAAAATGGGAATGGAAAATACAAATTAATAAACATGAAAAGGTACTCATTACTAATTAAAGAAAAGAAAGTTAAAACCCCAATAAGATAGAACTAGACACCCACCAGAAAGACTGAAATTAAAAACTGGCAACAGCAAATGTTAGCAAGGATATACATAGCAAGAGGAACTCTCATTGTTAGTACCAATGCAAATTGGTAGGACCATTTTGAAAAAAATTCACTATAATTAAAGAGATACACACTCTATTGTAGGTATTTATGCAATAGATACCCATGCACAACTATATTATATAACATGTAGAGGAATATTGCTTCCCTTTATGTAGCTTTTGAAAAATTTGAAACAATTACCTTACAGAAAAATTGCAAGTGCAGTTCAAAGAACTACTTTTCCTGAAACATTTATAAGTTGCCAACCTGATGCCTCATCAACCGGATTCCTGTGTATGTCTATTAACATTCTCCTACATAACAATGTCACCATCATAATCAAGAAATTAGTGTTGATACAGTCCTACTACTTAATCTTAAGCTTCACTGAATTTCCCAATAATGTTCTTTATAGCAAAATCCAGTTCAGCATTAATATTGCACTTGTTGTCATGTCTCTTTAGTCTCCTTTTGTCTGGAAGAGTTTCTCAGTTGTGTCTTGCCTTCATAACCTTGACACTTTTTGAAGATTACAGGCCAGTTATTTTGTAGAATGTGCTTCAATTTGAGTTGGAGAATTTGCTTCCAAGCTCACTCATGTGGCTGTTAGCAGGAGGCTTCAGTTCCTTGCCATGTGGGCCTCTCCATAGGGCTGCTCGCAACACAGCTTTCCCCAAAGTGAGTGACCAAGACAACTCAAGAAAGCAGTCAGTCTTTTATAACCTAATCTTGGAAATGATATACCACTTTTGCTGTATTCTGTTAGTACCAAAGACCAATCCTAGTACAATGGGGAGGAGACTACACAAGAGTGTGAATACCAAGAGGCAGGGAATATTGGGGGAGGAGGGTCATCCTGGAGGCTGGCAACCACATTTGATATCTCTACATGATTAGATTCAGGCCATGCATCTTTGGCAGGAATATAAGAGAAATGTGCTGTGTTCTTCTCATTGCATTCCTGTTAGGTGACACAGGACTTCACTGTCTTGTTACTGATGGTATTCACTTTGATGACTTTGTTAAGGAGAGTCACTAGACTTCGCATTGTAAAGTTACTTTCTGTCCTTTCAAAAATTTTGGTGGTTTCAAATTCTGTCCACAAATTGTCTAATGCTCCTCACTTCAAGAGGTGGAGCCTAAGTCCCCTCCCCTTGCATGTGGCTCAGACTTAGTGACTTGGCTTCTAACAGAATAAAGCAGAGTGACGGAGTGTGACTTTGAAGATCAGGTTATGTGGCTGCCCTGTCATGAAGATGCTCAAGCAGCATCTAGGGAGGCCCATGTGATGAGGCACCGAGGCTTCCTGCCGAGAGCGCTGTGAATGAGCCATCCTGGAAGTAGATCATCCAGTCCTGATCAAGCCTCAGACGACTGCAACCCCTGGCAAAATCCTGACCCCCACCATGTGGGAGAGGCCGAATCACAACCACTCAGCTACGTCACACCTGAACGCCTGACCCACAGAAACTGAGATAATGTTTACTATTGGAAGTCACTAAGTTCTAGGATAATTTGTTATACAACAATTGATGACTAATATAATAATTAATAAACGTACTTTGTCCCCCACAACTAGATTGAAAAACAAGGACTTGACATGGAGCTGATGGGTCCTGGAAAAACACACTGTTCCTCAATCTTCTCCAATTAAAAAAAAATAAAAATACCTGTAAATGTACTTTGTGACTTGGTACTTGACAGTACATAAATATCCTACTCATCAAATTTTTAATTCCTTTATTCATCTATCAGTATGAACTCATATTTTTCTATTTTATTCAACGAGTTGTAATTCATTACCATGATTTCTTTTGATGCTCAGATTGTCCTAGATTTGGTAAGTGGGAATCCTTTCAAGCTGGATTCTGTATTCTTTTGATATGGCTCCTTCATTCTTTGAGCATTTCCTTGCTTTCTGGTACAAAAACAAAAATTCCCAACTCATCTTATACTTTCCCTGCCCCAGCCTGAAACCAGCCTGATGGAAGGAGCGCTAATGACACTTAGAGTCAAGATGAGGGCACGTGTGTGCTCACTGTTATTGGGATATTGCTGCTCCCAGGTACTGGACAGAGATAGCGAACACGCACACGCACGCACGCACGCACACACACACACCCTATTCATCTATCAAATATACACATTTACATCTATATTTAATTACATATTTGAAAACCATGAATTCATACCAATATGTTTAATTCCAACCCAAACCCTTCACAGGGTTTACTCTATTCTTTCCTTCTCCATACTTCCTTCTTCAGTGAGAAATCTGGCTCCCGTTAGATTTACTTATTTCTTTTCATATA
The DNA here is from genome assembly GCF_036562045.2 of Rhinolophus sinicus. Classification (NCBI taxonomy): domain Eukaryota; kingdom Metazoa; phylum Chordata; class Mammalia; order Chiroptera; family Rhinolophidae; genus Rhinolophus; species Rhinolophus sinicus. The sequence goes on from NC_133759.1 coordinate 76,078,209, forward strand.
ACCAATTGTCCATTGCTGCCACTGCTGCCCCTTCCGCACTACAGATGTCCTCTTTACTTCACTTGGGATCTGATACTCTTCGCTGTCCTCCCCACCCTCCATACGACATGTCCCTCACTCTGCTGGGGCTGCCTCCCACTGCCAGGCCAGGTCCCCTCATGTGGACATATTTCTCTCCCTCTTTAGGCTCTGACACCCTGTACCAAATTACACCCCCCCACGCCAGCCCGTACATATTCTCCTTACTCGGGTAACAACTCGAGCTGAATTTCCCCCGTGTGGACACTTCCCTCTCTGCTTGGGATCTGACACCCTGTACTGGACCTTCTCCCCACTGGATGCCCCTTACACTCTGCTGACACTGCAGGCCAGTTCATGCCCTGTGTGGATGCCCTCCTTGCCCCACTTCACATGAATACTCCAATGCCAGGTCAACTCTCTGTATGGATACCTACACTGCTCTACGCCACCTAATGGCTTCAGGATTGACTTGTTCAAGCAGGGAAGAGGAAGAGGGAGAACTGTAAGAATATTCTTAGTAGCATGCTTTGTAACATCCTCAAAATTGGAAATAACATCAAAGTAGAATGGATAATTTGTGGCATAGAATACAGTGGAATACTACATAGTAATAAAAATAAACAAACCAGCTTAACATAACTTAGATAGATCTTAGATATAAGAAGCCAGACTCAAAAGAATTCAAATTGTCTGATTCTGTATAAAGTTCAAAGACACACAAAATTAAACTCTAATGCATTAAATCTAAACTCCAGTTAGACGGTAAGTGTATAGAGAAGCAAGGAAGTAATCATCATAAATTTTAGGTGAGTGGTTACCTTTAGAAAGGAGAGAGGTTGTGATTGGGAAAAGGCCTTGGGGGCTTCTGGTATATTGAAATTGTTCTATTTCTTGATTTTGGAGATGGTTGCTTGACTATATGAATTTGTCGGAACTCACAGAATTGTATATTAAAAAGGATGAATTTTGCTCTATGTAAATTAAACCTCAATAAACTTGACTTAAAAAAATGTCTAAAATTCAGTTGCATAAATATTTACTATTGGAAGTACAATGTGGTTTATAAGAGTAAACCTAACTATCCAACAACAAAGGAAATGGCCAAAACGTTATTGTACATCCATAAAGAACACTATAAGGCCATTTAAAATACTAAACATGGCCTAAAAGGTTATACGCTAAAATGTAAACAATGACTATCTTTGGGGTAGAGTTTTTTTTTTTTCTTAGCTGTATTTTCTAACTTGTCAACAACGAACATAGATTGCATGTGAAATCATGAAACAAATGTTGAAGTATACTTTTAAAATAACATATAACTACGGAGTACACAAGAGTGGTAAAGGCCTATAAGAGAAATATCTGAAAGACTCCTGTCCAAATGAGTTGTGACTAGTGAAAAATATCGAGAACATTCAAAATTGTTTTATTTATAGCATAAATATTTTTTATGTTATATTTAAAGCATAAATAATCAAAAAAGGAATAGGTTTACTATTTGGGGTACTAGGCAAACAGGCCACCATATCATGTTATGGGCTAGGAGAACAAGCAGGACTATTTTTATCTCGCTTCTGTCTGAACTCAACACAATTATATGCAAATACAAAGAGTAAAACTGAAGCCCAAGATCCTTGAGGAGTGGGTAGTAGAGCCCTTATCCATTCTGAATGTGTTTTAAGTCACATGGCCCAGGTGATTGTTCCTGGACATACCAGACATTTTCCAGGTGAGACTGCTGTACTGTTACAGGTAATCTGGGGAACTCTGGCAAACAGGAGTGGTGCTGAAAGACAGGAAGTAGGCAAATGCTGTTTTGAATTTTGAAGTGGGGAGAAGGATAGATTTCCACAAACTAGACCAGTGAACTTTACATCCATCCATTTCAGGCAAAATTCTGGCTGGATTTATTAAATCCACTCAGAGAAAAAAGCTATCATTGCTAGATATCACATCATGAATAAGGCATCTTGGAAAGTCTCTCACAATGTCCTTCTGAATAAAACAGAACAATCAGGTAGGTCAGCTGAACATCATGGACAAAGAGCACTGTTTAATGGGTTGAAGTCAGTTATACAGAGAGGTATCCAGGGATGGTCTGCAGGGTTTGGTCCTCAGCTTGGTCTTATTCAACATTTTCATAAATGATTGGGATGAGGACCCAGAAGTGCATCTATCAAACCTGCAGATGACACAAAGCTGAGAGGGGCAGCTAATACGACCGATGACAGAATCAGGAGCCAAAAAGGTCTTGACAGGCTGGATCTCTGTGTCGATGATGAGGTGAAATTTAACAAGGGTAAAAGTCAGTCTAACATTTAAGTCCAGAAAATCAAGATAAATATGAGTACAAGACAGGGGAAGCTTGACTTGATGGCAATTCAAATGGAAAACACTTAGGGTTTTTAACTGACTGAAACCACAGAATTGGTCAAAAGCTGGGAAGTTAGAAAGGAGCAGGGTTTAGCTTCATAAATCTTATTTTCATTTTAGTTCAATATAAACTTTTTGATAGATTTGAAAAACATAACAGGCTACTGCAGGAGGTGAATATGTCCAACTGGAGGTCTTGAAGCCAAAGTTAGATGACTAGCCTGGATGCTGAAGAGAGTAGTGGAATGTAGGGGAGTGTTGAGTAGAAGAAATGACCAACAGTGCTAAGATCCTACAATCTACTTACATATGAGTACATGTAATTACAATTTACAAAGTGAAAATAATCTCATTTCAATTGATTTAAAGTTAAGTCCCTGAAGATCTGCTGCATGGGGAGTTCAAATTTAGCCTTTTTTTTTCCCTTTTACATCCCCCCTTTCCTCTGTAAGTCCAAAGACTTTTTAAAAGAAAGACAACAGTACTTTCTCACTTCTCATGACTAACTTAAAAACAGTTTAAAATTTGTTATTATAGAAGATTTCCTCTTTACAAATAAAATTAAACCTCTTTGATAACTATAAAACTAAAAGCAAAGGCTCCTTTTCTGCTTTTCCCCCCAAAATATTCCCCAAACTCTCCTGGACGCCTGTAGCCACTAAAAGCCCGTCTACTCTGACTCCCTGGGGACTTACGGTCTATATACCCTGACAGCTTTTATTATACACCATATGTTTTCTTAGCAACAAAAGCAAAAGCTCCTAAAGGTAAGATTTGTCTTTTACTTCTGTGTAGCTCATGTAGAAACAGAACATTTGTTTAACTTACTGATATTTCTAAAATAATAAATAGCAATATTGTTTAGGCGCTAAAAGTCCTACTTTCACGTCATATTTAGAGTGGACATTGGTTGGTTTTGCTAATCTAGCATTCATTACCTGCTCTGACCTACCCACCCCACTCATGATTGGTTTATAGAAATCCATTCAAGTGTATTGGGAAAAGAATGAGATCTAAGTCAATCGGTTTCACCACCCCAAAGACATGGTCTAGAGTTGGGCATGTAACCCAATCTACACCAATGAGATGCCACCAACTTGAAGTTGAGAGGATATAAAGGGTCCTAGATACTGCAGCCATCTTGGGACCAAAGGAATGAACATATCCAACTATGGAACTGACACCCAAAAGATAACACCTGAGAGTTAGAGAGTGGACCCTGGTGACATCATTTGGTCTGCCTATTAAGTATCATTATCACTCCATTCTTGATCTCAGAACTGACTTCAAAACCGTCTTCCTCCACTAAGCATACTACATACACTGATGCCCTCAATCGATACCCTTATGCTCAAGGAACTCTTCTCATCTCGCATGAGAGACAGTCTGATGGAGGGAAGAGAATGAAAAGGGCCCTTAGAATTAAAAATAAATAAATAAATAAATATAAATATAAATATAAATATATATATATATATAAATATATACATAAACATATATGCTAGCAGAATGTGAGTGATATATTACAGACGTATAAATGGTGATGGCATGAAATGCCGAGAGAATAGAAAAGTGGCAGACATTTGGGCGTGCGGGTTGATAGAAGAAAAAAGGCTTTACAAGAAAGGGGCAATCTGGAAGAACTCCTGTACTATCTGTCCACGGCAAAAGTTTTGTGCCTCTCTCTCTCACTCATTCACCACAATGGTCATTTTTCAGTTCTGAAAAACTAAATTCTTTCCTGCATCAAAACAATTATTCCACTGTCTCAATGCTCTTTCCCTAAATCCTCTCATGACTGGCTCTTTTCTCACACTTTCAGTCTCTTCAAACGTCCCCTCTTCAGAAATACCTTTCCAGTCCAACCAACATAACTTGGGCCTTTCTCTTTTTCCATCACCTATTTCCTTCAAAGTGCTTATCACCAACTGTATTTACTTACAATGTTTAGTTTATCAACTCTTCCCACTACTAGAATGTAAGCTCCCTGAAAGCAGGGTTTGTCTTGAATACTTCATCTTTATACCAAAATCTGGCACAGTGGTAGGTAATGAATAAATCAGTATTTATTGACGAGAATGAATGGCAGAAAAGTGAGACTATCGCTCGGGAGAAAAGTTGGCGTTGTAGTCAGGCTGTTCCTAGGGAAGGCAATCGTAAGGGGGCACGAAAAGCCAGCTAGGCTAGAGTCTGCAGACGTCGGCGAGAGTAGGGGGTCAGGACAGGGCTCCAGGCTCCCTCCGGCCAAGCGTGGGGTGAGCGGGCAGGCAGGTGGGCAAAGGGACACAAACTACTTAGCGACTAACTCCTGCGGTTCCCTTCCGGGAAACCAAACTCGAGGCTCTCTTCAGAACCCCCCTAGTCCCGCCCCGTGGATCTTACGCAGCCCTCTTCTACGAAATCGCTGGCCCATGGGCACCAAACTTACTGCCCGCGCCCCCCGGGAGCAGGCAACGTGTGAGAAAAACGGCCACCCTCTGCCGGTACCCACTGAGAATCCGACACTGGTCCCGCATCTTGGCGCCCGCTCACCCGCCGGCTGACGCGCTTCTCCCCGCCCCGCCCGCCCCCCCGACCGAGACCCTCACTTACGCTTGTCTCCGGGCTATGAGCCGATGCATGGGAGTCGCCATCTTAGTGCGGTTAAGGCCTGCCGCGCTGGGTTTTGGGAAACTCCTGGGGTGGGCGGGGACTTCGAACGGTGACGGACGCAGGAGTGGGCGGAGCTTGTCTTGCCTCGCTGGCTTCTGGGACTGTTTTTGGGGCAGGCCGTGTGCTACTGTGTCTGCCTTGTGGGTCTCTGGTTTGGGGAAAGGGAGTGAGGCCCGTTGTCTGGCCTGAACAGGGTTTTGAAGGTTGGGTACTTGTACGGTTGTTCAAACCCTTGAACAACACGGGCTTGAACTGTGAGGGTCCATTCAGATACGATTTTTTTCAATAAATACATTTGGCCTTTCTTATCCACCAGCATCCACAGGCTTCACATCCATGGTTTCAACCAGCCATGAATCAAAAACTGTTTTTGCATTTCCAACCTCGATTCCCAAACACAGATGGAAAATACTGTTTTTGATCTGCAGATGTGAAGGGCCTACTGTAGAGTCAAAAGTTGTGCACGGATCCGGGGTCCGGGCCTCCCAACTGCGTTGTTCAAGTCAACTGTATTTTGCGTGGAGAGGCAGGAAAGAACATTCTTCACAAGGAAACTGTGTATATATATGTGTGTGTGTGTATATATATATATATGTATAATTATATGTAAACGCATAGTTTTTATGTGTAGATAGGTATATATAGTTATATATGTATGTATATGCACACACAAAGAAGAAAACTGCAGTGTTCAGAAAACGACTTAGTCTGGAAGCCAAAATAAAAAGGAATGTATTGAATAGGATTGGAACCATCATTTGAAAGACTAAATTTAGCAAACCAAAAAGTGAAAATACATGTTAATTATATATTTGTGTATTTCATAGGGGTGTTACAAGGACCAAATGATATGTAAGTAAAGATGCTTTGTCAACATGAAAAAGATTATACAAATGCTATTAATTATTTAGTATATTTTTAGCATTTAGTGTCAGATCATAGAGATTTTATTACTTTAAATCCACAGTCTTTGAAACATAACTTTTTGAACTATATGTATGTTTCTGAGTCTCCGTTTTTTTCAATTAACTGTTACCATGTAGGAACTGAGGATAAAGCATTGAATGAATAAAGTTCTTGTACACATGGAACTTTCTGCAGACAATAAACAAAGGCAATGTAGAGCATAAATACTCTAAAGAAAAATAGTTGAGTGTAAGGGGGTGAAAAATTATTTAGCATTTGGAGATAGACTTTTGAGTACATCTTTCTATTTGAAAAATGGAACCTTAAAAAAATACAGACTCTTGCTATCTGTTCTGTTCTTTAGCTTGCTTTTTTCATTCCTCAGTGTACTTATGGACATCTTTTCCTGTATAAGCACATACAGATTTAATTCATACTTTTTATATATTACGTTATATGGACTACATGGCTATTCCACAATTTATGCAACCAGTACTGTATTGGTGAACAATTCGATCATTCACCACAGAGATGCAATGAACAGATGTTTAAGCACTCACCTGTGTTTCTGTAAGATGACTTCCTAGAAGTAGAATTGCTGGGTCAAAGGATATGTGCACTTTTAATTTTGATAGATTTTACATAAGGCCCTAGAAATAGGCTGTACCCAAAACTGCTTCCTCATCTGACCTGAGAACGGTCAAACTTTAACTTTTGCCTATCTAATAAGCCAATATGATGTATTACTGATGAGGTTAAGTACCTTTCGTATGATCATTGAAGACCTATCTTGCATGAATTATCTTTTCATGAAAGACAATTCACAAAAAATAGCAAATTCTCTGCTATTTTTCTATTGGATTTTATCTTTTTAATGTTGACTTATAGAAACTTTTAATATTTTACGTACAAACCCTTTGTTTTATTTTTACAAACATTTTTCCTATTTGTTCTCTTTTCATTTTGTGATCATTTACCCTCTACATAGGCATTAAGTTGTTATGTGGGCATTTTTAACAATCTTTTTCTTTATGGGTTCCTAGATTTGGCTAATGTTTAGAATGGCCTTCTATGTCCTAAGATTATTAAAATATTTTCTTGTATTTCATTGTAATTCTTTAACTACAACTATGATTATATTCTTAACCCTAATTTTTAGTATTTGAAGCACCATTGACTAAATAATCTATCACTTTTTTATTGATTTGAAATGCTACTTTCTCATATACTAAATATGCACAAATTTAGTTTGCTTGGATATTATATTTTCTTCCAAATTTCTATTTGTGCCAGTATTTGTCATTGTTTGAATTTCCATTGTTTTATAGGGCATTTTGATATCTGATAAGGCAAGTCCCTCCTAATTAGTCCTTTTTCCCTCAATTTTTTTGTTACTCCTAGGCATTTACTTTACTGGATGAGCTTTATTCTCAAGTTTTCAAGTTTTCTACGAAACAATATTGAGATTTGGGGGTGGCTGGTTAACTTAGTTGTTTAGAGCGTGGTACAAATAACACAAAGGTTGGCAGTTCAATCCCCGCGAGGGCCACTGTGAGCTGCAGCCTCCGTAAAAAAAGAAAGAAAAAAAAATGGACAGGAGGGCCTTTTTAAAAAAAGAGCAACAACATTAAGATTTATTAGTCAGCTAATTTTAAAAGTAATTGCATTATAGCAAAGGTGAAAAGGCAAGACACATATGAAATATAACAAATCAAAAGGAGGAAGCAAATGAGATTATTTGCGATGATTTGTTTGCACACCTGGAAAGCCTACAAGAATTAATCAAAAACTTCTAGAGAGTTCAACATAGGAGTCACACACACAATACAATAATAACTCTGTTTATTAATGGCAAGACCAAACCACTGTAGCTGTTTCCCACTGAGGCTCATGGGCTTGACGGACCCTCAGCTTTGTCCAGAGGCACAGGCTAAAATCCAGATGCTAGGTTTTATAGACCTGAATGGGTAGAAGCTGAAAAAAAACTTAAAAACCCTTGGGAAAGCAGCAAGTAACTTCTATCTGGCAAGAGTGAACACTTTATTGGTCTTTAATCAGACTATTCCTTTGTTCTAGGAAAACCTCCTTCAAAGTGTCTTCCAGTTATGTACGTATGATGTCTCAAAGAACTCAGGGAAGGATGGATATAAAAGGCATATATGAAGGGAGAGCTGCATCTCTCTGGACTGGGTTGCTTTTCGTCAGGATGGTTGTTTCCTGCCCTGACCCTGACCTGTTTATGAGCACCTGTGGTTAGAGCTGAGCACAGAGCAGGGCCTGCTTTGTGGGCACGCAAATTACACAGCACACAGGGCCTCTCCTTAGAAAAGTCCCACACTTGGCTTGATTCTCTGCTACTGCCATGTTGAAATTCTTAAAAACTTTTGAACAGGAAGTCCCGAATTTTAATTTTGCACCTGGCTCTATACATTATGTAGCTGATCCTGCACCAGAAGTTGGTAAATGTATTTTTACAAGACACTGTGAGACTGAGCTTAATGAAAACTTGCTCCACCAGGACCAGCAGAGGAAAGAGAAATGATCCTCCCATTTTTCTTAGAATTCAGAATCAGTCTTTTCTCTGAAGATTGGTAGCTATTGTCAAAAACCTCCCAAACCAAAACAAAACAAAAAAACCCACTTTTTTTTTTAAATCCTGGTGCAAAATCAAATGTGGGTTCTCCCTTCATATGCCTTTGCATATAAGAAAAAGATAGTTATTTTTCTTCCAGTAGGATAAGAAAATTTCACTGACTTGGCTCATTAAGGGAGAAGTTCAGAGCAGGGAGACAATTTGTTTTGTAAAGACGGTACTGGGGGAAGGGCATTTAGGCACCTGTGGGTATAAGGCTCTGGTTTTCTGAAAAGAAGATGGTTCTTACACCCATCTCTGGGCGTGGGGGTGAAAGTGGTGCCTGAAGCTCCCTGGAATGGGGTGAGAGCTGCCTTCCTTGGTTATTGCCACTTTCCAAAAGGGCTTGAAAACTGCATACTCAAAAGCTGTGTCACATCCTCTTATCTTCAGACACACCTGCTTGGGTTCCTCAGAGTCCTTGGGCCTTGATGCAATACTTTGCTGTGACATACATAGCTGTGAATCCAGAATTTGCTGGTTTCCTCTCTGGTGACCAACTTATCTGCAGTAGGAGAGAAGGAAGTTGACCTGCTGAGTGAAGCAGAGATGAGAGGCAGAGAAAGAAAGAAAAAAAAAACCTACCTAGACCTGATATTTTCTCCTTGGATTCTTTGGGTTATCATAGCTTCCCTTCAGTAAATCCCTTTTGTGATTAAGATGGTTCAAGTTGGGTTTCTGGTTTTTGCCCCCAAAGAATTCTTGAAGGTACGGTTTATCCCCCTTTTATAAATGAAGGGACTGAGACTCAGACCCTGGATATTGGAGCCAAGTTTACCTAGTTCTCTAAGTGCACTGAAGCCCTTACTACAAGTCTCTCAGATGTCTTTGTTAAATATTTTATTCAAGACCCACATCCCTGAGCTTTTTCCATCACACACCTCTCCCTCCCCTCCAGCCAGTTTTGTTTATTTTGAGATAATATAGAACCACTTTTTATCATTTAGGATTCAATTGCAAGAGACAGAAAATACAACTTGGCCTAAATAAACACAGACTTTATTGGATAGCTCATAGTCCTGAAGGAGGAATTGCACACCAGCCTTCAGGTCTTGAACCAGAAAAGTGCATATCTTAGTCCCGAGATCCTGTGTGCTACCCCTTTGGGCTACTGCTGCCAGCAGTGATCAGGGTGAATCCCTGCTGGAACCATGTGCCTCATCTCAACACCAAAGTCCCCTGGTAAGAGTTCGCTTGGCTTCTTAGGGACGTGTGCCCATCCCTCTAGACACAGGGAAATTGACACCTTTTTTTAGGGGCTAATGACACCTACAAGGAACTTGGGATCCCACAATTAACAGCCCACCAGAATGAGGAATATTAGAAGAATACCTCAAGGAATGAATGGGGAGAAATGAAAATAAAAGATGTACATTATGTCCCATAATAGGACCATTCTACAAGATCTTTCCATATAAATTTGTCACACCTAGGTACAGGGGGAAAGGTAACACAGCGTTTTGCAAAGGCATGCAAGCAGCCAAACTTTTAGAAATGCCATTACAGTGAATGCAAAGGAAACCAGCTGAAATGAAAGCCTCCGTTTCAGCTCTCTTCCTGTCTCCCTTTTCTGGTGAGGATGATAAACTTCTGTGCTCTAGATCCAAACATTTTAATTGCCAAGTCAATTAAATATATGATGATTGTTTTATTAAAGTTCATGTGAAATTCGGACTGAGGCTGTAATATTTCTTCCAGACAAATCTGCATTCATCAAACTTCTCTGTCTGTCCACCCCCTCCACTGCACCTTCCCTTCGGACATGGGTCCTGAGACTAAAATGACTATTCCAGTTTGACCTTAATAGTATTGACCCTCCCTAACCCCCACCTTTTCTTTCTTTTAAAAACAAGTAATCTATTTTCCTTCCTTCCTTTCTTTCTTTCTTTTCTTTCTTTCTTTCTCTCTCTCTCTTTCTTTCTTTTTTTTTTTTTAATTGGGGAACAGTGTATTTTTCCAGCCTCCATCAGTTCCATGTCAAGTCGTTGTTTTTGTTTTTCAATCTAGTTGTGGGTGGCAGGGTGGGGGAGGGTGGAGGAGCCCTGCTCAGTTCCAAGTCAAGTAATTGTTTTCAATCTAGTTGTGGAGGTCACATCTCACTGGCCCATGTGGGACTCGAACTGGCTACCTTGGTGTTATGAGCACTGCGTTCTAACCAGCTGAGACAACCGGCTGCCCACTGTGGCTCAGCTCCAAGCTCAAGCTGTTGTTTCTCACTGGCCCATGTGGGAACCAAACTGCAAAACCTTGGTGTTATAAGCACTACAGCTCCAACCACTGAGCCAAACACCCGCCCACAAGTAATCCATTTTCATTATGGAAAAACTTTCATTATTGATAGAGGATTCTGGTGTCTTGTGCCCAGAGATCTTGGTCTCACATACCCGAAGAATGAGAACGCAGACTCGGTAGGAGAGATAGAGGAGCAAAGATTTTTATTAAAGCAAAAGTACAGCTCTTTTACAAGAGGGGGTACCCGGAACTGGGATGCCTGCTAACTAAGGCAAAAAGCTGTTATTTTTATACTTTTTCCTGCATGCTTGGGGAAGGAAGTTGGCTCCTTCTGATGGATTTTGTCTGTCAGATTTGCTCTGTTTGTCCAGCCTGAAGGGGTTTATGAAATAACCCATTTATCCCCAGAGTGCTATTACATTGTCACCCTGGAGTGAATGAGTCATTTCTGAATGTGGAGTTCCAAGATATGGCTGCCTTTGTTTATTCTACCAGGGACTTCCCTGTTTACCTAACAACATGATAGCTATCCTGTCTCATTATGAAAATAGAGATTAAGAAAAAATAATGTATATTACCTCCCACTACCTACAGACAGAGATTTTTGAGATTCTCTTTTGGGAAATGTAGATATTTCTTATATCTACGACTGAATATTAACTAATTATAACACATTTTAAAATATCACAGACTATATCAGAGCTTCAAATTTACTTGGTTGAACTTTGTTTGTTAACAGTATATATTGCAAAACGATCACCACAGTAAGTCTAGTCAACATCCCTATGAAGGGCTTTTTATCACTGATAAATTCTGAAAAGGCATTTTAATCCCCAGCATTTTTACATGAAGATACTTACTGCACTTGGCAAATTGAGTTTTAAATATGGTGGATTTAAGAATAAATAAATAAATAAATAAATAAATAAATAAATAAATAAGAAAGGAAAAATACACACAAAAAAATGTGGTGGATTTATTAGTCAGGGCTACTCAGGTTGCAAGTGACAGACACCAAAATCAAAGTAACTCTTGTAAAAACAGGGATTTAAGGTGTGGATACTAGTAGATGCCAGAACAGGACAGCTCCAGGCACCTTGGCCCAGAAACACGGATGTGATGCCTTTTGCCAAGATGAGTATTCTAGTCTCTGCTTTCCCTCAGAGTAGTAGCCTCATTCCCTCAGACTTATCTCTATGGCTGGGAATGTGGCCAACGGAACCTTAGGAACACACTCTTACAATCCACATCCTGTCAAAGACAAAAACCAAACAAATAAGCAAGTTGGTTTTATTTAAACTATTGCAACAGGGAGAGCTCCTCCGATCTGAAGACCACTGTTTCTCAGCAGGTAGTTTTATCTGGAGACTTTCATTATAGGGAGAAGTAGACAGCTTCTAGGTGGGGTGATTTTATAACTGGAATTGTTTTTTGTAATCAGGGAGTTCTCAGTCAGTCAGCTGAACAGGAAATGTTTGTGTCTGGCTAGTTTCAGGGGGACAGACAGTTCAGATAATCATTTATGAGACACTGCATGGAATATGGAGAGTCTGTGTCTGGCTTTGCCATAGGTAGACAAAGGGGTCATCTGTGAGTCTTATCTAAGTCACATGATGAAGAGTCATTCTTTGTAATAAGCTGGAACGTGAAAAGCTGGGGAGAATTTCTTAACCATCTCAGTTTTCCAAGAACACAGGGCTTAGGCAAAGTTCAACATTGTTAAGACAAAGGAGAAATAAATTTCTCCACCAGCTGCAAGAAACACATCTCTGAGAAGAGCCTCCGGTGCTTGGTCACATGCTCATCTGCTTATCTGTGTTTCAGTCTTTGTGGTCCAATGGGGCGGAGGTAGTGTGAATAATTCAGCCTGGATTATGCCCACTTCTATTGTCAGAGTGATGGAGATGATGAAGAGAAGGGGTACAGGGCAGTTAAAGAAAATATTCCACAGTGGGCAAACTGTCACAATTTAATTCCAATGGAAATAAATTTGAGAACTTTTCCTTAAAGCAGAAGACACAAACCTTTGCTCAAAATTAAACCATGGCACAGTAATAATGATACTACCGTAATAAATTACCATGCATCCTTTTCTAGACCTTTAAACAGTCCAAGGAGTCCACATGATATCCCATGTTTCCTCAGAAAAATTGCCTTTCCTACTTTCCAATCTTAACGCTATAAAATTGAAACAGCAACTGTTAAGATGTTTTAGCAATATTGCAAATTATGCATTCTTTTTTTTTGCAATTTGTTTTCAAGGTACTTGCCACTTTCCCATTCTACCTCAAGGTCATCTTTGGCTTAACGTGGGCTGGTGGTCACAGAAATCCCTGTTCCCACCACCTAAGCGCTTTAAGGCCTCAGGTATATGAAACAATATGGTGAGAAGAGCCCATTATAATCAGGTTCCAGGGAAATTTGATTCCTTGGACCAGCTGGCGCCCAAAGACGCAAATATGGATTGGAGGTCTTAGAGTCTATGGAACACTTAAGAGTTTTGAAACTCCTTACACCTGAAACCAATAGGATATTGTATGTCAATTATACATCAATTAACAAAAAAAATTTTGAAACTCCTCACCTTTCCATTTCACTGGCACAGCTGCAGATAAGGAAACAGAGTCCAGAAACCCCATCCTGTGAAGGATCAGGATTCCAACTTGTAGTTGGTGAGATTTAATTTAATCACATGTTATTTAATCAGGCTGCTTTTGGTGAAATCTTTGTGGTTTCCTTTTTTGTTTTTTGTCTTTTGTTTTTTGCCATTAATATTGTAATCCAGATATCACCTAAGGCCTAGGGGCTTCAGTGCACTTAGAGGTTTTGGTAAACTTGGCTCCAATACCAGGGTCTGGGGTAATTCAAAGACAATTCTACACTTTTAGTAGTTGAATTCCTCATAGGCGTCTCTGTCTCTGTTCCTGCCCCAGATCATACCTAGATATGAAGCTGCATCCCTCTTGCAGGTGCCCAGTGGAAATCTCATCACACCAACCATCCCATGATTTTCTTGAAGCTTTATGGGCCGCAGTGGAAGGCGATCACATTGTAGACGACATGACAACGCTTTCTCTCTCTCTGGCAATCAGTGACTTCCCTTACTTCCTCTCAGATCAAGACCCCTCTGTTCCTTCCAAAACTCCAAGTCCTTACACATCACTTTGTGAAACTCTCTGGAAAGTGAGGTATAGTAAATGCCCGCCCCCCACCCCCACACCCGTGTATCCTCATACATAATGTTTATTTCAAAGCCTACCCACACCTATCTGAATTCCTCAACTCTTTAGCATTTGGGGCATAACATTTCCTGTCACTACATCAACACCGGGAGACATCTTTTGGGTTGTCTTTCTAGCTCATGATGACAGTCCTCAGAAACTGGGTGTTAGTGCCCTGTATTCCCAGCTCTGCTGGACCCATTAGGGTCTCTTACATAGGATTTTTATATTGGAACTAAAGGTCTTCAGTTTTTATCCCTGTGTAGGGCTGGGCTTGAAGCATGTTCATTCTTGGCTGAGGGACAGCCAGTCTACGGAGAGAGAAATCTGGTTTACAGAGAAAGAAGCATATTAAGATACTTTTGGCTGTAGGTAATGAAAACCTCATCTCAAGAGGTTTCATACTTGCCTGAGTATGTCTGTAATGCTCTCTTTGTTGGTCGTCCTTATTTCTCTAGTCTATGCTGATGGGTCTCTATGTTAATGCCCACTGTGTGACAGGTATGACAGGTGTCCAGTGTAGGTGTCTTCAGAGAACCCCTCTGGGTCTCCTACTCCACAATTCCCCAATGAGGGAGATCCCAGCTCCAGCTTGACCATTTATTCTCAACTCCTGCCTCTTGTTGCAGGGTCCCCTCTCCTAGCCAGCAGCCTTCTTGGGTGGGGTCGGGTGACAGAGTCCAAGTTCAGCCACCTATTGTAATGTACAGTGGATCCAGGGGAAATATATATTCCCATGTCCCATCAGACTGCTTTCCTCTCTCAGTCTTTTCTTATTAGCCAGCTCACTTCAGTTCTCTTCTCCTTTGTTCACATCTGTTCCTCCTTTGTCAAAGGGGGAAATTGGCAAGCACACTGCCTCAGCAGATGGCCAACTAAAACATAGAACACAGGTCTCTCCTCCTTGCACGCATCTCTCTCCAGTTTTTCAGAGCCTCCCTTTTCACTTGTATTCCTCCCACCCGTCTCCTATGTGGAGGAGGAAATCTCTTCTCACCATGAAGTAATTCTGCACTCCCCACAAAGCAAATTACCATCTTCCTTTCACTCCTCCCATTTCTACAGAGACTAGAGGGCAGCTGGAGTGGGGAGGAGGCTGGAAATCCTCGGCTGTTTCTCCCTACTTTCTTGGGGCAGTCGGCTGGCTGCAATTACTGGCAATTTTCCAAAGGGTGTGGGTTAGTTAGCACTTTTTTGTTCTCACCTATGGGTTCCAACCACCAATTCTGGGACAAATGGGGAAAATCTCACGCAATATCCCATTAGAGCAACAACAATAATAATCATCTCTAACATTTCTTGAGTTATTGCTGCATATCAGGCTACGTACATTTTCTATTAACTGTTTGATTTAATGGTCACATTGATCCATGAGGTAGGTCCTATTACTTCCCCCATTTTCAGATGAGGAAGCTGAAGCCTATCGACTATTAAACCACTTGCTGAAAGTCACTCAGATAAGGCCTGGTGGGACTGGTGGTTTTGAAAGCCAGATTGAAGGGCTGCAGAGCCGGAAACCATCTTCTATACTCCCTTTCCCGTATACACACGGGAAGCATTTTTGCCCATTGTTTTTTAAGGATATATTCCTTGAAGTAGAATTACTGTCACAGCCTATGCACTCTTTTCCTAAAATGCTTTCTAGAAAGACTGAACCAGATCATAATGTCCCTTACACCTTAGTTAGTACCAAGTATTGCAATTTGTTTTCTTTTCCCCCCCAATAAGGTATGAAAAATGGAATTTCATTATTGTTTTAACTAGCATTTAAGAAAATTCCAAGTGAGGTTGAATATGGTATGTTTGCTATTTGTATTTATTCTTTTTTTTCCCCCTTCTTCCGCCTCCCCCCGCCGCTCCGGTTCAAGCTGTTGTTTCTCAGTCTAATTGTGTAGGACACAGCTCCCTGGCCGATGCTGGTATTATGAGCTTTGCGCTCCCCCTGGCTGAGGCAGTCGGTTGCCAGTCGTCCGTCGGCCTCACAGCAGCTCATGGGAGCTCTCACCGGCTGCTGGCTGCTCACAATGGCTGCCGGCCACTCATGCTGGTCACCGGCCGCTCACGGCAGCACATGGTAGCCCATGGCAGCCCGCGGCAGCCCTCGGCCACCTCCGGCTGCTCACCGCAGCCCAGCTCCAGGGAGAGCTGTTGTTCACAATCTGAGCTGTAGAGGGAGCAGCTCACTGGCCCATGTAGGAATGGAACAGGCGACCTTGAGGTTTAGGAGCAGGGCGCTCCAACCACCGGAGCCACCGGGCTGGCCCTGTATTTATTCTTTAGTGAACTTTGTCTTCCAACCTTTGGTCCATTTTTTTCTGATTGACTTTTGACAACTAAGCATATATCAAGAATGTTACCTCTTTGATGCCACGTATATTAAAAATATTTCTTCCCAAGTTGTCAAATAAACTTTTTATTGTGATAAAATAAACAACATAAAATTTACCATTTTAACCATTTTAAGTGTATAATTGAATGGCATTAAGTATATTCACAATGTTGTCCAAACACACCATTTTCCATGTCCAGAACTTTTTCAGCATCCCAAAGAGAAACTTTGTACCCATTAAAAAATAACTCTGGATTCACCCCTTCCCACAGTTCATGTTAACCTTTATTCTATGTTCTATGAATTTGCTTATTCTGGATATCTCATATATGTTGAATCATACAATAGTTATCCTTTTGTGTCTGACTTATTGCACTTAGCATAACGTTTTCAAGGTTTATTCATATTGTACAATGTATCATAATTTTATCCCTTTTTTATGGCTAAGCAATATTGCATTGTATGTATATATCACATTTTATTTGTACATTCATCTGTTGACACTTGGCTTGTTTCCCCATTTTGGCTTTTGGGAATAATGCTGCTATGAACATTTGTGTACAAGTATCCATTTGAGTCCTTGTTTTCAATTCCTTTAGGTATATACTACCTAGGTGTGGAATTGCTGGATTACATGGTAAGTCTATGCTTAACTTTTTCAGGGCAAAGTATAATTTTTAAAAAGATAAAAATATACAAATATGTATAATGAGGACATGTAAGTGATTTATTTAACTCATTAATGAGGGGACTAGCAGCATAGTAAAGCTACTTCAATGTAGAACTCAAGAGACTGAAGTGAATGAGAATGCTGAAATTAGATTGCTAAATCAAATATAAAACTTATTATTGTTCTATAGGGCAATAAAAGCATAACCTTTGGGAATATCTTTTCTACCAGGTGGAAATCATTTGCATCCCTTCTATACAAAAACCATTTGCAACTTATCAGTCTATTATAAATTAACATCTAATTTTACAGAGTCTGGGCCCTTAATCAATAGAAAATGGCAAGTCAAGCAAAGCTACATTTTTCTAAGAAATATAAGTCCCTTAGGTGGGCTTGTTAGACAATGTTTTATTATGGTATTAAAAGAGCAGGCAGTAATTTTTTTGCCTTATCTCTACATTTTGGGTAATTTTTCTTAACTTTGTATGTATTGTCTTTCATTTACTTTATGGTCCTTTTTGCATTCATTTTTCTATCTTTGCTTTTGCTCCTTTTGTTTTTGGTGTTATGCTTACAAAAGTTCACTCTGTGTTTGTTCATATAAATACATATGAATATGTATATGTTCAACTTTATTTTCCGGTAATTAAATGGTTTTATTTTGAAATTTAATGGTAAACGTTTAAATATTGACTTATTAGGAATATATTCTTGCATATGGTTTGAGGTAGGGATCCAAAGTTTTCTTCCCAAGTGGTTAGTTAATGTCCCAACATCACAGCTTCTCCTACTAGTCTGAAAAGCCATGTATCATATACTAAATTCTCATGCTTGGGTTTGTTTCTAGACTTTTATCTCTGTTTGTCTTTGTCTTTTCTGGCACCAGTATGACAGTTGTAATTATTGTGGCTTCATTACACTGTAATCCCTCTTGCAGGTCTGATAGGATGGCTCTGCGACTAGCAACCACAACTTTATTCATGATAGCTACTCCTCACAGAGGGAGAAGTTGGCCAGCCTTGCTTCACAAATGTGAGCAGCAACTCTCAAATGTTGCAGTGAAACTGTGTTGCGAGCTTTAGGAAATTCCATTGGAAATCCTAAAGGAAGACACTCACTAAGGAACCTGAAAGAACATGCTGAGTGGGGTGGAGATGGGGGAGGGGGAAGCTCATTCATGAACTTCCTCTTAATCATGTGGTTACACTTTCTGTTCAGTCTGGCACAGATTGTTCCCCCAACTTTGGAAGGGGATTTTACATGTAGAGAAGAAGCCCTAAGAAAGAACATTAGAGAGAAGCCCTAAGGGAGGCATTTTGGCACGCCACTGGCATTCTGAAGGACTGGAAGAGAACTTGTTTTTTCCTTTTTTCTTTTTCCCCTTTCTTCTGCCTCCCCCACCCCCCAACTCCAGTTCAAGCCATTGTTTCTCAGTCTAGTTGTGTGGGACACAGCTCCCTGGCCCATGCTGGTATTATGAGCCTTTAGCTCCCCCGGCTGAGGCAGTTGGTCGCCAGTCGTTGGTCGCCAGTCGTTGGTCGCCAGTCGGTCAGCCGCTCACAGCAGCTCTGTCTTAGCCGTAGAGGGTGCAGCTCACTGGCCCATGTGGGAATTGAACTAGCGACCTCGGTGTTAGGAGCATGGCACTCCAACCACCTGAGCCACCAGGCCGGCCCAGGAAGAGATCTTTTAGTGCAGGTGAGGCCTTCATGGGCCTCTGGATCCCATCTCACTTAGGAGTAAGATGGACATGCCAAAGATGAATGTGCTACTTCTTCCTGACTACTCACAATATGTGCTAATACTATTGGAATAAAGAAAGCGATCCTAAGCCCTGCTCACTTGTCCTGGCTGTTCAACCCAGTAAGGATATTCAGCTGGAAACTTTAGGGTCACTTCTTTTTTCAAAAATAAACTTTTGTCTTTAGTGGAAATGGCACAAAATATATCCATATTTACTAGACTAAATAGTATTCTAAAGGGCCAGTAACCCAGTATTGAAAAATGATTTATTCACATTTCTACTCTCTGCTGAGTAAGTACATTTGACCCTCTGTATCCACGGGCTCTGCATCCATGGATTCAACCAACCCGGATCAAAAATATTTTTAAAAAAATGTATTCAAACAACTACTTGACTTAGAGCTAATATGTCCCGGAAAAACACGCTTAAAATAAATAAAAGTTAAAAAAAAATGTTACATGTTGCTGACGTGTACTATGTAGTTAGGCCTACGACGGTTGACTCTGTACTGAACATGTACAGCCTTTTTTCTTGTCATTATTCCCTAAATAATACAGTATAACAACTATTTACATAGCATTTACATTGTATTAGGTATTACAAGTAATCTAGGGATGATTTAAAGTATACTGGCGCATGTGCTGTAGGTTATATGCAAATATTATGCCGTTTTATATGAGGGACTTATTTTCTATGGATTTAGGTATCTGCGGGGGTCCTGCAACTAATCCCCCTTGGATACCAAACGAAGACTGCACTCATTCTTTCAAAGCATTTCAAAAATACGTAAAG
This sequence comes from Rhinolophus sinicus, assembly GCF_036562045.2. Taxonomy (NCBI): domain Eukaryota; kingdom Metazoa; phylum Chordata; class Mammalia; order Chiroptera; family Rhinolophidae; genus Rhinolophus; species Rhinolophus sinicus. The sequence goes on from NC_133759.1 coordinate 76,097,781, forward strand.
TTTATTTTTATCATGCTTTTTGTTTCAAAATATCTTCCTAGTGAAAGCTTCTTTTGGTCACCTTTTTCAGGCTTGCCTTTGTCTTGCCTGGAAGAGAAACTGTGACGCTTTCAGTGAGCTCACATCACTTCTCTTGTTTCAGCCTGCTGCTGGTTGCCTTTTGCCATAGGGAGGGATTCCTGTGCTATTGCCAGGAAAACATGTTAGTCACTCTCCTCTGAGTTAGGGCTTGCACGGCTGGCATTCAAGTGTCAAACTGTAACGGCCTGTGATATATTTAGATTTTTAACTCATATTGCATTTGAACATTAACTACATGTCAACAAGAAAATAAATAGTCCCCCTTTGGTGATGAAGCAATGGATGGGCAGAATGCCACATGCACTTGTTCATAGTAACACTGTTCATAGTAACACTGTTCATAGTAACACTGTTCATAGTAACACTGATTCTTCATCCAATTAGAACTATTCATGCTCCAAATTCCTCTTTAAACAGGAAAAGTGAATTATTATCAGAAGGCACAGGGCCTTTTAAAATCATTGTTTTTGGGTCTTAGAGCAGAAGCAAAATGCATTCTGTCCTGAGATAAATGAGCTGTTTTCAGCTGAAGGGAAACTAGCACAGGATACACCGAGTTCTGATGAATTTGATAGTTAAAACAAAAGATGGTAAAGAAAGCTTTGTAATTTGTAGAAACGAAATGGCAACTGCTGCTCTGGCAGGATAGCTCCCTGGGGGTCGCAGTGGGGGGGGGGGGTCCCCTGTACACTCTGGAATAGGACAAGCCAGAAAGAGCTGGGCTGAGCAGGTCAGAGTCATGTTTCTGCTCTCAACAGACCAGAGCAACAGTAGGGACTTTGGGAGTAGAGTTTGAATATCCGTTGCTAGAGGTAGAAGGCTGAGTATGGGCTCTTTGAAGAGAGGGTGGGGCTGATGGATAAGGAGGTTGTGAGTCAGGCCAGGAAAATTTTTGGTGATCAAGGGACTTAGATGAAGGAGTTAAATATTCATGATCATATCAGCTTATGTGGCTTGGACAAATCTGTGCGAAGTTCATCCAGCATTTTAACATTATAAAGAACGAAAGGGCTGGGACTGATAATGATACTGCAGGCCACATGTATCAGGGTCATCAGCCCGAATAACAGCAAAAAGCAGGGCTTTGGAGGACCTGTGAACGAGATCATAGTGCTACCACATAAGTCTATACTTTGATAGAGGAAGGACCCTAGGATTTAGGCAATTTGGAGTTAGAAGTGAACTATAATGGTAGTTTTTATATCAGAAGAGCATTACGATTAGAAAAATGCTTGAGGGGAAAAAACAGGAGTCTAAATTGTGTTCTACTACTCCTTAATCAGTATTTCTTATATTTATACTTCTATTTGTGATTAAACAAAGTTAAACAGGTTTTCTACAGGACTTCTCAGAGCCTTTAAAATGGTAATATTAACCTATTAATATCTCGTGGCATACTGTCCTGGGGAACACAGTTTGGGAAAGAACGGTTTAACCTAATGTTAAAAAAGGCACAACCAAATTCAACTGTCATATATAATGCAAACACTGAAAGGAAGGAAAGTATTCCAATATGTCAACAGTGTGTGGCTCTAATTGAATTATTTCCTTTCCTCTTTTGTGTTTCCCATATTTACTTTAATGAGCCTCTACAAGGAACATGAATTTAAAGAAAGCAGCGGTGTAGTTGTAGGAGACCCATGCTGAAGTCAGAGTTTTAAAAGCCATGTGAACTTCAACAGTTTCTTTAATCTCCTCAGGCCTCAGTTTTCTCACCTATGAAATTGGAAAATAACACCTACTTAATGGGTTTGCTATGAAGATTACATGAATTATGATATCCAAATCACTCAGCACAATGTCTGGAACACAGCGTAGGAGCTAGAGACCAGATAACTACCATTATCATTGAGCTATAAGAGTTTCAGAGTATAAGAAAGGAGTGCTGGTTTGACCATGGGCACTGGTCCCCTCACTGTTGTATCAGGGAGGTCAGAAAACACCATTATCTTGAGTTTGTAGCTTCATCCTAAAGCAAAGAATTACAGAAGCTACACCAGAGTGTAGGACAGGATTCCATTAGGACACATGGCAGGGATGATTATGAATTCCCAACTGACTGAGAACCTTTTGTCTCATGGCGGGCAGCCTATGAATACTATATCTTTAAAACAAACAAACACACGCACAAGGATACAGACACAGACACACACACACACACCTTCCTGATTGCTTGGAGCTAAATTAATCATTGTACCAGAGAAAGGCATTTGACCATTTCCTTCTTCTAAAATACTCAAGATACTCTGCCAAATGAAAAGAACTTGTGCTACAACCATGGTGCTTGCAACATTATTCTGGCAACTTCATTGCTTCACAATTGTGATTCTTGGAAACTTGTCATTAAGATTCTTCAGAATTCTTAAATAACTTTTTCTGACTTCATTTATTTAAATATCCCAGAATAGCCTCTTGAGCTATAAGTTTGATGATCCAGGAAACTATTTATAGCAGATGAGTACTCTCTGTGACTGATGTTAGTTATGTTTTATTTTGAGAAGGACAAATCCTTAAAAAGATTGATAGGGTTGATGGTATTTTAAACTGAAAGCAGTGCCAAGGCAAATAAGGCAAGTAGATATGAAATTGGAACATAAGGAGATATGGGTGTGCTTTTTGCCAGTTTAGCTAAAGGCTGGGGAAACCTCCCACAAGAACGAAGGCAGAGACAGAGCCTGTAGCCCAGACATAATGATCTTTTAGGAGGATTAGACCAGGGCAGCCTGGCCTGTTTGCCCAGTGCTTAATAACCCAGAGCAGACAGTTGGAGACAGGACTATCATAATTGAGGCAAATACTGTCCTTGGTGTTACCAGTATCTCCCTACGTAGGAGAAAAACAGGAGATGAAGTAAGGTCAAGGTCAACTTTTTTTTTAACTTTTTGTCCTGGAGGCCCTTAAAAAATAGAATCACAAAATATGTAGAACAAGAAATCACAGCAAATTACTGGAAGTTGTAGATTTGGATTCCCCTTCTCCTGGAATCTCATTAAGCAATTTATCAGAAAGGCTTATTACATGGAATTGCTTCCTCAGCTCCTGGAACACTTTGTGACTCTCAATAAGCCCCAGCTGTCCCAGGTACCCGTGCAAGTGAGAGGCCCTTAAATTAAGATTCATCAGCTTCATGAAATCCTACCACTTACTGGCTGGTCTTAACAAACCTGGGTAGCATATCATCTGTGTCCCTTGCAGGTCAGGTGTCAGGACAGGTGCTTGGAATATACTGGAGATTAAAAAGCTTAAATCCTGTAAGGCCCTCAGTCTGATCTAAAGACACGAGTGGTTTAGAGAACAGTGCGACAAGGCTAAAGTGAAAAAAAAAACAAGGCGGTGGGACTGTGAGTGGATTCCTTCCCTCCGCCGGAGAGGGCGCCGTCTTTGGCTATGACACAGCTCGACTGAAGGTCCTACTCGGGGCCGGCCTCCAACGGCGGCCTTCTACTCTACCGGCCAACCGACTCCCAGGAGAGTACAGCTGAGGGCCTTCTGGACTTTGAAGATTAGCTCGCGCTCCCCTGTTGGGGGCCCAACGCAAGCTTGGGCGCACGAGATTGCCCCACCGGAAGTTTCTTTGGAGATAAAGAAAAACAGCGGAAGTAGACCAATGGCGCTTCCTCAGTCTTTTGCCTCCAGCCAGCTCTCCTTTCTTTTGGAAGGGGAGGTGCTCCACTGCTCTTTGCTGCGGTGGAAAGCCGCTGCGGCGGACTCTGTGCGCAGGCTCAGCGTGCCAGCTCCGCCTCCGAACCATCTTTCCACCGCCCTGTCCCTTCCCAGGTTCTCGAGCCAGGACGTGACGTACGCTTGTACGTAATTGGAGGCGGGACCTCAAAAGGAAAAGCGCCTGAGCCCAGATCTCGCGAGAACGTTCCTTTCCTTCGCAGTTCTCGCTCTGCAGTTTTACTCTCGTCGCAACGAGATCTTTCGAGATCTTCTCCGCCCCCGCTACCGGCGTTCTCTCTGCGGCCGCTGAGCCGGAGCCGGCCTGAGCAGCGCGCTCCGCTGCGGCCCCATTTGCGAGGACCTAGGTGCTCGCGTGGGCACCCGCCCGTTCCCCAGTAGCCGGTTCCCCGGCCCACGCGGCCCCCTTTCAGCGCGCCAGCCCCGCCGGGGTCCGTGTTTCTGTCTCGCCGGCTGGACCCGGGTTCGAGCCCGAGCTGTATCTGGCGCCATGTCGGTGGTGGGCATAGACCTGGGCTTCCAGAGCTGCTACGTTGCTGTGGCACGCGCCGGCGGCATCGAGACCATAGCTAATGAGTACAGCGACCGCTGCACGCCGTGAGTGTGGGCCAGGCCGACCTCGTGCACGGGTGTTGGGGGGTGGAAGTGGGGAGGTAGCAGTTGCTGGGGTTTGCGACCCTCGCGGCTGGGAAACGCTTGTTGAGTGTTCTCCGTTCCGAGCCGAATACCTGGTGGGTACGGGACCCTTGCTGGGTGCTAGGTTACTAGTGGCCGCGACCCTCCGTGTGGATCTGCGCCAGGGGCGAGGCCTTTTCCCAGTGGCCCGCCGACTGAGCAAAGACTTAGTGGGTACTCGGACCACGGGAAGGTATGAGTAGGAGGTGGAGGGAAGGCAGGCCTGGGATGTAGGATGGACAGTGGTCCTTTCAGCGGGCAGGCCCAGGGGGTACTGACGTTTCTTCAGCCCTACACAGAGTTCAGAGCTTTGCATACAGCAGGTGCTTAATAAAAGTTGAACAAGTTCTGGCGTCTGCCGGCAGCAAGACAGTCGAGCGGCCGCAGTCCCACGTGAGTGGGGGCGGGGCGGCGCCCGGAAGAGAGGAAGCCCCAGAACCGGAGGGTCAGGCTCCTGTGAACCAGGGATCTCGGGATTGAGATGGGACTGACAAATGTCAGAAAAGGACTTAATAAAATCGATGCCTTTTTGATACCTTTGCATTCACTTTGTTTTTTCACATCGTTTCAGTATATTGAACTATATTGGGTTCATTTTCTGCCATTCTGTGCGCTTTCACTTTCACAGTAGTACGTTCCAACCAATTGTTAATGAGTGACTCGGGTTCACTTTGACTTCTAGAATCTATAGTAAGTTTTGGCACCACAATAGATAGACATAACTCTAGAAAATCACGACTCACCCAGGTCTTTCCTTGGTTAAAGAGTCTACTTTTTGAGTACGTAGAGATATCTTTCAGTCCATTGCCTTCCTCTTGGACAAAATCTTTTAAGAAGCTTCGTATTTGTTAGGTTATTAGTGTGGCGGTTCACGTGCGTCTCTTATAAGGCACGTTTTTCACATTAACTTACCACGCTTCTTAAGAAGATTGGCCGGTCTACTAGCCTGAGGTTTGCTGCCCAGGTGGCACACATTTCCCTTCCACTTGTCAAATTTCTGCCCTTTATTTTAGACCTAACCCAGGTGCTTCCCCTGAAAACTCATGGCAAACTGAAGTTTGATGTCCCTTTCTGCATTTTGTTTATAATTTTTAACAACTTTAAGATACAACTTAAAATGTACAGTTCGATTGTTTTTGTGTAGTCACAAAATTGTGCAACAATTAGCACAATTTTAAAAACATTTTCATCACCCCCCAAAAAGAAAACCTATGCCCCACTCTCTCCTATTTTTATAGCTTTTAACAATGGGTATTATGTCCTAATTTGTATTTACAGGGAAGTATTGTATACTGAAGTTTTTTAAAGCATTAAAGTTTGTTTTTAAGTATTTAAACATTAATTTCCTATTTGATAATTGTCTTTCTCTCTGGATTTCATCTGTAAAGATAGTCTCCAAGGAATTAAAAAGGCTAGAGTGCTGAGTTAGGCATGTAACATCTTGGTCCTTTATTGCCTAAAATTGAACCCATCCTTTTGCTCCGTAAGGAAGAGAATCCCAAATATTGGAACCCTGTCCTTTCTTTTAGACTGTTATCTTACACTCTAATGCTTTTTAGACAAATAGCAGTTATAACAGTTTTACCATAAATTCCATTATTTAAAACTGAGTTATTTTAGAAGAAAAGAATTTAATCTTCCCAGATTGCAGTTAAATTTGCCTCAAAGACTAAATGATGGGTGACCAAATACACCAGGTAATTGTGATAAGGAAATCCCTTTAAATACTTCAAATAGTTTTCCTTGGATGTGCTATATTTTCCTTTATGTTTCCCAGGAATGTACAGGGATGCCATACACCCAAGTAATTTTTGAACTGATTTTGGTTAGCTTAGATTTTGGAGTCTCTGGTTAAGTGGAACATGGGAACAGAAAGGTTGATCTTTGCAGTGGTTCTGGGAAAATGGTTTTATACCTCAGAGGTCCATAGACTGATGTAGGTTTGTTTTAGTGTGAGAGTGGAAATGAGATGCAGATTGCAAAAGGCTGGTGATGATGGAAGTGTACCTCCTTTCAAATTGGGGTAACAGGATTTGGGTTCAGTTTTTGAGGAGCCAGCTAAGTCTTAGAAGAGACCCTTGCTTTTCCATCAAATTTAGGTTTCCTTCATTTTAGCAAATACTGAGTGTCTCCAAAATGCCAGTCATTGTGCTAACCCCTGGAGGTGCTCTGATGAACAAATAAACAAGATTGTGCCATCATGGACATGGCTAGTGGAAAAAGTCAGATGCTAAACAAATATATACATAATTACTGACTGGTAAATGTCCAGATGGGAAAGTACAGGTTACGATGATGGGGACATAATTTAGATTTGATAACGGGGTGGAGGTGGAAGGTGCCATTAAAGAAGTGCCATTTAAGTTGGTACCTGGCGGATGAGTAGGAATTTACCATGGAGGTTATGGTGGGTCTGAGGAAGAGCTGTTACAGGCAGAAAGAGCAGCAAGTGAGGAAGACCTGAGGCAAGAAGAGCTTGGCACACTTGGCATACTTACAGGATCATATTCACTCTTGAGCCACTTGAGAGAATGTGTGAGAAATCTGGAGAGGAGTTAGGCAGACCAGATTATGGCAAAGCTTTGTAAATCTTGTTAAGGATTTTTATCTAGGTGCAGTGAGGTGATCCAACTTGTATTTTTAAAATGTGATTAACTTTTTATGGCAAATGGATTTGAGAAGGGCAAGAAGCAAGATGATAACTTAGTAGGCTATTGCAATGTTTAGTCCACGAGGGAGTTGACATTGCTCTCCACCAGAGTGGTAGCATGGGGGAGAAGGGTGGGCAACTTTGAGATAAACTTTGGAGTTCTAAATAAGGATTGTCCATGTTGATGTTTTTTGACTGTAGGCTTTGGAATAAGGTGGGAGCCTATTTTTATATTTAGTTGAATTGTTACAGTAGAAAGGGTACAAACATAAAGCTTCTCTTGCAATAAAAACGTTATTGGGCTGCCAAACATTAGAGAAGTTAATTGAGCCATACTTTCCAAAATGAGCAACTTATGGGGTAGAAATGAGTTACTTACGAAAATCTGTGTGTGAATTGATTATCATTTTCATGGACTTAGTTCCTAATAATAGGAATTTGAGGAGATGACTATTAATAACTGCCCTTGAGAAGGCAAAAGCTGAAAGTATGTATAGTTTCTGGTTAACAGCAGATTAACATCTGATACTTTATTTGTACACGAAAATTATTCTTCTGTGTAGTGAATGTCTTTACATATGTAGATCTAGGCGAAACAGGATGACTTAGATCTTTTAGATTCAAAGAAAAGGAAAGTTGATTTGTTAACAAAAGCTTCATGTTTCTAATTGCAAAGGTTATGAAAGTAGTTTCTTAGAATCGTTTAAGAACTGAAATACAACCTTATCTACAAAATTGGTATAATGTACACGAACTTTGTCATTAGGTTCTAAATTGTTTCTTAAAACACTTTTTTCTTACAAAATACTTGTTTCTTGTAACAATAAAAACACTATAAAGTGCTGAAGTAAAATTAAGTTAACGCTCCCTCTAATTACTTGCTATGTATCCTTGTTTATCTTTATTTCTACAAATATATGTAGGGTGTGTGTGTGTTTAAACAAATATGATCATACTATATTTTGTAACTTTTTTTTGTTGTATTTTAGACATCTTTCAGAGTCAGTAAATACAAATCTACCTTCTTAAATATGTATATTCCATATTATGGCTGTCTCTTAATTTGTCCATTATATGATTGTAACATGTTTTCTTCATTCAGGTTATTTCTAATATTTTGCTATTACCTATAGTTCTTCAACAAATAGTCTTTTATATTTATGTTTACATGTTAATACTTTTATTTTTGTTGGATAGATTTCCAAATGTGAAATTGCTAGGGCAAAAGATATATGTGCTTAGAGTTTCAGTAAATATTGCCAGAATACTTGACAAAAATTCAAGGGATTAATTTAACCAGGAACATAAGTGATTTCTCTACCTCACTGGGGGTTGTGAGGATTATAATGAGTTAAAATGTTTAGAATAATGTCTTACATACAGTAAATGCTGCCTAAGTATTTGCTAATATTGCTGTTATTACCTTTTTGTAGTTTTATTAATCCTCTTTACCAATGGATTATATATTGGGACAGTAAAATGAAATCTATAGAAGTTTGCCTTTAGGGTTCATCAAATATGTGGCTTTTAATGTGCAGATATTGACTCAGGAATTTGCTGTACTTCAGGAACAATATCTCATAAGAATGAGTTATTTGGTCTGTTTGATATCAACTTTTTTGGGTACTTTATAGTTTGGGGCTAACGCAGTAACCAGAGGACACTTTGATTAATATAATAACCATTTCCATGCCAGTTTTGCTTACGTCTCTTATTTGATAGTCTAAATACTGTTGTCAGTTCTCTGAAAGGTAATTTTCTTATGTTGTTCAAGAAAGTGAATTAAGAGCAACAGTTGTCCTAATATCCTGAGAGCAGTTCACACACAAACATGAAACTACCTTTTAAGGATCTGTGCCGATAGCAGCTGTTTCTAATATCCTATCAGAATGTGCATAAATATTTGGTCAGTAGTATTTCTTAGCCAGGACAGGGAAAGCAGTGCTATTCTCTGGCTTAAAAAGATTGTTTCTAGGACTTAAAGATTAGAACAGTCTTGAACTTGATTTGAACTAATTTATAATAATGTCAACCAATAATTTGGAATGGAGGAAAAGTAATGGCAGTTAAACAGCAAGTGTCTGCGTACTTAGGTTTTTTTTTTAGCAGCATTAACTTGGCTTTGTGTGTAGTATAGAGGAAGAAATGTAATCATTCTAGTTGGAAATATGGACGACATAAAGCAACAGTGAAAGGTTATCTAAGTACAGACTTAAAATACCGAGTTCAGAGGAGAGGTTACATCAGTGGGGCATGGAGTGATGAGAAAAGGCAGCAGTGAGACTTGAGCAAATAGGATTAGAGTACATGGAGGAAAGGATTTGGGACAGTCCTAGGGGAGGTGTAGAAGTTGGAATAAATCTAAACGGCTTGGTTTGCAGTATTAAAATATGTATGTATGGGATTTGGAGTCCTGAGTTTGAATCTTGGACTTTACTAATTATGTTTCTGGGCACATTCATTCGACTTGAATCAAGTTATAAAACTGGATCAATAATAGTTGTTTCTCAGTATTTGGGAGGATCGAGTGTAGAACGCGTATCACACTGCCTGGTGTATGCATAGTGAAAGCTGTAAATGAAAGGGATTGGATGTGGGCGGTGTGCAGATTTGGGAAGTTCCTGGTGAATGGGCAGTAGTAGATATGTTGCCTTTAGATACCTTGTTAAGCTTGTTCCATGTCAAAATTCTGACGGAATAATCCAGCTATTGAATACTTTTCAGAGGATATGTTGAGGAGAAGCAAACTGAATGGAATTTTTTATCTTTTTAGGACATATTTACAGGCATACCTCAGATATATTGTGGGTTCAATTCAAGACCACCCGCTCTAAAGCGAGTCAGTCTTTTTGCTAGTGGAGGGTCTTGCCTGCAGTTTGTATAAAACACGACATTTGTGAAGCGCAGTAAAGCAGAGTACAATAAAATAAAAGGAGGTATGCCTGTATTAGGATTGCACATACAAGTACTTAAATGCTAGTGGTGGCCGTCTATGGTGGGCGGGTGATAGTTGTGGAATTACAGATAATCTTTATTCATACCTTGTTTTCTAATTTTCTACAATGAGCTTGTACTAGAAAGCACTGAACTAGGTCTAGTGCTGGCACTAATACTCAGGTTAATCTTTTTGGGCTTTCTCCACATTTATATATTTGGTTTCTTTGTGTAAGCTTTTAGTTTGAAAAACGCTTTAATTTGTGCTGTTTGACATATTGACCATTAAATTGACCTTTTTTACTGGAAGTGGTATGACTGTTTCTCATGGGTAGATGATTTTAAGGTGGCTGACTGGATTTTAGTGGCAGTTTGAGGTGAAGCAGATCTTTCATAGCAAACTAGTTGGTTTATTTTTGTATGAAACTCAGACCAGGACTTCATTGGCACTATAGTAATAGCTAATATTTTGTTATTTGTTATATCCCAGTGTCTGATATAAGTGCTTTATAAATGGATCAACAAAAGTTAATCTTCTGAGCAACCATTTGAGGTAGGTGCTGTAATTTCCCTATTTTAGAGATGAGCAATTGAATTTCAGAGAGGTAAAGCAACAGAACGGACAGCTAGACAGGCAGAGAAGGGATTTAGACAGATCCCTGACTGATTCTAGAGCCTGAGCTCTTTTTACTGCATATGTGTTCAAATCAATCAAGTTGATGGCAAAGTGGAAAAGCTAAGGGTTTCTTTAGTGCAATAGTTTATTGTTATAGAACTTTTTAAAGAATGTGTGAATTACGTAGTGATATGAGATTAACAGTTTTCTATGATATGGTAAGAAAAGTGTGGACTTTCCCCATACTTTACAAGAGTTACATCTTGTGTAAGGTGTTACCGCTGTATTATGTGCAGGTTGAGGTTCCATTAGTGACATGTGACTGCTTTGTAAGAAGGTGGGAACTATTTGTAGTGTGTGTATGCATAGACCAAAAAAAGGATGAATAATTTGAACTGAGACACACTTTTATTTAGCTTTTCAAGATGTATGAAACACTTCCTATAACTGTTAAGAAGGCAGAGGTAGACTTTAAAAGAAAAAATGCTAGAACTGACTTCAAGGAAATTATTACTTAGAGCAGCTCTGCATGATAGAACATTCTGTGATGATGGAAATGTTCTGTATCTGCTTTACCCCAAATCCAAAAGTCAAGTCTACTAAGAAGTGGAAATGATTAATTTTTACTTGAGTGGGATTGGGAAGGCTTCACAGACAAAGTGGGTGATACACCATTTCCCCCCGAAAATAAGACCTAGCCAGACAATCAACTCTAATGTGTCCTTTGGAGCAAAAATTGATATAAGATCCGGTCTTATTTTGCTAGAATATAAGACTGGGTTTCATAATTAAACATAATATGATATATATAATATACCTGGCCTTATTTTATTAGAATATAAGACTGGGTCTAATATAATGTAATACAATATAACACTGGGTCTTATATTAGTTTTTGCTCCAAAAGACACATTAGACCTGATTGTCTGGGTAGGTCTTATTTTCCGGGAAACACAGTATCTGGAGAATGACTGATTCAGAAGGACCAGAGCATTTCAGGTAGCAGAAGTTCCATTAGGAGAGCAGGAAGATTGGAAGACTGTTTAACTTGGGTTACTATGTACATGAGATGCAGCTGGAAAATGGGGATGCAGTTAGAATGGTGAGAGACTTTTAGGTTCTACATTAATTTAGGTTCTACATTAAGGAATCGGGGCTTTGTTTGTTGGTAACTGGTTTTCTTTGGAAGGTAATTAGAAGCTCTTTTCTAGAGTTACTAAGGTAGAATAGGAAATTAACCCTACCACAGGGCATACAGGAAAGTTGGGAGCATTAATGATTTTTATTCTTAGAACTAGTAATTGTTTTGAGATGGACGTTTAAGAAAAGGGCTATAGGAAACAATGGAAGATATAAATAACATTGCTTTTCAGTTATGTTAGGATTGAGGTATTGGTGGGGGATACATCTTAGAAAATCAAATTGAGGGGTTTTTAGAAAGACGTAGTTTTACCAAGGGATAGGCTTAGGCTAGAGGGCCTTTTTAGACTGCAGTGAATGGAATGGGTAAGATTGCCTTGGGCAGTTTCCTAAAGGGAAGTATGGGCTGTGATAGAGATATTTAGGTGGTTCTCAGGAAATTAAAAAAGAAAAAACTTAATGATTGTTGTATTTATGGGAGGGGAGGGTGGAGCTTGAGGGGTATGCCCAGCATGTTCTAGGCCCACAGAGCTTAGGGTTTGGAGGAAATCTGATGAGGTCCCAGGCTAAACCATATTTATACAGGGCACAGCTGCCTGCAACTGCTCTGAGAGATTGGTTCACAGGCGTTCTTACCTCATTGGTTGGAAAGGATCACTAAGGTACAGAGGCCCAGCTTTCTGTCAGTTTGCATAGAGCTAATAAGTTTATTTAAGTAAAACAATTCTCAATCAATTAATAAGTCATCTAATATGTCAGATTTGGACCAAGGTAGTATGGCTCCAGAGCCCTATTTCTTACTCACTCTGCTGAATTGAAAGGACTAGAGGTCCAGGAGGATAGAGAGGGTCAAAGCCAGAATGTAAAGTATGGAGAAATGAAAGTAATGGAGACCCGGTGCCATTACTTTCAGATTGCATGATCCTGAGTAAATTTAATACGTTTATGGACTCAGTTTTCTTTTCTATAAAATGGGGATAAGGTGGGTTACTTATGAGGATTAAATGAGATAGTACACACAAGTAATCTGTGCAGTCATTATAATTAAAGTAGAAGGAAAAGAAGGCTTTACTAGCTTGTGGGGGAAATGGACTCTGGGAAGAGCTTTGTCTTTTTGTAGTTTTTGGTGGTGTGTGAGTTTGATGTTACTATACTTGAGAAAAGCAGCTACTGGAAAGGGAGGTGACAGATACGTGAGAGTAAAGGGAACACAGGGCAAGGTTCCAGAGGGATTAATTAGAATGAAAAACAGGGTGACGCACAGGGGCCATGATGGTAAAAGCATCAACTCTAATATAACTGACTTTTTAAGCTTAAGCACAGTGTTTTAAAGTAGTACCTTTTAGCAGGTTTCAGTTTTGATTTCTAAAATAAGCAGCAAATAGACCAAACCAGCAAGCAGTATATGAATTGATTTGGAGGAATGTATTTAGAAATAGGAATAAAGTTTTTTGTCAGAAATTCTCTGTCCTTGGAAGATAGTTCTAGAAAAACTACTTTTTACTTATAGACAATAGGATAAGAGTTGTTTTCAGGGTTTATAGACTGTTCTCTTGGTACAGTTATAAGATGTTTTAAAAAACAAAGAACATTATTTGATGAATTGATATGAGGGTCCATTATTTTATCTTGCTTGGGATTTTGAACATCAGACTTGCAGAATTAGAGGAGAGTGGAGATTGGCTAGTTCACCTCTGTAGTATTGTAGACAGATGGTCATCACATAAAACTTGTGCTTCAACATTCAAATGACCAGATTCCCATTATTCTAAGAGGCAGCCCATTCCATGAAGGTTAAAACTTAGACTTACTGGGTGAGTTAAAATACGTGGCTTTTTAGCGAAGATTCAGAAGTCCAGCCTGCTGTGGTTTTGGATGTAATGTTGCAATTAAGTTATATGCTTAAATGTTTATTTTATCTTCTAGGGCTTGCATTTCTTTTGGTCCTAAGAATCGTTCAATTGGAGCAGCAGCTAAAAGCCAGGTAGGTAGAGCTTTGTTTTTTCCTAAACTGGCTGATTTCTCTGGGTTGTCCATCCTTCCAGCCAGCAACGATTCGAGTGCCCGGTGTGTGCCTCGCACTGGTAAGCCTAGGCGTACAGGTGAGAGAGACAGACCTGATCCCTCTGTGTGTGCTCGAGTGATGAGCTCGGACAGTACCACCTGTTTCATGCACACTGCTAGGATGTGTTTTGCTCAGATCTTATTTAAGCAAGACTTGTTCCTGGACTTTTTAAAGGCTTCTTAAAGTCTGTCTTGTTGGGCCTTTCATCTTTCTCATCATATGAGGGTCAGCGTTGTCTCTAGATTTGATCTCGTTAATCATGGTTCTCAAGGAAGGAAATCATACTTGTAGAAGCACATCAGCTTACCTACCATTCGTTTACTTTGTAAACCAGGAACCTGACATATTTGCTGGTTTCTGAGTAACCAGAGCAGCAGAATTGCGAGCTCTATTATCCTGAGTGTCAGAGGTTGCTGTAAAATTAAGGAGTTGCATGTATGACCTTTTTTTTTGTTCAATCTGGAACAAAATATAGCTGAATAACTGTCTCTCTGGACTGGGCAGGGCCTAACATTTATAAGCCTAAGAAAATGGTGCTTGGCCAGTTGATTATTAATTTAACTGGGTGTTTTATAATCTCATTTTCAAAAAGCTCAAGATAGTTTAGGAGGCAGTAGATACCAAGTACACAGCGTTATTGAAATGTCTTTCCTTCTAAAATTCCAGTGAATTCTTCCTGTTTTTAAGTTTGCTTTCATTATTGAGAATACAAGTTATTGTACTAACCTGGCTGCCTATTTCTAGGTTGACATACTTATTGTGATACTGAGTTTCTGCTTGGCAGCTTACTGAAGCAGGACCTGGTTTGGGAGACCTCACTGTTTTACAAAAGGACTTCTGTGTGTGCCTTTTGACATACCCGACGCAGAGTTGCTCTGCAGCTTTTCCTTGTGGATCGTTACACTGCTTAACTCTTGCATTGGGAAGAGGAGCCTGTAAATCTTAAGCACAAATTCATTCTTGAATTTTTTGAATGTCCATGCCCATAAATTATAATAGTTAATGCTAGAGAAATTAGAAAATATAATAGTATAAGGAATTTGGAAGTTACCCAGACTACCATTATCTAAAAAGCACTGTTAGTATCTTAATGTGGAACCTTTTGTAGTCTTTCTAAGCATATGAACATGTTTTTCCCTCCTCAGAAAGTGAAGTCATTCTCTGTAGATACTTACCTTCCCGCCTCCTATAATGACCTTACACACTGTGGCTATACCATCATGTACTGACCCATACCCACTTAGGCTATTTCCGGTCTGCTGGGATTATAAATACATTCTGTCAATATCTCTTTGCATTCATCATTGTGTACTTAGTGTTGTCTTTTTCCCCCCTTATGATAAGTTTTTTTCATTGGAATTTCTGAATCGATAACATAATTCCAAATTGACTCCATATTCATAGAAACAAGTATGGGCAGTTTGAATCACAAACTGGGTAATTTCTAAGGCTAGAAATAATTTTGTTATGTAAATGTTTATTAGAATTTTAAGACAGAAAATACTTTTCTAAGTGTAATGACCTGTCTTTATGGAGAAGCAGGACAAGCCAGGCTGTGGTCTGTTACCTGTACAAGCTCCTCACCCCTCAAGCCTCACTTCACATGCCAGCAGGCATCATTCAGAAAGGTTTAGAGCTGAAGAAAACTGGAACTCCGAAGGAAACTTTGGAGTTAAAATGATGCTAGTTCAGTCTGAAGCTGTTGAATGTCTTTTTCCCTAATTTAATTGCTGTTAGTCTTTCTACTCTGTGACTTTGATATTCTTTCTCTTAGATCATTTCCAATGCAAAGAACACAGTCCAGGGATTTAAAAGATTCCATGGCCGAGCATTCTCTGATCCGTTTGTGGAGGCAGAAAAATCAAACCTTGCATATGATATTGTGCAATTGCCCACTGGGTTAACAGGTATTAAGGTAAGGTTCTCAAGGTAGTGCCTTATGATTAAAATGCAGCATTTTATTTTATCAGGCCAATATATATATCAGTACCATTCTGATTTCATGTTGTAATGAAAATGCTTACAAATGCTTAGGAAAAGCTTTCGCTAGTAAAGACCATTTGGCATTTTTTGAACAATTTGGATTTTGATTGTTCATATGGGTTGGATGGATGGGTAGTGATTTTTTTTTTTTTTTTTTTAAAGATTTTATTGGGGAAGGGGAACAGGACTTTATTGGGGAACACTGTGTACTTCCAGGACTTTTTTCCAAGTCAAGTTGTTGTCCTTTCAATGTCAGTTGTGGAGGGTGCCGTTCAGCTTCAAGTTGTTGTCCTTTCAGTCTTAGTTGTGGAGGGCGCAGCTCAGCTCCAGGTCCAGTTGCTGTTGCTAGTTGTAGGGGGTGCAGCCCAACATCCCTTGCGGGAGTCGAACCGGCAACCTTGTGGTTGAGAGGACGCATTCCAACCAACTGAGCCATCCGGGAGCTCAGCGGCAGCTCAGCTCAAGGTGCCGTGTTCAATCTTAGTTGCAGGGGGCGCTGCCCACCAACCCTTGCAGGACTCGAGGAGTTGAAGCAGGAACCTTGTGGCTGAGAGCCCACTGGCCCATGTGGGAATCGAACCGGCAGCCTTTGGAGTTAGGAGCATGGAGCTCCAACCGCCTGAGCCGCCGGGCCGGCCCTGGGCCGGCCCCGGGTAGTGATGTTTTGAAGTTAATGTTACCATTGATGTTTGTCTTGTTTACTGATGCAGTGGCTGTTCTGGTATGATTTTTAGGGAATGGCTTCTGGAAAAGCAGGCAAAGAAATCAACACTTTAAAGTCACTAGACAGATATCTGGTCGTACTCCTGACAGTAGGAAATAGGTTGGAAAGGTGTTCTTTTGGGGAAAAGGGGTTTGTCTTTGATATCTCTGGGACATCTAGAAGAGTCTTTTTGTGAAACATACAGTGAACTGATCATACAAAAGAGGTGAGAGGCTGGGGGATAGGTAAGGTGGACACATTGCCTCTCTAGCACTCAGAGGTGGAAACAATCCAGGGGGGTGGTTGAACTTTCCAGGCAAGTGAGCTTAGAGAGAGGAGATTTGGTATTTGAGACATCCCAATTGGAGAAATAAGAATCATGGGAACAGGCTCAAAATTCAAGAGATGATGAGAATTCTGAGAAAAAAGGTAGTCAATTATGCCATGATAGCCAAGAATTCAGTTGACTTTAGAAGTGAAGAATTCTGATAACTGAAGAATGGTCACTGGGTTTATATTAGGGTATCTGTGGCAATAATCTCAGAACAGTTTGAATGGCCTAGGGAAGGATAAAGCTGGAGTACAGAGGAGGGAAAAAGGATAAAAAAGGGAAGTGAGGAAATGGGATACTTATTGGTAGGAAACAGGACGGGTATTGTCAGATTTTGTTATAAGCATTGCAGGAGACAGAAAGAGACTAGGGAGAAACCACAGGAGCAAGTAGATCCACATACAAGGGTGGAGGAGTCCACTAAGATTAGGCAAATCGCAGGAAGAAGAGGTAGCTTAAAACGAGACTCTCCGGAAGGGGTATTTTTGCATCTTTATCAGGCGATAGAGAAGCTGTTAGATTGTAAACCCAGATAAATTGTGGCTGGCTGAGGAGCGAGGAGGCGAGGAGATGGTGGCTTTCAAGCTGAGTTGGAGCAACAGCTTAAAGGAAGAGAGTGACATTTTCTGGTCCTGACTGTAGTTGAGGAGCATGGGTACGTGTGGGAGGGGTCTTATCCTAGCCAGTCTTTCAACATTTAAAGTTTGCAACTCTCATCAAAGCTGAAGACTTACCCAAGGCAGGATATTTCGAAGTTTTGTTCATCTTTTATTCTTTAATTCACCAAGTATTTATTGTGTCAGGTCTGTCAGGTGCTGAGGCTACAGCAGTAAGTCTGACTAAAACCATGTCCTCAGGTTAGATTGGGTCCTAAATGGTAGACGATAATTAAGTCAACACAGTAAACCAAGTAACACACGTAGCATGTCAGGTGGTGAACTTTCATCACCAGAGCCCTTTATGGAAGGGCAGTGTGGCTCACAGTGAGCCACCCCAGTTTGCTTCTGCACAGGTAAATTGTCAACAGCATGTTGTTTACATAGTGCTTCTCACCTCCACGTGGCATGTTTCATAAGCGTGTTACAAAGGTAGAAGGGACCTTCCAGTTATTTTTGCTTTCAAACCTAGTTTTCTTCAATTCCCTCTTGAGATAATGTTCTGTTGGTGATGTGAGATATTGCTCATGTTAGGCTCTTAGGACATGAAGAAATGCAATAGGTCCTAGATCTTTTTGTTGTTTTATTGCAGGTGAAATACATGGAGGAAGAACGAAGTTTTACCACCGAGCAAGTGACTGCCATGCTTTTGTCCAAACTGAAGGAGACAGCGGAAAGTGTTCTTAAAAAGCCTGTTGTGGACTGTGTTGTTTCGGTGAGTTTGCTCCCTACATGTTATGGGGCGCTTGCATGAAGAAGCATTTGCATTTTGACTGCAAATAGTTATTTTTTTTGCCTTAGGTTGTATTCTTATTTTAAGAATTTATCAAACTAGTCTTCATTTTCTTGAATATTCTTTTCTGCCCTCTAGTTTTTGCTCAGGCCTCCTGTTATTCTGCCTATGTAAAGGCTTATCTGAAAGCCCACATCTTCCTGCATTTCTTCAAGCACCTGGCACGGTGTCTGATAGCCATTCATTTGTTAAATTGGTCGAGTACACTCAATGAGAAAGTCTTGTTCTCCATTCCTATCTCTGTATCTTTGCTGTTGCTGTAGTAGCACTAAAGGCAAGGCAGCGGTAGGCTTCATCTTGTCTCCTGCAGATCTCCCTCTAGATGGAAGCCTGGCTGTCAGTAGCTTTGTGCTTGTAGAATGGTACAGTCCTTAGCTACTGTTGACATTTGGGAGGCTGTATAGGCTTTGCCACTGAATCTCCTCATTCTGCAGTTATCTGGTATTTTACCTCTGTGGCCTCTTTTGTTTTAATGTTGGTGCATTGACTGACAAAGCAAGGACTGTTGGGTGGCTTTTTCATCCCACAGTCTTTTTGTCTGGTGGATTCCTTAGCTCATGGCTATCTAGTAAGCAGAACTGAACATTTGTCGGGAAGAATAGAATTATGACTGTTGTCCACATTCTGCGGGTGCAAAGAGTGAAAATGTTACTTCTCTTAAAGATTGAATACAGACACTGTTTTCTTAGATGCTTTCTGCCTTTCCTCAATGCTTCATTGATCTGTCAGATTTGTCCTTATTTCCACATCTAGTGACTTTAACGTGGATCCTGACTTACACTCGGTGTAGAAGTAAAATTTCTGTAAAATGGTGGAATGCCTGAGTGGCTTTTTCAGCTTTTGGGATCAAGTTAAAAGGTGATGTGTTAAGTCATGTGTTGGGAGTCCTCAAGGCTCCACCAACTTTGAGTGACTTGCTAGGAGAATTCACAGGACTCAGCATGTAAGCTGTCCTATCAGCTACGATTTATTACAGGGAAAGGATACAAAGCAAAACAACAAAGGGAAAAGGCACATGGACAGTGTCTGGAGGAAACCAGGTACAAGTTTCCAAGAATCCCCCGTTAACGGAATCAGGCTGGCTGCACTTGATTTTTCCAGCAACAAGTTGTGACAACATTGTGAAATGTCACACACCAGGGAAGTTCTGCCCGTAGCCTAGGAGTTCAGGATTTCTATTGGGAGTAAGTCATGTAGGTACCCTCTGCCTGGCATGTACCAAAATTCCAGGCTCCCACAAGGAAAGGAGGTATTCAGCATAAACTCAGTTGTACAAACAGTTTAGACACAGTGAGTCAGACTTAACATTTAGAGAAATTTTTCTGTCAACTTAGGGAACTGTTGCTAGGAAAGGGCCAGCCTTGCCCTTTCCAAGGGCAGCAGTCTCTGGCCTCTTTGTGAACTTTTGTGCAGTCATTCCTCTAGCCCTTGGTACCAGTGGTATATCTGATGGCTGTGTAAATAGCGCCTGGGTGTGTTTTGCTTTATTTATAAATGGATTATTGTTAAAACATAAACTTACATTTTTTAGGAAGGTAATAATAGCCCCAGTGTTCAAAAATGAATGTGTAAAAAGGAGGGTGGATAGGAAGCTTCTGCATCCTCTGCTACCTAGTGAGTAGTTCTTTCTTGTTGCGTAACAGTAGAAGAGTACATCATTTCTTTCAGTGGCTGCAAGGTACTCCAGGTTATGTGCGTACTAATTTAACAAGTCTCTGTTTTTGGACATCCCAGTTTGTTTTTTTTCTAAATTTATTTTTTTTATTGTAAAGAATGCTGCGATAGTCAACTTGAACAAATACCATTTTGTTCTTACAAGTTTGTAGGATTTATAAGTTAAATTCCTAGAAGTGCAGTTGCTGGAACAAAGGATATGTGTACAATAGTGCCTCCTTGTTTGTGGTTTCCCTTTCCCTGGTTTCAGTTACACGCAGTGAACCACAGTCTGAATATGTTAAATGGAAAATTCCAGGAATAAACAATTCATAAGTTACAAATTGCATGCCATTCTGAGTCCTCTGTCCTGCCCGACTGTGAATCATCCCTTTGTCCTCCAGTATGTCCACGCTGTATGTGCGGTACAATAAGATACTTTGAGACACCACATTCACATAACTTTTATTACAGTGTATTGTAATTGTTCTATTTATTATTGTCTCTTACTGCACCTAATTTGTAAATTAAACTTGATCATAGGTATGTATGCATAGGAAAAAACAGTATATGTAGGGTTCGGAACTATCTGTAGTTTTAGGCATTCACTGGGGTCTTGGAACATAACCCCCTCCCCCCAGTGGATAAAGGAGGAATACTGTATTTGTAATTTTAACAGCTATTGTTTAATTGCCCTTTAACGAATTCGTCCTAATTTACACTTCCACCAGCGATGTATGAGAGGGCTTATTTGACCATAGCCACACGAGCACAGCTTATTGGTGTATTAGCTCATTTCTAATAGGAGAATAATGGTATCAAAGTATGTGTGATTTTAATATTTTACTCTTTAGGTGAAGATGAACATTATAAAATTAAGAGCCATTTTGTATTTCCCTTTTTGTGAAATGTTATTTTTTGCTCTTTTTATTTTGAGTTTATAATTTTCATTTTGATTTGTAGTTCTTCATACATTAGACTAGCTCTTTGCATTTTTATGATATGAGTTGCAAATATATTTCCCCATTTGGTCATTAGAATTTTTTTATAAGTCAAGTGTATTAATCCTCTCTCACCGTTTTTCTTCTGGGTTTTGTGTTATATTTAGAAAATCCTTTCCTATTCTGATGGTAAAATTTCCTTTCATTCTGGTACTCTTGGTTGTTTTTGCTTTTTTTTTTTTAACATTTAAATCTTTTCATTTGAAGGGTATTTTGGTATAAAGTGTGCAGTTGGGATGAAACTTTACTTTTTCTGTATGGCTGGCTATCCATATGTGCTAACATTACTTACTGAATTTTCTAACTTTTCCCTACTGGTTTGAAATACCTTCTTGATTATATATAGAAAAAAATAGCTGTAGGTATTTCTGGATTTGACTGTTTTTTTGGCAGGTGCATCTTAAATGAGGAATCTTCATAATACTGTAAACTTTCAAATTTTTTTGTAGGTTCCTTGTTTCTATACTGATGCAGAAAGACGGTCAGTGATGGATGCAACACAGATTGCTGGTCTCAATTGCCTGCGACTAATGAATGAAACTACTGCAGGTAAGGGGCTATTAACTACAATTTTTGACTTGCTTATTAATCTTGAAGGTTGTGAAATCTTAAAACCCTAGGGTTTCTTGTTCTTCATTTTGATTGGAGTGCTTACCCCTATGTGTCCTAGTATTTTTGGTAACACTGTTACATTTGAAGAATTCATCTGATCAGTACATTTTCTGTACCTTCATAGCACTCAATGTTGGTATTTAATCACATGGTTGTTTGGGAGAGAAAAAAATCATATTTTTGTGTGTTTGGAGCAGTGCTTTGGTTTAAAAATTGGCCTTTTTACCACTCATGGACTAGTAGAATCAGAGGAATGGGGTGTAAAGCAACATCTCAGGGATAGGATATGTGGGAATATTGAGATGGAAATCTGGGAAAATATGTTTGGGAAAATGGGGGAAGTGGTTTGCGAACAATTGTGAAAATCATAGGAATTAGAAATGTTAAGGAACCCAACCCTAAGTGAATGTCAGCATTTAACTTTTTGAAGTTAATGATCTTCATTAATAAATAAGTGCAGAGCTTATAAAGAATTGATTCCTTGTGAAACATAGGGTATGTTACAGCTCCATTCACCATATTCAAAATCTGTTTTTTCGTACTTAAATGAATGTAAGTTTACTACTTAAATGATAATGTTATGTTGAATTTAATTTTTTCTTATGTAGTTGCTCTTGCATATGGAATCTATAAGCAAGATCTTCCTGCCTTAGAAGAGAAACCAAGAAATGTTGTTTTCATAGACATGGGGCATTCTTCTTATCAAGTTTCTGTATGTGCATTTAATAAAGGAAAAGTTAAAGTAAGTATATTTTTTTCTGGAAGACTGTATTAGAAATGTATGGTAATTAGTAATTCGGAAGGGACAATTTAAATAATTGGTTAAAGGATTTTGTTTCATTAACGGAAACTTGGCTGTGAGCCATCTTAACTAGAAACCAGGTATGTAGGGGTGGGGTGGAAGTTGTAAGCCCAAAATAATTTATTAAGCGTTGGCATGGTGTGAAGCAAAGAGCATAGGCCTTGAGGAAAAAGCTCTTAAGATTCCTGAGCCTTATTTTTCTTAATCTATAATGTGGGGGAAATAATGCTTACCTGCAAGCTTATTAACAGATTCTTTACCATATGGTGCCTTGATGTTTTAAACTGAAGATTGAGGAGATTATGATAAATGTATTCTCTTCTTGATCTTAGGGTTTTGAGTGTCCTGGAAAAAGGGTGGGGGGACTAGACTTGGATGGCCTAAAGAAACCAGACTAGGAATGATAATCTAGATTTCTGGAAAGCTTAGACCTCTGGAGAAAGCAGTTTTGTCCACAGAGAAGACTAGAAGGGTTAAAGGCGAGAAGGGGCCAGAGGGGGATCACCGTCACGTTTGAACTTTCTGGTATATGCTAGTTCCATAGTGGGAGATAGAAGCAGCTCTCTAGCGTGGTGATCCTGTCTAGAATTTGCTTACGAACCAAGGATATTGTTGGAGAGTTTAATTATTAGGGTGATGTATCAGTGTTCTTGGTGCCGAGGTCTAAAGTGGCTTTTCCCCTCAATTTGGGGATTGGTGGCTAGGGGACTATTTATCCCCAAATAAGTATTTTTTAGGTTTGGAGGACATTTTGAGACAATTAGTCATAGTCTTGTTTCTCTGAAAACTCAGCTTGGTTCTACTTTATATTCTGGCTTATATTGTTTGTAGGGTTTCTTGAAATAACAAAGAAAGCAAATCTTTGGGATGGTTGGGAAATAAGGTTTAGATTTTTAACGGATATAAATGCTGGATGAATTGTAATTCTCAGTGTTTAAACTTTACTTTGATTACTAATACAATTTCTGAAATTCTATTACCTTTTAAACAGAAGATCCAGGTCATAATTTAGTCTTGGCTTAGTGGTAATCTGCTTTTTTTTTTTGTAAATTATCCTTCACTGTCAGCTGTTACATGTCAGTTTTCCCAATGTAATTAAAATTTAATTATAAAAATACTCATTATAAAAACATCCCCAAACTTGGAAGCCATTTATGTGTAAAAAAATAATATTCATAATCTTAACTATTAGTAGTTTGGTGTGTTTCATTCTAGTCTTTTAAGAAAACAAAACTGGAATCACACCATATTTAGTTCTGTGTCCTGTTTTTCTTTTTCTTCAGTTAACATATTCAGATTATTTCCTTATCACATTTAGCATTTTTAGAAGAGATTGTTTTTATTGATTTTATTCCTTCATAAGGATGTCATCACTGATTTAATCTACTATTATTGGATCTGATTAGATGTGATCTGCTATTTGATGTGGAAAATGGATAACCCAAGCTAATTAGACTTCTCTGTTAAGTAGAAACAAATTGCTGGGAGTAAAGACTTTTTTAGCATCCTTCCTGGTAGTAAACTGCATAGAGTTAGCTAGGCCTTTGGTATTATTCATAGTGATAAGACTGGAACGGTGTGCCTGACATGTTGGTATATTTGGCCTTGGGTATATAATGGCTATTTGGAATCAGATTGGTGGAGAGGGCGTGGCGTTTTGAGGAGACTGGGTTTTTAATTCCACTTCTACTGCTTACTAGCTTTGTGACCTGCCGATTGTCTGATCTGTCTGGGCTCAGATTGTCTGATCTGTCTGGGCTTGTGGCATCATCGGTTAATGGGAGTTACAATATCTCTTTTCACAGTGGTTGTAACAATGATTAAATGACACATGCACATGGCCCTATTTCAACCTTAATATCCCCCCCTTTTTTACTACACTTACCAGTTAAATATATCACGTGATAATATTTTAAATTGATTGGTTTATTTTTGAATTATCTTTTTTTCCTAAGGTTCTGGCCACTGCATTTGACACAACACTGGGAGGCAGAAAATTTGATGAGGTATTAGTAAATCACTTCTGTGAAGAATTTGGAAAGAAATACAAGCTAGACATAAAGTCCAAAATCCGTGCTTTATTACGACTGTCTCAAGAGTGTGAGAAACTCAAGAAATTGATGAGTGCAAATGCTTCAGACCTCCCTTTGAGCATTGAATGTTTTATGAATGATGTTGATGTATCTGGAACTATGAATAGGTAACTATAATAATATTTTGATGTTAAACTGAACTGTGATTTTTCTCCACTTGGTATTAGCCTTAATTTGCCAATTATTGAAATCATCACGGTTGTTATAACTTAAGTTCTACATGTAAAAATTAGAGACCATTCAGGAACCTGCTTTGTATGTGAAGGTTGGGTTTGGTTATTCTAATAATGTAGACTTACGTTTTTATTTTGATTAATTGAATATTCTAGGAAATGGGTAGTGCTTTACATGTGCATGAATTATATGTGATTACCAGTTTTCATAAAATCAGGCCAAAGTGCTTTAATGCAGAATTATGTTGAATTTGATTTAGTCATTGATGCATAAAATGGTGTTTTTGGGTAGTTCACGGTCACTTGAAGACAGCTCTTTTTGTACAGTGCTACAAGAATTCTGGGTAATTGAGGTTTCAGGGCTGTCCTTAGAAACGCCCAGAATGTTACTGTTGTCTGGTTGGGTTGTTTGGATGGTGAGAGTGAGATGTCCTTTAGGATGTGAACTATATTGGTAGAATTCAGGCAAGACATGGCTTGTTTAGGGAAGCGAGGCCTGACCTAGCTTCAAAAAAATTGAAGCAGAATTTGAGTTGCTTGTGCCTAGTAACCAAATTCGTAGTAACCTTTCACCCTGCTTGAAAGTGACGGTTTTCATTTTTATTAAGTAGCAGTTTTGTGTGTGTTAAGTGTTAGGGGGGTTAGGGTGTAGAGGCTTACCAGTATGTGTTTCAGAAATTGTTAGTGGAATATTACATGATAATGAAAGACAAATAGATACTTGTTATATTTTTAAAAAACGGAAAGTAACTAATTAGCTGTGTGCTGCTTTTTTATAAAACAATTGTATCTACATTGTCAGGGCACATGGTATTACTCTGTTTTGTAGCCTTCATTTAGTCTTTAATGCTCATTAGCAGTCTTTTTTTTTTTTTTTTAAGCTAATGAAACTAGATGCTTTATTTCTGAATAGCATTTTGTCTAATTAC
Source organism: Rhinolophus sinicus (assembly GCF_036562045.2). Taxonomy (NCBI): domain Eukaryota; kingdom Metazoa; phylum Chordata; class Mammalia; order Chiroptera; family Rhinolophidae; genus Rhinolophus; species Rhinolophus sinicus. The sequence continues at coordinate 76,123,352 of NC_133759.1, forward strand.
CTTTTAAAAAAAATTGAGGTAAAATTCTTATACCATTTTAAAGTGAACAGTTCAGAGGCATTTAGTACATTCAGTTGTGCCATGACCACCTCTGTCTAGTGACAAAGCATTTTCATCACCCCAAAACAGACCCATCAAGCAGTTACTTGCCATTTCCTCTTACCTCTGCCCCCTGGCAACCACTAATCTATTTTTATCTTTGGATTTACCTATTCTGGATATTTCATATAAATGGAATCATACAATATGTGCTTGGCTTCTTTTTTGTCTAGCTTTTTTTGCTTAACATAATATTTTCTAGGTTCATTCACATTGTAGCATGTATTAGTTACTTAATTGCTTTTTATGGCAAATAATATTCCATTTGTATGGATATACCATATTTTCACTTATCCATTCATCGGTTGATGGACATTTGGGCTGTTTCTACCTTTTAGCTATTGTGAGTAATGCTGCTGTGAACATTCATGAACAAGTATTTGAGTCTCTTGTTTTCAGTTCATGTGGGTATATATAGACCTAGGAGTGGAATTGCTAGGCCCTATGGTAATTCTGTGTTTAGATTTGAGGAATTGCTTGCTATTAGGAATAAAACTGTCATTTCACACCCCTGGTAATATGTAAGAGTTTTGGTTGCTACTCATCCTCACCAGTATTGGTATTAGTAGTCTTGAATTTTTGCCATTCTGGTAGGTATGTTCTACACCTCTAATTTTTCTTTTTATTGAGATGTAACTCATAAAAGTGACCCTTTTAAAGTGTTTATGCTTTAGTGGTTTTTAGTATGTTCACAGAATGGTGCGGCTATCACCACAATCCAATTTTTAAAATATTTTCATCACCTCATAAAGAGCCCCTAAATGAGCTGTCAAGCTGTGGAAAGACATGGAGGAACCATATATGCATATTTCTAAGTAAAAGAAGCCAGTTTGAAAAGGCTACATACTGTATGATTGCAACTATATGATTTTCTGGAAAAGCAAAGCTAGAGAGACAGTAAAAAGATCAGTGGTTGGCAATGGTACGCGGAGGGAGGGATGAATAAGAGGGTTTTTAGGGCAGTGAAACTACCGTGTTTTGCCGTGTATAATGTGTGCTTTTTTGCCCAAATTTGTGAGGGAAAAATAAGGATGTGCATTATACATGGTAATACTACTTCCATATCCCTGAAAGTTTGGGCCAAAAACACAAGTGTTCATTATACACGGGAACATGTTATACACGGCAAAATACAGTATCCCTGTGATACTGTAATGGTGTATACTTATACATTGTCAAAACTTGTTGAACCCTAATACATATTATCCATGTATCAGTATTGGCTCATTAGTTGTTAGAATGTATCACACTAATGCATGACGTCAATAGGGGAATTGGAGGCAGGGGTTGAGGGGCATAGAGGAATTCTTTGTACTTTACTGTTTATTTCTCTATAAACCTAAAACTGATCTAAAAAATAAAATGTATTAATTAAAGAAAAAGAAACTGTACCTGTTAGCTGTTTTTCCCTATCTCTCCTTCCTCCCCCAGCCCTAGGCGGCCATTAATCTTCTCTGTCTCTCTGGATTTACCTATTCTGAACATTTCATATAAATGGAGTCATATGTGTTTTTTTTTGATTGGCTTCTTTTACCTAGCCTAATGTTTCGAAAGTTTATCTGTGTTTGAATGTGTATCAGTCCCTTTTATTGTATTCATTCCTTTCTGTTGCTGAATACAGTTGATGGACTTAAGGGTTTTTTTTTTCTTTCCTGTTTTCGGCTGTTTATGAATGAATAATGCTACTGTGAACATTCATATGCAAGTTTTGATGTGGTCATATGTTTTTAATTCTTTTTGATATATACCTAGAGTAGAATTGCTGGGTCATATGGTAACTAAGTTTAAATTTTGAGAAATTGCCAAACTCTTTTCCAAAGTGGCTACACCATTTTATAGTCTCACCAGGAATATATGGGATCTGGTTTTTCTATATCCTTGCTAATACTTGTTATTATCTGTCTTTTTTTTTTGATTACTTGTTGGTTTGTTTATAGCCATCCATTCCATGTAAAACTGGAATGTGATTTAACTTTTTGTTGTTTTTTTCACAGAGGCAAATTTCTGGAGATGTGTGATGACCTCTTAGCTAGAGTGGAGCCACCACTTCGTAGTGTTTTGGAACAAACCAGTAAGTATTTATGTGATTGAACTGTTTGTGTGTCTTTTGGAAATGTTTATTACTTTTTTTCCCCAGTTACACAAATTTTCATTATGAACTACTTGAGTGCTATATTAAGCTTCTTTATATCTTCCTTTTGGAGTGGCCCCCCACCCCCACAAGTAATCTTTGATAATTGTGTCCAAGGAAATCTAAGAGTTTTCCCAAGAAACCTAATTCAGAATCAAAGATGGATATAAACTTTTCAGTTATGTCATTGTGGTAAAATTTTTTTTGCTGTGCTGCTGTAGTTGGTCTTGTAGGCTTTTCTGTCAGTGAATCTTTTGTTTGCTGAATGGCAAATAGAACAAAGGGACGGACATGATAACCACATTCTTACTTTAACAGGATACTTTTTAAATCTCAGGCTAAAAGGTAGTAGTTCGATTTAGGAATATATTACTGATTTTCCCTAAACCCCTGACGAACGTTTACCTTGAGTCCACTGTTGTGTTGGTTGCTAACTATTTCAGACTGTAGAGAAGTACTGGGAAGTACTGTCAGCTTGACAGAGGCTCAGCTCTTAAATCACAGTGATTATGGCAAACGGGCCTGTTCTTTCCACACTGGGACAGCCCGTTTCTTTAAATAGCCCTTCTCAACAAGTTGTCAGTGATTATTACATAAAATGTGACCAGGAGACTAGTGGTATGAAGAGTTATTTTATGAGTGACAGCAGAGACTTGGTGTGTACCGTCTTTCCTTCTGCTGTGAGGAGATTATACATGTGTTATAACCTGGACTATGCTTATGCTCTGGATGGAGTGGCGAGATGCGCATCTGAAAACCTCTTTCCTTTCGTGCCGTGTGTCGGGGTGATCCAGTATCTCAAGGCCCTGCTGCCTTCCTTACGGCTAGCTTAACTATTCATGTTCTAACAACTCTTTGTGTGGGACTCTGAGAGATTGTAGGGCATTGAGTATTCCTGACTCTCACCTCCTAAATCCCAGTATCACTGTGCTATCTTGCCCCCATTATTTTGAGCATCAAAACATACCTGTTTCCAGATGCCCTACATCCATGCGTGTGAGCGCGCCTGTTTGCCTGCATGCTGTGGTGGATGGGGGGAGGAGTGGTGTGGTGTGTTACACATTTGTGAGGTGTTTTGCTGTGATAAGATGTTGCATTGCTCTTTTATTTCACTGCAAAATGCTAATTTAAAAATTCTTTAAATGTGTAATCACTTTAAAATAGAGTTAAAGAAAGAAGACATTTATGCAGTGGAGATAGTTGGTGGTGCAACACGAATCCCTGCAGTAAAAGAGAAGATCAGCAAGTTTTTTGGTAAAGAACTCAGTACCACACTAAATGCCGATGAAGCTGTCACTCGTGGCTGTGCATTGCAGGTGCGTTTTCTTTCTTCCACAGGTAGCCACTTACAGGTCATTGTGACAAATGGCTGTGGTTTTATGTCTCCAGCTAATAACCTCAGGTTAAGATTCTGAAGCTTTTGTTTTTAAATGAATTTCAGAGGTGGCGTTCGTAAATGGAATTGTATGCTATAACATGTAATAATATGAATTGACTAGAAATAGGTAAGCCCGAAGTACTGCTAGAATTTGGCATATTACCTATTGTCTATATATGAAGTAGCATTGTATATCAATTAAGTAAAGGTTGGGGTAAATGGAAAAAAGTTAAGTAACATTTGGATTATATAAGTAACTTGACAAATGATAGAGGTTTGTAAAGCTGCTTATTCAGACACCAGTAAATTATTGATGTAAATACTTGAAAACTATTGATGATGTCCTTAGGAAGTCATTTTTTATAGATTTTGTGATGTCAGTTCATAATGTTTATATTTGTCAAATGGAATTTTTAAAAATTATTATTCTAGTGTGCAATCTTATCGCCTGCTTTCAAAGTCAGAGAATTTTCTATCACTGATGCAGTACCATATCCAATATCTCTGAGATGGAATTCTCCAGCTGAAGAAGGGTCAAGGTAATAGTATTTATTAATCATTTTTATACTTAAAGTTAATCCAGAGTTAAGTTTGAGTAAAATATTGACTTCCATTTCAACTTAATACAAATCTGTAACATTTTGTTACAGTGCATGAAGCAAAATGATGAGTTATTTTAGTCAACAGAATAAATTTGTGTCCTTATTTAGTTTCTTATACTTGATCCTGCTTAAGTGGTGCCTTTTTGCGCTGATTGAAATATATATATATTTTTTAAAATGGTGTATTTTGTTTTTAGAAACTCGTATAATCTGGAAATGATGCCAGTTGAGAAGAATAACTAAAGTTGTCCAATAATTACAAACCTAGAACACATGTGCAAAATGTTAGACATACCCTAAATTTGTGTGTGTTTGTCTTTTTTCTCCATTCAGTGACTGTGAAGTCTTTCCAAAAAATCATGCTGCTCCTTTCTCTAAAGTACTCACATTTTATAGAAAGGAACCTTTCACTCTTGAGGCCTATTATAGGTCTCCTCAGGATTTGCCCTATCCAGATCCTGCAATAGGTAAGTGAAGAGTTGGGAATTAAAAATAAAATATATATATATGTGTGTGTGTGTGTGTGTGTGTGTGTGTGTGTGTGTGTGTGTATATATATAAATAAATAAATAAATAAATATAAATATAAATATATACATATATACATATATACATTATATATATATATATATATATATATATATATATATTTGGGAGAACTGGGATAAGCAGAATAAGTAATTTGGGTATTTTAGATCAACAAAACACCATCTTCTAGACTTGTTACCAGGTTCAGAAACAGCAGGATGATCATTGTTTAATTGGCTACTCCTCTGTAGGGGCCGTATTCCTTAGGTCATGCACACTGTGGACATACCTTGTGCATCATGTGGAGCGAGGTACTAAAAGGATAAATTCAGTTTTGACCCTAACGTAGAGTTGTAACATGTACACAGAAAATGATTAGTAAATTGTGATATCAATAAGTTATGAAGCCATGTTGTCTAGAATCTTTGAAGACTCTGAGAAACTTACAATCTGGAAATAGTGTCAGTTGAGGAGAGAGAACCTAGGTCTAGGATAATTATAGACCTTGAATACATGGGTAAAGTATTAGGGATATCCTGAATGGTACTAGGTGTGGAAAGCTTATCTAGTCTTTTCCTCACTTGTAAAACAGGAATAAAGATGATAATTCATGCTTCGCAGAGTTTTGTGAATTAAAAAACATAAGTAAAACGTTGGTTTAGTAACTGAATCTAGAAATGGCAATTTCTTGACAACACAGAAAAGCACTATGGAATCATTGGGGTTTTTTTCCAGTAGAGGAGAATGTGACAAATTGTTTTAGGTATTTACCTAGCAGTAGCATATAAAGATGAATAAGGGACTGGTGGGAAAGAAATGTTTGCAGGGTTAGGAGATATTTGAGTCCTTAATTGGGAGAAGATAAGAGTTTGACTATAAGTAAAAGAGAAAGGAGAAATCTGATGATTTAGTAAGATTCTAAGTACCCACTTTGCTTATGTGGGGTGTCGTGTTACTGACTTGTCATTGAGCTGTGGACATAACCTGGCCATTTGGGCCTACATTCATGTTTGAATTCCTCTTCTCAGATTATTTGTTCTTTTTTGTCTTTCGTATGTCCCTAGCTCAGTTTTCAGTTCAGAAAGTCACTCCTCAGTCTGATGGCTCCAGTTCAAAAGTGAAAGTCAAGGTCCGAGTAAATATCCATGGCATTTTCAGTGTGTCCAGTGCATCTCTAGTGGAAGTGCAGAAGTTCGAGGAAAATGAGGAACCAATGGAAACAGATCAGAATGCAAAAGAAGAAGAGGTAACCTGGACATTTTATACCATTTATGATGGCCCAGAGGTGACTTGTCTAGAAATTCTAGCAAATAAGACTGGGTGAAAGAGAGGAACATTGTGACAGCTGTTGAGTGTGGGTTTGTATTCGTCCTCTTTCCTCAGCATGGGTGAACTAGCAGACAGTCTTTACGCAGAATTGTTGTAGAAATGGAACATAGTTGGCTCCTTCCTTTAGACCATGTACTTCTCAATGTGAGTTCTTCTTGTTTCTTTTTGATTACTGAGGGATGTTAGGAGTCTCAGTTGATTATTTTCACAAATAGTGTAATAGACTGTACACTCAGTTTGTTGGAATCATGCACAGAGTTGTCCTTATTGTGCATCACAATTAAGGCTTTATAAAACTACAAATGTCTGAGCCTCATCCCCAGAAATTTGGGTTGGCCTGAGCTAGGGCTCAGGGATCAGTAATTTTAAAAGCCTTTGAGGTCATTCTGTTGTGCTGCAGGCATTGAAAACCACTGATTCAGGATCTCCACAAACTTCTCCATTCTTTTTCATTATTGGCCAGGCTTTGGCCTTTTAACAGAATTCTCAAGGTGTTCACCTCCCCCAGTGCATGCAGTGGTTGTACTTTTGAGGATGAAAAGGCTGATCTAGGGCTGGCCCGGTGGCTCAGGTGGTTGGAGCGCCGTGCTCCTAATGCCGAGGTTGCGGGTTTGATTCCCACATGGGCCAGTGAGCTGCGCCCTCTAAAGCTAAGATTGTGAACAATGGCTCTCCCTGGAGCTGGGCTGCCGTGAGCATCTGGAGGTTGGCGTGAGCGGCCGGCAGCTGCCGTGAGCTGCCGTGAGCTGCTGTGAGCTGCTGTGAGCGGCCAACTGATGACTGGCGACTGACTGCCTCAGCCAGGGGTAGCGCAAGGCTCATAACACCAGCATGGGCCAGGTAGCTGTGTCCTACACAACTAGACTGAGAAACAACAGCTTGAACTGGAGTGGGGGATGAGGCGGAAGAAAGGGGAGGAAAAAGAAGGCTGATCTAAAAACTGCTTGAAGTTAAGGTTAGAGAAATTTACTCATGAGGAAGCTTGGAGAAACTCATGCTCTCTTCAGATGATATTGTGTTAAATAATGCCACACTGTGTATTATGAGTACTTTATGGTTTATAAAGCAATTCAACAGCTACTCTTGTTTCGATATGGGTAGAGCAGGGCAGGTGTTATCTCCAGTGTACAAGTATAGTAACTTAGATCCAGAGAGAAAAACTTCTGTGTTCTAGATTAACATTTGTATCACTGCTGGACTCTTGGTCTTCTGATGGCTGGTAATTCAGCAAGAATTAGATACCATATTTTGTCGTGTCGTGAAGGTTGTTCAGTCTTTCACTAGTATTAACTAGTTTCAGGATTTGATGTGACCTGTTTTTCAGAAGATGCAAGTGGACCAAGAAGAACCTCATGTTGAAGAGCAACAGCAGCAGACACCAGCAGAAAATAAGGCAGAGTCTGAAGAAATGGAGGTATGTCTAAGTTATATTTGAGAGAAGGATGAATTACAGCCCCATTACATAACATGGTTTGGGCTGTGTTTATACTCTGTCTTAGAAGGTAATTATATTAGGGGTTCTTTCATGTATTTGAATAGTCTGTAAGCAAAATTTTGTATGTTAGGAAAGTATGTTTGGTAAGGTGATCTTTGAGCTCTATCCTGGTCAATGCATGAGAAGAAAGCTTGCAGAAGCCTTAGTTTTATTAGACTAGAGATTAGTTCATGCTGGTTTCTGAATGGCTGTTACCAATAGCCATTCTACACGTTCTTTACCAATAAACAATGAGATCATTCTTTCAGATTTTGTTAGCTCTCTGAAATTGGTCTTTTTGTCAAAAGATATTTTTAAAATAACATATTTAAGTACATCTTGTAAATAATGTAAGTAATATATTTACTCAAGCATTTATTTAAATGAATACATAAGGTTCCCAGTCTTTAATTCTAACTTTTGAGTTTTCATATTTAAATTTGTTGTCAGCATTGAAAACACCTTTCTTTTCAAGCTATTTATGACATTGCAATATGTGATCTCACCTTAGGTATTTCTGATTGTGGCATTTAAAAAAGTTTGGCAGAGCCTTAAGGTGACTTAAGTCTTAATCATTTTCACATCAGTTAACAAATTTTAATTACTTTCCTTTAGCTGCATAAATAATTGTAAAAAAGACAGTAGTTGACAGAAGAAATCATCCCTCCCTCCCTCCCTCCCTCCCTCCCTCCAGTTCAGTAGTGGTAAGTGTTGTTATTCACATTGTGGTGCAACCAACTAATCTCGAGAAGTTTTTCATCTTGCCAGATCGAAACCGTCCCTTTTAAACAACAACCCCCTATTTCCTCATCCCTCTTCCTCGTGGCCCCTGGCAACCACTGTGGATTTGACTACTTTTGTAATATTTATGTTTTTAACTTTCCAGGTATTATAAGAAATAGTCCTACGTTATTTAGATCATCAGAAAACAAATAAGCAAAAATGGCTTTTGAAATGTGACCCATTCAGAAGTTTAAGATAGTCTGTTTATGTCTTTGTTCTTAAAGCTTTCTTTTATTTTAGACCTCTCAAGCTGGATCAAAAGACAAAAAGATGGATCAGCCACCTCAAGCCAAGAAGGCAAAAGTGAAGACCAGTACGGTGGACCTGCCAATTGAGAATCAGCTATTATGGCAGATAGACAGAGAGATGCTCAACTTGTACATTGAAAATGAGGTGGTTATCTCAAGTCTCATAGAACAACACGCTAACAGATTAATGTGACATTGTGTTCAAGCTATGTCTAGACATTTTTGGTTGTTTTCTGTTTGAGAAAAAGTAATTTCAGATTTTCGGATCCTGCAAGGACAAATTTAATAGATCCCTTATAATGCCAAATTCTTTCATAGTGATACTACGTCTATTGCTAGAAGCTCTGTTACGAGATTTTGACCTTGTGGTTTTGGTTTAGGGGAGGTGGTGTTCACGTTTGGGTGTGTGAGTATGTTCACTAGAGATTGGGATGTTTAAGGTTGTTGGTCCTGGAAGTTGATGGTAGGAGAAATCACATAACATTCATTGTAGCACTGTTTTGTTTATTCCTTCCCCTGTTGCTAGTCAGTATGTAACTCTTGTTACGGTGAATGATGCAAGTTTTGGGACCTTAGAGCACACTTATTGAATTACTTGTTGTCTGTCAGGTTTCTCATCACATCTTCTAATATTTAAAAAGAAGTTGTCTCAGTTGTCCAAATATCTAACTGATTTATACTGTTTTCAGGGTAAGATGATTATGCAGGATAAGCTGGAAAAGGAGAGAAATGATGCTAAGAACGCAGTAGAAGAATATGTGTATGAAATGAGAGACAAGCTGAGTGGTGAATATGAGAAGTTTGTGAGTGAAGATGTAAGTATATGCCACAATGTGCTTACCTACTAATGTGTCTTCTGGGAGTAGCCTTAAGTATGTTAGAAGGGAAGTGTGTGCCTGTAGGTACACAGTGAAATGGTTAAAATGTACTTTTTGGGGGCTATCGTTTTGTATTTCTTTATTAGTGCAGTATTTCCTAAGGTTAGTCTTTGCATCACTTTTTGATACACTTGCATACCATTATTTACCTAATATTTTCCTTTAAATCAGCTCACTTTTCCCTGATGTTTATTTTAATATACTGATTTTTAAATGCAGTTTTTAATTCTGAAATTTAAAAACATACCCAAACATCTCCTACAGCAGAGAGAATAATATATTAAAACCCCCTGTACCTATCGAGCAAGATAACATTCTACTAGTCTTGTTTTCTATCCTCCCTATCTCCCTCTTCCCCTGTATTTTAAAGCAAATCCAGATAAATCGAAGTCTGTGCCTGTGACTCTACTGGTGAATCAACTGATTTTTGATTGACCTAATTACAATATTTTCTTCATCTTCAGGATCGTAACAGTTTTACCTTGAAACTAGAAGATACCGAAAATTGGTTGTATGAGGATGGAGAAGACCAGCCAAAGCAAGTTTATATTGATAAATTGGCTGAGTTAAAAGTAAGTGACTCTTCGATGTAGGGTGTCAGATGGGTACTGGACTAAGCTGGGTGGGGGAGGGTGGAAATCACTTCATAGATAATATAAATGCCTAACCACTGCGCTGTACACCTGAAACTAATATAAAATTATATTGAATATCAAATATAGTCATGGGATGTAAAGTACAGCATAGGGACAATAGTCAGTGGTATTGTAATAGCCTTGTACTATGTCAGAGTGGTAGTAGACTTGGTGGGGTTATCACTTTGTGAGGGGTGTAAATGTCTAATCATTTTCTTGTTTTGCACACCTGAAACTAAAAAAAAGAAAAAGACAAAACAAAAACCAATAAGTGACTCTGAAAAGCCAGAGGTGTTCTGAACCCGTGCTGTAGTTTCTAAGGAGAACATCTCAGAAAGGGAGGCATTCTCATGGCAAGTAATGAAGAACTATATGCTTTATCACTCTGGTTCACTCTCTTTCTCACTTTTAGAATCTCATAGTAACAAAAGAATTTTTCTGAAAACTGAGTTTAGACTTAAAATGTTCACTGAATGTTCTTATTAAGAGATACAGAGACTAGCAAGATGTCCCGTCCTGAAGGTACCTGTCTACATTTGGGCCAGGGCTATGTACCTGGCTTTGATGCTCAGTGAGGCAGAGCATTTGGTTTTGTATTTAGAGAATCTGATCCTTAAACCTTACGGTTAAAAGGACAAATAACTGAAGTTGAGTGCTTCCTTTGGGGAGAGGATGCAAATGCACAGGGACTTCTCACATTTCTCTGGGTTACTTAGTTTCTCGTCAGGCTGGGCCATGTGACTAACCTGGGATGGCATTGCTCCCGTCAGAGCCGGCACTTCCCTGTCATCCTGGCAGGAATAGCAAGAGCCTCCTGTGAGATCCTTCCCGTTGAGTGTTTGTTTTACTTGTTATGGGAGATGTCTAACACATGCAATTCCAGTGGTACCTCGGTTTTCGAACGTAATCCGTTTCAAAAACGTTTTCAGGTTCGGAAACGTTTGAAAACCGAGGCAGTTTCCCCATAGAAAGTAATGGATTAATCCATTCCAGGCCTTCAAAATCAATCCCTAAAACTGCAAATTTAGCATGAATTTTACTATCTAATGATACCATAGATCCATAAAATTTATGGTGTTCGTAAACCGAAATGTCAATGGAGACGTTCGAAAACCGAGGTCCCACTGTGGAGAGAAGAGCTTCAACTGTTGTCAACTTATGGCTGGTTTTGTTTCATTTCTGCTTCCTCTCCCCGTTATTTGAAGAACGTCCTGCATGTTATTTTATCCAAAAATATTCAATATGTATTTAAAAGAAAATGTCACCTTAAGCTCTACCATTGTCACACCTAAAAAATTCCTTAATACCACCATTAATATCACCATATATTCAGTTTTCAAGTTCCAGTTGTTTCATAAATTACTTTTTAGTTTGTTTGACTCAGGATCCACATACATTTTGTTGGTAAGTCTCTTAAATCTGTATAGTTCTCTATCATGTCTCCCCCCTTATTTAGTTGAGGAAAAAAACAGATCATGCATCCTGTAGGATTTGCCCACTGTCTGGATTTTGCTGATTTTCATCTCTGTGGTGTTTAATAATATCTAGCAAATTGCTGGTTTAGATCCAGAGGCTTCATCAGATTCAGGTTAAACTTTTTTTTTTTTTTTTTTTTGGCAACAGTACTTCATATTTAGTGTTGTGTATCATTATCAGGGGCACCGAGTAGTTGGTTGTCTCCCCACTGTGTTTTGAGAATTAGGGCTCAGGTGGTAAGATGAAGTGGCACAGGGAGCAGTATTGAGGTGTATTCTCACATCTAGCCTGGTATGTATTTAGTGGGCTGGGGAAAATATTTAATTTATATATAGTACATGGAGATTAAATGTACTTTAGTCTGTACTCAGTAGAAACAATACTAAGGTAGTTCAAACTGCTCTGTGAAGAATTTGTGTATTCTCTCTTCTGTTAAGAATCTAGGTCAACCTATTAAGACAAGATTCCAGGAATCTGAAGAAAGACCAAAATTATTTGAAGAACTAGGGAAACAAATCCAACAGTATATGAAAGTAATCAGCTCTTTCAAAAACAAGGTATCTTTTTTTCCCCTTCTTCCCTACTGTTGTTTTGGTAAAATTTTGAGACATTTACATAGTTTTTCTCTTGTTCTCTTTAACTGTTACTTAGTAATATTTTCTTTTTGCATGTTAATGTATAATGTTTTGTTGAATCTTGTTAAGAACTCTGAGAATCCCTGCTTCTCTCTAATCAGTGGACTCGAATTGAGTAATGTTCAATTTTCTTTTCTTGATGTGAATGCTTCATCAGTGACTTAACCTCCTGCATCATGGCCGGTCTGAGGACGTACTAGGCATATAATTGGGCTTGTTATGCAGATGTAGCACTGTCTCAACAGTAAACTGCTGCTTGTCAATTTTTGAGCACTATATGATACATATTTCATAAATACTATTACATTGTCTCATTAAATCCTCATAGTACCCTTATGAAGCAGGCAGTACTAGCAGCATTTATAGGCAACTTCTAACTTCTTTAAACCTTACTGTCCTTAAGCAACACCCAGGGTTAATGTTCGGGAAGCTGGGACTTGGCCTGAGGTCTGACTCTAGATTCGGGTTCTTAAACACACCCCAGTATACTCCAGGTTATCAATGTATTGTCCATTAAGGAACTTTAAGAGAGACAAATTGAGCGTGTTTTTTTGGGGGCCTCTGAAAGGCCTTTAAAAAATTGTATTCATTATTTGGTTCCTAATGAGCACACCTAAACCTCAGCTCTCATGGCTGATGACATGTAACTTTTTGCGTTGTGAAATTAATCTTTATAAGGTGTTGTGTAAACCATGTGCTGTGTATACCGTTGAAGCCTTTTTATTGCTACCTTATGTATATTTTTGACCTTTAAATCTATTTGCTGAGTGTTTTAAAAATTGGGGTTACTTTTCCTTTTTTGAATTTTAAAGGAATTAAATGTTTGTTTAGATTGTGAGGTTAAATGGGCTCCAGTTTTGGAAAGATTGTGACTTCTTGAAAGACTGTGAGGTACTAGACGATACTTGGGTAGGGAATGTCATCCTTTGACAATGTCTGGTTGACGGTTGTTGCAGGAGGACCAGTATGACCATTTGGACGCTGCTGATGTGGCAAAGGTAGAAAAAAGCACCAACGAGGCCATGGAGTGGATGAATAAAAAACTGAATCTGCAAAATAAGCAGAGTCCGACCATGGATCCGGTTGTCAAGGCAAAAGAGGTTGAAGCTAAAATTAAGGTATTTTATGGCTTTAAGTATTAAATAGTATTGTTAGCCTTGTTACTTACTATTAATAGCCCTTAAAAGGGATATTTAGGAGGGAACTTCATTGCATCTTAGCTTCTGGCTTGGGGATTGGGTGGGAGAGGGTGGACTTGGGTTTCGTGTGTCACGTAAAATTTGTTATTTTGTAAGAAACCGTAATTTTCTCTTGTGCCATTCTAGGAGCTGACTGGTATCTGTAACCCTATAATTTCAAAGCCCAAACCCAAAGTGGAACCTCCAAAAGAAGAGCAAAAAAATGCAGAGCAGAATGGACCAGTGGACGGACAAGGAGACAGCCCAGGCCCTCAGGCTGCCGAGCAGGGTACAGACACAGCTGTGCCTTCGGATTCAGACAAGAAGCTTCCAGAAATGGACATTGATTGATTCCAACAATTGTTTATATTAAAACAGACTATTATAAAGCTTTAAGTTGTCAACTTTGTTCTAAATATCAACTAGAGCAATCAAATACTGGACATTTCTTAGTCAGTTTTTAGGGGGTTTTGGGGGGAGGGGATATAGGTTCTGTATGGAGCATTTTGACTTCTAAATAGTTAGATACAGAAATTAAGTGCATTGTATCTTTTTCATAATGGTACTATTTAGAAGCCCAGTTAGCATTACTGAGCTTATGCTTCACTCCTTTTATGTTTAAATCATGCTTATACGAAGATAAGTTTGTTTTGGAAAGTTGAGCTATAGCGAAAACTCTAGCTATGAAGCAAACTTTTCATTATGACATATGGCAGGAACCCTAATTGTGCTTCAAAAACCTGTTGTGGAGATTGCCACAAAGTCTCCCCGCCTGGTGTGGGGATGGGGGTGGGGTCTCCCTCTGTTCCTGAGACCTAGAGCATGGCATGGCATGGATTAACAGAGAACAACAAAGGTGTGCTCTGAGCTGCCCCACATTTCACTTCTGCTGCACTTGCACTCCCAGCCCTCCATGTCCACGCCCTGTAAAGGAGCCCCCATTACAGATGCCATGTGCTGCTCCTGGGAAAGAGAGCCCCTCACCTGGAGCAAATTGTTAACGGAGGAATTTAGACCTGGAGGCTCTTCCTGAGAAAGTCTGTTCCTGAAAGTATGTTTCACTAATACCCCAAGCGTCAAAGCCTAATTAATTTTTTCTTCGGAAGGTTAGAATTGGGTAGTGTATTGTTGGATATAGGCATGAGGAATTTAACAGGAATTGATTCTTACGGTGTAAAGATTTGTATCCTGGCCTGCTTATTCAGGTGAGAGATGTTCTGTGTAAATTTGAGATCTAGCTTGAAGTCCTAGGACAAGAGTTAAAAGTTCTTAGCTCATTCACAGTCACTTGTGTGTTAAGTGTTACTATCTGTCATGAATCTGCCAATTTGTATGTATGAAACAGCTGACAGATCATCGGAAAAGCAAACATACACTGGGTTATACTGGACGAGTCTGAAATTAGTGTTAAAGGAGGGTGGTGCCGGACTTCAGCAACACCTCGTTCTTCCTGCGCAGCCGATGTCAGGAGCACCCCAGCATCGCCGCGGACTGCCCCCTGGGCAGTGTCGGTGGGGTGAGACATTTGGAAACTCCAAGGGAAGCCTGTATTAGAGGCCAGCGCTGGTACCTGCCTTAGAAACTGTTACAAGCTTTCTTGGTTACATTTTGGATCTCTGTAATAATTGTTATTCTGTATAACAGTGCCCTTCTGTTAATTTTGGCCTGTTAGAAATATGATTATACTGTGCATATTTAGAATAAGTTTCTGTCCATCTGCACTGAAACAGTTTAGGGTGTTACAAGCTCTCAAGTGCTATGGAGAAACATTTGCTTAGAGAAGGAGGGTGGAAGTGTATTTATGTTGGTGTGGAAGCATGGAAGGCTTGTGGCACCAGGAATTGGCCCTCTTCTTACAGCGTCCTTTATCCATTCTGTACCCGTGTTGCTTCAAGAGTTCCAACTGGCCTGCTCTGAGGCCAATAGCTATTTTGGAGTTCTGGCTACAGGATTAAGCCAATTCTTACGCAACTGACTCAGTCCTTAATGGCCATTTCTAAAAATTTTTTTTGTGTGGGGGAGGGTGTGGGTGTTGGGATGGGGTGAATTTGAAGTTTAAAGTTGAAACTAGAACTAAGGTGATGTGGTCTGCTTGCTCTCTGTTTAGACAGGCTTTAAGACCAGTTGGATTTACGTGGAGGCCAGGCCCGAGGGTGTGATAATTGATGACTTATGTGCACACAAGCGTTTATCCAGGTTGTGTTGTCCAAATTGGTTTGTTAAAGCCCCAGGTCACGTTCTTACACTAAGAAAAACGTTCAGTAAACATGAGGCAAGTTTAGGAAAAATGAATAAAAGAAACCTGTCTGACACTCAAAGGATTGGTTTCCTTAATTTCATAATGAAGAGTGTGTGTATCTGTGTGTGTGTGTGTGTGTGTGTGTGTGTGTGTGTGTGTTTTCAATGAAAACTTTCTCCAGAAGTCAGAGCCCTCTTAGCTAAATTTCAGTTGTTAACTTGTCAGAGACGTCCAGTCTGAACCGTTGGGTCACAGCTCACTGGGTGGGAAGAAGCTGCTCTTTTTTGTTCATCTGTGTTGAGTCTTGGCTCATTCCCGATGTAGGAATCCTTCCCTTGTTCCTGAGATGGGCCTGCCTTTGAGGCTTTGACAATAGTAGAGGGTGGGTTATGGCCCCATGAAGGCCGGTGCAGGACAGATGCCTGACCCAGAATGTGCTAGTTAACAGTTGCCACCAGTGGGTTTGTAGTGTGTGCGTGTGTGTGTTGGAGATGAGTTTTGAAAGGGGTGAAGCCATCAGAGATCTCAACAGTACAAGGCAAGGGGCCTAGGTGGGGAGGGGGCTGGAGCGTTCCTCTGGAGTCCTGCCACCTAACAGTCCCAGGGCTCTGGTTGTGCTAAGAGGAGCTTACCAGCCAGGGGCTGCCTACAGGGCCTGTGCTAGCCACCTTCAAGAAATGTCTAGTAAGGTCAGTTTTCTCCTGGGCCTCCGTCCATGGGAGAGGACTGGGTATCCGGTAAGGTGAGTGGGAAGCCTGAGACCAAAGTATAATCATTTTACAGGGTTGTTGGGGTCACCAAGAAAGAGGAACAGCCCTGTTTACCCAGAAGATGTACCAGTGTCCCCTGCATATCCCTGGGGGAGGGTGTTGGAGGCAAAGCCAGAGCTGGTGTGAAGGTTTTGCAATGGGGCAGCTTCAGCTCAATGTGAACTGCCTTTCAGAGCTCCCATGGGGTTGGTGAGGATTCTCCCAGAGGCATTCCCACCAATGGGTTTTGAGACTTAAAGCATCTCAAGTTTTTGTAGGGGACCTATCGGAGGTGGTGGGGCGGAGAGATTGGGGTTCTGGTGTGGGGCACTGGGGTACTTAGATCTAGCCTGAGTATCAGAATGGTTTAGGGATGTGATGTGTACAGAAGGAGTCGAGCCTGGGGGAGTTGGAGGGAGTGGGACTTCACGTTGGAGGGGATGAGCCAAATTAAGGGGGCAGCGGCACGTAAGTCTTGGTACCAGGAGGGAGAGGGAAGATTTAGAATTGACTTGAAGGCAAAACTATGCTGTTAGAAGTTGGATAAACAATTGACCTCTGTGGGGTAATTACAAGGCAACACGAGGCCGTCTTCAGGAGCCTGATGTTTTGTTTATTGCTTTTGATAATACACTTTGCTACACTTGACCCATTTCACCACTTTTTCTTCAACTTTAACAGATTTTTTTTTTTACATGAGAAATGTAGCTTATAAAACAGTATGCACAGCTTACCATGTTTGGAAAGACCATGAAATAAATTTATGAAAACCAAACTGGATGGATGTTTCAAAATGAGATGGTTTCCTTCCAAGGTGGGATTGTGGGTAATTTATGTTTGTAAAATTTTTTGCTTGTTTGTATTTTCCAAGATGTCTGTAATGAGCATTTTGGAATTTTAGAATGCTTAAAAAAACTAGAAGTGCATTTTTTTAAATTTATTTTTTAAATTTATTGGGGTGACAATTGTTAGTAAAATTACATAGATTTCAGGTGGACAATTCTGTATTACATCATCTATAAATCCCATTGTGTGTTCACCACCCAGAGTCAGTTCTTCCATCACCATATATTTGAGAAGTGCATTTTAAAAAGAATGGCTCCAGGGTTTTAAACCTGGAATAAAAGACGGACTAGACATGTGGAGCTTCAAGTCTAGATGTTCAACTCACTGTGAGGTGTTGGTGGGAGTCTGGGTAGGATTAGGGAGTCCTACAAGATGGATGGATCTGAGAGATCCTGAAGCTACATGTGGGTGTGGAAGGAAGCTTCGGGGGTTGGGGTGCCTTTTTGGTTTAGTGAATGAAGGGTGGTGTTTGGGTGTATCAGGAAGAGGAAGTGGAAACTGAAGGAAATGAACTAGAGGGGAATGATGCTGCATGAAGCTTGTCAGGGACGAGGGGAGCCTGGGAAGCGGGAGATGGCCGTGGCGAGCAGGGTTACATCCTGTGGGAGCACTTTAGGAGGGTGGGAGCAGGGCTTCAGGGGCATGCTATGAGGCCGCAGGCAGGGAAAAGCTGGGGGAGAAAGGTTGGGCCTAGTGTCCTGTGTGCAGACAAAGGTAGTGCTCACCAGCTACCTGGAGACCATGGCAGTCTTGGAGTTGCCAGTATATCCCTTTCCCAAGAGGTTCTCCTTTGCCTCTGGCTGGGGCAACTCTGGGACATGACCCTCAATGCCCTTGCCCCCTGTGAGCTGGGTGCTGCTACTTGGAGCAGGTGCCGTAAGTGTTAAAATGAAGGTGTCCTCTGAAGCAGCAGACTAGGAGGCAGGATGGAAAAACGGTCACGTTGAGGTAAGAGCAAAACTTCCAGGAGGCTAAAGGAGGCAGCACATTTCGGGGGGATCAGGGTAGGGAAGACCTCAGAGGATGTGCAAAAAATACAGAATGCTTTCCATGTTTGTCCAATTTCCAAGGGAAAGGGCCAGGCTAATCCTGACCTTATCAGCGCAGGTTTGGCACAAGCTTTAAGGGCAGGGAGGATATTCAGGGTAGGGGGAATATTCACTTTTAATGCCTTAGTGGGATTTGCCAGGTTCAAGCACAATAAGCAGAAAAACACATATAGATAGTTGTGTTTGGGGCCTTTCTCATTAGTTGTCGTGGGTTTACATCCTTCAAAAACCAGGTGGGCTGTTAGATTTGGAGTCCTGGATCAATGAAGGGAGCGAGAACACTTAAAATACTTTTCTTATCACAAATTAGCAGGCCCTTCCCCACCACATACATTGTTTTTTCTACACGCACTTTAAAATTTAAAATATACTGACTGGTCTGCCGTTCAGTTAAGACTTGGATAATGCTTGGGGAAGAGAAAGCTGGAAACACTTGGAAAACCATCTTCATGGCTCAGCTTCCAGGACGTAAACCCCAGCAGAGCATTTCTGAGGAATTAGTAGATGTTCCAGAAAAGGGCAGCTAAAGTGACAGGGTATCTTTCAGCAGTGCCAGTGTGGAGGCTTCTGGGACTCAGGACGTTGCCATGAGGACCAGGAGAGCTGCCTGGGATAGGACAGAAGATTGAGAGGGCCCAGGCTGGGTGACTGGTCCTGCCCTTGTCCATTCTACACCGTAAGACTGAAGGACAGACTGCCTGGTTCACAACGGCCTTTCGCCGCCCGCAGCCTGTGAGAAGCGCGGAGAGTAGGAGGTGCTCAGTGAATACTTGAAACACTAGTGCAGTCGTATCAATGAAGAAACAACCCCAGAACATTAGAACTATACTTGAGATCAGATCTGACTCCACTTTCTGGACGAAGCAAGGGCCAAAGCAGAGCTCACAGAGCACGTGGATGGCAGCCGGCAATCCCGACTCCAGCTGTTTTGAAGAAGGTTATCTTCCGGAAAGTTGCGTGGCTAGGTTTTGGGCTTTCGCCCTCCCTCAGATTTGCCCCAGTAGAGCACTGCTTGGGGTAGCACTGGCTCCCTCAGTCTGAAGGCCCCCTTCCAGCCCGTTCTCCTTCGGCCTTGTGTGAGCTGCAGTGTCAAAGCTGCCAGGTGAGGGCGGCATCGCCCTTCTTTGTCTTGGGTCAGACTCAGTGAAGACTTCACTCTAAGACGAGTCCCAGGGTTTGGAGACAACAGCCGGCCATCTCTTCTCCTTTGGGGTAGTGAAAAGCAAAATCGGCGTGGTTTCACAGAAGCCTCAAGCTAGAGAGCAGAGGTTCTATTATGGGCTTTTGCTAGTAACCCCTTAGGTCCTTCTCACAGTGTGACATCACCTGTCATAAAAGACTACTGGCGCTACCCCAGCTCTTGGGTAAGTATGTAGCCCAGTGCTGCTCATGCTCAGCTGGGGGTCTTGCTAAAAAGGCAGATTCTGATTCAGCAGGTCAGAGTGGGGCTCGCGTGTCCACAATTCTAACAAGCTCCTAGGTAATCGTGGGCTGCATTTTGACTTGGAAAGACAACCTCTAGGAGCCTCGGTCTCTTCATCTGTAAAACTGGGATCACACCAGTCCTGTCCATCACATAAGATGATGGACGTGGAATACATTCAAGACAAACAAGAGGATAAAAGTATTGTGAGCACGGGACTTGTAAGTTGCCTTTGAAAGCCCCACTAGCCGTGCAAGGAGCAGCTGGCCCAGGCATAAGCAATCCCAGGGCTGGGGAGGAAGCTTCTTTCTAGTCCTTACCCTGCCAGGAGCCCAGGCTCCTGAAGAACAATGTTGATGGGCAGCCTAAGGGGCATAGAGGCACTGACCTCCTCCTGGGGGGGCATGGCCACTAGCCCCTGGGTGGGGGCTGGGGGGAGTATTACTTCCTGCCCCTGGACTGACACAGGAATCCATCTTACCTAATGCCAGATGTCCCACCGTTCCTGTTATGTTGAACCTTTCCTCTTGACTTAGTGTGGTTCCACTAGTAGCCCCAGCAGGGGTCTGACCCTGATCTCTGTAGAGGGTGGGGGTGTCCAGCTCTGGATAGAGATTCCCAGGAAGTGGCTGTGTGACTCTGAATACCAGATTTTTTTTTTTTTTAAGGAGGGTGCAGCTCACAGTGGCCCATGTGAGGATCGAAACGGCAACCTTGGTGTCATTAGCACCACACTCTAACCAACTGAGCTAACCGGCCACCCTGTGACTGAATCCCGGGGGTCTGCTGCAGAGGATTCAGACCAGCTTCGGAATGACTGCCTCTGGACACAGTTTAGTCTCCTCTCCTTACCTCACGGTAGAGATCCCCGTTCCGAGTGGTATGAAAGATACAAGTTTCCCTGGTGTATGAGGGTCCACAGGCCTTCTCCTCCGCCTCCATCCCTGTAAAGAGGGCTGTCTCCTCTCTTGTGCATCTTCTGTGAGTGCTGTCTTGGCCAGCTTGTTTTCCAGATTTCTGTAATGCCAAATCAGGAGAATGGGTACAAGAGACTGAATTGAAACAGCAGGGCAGAGAGAGGGGTGGGGAGGACCCTTGCTGTGGGTCACCTCGTCGGCTCACCTGTGAGGTAAAGCAGTGGCTCAACTGTGCCTCTGAATCCTTGGGGGGGGGGCTTGTTAAAACACAGGTGGCCGGGCTCCACCCTCAGAGGGTTTTTCATTTTTTATTTTTTTTAATTATTATTTCTTTTAATTGGGGAACAGTGTGTTTTTCCAGGACCCATCAGCTCCAAGTCAAGTCATTGTTTTCAATCTAGTTGTGGAAGACGCAGCTCACTGGCCCATGTGGGACTCGAACCGGCGACCTTGGTGTCATGAGCAGTGCGCTCTAACCAACTGAGTCAATTGACCCGCCCCATCCTCAGAGGTTTTGATGCAGGAGGTCTGCAATGAGGTGCAAGACTTGCATTTCTAACAAGTTCCCAGGTGATGCTGATGCTTTGTTCTGGGGATGGAGAATCTGGGCAAGGGGAAATAGACGAGGCTCTTGATTGACATGATAAACAGCTGAGGTGAAGGTGGTTGTGGGCGAGAGGTAGAAAAGGAGAGTGGAGTATAGTTGCGGCCAGTAAGAAGAGGAAAATGCAGTGTTCCTTAAGACATGACAAGTTGAGCTAGGAGTTTCTTAAGAACTACTTCTGATGGCAGGGCTGAGCATCTCCGTGCCTACACCCAGGTGACACGGGCCCTGGGAGCGACTTGGGCTCCCTGAATTTTGCCCTGACTTATGATCACTACTGTGTGGAGCTTCTGTTCTCCGGGCGACGGGCGACCGGCTTTTGGCTCATCTCCATGGTGTGTCTCACTTCCCAAGCCCTCACAGGGTAGGTAAGTCTGCGACTTTTCTCTCTGCACGTCTTTCTCCTGGCCAGGCTGAACGCTTCACCAGGATGGAGAAGCATTTGCTAAGTTGGCTTCCCTTCTCTAACTGGACCCACAGCCTTCAGAGCCCAGCTTCCAGTATGCACAGCTCTGTTTACCTCAAGCTGGAGGAGAGCTCTGAGGCTCAGAGGGGTCCCCACAGTTCAAGGGAAAGGCCTCGCTGTCCCCAGGTGAGATATAGTGTCACACAAGTTCCATTAAATCAGACTCAGCTCTTCAGCCGGCTTCATACAGCTTTTAAGGACACTTTCAAAAGAAGCCCTGAATTGGAATGGACTCAGCAAGCAGCACTGTCTGTTAATGAAATTGCTTCCCATGAATTTGAGTGTACGAAATACATGGCTCCTGACAATCTGGCCTTGCTGTGAGGGTGCCCACCTCCCAGGACTGGGCTGCCGGAAATGGCTACTGGAGGACTTCTCTTGGCAGCTTTCTGAGGGGAACTGTGTGGCTGCAACAAATGGGGAGTGTGGGGGCGGAGCCCCAGAGAGTAGTTTCCAGGCTCTCGGCCTCACATAGACAGGTGCCTGGCTCAGGTAGTAAATGGCCAACTGTGATTGCATGGCCATCAGCTGTGGCTAGTTGGCCGTCAGCTGTAACCAGTGAGCCATTGGCCACTAATATAACTGCTGTGGCTATGCTAGAAGGAGAGAAGGAGAGAAGGAGAGAGAGAGAGAAAGAATGGGGGCTAGCAAGAAGATGGCGGCTGGCCTGGCAAGTGTGGATGGCGGTTTGCGGACAGTGTGGATCCAGCCTCCAGTGAGAGTATAGTGCCGCCAGAGAGAATATAGTGGTATGACTCCCCTACCTATGGCTCCGTGGGTGTTCCTTTTTGGCCTCACCATGTCCTGTGTTCTTGTATGGGGAGCGGGACCAGAGACCCCGCAGGCCTCCCCGCATGACAAATGGCGCAGCGAGCAGGGTCTCCCGCATGACAAATGGCGCAGCGAGCAGGGTATGGTGCCGGCCAAAGCTCTCCAAAGGACGGTGGAGCAGTTTGTGTGTATGAACACTCAGTCTGAGGAAGACCAGGAGGAGCAGCTGCCGGAGAGCTGGACCCCCGTGGAGGGGTGGGAGGACGTGGACGTTTCTCCCACCAGCACAGGAAAAGCCATGCAGCTGCTGCAGAGATGGAGCCCCGTGGAGAGGTGGAAAGATGTGGACGGTTCCCCAACCAGCACAGGCCGGAGAAAGCGAAGGTCGTTGCAGCCCTGTGGGCCGGGGAAGTTCCTGCTCAGGCAGCCCGGATGCAGGACTTATAGTCCCAGGAGGTAACGCTTGCTGAGTCCTCCGTGGGAGATGAGGGTGAGGTCAAGGTCGTCCCTCACCCCAGGACAGCCCTGGCGAATGACTATGGACTATGGGGAATTGCCTTCCATCCCTAATTTAATGGACCGCTTGACTGTTTGTTTGGGAACTGTTGTTAGTGGAACTGGGGGATATTTGCTTTTGTCTCTTGACTGGCCGCCATTGAGAATATGTAAGCACCTTGATTGTGAGTCGCTGTTGTTCCAGCAGGGTACCCTGAGAGGCACAGAGAGAGTGGCAGTGCGCTGAGAGGTCTGGCTGAGCCCTGAAGATACCCTGGCTGTGCCCAGGAAGTCGGGCTGTTCCCAGAGAGAGTGGCAGTGCCCTGAGAGCCCTGGCTGAGTCCAGGAAGTCTGGCTGAGCCCTGAAGGTACCCTGGCTGTGCCCAGGAAGTCGGGCTGTTCCCAGAGAGAGTGGCAGTGCCCTGAGAGCCCTGGCTGTGTCCAGGAAGTGTGGCTGTTCCCAGAGAAAGTGGCAGTGCCCTGAGAAATCCTAGCTGTGCCCGGGGAAACTAGTGGTACCCTAAGAAGTCCAGGAAGTCTGGCTGTGCCCAGGAGTACTGGTGGTGCCCTGAGAAACCCTGGCTGTGTCCGGGAAGACAGGTGGTACCCTAAGAAGTCCAGGAAGTCTGGCAGTGCCCAGGAGTACTGGTGGTGCCCTGAGAAACCCTGGCTGTGTCCGGGAAGACAGGTGGTACCCTAAGAAGTCCAGGAAGTCTGGCTGTGCCCAGGAGTACTGGTGGTGCCCTGAGAAACCCTGGCTGTGTCCGGGAAGACAGGTGGTACCCTAAGAAGTCCAGGAAGTCTGGCTGTGCCCAGGAGTACTGGTGGTGCCCTGAGAAACCCTGGCTGTGTCCGGGAAGACAGGTGGTACCCTAAGAAGTCCAGGAAGTCTGGCTGTGCCCAGAAGCACTGGTGGTGCCCTGAGAAACCCTGGCTGTGCCCAGAGAGCCTGGCTGTGTCCAGGATATTGCATTCACCCCCAGGCTCCTCGCACAGGTCCCCTCGCGGAAGACGCTTGTCGCGTAGATTGTGAGGCGAGAGCCTGTAGGGGTGGAGTGTGGGGGCGGAGCCCCAGAGAGTAGTTTCCAGGCTCTCGGCCTCACATAGACAGGTGCTGGCTCAGGTAGTAAATGGCCAACTGTGATTGCATGGCCATCAGCTGTGGCTAGTTGGCCGTCAGCTGTAACCAGTGAGCCATTGGCCACTAATATAACTGCTGTGGCTACGCTAGGAGAGAGAAAGGAGAGAGAAGGGAGGAAGAATGGGGGCTAGCAAGAAGATGGCGGCTGGGCTGGCAAGTGTGGATGGTGGTTTGAAGACAGTGTGGATCCAGCCTCCAGTGAGAGTATAGTGCCGCCAGAGAGAATATAGTGGTATGACTCCCCTACCTATGGCTCCGTGGGTGTTCCTTTTTGGCCTCACCACGTCCTGTGTTCTTGTATGGGGAGCGGGACCAGAGACCCTGCAGGCCTCCCCGCATGACAGGGAGTCCGGCCTTCATCTGTTGGCTTGTTGGTCCCTTCCACAGACATTCTCTGAGCAGCCACCGGGCCCTGCCCTGGCTTTGGGATGCAAGTATCCAAGGGCCCACAGCTGTCTTCATGTAGCTTTTAGTTTAGCGGGGCCGACAAATAAGCAGATAATTAGCGATCACTACCGGCTAGTGATGGAGAGAAACAAAGAGCTATGGAGAAGCCTGAGGGGGTGAGTCAGAAGCCGAGAAGTAAAGGACGAGTGGGAGGTGGCACCGTAAGCAAGGACAGGGAGGGTTTGGTGAAGGTACTCAAGCCGGAGGGGACACCAAAGGTGTGCAGGGACTGACAAACAGCTTGACGTGGGAAGCGTGAGGCAGAGAGTGGCCAGAGGTACACGGCCAGGGGTCAGTGGGTAGAGCCACATACATGCCCCTCCTGACCCCTCTTTTTGCAGCCATTATTTCATATAGGGCTTGGGGGCCTTTTGAAATTGAAGATGAGAAACATCATCAGAGATGGGGGTGATGGTGGGTAAGGTCGGATTATGGGAAAGGCCACAGTGACCCCTGAGAGGGTGTATCAAGCAAGGAGGAATCTGGCCTGGGGATGTGGGAGGGAGAAGGAACGTGTCCTCACCCTGTCCCCTGCCGCTTGAGGGCACCTGGGTGCATGCGAAGAGCTGCCCCCAAGTTGCAATTCCCATGTACCAGACATTTTGCTAGGGGGCGCTGCTGCCTGATGTGGCTTCCTCGAGCAGGCAGGACAAAAGGTCAGATAGCTCAGTAGGTGTTCCAGGTCTGGGGGCTGCGTATGGCTGCAAGCCTGGCCGCAGGGCCTGTGCTGAGGCTCTCCTCTGAGGACAGGCAGGTAGCTCACCCATATGAGCAACTTTCTGGGGGTGGGGGGTGGGGACATAGTTCTTGGGTAGGCATTCCTGGGGCTTGGAACCCTTGTATCTTCCGGAAGGAGACAAAGGGACCTTGGCTGAGGGTGTGGGTAAGCCCTGGTAAATTTTTAAGGGGACGCAGCATGTGCTCTGATTTGCATTGTAGAGTGATCCGCTGTTTGTGGGGAGGGCAGAGGAGGACCAGGTAGGCAGAGAGCTGCTGAGGAGCCTGGCAGGCGTGAGGCTGATGGATGCTTGGCTGTGGGGTGGGAGCAGAGGGCCTGAGTTCCGGATGACGGTGCTTCTAGGGCTGGGTGGTTCACTATGGAGAACGAGCCTGGTTCTGGGGGTAAGTGGGGGCTCATGTGCTGAATAGACTCAGAGAGAATCTGGTTTGCAGGAAGAGCAGTTTCACATGTTAAGACATGGCATATGTCTGGAGGGGGCAAAATCATCCATTTGGGAAGTGGCTCCTCTCCATAGCCCCCACCTCCTCCAGCTCCTGGCCTTCATTGCAGGGGGATTTGAAGGTGCTGGGGCTTTGCTGGAGGAGATGTCTTCCTGAAGATGGCGGTGGTTTGATGTGACAACGGGGCCAGGCAGGCAGCACGCAGTCCTGGACATGACCGTTTGTTGTCCTTGTTCAGCCAGATGCCCTAGTGTCCAGCATCCAGCTATACAGTGGCTTTGGCGGAGGTTTCTTTGGGGGAGGTGGCCCCCACTCATAACTGCATGGATCAAGGTCATTCACTGGTTTCCTGACAAATGACCTCATCGCTTCTCTAAAGCAAGTTGGAAAAAGGAATACACTTGTCCTGAGTCACTGAGGAGTCCAGCGTGGGGGTGTCTGGATCATAGGGCTGCCTGCCCAGTCAGAGGACACTCAGACAGTCTTTCCTGGCCAGCCCTTCATGTCTCTTCTGCTTGGCCATCTCGTGGTTCCCAGTGGACCGACACTTGCTATCAATGGCAGTTTTCTCTTCTTGGTGAAAATAGGGATGGATGTCCCTACCTCCCTCTCACCCTGTGCTCTTGGGGGATGAGCTGGGCAGTGTATTCAGGAGCTTGTGAGGAGGCTCTGGTGATTCCACCCGCATGCTCTTTGGGGCCTTTTTCTTCTTATTTCATAGTCTGAGTTGGTGGTGATTACACTTTCTTTTCAGCCCTATTTGGATTAAAATGGTCCAGTTTACAACTTTACCAAAAACAAGGGACTGCCTGAACACCTCGCTTGGGCCCTCTCTGGGGCCGGGAGGAAGCTCATGCCCTGGACCGACCTCTGCCCTGGACCTTTCAGAGGCCAAGGGCAAAGCTGTGCCCCTAAAAATGCCCAATGGCTTGTTCTTGGCTTCGTTGTTACTGTCTAACTCGGTGTCCCCATGACAGTGGGTGTATTCAGTTCCTGTGGCTGCTGTAACAAAGTACCACACACTGGGGGGCTGGCACAACAGAATTTATTGTCTCACAGTTCTGGCGGCCAGAAGTCTGAAACCCAGGTATCCGGTTGGCAGGATTTGTTCCTTCTGGGCTGCGAGGGCGAATCTGCTCCGTGCCTCTCTCTGGGCTTCGGGTAGCCACTTCAGGTGCTCCTTAGCTGTAGATGGCATTGTCCCTGTGTCTTCACACTGTCTTCCCTCTGTGTGGGTCTGTCTTTGTCCACATTTCCCCCTTTTATAAGGACACCAGTTATAATGGAGTAGGACCCACCTTAATGAGCTCATTTTACCTTGATTCACTCTGGAAAGACCTTGTTTCCATATAAGATATCATTCGGAAGTACTGGGGGTTAGGACTTCAACATGTCTCTTTTCAGGGGACAAGACTCAACCCATAACATGCCTTTTTATGTGTGGGTATCTCAGGGACCTCCAGGGCACACGTGCTCAGAGATGGGACGGGGTGGGCTGAAGGTTTTTGGGGTTGCCCTGTGAGCAGGCTCCGGGGACTGGCCTGTCGGGAAGGGCCTCTGGTTTGAGCAAAGATGTCAAACTTTGTTGAGAATCCTGCAGACCCCCACTTACCTAGCTGTCCTTTGCTTCGTTCCTCCTAGTCCACACCTCCCATGTCCTCTGTGGGCAGTTGTGTGAGGAGGCAGGTGAGCAGAGCTGGTTGTACCCCCACCCTCGGCTTCCCAGAGTCCCTGCTGTGGGGGCCCCTGGGGAAATTCCAGAGAACCAGGGATAGCCCCAAATGTACAAGAACCCATCTTCCTACTTGGCCCAGGTAAGTGTGACAAGAGTCAGGCCGACTTAGGTTCTGGAAGAGTGGGAAGGGCCCAGACTCCTGTCTAGATGTGAGTCACCTGAGGTATGAACCACAGAGGGCAGAGGCTGGCGACTCCTGTCACCTGTACCGCAGGACCGGCTGGTCCTGGGAGGGTCCTCTACTGCACTTTGTGCCAGTTCTTTTCTGCACACTGTTCCTGGAGTCGCAGGGTAATTACCGGGACACCAACTCTAAATGCAGCCTTGGCTTCAGAAGCGTGGGACAAAATGGCAACAACTGAATTTCAGATGTAGATTTCGCTGCGTTTAACATTTATGAGTGGCAGTAAAAGGGAAGGTTGGAACTGTAGCCGTTCCCAACCACAAGCCATAATTTTACATGCTCAAACATCTGTTTTAAGATCATAGCAGAGAATGTCGGGTAATTGGCTCCCTTTTGTCCTGGGCTCATCAGTTAGGCCCCATCAACTTTATTATAAATTCTCAAGGATTTATTAGTAAACAACATTTGGGGAGCCCAGAGCTGCCACAGTGCAGCCAGGCAGCGGAAAGAAAGTACCTGAACTTGGGCTGGTAGCCTCAGAGCTCGTAATCCGGGCAGCCGGTCCTTTACAAGGAGCCCCTGGGGCAGGAGGTGGGGGAGAGAAGCTAGAAAGTGCAGCTCCCTGGGAAGGAGACAGTGAGGGGCAGTTCCCACCACCTGATGCACCCTGGGGTCTGCTGCTCAGGAGATTGGGGTGCAGAGATGTCCAGTGGAGCTTGGAAGCTGAGGGAGAGGTGGAAGGTTCTGGAATTGGACAGGCCTGGCCTCAGTCCCAGCTCCACCACACGTGAGCTGGGTAACTGTGGGCAGGCAAGGCATCTGAGTTTTCTGTGCCTCAGTTTCTTCATCTGTAAAATGGAGGTGATCATAATAGTTCTATCTGCTGGGGTGACTGTGAAGATCAACCAGAATGTGTGTGAGGGCCCAGCACCATTCTGGGCACACAGAGGCCCCACAGTGGGATATGAGTACCAGGGAAGTGAAGGGAGAGGGCTGAACCTAACAGCTAGGGAGGAGGTGGCTGTGCACAGGAGCGTTCCAGGGCACTGGCTTTGGGGGGTAGAAAGAGCTGCTTCACCCATGGTTCCATACGGCTTCCTTCCTCAGGGCAGGGGTGGGCCTGCCCACAGGAGCGGGAGAGGGTGCTGATTGCACGCTGCCGTCTGGGCGGGGAGAATAGGCAGCGTCCCTGTATTGCATGGTCCCTGCTGGCGTCTGGGCCTCCACTCTAGCCCTTGAGCTGTGACGTTGCACCCCTAGTTCTATGGCCAGACCCTTCCTCCACCAGCAAAGGTGCTGAGCGAGGTGAGGCACAGTGTGGGTTGGTTGTAGGGGACCCGTGGGGGTGGGGTGGTCCTTAATGTCCTTTGTCTGGAGGTGGGGTTCATATGGTGGGGCATTCCCAGGACACAGGGACACTGAGGACCCAATAGGTCTGCAGGTCTGCACTCCAGGGCCTGAGGTGCTTTGCAGGAGAGGGGTTACCTGGCTTGGGGCCTTTCTTTTGGTTTCATTGGCCTGGGCACAGCTTGTCTGCCTGCCCTGCCTGGAAGAGCTGAAGCCAGAGCAGTTCCTCTGGGGAGTACGTATCCCAGGACAGCAGCTCCTAGCCTGGGCCAGACAGGGGCTCAGCTTTCCTCATCAGGACCGAAAGCTCCAGTCTGGGGGTGGGGGAGGTGATGAGGAACCCCTGACTCTAGTCTGCCTCAGAGCACCCCAGGATAATGGGGTCCCAGCAAGAAACACATGACTGGTCATGGACTCAGACAGCCCTGAGCTCAAAGGCGTGACCCTGTGACCCAGGCCCGAAGCCTGTAGTTTGCTTCTCTGAACTCAGCTTCCTGATTTGTGAAATGGGGGTAATGTTAGAATCGCCCTGTGAGTGTTAAACAAAAGAGTGTGTGTCAGGTGCCTAACACTGCACTGGCATCTCTAAGTAAATGTTAACTCTTCTTGTTCATTCAGGTGAAACAGGCATATTGGCATTCAGTGTGGGATATACCCACCCTGCGTGTCTGTTGTAGAAAGATCCTCTTGGGGAGGCATAACTAATAGACTGGAGTCAGACAGGGCCCACTCAGTTCAAATCCTGTCTCCACCACCTGGGTGACCTTGGAAACCTTACTTACCCTCCCTGGGGCTTGATTTTCTCATCCACAAAATGGGCATCAGAATCTCACCTACCTCGTAGGGTTGTAAGGATTAACTGAAACATGTTCAGTAAGTGTCTGGCTCAAGGAAAGTAAGTTTTATTGTTACTAACATTAATATTGTTATAGTAATGTGACAATTCAAGGGAACAAGTATTTCCTGAACCTGCTCCTCCACCCTCACACCTCCTGGCCCAGTGTGCCAGTATATGGAGGGACAAGTGAGGGGACAGTCCTGTCAGGGTGGGGTGCAGGCAGTGAGGATGAGCAGATAGCCACAAATTCATCCCTCATTCCCTGTGGTCAGCATTTTCCTCACTTTACATTTAAACGGACACAAAACACCCCCTTGGCTTTGGTGGCACAAAACTGTGGTACAATTAGCTTTTAGGGACTGGCAGGTGTGGGAGGAAAAAGACAATTTTTGTACCAAATGGGAAAGTAGTGGCAGGAGAGGCCAGCTTGGCAGAGAACTTGTGCCAAATTGTCTGCCAACTGGATTCAGAGGTGCCCTCTGGCAGCTGGGACTCTGGTCTCACTCAGAAATGAGCACAGGTTCCATCCTCACCCTGGGGTGGGCCTCATGCTGCCCCCTGGATGTTTGGCACCCCAGGGCAGCACATGAGACCTCCGTTTGCCTTGAACACTAAGGCTTTATGTTATGTGATCTCCTTAAAGGCCCTGGAGGGTACTGGGGTCCAATGGCAGACGAGGAAATGGAGAACCAGTGTCTGAGGTCCTGCCCCACCCACCTTCCACCAGAATGAATCAGCGTGGTGGTCCCCTGGCTCAGGGCGTGGTCATCGGGGCTTTTTGTGTAACTTGAATCAAGCCCTCCCTCTTTGCCAAGGAGATCTGGGTGTGGCTCCCTCTCGAGCCCCATCCCTCTCACTGCCTTCTTCCTGCCTCCTTTAATCCCTTGCTCACACTCCAGCCTGGTGTTACATCTGGGCTTTGTGTTGCAGTTTCTGCTGCTTCTCAGGTGCTCCCTCTCTCACTTCCTTCAGGTCTCTGTCTCTCCCTAGAGAGGTCGCCCCTGGTTTCCCTATGTGAAAAAGGCTTCAGCCCATCGCTCTGGTCCATCACCCCATTTGTTTCCTTCACAGGTCTTATCACAACAGGTGCAGAGTGAGGGGGTTGAGAGAGAGGGATTAGAAGCAGACACACCCTGTTTTTTGTTGTTGATCCCCTTTTACTGGCTGTGTGACCTTGGATGGGTTATGTACCCCTTCTGCGCTTCATGTGTAAAGTAGAGATAATAATAGGCCTCTCCTCATAGAGTCAGAGGAGTGAAATATGTAACAGACTGAGAAAGTGCCTGACACTGACCCAGTCAGTGCTTGGGAAATATAAGCTGTTATGATTATTATCACAGTCTGGTTACCTGTTTCCCTTGTTCACACTAGACTGTAAGCTCCTGGAGAGCAGGAAGCGTGTCTCACCTGTTTGCTGCTGTGTTCCAGTGCCTGTGACACAGCCAGGCTGTCAGGGGTGGTCAGTAAATGCTCGTTGGATAAACTGAGAGCCAAGGTCGTCACAGTGGATGGCAGAGCCGGGCCTTACTCCACACTGACATTTCTAGGTGAAAACATTCCAAATTATTTTAACTCCACTATTTTGGCTCAGTTTTATGTCTTCTCTCAGGAAAGTAATTTACAAAGTAAAATAAAAGGTGACCATCCTCGCCATCTCAAGCTCGTCATCGCTATGCTGTAGCAGGTAAGCAGCTCGGTCACTCGTGGTGGAGGTGAAATGGGGGCGGGAGCAGAAGGCAGGCTTTCCTTCCCTTCGTTCATCACCAGGGTTCTCTGTCCTAACGAGAGCCACAGTGGTGCTGCTGTGGGGAGCGCTGGGGGCCGTCAGGCCACTCGGCCTGGTCCTCACCCCCCTGGAGCTGGGATTCCTGGGGGTCTGAGGAAGGTCCTGGCTGGTCTGTGGTGTCCACTCAGGCTCAGCCTGATGCGCAGGACCTGGAAGATGAGGGGGAGTGGGTACTTGGTCAAGGATGAATGGGGCTTTGGGGAGTGGTCTCATGTCCAGGGGGAAAAGCCCTCAGGGTGTGCCCAGTCCAGGTAGAGGGAGCATTTGCAGATGTTGGCATCTGCCATCTGGGCAGGAGATGAGACAGGTGGCTGAGCCCACCTGGCCACCTCATCTGGGAGAGTTCATGTCACCTCTGAGAGCCTCAGTCTCCCATGTAAAATGGATACAGGAATTTTGTCTTTTCCTCCCTTTCTCCCCATCACACTTCTGTGATTTCACAGCTCAAGAAACGTCTAGGGGGGTGAGCTGAAGCCTCTTTCCTGGTGGCATCTCTGCCCCTCACCAGTGGCACCCCAAACTCCTGTACAGACTTGGGGGCAGAGCACCCTCTCTCCTGCTCTGGAAGGGGTACTCCACATCTCTCTACTCTGTCTGGGGAGTCCCTCTTTTGAGCATCCCTGGCATCCCTTCTGTGGGCTGAGGGGTGACAGGGTGGATAGGCGAAGGGCCTGCTTGCCATGTCTTGTGAGTGAGCAAAGCTATTCTCTTTGGGATCTGTGGGCCTTGCAACGAGGTGTCCTGGCTTTGGGGCTCAGCCTAAACTCCAAAAGAGACAAATTCCTTCTACCCTCCTTTATTCCTCTTCCCCAGGACACCTGCCTGCTCCCGGAACTACTCTTTTGGGGGTTTAATCCTCTCTTTCCCCTGGCCTGGCTGAGGTGCCTTTGTCACGTCGTGTAATTGCAAGAAGTGCCCATTATGTCACATCCTTCACTCCACAGCATTTACTCAGCACCTGCTATGACCCAGACTCCCTTGCTGCCTTCCTTTGCTTAAAGTTCAGTGGCAGAGGGTTCAGGGTTGGGGTTGGGGGGACTGAAGCTCGGGCTTTACCCTTCCCTTCCCCCATCCACTCTGAACCGAGTGTCCATGAGACCGAGGTGCTGCTGGCCCGCGCCCAGGTCTCCTCATTACTGATGGAGCCACAGCCTCATTTGTCTGATTTATGTCTAATAGTCTCCTGGTTTATACTTTTCTCAGCAGTTTAATAACGATCCATAAACCTGTCTTTCTGGACTTGGACTTGGAAGGTCGGAGTCTCTGGGGACCATTTTGATTTTACAAATTTTGTAAAGTGACTGGGGGACTTAAACTCTATCCTGGCTGGCCCGTGTTCACATGTTTCTTTGACTCTCGAAGCTCATGAAGAACCAGTTCCCAGCATGGGCTCCCCACGTATTTTGTGAATCCCCTTTCTGTCCATGAACAGGTTGAGTCAGGGACTGTGGTGGCGTCTGAAGTTGTGTTCTCTTCTTTTGCTTCAGGTCCATTTGCTGGGCCCTGGTAGGTCCCGCGGGCCCTGCTGACTCTGGCTAGCGCCTCCTGGTTCTGAGGGCTCTGTCATCTCTCTCGGGAGGCACTTTTCTGGGTATTTCAGGTTCACACACAGGGCCCTGAGCTCACACAGAAGTGAAGAGAAGGTGGCTCGTCTAATGTTATCTCCTGTTGCGGGCACTGTGGTACTCAGTGTTTGTAGAAGAAGGGCACTCTGGTTTTGGTTGAGTTGGATTTTGCACCCAGGTTGAATCTTCAGGGACAGAGCTGCTCACATCACCAGGCTTGTTCTCGAGGTCAAGTTTGTCATGCTTGGCCTTTTCTCTCTTGGTCCAAGACCTCTCCTGGGAGATGCCTCAATGTCTCAGCAGATGGACACCTAGGGGCTCATCCTACCATGTTGTCAAGCTTGCTGGTCATGAGCCCAGCCAGGTTCAGCCCAAAACATCTCCCCATATATGTGGTTTTTCCTGGGGGTTGTTTAGGGATGATGTTTTTCTCTGAAGGATGCGGAGGGGCCTGCAAGATAAGGGCTGCATATGAGGTGGAGACAGACATGGGAAGATGGAGCTGCCCATGGATAGGTAGGTGATTCTGGTTTAGTGGACCCCAAATTTCTGAGACAGAAGCCTATTCTTGTCCTGTGGTGTCCCTGGTATTCCTCAGAAGGGACACAAGGGTATGCCTGGGAGAGCACGGGGGTGTATGACCCCAAGTATATGGACACGTGGCCCTGAGGCATCCCTGCTCTTTCATTCAAGGGAAGAATAAATCAAGGCCAGGGGTCAAGGGTCAGTGTAGGGCCATTGGGCTGAGTCGTGTGGGGAGTATACACTTCCTTTGAGACAAGGTGATTGGCCCATGGCATTGGAACCCTGATCTTGTCCTTATTAATCCTTCATTTATGCACTAATTATTTACTGGAGGGGTGGTGATGAGCAAAATAGTCTCTGTGGTCCTTGCCCTTCTGGAGCTTAGATTCTAGTGGGGCCAGATATTTAATAACCACACACATAAGAGCATTATTGTAAACAGTGTTGAGTGTTGTAAGGAAATGTACACGGTGGGGAAGACTTTCTACCATGGGAAGGCACATTTAAGCTGAGGCCGGAAGGATAACGCTGAAGTAACTAAGCAAGAAAGGTGGGGTGGGCATAGAGTGTAAAGACCCTGTGGTAAGAGGGGTCAAATGAGGGCTGGTGGCTGCAGTACAGAGAGCAAGAGGTAGTGGTGGGAGGTGGAACAGCTGAGGTAGGCTGGAGCCAGCCCATGCAGAGCCGTGAAGACCAGGGGAGGAAATGTGGTCTTCAGCCTAAGAGCAATGGGATAATATTGAAGATTTTAAGCAGAAGGACTTACCCTGGCTCCTGGTTAGACTAGATTGCCCAGGAGCCAGAACAGAATTAAGGAAACCAGTTAGGAAAGGACAACAAATGTCCGGGTGAGGGGCAGTGGTGGCTTGGGCCAGGTGGTGAGGGAGGAGATGCCGAAAAGTGCGCTTCTTTGAGAGAGAGGTGAGAGGTGGGATCACTGGACTCAGTGAGGGATTGGGCACGTGTATGAGGAAAGGGGACGGGTGGAGGGTGTCTCCCAGGTGTCTGCTGGCCCAGTGGGGTGGCTGGAGGGATGCAGGTGCCACTTCCTTAAGTAGAGAAGGTCAGGTTTGGTGGAGACAATCACTAGCTGGATTTGGATGGTTGAGTTTTAAATGTCTATTACTTTGCAATGATGTTGAAATGTCTGAGAGGAAATGTCAAGGTGCCAGTTGGATATTTTAGTCTGGCATTGGGAATAGAGAGCTGGCTAGAGACAGATATCTGAGAGTGATGTGGTAATAGAAGCCATAGGGGTGAGAGGTATGGCCTCAGGGGAGTGTCCAAGTCAGGAGGGACCAACCAGCTGAGCAATCTGCCTGGTATCCAGCTTCCTTCCTGTCTGTCCATCCCAGGCTGTGTAGGGTTCTGGAACCCAGACATACAGGGACCAGCCTCTGGGGGTTTTCTGGGCACCAGGAGGTCAGTTCCTTCAATGTGGTGGTTGTGGCTGAAGAAGGCCAGTGGTCCTCCCTCAGTGACCATGGCCAGCTTCTGTGTGGCTTGAAGTCTAGACTCTCCCAGAGTCCATCTCTACCTGGGAGCTGGCTCCGCACCCCAGCCGGGAGCCCTTTAGCATAAGACCTCTGGACTTTGACCCCCCGAGTCCAGGTGTTTCTGGCAGTCTTCACAAGAAACACTGCCATGCTGACTCATCTGGGCTGTTCCAGCTGCAGCCATCCAGGTCTCAGCCCCAGCAAGAGGACCTGGTGGCTTTCTCTGGGGGAGAGGGAGGATGAAGCAGTTGGCTCACGCGCTGTGACCCTGGTCCACTTCCTCTCATCATTTTAGGTGGGCTGTGGCTACTCTGGGAGTGATGTCCAGTGTTTTTGCTTGTTGGGAAAAGCATTAGTGTTGAGCAGAACACATTTCTTTGCTGGGCTGAAGATATCCTGTTTCCTTTTCTTTATTCATTGTTATAAGTTGCAATCAAGGGCAGTTTAATGGTGAAATTGCTATAAAATGGCAGAGAAAACATTTCTTTGGGTCTTAGTTTTAGTTTAGCAAATCACAAAGTAGTGATTTAACTTGCCACCTTCAGGATTATTTCTGCCTCTCAGTAGGGTAATATAATCAGCAAGATCTACTATGGTTTTCATTTTCTAGTGAACACAGATAAATAATCTCCCAATATGAACAAACTAAATTACC
The DNA here is from genome assembly GCF_036562045.2 of Rhinolophus sinicus. NCBI lineage: Eukaryota > Metazoa > Chordata > Mammalia > Chiroptera > Rhinolophidae > Rhinolophus > Rhinolophus sinicus. The sequence goes on from NC_133759.1 coordinate 76,159,126, forward strand.
TGGGACTTTTGGTATCGCCCATCCAGAACTGAGGGGTGTCACTTTGAGTATGTCGTAGGGAGGGAAAGATGCCACAGATTCATGGGAAGTCTGGGGCAAAGGGGACTTACATCCTGCATGCAATAGGCTGGTTGGATGGATAGATAGATAAGTGGATTTGTGGCCGGATGGTATTCTGAGGACATAAATGAACCTAGAGACTGAAAACATTTCAGCTGGATGAATGGCTGGCTGGATAGAGTTCAGAGAGATGGACAGATGGATGTCTGAGTGGAAAGGTGGGTGAATGAAAGGTGGGTGAAAATAGAGGATGGTGACTCTGTGGATGGATAGATGAAAGGAGGATGGATGGATGGGTGAGCGGACGGATGAATGCATACACAGGTGGGGTGGGTAAGAGGAAGGTGGATGATTAGGTGGACGGATAATTGGATGGTGGGTGGATGAGGATGGAGAAAGGTTGAATGAAGGGGGCTGATTCCAACACAAGCATTGCTCAAGTCCTGTTGAGGACGTCGCCTCGTATGGGCACAGTATGCACATTTCTCTTCCCAACTCTTTGTGTTTTGCCCAGACATGTTTCCAGGCTTTCACTGGGTTCTCCAGAGAGTTCTCATTGCTATGTCTAAGCTAATCAATTCTCTCTCCTTAATTAGAACTGTCGGCTCCCTGGCGAGCCACCTCTGTCATTTTTAAGGGGCAGGCTGGGACATGTGTATGGGGGTGCAAGTGACGTGTTTGTTAGACCGTGTGTGGGGCATACTTTATGACACGTCAATCATCTTTCTATACAAACCTCACAGAAGACTTTCCAAGTAATCAAGGAGTTAAGAGTGTGACTGTGAAAAAGTGGGAGGAGACGGTGTCTGAGTTAATGGACTAAGAGCGACAAGATAGAAAGGCCTTTCTTTTTAGGGCACAATTCCTGATGCATGTGGGAGTGTAATCACTGCCCTCACATAACGCAGATGTGGACCTTCCATAAAGTGCTTTTGTTGATGCTCATCCTCCGTTTTCAGCAGAAGACCAGAGGGAAACCCTGTCTCCTTTGGGGAAAAGGATTCTCAGAGAGAAGAAAGGACTGCCTTGCATCTCTGAATTTGAATCAACTCCGGAGGTGGCAGAAATGGGTGCTGGGATGGGAAGCATTATTGTCTCTCTAGTGACTGGGCCCTGAGGGTGTGAAGAGGGAGAACAGACTCTTCCATCCTGGTAAGGCTGCAACACTGTCCAGGACATTGAGGGCAAACATGCCAGGTCTGACCCTTTCAAGGTTCTGGATTTTCTGCATCAGCAAAGTCTTGAATCATTGTGACCAGCAGTCAGCTCCTCACCATTAGTGGAATTACATTGCAAGCAGTATTCCTGGAGAGGTTCCTTTGCAAATGGTGCAGAAAGACGTCTGGGGCCTTGCTGCACAGCACAGCTCATCCTGCTCTCCGGGGCATTGTTGGAATGTGCAGTCAACAGCGGTGCTTTTCCTTAGAAAATGCGCAGACCTTTCCGTGGCTTCCGTTCCTCTTATTTTTAGTGTTACAACCACTAAATCCCGTCCTCCTTGCTCTAAGTAGTGCATGAATGATTTCCCCCTCTGTGAGATCAGAAAAGACAACAGGCTCTCCTTTCATGAAGACAATCTCAGTACAATTAAGCATCTGCAAGAAATGTACAAGGCTCCAAAAGCCGTGACGAGGGTAAGGGACAGCTTTGCCGAAGGTTTTCTTGATGGGGCCACCAAGCAGGTTACACAGTTAACTTCCTAAATGTTCTCTTCTCCCCGTTTATGTCCTGGAAGACCGGATCTTCTAGCAAGTGCTACGATGTCTGCTTTCTCTTCACAGTGCCCCATCTTCAGGACTAAATTTCATCCCCCACGATTCCTTCTGCCTCTGGCCAAGACCTTTTAAGTAACTCCCAGCTCCACAAGTTTTGTTTCCTTCCAGTAAAGACAAGTGCATTCTTACGCAGATGTCTTTGGGCTCTCTCCGTATTCCCACCCTCACCAGTCCATTGACAGGAGCAAGGAACCTCACTGTCATAACTAAATTGGTTTGGCCAAACCTGCCTGGGGTGATTTTAGGTTGGCTGTGCAGGCTGAGGTACCAGGTTCCGCCTGTGGGAAGGGGAAGGGGAACAGAAAAGAAGTCAGGGACACCGAGGGTGGAAGTGTGCTCGGATAGCCCGAGGCATCCTGAGGTTTCACCTCTAGAAATGTGCTAGTAAAATCATCCTGGGTTCCGAGTAACAGAAACCTACTGAAACTAGTTAGTGGCAAAAAGTTATTATAAGAACCTAGGGATTGCTTTCAGAACCCAAGGACAGGGAGGAAGCTGGGACCCAGGAGCAGGCTGAGTAGAACCTAGAAAGTTGTCAGCGCTCTCCCTCCCCCTTTCTCTTCCTTTCCTCTATTTCTCTCTCTCTTTTTTCCTCCTGTCCCCCTCCTTCTCTCCTCTTTCTCTGAAGTCCAGTTTTTTCCCCTTCCTTGGACATAAGGAGGAAGATGGCCACCTCAACCCCCGGAGTTCTTATTTGGTTCTCAGTTCCAGTCACACGAGGAAATTAACATTCTGAGTCCAAATACCTGGAGAAGATTCTCACTGACCCACTGGGGTCAGGTAGTCTCCCCAGGTCTAGTCAACTGTGGTCAGGGACGGGGGCCAGGAGGCTCAAACAGGACTGCCAGGACCCACAGTGTGGTGTGGGAAGGCAAATTCTCAAGGAAGATGGGGTGACTCAGGCGCTATGCACCCCCCCACCCCAAGGTGTTTGTCATAGGAGGTACTTGTTGGACAAATAAAAGGAGTCCTTTACCCAAGTGGGGGAAATGTTTATGGGACTCTTATTGCTATGCATATGGCCATGATCAAACTACATATGATTTTGCATTATTGCATTATTGTCCTAGTCGTTTTCCATGTTATTACAAACATTTTATAGACTTCAAATGGCTTTATTATAAATTACTTAATAATTTTCTCATTGTGGGACATTTGAATTGTTTTATTTCTATTTTTCCACCATTACAGATAATACAGCAATAGTCATCTTTTTATACAAGTCTATTTCTAGGTTTTAGATCATTTTCTTTGGAATAGATTGCTAGAGGTGGAATCATAGGAATGGGTTCTTGTTTGCAAATGAGAGAATTCACTGTAGATATTTAAACAGAAAGGAATCATTACACAAGGTGTTAGATAGCTTTGAGGGTTGAGGTGGTGATGTAGAGAGCTAGATTTGGGTATGATAGCCTGGAATAATGCTCTATCCCATTGTGGAATTTTCTAGTGAAACATGACTGCTGCCACTACTTGTTGGTTTGCTCTAATGACCCCAGGTTCTGGACTCCAGAAGCTCTATTGCAGATTCTTTAGAATGACCAGTTGCCTCTAACAGCACATTACCAGAAAACTGAGCTCTTTGTACATGGCTGTCATTTCACCTCTTCCTTCTGAATATTAAGTCTCATATGTGTGGGTTACATTGGCAGAATTTGGGACACAGGTCCTCAGTCTAGCAATAAGGAAGTCTTATAAGTGAATTTTTGAGTCTCTAGGACAGAAAGGTAAGACTCATGTGAAACTACCAAAATATCATGGGGTTATTAAAAAGATCTCAGGCTTCCATGAATGGTGGATGCTCACTATGTGTTCAGATTCAAATTTAAAGGAAAGATTATATAGGCTGGAGCAGTGGCTTAGGGTTTTCATCAAGAGGCCAGGTGCTTCCTATTTTTCAGTGTATTCACAATATATCCTTTCATGGCCCAAAATAGCTGCCATAGCTCCAAGCATTACACTACTGTTTGATAGAATCCCAGGGAGGAAGGAAAAGGGATTTCTCCTTAAGAGCTCTCTTTTTCCAGGCATTAAAGTCTCCAAGCAAACTTCCCTTTCTGTAGCCTAAGTCCAGTGCCCACTCCTAGACCCATTACTCACCAAAGGTAACAGACTACCATGGTTACCTTAGACCTGGGCCAAGGGCATTGCTCTCCAAAGTTTAGGTTCTGTTAGTAGGAAAGAAGCAGGGGTAGCTTTTGGGAAAGCAATAGTATCTGCCAGAAGCGTTATTATCTTTTATTTATTTTTACATAAATATATATATATATTTTTTATTTTTTATTCATTTATTTTTTTTATTAGTTTCAGGTGCACAAGACAAAGCAAAACTTAGACGTTTATCATTTATATCCCTCACACTGTATGAACCCCCCTCCCCCCATCCACTATCCCTCTGTACGTTCCCCAAATTAATTTTCAAACCCCCATGACCATCTTGTGGTTACCGACTATTTTTCAAAACCTCTCACCTTCCCCTTATCCCCACCCCCCTGCCCCTCTAGCAACCCTCAATTTTTCCTCCATGTTTCCAAAACTGTCTCTGATTAGTTCATTCAGTTATTCTTTTCTTTAGATTCCGCATATAAGTGACATCATATGGTATTTGTCTTTCTCTGTCTGACTTATTTCACTTAACATAATGTTCTCTAGGTCCATCCATGTTGTTGCAAATGGTAAGATTTCTTTCTTCTTTATGGCTGCGTAATACTCCATTGTATAAATGTACCACAGTTTCTTAATCCAGTCATACATAAATATTTTAAGATTTTGATATATATCATCAGATTGTTTCCAAAAGGGTTGCACCAACTTAAATTTTTATGAACAGCATGTGAGTATGTCTGTTTCACCACACCCTTGCCAACTAGTGAGTTTTGCATATTTACTAATCATGATACTGCTGAACTCTTATTAGTTCTGATAGTTTTTTAGATTAAATTGTCTTGAATTTTGTAGGAATACAATCTTACAAATGCATAAAAAATGATAGTATAGTCTCAGTTTTAATAGTCATATTTTTAAATGCTGTTTTTTATTGTATTGATCAGGACTTTCTGAACAGTCTTAGATAATAATGATGATAATGAGTATCCCTGTGTTGTTCCTGATTTTAATGTCAAAACTTGAGTGTTATGCTGGTAGGTATGATGTGAGTTATTCATTTCAGATGTCTTATTTCTTCAGATTTAAAATATTGGTTCTAAGATGCACCAACTTAATGAGAGCTTGGTGGGAAGGGAAGGAGGAAGAATTAATATTAACCTTACACATTTCTTGAAGTGTATTATTTCAACAGTGTGAAAGAAATGCACCTAAGAATAATTACCCAGGGAAGTATATCCATATTTTCTTCCCCCTGATAACATCATAGAATTAAATATACAATCGTTTGATATAACCGGTGTCCTCCTGGGAGATACATTCTTTCTATAATATATACTTTATTATGGTCAGCAAGTATCATTCTAGTTCCAGGTTTTAGCATTTTTGTGAGGAAAAGATGTTAAATGTAACAAGAGTCTATGCATAAGGCTTTCACTAAAAAATGGATGCTCTGATCTGAGAGACGACAGGACTAATTTCCTAACACTAAATCATTTTTGCAATCCTACTTTATTGTCATGCATTAATTATTCTTTTAATATTCTGAATTCTATTTTCTGGTACTTTAGTTAGGATTATTATACCTATTTTCATAAGCAAGGAGAATCTATAGTTTTGTTTGTTTACTTCTGTTAGATTTTGATGTCAGAGTTAGAATAGTTTCATAAAATAGATTGCTAGTCAACTTTTTTTTTCATATGATGAAACAATTCACATGACAAGAATTAGCAGTTTCTTGAAAGTTAAATTCAACATGTGGACCTGGAGCCTTTCGTGAAGTTAAATATTTGGTAACTTTTTCAATTTTTTTCTTGGTTATTGGTCTTAAAAAATCCTTATAGGGTTGATTTTGACGATTTATATTTTCTTCAGAAAATTATCCATATTGAGATTTTCAAATTCATTAGCAAAAAAATAATAGCTAAGTGCTTTACAATTTTTAATTCTTCCATGTATCTACTTTATTATGTTTTGTTATTTGCCAAAGATTTGACTATTTTAAGTCTGGCTTTTTCCAAAGAACAATCTTGAATGTATTTATTAATGTTCTTGTTTTACCATGTTTGAATTATTTGGTTCCTCTGTTTTATTTTATTTAAAAAAAAATAATCGAACATTTTCAATCAAGTCAGTGTCACCTATTTTTTACACAACTGGTGAAAGTTTGGCTTCCATTTTGATCTGTAACTAAACGTTTTGCTGCTGAGTTTGGCATTTCTGGGATTGTTCTGTGAATAAGTGCTACAAAGCAGAGATCTCTGTTTGGTTTCTCTTTGATGTCTCCCAAGCATCTAGAACAGTTCCTTGAACATAGGAGGGGTACAGTACGTATTTGTTAGCCAATGGAGGAAAGTGAATCTGGGGAATGACTAGGAAGCTGCTAGAAGCCTCTTCTGCCAGGGAGACTTCCTGGGGGATGGGTAGGAGGGAGGAGACAGGTCACAAGCCTACCAGCGACCGTGAGCTTCTGCTTCTCCCTGTCTCCCTCACCCACCACCAGTTCCCTGCACAGTACAAAGGAAGTTCTTTCTTGGAGTGTGTGGTAGCCATTGTCAGGGGCCATCCCCTTTTGAGCTCCAGGCCCGTGACCTCAGGAGGTGACATCTCTGTGGCCACAGCTAGAGATGCTGACAGAAGAGTGAAGGTGGGGAGAGAAGGCTGTTCCTGGAAGGTGGGGAAGGTGAACACTAGGCAGGAGAAGAGTCATCTGAATGGAGGAACTGAACAGAGCAGCAGGGACTCAGGCAAGATGACATTGTTATTTTGATGAAAAAGACCTCTAAGTAAGGTTTCATTTCTGGCCCTACAGAGTTCTGAGCTTCAGCCCAGAATATCTGACCTGTGGCTGCTGAGGGTAGGGGTGATTGTGCAGCAGACCACGCCTTAGGAATGAGGGAGACCATCTGGGCTGGTGGCGGAGGTGCCCTGCAGGTGACATCTACCTCCACCTCATCTCTGTCTAGAGTTGCCAGACAAAATGCAGGATGCTTAGTGAAATTAGAATTTCAGATAAACAACTAATACCTTTTCTAGTGTAACTTTATCTCATGGATTTGGGGCCTCTTGATTTACCCAATTCTGAGGCAGGAGGCTCCTAGAATCTAGTAGGGACTACTTCTGGGGAAGGCAATAAGACATACCTCCCCTTAACCCCAAACACACCCTGATACTCCCAGCAAAGTGATATCTTTAGATGGATAAAAGCAAGGCCCCTCCTCTCCCACCCAGTCTTGCTCCTCAAAGGCAACTGTGAACTAAGCAAGCTCTCTACACCTTTCTTCACTTGGTAGTGGTCTTTTGGACAAGGCAAGTTTAGTCTCATGGGCTTCATGGGTGAGATAAGCACTTGCCTTCCAGCCAAAGGAAGTGCGGCCAGGGCTCAGGAATTCAGAGTTCAGGCAGGCTGAGCGTTAGGGACTCAGCTAGGAGGATGAGCTGGAGGGATGAGGTGGGTGAAGGGGCCATACAGGAGATGACCAAAGGCTGAGAGGGAGCAGCCTGAGCCACAGAAGGGGAGGTGTGACGCCAGTAAGTCCATGAGGACCCTCCTTCCCAGGCACTTCCTCAGTGACATTTTCTTCCAGGGGCTCGGAGAAAGCTGAAGGGCGAATTCTAAGTTTCCAGGCTACCAAACAAGCTTTGGGAAGTAAGTATCATGGAGAAGATAACCTCTAGATATTGTCATGAAGTTTGTGTTACCCTTAGACTAGCCTCATTTATTTCTGGCAGAAGGTTAAAAACTATACAAATAATTTTAATGGACACGATTATGTTCTCATCACAAAATAATGTGGCACAGTTCCATAATTACTCAAAAATGATCATTGTGTGAACAGCTATTAATTAGTGAATAGCTTCAGAAAAAAATTTCAATAGATTTGGGAAGCATTGTTAATAACCCATTACGGTATGTCTGGGGGGTCAAATCACCATGTCATGTCAAAGCATAGATTTATGGCTCCATTTTTAATCATTTCAAAATAATTAAGAATGTGCTGTGCATCTGACTGGGCAGATTTGAGGCACAAAAATCATATATCTGAATTAGGATGGGAACGGATCATTTCCGGCCAAAATGGACATCAAAGCTCTTTCGACATCCATTTGGCAAGAGCACTCACATTTTATAGCTTCTCAGAAAGTATTAGTGATTTTAGATAAATAGTATTCAGCTTTTCTTTTTCTTTCCCCATGGCTTTTTCTCAAGCCAAGAGAAGAAAATCAGAAATTGCCAGGAACTTTTGCCCTTGACTTGGAATTTCAGGGAGTCCAGCCATACATGGTTGCTAGTAGAGTTAGGGGTATTTCTACATTACCCTCTGCCTTTCTCTAGAGTGTGTCTGGGGGAAGCAGCTCTGCCTTTTCCTCTGAGGGAGACCCTCACCATTTTGGGTCATCTAGCCCAGGGTTCAACACATCTCAGGGAGGGGTGCTCACTACCAAATGACCTGTCCCATTCAGCACAAGTAATGAGTATATACGCTCATTGTTTAAACCAAAAATGCATGTAACCTGAAAGATGATTGTTCCCCATGTCCCTTCTAATCCTATTCCTCAGAGGAAATCACTGTTAGTGGTTGAGTGTGTATCATTCCAAATATCTTTTTTCTATGTGTAAATATGTGATATTTTTAGTGTAAGTAGGATCATATGTACTCTATGGTATGCTTCTGACTCAACAATAAATTGTAAGTGTGCTTTCAGATGTGTATCTGCACCTATGTCATTCCAGTGGTCTATCTTCTATCAGCAATCTAGCTGTCACCAATCCATCAGTTTCCTTCCTTCCTTCCTTCCTTCCTTCCTTCCTTCCTTCCTTCCTTCCTTCCTTCCTTCCTTCCTGTTATCTATCTATCTATCTATCTATCTATCTATCTATCTATCTATCATCAATCATCATCATCTATATCTATCTAATTGGTTCTACCTTCAAAATACAATCTTCAAAATAGACTGACCACTTGTCACCACTTCTATCTCTTTGTCCATCTCTTATCCGAAGTGCTATCATGGCCTCCTACCTGCAATCCCTGCCTCTGCCCTTGCCCTGCCCTAGAGCCTATTCTGAACAGCAGGCAGAGCGTGTCTTTCAAAATGCAAGTTGAGTCATGCCACTTCTCTGCTCAAAACCGTCCCATCAGTAAAAGCCGCAGCCCTCTCATGGCCTTGGGGGCTCTCTATGGTCCTCCTCCACTTACCATCTTGCTCCATTTCTTTGCCTTCATCTCCCACCCTCTCCTCCTTGTTTGTCTGCCCCTACTGTGCTGGCTTCCTTGTTCTTTGAACTTGCTAAGCCTACTGATGCCTCAGAGCCTTTGGATTTCCTGTTCATACTGCTTGGAATGTTCTTCCCAGAAAGCCATGTGGCTCCCTCTCTTCCTCCCTTTTAGATTTGTGCTCAAATATAGGAAAGGCCTTCCCCAATCACCCCCTATAGATTCATATAATTTCTTAAGGTAATTTAGAAAAATCATGTGTACATAAATCCCAAGTCAAAGCCAGCATTACACTACTAATGAAATAATAAAAAGCATTCAAATTTATGTGAGGAAAAAGACAAATCTGTTTAATTCATCTCTCTATCCATGCACTTGCATTGCACTGACGGATTGGGCAGAAAAAGAAAGGATGAAGGACTGGAGGTCCTGGACCCACAAAGGATGTTCAGAGAGGCAGTAGTCTAACAAGCAAGCTGGAAACAGAAGGGTGTGGTCAGAGGGTGTTTGAATTAATGATGTTGACCGGGGAGTAATATCAATAGATGACAAGGTCCAGGATGTGACTCTGGGTGGTTTAGATGGAGAGGAGGAGGAGGACACTGGAATGAGATGGACTAGGAAGTGGTGGTCAGGGCGCAGGATGGGTCATCCATGTGGACATTGCTCATCTAGGAGGGGGGAAGGACTGGGGTGGAGGGAAAGATGGGTGCCAGGTGTCCACGTCTTAGATGAATGGTTAGTAATTGTTGGACACACAGTGAGGGGGCTGTTGGAGGTGGGGAAGTATTGATGTGACAGTAGAGAGGAAAGGGACAGTTCTCCTTCACATCCCCTAGTGCCTGGATAAGTGGCCTCCTCCATGGACAGCCAGGGTTTAGAGAAGGAAGGCTTCTGTGTACAGGCTGATGACATGGGAGTGTTATTAAATTATGGAGCTGTCATTCTAGAAGGCCAGTGGAAGGCTGCGGTGTTGAGACAGCTCTGTCCTACAGAACTACAAGTACTAAAATTCCTGATTGAAAATGTTAGCATCCTGAATAATATAGTATATTTCTAGCATTTTATACTTACTTCCCTTCACAGTTTACCAATTTCAGTATAATTAGCATGTGACTGAGGCCAAAGAAATTGCTGCTCTCGAGCTACACACTTAATGATTCCACCATTGTTTCAGCTGGGGTGTCATCTCCCAACTCCGACTGAAAATCACTTGTGGCTCTAATTGCATCCCCTCTTTCCATAAGCTCACACCTGTGTCCATGAGCCCAGCTGGGCAGTTTCCGGCTGGATTCCCCCTGCCCCACCATCCTCTGGGCAGCAGAGCTGTGGCACCGATATCAAAACAGTCTCAGAGGACATTCACAGCTAAGGAAGGTTGACGGGCCACCTGCCATGGCTTCTTGGCTGTGGACATCAACGAGACACCCAGAGAGGGCTGTCTGTGTTCATGTGAGATTTCCCCAGAGACACCATTTTTGCTCCGAGTTCTGGGGAAACTCCGCTTACTTGAGGATTACATGACAGTACGCTTATAAAAAGTCCTGCAGGTTTGCTGGTGCACAGTAGGTTGTTTTTATGCCAGTCAAAAGGGATTCTGGTGGCAGAAGGGTGTCCAAGCCGTTTGCTCATCCGCTGTGCTGTGCGAAGGCTGCAGGCCCCATCTATCAGAACCATCGCTGTCGTGGAGGAAGCTGCTGACTCACAGCCATGAATCACAGTGCAAGAGCTGCTCATAATTGCCTTATATGTGTTTTCAGTTCTCAAATTTAAAACCATTTACTGCTGGGAACAGATGTTAAATTCAGGACGCTTGTCAATTGTTGGCGCTATACACAAAGAAGATGCTTAAAATTAGAAGCCTGATTGAATTTTAAGTACAGTGATCACGGTGGTTGGAACTGAAATAATTGAGACGGTAAACTTATTGTGGGAGATGGGAGTAAGCAATGGGAAGAGAGGCTGAACTTGAATTTGAAAACCCATAATGTGGAGTTACGATGGGGATTTCACAGTGATCCTTAAGTTAATACTTAATTGTAATAGAAACTCTCGCAGTACTTAAGGAGCATTACTACCAAGTACATTCATTCATAACTTGGGTGATCGCAAGAAAAGCCACGCAGATTCAATAATAATAGTAAAAATGGTAACCATCATGTATTAGGCATCCATTATGTGCCAGATACTGGACTTGAACCTTTATATACCTGATTAATGTCTAGACTGTTGATTATTCTCCAAGACTAGGAAGGACCAGCAGTTTAGGCAATCCCCTGCTTTGGCTAATTAAAAAAAAACTGTGGTAAAATTACATACCATAATTTTAGACCCATTTAGACCATTTTTACATATACAAGTCTGTGACATTAAGTACATTTGTAATGTTGTACACCTATCACCATTATCTATTTCCAGCCTTTTTTCATCGTCCCTCACAGAAACTCTGTACTCACTGAGCAGCTTAACTCTCTGTGCCTCCTGCCCCCCAGCCCCTCATAACCTCTTTTCTATTAAGTTGGTGCAAATGTAATTCCTGTTTAAAAGGTTAAAAATCATTCCAAAAATGGCAATTACTTTTGCACCCACCTAATACTTTCTATCTCCATGAATTTGCCTTGGCCAAATTTGATAAGGTTGAGGTCACCTCTATCTCACCCCTGAGATCAAAATAACCAGGTCTGCTATTCTCACGGTGGTGACGCCTTTTGGGATGCAGAGCCAGACAGGCTGGCCCAGGACACCTCTGGACTCCCTTATCCCAAGGAGGGTGTGCTCAGAGAAGGCAGGATCTTGGCAGCTTCCCCTGCAAAGGCCGTGCCAGCTCCCTACCCTGCTCCCATCCTGTCAGGGCTCTGGATGGAGCGCGTGCTGCATGCCAGCTGGAGCAGCTTCCTTTTTCTTTAGACATGCTGGTCCTTCATTCAGGGGCCTCCCCCCACCTTTCTCCGGCACTGTCTCCTCTGCTTTGCCAAGCTAACTTCTAATTCTTCAAGTCTCAATTTAGAAGTTCCTCCAGGAAGCCTTCCCTTATTCTGCCACGACTCTCCTCTGCTGGGTCTGATGACCTCCTGTCCTCTCAGAGGATTCTGTGTGTCTTGTGTCACAGCTTGGATCACACAGGGCTGTCAGTGTCTGTTCGCTTGCCCATCTGCCCCACTAACTCGTGGGTTGTGTGAGGGCAGGTCCCACTCAGCTGTAGCCCCAACATCACCGTAATATATATTTGGGAAGTGTGGTATTGATCCCCTCCACAGCTTCCCAGACCTGGAAAGAATTACGGTGTGCAGTCTCTTCGCTGCCTGCTTTCACTGGCCTTGTGTTTCCTCTGGCTCCTATGCTCAAAGGGCTGCCCATATACACAGACTCCTGGGAAATAGGCTTGTACGGAGGGTGTGTGGAGAAGTGACCAAAAGTTGGGAACTTAGAACAGCAAGAGGCCCAGCCCAGCCCAGCTGTGAATGTGCCCTGCTCAGAGAACATACCCTGACCCCTTGAGGGGGAGATGTGTTGTGTGGAAATGGGTGTTTGTTGAAATTCAAATAAGTCAAGGTCAGGACTCAGTTTCCTTGTTTTGTTCTGAGCTTTGCTCCTCAGCAGGAATTCCTGGCTACACTTGAGGGCTGTGTGTGTGTCACGTCTGCTTCCTTCCTGTTGCCGTCATTGGTAGACTGTAAGCAAAGTGGATTTTAATTTTCCTAAAGCCACAAGTGTTGTTTCAGTTTGAGACAGACATCCTATTTCTGCCTCGTTATGTGCTTCATATAGTGGTCAAGAGAATCATTACATAAACACTGTGTTTTAGGCTTGGATCTTGCATAAGGAAATCCATGCAAAGCACCAAGAGAATGCCAGCTATCTTGGGAAAGTCCTTGGTGAGGCTGGAAGGTCACAGGTCAAGTATTCAGCTTGTGGGCCTTGATGTGGAAGAAGCGTGACCACCAGTGTCCAGTGTTATTACAGAGGAATGACATCTGACTTAGGAAGGTCATGGCCTCCCATATCTATTTTCGTTTAATGTGTCCTCTCACAAAAGAACATCATAGAGGCATGTACGGTATGTATAATTTTTAATAGTTAGAAGGGACTTAGTGATTAAGACAGAGCTAGATTTGAATCCAGGTTCATTCACCTACTAGCTCTGTGAACTTGAGCATGTCATTTACTTCTTTGGGCCTCAGCGTTCTCCTGTATAAATTGGAGGGGACAACCCCAGACTCCTAGAATGGTTGTGAGAATGAAATGAGATAAAGCCAGGGCTTCCCACGAGGCCCGGCATATCACAAGTGTTAAATATAGAATAGGTACACTCTTAGTTCAGTTATCATTTAGAATCCCTAACGTACTGAATTTGGATGCCAGTCTCTCACACTTTGGTCTCTGTAGTCCTTCTTCCCAGAATAGAATCATCAAGGATTCTGATTCTGAGAGTAATTTACTCTGCTCTCCAGTAAAAGTACTTTAGGAGGGTATCCCAGCCAGCCCTATGCCTCCTCTGGGGAAGTGTTCGACAGTATGACCACAAAAAAAGAGGAAATGTTTGGTGTGGTTAAGGGTTCTGTATGTGGTTGGAGCAGGTGAGAAGGGACCTTCCTGTGGCAAGTCTGGGTGACCCTGTGTTGTTTCAGTTTGAAACAGATATCCTATTTCTGCCTTGTTATGTGCTTCATATGGTGGTCAAGAGAATCATTACATAAACACTGTGTTTTAGGCTTGGATCTTGCATAAGGAAATCCATGCAAAGCACCAAGAGAATGCCAGCTATCTTGGGAAAGTCCTTGGTGAGGCTGTAAGGTCACAGATCAAGTATTCAGCTTGTGGATTCCTCAGCAGGAGAAGGTTGCTTGTGCTGTGCGTGCATGTCTCTCTCTCTCTCTCTCTCTCTCTCTCTCTCTCTCTCTCTCTCTCTCTCTCTCTCCAAGAAGTCTTCTCTATGCTTGGGATTGGCCTGGGATTGGCCCAGCTGTCTAATGTTGACTAAACTGCTGCTGTGACAGATGTTCTTTTGTTTAGAGATTCATTTTGGGGTACTTAGTACAAAAACCTGAGGTAAACAGTTACTGCTCAAAGATTCATACTCTACATTAAAGCCTCTTTATTAGCAATTGGATTTAACGGCAGATAACCCAGAGGCCTGGAGATAGTCATCTGGCAGCAGTTGAACACGCTTCTTCAGATAGTGGTGTGAGGATGGGCTGGATGGCAGCCCTGTGAGGTCTGAAGTTGCTCTCTGAGCTCCAAGGATCCATCAGCAGTTGTTTTTTAAAGTGTCTGCTGGCACCATTCCCCCTCCGCTCTGTCTCAGTCCTGCTGGTTTTGATAGCACACAAGCAAAATCCCAGGTGAGAAGAGGTAGAGGGGAAGAGCTGGGCCTGGAAGTTAGGCTCTGCCATTTGTTTGCTCACTTGACTCCTTTCCTGGTCTCATCCCCATGCTACTGCCTCTCACTGTGCTATCGCAAGTTCCCTCACTGCCCCTCTGGATGTGGAGCAGTTCTGGCTTCCTGAAGGAGGATGGGTGAACTGCACAGCTCTGAACTGCGTGTGGTGAAAGCACTTGGAGATCCAGACACAGGGTTACAGATCCTGTGAAAGAGAGATCCTGTGAGATTCCGTACGAGAGCTGGCGTAGAGGTTTGGCTCTTCTGGGGTTAGGAAATTGTCGGTGGAAATAAGATGCAATGTTTATTAAACTCCCCTCATGTTTTGCCTTCCGGGGTCTCACTCTCTCACTGGTGTTTTATCTTCAGTAGATTCTAGAGAAGTCTGAAGGATGGTTGGCAATTGCAGCTGGAATGTCCATCATGTCCACAAATATTTCGCCTCCTCAGGACAATTGAAACTGATTTGCTGGTTAGTCATGGAATTCTTTTTCTTTCGTCCATTGTGCATCTGGAATAGTGTTTCCTCTCAAAAGTCTCAGTAGCTAGTTTTCTTAAAATAAGTGAGAAAAAGAAAGATAATTAAAATGAACTGAAGTAGAAAAAGTTTTGAAGAGTGAGATTCCCATTTAGTTTACCTAACTTTGTAAATCTTATTTATCTTGACTAATATTTCCATATTTCATCTCATTCATACATTAAATCAACATGGTGTGACTTGCTCTAGTAAAGTGGAACTGAAGGTTAAGACTTTCAATTGCCAGTAGCCACAGGGACATTTTTTTTGTGTAACACCTGACTGGTTAACAAATGGAACTCTGGTTATGGAATCTATTAGGGCCCATAGTGGTCTCCACAATAACTCTCACAACAGAAACATGGCTGCTCATCTATTAAAACCCATGTCTGCCTTCATTGGTTCCCATGGGCGTATCCCTGGACTTGAGGAGCTGGTGGCAGATATGTCTGTCTGGTTTTCCAGTCCCCTGTGTCAGAACCTTCTTTCTGATGTCAGCCGCCATGCCCTGGTCCTTAGTGGTTAGAGGGGGCCTTACGGGGCAGTGTAGGCTCTTTGTGGGTCACCTTACCAAAGCTTAGAGAGTGTTATTGGCTTGGAAAGAAATTGTGCCCAGTCACTGGCTTTTACCCTTCCATCTGGGCCCAAGTCTATAGAGGTACCTAGGCCCTTGTGGGGTTTGCAAAGGCACCAGAAAGGTTTCTGATGGCCCAGAAACACTGTCTCTACCAACTTGCTCTGCCCTTTTTTTCCCCCAAAGATTTTATTGGGGAAGGGGAACAGGACTTTATTGGGGAACAGTGTGTACTTCCAGGCCTTTTTTCCAAGTCAAGTTGTTGTCCTTTCAATCTTAGTTGTAGAGGGCACAGCTCAGCTCCAGGTCCAGTTGCTGTTTTTTTTGTTTTTGTTTTTTTTCTAGTTGTAGGGAGCACAGCCCACCATCCCTTACAGGGGTGGAACCGGCAACCTTGTGGTTGAGAGGACGTGCTCCAACCAACTGAGCCATCTGGGAGCTCAGCGGCAGCTCAGCTCAAGGTGCCGTGTTCAATTTTAGTTGCAGGGGGCGGGGCCCACCATCTCTTGCGGGACTTGAGGAATTGAACTGGCAACCTTGTCCTTGAGAGCCCACTGGCCCATGTGGGAATCGAACCAGCAACCTTTGGAGTTAGGAGCATGGAGCTCTAACCACCTGAGCCACCGGGCCGGCCCCTGCTCTGCCCTTTTTGTGTTAAGGCAACCTCCCACCCCCAAGGGAGTATCTGTAAAGCTATGATCACAGCACTGGACAGCATTGGTGGTTCAATTCCTTCCCCTATGGTGAGGGCTGGGCCCTGGAGCCAGAGAGGCAGAGGCTCCAAAGCCATACAGGCCCCGGGAACTTGGTTGGGTGTTATATCCATCATCTTATCTCAGAGTGAGGCAGCCTCACTGTGTTTGTAAAGAAGCACTTGGTCCCCAGAGTGAAGGCATTTTTGGGGTCCTGCACTGTGAACCACTTGACTTGGGCCCTGTGAGTCAGTCAATTCCGGCATTATGAGAGCTGAAGAGAAAGGTGACAGAGATTTACCCTTGAAAAGCGGCTCTGAGTCGTGTGTTTCTGGATTCTCCATGGAGTTTGTTCAGGTTTGCTCTGAATTTAGCTGATTTTAGCACCAAAAGACTCATGTCTGGAAAACTCCTCAGTCCCAGGCAAACCAGAATGGCTGGTCACCTATCTTGGGGTGACCAGAGGGAACTGTTCCTCACTCTCACAGGGGTGGGGTCTGACATTGAGTTAGGAGCTATGGCAGGGTTCCAAGTTCCTGGCAAACCCTAATCCCAGAGGCCAGCCACTGTGTGGGGACCACAAGCTTCTGCCCCATGTCCTTCCTGAGTCTCCTGTGCCACCACCTTCCCAGACTCCCTTAAGAGGATGACCACATTGGCTTGTTCCCTCTCCTCGTCTGTCCCCTGCCTCCTCTCTAGCTCTGTGTTGGCCTCCTAGCCAGCCCCTTCTCAGCTTCTCTGGCTCAAAAAAAGTCTCAGGCACATCTGTTTTCCTGTTGGAGGTCCCATGTTTTCCTCAGATAGGGTGTCTGTGTGCAAAGGGGCCAAGCTTCAAGCAGAGGATTGGCTCTCCTGGAAAGGCCCCATTTTCCTCAGTGTCCTTGTTTGTGACTGTGAGGGGTGCTAGTCCTGGGCTCAGGCGTCCTGACACGAGGCCAGAGCTTCTGGAGCAGGGAGGCTTGTAGGGACTGATCTTCTTAACCCCAAACTCTCCTCTGTGGTGGGGCTGCTGGGTCCCTTTGGTGCGTTGTTGTGTGATAAGCCCCACCTTGAGGCCCCTCCAGCTCACATCTCCTTTGTGTATTGTCCCTCTCTCTGGACTGTGAACTTCTCAGGGCTGCTGTCTCACTCATAAAGCCCCAGCCCATGTGCTGGCCATTGCCAGGAGTTAATGAGGGTGCCCAGATGGAGGATATTTAAGGATGGGGTAAGGAGGGGCGAGAGATACCAATGCTTTCTTTTAGCGTTTGTAAAGCTATTATGTGTAGAAAGAAAAATTTCCCGGTGCCAGAAGCTGAAAACAAGGGAAGCATAAATAATCAATACAGATTCCTTTGGGGCTCATGTCTGAGGTGGGAGATGTAGATTTGATATTCAAATTCCATCAAAGTGCCACATGCAGGCCAGGCAGGCGGCCTGTGAGCTCCAGTACCAGGACATCACACCTGGAATTCAGCCTGATGCAAGGGAGCCTGGAGCTTCAGCTAATACCTGTAATTTCCAGAAAAATCAATTTAGGTGTCACAATCAGAGCGTGGAATTGGAGTGAGGAAAGTGCCCAAGGAACTGATGAATGTCTTCAAAGGGAACTGGGATGTCAGGCACGGATTTTGCACTTACCAAAGATAAGCAAGGGGAGCCCAAGGAGTCGGATGTCTCTGGCGCTCCTTAAATGGTGTGTGCTGGACCCAGCCCTCTGTGCTGCTGGAAGAGCCCCTGTACAATGTTGGGACTGACGCGGTCAGAGTCCTGGCACCAGGCATGGAAGGAGGCCAGTTCCTTAGCTAGAAAGATGCGTGCTTCCGTTTGCACGAGGAGTGAGTTCTCTTTTGGGCTCCTTCAGTCGGGGCAGAACCGTTTTGGAAGGTTCTTTCTTGGCCTTTTGGCCCTTCTCAGGAAGGGTAGTGCAAGGTAATGGATGTGCTGCCTGGAGGCTAGAGCCGGGGAGGTGGACCTAGAGGTGTCACAAGTAAAGAGGGCGGGCTCTTGTGAGTGGAATAGACGCCCCTGGCTTGAGAGTTCAGCAAAGGCAACAGCGAATAGGCGGGTACCGCTACATGTCAGTTCCACCTTCAGAATCTCTCCCAATTATATATTTACATGCTTCAATAGGTTCTTCTTCTTCTTCTCTCTCTCTCTCTTTTTTTTTTTAATTGGGGAAGGGGCACAGGACTTTATTGGGGAACAGTGTGCACCTCCAGGCCATTTTTTTTTCCCCCAAGTCAAGTTGTTGTCCTTTCAGTCTTAGTTGTGGAGGGTGCAGCTCAGTTTCAGGTCCAGTTGCCGTTGCTAGTTGCAGGGGGTGCAGCTCACCCCCCCCCCCCCGCAGGAGTTGAAACGGGCAACCCTGTGGTTGAAAGGATGCGCTCCAACCAACCGAGCCATCAGGGAGGCAGCTCAGCTCAAGGTGCTGTGTTCAATCTCAGTTGCAGGGAGCGGAGCCCACCATCCCTTGCGGGACTTGAGGAACCAAACTGGCAACCCTGTGGCCGAGAGCCCACTGGCCCATGTGGGAATCGAACCGGCAGCCTTCGGAGTCAGGAGCATGGAGCTCCAACCGCCTGAGCCACTGGGCAGGCCCGGTTATTCTTCTTTTAACGTAGGGAGCTACAAGGAAGAAAAATAATAGGCCATAATCTTCCCACCCAGAAAAATTCCGTTCATACTATGAAAAACAGACAAAACATTTTTAAGGTTAGAAAACTCCAGCAACAGAAAGAGAAAAATGAAGAACTCTACTTTCTGCCCCCACTCTCTCCTCATAGATAACTATTGTTATACTTTCTTTTTTTTTTTTTAGTTTCTTATGGATCCCCTTGAGGAAAATTATGCATATTCTTGCATATATGAATCTATATTTTCTTTTTTAAAACTCAAAAAGGAATATACTTTTCTATACTCTGCTTCTGTTTTTCTTCGAACAACAATAATTTAGCTTGGTAAGTTCTCTTGTCTGTACATACAGACCTATTCCATCCTTTTTCATAACTGCCTAGTGGTCCTTGAATGAATATAGTATAATTTTATTGAATTAGTCCCATTGATGGTCACTTTTGTTTCCAGTTTTTTGCTCTTACAAACAATGCTGTAATGATTTTATATCTATTTCTTGGGGGGGGGGGAACCTTTGCAAATAAATTTGGAGAGTAATTCCTGGCAGTGGAACTACTAGGTCAAAGGGTATGTGATCTTTTTACTTTGATAGACATCATCCAGCTGAAGCCGGTACAGGCAAGAAAGTAGGAAAACAGGCAGTGGAAATTGGCTTGTGTATGTTTTTTTTCTGTAAATCATTCACATCTATTGTTCATTTTCCTATTAAGTTGAGTTTTTCTTACTGTTTATTGTGAGGCTTGATAAATTAGTTCTTTGTTGTACATTTTGCTATATATATTTTGCAAGTGTTTCAACTTTCTTATTTTGATTCATGGATAAATTTTAATGTTTATGTAGTCAAATTTATCACTTTTTTTTTTTCCATTATAACGTTTGGGTTTTGTGCCAGAATTTGAAAAATTTGGGGTCAAAATTCTGGCTCAGCCTCTGATGAGCTCCATGACCTACACACTCTACTGCACAGGGTTATTTGTGGACAGAATTACAAGAGGATGTGTGGAAGGTGCAGGTGCTTGATATGTGGTATAACTTAATGCTGGACTCCCACATCTGCCCACTAAAGTGTGCTTTCCCATCAAACAATCTCTCTTCCCCCCATTCTTCCGCCTCGCCCTCCCCATCCCCCCCAATTCCGGTTCCAGCCGTTATTTCTCAGTCTAGTTGTGCAGGACACAGTTCCCTCGCCCAGGCTGGTATTATGAGCCTTGCGCTCCTCCCAGCTGAGGCAGTCTGTCGCCAGTCATCGGTCGGCGGCTCACAGCAGCTCACGGCAGCTCATGGCAGCTCTCGCTGGCTGCTGGTCACTCACACTGGCCACCGGCCACTCATGGCAGCACACGGCAGCACAGCTCCAGGGAAGGCTGTTCACAATCTTAGCTGTAGAGGGCGCAGTTCACTGGCCCATGTGGGAATTGAACTGGTGACCTCAACATCAGGAGCGGGGCACTCCAACTGCCTGAGCCACTGGGCCAGCGGTCCCCCAACGATCTCTTAAGAAAGAATTTTTCTTCCTCTGTAATTCATTTGGTCTAGAAGGGTGTGAGGTTTCCCTTATGAGTGGGCCAAGTTGAGAGTAAATGATCCAAATAAAGCCATTGGGTGGGAGAGTGGACTAGAGGGACAGCAGGGGGTTAGGGGTCTGAGATGGGAGGGCAGAGCAAATGGGTGCCTTATGCTGTTGCCATTGGGGCTTGGTGCCACTGCCCTTCCCTGGTCCCAGGCATTCTCTTGATCTGTGATCTGCCGACATCTTGGTAGAAATCTGGGCGTTATGCTCAGGGCTGAGGTCTGGAATTGGATTCTGTGAAATAAGAGATTAAGTGACTCCTTCCTTTATTAGAGGCAATGGGATTTGTCTCTGGGTCCACGGCTTGGGGAGAACGCAACTTTTTCTGTAAGTGTAGAAGGAGGTAGAGCTGGGGGTACAGCAAGTTCTTAGGCTAGAAGCAAGGTATACTCCAGCTCCTTCCTTGCCCTCTGTGTGTCCTTTCTGTCTTTTGTGTGTCCTCCCTCTGGAGAGGCGCTGGGCTCTCTTGGCTCAGACCCACCTGGAGTAGTCGTTAGGCCCACTGGCAATGCGTGCTTTTCTCCTCTGGGCCAGGCAGCGAACTGCAGGAGCTCTTGGCAAAGCTGCATTTGACTGTACTCGGTTAACATGAAAGGCATCTTTTACCTTGGCCAAGGACGGCAGTGGACTGCTTTCATGGCTTGACCATTCAGGCCCACTCTTGAGGTGCTGGAACCTGAACACTTAGCTCTGGCTGACACGTGTCAGGCAGGGAAAGGATAAATATGTTTGTGGAGCTGTTTTATCTGGTTCTTTCTTTTCTTTGTTTGTATGAAATAAGATATATAAAACCTTGACTTATTGATGCAGAATACAATAAGGAAATCAATCTATACTTGGTTCAGAGTTGAGGGATACAAGGTGTGACAATTAAGTTCGCAAACTTGATGCAACGACGTTGCTAACCTTTTTTTGATATCAGAGGGATTATTCATTATGAATTTGTA
The DNA here is from genome assembly GCF_036562045.2 of Rhinolophus sinicus. Classification (NCBI taxonomy): domain Eukaryota; kingdom Metazoa; phylum Chordata; class Mammalia; order Chiroptera; family Rhinolophidae; genus Rhinolophus; species Rhinolophus sinicus. Next base: position 76,180,576 of record NC_133759.1, read on the forward strand.
CCAACTGGACAAACAGTTAACCAAGTTTACTATTTAGAAGTGCTGAAAAGGCTCCGTGAAAAAGTTAGATGACCTGAACTTTTTGCCAACGATTCATGGCTCCTGCATCACGACAATGCACCAGCTCACACAGCACTGTCTGTGAGGGAGTTTTCAGCCAGTAAACAAGTAACTGTATTGGAACACCCTCCCTACTCACCTGATCTGGCCCCCAGTGACTTCTTTCTTTACCTGAAGATAAAGGAAATGTTGAAAGGAAGACATTTTGATGACATTCAGGACATCAAGGGTAATACGATGACAGCTCTGCTGGCCATTCCAGGAAAAGAGTTCCAAAATTGCTTTGAAGGGTGGGCTAGGCACTGGCGTTGGTGCATAGCTTCCCAAGGGAAGTACTTCAAAGGTGACCATAGTAATATTCAGCAATGAGGTATGTAGCACTTTTTCTAGGATGAGTTTGCAAGCTTAATTATCCAACCTTGTAGTTTAAGAACTTTGGTATTATTTTTAAAATATAATTTTAATTACTCAATAATTCATGCATGAATCTATTCTCATTTTTGAAAAGGAAAACCATACTAAATAAGGCTGAGGTCCCCTTTGACCATCACAATCTTGGTTCCTTCCCCAACTTCCTAGAGGTTGCCATAGTTATCAATTTGATGTATACTCTTCCAGACCTTTATTCTATGCATCTGCATACCTACGTATGTACCCATGGAATATCTGTAGTATTTGTGTGCATGTGGCATCTGTGTAGTATTGTGTATCTATGTGTGTGTTTAAAAACATGAGAGGTAATATACTATACATCATTCTATGACTTGCTTTTTTCACTTATCTTGGTGATTTAGTCATATCAGTACCCAGAGGGCCACCTCATTTTTTAAAACGGCTTCATGGTTCTGGTAGGCAGAATAATGTCCTCCTTTTCCCCCAGATATTCACACCTTAACCCCTGGAACCTGTGAATATGTCACCGTGCATGGCAAAGGGACTTTGCAGATGCAATTAAGGATAAGGACCTAGAGATGGAGAGATTGTTTTGGATTTCCAGGGTGGGCCCAGTCTAATCACCAGGCCTTAGCAGACAAAGGAAGGCAGAAGGGGAGGTAGGAGAGATGTGGTGTGAGGAGGACCTATTGTTGCTGGCTTTTTTTTTTTTTTAAAGATTTTATTGGGGAAGGGGAACAGGAATTTATTGGGGGAACAGTGTGTATACTTCCAGGACTTTTTTTTTTCCAAGTCAAGTTGTTGTCCTTTCAGTCTTAGTTGTGAAGGGCGCAGCTCAGCTCCAGGTCCAGTTGCCGTTGCTAGTAGGGAGTGCTGCCCACCATCCCTTGCGGGAGTCGAACCGGCAACCTTGTGGTTGAGAGGACACGCTCCAACCAACTAAGCCATCCGGGAGCTCAGCGGCAGCTCAGCTCAAGGTGCCGTGTTCAATCTTAGTTGCAGGGGGCACAGCCCACCATCCCTTGCGGGAGTCGAGGGATTGAACTGGCAACCTTGTGGCTGAGAGCCCACTGGCCCATGTGGGAATCGAACCGGCAGCCTTTGGAGTTAGGAGCATGGAGCTCTAACCGCCTGAGCCACTGGGCCAGCCCCGTTTCTGGCTTTTAAAGATGGAGTAAGGGGACCATGAACCAAGGACCTCTAGAAACTGGGAATGGCCCTCAGTTTACAACCAGCAAAAAAAGGAACCTGTTTTCCAACTGCAAGGAACTGAATTCTGCCAGCCACTGAATGAAGCAGGAAATGGATTCTCCCCAAGAACCTCCAGAAGGAAACACCACTTGCAGACCCTTGGGTTTAGTCTGGCAAGACCCACACTAGACTTCTGAGTTTCAGAACTTTATAAAATAATAATACATTTATGTTGTTTTAACACACATAGTTTGTGGAAATTTGTTACAATAGCCACGGAAAACAAATACAATGGGATGCCCTGTGTGACCACACCACATTTATTTAGCCATTCCCCTGTTGATGTTGGATGTCTAAGTTCCCAATTTTCCTCTTACCCAAAGGCCAGCTGAGGATGCATTGTACGTGCTTCCATGTGAACATGGGAAGGTGTTGTTCTAGAACAGTTTTTTCTAAAAGTATCTTTGGTAATCCCCAGCAAGAAATACATTTTTTGTAGTGACCCAGTATACACCCCCACATATAAAACTTACACAAAAATTTCAAGGAATCATGCTTGTCCTTACTACATGTATTGCACACTGATATTTTCTGGGCAACTCTGTTCTATTTCATTCAAAATCAATGCTGGTTGCTGGACACTAACTTTATTTCACAATTCACAAATGGGTCTCAACCTCCCGTTTGAAAATACCTGGCTAGGTTATCATATAGTAAGACTGAGTAAACATGTGTCTGACCGCCACTCAGCCCAGCTGGGACACCAAAAAATGATGAGTTCATTTTTGACGACATAATTTACAATTCTGCAATCAGAAAAATCTAGAAATAAGTTATTTTCGCATATACATTTTACGCTATGGCTTAGTATTTTAAAAATTAATTTTTATTTTTAAAGCATTTTATTTTGAAATAATTATGAATTCACAGGAAATTGCAAAGATAATACAGAGAGGTCCGGTGTACCCCTCCTCCAGTGTTCCCCAATGGTTATAGCTTATGTAATTATATACAATGTCAAATCCAGGAAACTGACATTGGTACAATGTGTGTGTATAGTTCTGTCATTTTATCAGTTATATAGGTTTGTGTAAACACTATTGCAATCGGATACAGAACTATTTTATAACTGTAAAGATCTTCCTCTTACTACTCCTGTCGAATCGGCACACCCATTTCTCTTTCCTCAACCATCTCTGACCTTGGGCAACTACTAATCTATTTTCCATCTCTATAATTTTGTCATTCTGAAAATGTTATGTAAATGGACTCTCATACTATATGACCTTTTGAGATTAGCCTTTTTCATGTAGTATAATGTGCTTGAGACCCATTGCATGGTGTTGTTGTGTGTATCAGTAGTTCCTTCCTTTTCACTGATTAGTGTTCCATGCCTGTCATGATCTAACCACTCACCTGTTAAGGGAGGTTTGGGTTGTTTCCAATTTTGGGCTATTATAAATCTGCTATGAACAAGCATGTATAAGTGTTATATGAATATAAGTTTTTATTTCTCTAGGAGTGCTGGGTCAAATGTAATTGCTGGGTCATATGATAAATATATTTTTAGTTTTTAAAGAAACTGTCAAACTGCTTTTCAGAGTGGCTGTCCCATTTGATGTTCCCACCAGCAGTGAATGTGAGATACAATTTTTCTATAATTTCTCTACACCCTTGTCAGCATTTGGCAATGCTAACTATTTACCTTATTGTTCTAGTATGTAGTGATAGCTCACTGGGGTCTGGATTTGCATTTCCCTCATACCTGACGATGGCGAACATCTTTTCATGTGCTTACTTGCCATCTGTACATCCTTTTTGGTAAAATGTCTCTTTGTGTCTATTTTATTTTAATTGGGGAAGGGGAACAGGACTTTATTAGGGAACAGCTTGTACTTCCAGGACTTTTTTTCCAAGTCAAGTTGTTGTCCTTTCAATCGTAGTTGTGGAGGGTGCAGCTCAGCTCCAGGCCCAGTTGCCCTTGCTAGTTGCAGGGGGCGCAGCCCACCATGCCTTGTGGGAGTCGAACCAGCAATCTTGTGGTTGAGAGGATGCGCTCCAACCAACTGAGCCATCCGGGAGCTCAGCGGCAGCTCAGCTCAAAGTGCCGTGTTCAATCTTAGTTGCAGGAGGCGCTGCCCACCATCCCTTGCGGGACTCGAGGAATTGAACCGGCAACCTTGTGGTTGAGAGCCCACTGGCCCATGTGGGAATTGAACCAGCAGCCTTCGGAGTTAGGAGCATGGAGCTCTAACTGCCTGAGCCACCAGGCCGGCCCCTCTTTGTGTCTATTTTTTATTTTGAGAGTTACATGTTAGTTTGGTGGGAAGTGTGATGGAGAGGTAACAATATTTTTTGGTGCTTTTCGGTTTTGAATGGATACTAAAAGCTGAAATTTCTGGCCTTAGAGTATTCAGACGTGGACGAGGCTATATTAGCTTATATTTCCACCAGCACTTCTGTGTTCATGTCCCCATACCTTTGTAAATATTTAGTGTCATTAAACTTCTGCTTTTTTTTTTTTTGCCAATTTAATGAGTGAAAGTAGATCCTCCTCTTTTAATCTACATTTGTCTGAGGCTGAGCATCTGTTCATAGGTTGTTGGCATTTCTATTTACTCTTTTAAGAATTACCTGCTTGTGGCTTTTGCCACTTTAAAAAGTGAATCTTTAATCACATAAATTAATCTATATCTTATTCATCTTTTTTTTAAAGGAAAATTATAAGTAAGGCTTACGTCCCCTTTCAATACCATCCTATTTCTTAACGTATCACCCCAAAACTCAGTAGCTTTAAAGAAATACCATTTGTCTATGAGTCCTCAGGTCTGGATAGTTCAACTGATTGGGGCCACCCTTGTGATCACCTGGCAGGATGTCTCCAGGCTGGTTGGTCCCGACGGCCTGGACTCGATCCACTTTGCTCTCCTCCACCTATCCTTCCGCTAGGGTATTCCTAGATTCCCCTGTGTCTAGCTGAGAGGGTCACTGAGGCAACACCTTCAGTGTTTACTCAAGCTTTTGCTTGTGTCAAGTTTTCTACTTCCCCATTGGCCAAAGCAAGTCACATAGCTCAGCCCAGAGTCAGTATGGGCAGACACTACAAAAGGACATAGAGTCAGGAAAGTATGAAAAAACTGAGGCATTGATGCAATCCCTCTACCACAAAAGGTAATTTTTACAAGTCTGATGTGACTGTGTGTGTGTGTGTGTGTGTGTGTGTGTGTGTGTATACGTGTACATAAATGTCTTACTGTTTGATATGGTTCTGCATCTTGCTTTTTCTACTCAGTAATATCCATTTTTTGGTGATCTATTCCTTTTAACTGCCATAAGAATTTCATGGTATGAATATATAGTGCATTTTATTGAGCCATTTCTCTGATGAATAAGCATTTAGATAGTTCCCATTTTTTCCTCTATTACTGTATTTCATATAGTCTGCGATATGCTTTTTTCCTCATTTTAACATCTCTGAAATTCACGATGTCTTACGATTTGACAGCGTTATTTTTTTATTGGTACACAAAACAATGATGCATCTTGTAATCAGTATTGTCTCAGATTTGATGAAATGTGGTATAAACAGTGCTTAGCTTGAGCTCCAAATCAGTTGTAACCATCTACACTCTTACCATTTCTCTCTATCCTTGCCATTCATTGGTACATTGTTAGACTTTTTCATGTTTTGGCAACCTAATAGAAATGAAATGGTATCTCACTGCAGTTTTAAATGCATTTTCCTGATTACTAGTTAGGTTAACCATTGCTGCATATTTATCGGCCATTTATATTCCCTTTCTGTGTATTGCCTGTTTAAATCTGTTGCCTATTTTTTTTAAAATAGGGTTGTCTTTTTCTTATTGATTTATAGGAATTTTTTAATAATTGTAGATTCTAATCTTTCATTCATGCATTGCAAATATCTTCTTCCAGTCTGAAGTTTATCTTTTTACTTTATTTGTAGAGGTCTTTATTATACAGATAATTTGAATGGTAGTGGAGTTGAATTTTTAAAATCAATCTTTTCTTTTTTTAATGGTTTGGGCTTTTTGTGTCTTAAAAAATCCTTCAGTGCTGCTATTATTATGACTACTAGTAGCAGATACTATTTCTTAAGCTGTTACTTTATCCAGGCATTATTCTAAGAGCTTTACATGTATTAACTCATTCAGTTCTCACAACAAACCTGTTGGAAAGTTATTATTAACCCAATGCACACCAAGGAAACAGAGGTCAACTAGCCCATGGTAGGTAGAATAATGCCTCCTTCCTCCCACAAAGATAATTCCATTTTAATCCCTGGAAACTGTCAACATTACCTTATGTGACAGAAGCATGACTATTACTTTCTATGGAAATCAGTGCTGTTAAAGATCTTGAGGTGGGGAGAGTATCCTTGGATTATCTGGGTGTGCCCTAAATGCAATCACAAGTATTCTTAGGACAGGGAGGCAGAGGGAAATATTCCCACACAGGACAAGAGAAGGCAGTGGGACCGCAGAGACTAGAGTGATGCCGCCACAAGCTGAGGGATGCCAGTGGACACGCCAGTAGCTGGAAGAGGCAAGGGACATGATGTATTTTCATGTTATTGTCTATGTGTTTTTTGTATCCAATTTTTCTATTGGGTTATTTTTTTCCTAAGAGAACTTTATGTAGGCTGGATGATGTTTTAGGTGTGTGATAAATATCCTCTCCAGTATGTGGCATGACTTTTCATGTTGTTTCTTTTGTTTATGCATTCATATTTTTACATTTTTATTTAGTCAAATTTATCATGTTTTTGTTTACGTAAATACCTGGTTGTGATTTGTTTAAGAAGACTTTTCTAACTTCACATTTTCTCCTAAAGGTTTGACTTTTTGGGGGCATGTTTAGATCTTCCATCTCTCTGAGAATAGTGTGTAGGGACATAATTTTATTTTTTCCCAAATGGAGAATCATTTGACCCAATACCATTATTAATAGGTTCCATTCGCTCCCAACTAATTTGAAATGCCTCTGTATACATATGGATCCACTTCTGAGCTTTCACGTACATTCTCTTGGTCTATCGTTACTCTAACACAAACAGTATTAATTCCTATAGTTGTATATGTTTAGATATTTGGTAGGGCATACTCCTCTTTTCTTTTTCAAACTTTTTTTTAACTTTTGAATATCTACACTTACAAATTTTTAAAATATTTATTAAGACAAATTTTTAGAACAGTTTTAGGTTCACAGCAAAAATGAGGGAAAGGTAGAGATTTTCCATATCCTTCCCGCCCCCCCCTCCATTATCAGCATCCCCCACCAGAATGGTCCATTTGTTACAATTGATGAACCTACACTGACACATCAATATCAACCAGAGTCCATAGTTCCCATTAGGGTTCACTTTTGGCCTTGTACATTCTATGGGTTTGGGCACATGTAAAATGACATGTATCTACCATTACTGTATCATACAGAGTAGTTTCCCTGCTCTAAAAATCCTCTGTGTTCTACCTGTTCACCCCTCCCTCCCTCTTAACCCCGGGCAATCACTGATCTTTTTACTGTGCCTATGGTTTTACCTTTTCCAAAATGCCATGTAGTTGAAATCATACAGTATGTAGCCTTTTCAGATTGGCTTCTTTCACTTAGCAATACTCATTTAAGGTTTCTACACACCTCTTCATGGCTTGATAGCTCATTTCTTTTACGCACTGAATAATATTCTAGTGTCTGGATGGACCACAGTTTATCTGTTCACCTACTGAAGGACATCTTGGTTGCTTCCAAGTTTTGGCAATTATGAACAAAGCTGCTATAAATATCCATGTGCAGGTTTTTGTGTGGACGTAAGTTTTCAACTCCTAAGGGTAAAATACCAAGGAGCACGATTGCTGGATCATTTGATAAGAGTACTCGTATGTTTAGTTTTGTAAGAAACTCAAACTGTCTTCCAAAGTGGCTGTACCATTTTTATATTTACATATTCATATGCATTTTAGAATCACCTTATGTAATTCCTTGAAAAATCTTGTGCTAGTACAATTGCAATCACATTGAATTTATAGATTATTTGAGAGAGAATTGACAATATTATTATTATAATAAATCTTCCCATTCTCAAAAACGGTTTCTCTCTTCAGTTAGGTCATTTTATTTATTATCCTTTAGTTAAGTCATATAGTTGTACCATTTCTTGCACATTCTTATTAGGTATATTCTAAGATCATTATGATGCTGTCTTTCTTTTCTTACTATATAATCATTGGTTAGTGTCAGGAGCAATTGATTTTTTTGTTGTTGTGTAGAAGTGTGACTTTCTTGTACTCAAATTTATGGTTTGTTTTTCCTTTAATTCTGGATTTTGAGTTATAGTAAGGAAAGTTTTCCCCACTTTTAAAAATCATTCTGGATAGTCAGCCATGCTTTTTTTTTTCTCTCTAATACTAATATGGCTTCACTTTTAACTTTTAGACCACTGATCGGAATTTATCCTAGGCTTTGCTATAAGGAATTGATCCAGTTTTATCTTCTCTATGACTATCTCATGTACCAACACCATTTTTTCCTTAAAGCTCATCTTTTCCCACCTGATTTGAGATACCACCTTAATGTAAACTAAGTTTTCATATTTCTGGATTATCTCTTTTTAAATATTTATTTTATTTTATAAAGATTCTTATTGGGGTGGCCGGATGGCTCAGTGGGTTAGAGCTTGAGCTCTTAACAACAAGGTTGCCGATTCAATTCCTGCATGGGATGGTGGGCTGTGCCCCCTGCAACTAAGATTGAAAACGGTGACTGGACTTGGAGCTGAGCTGCGCCCTCCACAACTAGACAGAAGGACAATGACTTGGAGCTGATGGGTCCTGGAGAAACATACTGTTTCCCAATATTCCCCAGTTAAAAAAAAAGATTTTTATTAGAAAATATAGCTAACATACAACATTATATCAGTTTCAGGTATATACCATAGTTATTCAATATTTATATACCTAAAGAAATGATCACCATGATAAGTTCAGCAACTATCTGGCACTGTACCATGCTATCACAATATTATTGACTATATTCCCCATACTGTACATTACATCCCATGACTTACTTGTTTTATACCTGGAAATTTGAACCTCTGTTCCCCTTTCCCTTTCCCCCTCTTTTTAACTTATCAATTATAGTTGATATTCAATATTATTTTATATTTCAGGTGTACAGCATAGTAGTTAGACATTTATATAATTTAAGAAGTGAACCCCCTGATAGTGTAGTATCCACCTGACACCATAGATAATTTTACCATATCATTGACTATATTTCTTATGCTTTACCCTACATCCCCATGACTACTTTGGTTGTCTCTTCTGTTTCATTGGTCTCTCTGTCTAGTCATTCACAGTACCCACTGCTTTAATCATAGAGGCTTTATAGTATGTTTTTATATCAGGTAGGACTGGTGTGTGTGTGTGTGTGTGTGTATGTGTGTGATTTATTTATTTAACACTCAGGTCCTTTCATTCTACGGACACATATCTTCAGTTGTGGGAGATATTTAATGTTTGTTTTTCTTCCTTGTACTTTTTACTCACTATTTAAAAAAAAAAAATCTAGTTTCTATTTTTCTATTCCTTGGTGCCCTCTTGTGGAAGAGTGTCTAGCTTCCAATTCATTCTTTATATGTGTTTATTCTGCAACTTAGCTCTTCTATTGAGTCCTTTTAACACTAACAGTTTAATTTTTATTAAGACGGGTCCCATGGGAATGTAATGTACAGCACGGTGACTATAGCTAATAATAGCATATTGCATATTCGAAAGTTGCTAAGAGAGTAGATCTTAAAAGTTCTTATCACAAGAAAAAAATTTGTAACTGTATGTTGACAGCTGTTAACTAGACTTATTGTGGTGATCATTTTGCAAGACATAGAAATATTGAATCATTACGTTGTACATCTAAAACTAATATAATGTTACATGTCAATTATACCTCAATTAAAAAGATGTGTTTTTTTTAGAATCTATTTTTATTTAATAGATATGCTATCATGTTTTTCTGAGTATATAAAATTTTCTTATGATAAAAAAATACTGTCCTCATTCTATTTCCTTTGACTTAGCTCTCCTGTTTGCTAAGTGTGTCTCTCATGGTGTTGTTTGGTGATGAAACATTGTGCACTTATCTTTAGCTGAGGGTCCTTTAGTGTGTGTCTGCTCTTTGTACAATCCATTTGTAGAAATGAGTGCTGCTACTGAGAAAGATATCCTGCGGGCTGATGTGGGCATGGGTGAACCTTGTTCTCTTTCCCTAGCTGTCTATTTGGGATAAAACCCTGTTTCTCTCTAAGCAGCCACATTCACTGCTGCTCCCTGAAGGCAGACATCTTCATGCTGATGCTTGGCCCACCGGGAGTGGTGGTAGAATGATGGTTACATCGGTATAACCACTGATAGGTGCCCCTATTAGTCACTGCTGACCCAGGCCTGCTCTGGCTCTGGGTTTCTACCATGAACATGAAATGTCTTCTGTTTTGTCACTTTTTTGGGGGGGATGGTGGAGGGGACATCTGAATTATTTTTATTCTGGCCAAAGGCATCCTTCTGCAGTTTTTCAGTTGTCTCTCTTTTTTGTCTTTCAGTGACTCTGTATTTTGTGGTCAACAACAGTTTCCTTTCTTGTTTTGAACACATGTGTATTTATTATTAAAGATTTTGCTGATATTTTATGGATTTGTTGCAGAAGGAGAAGACTGTGATTTAGTTTATCATCTTGAAAGTGAAACCTCTGTTTTTTCCTCTTTTCTTTCCTTTTTGGAAAATTGAAATGAATTTCTATTTGCTGAAAAAAAATTAGAAAATTATACCCACCATCCAGTGTCATATTTTAGTAAAGAATAGATTATTTCAATTTATGGTATATACTTGTTTATTTGTACTTTAATAAAAAGCATAACAATGAGTTAATTTTTTAAAAATAGGAAATATGGTAAAGCATAAGGATGGGCATTCTCAAGATAGTGAAATAATTTATAGTCTGGTCTAACTTAGAAAAATGTGTTCACTATACAGAAAAGTATAGAGAAGAATATTGCAAATCACCTATTATCCACTAGTGTGTCAAATGTCAATATCTTGCCATACTTTCTTTAGATTAAAAAATATTAAGATGTTACAGACACCGTTGACATCTCTTCTATGCCCTTCTTTCCCCTCTCCTTTTCACTCCCACTCCTGAGCTAACCACTGATATAGGTTTTTAGGTTGTCTTTATCATGTATGTTTTTGTCTTGTCATTACACAGGAATAGCAGCAGGCAATGTTGTATACTATTTTTCACTTTTTAAAAACTTTATGTAATTGACATCATACTGTGCATATCTTTATGTAATTTGCTTTTTAAACTCAGCCTTATATTTTTGAGATTTATCCGTGTTAATACACGTAGCTCTAATTCATTTAACATTGCATTCTGTGACTATACCGCAATTTATTTACCTGTTCTTTTGCTGATGGTCATTTAGGTTGTTTCCAATTCTTTATTACAAACAGTGGTAGTGTGAACATTCTTTAACTGTTTTTTTGGACATATGTACTAGAGTGTCTCTAGGATATAAACTTAGAAATGTAACTGCTGAATTACAGGCTGTACATATTTTTAACTTAGATTTAGCAAAATTGCTCTCCAAAGTGGTGGTGCCAATTTGCACTTCACTAGAAGTGTGTAAGAGACCCTATTTCTCCGTGAGCACTCATCAACACTGGGTGTTATTGGACTTGTTAATTACTCCCACTCTTATGAGGGTGAAATTATATTGTAACGTAAACTTAAATAGCATTTTCCTGATTATTAATGAAATTGAGTAACCTATCATTTTTTATTGGCCATCAGGTTTCACTTCTGTGATTTCCATGTTCATATCTTTGGGCAATTTTTATTGAATTGTCTTCTTGCAAAGAATTTGTCTATGTAGTCCGGATACTAATACTTCGTTATATGACTATAAACATCTTGCCTGAGAGCGTGGCTTGTCTTTTCAAATTGCTTGTGGTATCTTTTGAAGTATAGACATTTAAAAAAATATTTTTAAAATAGGTAATATAGTCACATGGTTAACAGTACTGTAAGTATAAACTAAATGATTTCCTTTCACTCTTGTCTCCCCTCCGTCCAGTCCTCCAGCACTGTGATTTATTTCTTATGTACCCTTCATGAAAGAAATTCATGCACATACAAGCAAGCAAGTACAAATATATATCCCTCTGCATATAAAATTTCAAATTTACTTAACTTTTCCTTTAGGGTTTGTGTTTTTGGTTACTTGTTTAAGAAATCTCTTTTACTCTAAGTTGAATCATATTTTATGTTTTCTTCTAAAGGTTTTGTAGTTTTGCTCTAACTTAATCTTTAGAGGAAATCTTAAGTTAATGGTTCTAAGACAATTAACTATAACTTATAGTTATAATTTATAACTTATAGTTAATTGTCTTAGAAACATTGATTTAATTATACATATTATTTCCCCTGATTTATATGTATTATTTTTTTAATTATATATATATATATTTTTAGTGCTACCTCTATGGCATATACCTGGCTCCCATATATATCTGGGTCTGTTTCTGGGCTTTCTACTCAGTTCCATTGATATTTTTATTCATCTCTGCAGCAATATGACCATGTTTTCTAGCTACTATAGCTTTATAGAAAATCTTATTTAAGAAAATCAACCCTACCATACCCCACCACCCAGATTGTCTTGGCTATTCTTGGCCTCATTGGAATTTGATTGGCTTTCATTAGAATTACATGGACTGTGTAGATTAATTTGGGGCAGAACTTCTATCTTTAGGATATTGGGTCTTCCTAGTCACAAACATAACATATATCATCATTTATATATCTTTTACGTTTCTTTTATAACCATACAATTTTCTTTATAAAATACTTGCATAACTCATCCACCTACCCATCCACTCATCTATATCCATCCATCAATCAATCAATCAGTCAATCAATCAATCGTATTACTGGACTTGCTAGGGCCTCCAACACCACGCTGAAAAGAGGGGAGACAGTGAACATTCTTGATTTGCTGCTGATTCTAAATGGAATGAGTTTAACATTTCACCTTACATATGATGTAGGTTTCAGTTACCCCTATTAGTCAGCATAATACTAGCTGCTAAACAGGCCTCAAAATCTCAGTGTCTGTAGTAAAAGTAAGTTGATTTTTTTTGCTCACTGAAATTTCAAATCCTGTATTTGTGATGGGTGGTCATCTGTAAGTGATCACACAAGGGACCCAGGTTCTTTGCAACATGTGGCGTCCAAGGCACCATGGAAGTGGAAGGAACAGGGAGGGCCACACGTAGGAGGATTTTATGGGTCAGGCCTGGAAGTGGTGCACACCACTTACGCCTACGTTCCAATGGCTGGAACTCAGCCACATGGCCACACCCACTGCATAGGAGGCTGGATTCTGTAGTCTGCCCGTGTCCGGAAGGAAGAAGAAATGAGGTTGTGAGCAGCTAGGCAGTTTTTGCCACAGTCTGCCCTTTTACTCACCAAAATGTGTATTTCAGTCTTCATCATACGCATGTAACGTAGTACCTTCTCTCCAAGGGACACACGCCAGGTCACACCTGGTTGTTACCTCCAGATCAAATACCAGGAGATTTCTAGGTCCTGATGAGTTCCATGTCATCTGGTGATCTCTGAACTCAAAAGACAAGTTCGGCCCTCTCCTTCCCCCAGCAGATGACCAGTGATGAAGCAAGAGCCCAGTAAGAATTTCTATTCAGAAGCAAAGAAGAAGACATACACAGCAGTGTGTGGTCAGCAGCAAGGACTCAATGCTACCAGGCAGGCATTGGGAGGTTCCTCTGCCCACTCGGTTTCAAGTGTCAGTCTTTGCATCCAAAGGGCATTGCTAGAAATAATTCCCTAAACTGATTTATTTCCTAAGGGAGTTCCCTTCTATTCCTAATTAGCTAAGGGTATTTTTTTTTTTAAACCATGAATGGGTGTTGAATTTTATCAAGTGCTTTTTCTGTATCTACTGAAGTGATCACAGATTTTTCTTCTTTAATGTGTTAATGTAGTGAATTGTACTAGTAGATTCAAATTTATCTACACTTGTATTACTAGAATATGGTCTTCTTGGTCATGAGGTATTATCTTCTGATTTGCTAGAGTTTGACTTAGGATTTTTCTATTGCTCATAAGTGAAATTGGCCCATAATTTTCATTTCTTTTGCTGTTTTCGTCTGGCATTTCTTTTAAGAGTTTACTAGTGTCATAAAATGAATTGAGGAGCTTTCCCTTCTTCTCTATTTTCTGAACCAATTTGTATAAGACAGAATTGTCTCTTAAACTGTCTGGGCCTGGCGTTCTTAGTTTTGTTTTCATGAGTAGATTAACTATTGATTTGCTTTCTTTTATAGGCTTATTCAGTTTTTCCATTTTTCTTGAGTTCATTTTGGCAAACCATTTTTCTAGGAAATGGTCCATTTTATTTAAATTTTCATATGATGGCATGAAGCTGTTCATAGTAATTTGTTATGTTAAAAAATAACTGTGCTAAATCTGTGATAACTGTGTCTTCTTTTTCATTCCTAATATTGTTTACACTCTCTCTGCTGATCAGTCTTGCTGTGGGCTTGCTATGTTATTAGTTTTTGCAAAGAACCAAATTTTGGTTTTATTAATCCTTTATATTGTTTGTTTTCTATTTAAAAAAAATTCTGCTTTTACCCTATGTTTTGCTTTCTATTTTCTTTGGGTTTCACTCTGTTCTTTTTTAATTTCTTGCGTTGAAGATCTCTGATGTTATCTTTTTATTCTTTTTTTAATGTAGGCATTTTTTTCTAATGTACAGATTTCCCTCTCTCTGTTGCTTTAGGTACATCATACAAGTTCTGACATGTATCTCTAATATATATCAAAGACATATATAGATGTATTTCTAAGAACTTAATTTGAAATATTTTCTAATTCCCATTATGATTTCTTTTTTGACCTATGAATTATTTACAATTACACATTTAAGTCTCCAATTGTATGGAGACCCTTTAGTTATATTTTTTGTTATCGATTTCTGTTTTATTGCACTGTGGTCAGAGACATGTTTTATAATTTTGGTTCTCTGGTGTTGAATATTTTTCTTTTGGCATTGTATCTAATACATGGTTAGTTTTTATTATAGTTTCATGTGAGTTTGAAAAGCTGTGTTGTCTCTAATTGCAGGGTTCTATATGCATCTATGGATTAAGATTATTTACTGAGTGTTTCAAATCTACATCTTTACCAATTTTATTTACTAAGACAATTATCGAAAGAGCTATGCTAAAGTCTCCTGACATGATGCTAGATTTGTCAGTTCCTCTTTGTAGCACTATCTAACTTGTTGTATACATTTCATGGCTTTGATTTTAGAATTGTTTACTCTGCCTGGTGAATGGCCACTTTTATCATGTAGTGACTCTCTCTATCCCTGCTGTTTGCCTTGAAGTCTATTGTCAAGTATTAATATGACCAGAACAGTTTTTTAAAAAATATTTTTATATTTGGCTTGTATTTCTAATCCATTGTTTAACATTTTCTACTTTATGTATTTTTTATTGCAATATAACTCACATACCATAAATTCCATCCTTTTACAGTGTACAGTTTAGTGATTTATAGTATATTCAAACAGTTGTGCAGCCATCACCACTGTCTAATTCCAGAACATTTTCATCTATCCCCAAAGAAGCACTGTACCTATATGCTGTCACTATCCATTTCCTCTTCCCTAGCACCTGGCAAATCTACTTTCTGACTCTATGAATTTTCTTATTCTGGGCATTTCGTATAAATAGAATCATATATATGGACTTTTGCATTGGCTTCTTTCACTTAGCATAATGTTTTCACGGTTCATCTGGGTTATATAGCATGTGTCAGTACTTCATTCCTTTTCATGGCTGAATAATATTCCATTGTGTGGATTTAGCGTTATAATGTTTACCCATTCATCCACTGATGGACATTTGGGTTTTCCAATCCATTATTTTTATCTGTATGTATGCTCATGTCTTCCAAGTTTCTCTTACAAACAACATAGAGCAAAATTACATTTCTAAAATTTATTCTAACAATCTCTGTTTTTTAACTGGTAAGCTTTTTCCGTTGTGATTACTGTCATTGGGATTTATGTCTAGTGTCTTATTTTGTTATTTCTATTTATCATGTGATTTCTTTGCTACTTGTTTTTCTTTCTTTTCTTTTCTTTTTTTTTTTTTTGCCTTCTATTGGATTGCTTTTAGCGGTTTATTATTTTTTGAGTGTATTAATTCCCTTTCCATCTATTGGTTCGGAAATCTTACATTCAGTTTCAAAGCCAAAGAATCTCTTTCCTCCTCCTCAACAACAAAAGAGCTTTAGCTTACTTTAACTTTGATTACTCCTCTCTTATCTTGTGTATAATTATTGTTCAGCATTTTAATTCCACTTTGATTTTATGTCTCTCCAGTTGACTGGTCCAGCACCAATTTCTATGCCTAGTTCTCACTTTGGGGGTTCCTGAGCCACCAAGATAGTATAAATTTGAACTCTAAATCTACATATGCAGTAAGTCCTTGGTTATGAATTTCTAAGGGAGGCTTTTTCTCCTATTCAGATACAGAGTCAGATATTTTTCCTGGTTTATCTGAGCTAACGGGTAAACTTTTCTCTAGAACCCTCTTCCCTTAAGGATGCATCCCTTTGAATGTCTTGAATTTATTTGAGTATCGGTTTATCCCTCACCTTGCTTTGGGCTGCATTGAAGTGGTAATAGTGGGATATTTGTGTTGCTCTCTCTTTGAAAGGGAGCATTTTTAATGTTTTACCATGAAGAATATTTGCTGTAGATTTTCCTTTCTAATAATTAAGAGTTTCTTCGTATTTCTACTTTGCAAAGTTACCCATCGAAGAACATCTATTTCTGGTTTGGGGAAGTTATGAATAAAGCTGCTACGAACATTTGTATACAGGTTTTTGTGTGAAGATAAGCTTTCATTTCTGTGAAATAAATCCCCAGGAGTGTAATTATTGGGTCATGTGATAGTTGAATGCTGATTTAAGAAAAACAAAAACGCTCAACTATTTTCCAGAGTTGCTACACCATTTTACATTCCCATCTGTAATGTAAGTGATCTAGTTTTTCGGCATCCTCAGCAGCATTTGGTGTTGTCACTATTTTTTTTTTTTTTTTAAATCTTAGCAGAGTAGTATTTTAGCAATTCTGATAGGTGTTTAGTAATATTTCATAGTAATTTCATTGTGGTTTCAATTTGCATTTTCCTGATTGCTAATGATGTTGGACATCTTTTCATGGGCTTATTTAGTGAAATATTTTTTTTAGAATTTTAGAATTCATGCCCTTTGCCCATTTTTTAATTGGATCA
This sequence comes from Rhinolophus sinicus, assembly GCF_036562045.2. NCBI lineage: Eukaryota > Metazoa > Chordata > Mammalia > Chiroptera > Rhinolophidae > Rhinolophus > Rhinolophus sinicus. The sequence continues at coordinate 76,197,621 of NC_133759.1, forward strand.
CTTGCTATTTTATTGATGATTTAGAGTGTTCTTTATATCTTCTAGATACTAGTCCTTTGTTGGATAGGTGATTTGCAAATATTTTCTTTTAGTCTATAGCTCGTCTTTTCATTCTTTTCAAGGATCTATTACAGAGCAAACGTTTTCAATTTTGATGAACTCCAATTTATCAAATTTCCCTTCATGGTTCACACTTTTGGTGTCAAACCTAAGAACTCGAATTCTTTGCCTGGCCCTACGTCCTGAAAATCGTCTACTATTTTTTTCCTAAACATTTTATAGTTTTATCTTTTACATTTAAGTCCATGATCTATTTTGAGTTAATTTCTCCATAAGATGTGAGATGTAGGCTAAGGTTCTTTATTTTTTGCCTCTGGATGTCCGATTGCTCTAGCACCCTTTGTTGAAAAGGCTGTCATTCCTCCATAGAATTGCTTTTGCACCTTTGTCAGAAATCAGTGGTGAGCGCATTCCCATTTATGTTGCCTCATTCCCACTTTATATCAGTCAGGGTCCAATCTGGAGACTGAATCTATAACAATTCAAATAGCAGAAATTTATAGAAAGAATTCATAACTAGTATCAGGTGGTTAACTACTAAAAGAAGTTTAAGAGGAGTCTATGGGATCCAAAAGTACCAAGTGCAAAAAAGTTGCCAATACTCGTATGCAGAAGAAGAGTGGTTAGTGAAGGACCTAAGGACTTCAGAGGGCATGCCCAACCCTCCATGAAGGCTGAGATTTGAGCCACTTCACGGAGGGCATGGATCCTAGAGGGACACCTAGTCTGACAGTGCTGAAGAAACTTGCCAGAGACAGCGAGACATAGTTGGTTTGTCAGAGGGGGAGACAGTTGCCTGAGGGTGTTGCTGGACCTCAGCCTGTCAGAGTGTGATCTGAGGGCTCCCGGCCAGACTGCCACACAAGTGCATTCCCGGTGAGGAGGACATGTCCTGGGGTGTCCCTGAAAGTGCAGCTGGGATTGTGTGAGGGCCACTGAGGTCAGCACCCACACGTCTTCCACACCCTAATCCTCTGGCTCCTCAGCTTAATGAAAGTGCCTCTGGCCACTAGTGACTCATAGTGAACCCCAGAGCCCTCTATAGATGAAGCATTATATTGAGCCAGCTGGCACAGAAGAAAGCTTTACAGAGTTCAGCTCCAGTATCACAATGCAGGGAAAGAAGGGTGAGTTTGGAGTTGAGAAATAATAAGTCGATGACTGGCATACTGGTCTTAAGGGAAGGTGTATTAGTCAGGGCTCTCCAGTGAAACAGAATAAATAGAATGTATGTATGAATGTGGGTAGTTTTGTGTGTGTGTATGTGTGTGTGCGCGCGCGCGTGTGTGTTTGTGTTTATCTGTTTGCCTGTCTGTCTAAAGGAATTGGCTCATGCAGTTGTGGAGGCTGGCAAGCCCAAAATCTGCAGAGTAGGCTGGAGACCCAGGGAAGAGTTTCTGCTGCAGCTTGAGACCAAAGGCAATTTGCTGGCAGAATTCCCTCTTCTTCCCAGGAGGTCAGTCTTTTTCTATTCAGGCCTTCAACTGATTGGATGAGGCCCACCCATTCTATGGAGGGTAATCTGCTTCACTCAAAGTCTACTCATTGAAATGTTAATCTCTTAAAAAAATACCTTTATAGAAACATCTAGAATAATGTTTGAGTGGGTACTGTGGCCTATGACCATTGACACATAAAATTCACTATCACAAAAGGCATTCAGTCTTTCACCAGTAAATCAGATATTAGCTGTATGTTTTTTGTAGGTGCCCCTTACCAGGCTGAGGGAGCTCTTTTCCGTTCCTGCTTTGCTGAGAGGTTGTTTTTTTTTTCCTGTTTTTTTTTCCCTTCTTTCATCATGAGTGGGTGTGGAATTTTATCAAATTCCTTTTCTGCTTCTATTGACATTGGTTTTTACTCTGGTCATATGTTAAATTACATTGATTTTTCAGATGTTAAGCCAATCTTACATTTGGGATAAATCCTACTTGGTCATGATGTAGTAGTCATTCTATTTATATATTGTTGGATTGGAATTGTTAAACTGTTGTTAAGGAAATTTGTATCTATGTTCTTGTTTTTGAGAGATACTGGTCTGTGTCTTACTTTTCCTTGTAAGTTTTTTGTTTGATTGTGGTAGCTAGGTAATTGCTTGCCTCATAGAATGAGTTGGAAAGTTCCCTCCTCTTCTATTTTTCTGGAAGAATTTTTTCTTAACTATTTGGCAGAATGCACTAGTGAAACCACCTGGCCTAGAGTTTTCTTTGTGGGAAGGTTTCCAATTATGAATTAGTTTTATCTGATAGATGTAGAGCTATACAGGTTATTTCTTTCTTCTTCAGTGAGCTTTCGTAATTTGTCTTTTTGGACTCTGAGTGAGTGTTTGAATAGTGGAGACATAAACATACATTTATATTGATATTTCCAATCTGTATTTAAATTATAGGGTTTTTAATTAACTATTTTTTGAGCGTATACTTGTATCTTGTTTCATGTGTGTTCACGTAAATCCTGTGGCACTCTTTAATGTCACTCACTGATATTCTGTTTTCAGCTCTACCTGGGCATGTGAAGGACTGAACTTCCTAGCCCTCCCATGGTTGGATTTGCCCACATGACATAGTTCTGGCTAATGAGTTGTGAAGAGAAATAGCATTTTCTCACTTCCAGACTAGATTGCTTCACTGCTCATTCTGGCATAAATTCTCTTTCCCCATCCTCAACAATTGTGGAAATGTACAGAGATGGAGTTTTGATCAGCCTGGGTCCTTGAGAAACTATAATGAAGATGGCCACCTGATGACCTGTAGTTTGTGTGCTAGAAATAAATCTTTGTAGTTTCATGACACTGAGGGTCTGAAGTTGATAGTTATTGAAGCAAAATTGCCTCTCCTAATTGATACAATTTCTTATTTGTTTTATCCTGCTAAATACATAAGATTGCTTAAAAATAACAATACAAATATTAATAATACTGTATCATTATTATAGTATATATAACAGATTATATGTATCTTATAATAATACTATTAGCAATAAAACACTGAGTGAAGTTTAATTTTCTAGTTCTTTTAGCTCTCAGTATGACCTACTAAGGATGAACAAACTACTATGTCCCAAAGTCCATTGAAATTATTATTTTCTTTCTGTGATTATGTTACCATTTTATGAGTGTATATATTACTGACACATCTTCAAACTAAATTCCAGGCTTAAGGTTTTTGACAGCTTGTCGGTGATTTGAGTTTGATCTGCAGAGGTGATGGCGACCTTTCAGGAAGCTTTCCCCGTGCTCTCTTCAGCACTAAGGCAAATTCCCTTGAGATTCCCTGGGACTGGGTGGGGATAAACTAGGTGACTTCTAATTGACCCTTAGTCTGAGGGTGTAACCCTTTGAGACTCCAGCCTTCTGTGGAGATGAGGTCCTGTCAGAGTTCCATCTTGAATAGATCCTGCCTATTTCCCTGTGAAGTTGTTGAAATGAAAGCCAAAGTTTGCCTGGATAGACAAGGGGCCCCAGGAAAATGGCAGCCTTATGGTCCTGCTCCCATCTCTGGGTTCTCACTTATTTCCTCATGCCTCACCTCCTTGATATATAAGAAGGTGCTCTTGTTTTGGAAAAAAAAATTACCTAGTATTTTTAATGATAGAATTGTTCTGAGTAATCTAATCTGCCATATGCTCAGGGAGGAAATGTGACTGTTGTTTCTGAGGTGGGAATCGATGAGGCATTTATCTGGTGGTGGCCCACGGGAGAATTCCGGGCTGCATGGTAGGAATGATTCCATTGTCTTTCCATGGGCCCTCATGTCTTTTGTTTCTCTTCCTTCAGTGGCGTGGGAAAGATTAGGCAGGTTTAGCTCTGTCATCATGGCCTACGCCTGGGAGATGAGCATCTCCCCTCAGAGTGCCCCAGCCAAAACACGAGTCCTTGGCCTTGCCTGCCCCAAAGGGAGCAAGAGTGGATGGGAAACCAGCGCTCTCTGCCCCATACCTGTGCGACTCATGAGGGGGTGTCAATGGCAGATTTCTTAATACAAAAGGGATGTATACAGCTTACTGTAGGAATGTTAGAAAATATGAATAAACATATAGAAGAAAACCAGATCTGCTTCTAAATCCCAGCGTTCAGTGGTTAACATTTGAATCTATTTCCCCCCTAGGATTCTTTTACAAAAATGAGGATCTATACCACGAATTCTCTTATGTCCTGGAGCAATAATACTGGGTACCTAGCAGTACGTCAGCAAGTGTGGATCCATGTGGCCCTGGGGTTTTCAGAAAGTCTCATCAGTGTGAGTACAGGGCTCCTTTTGGAGTTTCCCCAGGATCTCTGTGAGTCGTATTCTCTCTTGTGCCCCGGGAATGCTGAAAGTCTCCTGTTGCTAGTCTGCCTGGGGGTGAATTCTGTTATCGCATACAGTGTGGGCCTTATAGGTTGTCACTTCCCATCCCTTCTTCCTGGGCTGCTCAGGACACTGCCTGGCAGTTCTGCTGGTCGCTGCTGACCAATATCAAAGGTCTGGTAACTGGATTTCACTTTAGCAAGAAACTCGGGCTCAGAATGAATGAACTCTGATGGCCAATGGCCTTGGAGGAGTAAGCTGAGGAAACAAACTAATTTTCTTTGTGCACATAAAGATGATAGTACCCATTTAGACTTAAATATAATGTATTATTTATTACATAAATAACATTTAATATTTAACACTTTAATATTAATTTTATATTCAGACATAGCTGGCCTGGTTAATAGAGAATTGTGGCTCCGAGACCATCTGCCAGCCACCCTCCAATCTTCCTTCATGGCCTACCAGCCCCTGCAGATCGGGGTGTTTGGATCCTAGATCTGTCTTAGTCTTCTCAGCCCCCCTCATGTCTGTGTACCCCCTATTTCTCAGGTCCCTCACTTCTGTGTGGATGTTCCCCTCCCTCCTGACACCCTATTCTCTGTCCTTGTCTGGCGATGTCCCCGCTCCCTGCCCTGTGTGGTCCCAGCTTGTTTGGGTACCCCCCTCCTACCTGGCTCCTGCCCTGCAGCCCCTGATGGAAGCTCCTCTGGTCCTCAGTGTCCCAGGGCTCCGTGCTCATAGGAAAGTATCTGTGCCATGGCCACCTGCCTGCCTCCCCTACGGACATCTGCTTTCTGTCTTTTTTCTGACAGACTTCCTGGCACCCTGAAGACAGGCTCCCCTTGAGCAGAGTGATCCCAGGCTGTGAGTAGCTTGGTGCCTGAGCTTTGAGGCATCTGGGTCCTAGATGCCGCTGAGTGAACCAAGTCACTGTTCTTGGTGGCATCTCTCTTTCCTTCCTCCACTTAACCTAGACACTCTAAGCCCCCAGTGTCCTCACGGGGAAGATGCTCCCCGGAGCGCAAAGGATGCTCTCTGTCTCCATAACAACGCGGTGCCTCACCACACAGCCCCTCCACCTACACAGGGCCTGGCTCTGTGTAGTGACCTCCCCTCACACAGCTGTCGTGTTGGCGCCAACATCCTTGCTGTTCTCTCTCAGATCAGCCTTCGCTTTTGCTGTTCCTGTCGGCAGGCAGGCTCTCACTCCCACTGTCTTCAGTTGGGCCTTCCACTGACTTCCACTTCACTTTATCCAGAAAGCCTTTCCTGACCAAGCCCCCTGCATGTCCCCTCGGTGTGCCTGTGGACCAGTGGTTTTTCTGGGGTCCTTTGACTCCTGCAGATTGTGGGCTCCATGTGGGCAGGACCTGGGCACAGAGATGATTTTTGGAAAATGATGGTTGAACAAGGGAGTAGGTGCATTGAGAAGGCTGTGAAGGTGTCTGGCTGTGGACAGAGCTGAGGAATCTGGCCTTCTCCTAGATCTCCCAGACCTGGGCATGTCGGGGCTGGGCGCTAGTACTTTGCCTCTCTCTGAGAGGCCTCGTTAGGAAGGAATGGATGGAACATCAGATAGAATAGAAGCTTCTGCCACCTGGTTGGGGCAAGTCTTATGGCGGGGGGCACTTTTGCTGACCCCTTATCCCCTCCCCAATACCTGGTGCCCTGGGGCTGAACGGAGATACCCAGAGTGTGTGCCGTGAGCAGCTTGGTGGCAGGAGAACATGGATTCCTGCGTCGGCTTTCTACCAAGAGCTTTTGGGTTCTAATCAGACACATTTCCTCTTGACCTGAGGGCACTGGCCAGACACCAAATCTTGAGGACTAGTCTGGGCATTTGGTTATCTTGAGACAGAAGTTAGAGCAGAGCACAGCCCCTACCATACATGGCCTGTGCCACCCAGGAGGTCTGCAAGGAAGGGAGGCTGGAGCTGCCGTGGCTCAGAATTTTTGTTGAGGTGGGTATTGCAGGCAGCTGGTGTAGTGGGTTAAGAGCATGGGCTTTGTCCATATAGACTTGAATTTCAATCCTGGCTCTGTTGCTCAGAGCCTCAGTTTCCTCTTCTATAAAATTGAAATAATAATATCTTCCTTGTGGTGGTGTCATGAGGTTTAAAACAGGCACTTAATAAGTGCTTATCACAGTTCCTGGCACATAGCAGGTTACTCCCCCAGGAAAGAGGGGGTGCAACATCTTGTTTATGTCATTGCAATAGTTAATCTCATGTGTCAACTTGGCTAGGCCATGGTACCCAGATAGATATTTAGTCAAACACTATTCAAGATGCACCTGTGAAAGTATTTTTTGTTAATGAGATTAACATTTAAATCAGTAGATTTTGAGTGAAGATTACCCTCCACAGTGTGGGTGGGCCTCATCTCATCAGTGGAAGGTAGAAGGCCTTGAGAGAAAAAGACTGAGCTCCCCTGAAGAAGGGGGAATTCAGCCAACAACTGCCTTTGGGTTTGAACTGCAACTCTTTCCTGGGTTTTCAGCTGCCAACCTACTCTGCAGATTTTGGACTTGCCAGTTTCCTGAGCCAGTTCCTTAAAATAAATTTCCCACTTCCCACACCCCCTCTACACACACACACACACACACACACACACACACACACACACCCTATTGGTTCTGTTTCTCTGGAGACCCTGTACTAACAGTCATGGCGTAGTGGACTTGAAGCTCACTGAGGGCGGGGACTAAGTCTACTTCGTCCAGCCCTCTGTCCCCGGGACCTATCACAGTGCGGGCGCACAGTAGGCGCTTACATTGGTAGCCTGGTGATTACTGAGCACTTAATACATCCTTACTGGAAAGTCTGCCCCAGTGAGAACCAAGAGGGACTGGATGCAAGAATGAATTAGAGTCTGGGGACTGTAGAGAATTTTAAGGGCTTGCCAGGGCAGGTGATAAGAAGTTTTGAACCAGATGTTGGTTGTGCATTTTGGGAGCTAAAACTTCAACATGGGGAAGAGACTTCTGGGGTCAGGTGCCTTTGGACCAGGCTGGAGCAGGGGCCATTTCACTGTGACCGTCATAAACCTATACAGGCGATGGAGAAGGTGGAGAAGGAAGCTGAGGGGTCCTGCTCCACCCAATTCTCACTTAAACAACTGCCAATGGACTGGCACCAGAAAAGGTAACTTTTCTCAAGTTTTATTGTAAAATCCTCAGAAAAAAGAGCATTTACAATGACAATACTGGATGATCATTTGTGAATCGACTTTATATCAAGTGGTACTGCAAACACACGGCGTGTTCAATACTGTGTAATATGTCAAAGTAAACACAAACTTATTTCAAATGCTACATACAGTTACTGTGTTGGTACAAATTTCTACTAAAGTTGATGTATTAAAAATAATTTATATATATTTTATAAATAAGGAAAAATTCACATGTATAGTAATTACAGGAGGCCTTTTGAGAAATACTGGTGATTACAGAAAATATATTTTGGAGTCTACACAACTGCTCAAAGTAATGTAACCTGCCTTGACATAAGAGATCTGAAAGTTTTCTGAGGTGCGGAAGGATGAGAATCCTAACAGGACAAAGGGTGCGTGTGTGATGTCTTATCTTGAGGGTCATTCAGCTACACTACAGCAGGAAACAGTGTGTGACCACTCCAGCAAAACTCCATGCCCAGTTCTGCTTTTAGATCACCTCACAGGGCCTTCAGAAAGCACGAGCAGTTTGGGGGAGGCAGGTGTGACGGGGCCAGGCCAGGTAGGGGTTGGGGGCTGGCCAGCCACAGGAGCCAGGCAGTGAGGGTGTTGGCCAAGGGGGCTCCACAGAAGGGTGTGCTGTGGGTCTGGGGGGGCTGGGGGGGGTAGCCTGCAAACCTGTTGTCCCTCACCTATCTGAAGCAGCTGAAGTAGCAAGGGACCGAGAACTCTTAAACCTATGGCAGATGGCATGCTGGGCTGTGGATGAAGGTTTAGATTTTAAAAAATGTTCTCATTTGAGAGCTCTTGGGCCCCGTAACCAGCCAGTACTGGTTGCCCTTCCTCAGAAATGAAGCTCTGATCTTGAAGAGGATGCCCCCAGAAGGCAGTATTCTCCTATTCTGCCATGGTGACATGTGGAGAGTCACATGTCACCAGGCTTGGGGTAAGGGCCAGTCAACAGTTATTGCTTTGTGGAGTGCAGGCTAAGTCCTCTAGAGCCCTCTAGGGCATGGCCACAGGGGAAAAGGATGGTCCCATGTTAGTCAAAGTGAGCTTGGAAAGGGGAGTGTGTAAATTGTGGCTTTGTCAAAAAACAAAAAAACACTCAACACTCTGGTGCTGGCTAAAGAAGCCTCACTGTGAATCTTGAAACTCAATCCCCATTCTCTCCATATTTTCCATAACTTCACACGTTGTGTTTGGTTAAATTCCTACTTGCTGCCCAGAGTTCCAAAGGAGGCATGAGGCAGTGCTTGCTGGGCTCCCACTGCCTGCTGGCTGGCTGGTGGCTAAAGCCTGCAGGCCCAGAGGAGGTGCTCACATCCTCACGTAACTGGGCAGGTAATCTGGTGTAGACCAAAGCAGGAAGTGGGTTGCATTCCGCCAGGTATTTGGGGTCCTGCAGTCACACTGTGAGGATAGGTACTACATGTTTTCTCTTTGAATCTTTTAAGCGTCGCTGTCTGTCCTGTGATCTCCATGATTTTGCAGAGAAACCAAGGCAGCTAGTGACTTTCCTGAACAAAATTGCTTCGCCTGTGTGCCAGTCTGGGAGCAAACAGCATCTAGCCCCATGCGTGACTTGTCACTTGTACCCCAATGCAAGGAAGCAGCATGGGCAAAGGCCACTGGGGGCTGGTGTGGTGGTAAGGTTGGTTGCCATTTGAACTGTAAGAGCAGGAGGCCCAAGGCATGGGGAGGGAAAGGCAGAGAATAAAGTGGAACGCACAGAGCTGTAGCTCAGGCCCTCTAAGGGACAAGGCTTGGCTCTGATGTCGTGGTCTCTGTTCCTCTCCTACAGTTTCTGTCTGATAATAGCCGACTTCCCTGACGGTTCTGAGTTCTCTGTAGTCTTGGTCACCTAACTCTGAAGGGCTGCAAGCAAGCAAAGGTTTGGGGTGTGTGATTCTGGGCAGCAAGGGGCTGTGTCCCACGAGTTCTGACTGCACTTGGAGTGAGATCTGGGGTCCTGGGTAGGGGAGGATGACAAAAGACTTCATGTCAGCATTGTCACTATCCTGCGTCACCTGTCTGGCCCCCTGGCATGGGGGCAGCGCTCCAGTGCTGGGTGCGGGGAGGAGGATGTGAGGTAGATTGGCAGATGCGTAGAAGGGAGGTGGGAGCGGTAACTCTCCTGGAGGCTTGCTTCTGCAGAGGAGGAAGGAGAGAGCGAGCTGTGGGGTTTGGAGGAAGCTGGTGCAGCGTCCGTGCTATTCGAAGGGAACACATTTTGAAAAATCAGTCGATTGCTTTTTAAGCCCCTTGTAGAAAAATATATCCAGAATGAATTTGTTTCACATCTCAGTTTTGAAATGGCCTTTAGTTCACAAGTTATTGGTCAACAGGAAACAGGAAGTTGTGGCTGCGCAAAGTGGACTGGAGGCTGCTTTCTTGCATGAAGACTCAGCAGTTACCATTCTAGGGCAGCGAGTGGTTCTCGGCTTTATCTGGAGTTGAAAGCTGTCCTCTAGGGCACCTACCTGGAGCCAGGTGTCCTTTTCTGCACCGAGGAGCAGGCAGGTGGGGAGGGAGCCAGGTTGGGGGTGGGAATGGCAGGGACTAAGCTTCTGTGTCTGGTGACACTCTCTCTCGATCAAGGTACCTGAAGCTTAGTAGGTAGTAGTGGCTGGCTCCAGCCAAGACTTTAAAGAGCTCTTCTGGCTACTTTCGGGGGTTTGGGGGTAGTAGTAGGACCCTAGAATGACTTGGAAATTTAAGAAAGAAGCCTGGGCCAGCCCCAGGCAGGGCTCGCTGGGTCAGGGTTGCTGGGGCTGGCATTTGCCACCTTGGGTGTGGTTTATGCGCAGGCCTGCTTATGCAGAAAGTCCATGCAATGGCATAGAAACAGACACATCCCTCTTCCACGACCAGTCTGTGGGCAGATGGGCTTTTGGACACAAAACCTCCCTGCGGGGCTCTGCTCACTTGGGCAGGAGAATGAGGGCCTTCATTTCAAAGCCTTAATGTCAACACAGGTGTAGACTGTGTGCTTGTTATTCTGGAAAAATAAAGTCGGTGTTGAATTTTTGTGAAATGCATTTTATTTCAAAATTCAATAATGTTGAAATTGTTCATTATGTAAGCGGCTTTTTTGGTGATTCTTTTGGTGAAAGGAATACCTCTTTAATGGGAAATAGTGGTAATTAGCTGATCTTTTGTGTCCTTTAGGATTACTGGCTGGGTTTGCTTCAAAGCCCACCTGTCGTGATGACTTCTTACCCCAGCAGCTTTCAAACTGTGTTCCGTGAGCCTCTTTTGGGGCCAGCCTTTCCCCTGCCTCCCACGCAAGGCGTTCTGTTGGTTGTAGTGCTGAAAAAACACTGACCCTCTGGCCCTTGTGATTTTGAAAATTTCATAATTTCAGGTCTGTGATTCTCTGCTCCGATTCAATAGTGTCTGGCATGAGGGCAGCGAGTACAAAGCTGGCTGTCTCTCGTGACTGCACAGCGAGCACAGTGAGAGGCAGATATACTTTTCAGGTGCACTTAGAAATGGAGGGAGTTGTGGGAAAGGAGCAGATGCCACAGAAGTCACTCCCAGTTTGAAAGGCCAATTGGGATGAGATTAGTCTTTTACTTAGGAATCCTGCAACCAGAGGGACCAACGTTTGGGTCTGGCCGTCGGCAGGCTCTTCCTCAGTTGGGTTCAGAGACTTTTTCTGTCAGGGGCTGCCACAATTTAGATGATTTTTCCAAAGGGTGAAGTTCATGAAAGTTGGAAAATTTCAGTGATAAAAGTGGGAGTTTGGAAGTAAATGTGTCAAGAGATTGAGGCAGGAATAAAAAGAAAGGGTGAGATGTGTTAACCATCCATCCTAGCTATTGTGAAACTGAATATTAGGCTTTTGAAGTCAGTTTCTTCAATCTATATCTACATATTTAACCTTTTAAAAAACCTAACGTGTGAATGTACACATCTAGGCACACTTGTGGGAGTTGTAGGGAACCGGCGTTTGGTGGACTAAGACACCCGAGACAGATGAGAAGACTGGCTGACCTCAGGGAACGGTGTGTGTGTGTGTGTGTGTGTGTGTGTGTATGGGGGGGGGCAGGCGGGTTGGGCAGTCAGGTGGGAGTGAAAGGGAGCTGTGTGTATGTAGAGTGAGCAGGGTCTGTGTCTTCCTTTCCCTGAAAGGGGCCCATTCCTCAGCAGCACAGGAAAATCATGACCGTGTTGGCAGGTGAAAGGCCTAACCTAGCTACGGTATCTGTGATGGGACCACCTCTGCCAACACCAGATGGCATTCAAGCCAGAAAGCATACCAGAGTGATTTGGCCACTGATGTGAATGAGAATGAAAGGGGTGTTCTGAGAGCCCAAGGGAGCCTCTTCCTTCCTGAGATTCTCGGACACAGGAAGTCTTTACAGGCTGGTTGGGTTATACTTCTGAGAGCCCACCACAGACTGAGACATTTGGGAATAATTCAGCAGGATAATAACCAGCTGCATCCTTCGGATTCTGCGTTTTAAAGTGCATATGAAGGGGAAAAGAGAGGCCTGTGTGTAAGACGAAACATTTACTGCAAACACTTAACTGTACTGACTGTTCTGTGATGATGCAGAGGCTGGGGGCACGAGAGCTGAGTGCAAGGGCCACAGGCAGAAAAGAAACTAGTTTTTAAAGGGGATCACCTAAGGAAGCCGCCTGGACCCCACTTGTGTTCTGGGGGTTCCTGCATTGAGCCTGGAGGTCACTATTCTGCAGGCTACTCACACCTTGCCAGGCCAGCTCAGACTGCCCTGAATCTGGCTACTAAATATCCCCCTTTGGTGGTGAAAAGCAGGCACGCAGGGTTTGTTGTGGTCTCTTGGGGTCCCAACCCAGAATGGAGTCTTTACCAATGGGGTGGCCTGATCTGTGCTTAGGGGTATCAGTGGTATGGAGGACTGTTATTCTCTGATGACCCTTGTTCTTTCTGGCTGTGGGATGTGGGGTGGTGACTCTCAGAGCCTTGGCCTAAGGCAGGGAAGAAGAGAGCTGAACCTCGGAGAGTGTCTTTCTGCTTACTAGCATTTGAGATTATAAAAAATTAGTTTTTAATCAAAATTTCCAAAATAAAGTGAGTGATTTCCCCATTCCCCCAAGATGCAATAGTCTTGTTGGCTCTCTCTCAGGCTTACAACAAGTCAAATGGAAAGAAAAGCAAGAAGCAGCTGCAAAGGAGAAAAAAGGTGCAGAGCGAGGACAGATGTGGCTCTTGTGCCAGGAGGGGAAGCCCCTGCTCCTGGTGGGCCCGAGTCTCCAGGCCTGGTTTCAGGCCACTCCATCAGGGTGAAATCTGGCTGGATCTGGCGGTAAAGGAGAATGAGTACGTGAAGGCAACCGACGGAAGTGTCTGCCTGGAAAGCACGAGCTCTCCGTCCCACGGCGTCCCCAGGTAACATGGTGTGTAGCTGGGCACAGAAATGACTCCTTTACACAGCAGCATGGGTTCTCATCGTAGCTCAAGGCATACCTCATACTTCCTAACGAAAACAACCCCAGTCTGGTTTAGCAGCGCATACCTTAGATTAGGAAACTTGCAAGGAGACCAGTGTTGAACCACAAAGCGAGTACAGGTTTTTGCTTTTGTCTGTAAAAATGTACAAAGCGCCTGCTTGGGGCTGCGGTGACAGGATGAAGTGGGGGCTCTGTGGCCCGGGCTCTGTGCCGGCCTCCTTCATACCTCGCCCACCCACACCACTGTGGTCCCCCCCTTGATGCCGGACACCTCACACCGCAGTGCGTTTTGTCGCCCGTTGATGAGAAACAGTGACTCTTGGGCTGGGGTGAGGAGGTACTGTCCAAACAGCCCGCTGTCCCTCACGATCCTGCGGGGGCCTCCCCAGGGCCGCGCGGGGCCCGTGGGCGGCCCCTTGAGGTCCTGCAGCACGCCCATCTTCCCCGTGGACAGCTCCAGGAAGAGCAGCGCCGGCTGGGCCTCCAGCGTGGCGTACACGTAGTACTGGTTGCTTTGGGTGAAGGAGCGCTGGAAGGCCACGTCTGAGATGCCCTGGCTTACTCGCCGGTGGTACAGGGTCCGCATCTCCCCGCGCAGCGTGACCTCCTGCACATACAGCTGGCGGCTGGCGGCGGATGCGCTGACCACGAAGCGCCCGTCCGGGGACGTGTGTGGGGTGCCCGTCACATCGCTGTTGGGGCCGACCACGGAGTCCGTGACACTGTCGATTAGCAGCTGTGGAGCCGCGGGAGAGGCCCCGTCCTGTCGGCACTGGACGAAGAAGTAGCCGCCCAGGTGCGTGTGGGCCATGGCCTGGGGCAGGCAGCCGTGCCTCCGCAGGCCGATGGTCTTGAGGAGCATCAGTGTTTCCAGGTCGACTTTGTGAACCGCGGGAACAGACTTGTTGAAGACGAAGCCGAACCTGGGAGGGGAAGAAGGGGAAGAACGGAGGTGAGAGCTCGGGAGGCCTCTTGGGGTTGGGGGTCCCTCCTTTGTACCTCGTGCAGGATTGCAGCCTTTCTCTTCCCCTTTGTCAATGATCTAATAGCCTATCGATAAGATCTACCCTTCTGCAGGGGATGGCTTCATAAGTGGCTCATCTAGGATCTCAAACCAGACGCAGTGATTTACAAATGCTCTCCTGGTGACAGGCACTTCTCTTTAGAAATGGCAGAGGAGGAGGGTAAAGGTTCCTCCAGCAGTGTCTCCCTTTGGGATGCCTTTGCATCAGCCTCTCGGAGGCCGTGTAGCGGCTGGGCAGTGGTGGGCCTGTGCCTGGACAGAAAGGACCATGCCCACTGTGAGGACGAGGCAGGAGAGCCTACATCCTAGCAGTTTTTTGGACCAACTGGCAAGTCTGAATGTAGGACGCAGAGGCCAGGAAGCAAGCCCAGGTTTCCTATCAGCGCTCCCTCTCCCTGAGAGGAACAGGAAAGGGCCGCCTCTTCTCTGGCTGCCTGGGTGATGCTGCTGGGAGGGAACATGGGCAGCGGGCTGACAGGGCCTTTCCCTTTGGAGCCAGAAGACCTGGTCTGAGCGCCCTGCTAGGTGCAGAGCCTGGTGCAAGGTGCTTGCCCGTTGGAACCTCTGTGAAGCTGAAGAGGGTAGTTCCTTTGGAGGGCTGTTGGGAATGTTTAAGAGGACGCTTTGGTGGAGAGCTCAGCAGGTGATAGCAGCTCACATTTGAACTTCCTGAAATTCCTGGTTGGGGGTCTTTGCAAGCTGCTCAAAGGCCTGGCTGCACTTCACTTCGAACTTGAGAGTCTCTCCTAAATGTGGCACTGCATCCGCTTGTGAGAATGGAGAAAACCTCCTCCACAATTTGCTCTTCAGTAACTGCCTCAGAGTGGGGAAAATGCCCACTTTAAAGCATCCTTAAAGCCCACTCTTTGTTACAAGGAACTTTAATGTGAAAGCCACACACAGGCACTGCTGAGTGGATTTGCCTGACTCCCAGCTGAATTCAGGGCTCTGAAGGGGTTAGAGGCTCTTCCCCAAGCACTCTCTGCAGTGACAGTGGGGCGGTGGGGCGGTGGGGCGGTGGGGGGGGCTAAGGTTGTTATTTTCCTCTTTGGGCAAGGATAAATGGGCGAGCCTTGTTTTTACAGGTCCAGTATCAGCTTGCAACAGTGAGTCATTTCTTTCTGGAGAAAGGTGTTTAATGTGAAATTAAAGGAAGGCATACATAGTGCCACATGACACTTGGGTCTTGATGACTATATTTATAAAGGGCAGGCTTAGTCTTCTGGCAGTGGCGACTTTACAAAGGTGTGGGGGTGCTCTGAAATGAATAAGGAGGGGGACTGGGCAGGCAGAGATGAGGTTTGCAGCTGAGGCCATGGCTGTTATTATGAGGATATTCTTTTGGATGGTGACAAACCAGGCATCCAGGAGGCCTCATTTCCTGTGGCCCCCCCTGCATGGCTGCTCTGGGGGCTCTGAGAGGAAACATGGGCTGTGGTTAGCAGAGAACAAGGCAGAATGGGGCACTGAAAGGAGACCTGGCTTTGCATTTGGTCTGACTCTGCCAATTCCTGGCTGTGTGATCTTGGCCAGTACCTTAACTTCTGAGTCTCAGTTTCCTCATCTGTAAAATAGGTTTGTGACCACCACTGCTAGTTTTCTAGCAAGGAGAGGGTGCTCAATTAATCACTGCTGTTTCTTCCTTTCCTCTGGTGAGGATCTTGAGGCTGAGACTCCCTGACCTCACTTGGTCCCTGAGGGCATCAGCACCTGAGTGCCATCCTGACATTTAACAAGGACTAGGAATGGACCCATTTCTCTGCCCCTTCCCGATGGGGTGCAAAGCCAGCCCAGGCAGAGTGGGGGAGACAGAGACAGGAGCAGGTCCCACCCTGGGTGAAGGTGGCCCACACAGGGCACAGCTGGAGCATGGAGTGCTGTAGGGCCATGCTGGTTTGTCTCACCTGATGTGGTTGATGATAAGGTTTGTTGGGGGAATGAAGAAATCGTCCATTCCTGCAAAAGGTGTGCGGATAAGGTGCTGGCCCTGGCCAGTGCTGGCTTCCGTGATCACCTACAACACAGAGCAAGAGTCCTGGAGAGGGCCCATCCACGTGGGGGGCTGGAGACCTGTGCATGCTCGGGTGGAGACCCCCAGCAGAGCGGCTGCTGCAGAGGTGTGATGGACAAGCCACAGTGTTGGGGAGGCGGTGGGAACAGAATGGGAGCTGCTCTAGAATGTCATAGGCAGGGACCCAGCCTTCCTGGGAGAGGAAGTGGTGGGACCGGCGTGAATGCCTGAATCACTCCCTCCTGCTCGGTTAGGCCTGACCAGCTGCACCTTGTCAGCCGCCATGATGGCAGAGTGGGGACGTGCCGGGACCTTCTGAGGTAGGTCCCCAGAACTAAAACATCACCTGCTGAGAGACAACCTCCCCTACAACAGGGAAGCCCACCTACCAACTCCTAGGCCACCCTGGCAAAAGGCGAGAGCTTTTAAATAATGAAAATGTCAAATGGTGGAATTGCTTACTGGTCCTTTATTTTCCTTTGATGCCAGGCACTGGGCCAGTCTGTTGTGAGTCTGTCATGTACTGCTCACAGAGGCATTCTCAGGGAGCTGGGACTCCATAACTTATTAGAGAAAGTACGCATCCTGCGGGGATGCCATTGGAGACCTTGCAATTAGAATGCCGGGGAGAAGTTCCAGTTTCACAAAGGGAACTTGCTGTGAGAAGTAAAGAATCAGGCCCTGCGTTTGGTACAAATTCGTACTGACAGAGCAGGGCGGCCTGTGTTTGACTGGAGGTTCCATTTTCTCCCCTGTGGACTCAGGAGGTGACTTGAGCCATTCCCTGGTGTGTGTCCCTGCTGTGTCTGTGTCGGGGACAGCATGCTGGCAGTGCAGAACAGAGAGCAGAGTGATGTCTGAGGTTAGAGAGGACAAGAGAGTGGCCTAGAGGTCCTGCCAGAAAGCCCCCTGGGGTCCACCTGGGCTTCTGTCCATCAGCTACTGGGACCTGGCTCCTGGGCAGGCCGGAGACACAGAGTCAGACAGCCGGTGTCCCCTTGCCTTCTGCATGTGCTCATCAGCCTCCAAGTCCCAGGCCATTGCCCACAGAGGTGGCCGGCCTGCAGCCAGGTGAGGAGCGTGGCCAGCCTGTGGGCAGTTTTGGCTTGAGGGCCCCAAGGACAAGCTCCGACCCAGTGAACAGGACCAGAGTCAGAGGCTAGATGCTGAGCAGGGCCGTGAGACCCTTCTCCTGATCTTGATACTGTGGCCGTGTACACAGAAGGAAGGACGCAAATGTCTGCATTCTGAGGTGTGGACTCTGACTCCCAAGGCTTGGAGATCTGGGTATGTTTTCTGAACTGGGGCTGCCTCCTCAGACGGGTTTGAGGCCTGAGTCTTTTCCAAATCACACTTCCCTGGGGGCTCAGCAGGCAGAATGCTGGATTGGAATGATGAAGGGCTGTCATTTTCAATCTTGGGGAAGCTCTAAAGTGGCATTAGGTTATTTTCCTCTGATTAAAAAAAAACAACAATGGCCCAAGACACTTCCATGGCAAGTCCATGGAGCAAACCTCAGAGAACTGGGCATGAAGAAAATATCTGCATTTGGAAACTGGATCATAGAGAGTCTAGGGGAAAATGCCCGAGAATTCCAAGAAGCCAAGCAATCATTGCTTGATAGCAGGCCTGTCATTTTAGCTTATAATAGAGATGGAAAATTACAGGCTGTCAGCGGTCAGTGTCATTCACGCTTCACCACTCTGGCACCCTATATTCAGAGGTTACTTCATCAAAACGCAGTACCATGGGCCATTGAACTGCTGAGGGCAAGTCAGCCCCATTGCTCTGCGTCACGAGTTCCTTCCTTGGCCTGTGTACTAGCACATCACTGGGCACCCAAAGTAACTGTCGAAGGCCTCAAATTTGTTGGGCGTGGTGCAGGAGATGTACATATGTATCTGGATGTCGGATGTCATTTGAGTCAGCATGGGGTAAGGAAGACTGAGTATCTCCCTCAGAGGGTGGACAAGCCAGCTAAGAAGTGACACTTGGGGAAGGACAGGGGACAAGGCATCTAGTGGGACTGGCTAAGAGGCAGCTAAAAGCTGGGCCTGGGAGTAGGTGGGCAAGAGCATGCTGGCAGGATTAGAGAAGATACAGAAGGTTTAAACCCTGGTTGCTGGGGGAGGGCCTTGTGGGGGATAGGCCTCCATTACAGAAACTATAGTCATAGCACAGTGTTGGATATTTAGAAACTTTAGGATATTTTTTAATGTTTTGCAAATATAAGCAATGCAGTAACACATAATGGTGTAGCTACAGCTTTGTCCATAGCAATGGTCATGGCCTTTGGGTAAGTTCTGAGAAGTTGCTGGATCAGAAAGCACTGTTTTGAAGCTTTTCATTTCCATTCCAAACTACTTACCACAAAGGCTGTGCCACTGACCTTTCTGGGAGCAGCCTTGGCAAGTTTCCTTTACCCTGGCCCACAGCGATGAAGGTAGGCTTATTCAATCTATTTCATTTTCCTGTCATAGTGCATTTCCTAGATTTGCCAATTATAGTGATGGTGGACATCATGGTCTAATTCCTGATATTAATTAAAATACTTCTGGTGTTTTGTCATTTAGGCAAAATTTGCTCTTGATTTCTGGGAAATAGTCTTCATTATATTTAAAAAGTTTCCTTCTAGTCTTAATTTTAGTTGTTTCTTTAAAATTTTTTTTTATTAAGAATGTCTGCTATATTTAATTAAATGCCCTTTCAGTATTTATTGAAGACATCAGAGTTTTTTTTTTCTTTCCTGTTTTAATTTTTGTGTTATGTATAATGTTGACTGATTTCCTGGGAATGAACCATCCTTACATCTGGGAATTTGTTCCCTGCTCGAGCAATTAGATGCCATGCTCTATTTCTAATACCCTGATTAGTATTTTGATTCTTCATTTGTGAGATTAAAAATAGTATATAAAAAAATAAGACTATTAGACTAATCAGTTTTTGTAATTACAATTATACTGGCTATTTAAACAAATGAAGGAGCTGTACACTTTTCGCCCATGGCCTGGGATAGTTCAAATAACATTAAAATTATATTTTGAAGGTTTGAGAAAACTCAGCTGTACATTTTTCTATGGTAGATCTTTAATCTTTTAAAAAATCTTTCCTAAGATAATTGTTCTATTCCAAGTTTTCTGTTTCTTAGGCCAGTTTGTTTTTTCCCCCACATTTGGTAAACAATCATCCATTTCTTCTTAAATTTTCCACCCCAGAGTTGCAATGTAGGATTCTTTTACAGTTATTTTCATCCTCCTGTATCTGTAGTCATACCTTTATTGTTTTTCACTTTGTCTTTTTATTCTTTTATCAGGCCCGTGAAGAAGTTATGTTTCTCTATTTGTTCTTTTATTGTTTTGTTTCTATTAATTTCAGTCATTTTATTAATTGCTTCTCACCAGTCACTTTGTTCTTCTAAATTCTCAACACAAATACTTCCTTTGCAGGCTTTTAAGACACAAATATTCCTTGTGTACAGCTTTCGCCGTATCCCATAGGTTTTGATGTAAAATGGTCTCTTTTTCAATTGCTTTTGACACAGTTGTAATTTCCCTTTTAATTTCATCTTTGATCCAATAGCTATCTAGGAGTGTTTTCTATTAGGTCACATTTTAATTATTTCTAACTATTAGCTAATGTAGCCTCTAACATCTTTTATAAAATTTGTTAAAGTTTTCTTTGTGATTACTGATACACTTAATCTATATGTGAACATGTGAAAGAAAAAATTCTATTTGGCAGAGGAGAGGTTTTCTATATATTTGTTAAACAAAGCTCCTTATTCATAGTAAATTTTCCCATGTCATTGTTTTGTATCAAGTGCATTTTTAATCAAGTTCCCTTTGTGTTTTTAATCACTCTTGTTTTGTGTATTTAGTTGTCATGTTGTTTGATATCCAGTGGCTGCTTGTTGTCACATAATGTCTGTCCTTATGCTGGTTAGTGCTTGTAACCTTAAATTCTATCTTGTCTGGTATTAATATTAACACTTGTACATATTTTTTTGTTTCTCTAGTCTCACTATTTCCACCCCTTTAAATTTAATCTTTTATTATCACTTTGGTTTATATATGCTAGTGTTTTTTTTTTAAACCCAATCTGATTGTCTCTGCTTTTAATAGAACAATTAAATTTGTCACATTTGGAATAATGAGATATTCAGTTCTCAGCTATTAATTTCAAATGACATTCTGTATATACTCTCTTATCCCAGCAAGATGACATTTTTGAGTATTACTCCCTCCTTTTCCTCCACGCCGTACTCTCAGTTTTTACTGAAATAATTTCTCTTTAGTTATAGCCTGGTATCAGGATTTCTTGTCCAGTGTGTCTCCCCTAATTCAAACATCCTTATTTAGCACTTACACATTACCACATAGTTTCTCCTCATCCATCTCACTTCTAATTTCACACCTTCCTCCCTAGGTTCATTACTTACGGCTGTCTCCTCTGTCTTTTTCCATCTTGGTGTCTCTGATCTGGTTCCTCAAACGTGTTCTTTAGATTGGGCACATGAGTGATATGCTCTCCTAATTCTCGAATATCCTTATAGCTTTCTTTGTCCTGACAGGTGAATGATATCTTGGCTGGGAATGGGATTCTTGATTTCAGCCCTTTTATCTAAGTAGCACATAGATGTGATTCCATGGTCTTCCAGCTCCTGTCGCAAGTGAGAAGTTCAAGGCCCATCCTGTGTTTCTTTTACAGGTAACGTTCTTTCTGCCTTGTAAGCGTTCCGTTTTATTCCTTTACCAAGAAGGGCAGAGATGTGTCATTCCTCATCAGTCTAGCTATGAACTTGTAGATCCCTTTCAATTTTCCTGATTAAGTTTTTTAGCTCGGAAATTTTGTTACAAATTTATATAATGTTTGACTCCATTCCAATGGTGACCTTTTCTCTTTCTGAACTTCAGAGACTTCAAGTCTTAATCTCTTCATATATTTGTTCTGCGATTTGAAATTTTCTTGCTCTCATCTGTCAGGTAACTATGTTGGGTCTCAGTAAAAACCATGCATTTTTCAACTTACCTATTGTAGTTTAAAATTAGGAAATCATTTGTGTTCATTTTTGGTTCCAGAAAAATCTTTTTTTCGGGGCCCCCGCCCCTCGAATTTCCTTAAACGCTTTTTTAGAGCTTCCAGAGGAAGGAGCGATAATAATACTATTTCTCTGAGCTTTTACCCTGTTTTGAGTGACCTTTATTCTGGCTCCTAGGTTCTTGAATGGGCTGCTATTATTTGTCTGCTCCCTGGGGCCCAGGACGGGTTGATGTGTCCATCGAGTGACAACAGTCTTAGTTTACAGGACATGAAGTAGTGTCCCCATCCCTCAGTGGCGCAGCACTGCAGCGGACGGCAGGGAGGTGGTCAGTCCTTGGGAAGAAGCTTCTCTAGACCGGCGTGTCCCTGACCTCTTACCAGGGTGAACTTGGCTCCATGGGCAGCCTTTCTCAGCTGGGGTTCTGAGAGAGAATGAATTAAATCCTAAAATCCGAGGCATCCATTGTGTGTAATGAATTAACTTTTCTGTGCATGTAGAATGGTTCTTGCACCATCTTTGGGAGAATTGAGAAAACAGGATTGAAATCACTTTTTGTACAGTGCAATCCTCTCGTGCATCCATGCTGAGAAAGGCTGAGCCAGACACACTCAACACGGGTGGTCGAGGGAGGAGTTCCTCAGACCTCGGGGCCCAAGCTCTTCCCACAGTGGCTGAGGTGTGGGCTGCAGAGCCAGACCATGGACAAATTACGTAACTTCTCTGTGCCCTAGCAACTGTAAGCACTCTGGAAATGTGCTTCCATTTATGGACATAATTGCTGTAGCTTCTTTCCCTCCCCCTTCATTATTGGCCAGCAGCTAGTGCTTGCTTCCACATTATTCTCCAGCCCGCCCAGCCCAAGGGGAAGAAAGCCTGGACTCCAGGGCTTCACTGCTGTTTGGCCTCAGCAGCTCCTGGCTCAGGAGAGGCAGGTGCTGTGGGGTGGGGCCCAGGAGCCCCATTCTGGCTGTCACAACATCAGAATCGTATCCATCCTCAATACTACTGTCTTTAACAGCAGGCATCGCTGATTGTCTGTGAGGGGAATTGGCCGGAGGCTGTTTCCTACTCTCTCCTCAAGGCTTTATGGACAGACTTTGGATACATGTGATTAGCCACCAAGGGAAGCAGGAGACATTTGTTAGACAGGGAGAGAGGCCTTTCCTGTGGGTATGTGTCAGCCCCCACGTATTCAACGTACCTGGAGGCTTGGCTGGGACCTGTGAACATCCCCCCAGCTCAGCACCCACACTTGGTCATGTGACTTGTCATAGGACAGCTTAGCTGGCAGAGGGTCCACACCTATGGACTTGAAAAAAAATGGTGACAAGTTGGTCATGTTGTTGTAGAGGCCTGCACAGTGGTCATCGCTGGGCTTTGTGCACGTGGCCATCACTCCTGGGTGAGTAGAAGGCCACCCCGGCAGGCTTGGCAACAAGGCCGTTTGGGAACCCAGGGCTCCCTTCTGTGTCTATCTTCAGAGGCATACACTTGGTTGTCAGTAATTTCTCCCTTTTAAAAACTTCCTGTTTTACTTAAAGGAAACCCAGAGCATCTTGGCAAAAGCCTAAACACAGAGGCTTTACGTTTTCCACTGAATAATCAGCTGAGGACACACCCATCACTTTTCCTGGATGCCCTTTGGGCTCTGGAAGCCCAGGCTACTCTGAGGCCCAGATTCTGGTGAGTGGGCCCTTCCCCTTGGCTCTTCCGAAACTGACTCTCAGACTGGCCATTATCACCTTATCTTCGCACAGTCTCTACCTTGTACATCCTTCAGCTGGAGCTTCTGGAACTCAGACTACAGCAGCAGGCAGACTCGAGTCTTATGCTGTAATGGAAACTGCTATTCCCTGTGGCCCTGTCAAATAGACTTGTCTCTCGCATTTCTTATAAGACTCCATTATAAGTTCTAAAACTCTGTTCTATGATACTCATGCCATTGGACTATGACTTCTGCTCGTCTTGTGATTGGCCAAATGGCCTAGCCAATCCCTCTGTTCACTCAAGACATTAACACATGGCTCACTGTCTTCTCTACCACTCACTTGGTTCCCAAGTTTGGTGCCTTCAAATCCATGGGGACACTTCATCCAAAGCTCTGCGTTCTCAGTTCCTTCTTGGTTTCAAGGATCCTTTCTTCCTCTGCACCTCAGCCACCATAACCTGTATCTTGTCAGTATAATTTCTGAAATTTCAACTTCAACGCACCATATTCTAGCCTTTGTGGTCTTAGGGGGAAAACCCCATTGATCAAAATGTCTCTAAAAACCTATGGAGTCCCTGAATCTATGTGTGTGTCTTCATCACTCCAATGAACTGTTCTAGCTGCGTGTCACACTCAGGGTCATCTCTGTGACCCTCCTCTTACTTGACCTTTTAGCAAGATTCCACATGATTAACTCTTCCCTTCCGGAGACATTTTCTTCACTCAGCCTTCCACCTACCTTCTCGTCCTCATCCTGACTTCTAAATGTTGGCATGTCCCAGACCTTCATGTTTGACCTTCTCTCTTTCCCTGGTGAGCGCATCCAATGCCATGGCTTTACATAACCCACTGTACTCTAATAACTTCAGAACTCAGTCCTCTGTTGATGACATTAACATTTACACAACTGATCTCTTGATTTTTACCCAAACACCCCGATGAAATATATTTCTTCTCCATTCATCACCATCTTCGAAGTCTCCTTTTATTTTCTTGCTCTAATGAAAACTTCCCATCCTCTGATGTCTCAAGTAGAGGCTGTCACTACTTTCCGACGCTTCACATACCCAGGTCCTTTGTCTACAGCTACTCTTCCTCGTACCTACCGTCTCCCGGCTTCCCGCATGCTTCCCTCCACTTACCAAAGGCTTTATGATCTGACATGATCTCCCTCTACCCCGAGTTTCTTAACACACCATCTTGACACTATCTCTAGTTTCTTGTACACTCTCTCTTTTTAAACTCCTCTTGACTACACATTCTCCTCCAGATACCCCAAATGTCAGCCCTCTTCCACAGTCTCAATATACTGAGAGGCAAAAACTCCTGAAAAGAACACACTAGATTCTCAGTTAAAATCCCTGAAGGCTTTACTCTAGGACCAGGAGCGAAGCCTTACTAAAACTTCAACTCAGCTTTGATTCAACTCAGTACTTAACTAAAATGATTTATTCTCCCTCTGCTTAGCAGAGGAAAGGGTAAACCCTTGCTGGTGGATGAGAGTCATCTAAAGTCTTTATTATAGTTTATATGGAATGTTTGACATTCAAAAAATTACTAGGTATTTCAAGATATAGACTATATGACTGAATGAACATAAAGACAATAGAAACAGACCTACAGGTGATCCATGAAAAGGTAATTTGGAGCTAAGTAGAAATTCTAAAGTGAAAAATGTAATACCTGAAGAACTCAATAAATGTTTGTTAAATCCATATTAGACACACAATATAGAATTAGTGAACTGAAAGGTGGATAGAACGTATTCAAATTGAAGCATAAAGAGCCAAAAAGAAATGAAAAATAAAAGATGTGCAATAAAATGGAAAGGTCATTTTTTTTTAAAGAGTCCCACAAGAAGAGGCAAGAGAGAATGTGGCAGCAGAATATTTCAATGTCACCTGTTCTAAAAATAAAGTTCCCTTGGCATCCTCTTCCAGCTACTGACTCATTTGTCTACTTGTAGTCAGTCACCTTTAGAGCAAACCCCCTCAAAATGGTTGTCTATATCCACCATCTCCATTTCCTCAGCTACCGTTCTAACGTGGATCCCCTCTGACAGGCTTGTATTCCTGTTACCCACCTTCCTCTCTGCTCCTGCCAAGGTGATCCATGTACCAAATCCAACAGTCAGTGTTCATAACATACAAATGCTCTCAGCAACACTGGACACCACTGACCACTAACTCTCCCTTAAAACACTTTGGCTTCTGAAATACACCCTTCTCCTAAGTTGCTTCCTATCTTTCAGCTGCTCCTCATTAGCTTTCACTGTCCTTCCTGATTGTTGTGCTGGAGGGCTCTAAACTTGACCTCGTCTCTCAGTGGTGTTCCATCCAGTTCTCTGGATTTCACACAGTGATGATCCGCCACTGACATCGCCAGCCTAGACCTCTCCTTTGACTCCAGGGCTGTTTATCTAAAGCTTACATGAGGTGTGTGTGTGTACACACATATCTCTGTCTCAAGTACGTGCAGCATACTGCCTCAGGCCTCACCTCACCTCCTTCTTCTATGGAGCCAAATTTCTCCCTGCCTCTCTCTTATAAGGGTACTTTTGCTTGCATTTAGGGATAACCCAGACAATCTAGGATAACTCCCCACTTAAAAATCCTTAATTTACTCACATCTGCTGAGTCCCTTTTGCCACATGAGGTGACATTCACAGGTTCTGGGAATTAGGATGGGGCATCGTAGGGGCCATGATTCAGCCCACCACACAGTAAATGGTACCACCATGCTACAAGTTGAAGTTAAAACAAATGAGCAAACACACTTTATTCCTCTCTCAAACCTTCCATCCAAAGCCGCAGAAATCTTTTGGGATCCACGTTTGAAATATATCAAGAATCTGATCACTTCTCAGCACCTCCACTGCTGTCATCTTCTCTTGCCTGGCTTATTTCAGTGACCACATCCCTACTCTAACATCCAGTAGCCAGATTGATTCTTTAGAAATACAAGTCACATTACGTCCCTCCCCTGATTGAAACCCTTTCGTGGCTCTCCAGCTCACTGCACTTTGTTTATACCCTACTTCACCATATCCCACTCTCCCCCCAGGTACCTGTGTTCCCGTCCCACTGGCCTCCCCCCACCCCCGTTCTGGGTCGCCCCTGCTGGATATTTAAATCTCAGATTCTGTTCACCTCTAGAGCGAGGCCAATCTAAAATCATCTTCCAGTTCCTGCCACATTTCACCTCTAGTAAAATAGCTCTTACTATTTGATCTCCCCAGAATTCTGATTTATGATCTGTCTCCCCAAATAGAATAAGTTCTAGGACTGCATGGCTCATGTTAGCTGTTTTTCAAGTACCTAGAACAGTGCTTGGCACCTCGTAGGCACTAAAGGCTTGGTGAAACACTGTACACGAATCTTCTTCGCTTCTTCCCCCCTCCAGCCTGACCACCTCTCATAGCAGCCAGGGGGTGTGCAGAAAGCCAAGGAGAATGTGGCACGTTGTGCCCCAGGACTCACAGTCCCCTCGCTCTCGTGGACAGACGTACCTGGAGGACTTTCTGGGCTTGAACGTCGACCACGAGGACCCTGCTCAGGGCCGGCTGGGCCACGTAGATGTAGCGATGCCTGACGTTCACTGCTGACACCCACTCGCACAGCTGGCTGGCATCTCTTTCCCCTTGAGGACAGATTTCTTCCTGTAAAGGAGATAGGCTGCCATCTATCCTCTTCATCCTCCTTTCCTCCATCTCTGGGTTCCTCTGTCCCTTCCTTCCCTCACTTAGAATCCTTTGGATTCACAGGACTTGGCCCAAACCTTCCCACCTCACCAACTCTTCACTTAACACTCCTTTCATCTTTCACCGCCTCCCACTTCTCCCGAGGCTGGAACTCCCTTTGAGGCCGTCTCAGTCAGCGGCGTCCAGCCCATATTCTTCCACTCTTGCATGTGACTTTGTTCCTCTCCTCGTCACCATTGTTTACAACCTCAGTCACTGGCCAGACTTCTGAAAGAGTTCCCTACACTTTCCTTGCTTCCTCAGCTCTCAACCTTCCGGCTTTAGTCCTCACCAAAGCTGGCCGTGTTCTCACCACGGTCCATATTGACTCCTCAGTTATGAAACTGATCTCCTGCTATCATTTTATTTGAACTTGGGACATCCTCTGACGCTGTGTTGACTATTCCTTGGTTCTCCCTCCATCCCACCCCAGTGACTGATATTGCCGGATCCTGCAGGGTTCACTCGTGGATGACTTTTCTAAAATCCACTCCCTGTGTTAACCTCATCCAAACCTGTGGCATTAACTATAGTCCACATGTTTACAATTCCCACATTTATGTCTTAGCTCAGGCCTCTTCCTGGACCTCTGGACTTATGCTGCCAACTACCTAGCTCTACTTGGTTGGCTAATGTACATCTCAAACATATAAGTCCAACATCAACTCTCAATCTCACCTCTTAGTTATGCTCACGCTGTTCAAAAATAGCAGTGCCCTTGCTTTATTTCCTTAGACCAAAAACTATCTTTAACTGCTCTTTTTCTCCCTATCCTCTCAACCCTCACCCAACACATTAAAAATAGTTTCACCTTTACCTTCAAAATAGGTCCAGAATTCAATGCTTTCTTAGCACTGCCACCTCTGTCACCTTTGGCTCAAGCTCCATAATCACCTGAGTAACGGCTGGAACATGCAGATTGCCCCGTGATCCCACCGGGCCTCCCCAACCTGTCCTCTATGAGAAACCACAGGCATCATCGTGATTATGTTTCTCCTCTTCTCAAATCCCCCTCCCCTGTAACATTCCGTCTTGCTCAGAATAACACCCAAGCCTTGCCGGAAACCTACCAGGCCCTGTAGCGCGGGCTCCTGCCACACCTCTGCGCCGTCTCTGGCCTGTCTCTCCCTTACCCACCCTACTCCGTGCACACGGCTTGCTCGCTCTCCCTCCCTCATGCCACCCTCCCACACCAGGGGCTTAGCACTGGCTGTGCCCGGTGCTGGGAATGCTCTTCCCCAGATACCTACATGGTGTATTCCCTCATGTCCTTCAGGTCTCAGCTTAAACATGACCTATTGAGAGGCTGTCTCTGACTTCATCCAGCTTCGCCCCTAGCCCTCCTCGCTCCCTTACCTCACTGCAGCTTTCATTTGCCACTTGACTTTATGCATTTATTTGTCCACCTATGCTTAGTCTCTCTTCTTTTGCTAGATTGTAAGTTCCTGGAGAGCAGGCTCTTTGACTGTTTGGTTCACTGTTAAGTCTTTAGCACTCACTGTGTCTCCCCGAAAATAAGACCTGGTCTTATACTGTGTTTCCCCAAAAATAAGACCTAGGCGGACCATCAGCTCTAATGCGACTTTTGGAGCAAAAATTAATATAAAACCCAGTCTTATTTTAATATAAGACTTATATAAGACTGGGTCTTATAATAATCATATATAATACATATAATAAATATAATATATAATAATATAATATAATACCAGGTCTTATATCAATTTTTGCTGCAAAAGACACATTCGGGCTTATGCTCAAGGGATGTCATCCTGAGAAATCATGCTAGGGCTTATTTTCCAGTTAGGTCGTATTTTCAGGGGAACATGGTAGTACAGTGCCCAGCACACAGTGGGTGCTTAAAATATATTTGCTGAATGAATAAATGAGTGCAAAGGGGAGCCTTCTTTTCCCTTGTCTCCCATGATATACATTCTCATATTTTTCCTCATAAATGGCCCAACTCTGTGGTTCCTTTTGTTCTGCCTGTTAACTGTGATGGCCCCCAGGGTTCTGTTCTACGTGCCCCTCTCAAATCACTCACACATCCCCTTGACGATTTGGCTAACTTCATCTGGCGTTAGCCAACATCCCTGTGCAGCTGGCTCCCGGATCTATGTCTGTAGCTCAGAACCACTTTCTCCACCTGGTTCGCTTATGGCCGCCTCATACTTGACCATTCACACCTGAACTGTTCCTCTCCTCCCTCTGGGTCCTCATCACCATCTGGTCATCCAAGTCCAAAGCATGACCACCATCTTTGATTCTTTCTTCTCCTGTACGACTCACCGCAAACTCGTCCTTGAGGGCTATCAAGACTCCTCCTAAATCTATGAATTCATCTACTTTCCATTTCTACCCCCACGTCTTTCCTAAATGGCTACAATAGCTTTAAGACAGGTCTTTCTCCTTTACCTTTGCCACTCTCTGTCATCACATTTCATCCTCATAATAACCCCAATTTACATATGAGAAAACAGGCTTAGAGAGGTTAAGTAACTTTTCGCCACCACCTGCTGAGTGACAGAGGTGGGATCTGAACCCAGGTCAGCCTGCCTCTGAAGCCTTTGCCCTTAATCCATTAATCATGCTGCTTCCCACTGGGTAAAGTAGACATCCAACCCAGGAGAGCGGCCAAGAGAAGATGCACCAACCTCCTACTCACCCAGCACTTTAGAAAGAGGGTTGTTCCATGGTAACCCTCCTGTGGGAATGTTTGGACATTTTCTAGATGAGAAAACTGTGTGGAATTGTCCCATATCTCACCGTGGTCTTGTATTGCCTGCTACACTGTAGGACGTCTCTTACTATATCTTGTTTTAGTTTCTTAGGAAAATTTCCTGGTTAGGATTTGAGGGATTTCTCCCAAATGACAGATTAGGATATTGCAAATATATATGAAAATTAGAGCCAATGTGATGGGGTGCAGCTACTCAAACCTAACAGCTAGAAATGAACCGGGACAATTCTTTCTAGATTGTTTCTATTATATGGAGGGAAAATTCATCAGAGGTAACACTTTAAAATTAATTCAAATGAAATAGCCTGGAAAACAGCTGCTCCCAAGCTACAAATGTAAGAGACGCAATAGCCTGAGATACACCAACAGCCAGCACAACAATGCAGCAAACTTGTTTTAGGGACTTGCCTGGGACAAGCCCACTTCCGCCATGGGCTCCAAGCCCGTCACTTCTGTTCATTCACTGTATGTCCTCAAGGAGAGGGCATGTAGGGGCTTTCACATGACTCTTGGATTCATGCTATAGTTCTCCCTTCAAGTCGCTAGGGATTAGTAGAAGAGATCAGACCTCATGCAAGAAACCAGCAATGCAAAGCCAAGTGGGATACCAGAGGGACAGAGTCCCAGGGTGGGGTGGGGTGGGGTGAGGAAGTACAGCCCTGGGGGCCACTTCCTGACACCTAGGTCTTGAGGGCTGCAAGGGCTTTCCCGATCGGCTACCAGCAATCATCTCTTTTGCCTCTGCCCACTGCACGTCAAGCTGCCACTTTCCACCTGGCCTCGTATTTTGTTCATAGCACCTCTGACACTCCAGGCATTCACGTGTTTTGTGCTCTCTCCCCGAGTTCCCTGAGGGTCACCAAGGACTTCTAAGCTCGCCTCCTCTATCAACTGGTTGAGCACGCCTTCCTTTTGTAAACTTGGCCTTCCTTGGGTTCTGTGACCCATGTTCTCCAGGCTCCCTTACAGCTACTTCTCTTGCCTGCCAGCGAGCCCAGGCCTCTCCCGCTCACCATTGCCATTTCCCCCACTGCCTTCTGGATGTTTCTGTGCATGTGTCCCATGGACACCTCAAACTCAGCACAGCAGGGGCCAGCCTCATCTGCTTGACGGGAGCCCATCTGTCCTGTGTCTTGGGCCTCCAGCACCCAGTCCTGAGAAGAGGGACAAGCGTGGTAGTAGAGTGGTAGAGAATGTCTCTCTCTGTCCCCCCATGTGAAGGGCACCCTCCTCCTCCTCACAAGTCTCTGGGTTAACTGTGTCTTGGCTTACTCTCAGGTTCTCTGTGGATAGCTTTCACCTGTGAATAGCTTTAAAATCTACTCAGTCCTCACCATTCCCACTGGCTTAACCAGGACACCACCATCTCGCCTGGATAATTCCAACGGCCTCTAGAGGCACCTCTGTGCTTCTAGGGCAGCCTTCTGACCACTGCTCTCACTGAGGTCTGGCACATGCTCTAGAGCAACATGGTCATGGCCATCCTTCAGCCTTCAGGGGTTCCCAGAGCTTCAGGGTACCATCAGAACTCCTCAGCCTGGACCCTTACCTATGGTGTCCTCGTCTTAGGCCCTCCCCACACCCACTCTTCCATCTGGGCATACAGAGTATCTTTGGTTCTATGCACAGGACATGTTTTGTGTCTCTGTTCACCATGTTCAGGACAGTTCCCCTAAAAACCCATCACCAATTCCTACTTGGTCTTTAAAACTGAGCCAGGCATTGCCCGTCCCGGGAGCCTTCTCTGACTTCGTCTTCCCCAGGTCTGGAGAGGTCTCTCTTGATGTCCCAGGGCACCTTGTACATCCTTCTAACAGCACCTATTGGGCGGCTGTTTGTTCACTTGGTGTCTCCTCTACCACCTATGAACTTGGGGAGGCCAGAATCCATCTGTATGTCCTGAGCCTCACCTCGGGCTCAGTGCATGGAAGTGGCTGCTGGAGGAAGGAATGAGAATTCAAACTCTCAGCCTCATATGTTCCTTTCTTGGCCTTGGGACAAACTTGAAGCCAGAGCACATATGAGGTCGGACAATTAAGTTGGAGAAATCATCCTAGAAAAAGTGCTACATATACCTCATTGCTGAATATGACTACAGTCACCTTTGAAGTACTCCCCTTGGGAAGCTATGCACCGACACCAGCGCCTAGTCCACCCTTCAAAGCAATTTTGGAACTCTTTCTGGAATGGGCATCAGAGCTGTCATTGTACTATCTTTGATGTCCTTAATGCTATCAAAATGTCTTCCTTTCAATATTTCCTTTATGTTCAGGTAAAGAAAGATGTCACAAGGGGCCAGATCAGGAGAGTAGGGAGGATGTTCCAATACAGTTACTTGTTTACTGGCTAAAAACTCCCTCACAGACAGTGCCGTGTGAGCTGGTGCATTGTTGTGATGCAAGAGCCATGAATTGTTGGTGAAAAGTTCAGGTCGTGTAACTTTTTCACGCAGCCTTTTCAGCACTTCCAAATAGTGAACTTGGTCAACTGTTTGTCCAGTTGGTGCAAATTCATAATGAATAATCCCTCTGATGTCAAAAAAGGTTAGCGACATTGTTGCAACCAGTTCACGAACTTAATTTCAGACCTCGTATAGTAGATGGAATTTAAGAATCAAATGGCACACAGGGTGAAAGACTGACTTTTAGGTTTCTGTCTGGTGTGATGGGGAAGTGCCCTGGCACAGAAACTTACGTAGCTCATGAAGATCTTCTCAGTGGGTTTGAGGTGCCTCTGGATCTCACAGTCCACGGGGTGCAGGATGATGATGCCATCGTCGGAGAAGACATAGAACATGTTCCCCACACTGAGGCCTTGGAAGAGCAAACACAGCCATTGTCACGCCCCTCCGAGCAGCTGGCCCCAGGGGGGGTCCCGTGCCACACTGGACATACATGAAACCTGCAGTTTGGATGCAGCTGGTACAGGCATGAAATGCAAGTCCTGGTGAAGGTGGGGCGAGGTGAGATGAGCTGGTGGTGCGTGGGGAGTGTGGGGAGACAGTGCCCTGAGGGCTGTCAGTCAGTCCTGCACATTGAGGACTCGGCAGTTGCCAGGCCATCCTCCCAGACACACACATCTGCCCCCAGTCATCCAGGGCTGGCCACCAACACATATTTTCAAATAAACTACAGCCTTGACTTTGACATACATTTGATCTCTCCTGTTGTGAAAGGACAAGCCTCCCTTGGTCATTTGTTATCTAAAATAATGGATCAGATGATGCCTAGAAAGCAAAGGCTCTTATTTTACACACATTTAGGTGCGGTGCCCACTTCTGGGAATGTGAGGTCTTAAGACAGCTGTGGCTGGTGCTCCTTTGTCCAAACTTAGTCCTGGCCTGTCTGTGCTGGCAAACCCTTCCTTCAAGACAGCTGGCTCTCACCTCTGCCGTGGCAGCCCATGCCAGGTGACAGAGCCCACAGCCTGGTCATGATCACCTGCCTGCCCCGACCCCCACTCAGGGCTGGGCCCATCTGGGGAGAAAAGACCTTGGGGACCAGCTAGTTCAGCCTCCTTATTTTAAAGACAAAGAAACTGAGGTCCAAGGAAGGGAGGGGCCATTGTGGCAGAGCTGGGGTTAGACCTGAGTCCTGGTTCTGGGCTCTGTCCCCTCACCCTGCTGCTCCATAAACAAACCTGACGCAAGATGGGTAAGGTTTGAGTTCTCCCTCCTGCTTTCTCCCTGTCCCTTCATTTCTCTTGAAGGTAGAGAGTAAAACGATTTCTATAAATTTTAAGAAAATCAAATATACAGAAAACTTTTTTCTACCACGCTGAGAAAACCAGTGTATTGACTTATTTGACCATCTGGGTACATTTTTAGTGAGTTAGAAAACAGTAAGACACGCAAATAGGAATCACCATTACACTTGCTGCCAATGACCCTGCAGGCAGTTTTCTGGACCTCGGGCCGTGGAGACGACACCAGTGTGTGTGCCTCCTGGTGTGGACAGAGGCCCCTGACTCCATGTCACAGCCTCCAATGCTTGTGATTCTGTGCTGAGAGGGGCTCCAGGCAGGAAGGGTCCTGCCACTGCGAACAGCTTGACCCCAGCCTCTTAGAAGCTGGTCCCGCCTGGGAGTAAATGCACAGCTCCCAATGGGGAATCCTGGATGCTGGGCAGCCTGTTCCTCAGAGCCAGATGAAGCCTCCCATGAGTGCCTCGTCTCAGCCCTCAGCAGGACCTTCTCTTCTGTACTTTCTCACTTGGCAAACTTCTCACTTGAACCTAGGGGCCCCCAGGGGTCAAAATTCTTACACAACCACAGACCCCAGGAACAGCCTCCTAGGGCTTCTCGGAAAACCGATGGCTGGAAGGACCAACACAAGATTGAAAGCATAATAGAATCTCCATGGGGTTTGCCAGTGTAGCTACAGTTCAGGCTGAACAGTGACTTGCTCACAGTTGGCAATGGAACGTGAGGCTAAACAAATACTCGTTCAACAAACAATTGACTTCACAGGAAACCCAGCCTCACGGTCCAGCCCCCTGGGGGGTTCTGAGTTTAGCTTCTACATCCTAAAGGGGCATGAAGGAGCTCTCCTTGCTTTTGGGTACTCTCATCATTTCATTTCTCCTAGTGAGATTTGACAGTGCCCTGTGGCTTGCCATCCCCTTTGTTTTTGTTTCTGCGTCTCCCTGTCTCCAGCAGGCTGCCCAAGCCTGATGGGATTGGTTTGCTGCTGGCTTGTCTAATATTAGTGCAGCTCCGCCAGCCCTAAGGCAGCTGTGGGCCTTAAGTGGGCCTCTGTGGCTGAATTTCACACACCCCAGGGCCTCCTGCATCCTTTGCAGGTCTCCACTTTTGAAACTTGAGTCCCTTTGCAGTACCTCACCTTAGAAAAACATCACCTCTTAAAGACACAGAGCGAAAGCTCTCTGTGTGCATTGTGGCCTAGGAACTAGCATCAGGCAACATGAAGGGACAACTGTCCATGAGTAGTGACTGCCACTGCGACTTGCTCTTCCAAGGGTCCCTAAAGCCTATTGGCAGCAATGCTGCACTTTCTGGGTTTGGCCTTTTTCTTGCCCCCAGACTTCCTGTGTAAGCTTTGGTACCTGACGTTCAGGAAATTGTCCTGAGTGTGTGTCTGCATGCACATGCTAGGGTGTAGGTAACACCATGCGATGTTCTTCAGCCAAAATGAGACAGGAAGTACGCTGGTTTTCAAAGGGGTGATTTTGTGCTTAGCCCTGAAATCACATAGTGCTTTCTCGCTGCTTCTCATGCCCACCCCGCCCACTGAACTGGAGAAGTTACCTTACGGGGAATTGGACTCTGCTCTGCAGGAGGGGTTCAGAGTCAGGGCTGGGGTCCGCCATGTGCACAGCACCCCAAGCAGTGACCCAGGTTCTCTAACCTGCTCCCACACGTGCCTGCTATGCTTGGAACCATCTGAAATTGTCCATATTAGGCCATTTCTTGCTGTACAAAAATGGCAATTTGTATGGGCCAACCTAATGTCTAAAGATTGTTCACTAACTACAAATTAAATAAAGCATTCATTTAAAAATATGTATGTAAACATACATTTACAGAAATCAAGGCAGCTTTTTTTCTTCAGCATTTCCTCCCACTACGAGTACACGCTAAACCCCAAGACCAGTATCAGCTACTGGAAAAAAAATTAAGGCGCAGATCTGACCGGGAACCCATGCCCACTGGTTTCCTTCAGGGGAGGTTTCAATTAGCTTTAAATGGAAACTTTCCAGTTTTAAATCCTAATGGACCAGCGTCCATTAAAGACACTAGTAGGTTTTAAAACTGCTTCTCTGTGTGCCACTTGAGTTTGACATTGACCTCCCCCCTCCCATCTGATTTGGCACATGGACCCCATTTGTGGGGACTGCTTGGTGTCTGGAAAAGCTGATGGCGGCTTCTGGAAAGATGGCCCATTATACAACCGCAAACACCCGCAATCACAGGCACACTATAGAACATGTCAGCTTGGTACCTTCCTCTCGCCAGAGAATGTTTGCAACTGCAGCAGCAGAGATTCAGGAAAGCGGGAGCATGATTGAGAGAAGGAAAAGAAGAAGAAAGCAGCGTGAGAACCTTCACTGCAGTGATTCAGGAACATGCTGCTATCTAGTCCATCACACACGAGTTGGCCCCGCTCACTGCCCCTGCAGTCATACTGGGGGGATTCGGGACAGGACAAAGGCTTCCAGGCCAGGGGACCCTTTCAGTTCCTCATGAATCTTTGCAACCAGGTCCCAGGATCACAGAAGCTAATGGATCCTCTTCTTCCAAGGATGATAAAGAGGGAGCAGCATCTTCCTGGACCTCCTGGGTTGCTTCCAGGAGAACTCTCATTTTCAGCTAGGATTCTCCTCAGCTAGACCATCTGAAATACTTCTGATAAAGATTCAGATGATGAAGACTCAGCTTGGAGTCTTTGACGAAGGGTAAGAGACCTTGTCCAATGGCCATGTCCTTGAAATCACACCAGCAGACCCACTTGGGAGAGCACCCTTAACACGCGGGTGGGCTACCGTCTGTGGAGTAAAGGTGTGTGTGTGCAGGCCGCTCCAGGGCCACAGTGGGGCAGCAGCCCCTGGGGGTGGACAGGATGAGGGATTTTGTAGAAGAGGGTAGAAGTCTCAGTCATTCAGCAAGTAGGAGGCAGAACTGAGGCCAGGACATGCGAGCTTCCTTGTGGTCCTGGGCTGTCTGTCTGCTGTCCAGAGAATTTCCCTGTCTGGGTTCCTAGATGCGTCTAGGTTGCCAGGGAAGATCTGCTCCCCTCTGGTGCCCTCTGTCCTCAGCTTTGAGCACAGAGAATATGGGTGTTAGCCCATCTTCAGTGGCTCATGGTTGGTGGCTTTGGCCCTGGCCAGTTAGTTCCCTCCCTACCCCCTACTCCCATACACCCCAACCAGCTCAGGGAGGAGCTCAAAGGCAAGAGTGCACTCACGGGTCTTTCTAGCGGAGTCTTCAATGAAGAGTGAGGAGATATCTTCGTCCACGCCCACTTCGTTTTTGGCAATGCAGGTGTATGCCCCTGTGTCTTCATACCGGACGCTGCCGATGTGAAGTTCATTCCCACTGGCTGCAGAAAGGGCAATGCTCAGGGTGGCCTGCTCAGCGAGACCCCCACCCACATTCTCCTCACAGGGCTACTGAGAGTGTTGGTGTTATAAAGCCAGCCTTTAAGCTGGGGTGGGGGCAGCCAACATCCCTGATACAGGCCCAGAAAGGGCCAGCACAGCTGAAATGAACCTGGGAGCTGATGGGCAGCTTCTCATTATTGCTCTCCGAGAGCTGCAAGACCTGGGGGAACCCAGATAGCAGGAAAATTTGTGGAGACATTTGTTCACTCCCAACATGCCTGACTTAGAAACAAATCACGTCTCTCATCTCCATTCCTAGGGAGAGTGTCAGCTTGAACTTGATGGGAATAGCACAGAAACACTGAGGGTGGTTCTTACCTAACAGGGAGAGCTGTTTAGACATCTGGGTTGAGACATCCATGCCATTTTTCAGCCAAGTGATTCTGGGCATAGGAATGCCCTCTGCGTGGCATCTCAGACTGGCCGCCACCCCCGGCTCCTGGGCCTGTGTCTCGGGATAGACGCGGATGACAGGTGGCACTGCGGGTGAGAGTCAGCGCTGGTAAGAGAAGGCCCTCACTTGGCCTCGGGCCTGTGGTCCAGCCCTGAAACCCTGCTCCACAGAGGTGAACCGAGAGGCAACTCTGGACTTCTCTTTGCAACCAGCTTATAATCATCCTATTCAGCAACTCAAGCCCTAAAAGAAAGCTATAAAATGGATTGCAGGCAATAAACATGTCAGGCTGTGTACCCTGTAATTCATGGCTCTCATCATTATTCTAAATATGATCAGAAAGACATCCAAATATTTAATGCGGTTCAGCTGCTACGTGTAAAGAGCAACGGCCACTGACATTTATTTCTGAATGAATAAAATTCAGATACATTATTTCTGTTATCGGAAAGCCATTGGACAGGGGCTTAATTTCTTGCAGGAAGTGCTTCACAAAGCACTTATGGGCACTGACTGGCAGGGCCACTCATTACATCACCACTCCAGGGAAGACCATTGATTTTCCAGTGGGTCATTTTTATTTCTCCACTTGTCAGCCCCTGGAACACTAGTGAAAGGCAAGTGTGCCCTCCTGGCTCCTGACTCAGCCATGGCCTGGGGATGGCACCTGGCCCACTCATCAGATGAGCATGGGTGGGTAAGGTGTCACCCTCTGCAGAATGCAGGCCTCTCTCACCTTGGCTGTCTGTGGGGAGGTACCTGGAGAAGTCAGGATTGTCTGGAGGACCTTCCCTCCTACCCCGAGCTCTGGGCTGAGGAAAGAAAATAATTACAATTTTCAGTGGAATTGAGGGCTCTTCCTTAGTCACACATTTCACTGCACACACTTCCAAAAAGGGTTCGTGAGAGCTTATGTAAAAGCACCAGGATATTAAACTAAACCAAACAAAAACATCACACTGCTTTTGGAGGTGGGAGATGGATCCTTCCTGAAGTGGGCAACTATTTACCTGAAAGCTCCTACTGTTGGTGAAAGAAAGCATTCCAGTCCTTTAGCAGAGAGAAGACTTCCTGGGACCAGACTTGTAGAACAAATTGATGCTTATGTAGAAGGAGGCAGTGGTGTTGATCTTGGAACCCGAGCAAGGTTTCTAGTGATCTGTGTTTGGGTGGGTTGAGGACAAACCGTGCCGTCTCCTTGTGAGAAACAACAGGCTCTGCATCTCCTATCGGAACTCAGGAGGCTGCTAATAATCTGATCAACTCAGTCTGAGTTTCGTCTTTCCTCTGGCTGACCTGTCTACACTGGCCCTGTTCTGTTCCTAACGAGACATTACGTTGTTTTTCAGAGATAACAGAACAAGGCTGCAGATCATACAGTCAGCTAGTTGGACACGTGTACTAGAGAAAGAATTCACCCTAGAACAACCTCTCAATGTCACCAGGTCAAAATCCCCTGCAGACTACATACCACACCCCCCACCCCAATTCAAAGGTGCAATGCATGAAAAGCTGCGATCCCCTAGCGTATGTGTGCTAAGCTCTTATTATGTTACAATAATGTGACACTACAGAACATGCACAACTTCCCCTGCTTCTTCCTTTAAATGTAACACCAAACCCTTGATGGGGAGATACATTTGAACCTTATTTCCTGTCTCCTTATGGGTTGACTTAGCAATAAAAGCCTTTTCTTTTCTCAAAAGCTAGTACCATATTGGTTCCTATGTGAGTCAGGCACCCCTTGCTCAGTAACAGACTTATGGGGTAAAGTTGGGGGGCCAAGGAGAAAGCCAAATGGACAACTGGCAAAGGGCATGAACCCACCCTCAGAATGGCCCAGAGCTGTTACTGTAACATGAGCTCGGAAGCACCCTATGACACACAGAAACCCAACAACAGTAAAACCCCAGTGGTTTCCCTAGTTTCTCTATGTTTGCAGTTCTGGGGGAGGGTTCCAGGGTGTGTCAGAAGGGCCCTGTCACAGATCAGGCCGCTGCGGTTGGAGGCGGTAAAAGGGGACTAGCTAAGGCTACCTGGAGGGCTGCTTGGAACACAGAAGCAGATCTCCCTTCTCTGATGCCCCTCAGTTCAAAGAGGAAAGAAATAGAAACGTATCTAGGAAACTGCCCTACCCTCTGAATGTGGTAGAGGGAGCAAAGGGGTTCAAGTTGAATGCGTGGCAGGGTTTTGGTCAGTAGGCTGTAATTCAATTCAAGAGCACAGAGCTAGAACTTGGGGATACCTAGGAGCACGGGCCTGGTGGGGAGTTGGAGAAGGTGGTAGGGCACCCAGGGTCCTGGGACATGGGTGGCCAGGACCTGAGAGTCAATGAACTTGGGCTCTTGCAAGATCACCATTTATTTACACAAGCCTGCCTAGCAACCACAAAGTAAACCTAGAGAAGCTGAGGGAAGAATCAATAGCGATAGAAGCAGAAATGCATGAATCAATTAGCTAAAAAAAGAGTAGCACTGATACATAAATCTAAGACTTGGCAGTTTGTAAAAAAAAAAATCAATAAAATAGTCAAATATCTGGCAAGTTTGGTCAATGAAAAAAATAGAGAAAGAACACAGAGGAGATTAAAAATATGAGAATACTATATTCAACGATAGGTAATAAACGTGAAAATCTCAATGAAATGGATCACTTGAAAGGAAACTTTGAAGTATCGGCGTGGAATCACGCAGCACTACTTTTCAGTTACACAGGAGGAATAAGCTTTCGAGATTTGCTGTACAACCTCCTATAGTCAGTCCTATAGTACAACAATGCTGTACTGGGCATTTAAAAATACATTAAGAGGGTGGCTCTCATGTTAAGTGTTCTTACCACAAACAAACAAGAAAAACAGGTGATGGAGACATCGATTACCTTGATTGTGGTGATGGTTCCATGGGTGTATGCATGAACCCAAACTCGTCAAATTGGATGCATTCAATATGTGCAATTTTGGTATGTCAATTATACCTCAACAAAGCTGCTAAAAAGTAAAGACTACTAACTCAAAAGGCACCCTGACTTGTTTCATAGGAAATTCTTTTGTGCGTTTAAGGAATGGATAATTCCTAGAGCATTACAAGAGAGAGGATGGTCCAGATACCATCATGAAGCTGATATAACCCAGACACCAAAACCTGCTGCCAGAGAGAACACGAAGCACGACCACAGACCTAACTGACTTAGGACTAGATATACCAAAATCCTAAGTAAAATATTACCAAGTTGAATCTATCATGGTATTTAAAGGACCTACTGTGACCAAGTAGAACATGTTTCAATGGCAAACTGTTAGGAAATCTATAATTAATCACGTCCAAAGTCAAAGGCTGTCAAAAAAGAAACATTTGATTCCCTTGCTAGACACTGAAAGGGCCTTTGAAAGAGATTCAAAATCCATTTCTTGGGGGCCGGGGAATAAACCTCAATAAAATAGGAACAGAATAATATTTCCTTCCTACAGTGAAGAATATCTCTATAAAAAGAAGAAACAGTGTTTCACTGTTCTTTTCAGAAGAGTGAAACATTAAGTCAGGAAGTAAAGGAAAAAGGAAAGGAGGCGTGTCAGACTCTCAACATTATGCTGGGTGTTATTGTCTGTCCATGGAAGGCAAGGCACAAGAGGTACAAATATTAAAAAGATGGAGAAAAATGATATTTTACCTGGATATGCTCCAGATAATGAATCAAGAAGTAGTTAGGGTCAATAAGTGAGTACAGGGGTCAGTAGCAAAACATACAAAATGAATGGCTTGCTTATATACCAGCAGCGACCAGTCAAAAAATCCAGTGGACCTAAATGAAGAAAACTAAAAATCTCACTGAAGGCATACACAGAGACTTGAATAATTGGGGAGATACATTCTTGGAAAGGAAGACTTACCGTTAAGACACAAGATACTACAAATTAAGGCATCCATTTCATTTAATTCCAATTAAAATTAATTGGTAGGGTCTTGACAAAACAATTCTAAAATTTATCTAGAAGAAAAAAGTGTACAAGAACTGAGGAAACTGTGAAAAATGAGTGATGACTCTCATTTTGCCATACTGGATATTACAAAGTATTATAATACCAAATGCTGCAAAGTGGGGAGAGGTGGGGAAGGGGGGAGAGGGAAGAACTGAGGGAATTGCCGTCTCTGAATCTGGCACCATGTTAATGGTCTTGATTGATTTTACACAGCTGTCAATTCAACATTGTGCAGCCAACATCTATCAAGTGCCAACTGTGTCAGGCCTTATGGACAGAGCAGTGACAAAGACAGGCCCAGTCCTTGCCCTCATGGAGCTTTCTCTCTGGGGGAAGGTGATTGAACAATGAATCGTAAGTGTGATCAACAATGATCATCAAAGGGGTCTTTGAGGGCCTGGGGAGACTTATCAGAATAGAGTAGGAAACACTCTCTCTGTCTCATAAAGGAGCTACTTACCTTCCTTACGCCTGCAGTTCCTGTTCCTTTATTGGTGGCAGGTTGGTGAACAGGGAACTCTAGACGGGTGATGTGTGGAGTGGCCTCCTCAGTGAGATGGCCAGTGGTCAGCACCAGCCTTAAAGACTGGCTTTTGCCACCTGACCTTTGATAGAAATCCTGTGGACCCACGATGTTTTCAAACTTGAGCATGTTCTGCACCCTCTGGGGAGGGGGGCCTTGCTGAAACAGGGCTGGGCCTGCTCCCACAGTGTCTGGTCCTGGAGGTGTGTGATGGGGCTGGAGGCTTTGATTCCACCTCTCAGGTTCCAGGAGAGACCCTGAGTCAGTGGGCTTGGAAACTCTTGCAGACCAATTCACGCCTAGCTTTGAACTGCATGTGTGGCACTGTTCTAGAACCCTGTGACACCTGACTGAAGTCAAGGGTATAGGATGAGTGATTCACTTGAAAAAAAAATGACATCTACTAAATGCAAGACATATAGGCCTCTAGGGCAGGGCTTAAAAGACTGCTCACACGGTCAGTGCTAGAGGAACCCTCTGCCGGCCTTTAGGTCTCCATGAGACAAAGTCATTCTGAGGGCTGAGACCAC
The DNA here is from genome assembly GCF_036562045.2 of Rhinolophus sinicus. Classification (NCBI taxonomy): domain Eukaryota; kingdom Metazoa; phylum Chordata; class Mammalia; order Chiroptera; family Rhinolophidae; genus Rhinolophus; species Rhinolophus sinicus. The sequence continues at coordinate 76,239,390 of NC_133759.1, forward strand.
TCCTTCTCGGCCTCCGTCTCTCCATCAGCAAGACCGCAGAGGGGGCCTCAGACCTCTGCGTACTCCCCTCCTGATGTCCCCTCAACCCAGACTTGCCCCAATTCTCCAACTGGGGACCATGAGGATGCTTTCCCTCAGGCCCTTTATTTAGGATCATGTCAGTCTCCACAAGAAGCCTAGGCCTCTGGGGCCTCCCTCATCCCCAAAACCTTCCTTTGTGCCTCCTGGATCTCACGTTCTGCCATCAGCAGAATGTTGTATGTCCTCAAACTCTCCTATGTTCCTTCTCACTCAAATGGAAACCTGATGACACTGCTTCTCCTTCAGCCTCTTAAGTGTGTCTGTCCCCCGCCCCCACCTCTCTCTCTCACCACAGGGCTGGGAGGTGGGGCAGGGGTCCTTTTTGGCTCTCATTGCCAATGCAGACCACTGCAGGCCGTGCCCTCTCCCTTCTCCAGAAAAATGCCCAGTTTGGAGTTTCATGTCATGCCAGCCTCCTTCCTAGAGTCTGCCCCTTCATGTCCCCTCCAGGATGTGGCCCCAGCATTTCTCTCCCACTCCCACATAAGTTCTCCCTTTCTACTGGGTCTTCCCAATCAGTCTATACAATGCTGTTAATTTCCATCCTGAAAAAAGACACCTGTCTTTATCCCAACTTTATCCCATTTTTCTCCTTGAAAAACGCCCTGAGGAGCTGACCGTATTCAATTGCTATGACTTCTCTCCCCGATCCTCCCTTGAGCCAGTTCCAGGCAGACTTTACCCCACACGCCACTGAAATTGCCCTTCTCCAGCTCACAGTGACCCTCCAGCTGACCCCGACCCAATGGCCAGCTCTCTGTCCTCATGCTCCCTGACCTGTTGAGTCTGTGGCACAGCTGACCATGCCTCCTCCCTGGCCCCCACACCCCACACTCCTCGTTTTCCTGTCTCAGTGGCTTCTCCTGTCTTCCTTGCTGATTTTTCTCACCTGCCACGCTCTAAATGCTGCTGTGTTGGTTGTTGGACATTCTCTATCCTCGCTCACTCCTTTGGTGGTCCACTGACCTTAAATACCACCCACCCTACAAGGCATCTGAAATTGACATCTCCTGCCAAACCTCTCTCTCCCACTCCAACCTTAGACACCCAGCGGGCTGCGCACCCCATCACATGTGCCACGTCCCCACGAGTTCCAGATCTTCCTCCCCCAGACCTTGTCCTCTGCCCTCCTCGTCTCAGGAAATGGCCACTCTACTCCGGTTGCTCAGACCATGTCCTTTGGAGGCATCTTTGACTTTCCCACCAAGCTGACACTAACGGACCCTTTTCAGCAAGGCCTTCTCTCGCCATCCTAGCTGAAATTCCCACCTTTGATCTGACTCTCCTTATCCCCTGCTGTTTTTAAGATTTCCTCCTTAGTACTTTTCGCCCTTTGACATGTCCCATGAGGGCAGAGATTTTGCTGCTGCCCCCTGTGCGCCGGTGGCTCAGGCCTCCCCTGTTTTTTCTGAGGGGCTAGTGTGGAGGAGACTGAAGGAGCACGCCAGGCCAGCAGCAATGGAAGGGGGCCCTGCGGAGAGTCCTGGCCCTTCCTCCCCGGGCTACCGTGGAGCCAGTGCGACTCTGGGTCTTGTCCACGGAAGGCAAACCCCAAGGCATGAAGGAACTCCCCTGAGAAGCGCATCTTGCCCTGACCCCACCATTTACTAAGGGGAAAACTGGCACAAGGATGTGACAATAACAAAAGAACAACGTCATCACTTGGGTGGGAGCATCCTCACTGTCTCCAGGACCAAAGTGTCCCCTTCGTGTGAGATGAGGCAGCACTGTGCCTGCAGTAGGTGGACCAGGCCCAGGCTCTGAGCAAGCACCTGTCCACCTGGGCAGAAGCTGCGGCTCCTGCCAGGACGGGGAGCCTGAGGGGAACCTGGGTGGGGAGGCAGCACAGGCCCTGCTGTCTGCAAACCCCACCTGGACAAGCCTGTCAGAAAGATCCCTGCATGTTCTTTGTGAAACTGAGGAAACATCTGCCCGCCCCGGGGAGGGGGTGGGCAGACACACAGCTTTCTGCTAGCAGCAAAGCAGAGACCCAACTGTTTTCCTTTGGCCCCCATCTCTCCTCTTCTTTTGTGTAACCTGCACACTAAAAATCATTTCAAATGAATGTGTACTGGGTAAACACCTTCAATTTTTTTTTTTTAATTTGCAAAACCTTCCAGTGAAAATGTTTGAATATGTAACACAAAGGCCCATTCTCTTTGGTTTCCCACTTCTGAGGTGCAAGGCACATACATATGTCCTAAATAAGAGGTACATTCGCGAAAGTACCAAGCTGGAGTAATAAACAGATTTGGGAGATTATATTGTTTTGGGGGATGAATCGCTATTTGTCTGTGGGGAGGTCGAGGGTGTTTGTAATTTAATGGATTAATCATTTATGTCTGAAGTTCTTGCTCCTTTCTATGAGAGCAATGCGGGAGGTTTGCATGAAGTTATAAATCATGTCAGCATTTAGGCCTCATCTCTGGGAGGTCTGGTCTATGGGGAAGTTATACCAATAATTTGAGAGAGGCAGTAATTGCCTGGAAGTGTTTCCTTTAGTCACAAGGTCAAAGCAGAGTCACGGACGGAGAAGCTTCAGAAGATGGTGGCCCAGCCTATATATCGGGTCCAGTCCTGCCACCTAGGGGTTGGGTAGCTCCAGGGAGAAAAAATCTATATTTTATTCCTGGTTTGACAAACTTCTCTGGGTCTTGATTTTCCCATCTGTATAATGGGTTGGAGGCTCTCTGAGGAGGCCACCAGCTCAGACCACCTATTCCATCAACTACAGTCAAATACAGCTTGAGACATTTTGCAAGCACTTTCCACATATTCTATCTCATCAGGCCTGTATGGCAGGAGGTACTACTGTTATTCCCATTTTACAGGCAAGTTTACTTGTCTTTAGACTGTATGTCAAAGAAGTACCGGCAGTAGAACTTGAACCAGGTCTGTCTGGCTCAGAGTTCATGTCTTGACCCTTTGACAGAGGTGTTGCCACCTTGGGTCTGCCCTGAGCCTACGATGGAACAGCCCCAGCCCACCTCCTATTCCAAGGAATGGTCTCTGTCTCTTGGACCCACAGGCCACACATTAACACCCCAGCACATCTGCTGTTCACTTGGAGTCTTCTGATAGCTCCCCTCTCCTCCCGTCATCATTTTCCCCTTCCTGTCTTCCCTCTGAGGAAAAGCTAGCTGGAGGAATGGACACAGAACATCGCCCCTATCTGGGTGTCCGGGGCACTATGTCAGCTCAGTAAGCCACTACCTCTGCCAGGACGAGAGGGAACCAAAAGGGACCTCCAACAGCCCTGCTGGGCAACTGCGCCGAATTCTACCCAAGCTGGTCAGAGCCAAGTTTCATGCTTTTGACGCATGCTTGGGCTGGAAGGTGGAAAGGAACAAATCCCACAGATGAATTTGTTACCATCTTCTCACTCCTTCCTCAGGAGACTCCTTAGGAAGGCAGCATGCCTTCTGACCTGAGCACCAGCAGTGCTTTCTCAACCTTCCCAGGCCCTCCTAGTGGAAGCTTATACCCTTTGGTACCACGTTGTAGCCTGCGAAGCTCCCCATGCCCTCAGCCTCAGTGACCTGGCCTCCTGGGAACTGGAGTCGCACTGGGAGTCTGCACAGTGGTCTGCTGAGCCCCAGCTGGAGTTGGATGACACCAAGCCATGCGGTTCACCAGCTTCAGTCCTGCTGAGGGCTGGGTCATATCATCACTGCTGTGGGTCCTTCCTCAGATTCTCCCTAGGCCAGCTGTTTCTGATCAGGTCTGAGCTCAACACGGGGACACAGACAAACGAGGCAGGGTTCCTGTCCCCTGTCCCCCACAGTGTGCAGCCCACAGCAGCTCAGTGTTGACCTGACTGCCCCTGCATCCCGTATCCGGATTCTCCAAGAGCAACACCGTGGCCCAGCAAGGAGGGGAGGGCAGGGGTCCACAGCCTGGGCTTTGGAGTCAAGATTGGTTCTGCAGCTCCTAACTGCAGGGCTGGGGGTCCCCAGCAAATCACGTGCTCTCTCTGAGCCCCAGGCTCCTCATCTGAAACAAGGATGTTCCTGTTGTAATTGTGTCTTTTAGACCATTCTAGTTTCAACAAAACCTTCCCTTCTCCCCACACAGATACGACCCTTCCCTCTCGGTCCAACTCAGCAAGCTGAACTTCTGGGATACTGTAAACACTTCCATCTTGTTCCCAGGTCACTAGGCAGTGGACTTACGTCCTCAAGAGGCAACCCCAGGCTTATATGAGCATAATGCTCCCATGAAGGAGCTGGTTAATGGATGCAAATGCCACCCCAAGTGCCTGGGAGTCAGCCCAGCCCAGAGACCTCAGGGCTCCTGGAGCTAAGGCCACCTGAATGGCCTAGCCCAGCTGCCATGGAGCCAAGCAGAGTGAGCAATTTAATGAGGTAGAAAACCGATCACAAAATAAAGAGGTCCCAGCATGTTTCCTCCAACTCAATTGATAGTGTCTTGGCTGGAAGAGAAGTCGAAAATCTCTAAGCAATTAGGAAACGGATCTCAAATGGCCTCTCTTTGGATCTCGGTGGGAAGGTTTTGCTCTGTTTAGACTTCCCCAGGGCCAAGAGCAGCCTCTTCCGTGGAGACTGGGCCATTGCTGGGCTAGTGGTGGAGAGGGGGAGAAAGGGGAGGAGGGAGGGTAGAGGTGGGGCTGAGGGAGGAGGGAAAGGGGGAGAGGGGAGGGAAGGGAGCAGAGGGGGTGGTGGAGATGGTGGGGAAGGGAGGGCTGGACACTACTCTCCAGTGCCAGCTCTGTGGTCTGCTTCCTACCTGGTGGGAGGAGCTTATTCTCTACTTTGAGCCCAGCAGCACCCCGGGGAGTTTGTGGGCTGGGGCCTTCCTCCTGGATTTGGCCCTGGGGATGAAGAACTGGCCCATCCACATCAGGAGCTCATTCTCAGTGTTGGGGGAACTCAGGGCAGAAAGGCTTTCCTAGCACCATGAACTTACCACTTAGATGTAATAAGGCATTTAAGACCACAGAGGCTCCTCCGGAAGCCACAGGCTCACCTGTCCAGGCTCTCGCCTGTGAGTTCCTCAGCAGGTGGCACCTCTTCCTGCCTCACAGACTTGCTGAGGGAATAAAGGGGACGAGGCTCAAGTGCTCTCCTTGTGCAGTGCTTGTGAAGGGCGGGCAGGGTGCGAAGGGGTGAACTGAGGGTCTGGGAATATTGGTTATTTCCCTTTTCCAGGCTTGTCTGAGGACGCGAGGGACCCGGAACAAACCATGTGGAGTTGTTCTGCACTGAAACATTCCCCAACACTGTCCAATGCCAGCCAGCCCTTGGAGGTTTTAGACGGCAAAGCCCTCTTCACACTGCAAAGCACACTGTCATGCAGGATACGGTGAGGCCAAAACGGAACACCAATGGAGCCACTGGTAGGGGAGTCATACCACAGTATTCCCGCTGGTGGCTGGGTTGGAGACACAGGAAGCAGGAGCCACATGATCCGCAATCCATACTCTGCTTGCTAACCGCACTTGCTAGCCTCAATCCACTTGCTAACCGCTTTTCAGCCAGCCAACCAACCAACCTCCTTGCCAGTGTAGCCATGGCAGTTATATTAGTGGCTAATGACTGACCGGTAACAGCTGATGGCCACCCAGCCACAGCGGATGGCCATCTGATTATAGCTGATGGCCATCTAATAACCGAGCCAGCATCTTTCCACGTGAGGCCGAGAGCCTGGAAACTGCTCTCTGGGACTCTGTCCCCACACACACGTTTACTCCACCTCTACCCCAGGAGTGGCGCCTGTGCGGGGAAAGGTCCAGACACTGCCTGCCAGCTGCATTGGCTTCTGAATCCCAGACCTGTTGGCTCATCCAAGGGGTGTTAGAATTAAGAACCTCTGGGTTACTTCCGCTGGAATCCAGAGACTTCACTGTAGGCCTGGCTTCAAGCCAACAAGCCCAGCCATGAAACTCCTTGAAAGGATTAAGTATATCCCAGCTCAAGGGAAATACTAATAAAATATGGCTTAGTAGGTATGAGTATAAAAATCCCTAAAATATCCTTTAGGGCAAATGCACAGCCGAGCTGAGCTCACCCAGTGGTCCTTAAATGGCTTGTCACCCTGGATCCCAGAGGTAAGCGACATTGAACCTCATTCCTGACAGCTTGCTCACTTTATCTCAGAGCAGAAGCCCTGAACACCAGCTAGCTCAAAGGCTCTGGGGCTGACTTAGAGCTTCCACAATGTTCCCTGACGCGTGAACGCTTGCCAGACCTGCTGGGTGACAGGAGCGAGGCCCAGCTGGGGGTGGCCGGACACGTCTGATTTCCCTGGGGTGTGGATCTGCCACACACTGTGGGGACAACGGCTTGTTTGCTCTAATGGCTTGAGTGGCCAGGTTGGGCCTGGGTCCTGGGTCTGGAACAACACTTGCTAGTGGTGTGACCCCAGGCAAACGACCTTACCCAGACACTCATTCATAAAGTGGGTTAAAATATACCAACCGGGAGAGTCGATGTGACATGTAAGCACAGGAGTGGCTAGAGTAAGTGCTCAGAAAACACGGGCTGCCGTAACTGTTGATGCCCTCAGCAGGCGGGGTTATTTCTTCCCGGTTCCCAGGAGTCCTAGCAACACAGGGGCCTGTGAGAAAACCAGGGAGCCCCCCGAGTCTGCTCAGGTTCAGGCTTGGCCTGGCCTCAGTGGAGGCTCATTGAGCCTCTTGCGGAGGAAGATGGGAAGCAGTCTCTGTTGGAGGAAACAGTGCCTCTCAATTGGATAAGTGACATGGGTCCACACCACCTGGAAGCCGAGTGGTGGGTTTCAGGCTGTGTTTGCTTCTCCCTGGAGCCAAGACCATGGCAGGTCACTGCTGCCACCAGGTCACCTGAAGGGCACAGTGCTGGAGCGTCTGCTGCTGAGCAGGACTTGCCTAAATGACTCATCCCCTTGCACCAGGATCCATTCATCAGAGGGAGCTTTGGGTGAGGCTGAACACGGAAATTAGTTGGCGGATGTTGCCCTTTTCCCTCTACTTCCCTTTACTTATGCGAGATGGGGGTGTCTTGGGGTCAAGTATTTCCACAAGACAGACTACAGGAGGGGGAGGGTTGTTCTGAGCAGCATTTGGGGAACACTTTGAGGGGACGACATGCATGGAGCCATTTACTAACCATTCACCTGCAGGACGTGGGTCTGGAACAGCTCCTCGTGGCCGGAGGCGTGGCAGGTGTAATTGCCCATGTGTATGGTGGTCACCTTGGTGATGTAGAGGGAGTCGTCCTCTCCGAAGTCCTGCACGGGGCAAGGAAGACAGTGAAGTTGGCCTCTCTAACGAGTCGCTTGCAGGATAGCCGGGTATCCTGGTTTTCCAGGAAACACAAACGGTGAGACTTCCTGCCTGCCCCCTTGCTCAGCCAGGGTGGTGCAGGAGCTGGTGAGCAAGAAGCCCACCTCTCTTCCATGTCACTTGCCCAGACCCTGTACATCCGTTTAAGGCCTTGTTCACCTTCTCGGGGAGGCCGCACTTGAACACCTTCCCCAGCATGCTCCCTCTCGACTTCTAGGAACTGGGTTCACCTGCCCTCCTATTTATTGGCTGGTTTCCTGGGCTCCTGCCCACCTGCTGAAAAGGTCTGTGCCTCGAGGGTGCCTCGTTTAGCTATAGGAAAACTTTTTCTTAAAGGGCCAGAGAGCAATTTTTGGGGGGGACTTTGTGGGCCATAGGGTTTCTGTCAACTACTCAGCTCTGCCTTGTAGCATGAAAACAGCCATAACGATACATAAATTAACCAGTGTCACTGTATTCCAATGAAATTTTATTTAAAAAATAGGTGGCGGGCCGGATTTGGCCTGTGGGCTGTAGTTAGGTTACCAAGGGTTTTAGATCCCACCTTGATACCAAATTAATTTCAGGCAGCTTACAGAGATTTGGATAATCCAAGAGAAGGGAAGTAGAACTCTGAGGAAGATGGGGCAGACAAAACCAAGAGAAGGGCATAAAAGAGAGCCAGGAGGGGTGATGTGTGTGTGTGTGTTAGGTTCTGTGGGCAATGGCTCCGTAAGCCTTGTCCTGAGCTCACAGCGCACAGTGTGGGCTCCTATTGGGCCAGTGCACAGGGTAGGGTGGACAGGAAGGGGCTTCTGGCTGGTCAGAGGCCCCTGATGAGCACTTGGGCACAAGGCACTCCCCCAGGGCCTTTGCGGTCAGCTACGGTCTCTCTAGCAGAACCACACACACCGCTGGCCCTGTTCAGGCCCAATGTAGACATGCTGGGGGATGGAAATACCCGGTATTTCAGGAGGAACCCTCATCAGGTTTGGCTTTAGCTCCCAAACATCTCTGAGGTGTGGTGCTCGGAGCTGAGGGGACAGAGGAGGGCCTGGCTCACTGGTGAGAAATGACTGTGCAGTGCCAGCTTCTGAGGTGAGGGGCTCAGAAGACTCAGGTTTTAGCTTGAACTCTGTCATGGAACATCCCCTCGTGCCTCTGGGCACTGGTGCCTGCACCTGCAAGTGCCCTGCCTGCCTCACGGGACGCTGGGGAGATTGGGCGACAGAGTGCCCAGGAGTGTGCTGGCCAATGTACATGTTCTTGTTATTGACAGGAGACGCAGAACTCCTCTTGACCCCTGGAGCCAACACCAAATGGTCCCTCTTGCCGTCGTCCCGGCCCTTTCTGCACAGAGGCATCTGGTGGCAGGCGGGAGGGAAGGCCACCGGTCAGCTGCTTAAGGGCAGCCACAGGGAAGCTCTGGCTCCCTGTTCCTATTAGTGCTCCCGCTCCCCGACACGTGGACCCTCCGCTCTCTCACACTCAAGATGGCCCTGCCACCACCCTCATGAGTCCTTTACAGATGCTCTCTGGCTAATTAGCCCGATGAGGGTGTGCATGCCCGGAGAGAGGCCTGGGTCAGGGCGCAGGTGGGAGGGTGGATAGAGGACACACGCAGCCTGCTTTCAGGATTGGGGGAAAAATGCCCAACAGTGTTCCCAATGGAGTAAAACACTAGAGAGGGCTGCCGGAATCCTGCAAATTTTCTCTGAAACACTGCTCTTCTTGAAAAAGGCCCATTCCTACCATTCTGGGGAATCTTCAATAATGAAAATAAAACACCAGATAGCTGATCTGTCCTGTGTCATATCAGACTCATAAAGCGTTCATACCTGAGTTGTCTATGAAAAGTTAATGGTTAGTCAATTCTGGGGCTGACATATGTCTGTTTCCTGTGTCAAAACCTAAATCTGGAGGAAAATGCATTTTGCCCAAGTCTCAGGGGTGGGATAGCATCTTGAAAGAGGGCTGGGAAGTTGCGTGCAGCCCCCAGCTTGGGAGCCCCTCAACACCTCACCCCAAAGGGCAGCCCGAGAGCTGCTTGCTGGGAGTCTGATACTGGAGGCCTCCAGAATTCCCTTCCAAACGGCCTTCCTGAGCCTCCATGCCCACAGCTCTTCCCCATGGGAGGGCCCTTGGGGCCAGTCTGCGGTTTTGGCATCCCCTGTTCTTGTTGTCGCCTCGATGGGGTTGTGTGGTCATGGGGACCCCAACGTTCCTCAGGCTGAGAAGTGCCCCAAGGCCGAGGTTCCCATGGAACAATTGCAGAGTGATGCCACCATCTTCAGGAGCTAACTCTGTGCCAGGAACCCTGACCTATATCGCCTTGTTTAATCCTCAGAAAGCCCCTGCAAACCATAAACTGAACAAAAGCCCGGTGCCCCGTCCTTCACAGCACATTCAGAGTCTGACCTCTTAGCACCTCCACTGCCACCTCCCTGGGCCAAGGCACCATCCTCTCTCCTGCCTCTGCACCTCTGCAGGCTGCCCTCTGCACAGCAGCCAGACCACACCCATCCTGGCCCAGAGCCACAGCCCTAGCGGTTCTGCAATGGCGATCTGCCCGTCCCCTCTCCCACTCCACCTCCTTCCACTGTCCCTTGCTCATTCCACTCCAGCACTGTGGCCCCTTGCTGTGGCTCTAACATGCCAGCCATCCACCCCCTTTCTACTTGCTGCCTCCTTCTCCCCAAAGGCTATCAGTCTGGCTTGCTCCCTTCAAGTCTGCTCAGATGTTATCTGGTGCCTTATCTGTAACCCCCATCCCCGCCCTCCACCTCCCTTCCTGCCTTATTTCTCTTCTTGGCACTGCTACCATCTAGCATACTGTTGGTTATTTGCCTTGTTTGCAGTCTGTCTCCCCCCCATGGGAACCTGAGCGATGTGGGGAGGGCAGAAGCTCTCAGCTGTGCATGCTGCTCACAGCTGTGTCTCCAGCACCTAGCACAGGACCTAGCTAGTACCCCAGCGGGCCTTCCGTAGATATCCACTGAGGGGATTGAACAAAGTGCTGAGTTAGGCTTTCTGCAGAGACTCTTCTTGTTCTTTGGGTTTGACTACTGAGGGGCCCACCTCTTGCCTGCCCTTCCACCCAGATGTTGCCACTCACACAGGGTCAAAACGAGGTGACTAGGGGGAAGGTAGAGAACTGGTCTCCCCCACCTCCCCACCCTGTCTCCTCCATGCTGTATTCCTCAGGCCAAAGCACGCTGGAATTGACTAAAGAGAAGGCTCAACGCAGATCAGGCAGAGATGGAAGAGCGCATGCGTGGAAGCCCACCCCAGGCGCGGCGGGTGACATTTGGTGAGCCCCTAACAAAGTCATTTAACTTCCCTGTCTGCTTTCCCTCCCTGCTGCCGGGAGCAGAGGCATAACTCCTGGGTGATGAGTCAGGCGCTGAGGGGTGCTTGTCAGCTCTTCAAGGACACGTGGGGCTGCGGGATGCGTTCTGGCTCTACCTGGAGCACCTCACTTATTACCAGCCCGTGATTTTGGCTCTGGTGAGAACCTGACTGTAATAAATAAAGTAATGTCTCTGGGCTAAAACAATCGGCATCATACAATTATAGAACAAAGTGCATATTGTTTTCTGGAACATGAACACTGGCTACAGAAATCAAATTTACCTCGTTGGATGTGAGGAAATTACTTTAAAAATTGATTTATAAGAAGCTACATAAAACTAAACCTGCAATCCTTACTCTCCCAAATGTTCTTTGAGATGTGTCTGAATAATGCCATCAATGCGTGATTGCGTCTCTGTAATTGTCTTTTTATGGATGGCTTTCCCCCATTCTGATGCATAGAAATGTATTAGCAAAATCAAGGTTCCGTCCACAAATAAACAGGTGCCAGATTAGACCATTCTTTGTACAGACGCACATCCATCTTTGGGAAAGAGACAATTTTACTTAAAGATATGGTTTTTGCCTTTTAAAAAGTGATTTTCTCAGTATCTGCCTTTAATGAAGTAATTAAATGAGATGTAAGTATTACACCATAAGCAGAGGTGAGATGGGGGGTGTTGTCATAAGGATGCAGGGGGGTCAGGTCTAAGTAATGTGAATATGAGCCATCAATGCTGAGTATCGAGTGACTAGATATTAAACACAAGGCCCCCAGAGTGAGTTCAGAATTTGGGTTAATGATACCATCAATGCTCCAAGTTAAAATTCAGTTTGGAAACATTTATTCCAAGCTTTTCCAACTAGGCCCTTCTCAGGAGCACCCCTGGCTCTCTTTGGGGAGGATGGAAGAAAGGGGGTGGTCTTTGCCTTCATGCTGGTTCAGTTCTGGCTTCTAGAATTTTACTAACTTGACCCTCTCACTTGTACAAACATTTGAACACAACGGACCCAAACACTGAGTGACAGGCAATGCCTTGGTGATGGCGGGTCCTCAGAAGGAGTCTGCACTCACACAAACACACATCTATCATCCAGACCAAGCAAGTACCAGATGCATCAGCCATGGCACACAAAAACATCCATGTGGACACACGCAGTAAATGTGAGCACGCACGCACATGCTCATTCCAACCCACTGGCTCTCCACTGCTGACCACGCTGACCCACACTGAGTTCCTATGCTGGTCCCTTCTTCTCAGCCCCTCAGGGGACTGACATGCCACTCTGCAAGGACCTGCAGAACCAGTCCTCTTGCTCAGACTCCTCTTTTTAAAATTTTTTTAAATTGGGGAATATTGGGGAACAATGTGTTTTTCCAGGAGCCATCAGCTCAAGTCATTGTTTTCAATCTAGTTGTGGAGGGTGCAGCTCACTGGCCCATGTGGGAATTGAACCGGCGACCTGGGTGTTATGAGCACCGTGCTCTACCCAGCTGAGCCAACCGGCCGCCCCAGAGTCCTCTTAAAAAAGAAATCCTTGGAACTTGAGAGATCCCTCAGTCGCTGCTGAGTCTTCAGGGGAGGGCTGCTATGGACAGTCATGCTCAGTGTGTCCTCCTGCCCGTTCCCAGGCCCCGGAGAGGGAGCCAGAGGCATGGATGAAGGTACTGTGCCGAGGGATCCTGGCCTCCCTGGGACTGCAGGGCACGCGTGGACACCGGCTGACTTGGGTTTGTGTCGTCAGTCTCCCCCATGACTGTGAGTGCCAAAGGGGAGGCACTTCATCTTCCTGGGCAGCAGTGTATTGTCCCCAATGTGTGGCATGGTGCCTGGTGCATAACTGGGTCTCAGGTGGTGTTTACTGAAAGAATGGAGGCGTGTTAGCCAAGTGGGAAGGGTGGCGAAGAAGTAGCATTACCCACAGACAGGTCTGGCCTGTGCTCTCAGCTTCTGGGAGGTGAAGTCTGGGCCTGCCCCATAGGAGTGTCTTTGTTGGCCTGGGGGCTGGGCCACCAGACAGACTAACAGTGTGATGGGGGTGCTGGGCCATGCGGTATCAGTTCTGCCTCCTCAGGGGCAGGAGGCCAGAGGTCCTGCACATAGGCCATACGTGACTAAGCGCTAGTAAAAACTCTGGACGCCACACTTGGGTGAGATTTCCTGGTTGGCGGTATTCTGTGCATATTGTCACATGCTCATACTGGGAAAGTAACATGTCCACGACTCCATGGGGATGGGACAATGGAAGTTCACATTTGGACCCTCCTGGACTCTGCCCCATGGGTGTCTTCCCTGGGCAGATTTTAATCTGTACTCTTTCCCTGTAACAAACTGTAACTGAGTGTAACCATCCTCAAAGAGTTCTGTCTTTCTAGCAAATTATTGACTCTGAAGGTAGTTTTGGGACATCTCCACGTGTCACCGATATCAGAGTGGGCGGTCTTGTGTGGACTGCTGTCTCTAACTTTGTAGTTGGCGCCAATACTCAAACGGGGGATTCTGACCCAGTTGTAAGGATGCTGAGCATTTGACCTGGGGACAAACTTGAGTGTCTGAGTACACACGGATGCCTGGGCCCCTGCAACAGAAGGCTCACGTCAGAGACACGCTCCTGAGCCCCCAGCTTGTCCATCCTCAGAGGCCAGAGGGCAGACACCTTCTGACTGGCCAGCTCTCCAGAGTGTCGTGTGGGTGAGTGGCAGTTCATGGGGCCCTCTGGTGAGCTGCAGGCCTGAACCCCTGAACAGGGCTTTGGATTTTCAGCCAATCAGCCCAGCACAGCCAGCTGGGGCGGGAAGGGACTCGGGCATTAGCCTGTGCTGGAGCCATCAACTGAGGTTCCACACGGTCGGGGAATCTGCGACTCTCCCTGGGGGCACCTGGATCCCCAGCCTGAGAGGGCTTTCCCGAGGGCACCACTCATAGCAAGACAGCTGACTGCCATTCTTGCTGTCCTTGAAAATCTCCAGAGAGGATTTAATTAAATTTCTTTCCATGGCTCATTTCAGGGACCAAGATGGCTTGCAATCAGGCATTTTCTCCCGACGTGGTGTTTAAAACTCTATTTATACACTGTTGGGGGAGTGTAACCTGGTGCAAGCTTTTTGGAGGGCAATTTGGCAACATCCGTCAAAACCAAAAACGTGGCCACCCCGGGATGAAGTCATTCCACTTCGAAGGACTTATTTTACAGACCTACTTACGCAAATGTGCCAAGAGGTGTATCAGGATGTTAACTGCAGTGTCGTTGGCAGCAGACGGAGCCTGCAAACAGGCTGGATGTGGCTCCCCTGCGTGGGGCTGCTGAGGGCAGCCCAGGGACAGCAGGTGCTCGGTATGGCCTGGGGCTCTGCATTCAGAGTCTGACGCTGGATCACAACCTTCCAGAGGGACCCCATACCTTTGAGACTGTGCCAGAAGGGAGGACTTGAAGCCAATAATAGAAGGAAGAGAGGTGACCCTGAGGAGGTCACTGAGAAAGTAAAGGCCAGTGGAAGTACTTGGAGGGGCAGAGTCCCCCCACGAGTTGCAGAGGCTGGTGTACCCCTGGGCCTGGCCCCCGGCTCTTGGAGACCTCTGGCCAGCACGCCTAGTGGTTTGAACCCACCCAAAGTTCTAAAGAACCAGATGCTCATCTGCAAACAGGTTTTGTGACACCAGCCGGAGAGAACTGGCCAAAGCCTGTGAGTTCTTCAAGTACAGCGTTTTCTAAGATTTTAAAACAAAGCGTACCAAAATGTTTAATGAGATTATTTTAATGCAGAACCTATAACCACTGTCTATCGTGTTGCAAATAGTTCTCCATGCTAATCAAACACCTCTCATCTCTTTACAGTGGATTCATGATGGGTTCATATAAAGACAATAAAAATTAAATGAGTCATGAGCTCCTAAATCATTCTCTTTTGGTCTTTTTAATAACTCACTTCCAAAGAGCTGGCTGAAAGCATATGCTTCATTAGAGTTATTTGTTCCTGGTTTTACACACCATTTAGACATGGGGAAAAAAGCAAACCTTTTAACACATCCTTCAAACACTGCCACAGATACTTTCTTCTAATGGGTTTTGTTTTTCTGCTTTTATCACTGTACTCAGCCTGCCGACATTTGAAAGCCCCAAATAGTGAGATTTGGTGAAAAGAAAAAAAACAACAACAAAAAAAGAGTGGCCCTTTCAAGTCATTTGAAATATACTGGGTTTGTTGTAGACATTTTTTTTTTTTTTTTTAAAGAAGAATACAATAGAAAAATGTTTCCTCTTGCTGAGAATATCCAGCCAAACAATCCCAGGTGCCAGTCTCAGCGCCTTCTGCTTCCCTCCCTCGCTGGGGCAGAGGCTAGCAGCTGCTGAGAACCAGAGCGCCAGACACATGGGCCTGCATCCATAATGGACACATCCCACGGGGGCACAGGCACTGCAGCAGTCACTGCTGGAGCAGGAGGCAGGCCCAGCTGGCCCCAGACCAAGCCCTTGGCAAAGTTGGGTGCTGGGAGTCGTGTCCCAGGAGCAAGGAACCCAAAGAGCTCCAGCTGGGGTGGGCTGCAGGCCCTGGCGAGTTGTTGGACCCTCGACTTAAAAATCCTCTCGTGCCTCACGAAGTTGTGGGGAGGGTTAAATGAGATGATGCTTATGGATGGACCAGCATGGAGCCTGGCCCCCTGGACGTGGGAGCTGCCTGTGCTAATGGTAGAAACGACAGCATTAATACTGGCAAGGATTCAGCAGGTCAGCTCTTTTCTGTGACTTTGGGGGCGTCCGCTCCCTGCTTATGCTCCATCATGGAAAGGACTCCTGTCCCTGCGGATCATAAGGGACAGTGAAGAGCACAGTGAGAAAGGCAATTATGGGGGGCAGGTGACACCGTTGAGGTAGGACGTACAACTGGATTTGGGGACAATCACTTCACTTCACCCTGAGTGGCTGCTGTGTGGTCTGGATGGAGGGCTGAGGCCTGGAATGGGTTTGCATGTTCAATTTCTGTAGAAAGTGAGGCAGCCCCCCTCAAATCCCCAGAACACCTAGCAGGGAGGCCAGGGTAGGGGAGAAGCCTATGGATCTGGCTCTGATGAGCCCCCACCCCGGTCCCCAAAGCCTGGCTCTGAGCTCTCAGAAGAGGGGGGCTGCAGGGGCAGCTCCCTGGGGAAGGTCAGAGCTCTGTGGTCCAGGTGAAAACGTGAAGTGCCCGGGTGGGATCAGGGCATTCCTGGCATCTGTGCATGACTCCCGCGTCCCATAGGTCCCTGCCTCCCAAGTGCTTTCCTTGTCACAGGCTGTATGAACTCAGGGCTGCGAGAGTCCCCCAAGGTTAACCCAATTGGTCCCCTTTCTACTTGGGTGGCTGCAATGACAGGCATCTAGCTGCCTCCTAAGGCAGAATTCTTCCCGAGGATACACTTCCTTCTACCTTGGGCTCTGATTGTGGCCCCTGGGAGGCAGTGTCCTTTCCCCATGTGGCATCGTGTTGTGTGAGCAGAGTAGGATCCACGGGCCGGGCAGCTGACCATGGGCCCACAGTGGGGGGGCTTGTGGGGTGAGGGCTCGCCCTCTGTCAGACACCAGCACAGGCACACTTCTGGACAGCTCAAGGCCGGGACAGGCAGAGCCCACGGAGCTGCGGGGACCATGCCCTTTCCTAGCTTCCAAGCTGGAGGCCGTGGGACGGGGGTCCTGGGGTCTAAGGTGGGGGGTAATGCAGGGCTAAGACTGAAGCCATCCAGACCTGCAACTGCTTCAGTAAAGAAACGGGGGGTGGGATGGGGAAGTTGGCCAGAGCCCTCTGTTAGCTCTGGGGAAGGTGTGGAAGTAGCAAGTGTTGATTTCTGACCAAACAGGAGGCGTCATAAACCAGACTCACTGCTAGAGGCCGGCAGTGAATTCCCAGGGCTGCTCCTTCTGCTGGGGAGCCCCTGTCTCTGGGGCTTGGCACTCTTGGCCCTAAATGCTGCTCTCTGGTGGGGGTGGGGGTGGCATTTCCCAGGTGTGGTAAGGTAGGGGTCCCTCGTGCAAGCTGGGCTGGGGTGAAGCTGAGGCCTCCTGCAAAGGGGTGGTGGCTCAGGCACCCTCAGGAGGCACACCAGCTCCTCGCTGAGCTTCCCGGCAGCCTGACGCGGCGAAGGTGCTGTGACCTGGTCATGGCCTTGAGAAAGGAGATCGGGGCAGCCTGGGGCACTGCCCACTCTGAATGTGCTATTGGAGGAGTTATTGAGGAGGAACCCATCCCCCCGCCCCCAAAACCCGGAGCACCAGCAGGGCTCCCTTTGTTTCTGGGTGCCACTTATTTGGGGTCCTCCTTGGGTACATGTTTATTCAGACTTAGGCTGGAAGGAACTCAGGACACACATCTGACCATGTCACACCCCAGGTAAAAATCTACAGTTCCCACTGCCCATAGGGAACCGCCACGATCCTTTATGTTAATTTAAGGGCCTTGTGCCTTCTGTTCTGCCCCAACCTGTCACTGCAGTCTCCTGTCTCTTGTTTATCCCTGTTCTTTGAGCCCCAATCAGAGCCTCTCCTTCCTCTGGCCCCCAGAACTGGCTCCCTCCTTCTAATATGGAACCTGCCACATCGTGCAGTAATTTTGCGTTTCTGGATGCCTCCGCCCTCTCGAGGCCAGGACAATGTCTTTGCTCTATGCCCTGGCACAGGCCTTGTGAGTCATGGGCACTTAGTAAACAAATCCAAAGGATGACGCCCCATGTGTGCCCCCTGGACCGCCAGGCGCACACGCGGGGTGGCTCACGAATGCTTCTGACAGCAACACTGCTCACTGGGGAACTTGAGGGGCTCCTCTCACTTGGTTTCGGTCTAAAGGGTACATTTACTTTCTGATCAAATATTATTCTGATGCTCGAGGCAGCCTTGATGTTTGCAAGTCAGAAAAGTTTAATTACATGTGTCATTAGGATGGCATTCTGTAATAGCTCTGCGACTGACTTCATTAACAGAATTCTTAACAGATAAGACAAGACAAATTAATATTTTGTTGCCCATGAAAGCATCTCATTAAGAGAGTGGTGAAAAAGTGATTAATATTTTGCTGCCAATCAAGGTGTCGCATCCGAATGACAAAGAAGGGAGGCCGCATCATCCCGTGCTTGCTCGTCTGCCCGCCTTGGGTTTTGTAGGCTGATCAGTCGCTAATTACAACAAGGGGCGGAGGTTGTATTTTGTCTCTGACTGCAGCGGGTGGGGTGGGTGCTGGGACGCAGGCCAAGGAACTCCAGGAGCTCATCTATCCTGGATCTTTGCCCCATCAGTGTTGCCCTCTTGGGCTGTTCTCCCCCGACCAATCTTGCTTCACAAATGCCCCTTGAATCCCGAGGGCCTGGCTCTACCCCACTCCTGCTGATTTCTCCCCAGGGCTACTGTCCTCACTGCCCCCGGAGGAGCAGTGAACACCTTATGAACACCTGCCCCGTGCCTGGCACCGGGCTAGGCACATCACACACACACGCTCAGCCTCAAAATGGTCCCTGTGAAGAGGACATCCCCATTTCCATTTCCCCGCAGGCTCAGAGAAGTCAGTCCATTCACCTAGGATGTCTCTGGACTTGCTGGAGGTGGCTGGCCATTGCCTGTCTCCCTGCATGAATCAAGGCTGACATGGTGTTGCCCTGTCTACAAACCATGAGGGTACCCCAGGGTCATAGCTGCCTGACTGGGGAGCCTCATGGCTGCTGCTGGCTGCATGCTGGGGACTCAGGATGCATGGTGTCATTTGGCAGCAATGTAGTACTACATGGAACACTATATGCTAAGGATGTCACATGTATCTTCTCATTTAATCTTCACTTTTACCCTATGAGGTGGAAACTATTATTTATCCCCATTTCACAGAGGAAACAACTGAGGCTTAGACAAGTCAAGGTCACTCAACTAGTAAGTGGCAGAGCTGAGACTCAAACCAAGGGACTTTTGACCCCAGAGCCTGTGCTGCCTCCCTCTTCTCCTTGAGGCAGGGAGAGCCCCATGTGTGTGCATGTATGTGTATTTTGTGTGTGTGTATGTTATATGAATGTGTGTGTGTATGTGTGGTATGCGGTGTGTGTGGTTGCATGCATCAGGTGAGAACCACTGTGGGGTGGGTGCTGCCCTCTACAGTCACGTGGGGGTTTTTGAGAAGCACTGGGCCCTGCCTGTTTGTGGGCAGCTGACTTGACCAGGAGCAGCAAGTGCTTCCTGGGAGGTAACGAGAGGCCATTAATCTTCAGTCGCACCCACAATTACCCAAATTGCTAACCTCACTGTGAAAAGTAAAAATGCAATTGAGCTGGTGCTGGAGGCATGTTCGAGGGAGGGGAAAAACACTCAAAAGTAATTTACTTAACCGATGGCAAGTGCATTAAGAGGGGTTCCACCTCTGCCTTTATTTCTGGTGTCTTTAAATAGAGCATCAAGCAATGCACGTGGATGTTCAGATAGACACAGGTGGACCTGTTCTAGTTCTGAATCAATCACCACCGGCCAAACATGGTTAAAAGCTGACACCCCACCTTGAGAGCTTTTGCCCAGACAAATGTGCATCCTGGTACACACACATGCACCCCAGTCTTTATAAACAGGATACCGCCTTCCCTTGCTAGGATCCCAGACATGCCCTGGGCATCTCAGGCTCAGAGGCTCTGCCCACCCAGCATCTGTCCATCAAGCACCCACAGGCTTGTGCTGGCAGTGACATTTAGAGAAGGGTAGGACAGACGTTGTGCTCACCATAATGGGGACATCGCAAGGAAACAATCCTGCCCAGTGTGACAAAGGTGGGGGAAGGGCACTCCTGCCAGCTCTGCCCAGGGTGGAGCTCCAGAGTGGCCTCATTTCTTGTATGCTTCCCCACGATCTCCAGGATGCAGCCAAAGGGGCCCAGAGAAGAGCAGAGTCCCAACTTCGGGGGTTCCTGCAGAATTTCATGTTGGGCCTCTCCCCACAAAGCAGCCTCAGAGTTGGAAGGACTCTCAAGGTCATGAGGTTTGGTTGCTCTCTTTGTGGCTAGCAGCATTGCTTATCACGGCCCTGGGTGCACTGCCTCCTGTGATGGCTTACTCCATCGAGGGGTAGGGCTGATGGCTGCGAAGAGACCAGCGCAAACTGGTCTCTTCTGGGTGCTAGTCCAGCTCCTGGCATCACACAGCCCAGGCCAGCTCCCTCTACCCCAGCATTTCCCCCACCACCTTAGAGCTGGCAGCGTGAAGTGACCACTCGTCCCTCTGGTCTCCCTTCTCTGGGCCAAGCACCCAATTCTGGGCCAGCTGGCCGGTCCTGAGCCAAGGAGACCCAGGCTGTCCCCTCTTCTGCCTGAAACTTGGATTCCTGTTACTATAGCTGCTGTCAGGGTGGCACCCTACGTGGGTGACATCACTCTGTCTTCTCACATGAACTTCTGGGAAGCCACCTCACCCCTTGTCCCAAACCAGGGCCAATAAATATTCTTGAATTAATCCCTGTATTCCTCAAGTCCAATAGAAGAGAGGTACTGCTAATGTTGCTTTTCTACTAGATTAATTCATTGAGGACCAGCTGTTTAAGAAATTGCCCAAAGCCATAAAGACAGCCTGGGTGACACTGGGACCACAGGCCAGGCTGCTGGGCCTCAGAGTATAGAAGTTCCCCTGTTGGTCACGTTAGGCTGTGCGAGCTCGGGGGCTCTCTTCTTTCAACTCATCACATCCGTTCCCTCACTCCACAAACAAGGCCCCCAGGGAGGCCTCTCTGGCCTGACCTCATTTTCTTTCTCCTCCTCACCTGGGCCCTGCCTTTCAACCCAGCCCAGTGGCCTAGCTGTGCCTCCACAGGGAATCCCCTCCTCCCCTCACCCCCGTGTCCAGCTGTCTACATCTTGCCCAGCTTTAGGGCCTGAGTCTCCCTCGGGGACCCCCATCCAGATGCGACCTGCCTGAGAGCTGCCTGCCTGTCCATGTTCTCTCTTGGCTTGTGGTCCTTACCTCCCAGCGGTGGACTCGCTGCACAGCCCCCTCCTCTCATCCCATCTTCACGCCCACCTCCTGGCCTTGGCTGCTGTGGCCACTGCAGGAACCTCTTGCCCTGCCCCCTCGCCTCCCCATTCACCTTCTTCTGGGCCTGGCTGGCAGGCTTATAGCCACCATCCATCCCACTTCTGTATGCGTTGGGACTTGTGTTTTCTGGTATCAGACAATAGGCTGGAAGGCACCCGACATGGGATGTCGAAAGAAAACCCCCAGGCCCTGCCACAGTCTCGCATAGTTTACTTCCCCAGGAGGCAGTTGGAGCTCAGCGTCAGAGCCAGGTGACTTACGTTGATGTCTTCCAAATCCAGGAAGTTCAGGGCCAGCCCGTTGCGCTTCCAGATGATGGGAGGCCGCAGGTCTCCTCGGACAGCGCATGTCAGCACTGTGCTCAGTCCCACAGTCACTGTGGCCACGCTGACCCTCTCCTCGGGGGCGAGGCTGAGCTGCACTACTTCTGTAGGGAAAAGGAAAAGGCCGTCAGTGCAGGCCCAGGGGGTGGAATCTCCATTTGGGAAACGGCCACGGGGATTTCCTGTGGGGCAGAGGCCCAGGCGGCTTCAAGGAAACGGAAAACCGTCCACCACGTGCATATGGATGAAACTTACAGACAGACACATCTTCCGGGACAGGCGCTGTGACTTATGTCAAATGCTCAAAGGGCTCTGTGAGTCAAAACAGATCAGGAACCACAGTTAGTGTAGGGGACCATCTGGGCTGTGGATTTGTGAGTTGAGCCCAGAACGTGGGCTGCCAGGACCCCGTAGGCCACCACACCAAGACCACCTGCTGTGCAGCCCCTGCGCTGGGCTCCCAGGCCTCACGGCATCTGGGCCTGGCTAAGTGCAGTCAAGGTCTGCTGGCTGGGCCGACAGGTTTCTCCTTCATCTGGGGCCAATTTAAAGGTTGCACTGTCTGAAGTCTGGGGAATGGACTGGCTGACCTTTGAAGGTTTGTTTCTGTCTGAAGATTCTCTGAGCTTAGATTTGGATTTCTGCTCAGCAACCAGGCATGGTAGCCTTTAATTTTTTGAAGTGTACTCCAGGCTGCACAAATTATTAATCCTTGCCATTTCACACTTGATAACTGGCATTAGGACTGATCATTCTTCAGGCAAATGGGAAGGGTCTAAAATATTTCCCTGCAACAACAGCCTTTCTGCAATTCTCGGGATTTATGAAAAAATTAATCAGACTCCGATGTTCAAATGCTAAAGAGGGATCAGGCTTGGAGGCAGAGTCACCATCCCAATGACTGGACTGCGTCCCCCAAATCTACAACTCAGGGGGGTTGGGGCAGCAGCTGGAGGCGGCATGAACTCGGGGCCAGTGTTTATCTGGCAAAAATGTGGGGAGCCTTATTCACTCTGACCTCTCCCTCGGGGCCTGGGGGCCCCTGACAGGTGTGGAGCAAGGCGGGGTTGGGAACTGGGCTCCGGGACTCATCGGGAGCACATCTGTGCTCACATCCCCCTGCCAGTGCTAGTGGGGGAGGGGCGGGGAAAGGGAGTGAGAACAGCCGCAGGTGTGATGCAGTGCAAGACAGGTGAAGGGAAAGCAGGTGCAAGATCAGGTGGGATACTGGGGAGCAAAGCCCTTCCCCCTCTGCAGTCATTCAGTGGCCCAGCCCTGGGCCCGGGAAAATGAACAAGGTATACACTAGGCGCTGCATGAGTGCTTGTTGAATGGATGGATGAACAATGGAGAAAATGGAAATAAAGAAGGAAAGGAGCCAACAGGCCAGTGGAGAGGGGACGATCACACACAGGACAAATGTGGCTCCCAGTGAAGGCGCCACATGAGGAAAGATAAGCACCGTGTGATTGATGCAGATGCAGCCAGACTAATATTTCATAAATGAAGCGATGCATTTCAAGTTCCCTCTTTAATCACTTCTAATTGCTGCCCTCCCTCCGAGTCGTCAGGCTTATGGCTCAGGGCAGAGAAGGCACTAGCCCTCTGTGGCAAAGCCCCAGTTTTGAAGATTCAGAGGGGCAGAGAGAGGGACAGAGAAGAAGAATTTGCTAAAATTGTTTAGCTCCCACTGTGCTGTGCAGGCCCTTGGGACTCAGAACACAGAGGTCTCCCCAAGTGTAGATGAGGTACCTCTTCCTCACTGGATAAGCCACAAGGAAGGGGTATGGAATGCTCCTTCCTCGTCCCAGTGCATTGTGGGAATCAGAAGGGAGACAGTGGGAAGGGCAAAGAGTGTGCCTGTTGGTGTGTAGGTGAGGGGAGCCAAGGCGGAGCCAAGGCGGGGCTCTAAGAGGAGGCCGAACCCTCCCCAACCAGCCTGCTCCCTTCCTCACCTGGGGTGACCACACATGGTGTGCAGAGAGCCAGGGCCTGCGATTATCTGCCAGAACCCCCTCGGTTTCTGAGTGGTATGGAGGGGCCCCAGGGCTCTTGGCCGTGCACTTGTTGGGCTGTGAGGTGCTCTGTACCTTCGTACCTGAGGGCTGCATTAGACAGCCAGACTTGGGCCCAAAGGCAATGGCCTCCAGACCTCAAGGGGTGCATAGTGCCAGTGGGGGCTGCAGGGAGTGAATTATGGGGAACCTCAGACTCCAGACTCAGCCAGGCTGAGAGAGTTCAGACCAAGAGCACTGACCTTAGACAGGGCAGTTGGGGAGCGGTGGGGGCAGGGGTAACCGGAGTTGACGGGGGATGGCAGGGTGCTCTCTCCACACTCAGAAACCAGCTAGGGGAGCAGCTGGGTCGTGGGGTGGGAAGTGGAGACACAAAGCATTTTTCTAAGAGCATTACTTATGTGGACTACTAAAACGACCAGCTGGGACTAAGCTTTATGATGGATCGAACATTTAGGTGCATTGTTCTCCCAATGGCTGGTGGGTGGGGCTTGTGAAGTCAGGTACATTACTGCATATCCAGTCAATTAATCTATGACAAAGCAGGCAAGAATATACAATGGGGTAAAGATGGTCTTTTCAACAAATAGTGATGGGAAAACTGGACAGATGATGCAAAAAAAAAACCACACAGAAAACAAACCACACACACACACACACACACACACACACACACACACACAAAGAAACTAGACCACTTTTCATATCATATATAAGAATAATCTCAAAATGGATTAAAGACTTAAATGTAAGATCCCAAACCATAAAACTCCTAGAAGAAAATATGGGCAGTAAACCTTTTGACATCGTTCTTAGTAATATTTTTTTGGATATGTCTCCTTGGGTAAGGGAAACAAAAGAAAAAAAAATAAACAAATGGGACTACATCAAACTGAAAGTTTTTGCACAGCCAAGGGAACCATCAACAAAATGAAAAGATAGCCTATTGAATGGGAGAAAATATTTGCCAAATGATAACATCTGATAAGGGGTTAATATCCAAAATATATGAAGAACTGATTCAACGTAGCACCCCCAAAACACAAACAATCTGATGGAAAAATGGGCAGAGGATCTGAACAGACATTTCTCCAAAGAGGACATACAGATGGCCAACAGACATATGAAAAGATGCTCATTGTCACTAATCATCAGGGAAATGCAAATTCTCCTCACACCTGTCAGAATGGCTATCATCAATAAATCAACGAACAAGTGTTTGCGAGGATTTAGAGAAAAGAGAATGCTTGTGCACTGTTGGTGGGATTGCAAACTGGTGCAGCCATTATGGCAAACAGTACGAAGTTTCCTTTAAAAATTAAAAGTAGAACTACCTTATGACCCAGCAATTCCACTTCTGGATATTTATCTGACGAGATTCAAAACACTAATTTGAAAAGATATATGCACTGCAGCATTGTTTACAATAGCCAAGATAGGGAAGCAACCTAAGTGTCCATCAATAGACAATTGGATAAAGAGGAGGTGGTACATATATACACGGGAATATTACTCAGCCACAAAAAAGAATGAAAACTTGCCATTTGTGATAACATGGATGGACCTAGGGGGTATTATACTAAGTGAAATAAGTCAGAGAAAGACAAATACCTTATGATTTCACTTACACGTGAAATCTAAAAAATAAAATAAAACAGAAACAAACTCATAGATACAGGAACAAATCGATGGTTGCCAGATGGGAGGGGAGTTGAGTGGCTGGGTGAAAAAGGTGAAGGGCTTAAGAAGTACAAACCTGTAGTTACGAAATAGTCATGGGCTGTAAAGCACGGCATAGGGTATGTAGTCAATAATATGGTAATAACTGTATGGTGCCAGGTGGGCACTAGACTTCTTGGCAGGATCACGTCGTGAAGTATATAAATATCTGATCACTATGCTGTACACCTGGAGTTAATATTGACTGTCAACTGTAATTAAAACAACTTTTTTAAAAAAGTCGGGTATGTTACGAAAGGAACCCACATTTTCTCTGCACGTCTGAGCTGCAGACTACAAGGAAAAGACCAACAGGCTAGTCAGGGAGGGGTCTCTGGAGGAGGCAGGACATCCCCTGGGCCCCAGAGCTCTGCTTCTTGAGATGTGGTTTCCCCACCACCTGCAGCACAGACTCTGGGCTTTAACAAGCACCCCAGGGCTTCTGTGATACCCTGAGGCCTGAGAACGCCTGCCTTAAAAGATGGGTGGGGGTCTGCATAGACAGGGGGAGAGCAGGTGGGAGATGGAGAGGTAAGGCAGTCTGGCTGGCTGGGGTCTCAGGGGCCCTAATTACCAGGCTAGGAGCATCGACCCTCCTTTGGAATGTAAGGCCTTTGTGAAACGTAGGAGCGTCCCTCCTCCACGTGGTCCCAAAGTCATGTGTTTCAAAAAGCTTTAGAAAAATGTCTGGAGGAATTTATAGCACAAGGCTAACAACAAACAAACAATCATACAAAACACCCTGAGTGGGCAGTCTGTGCATTTCACCATCCGCTGCTGAGACAGCCAGTTCCCGCAGCCTTCCTGAGTGCACCCCCCATCACTTGTAAGTCTGAAGATGTGCACTTTGCGCAGGAAAGACTCGTGCAAAATTAGAATGCGTGAATACTGACAGAACCATCATAATTCTGCTCCTGTCAGCCACACAAATATTAACCAAACAGCAAATATTTGGATCATTTAAAGTTTAATTAAATGAGTGTTTTATTGGATTTAATTCACATCAATATTCCCCAGCTCCTTTTAAAATTCTGAAGAGATTTATGGCAACGGAACCTGTCCTCACTCCCAGTTATTTACTGCTCAACACGCCTTCCCCTGGCAGGCCCCACTTCCCTGCTAAGTGACTTCCCAGGGTGATTTACTGGCAAGTGAAAAATGAGGCAGCATCATGGGCTGGGGCTCCAGTGAGCAGGGCAGATGCTAGACGGTGGCTCTGGACACCTGGCCTCCAGGCCTGGCTCTGTTGGTGACACACCAAATGGCCTTGGGCAGGTCCCTTCCTGTCCCTGGGCCTCAGTTTACACATCTATAAAATGATGGATTGGGCAAGGAGGGCTCTGCGGGGCCCGGCCCGATTTTAGGCTCTGGGATTCTGAGAACCTGGTTCTAAAGGACATTCCTGCAGACCCTCCTTGGTCTTGCCAGGAGGTGACCTTCCCTTGCTCCCCAGCGCCACTGCTCCGTGCCCACCTGTCCACATACATGTGGTGGCACCATGGTTGCCAAGCCCCACAGGGGCTTCCCTCATGACACCCCCTGAATCTTCCCCTTCCTCTCTATCCCAGGTCCTCAACAGCTTCCTGTGTGGTCATCCAGTTTGACCTGCTGGCTGTGAGTCTCCTGCTCACCACTTTGAACACAAGGTATATCACAGCCCTGCTCAAAAGTCACCAGACGCTTCCACCACCCACACAATCACCACGGAGAATTCAGAACAGCCCCTGACCTCACCCCATGATCTCCCCCCACATTACTCATCACGGTGTCCCCTGGGTCCCCATCCCATTTGTGGCTTTGGGTCTAAGCCTGGGCCCGGTGGGCACCTTCCAGTTGTCTATCCTGAGACCCTCCCACTCCTGACCCCCACCTCTGAGATGACCTTATGGGATGTTTCCGGTACCCTGAAGTTTTAACATAAACAGGCGCTTGTACAGATACAGGCCCCTAGGACCCGAAACAACGGCACTCTGCTTGGCTGCAAGGTTTCCAGTGGTGGCTGCACCCTCATACTGTCCCTGTACATGGGATCCCAGAAGAAGGGACCAAATCTTTCCTGAGAGCCCTGGGAAAAAGCATGGGGAGAGGTCTGATTGGCCAGACTTGCCTTCTGTCTCTTCCATGAAGCAATCACCGAGGCCAGGTGCATGGAGTACTCTGCGGTCACAGCACTGATTGACCCTCAGGCCTGGCCAGGTGGCCACCTCTGGGCCAGGCGTTGGGTGGTTGTGGGGGGTGGGGCCAAATGTCTCGACAGAAAGGGTCTGTTGGGCAGATCAACGCCCTATGACCACCACAGAGACACAGAGAGGGCCCTTTCTCGTCCCTCCATCCGTGCACAGCCCCATCTGGAGGCCTTGATGTGGTGCAAGACAATGACGACGAGGGGAAGGTAGGTGGAGCCGTACTGTGAAGACAGTGAGAATCCTTAGAACCGAAACCTGATTTCGGTGGTCGCAGTCTGCCCCCACCTGCCCCTTCTCCGGAGAGTGACGGGGGAGGGGCTGGTGGTAGTGTGGCCTTCCTGAGGGGCCCCCAAGTCCTCTCAAGCATTACACTGTGATGGGGGCAGGGGGAGAGCCAGGCAGCCTGGGATTTGTGGGGATGGCCCTAATAGGTGTTCAGTGAACACACATCGACTGAACTTCTACTGTGGGCGGAAGCTCACCTGTGCCCGGGCACACCTGTGGAGCAGGGCACTCAGGTACGTCCCGACCTGGACTCTGTTCTGGGGGGGGGGGGGCAAGAGTCACGGGAGAGAGAGGCGAAGAAGCCACACGGCAGCCTCTAGGGCAGCGGCCTGCGGAAGGGCCAGTGAGGGTCCTTCCAGCTCCTGGCTATGGTTCTGCTATCCTATGGTGTCTGGTCAGCAGATACTATATGGGTTCTGCTATCCTATGGTGTGGTCCCATCTCTCTGTGGGAAGGTTCCTAAGGTTTCTGGGGCACCAAGCAACAAGAGCTGCCCTGTGCTCAGAGTGTGGTGGGGACAGTGAGAGAGGGCTGGGCTGGTGGCTCCTGTCAGGTCTGGGGTAGGAAGACGCTGGTGCCCTTGGGAAGGGAAGGCTGGGCAGGGGGTTGGAGTCGTGCAGCAGGGAGCTTGTCTGGCTCTGTCAGGCAGAGGTGCCCCCAGAGAGACAAGGCCCCTGCTATAAGAACCAGCACTGGAAAGTTGTCTAGCGAGTTGGGAATTTGGGGAGGGCAAGGGAGTTGGGAGTTTCCTCACAACCTGGGACACCTGTCTCCCTATGGGTCAGGCCTTCTGACATCAGTCGGCTTCCTCTTGTGTCCCCTGGGATGAACAGGCTGCGTTGCCACAATTGTCAGTCAGCGTCGGTTGGTTAGCACAAGACAGACCTTCCCGGTGCACTAACCAGGCTTGGTGTCTATCAGGGCGGTCACAGGCAGGGCTGTTTTGTGCCTAGCGTGGTGACTGGCACACAGTAGGTGGGCTTGAGGCCAAGTCCAGCTGGCAGGACTCTTTAGGGAGACCTCTTCCTCTCTATGTAAGCCCTTCCAACCAGAGCAGTAACACCCTTGGTTTTCCAGACACAAGGTGTCGCAGACACCAGCTCTCACCCTCCTCCCTGCACACGTGCTCTCCTCTTGGAGTAACGGGCCCCCCATAAGCAGGGCAACACACACCCTTCCAGAAAACAGGAGGCCACAAGATTTCAGTCACTGGAGAATTGGAATTTAGTTCCTATTGTAGCTTTCCCTTAATCTCAGGCACTATTTCTCACACTGATTTGAACTCGATAGATACTCATGAACCTCTCAGCACCCTCTCAGGCAGGATTCTGCTGGTTCACAGCCATAGAAATTAAATTTCTCAAATTCTTGTCAAGTTGGCATTAGTTTTCTTATGTTAGAAATGCACTAATGGAACACATTCCAGATCTGGACAGTTGCCATCTTTCAAATGATGGTTTTAATGAAAAGATCCTGTGAAAATCTCATTCAACCTGCCTACACATTGGTATTTTTGACTGAGTCTCACAGAACAAAGCCAGGCTCAGGGGCTTGCTCAGGAATCAGTGTCTTCTGGAGACAGAGCCCAGACTGGGCGCTTACACACATCTTGGTGACTGCAGCCTCTTCTCACACTGTTCTCCTTGTAAACCAATGTTTTTCCCCTGGAAGGAACTCCTCAGGTGACCTGGGAGCTGCCAAGGAGGTGTAGCACCTGTGGGGCAAGTTCTGTGGATCTGGTTTGGTTCCTGTGACCGTGGCCACACTTTGAAGTGGGACAGAAACAAAGGTAGAGTGTGTGTCTCCTGACCAAGGAGGGGACAGGCAACCTCTCTTGGACACGATGACTTCACTTGCTGTTTGTGGGCTAGAGCTGCTTTGGCGTGTCCCGTGGAAAGGTGCCTGTGGGGCAGAGCTTTGTGCCGCCTGTTTCCCTCCTTTCAGACATCTGCTGGGACTTCACGGGTGGGAGGCCAGAACAGGTTGACTTAGGGCCTTTCATCTTGACACCCACAGTTTGAGCCCTGGGGTGTGTCTGTCCTGCACAGGTGGCTCTGGACCAGCCAGACGTGCACCCATCCAAAATTTCCTCTTTATGCATAATCTGGCTCGATGTTTGTGCCGCTGTCATAGTCCCTCTTGCATGGTTCGTTTTGGGGATGACAACAAACGTATTAGTAGTTCATTATGTGCAGATCTGTGGGTAATTTACTTTTGCAACCGACTTATGTTACTTGGTGTTGCTTCAACCATGATTACAGTTTCGTTATCAAGTTCTGCTCCCAGTGTAAATAACACCGTTGTAAGCTGCACGAAGACAGAGACCATATCCGTTTTCTTTCTTTTGTATCCCCAGCACCTAATATACTTCTTAGCATACAGAAAAGACTCAATAAGTAGTTTTAAGGAAGAGAATGATGAGGGTAGTGCGCAGTCAACAACTATTCGAGCACCTACTATGTGCCAGGATACAGTGGGAATATACTGGCAAGCAGAAGAGGCCCAGTGCCTGCTAACCTGGAGCTTGCAGCTTAGCTGGGAGGACACATGTTAGATAGGTGTGGGGGGCAAGGGGGCTGGCACCTGACACCTGTTCACAGGCCCCGTTGGAGAGCCTGCGCTGCTGCAGTGTCTGACTACCCTCTCTTGGAAGAGCCCTCTCTGTGTGTCCAGGGCTGGGCCCTGTGGGGCGGACACAGAAGGCAGACCCATGTCCCATGCCCAAGGAGCCCCGGTCTGGTGTAGTGTCCTCCTTGTAAGCAGGAGGGGCATCCTGTAAGCTCCTGGATTCTGTTTTGCCTCCTCTGGCCAGTAAACCTTTTTGGCTTTGGGAAAACTAAACCGCAATGTGACCACAGTATGCAGAAGAGTGGAAGTTAGAGCTGAGCATAGTGCCCAGGGGCTATGGCACTGCCATCTCAGGGTGCCATGGTGGGGCGGGCACTGAGGCGTCCGTAGGAAGGAGCACAGGGTCTGTGCAGAGGCGGGAAGCCCAGGGCCTCCTGGTCACAGAGTGCATGGCCACCACGGTGCCAGGCACCAGCTCTCCCCCCGCCCTCTGCTGGTCTCTGTGCCTGGGGTAACCTTGATCAGGCTGGTTGGTCTGTGTATCGTCTACACCCTGCCAAGTCCACTCCCAGTGATGATGGAAATGCCTCTGCTTAAGGTACTTGCAAAAGGAAAGTATCTTAACTGCTTATTTCTTTGGTGACTTTAGGGAAAAGAATGTATTATCTCATGCAGTTATATACTAGCTTACTCAGAATTTGCAAAAATTCATACAGAGGTCAAGGGTTGGATCTGGAATCTTCTATACCAACTGTCAGGGGAGATAAGCAGACAGCTTTTACCTAACAGCAGAGGGTGCCATGCTGTGTATTCCCAGATGCTGGTTCATTTTCTAATTTCTGAGCACTCCTGAAGACCAACTCCCAGGCTCTCTTGGGACCAGGATGTGACTGGGTCTGAATGAAGGGATATGAATGCCTGGCCACAAAACCCTGGGTCATTGTGATGGTTAATTTTATGTGTCAACTTGACTGGGCTATGGAGTGCCCAGGTATTTGGTCCAACTTTATTCTCAGTGTGAGACTGTTTCTGAGTGAGATTAACATTTGAATTAGTAGCCTGAATAAAGCAGACTGCCCCCCCTAATGTCCGTGGGCCTCATCCGAGCAAGTGATGACCTGAATAGAACAAAAAGTCTGGTTAAGAGAGAGTTCCTCATGCCTGACTGCCTTCAGGATGGAACATGGGTCTTTTCCTGCCTTTGGACTTGTACTGAAATACCATCTCTTCCTGGATCTCAAGCTTGCTGACTGCAGATCTTGGGATGTCTTAGCCTCCATAATCATGTGAGTCAATTCTCTCCATCCATCCATCCATCCATCCATCCATCCATCCATCCATCCCATCAGTTCTGGTTCTCGGGAGAACCCTGACTAATGCAGTCATCGTCCATGCTCTCTTCTCTCCCTGTGGACCTGAGGTCATGCATTTTGAGAAAGCAAAGAACACAGCCTCCTAGTCACTGCTGGGGAGCTGCCTGACCTTATCAGACCTGATGAGGGTAAAAAATCAGCTTCTGCTCTTGCTACTGAGATTTGGGGATTTCTATAGCAGCCGGGTTAATTATCTAATACACTCCCTCAGAAGAGAAAGAAATACAAGTTACTGTATTTCCTCGAAAGAAAATGTAGTGAGATGTGGAAGGGATCTTTGAGAGGCCAGGTCAGGAACCCTCTGAGAATCCTCTGATGAGAGGAGATCTAACTTCTGTTCCAATCTCCCAAACACCTCTGTCCAGGGAGCGCACTCTCTCATCCCATGGCTGTTTCTAATGCTTTCACTATCAGATGGTGTCCAAACTCTCTGCACGAGGGAGAGGGATCTCAGAGAGGGCTGGCGGAAACTGTGTAAATATATTACACAGTATAATAAGTATGCAGATACAAAGAACAAGATGCCACGAGAGAGAACAGCAGGGAGGCCTATTAAGACGCACGGGTGTGGTGGTGGGAGCTTCTCTCAGTAGGTGATATTTAATTGGAGAGCTCTAAGATGAGAAGGAACCACGTGGGCCAAGAATGGGGAGAAGGACATTCTAGTCAGAGAAAACAGCTCATTCAAACGCCCTGAGGTCAGACAGGGGCTGAGAATGCTCTGGGAACTGAAGAAGGCCAGTGTGGCCAAAGCACAGGGAACAAGGTACAGCTGCAGTCAGAGAGGTGGGAAGAGGCCAGGTGGCCAGGCAGAGCCATGGCGAGGCCTGAAAGGTTTTCATGGAAGGCAACGGGACGGGATCAGAAGGATTTTAAGTCAAGGAGGGATGTGATCTGATTTGCATGCTACAGGGATCACTCTGGCTGTTGGGGGAGAACAGGGCAAGGGCAGTGCAAGGTCAGAGAGGCGGCCTCTGGGGCAGTGGCAAGAGGTACGGCTGGAGGTGAGGTCAGGAGCGCAGGGCCCATGGCGATGGTGAGGAGTCGGGGTTTTATTGCATGAGAATCCATTGGAGGATTTTAAGCAGGAGACTACACTGGTGTGATTTACACTATTAAAGACCATCTGTGCATCAGTCAAGATATTTTCAGCAACGTGAATAGAAAACCTTGATTGGAAATGGGGCTGACTGATAAGAAAAAGCTATCATCTGTACACACATAACTAGAAGGCTGTGGTGGGAGCTTCCTGGGTACGTTCCTTCTGTGGTTCCCAGACGTCATCAGGCGCTCAGGCTCTCTTCTTTCTGCCCTGGGGTGTGTGCGGCCTGACCATGCAGTTTTAGGCCTCGCAGGCAGGTGCTACATCGCAGAGTGTGTGTGAGTGTGTGTGTGTGTGTGTGTGTGTGTGTGTGTGTTAGAGACTCTTTGATGTATGTGAACGGTAAGAACAAGAAGCCTTTCTCAGAAGCCCCCATGCTGACATCCCCTCAGGTTCCATTAGCCAGGTTTGAGTCGCATGCTCACCCCTAAAGCAACTACTGGCAAGAAGCAGCAGGACTGGCTGGGGAGGCGTGTGGCTATGGGAGGGGCTGGGCTGACTGAGGCCCTTTCAGGAAGGGGTGAGGGTGTGGGGGGCACTCTGGTACTTGTGTGGAAGGTGGACAGATTGGGCGAAAGAGGAAGATGGGCAGCCTGTTGAGAGGTTGCCTGTGAAGCAGGTGTCGGAGGCTGGGGCCACCGCAGTGGTGGCAGAGGTGCTGAGGCACAGTGATTTGGGACACCTGTAGGAGGCAGGGCGAACGGATTTGTTGATTGACTGGATGAGGGGTGGATGGAGGGACAGGGAAGAATGGAAGAGGGATACTGGAACTTTGCTCTGAAAAACTGAGTGGGTGTTGGTTCCTTTTCCTGAAAGGCTGTGGGAGAAAGAGCAGACATTTGAGATAAAATCCGAGTTCTGTGTTTACTGTGGCAGGTGGACTGAGGGGTAGGCAGTTGGCCGTCTTAGCCCAGGCAAGGGAGACGACTTTGGAATTCATCAACGTCTACATGACATTTGAGACCATGGGACCCAATGACAGGACTAGGAAGTGTGGTCTGAGGGAAGAAAGAGGTGTGAGGACTGAGTTTGGGTGTCCACCATGGTTTCGAGGGGGGAGGGTGAGGAAGAGTCACAGAGCCTGTGGGGGAGGCTGTGGGTCACCTGTCGGTGCTGCCAAGAGCTCCACTCAGACCAGGGCTGACATTTGATCATGGGGTTTGGCAACAGGAAGGTCCTTTGGGACCCTGACCTTTGGAGCCTATGTGTCATGTGAAGGTTGGGGAGTGAAGTCCTTTTTGGGATGGACTCAAAGAGAACAGGTGAGGAGGTGGAGAAGAGGAGTTCTTTAGAAGAGTTTTGTTATAAAGGCGGGCAGAGAAATGGGATGGAACATGGAAGGTCAAGGAAAAGATTGGCTTGTGTTCTAAGGGGTTGCGCTTGCCGGCCAATCAGAAGGATCAGAAGGAGAGGGTGAACTTTATGATGCAAAAGAGAGAAGGGGCAATTTTAGAAGAAAAGCCTCTGAGTGGGTGAGAGCGGGGAACCCCCAGAGAATAAGTGGGGGCCTGGCCTCTGGGGAGGGGCAGGGACTTCGTGCCTGGCTGCAGATGGAGATGTCGGGGAGGCCACCTGATGGTGAAAGACGAAGGGAGGCCCGTTTGGTGTGGTTCTCAACCCGAGGTGATTCTGCTACCAGGCACGTTTGGTGATGTCTGGAGATATTTTTGGTGATCATAACTGGGGGAAAGAGTGTTTTCCTGTTGGCGTAGAGGCCGGGGATGCTGCTAACCATCCTACAATGCACAAAATAGTTCCCACAAGAGGGAATGACTTGACCCCAAATGTCAATAGTGGCACCATTGAGAACCATGGTATACATTAATAACCACAATTAGCAATAATAGTAATTCCTAAAAGAAATACTTGTCCTTCATCTGTTGAACGTGAACGTCCTCCCACAGCTCTTGCCCAGGTAGGGCCTGCTTCTGCCCATGGTCACACCACCCCACGCCTTGGTGGCTAAACTGTAGGGGCTAGAGGAGGCCCTTCGTTCCTCACCTGAGCTTGACAAGGCCATACCTTCTACAGGGGCTCTTACACCATCATGCTTTCCTGCTGACACGGGGCTTGGTTGGTGCAGGGTCTCAGTGCAGGCAGGTGACTGAGGAGGGGGTACTTCGGAAGACTGGGTGTTACGATTGTCATGGTCGTGACGTAGGAACCAACTCATTGGACTTTGCTGAAAACATCCCTGTGGAGGCAGGATGTGTGGGAACCAAAATATCGGGAGGTGAGAAATCACTTTTCCCGGTATGAGATATTTATTATATCTCTTCCTTTGTCTTGCGTAGGTTCTTTAAATTATCTTTCAGAGAGAATCCTATAATGTATGCTTTGTCCAAGGACAGATCTTGGTAAGAAAAATGCCTCCCGTTTCCTTTCCAAAGACTCCTCTGCCATCTGTCAGTTTGGAAATCTCCACATCTTGACCCACGGCAAATTGCTTCTCGCTGCACTCCACGACGACGCTGGGCGCGCCTGCCTCGCAGGCACACGTGGAGGCTGCAGGCTGGCTGAGTGAATGGTTCATTTTAGGGATGAATGAGCCAAAATCTCATCCATGTCTCCCCATCTTACAATTACAGCCAAACCACCCTCGTACCCCTCTGAATCTACCCCTTTCTCTCCAGCTCCTCTGAGGCCACTTCTGGTCAGGACCTCATTTTAGGCCCAAGCATCAGCCTCTTCCCTGGGGACGTTCCCCCCCAGGCAGCTCCCCTACAGACCTCCTCCCCTCCCACTGGCTCGGGAGGGAGCCAGACTCCTCCGCCTGGCATTTTAAGGCTCACTAGCACCATTTCCAGTCTCATCTCCCACAGCTTCCACGGAGCTGGAGCCAAACTGAACTCCTTGTTGTTGTCCGCTTGTGTCCTGGGCTTTCCCACGCTTCCTGGGCACGCTGGTACCACCCGGCAGAGGAGCTCAGCACTATGCAAATAAGCCCACGACATCTCAACTCATCTGGTGAAGGTGGCAGAAAATCAATGCGAAAAATTCTGGACTTTATCTCTGCCCTACTGTCACCTTACCCTGCCTCTGGGGTAAAATCAGTGTGGCCACAGCCTTGGACCTAGACAGGGTGCCTGTCTGGGAGCCTCTGGGGCAGGGGTGGCCTGGAGCATACACCGTTATAAAAAGAGAAATTCCGGGGCGGCCGGATGGCTCAGTTGGTTAGAGTGCTAGCTCTTAACAACAGGGTTGCTGGTTTGATTCCCACATATGCCAGTGAGCTGCACCCTCCACAACTAGATTGAAGGACAACGACTGATGGGTCCTGGAAAAGCACACTGTTCCCCTATACTCCCCAATTTAAAAAAAATAGAGAAATTCCAACAGTCACCAGGGTAGCAGAGATTTAAAAAATGATTTCCATAACTTGATAAATGCATCACTTGGTGGGTTGATTCCTAGAGAACTGGCCTGCAGACCAAATGCAGGGGGCTCTTCCTGCCCCCTCCCCCACCAGCAGGGACTCACAGGCTGGCAGGAGCTGCCCTGCAGGGCTGCAATCTGGGGTGTCCTGCCACTGGCAGGCCTGTCTCCAGGTGGAGGACGGGAAAGCCGAAGTCCCGAGAATTAGGGTGGCAGGGCCAACACCCTGCAGTTCGGCACAGTGCTTCTTCTCTTCTTAGCACCCAGTTTCAATGCATTGGGGTTGGAGGGAGAGGGGGCAATTATAAATTCCAGAAAAAATCTGGACCTCGTACTGAAGCAGCTAACAAGGCAGAGACAGATGAATTAAGAGTTACACATGGTGGCTCCGTACCCTCCACCACAGCGAGGCTGGGGGAGGTGGGCAGGGGAAGCCCCAGGGACTGGGACTGGCACCACTGTCCTTGGCAACAGGGGACCAACTTATCTGGATCGCATGTGTGTTTTGTTTGTGGTTGTGGCACACAGTGACTTTACAGGTACAACTGAACAGTCGAATGTAGGCGCGGGCCACTGCAGGTGTCCCAGCGCCCCTGGCAGAGGTGACCACATGCACGGCTGAGCAAAGGTCAGTGTGCTGACAAATGGCTCCTGCATCAGGAAACCTGCATGCCCTGTTTGGAAACATGTTTGGGCCTCACCTGGGATGCAGCCCATGTCAGTAACCTGTAGCTGAAGCTGTGCCCGACTCAGGCCAGGTTTCTCTTTTGCACATTGTAACAACAGGCTCAGGTTCAGGTTTAAGGTCAGAAGTCTTTGCGACAAAACATTATCTGGGCTCTAGGGCTCCTTTATAAATACCACCCACAGAAACAAACCATACAGATACTCTAGGGTCTGTCCCCACTTTTCCATCCCTGGAGATCCCAGTTTTACCCCCCAGTACCCTGGTTTATACTGACGTCTGGCAGTCTGGAGTGCTCCCGTTAGGCAGCCCTTCCTGACCATCGTAACCTCATCTGTACCAAGATGACCCTCCTCAGCCTCACCTCCCGTCTCCACTCTGGGCCATCAGGAAGGAAAGAGCTTTGAGAAACTAGCTCGTGCCGAGGAGCCGACAGCAACCAGGGTGCTACTCTCCCAGCTTCTGGTCCC
Organism: Rhinolophus sinicus; assembly: GCF_036562045.2. Classification (NCBI taxonomy): domain Eukaryota; kingdom Metazoa; phylum Chordata; class Mammalia; order Chiroptera; family Rhinolophidae; genus Rhinolophus; species Rhinolophus sinicus. The sequence goes on from NC_133759.1 coordinate 76,276,200, forward strand.
GCCCCACCTCTCCATGCCTGAGCCCTCGTCTGCAGGGGCGGGGGAGATGACCATGACACCAGGAGGCTTCTACCTGCCCTAGGCTCCAGGGACGCCAGCCACACGCCATGGTCTCCCTGCAGACCATAGGGCCAGCCCAGCGGTCCCTGGGAAGCACTGGAGTCATTGGTGCCACAGGTTCCTTCTGTTAAACCGACCGTGCTTCAGGAAAGTGTAGTTACTATCTTGGAACCCCGCCAAGAACTTCCTGGTTAATCCAATATGGCATGGTTGGAAAGCAATCACAAATACGAAAATCCATCCATCTGTCATACAGTCACTCATGACCCCCCCCCCCCCCCCCCGCCGCTACAGAGTGCCTGCTGGGAGCCAGGCCCTGTGTGGCCCCTGGAGCAATGTGACCCCGGGCATTCACAGCTGGGGCCAGCCTGAGCTCTTTTGGACTTGGCACTCTGATGTCCATGGACCTCGACCCTAGATGGCTTGTCTTATCCCTTAACCCCCTTGCTGGGCCTAGCCTTACTGTCCTTTCTCATTGCTTTAGCCTCTTGCCCGCAAAGTCCTCATGTCCAGTCACCTTCTCCTTCCTAAGCCTCTCAGCCTGACCTCTCTTCCACTCCCAGAGCCACAGGCCAGAGCCCCAGCAAAAGCCTCTGTCACCAGGCCCTGTCCTGGGTACCCACCCTGACACCCTGGGGAAGCCCAGAGCCCTCGTGAGCTGGCACAGCAGGCCATCCCCATCTCAGGCCCTCGCCTTTCCACCCTCGCCTTCCTGAGGCTTTCCAGGCTGCTCCTGTGCCACCCCCACCCCCAGCCCCCCTTCCTTGCACCTCTGACTTCCTGGATGACTGAAGAGTCCTGGAAGTTCTGAGGCCTTTGCAGGTCAAACTGGAGGTGGTGGAGGCATGGCTCATTCATCTTTGCCATCCAGCTTCTCAGGAGCTAAACTCAAGTGCAAATCTCAGCTGCCTCCCTCCTCATCCCAAGACAGGGAGGATAGCGTGGGCTGCTTATTCTTTCCCTAACTTTGGAAACCATAAGACATAGAGTCGAGAGCCTGTTCTTTTTGGAATTGCTGCCAGGTACCCGTAAAGTCAGACCCCTCCAGAAACCTCTGTGAATTTTTCCAACAGTTTATTTACACAAATGTGCAAAGATGTCTTTGACCAAAGATGCCAATGGCAGTACTATCTGTGGCAGTAAAAAACTAAGAACAACCTTCATGCCCATTACCAGAGCGTTGGTTAAATACACTGTTTCAGCCCCAAATAGAATATTATACAGCTATTGGAAGGAGCCAGGTAAATATATTTGTACTGACCGGATATGGTTTTAAACAAGAAAAACAAGTTGGAAAACAATGTGTAGAGTCTAATCCTAGGTCACAAAAATACCCCCAAAATACCCGTGTGGGTGTTTGTACGTGCACAAAAGAAAGCCTGCATGGGCCCCGCCACTTTGTCAACGGAGCTGAACCCTGAGGCCTGGGCCTGGGAGGCAGTGGGTTTGGGAGGGGCTATCTTTCAACTTCATGTGCAATGGTATAAAATTAGCATATATTACTTTGAAACAAAAGATATTATTTCAAGAAGAAAATGAAAGAAAGCCCTTGGGAGCATTGCTGTTTCAGGGTGTCCTGGTGACTACACAGGGGCAATTATGATTTCTTAGGAATTATTGCTCATTTGGGATTTGGGGAGGAGGGTTTCAGTCAGCCTGGTGCTCTGGTCCAAGCCCTCACCAGAGATAAGACCTCTGCCCTGCTCCATCTACGGTTTGCTGGACCTGTCACTGCCCTTTGCCTTGAGCTGACTTTGGGATGTGCAGAATTCTCCAAGGCACTGCCGCGTGTCCTCTCTCCTCTTGTTGGGTTGCTGCCTGCGGACTCGACTGCAGCTTGGAATTGCATGAATATTGGTGAACCCTGTGCTTGTAAAGCTGACTGTGATAGGAGGCGAGTTTGACACCATCCGTCGCTCACTACCGACTTCCGGATGGAAGCCTCAGTGCCCACAAGCCTGGTCGTCTTTTCTCTCTCCTTCCCTCTGCAAGACTTCATTCAGGTCACCCTTCCCTGGTCGCCCCTAACTCAATACATCATGTGTGTCTAACATGGCTCTTCCTGCAGGGTTACCCATTTATCTCCACAATCCAACATGGAGCTGGGGAAGAAGACAGTTACTCTCTGAGTGATTTAACCAGATGCTTTAATGATGTATTGAAAATGAACATTGACCCCAGGTAAGAGGTACTAAACTGATACTTTGAAAGCACACCATCCCTTTCGCTCTGATGGTCTCTCCTCCTTAAATCACCATGTTGTCATTTTTATGATGCAGATCTAGCTATTGAGGCTAGAGGACTGTGAAATGTCATATGAAAAAGCCAATAAGGAAAAAAATAAAATTAAGTTGTGGGGAGCGTGCATTAGCATTTCAAAAACGTTCCTTGCATTATGCTGTTGTTCTCTCTCTGTCAAGGGGCACCGGGCTCCCGTCCTCCCCGGAAAGAGACTGTGCCACAGAATGTATTAGCGCTCCATTCCTGAACCCGCGTGGCCGCTGAAGGGCACAGTTACGTAATGGTGAAATACATTCTGGACTAAATGTGATAGGACACTGGGGCCACCCGCCTCCTCTGAGGACAAAGTCTTGATTGCTTCTCTCCTTGTTGGCTCAGGCCTGTGGCTTTTCAGAGTTTTGACAAATTAATGTTTTCAATATTAATTTGTGCCCTGGAGGAAAGTAAGGAATGAGATCTGCTGAGGTGAGGGTGTGACTCTTGCCTTCTGATGACGATGTGGGGGCTGGGGTTCTGTGACACACAGGCCACCACCACACCCCGCTGCCCTGCCTGGGAGCCTGTAAAAGATCCCTGAATGATTCAAGGCCCAGAGCACTTGAATTGCTGAATCTTGGGTTGAGTGGCACGGCCAGCTGTGCCATCTGGAAAGGACAAGTTCATGATGGGCCTGGGTCGTCAGGACCTCTAGCCTCTGGGAAAAATGTATTCCCTTCCTTGGAGAGTGAACCCTTGGCTCTTGGAAGGCCTCTAACATTGCAACTGGAGTCCAGTGAGCGCTGCTTCATGGGCTACCAGGCCTGAGCTGGGCCAGACGGTGGGACAGGGGCCGCAGATGGTGAACACCCTGCCAACACTCGCCTGGAGGAGTTCTCTTGGCTCCCGGGTAATCATGGGAGTGAGATTCTTCTCGGTGGCTCTGAATTTGCCAAATTGGGGAAGATGGATCCAGCGTCCCTGGTAGTCGATTACAGGAAACCATTGAGACAATTGTAGCACTTTATCTGGGACTTTTCAGAAAGCTGACTTCTTCAGGAGCCATCAGCTTAATGGAATTCCACAGTGTTATTTTCCAATGTGATGTGCTGCAAAACAGGTTTGTTCAGCACTTTAGTTGGGGGAATATATTTTCATTTGAGAAGCCGCCTCTGCTGGGCTTCTCGTAGCCTTGGTGTAGGAAGCACAAGACTCAGCCTGGCTGAGGGAGGGAGGCCTGGGGGAGGCTCTGCAAGGTGGGGGTGGGCACAGATCCGCCCAAGTGCCTGGGGCCCTTCCTTTCTCTTCTTTATACTTTAAAAAAAAATATATTCAGCATCAATACCAGCAAGTGGGATTCTGCTCTGAATTGAATTTTACCCTTAATGAGATACAATGTCTCTTCTCTTCTCTGTAACAGAGACCTTGAGAGTTTTTATTAGAGAGCAAAGAAAACTTTTCACTGTTTTCATGTTTTCTAATAACACCCTGAGTCGTAACCTGAATTTTTATGCAACTAATTATGAGTGAGACTTGGGCATGAAAGATTTATATGATCGGAAAAGAAATTACCTGTGTTATCTCTGGGCAGGCGGGGGAGGAGACGAGGGAGGAAGTTAATCCGTTTTCTAGGTCATACAAAAGGCACCTGCTCCGTGCTGGCTGGCAGACCAGTCCGAGGGGGATGGAGGGACGCAGGAGACACCCTCCTGGGACACCCAGTGGAGATGCTGGTTCCTCCTTCACCCCAGGGCAGCCAGCTTTGGCCAAGCGGACTTTGGAATCAGGACATACTCCCAAAGTGACATTCCTACCCCCTGCTTCCTAGGACCAAGGCGTCCAACCAACCACCCTGAGACAACTAAAGCAAACGGACGTTACTGGGTTAACAGAGGGTCAGTCCCTATGCTCAGAATGGCAGCCAGAATTCTATTCATGTTTTGCTCCATGAAGTACCATTTTGGTTAGAAGCAGAGACTGAAAATGAACTGCATGGCCATTCCTTGAAGGCCACAATCAAAGGAATGAGTGTTTGCCAAGAAGCAGTAGCTCTTGCACCTGTCACGCTCACTAAATTACTAGCATATTGTTTATCTGTGGAGAAAGCAGCTTGCCCAGCGTGGCAGTAAGGAGCGCATGATGGAAAGGCAGCACGGAGAGAGCGGGAAGCCATGCGTGTGTAGGGCCGTAATGTGCATTTAGTTACACAGCCATTTGCTGAGGCCCACAACTGATTAATATACACAAGCTTGTTCATTTACTCAGCATTATGTTTAATCATTTAATTTTGCAAGAGTTTTCAGATCTTTTAATCATCCTAATATTCTTCTTATTGCAACATGGTACTAAGCTGTTAGCTCAATTCAATTAAAAAGTGTCATCCAAAAGTAATTTATTCCATGTGCGTCCTTAAGTGGCTACCCCAGATATGTCTGCATTTTAAAGGAATAATAACTCTTCCGATTTATTAGCCTGCAAACGACTGTACTGCGTTAGCACTACAGGCAATGCCGTGAGAGGTCTGTGACTGGTTCTCCAGATTTTGTCCTAAAGACTCAGAATATGACAGCTTGGACCATCTGTTAGTACTCAGGTGGCTCCTGAAAGCCCAGCTTGACTTTCTGATCCTGGTACTGTTTGTAATAGCACAGCCTTTGAGTCCTTTCTTCGGGGCCTCTTGGCTGGAGTTCCCATTCCCTCGTCGCTTTAGGAGCAGGTGGGAGAGGACTCCGAGGGCCAGTGTTCAGGTAAGTGACCTGCTGGGGTTCTGCCGGCGGAGCGTTTAGCCCCCTCTCCCCGTGTCAGCATCCTGACCTTCCTTGGCTGACTTCTGAGATGTTTCCTCTGTTCTCCCTGGAGCAGCACTGTCTAGATGCAATGAGCTACAATGCAGCGTAATGCAAGCCACGTTATCTGCTCTAAAATTTCTAGCAGCCACATAAAAAAAGTAAAAAGAAACAGGTGACACTCATTCTAATAATACACTTTAACTCAATATATCTAAAATAACCTTTCAACATGGAATCAATATAAGTTAATGTGATATTTTGCCTTCTTTTTCCATGTAAGTCTTCAAAACCTGGTGTGCACCTCTCGCTCCGTACCAGCTTCCTTTCGGGTAGTGGCTGCCATACTGGATGCACAGCATGAGCCTGGGCACAGAGGGGGTGGCACTGCCAGGGAGGTTCCTGCTGCCCCTCCCCCAGGACACCAGCCCTGAGGACTGATTACCAAGCTCAGGAAGTAAGCTGAGTCGTGACCCTGCTGTGTCCCCCAAGGAAAGACTCCCTGTTCTTGGGGAACAAAGTCCTCCATGATGAGGGCACTTAGGATGTTGATGCCCGTGCTTGAGGCATGAGGACCCCTTTTTCTTTGGGGGCCAGGCCTGTGGCCAGGGGCTGACGGAGCGTTGTTGGCAGAGGTGCACTCTGGGCAGGCGAGGATGAGACTTAGTCTGGTGACAGTGGCTAAGTGCCGTTTCCACATCCTGGAACATCGAACAGTTAATCCCCTGGGTCTGTCCCCGACTCGGGCCGGCTGAGGAGCCTTGAGGAGTCAGGGACAAATAGAGACTGTGCCAAACCTTAATGCCCTCCCTGCTCCGCAGAATGCCGTCATTATTAATATCTCACTCTTGGAAAAGGGCTATCTGTGCTGTTTGTCAGGAGAACAGCAATGAAAAGGGGAAATTAAGTGAGCAACTCCATTGCACGTCTAATCCATTAAGGTGCCTTCAACCCTACAACCCGTTAACGTCAACTCTGGCCACCTACTCAAGAGAAGACAGCAGTGTCCTGCCTGGCCTGGGCGTTATGATAAAAGTGATGGAATGTCAGTGAAGCCTGGGGGTCTGGTACTGAGCTCCCGGATCTGGATGCGTTGGTGTGCTCAGCCCGCCCATGTGACCGAAGGTTCTAATCCCTCCACCAACACCCCCACATCCTCACCCCAGAGCTCACCCCGAACTCCAAGAATTAGTCAAATACCATTACACACATGAGGGGCCCTCTCCAACCCCTGTTAAATCATGGGAAGATAAAACTATCTTCGGAGGAAAACATCACAAAGAACCTTTGTAACAAAGACAGGGTCCCCGTAGCAGCAGCTAACCTCTGCGGGGTGCCAGCCATGAGCCTGGCTCTGTGCCTTGCAGAGGACCTGCTACATAATTTGTGGAGTCCAACGCAAAGTGAAAATACAGGGCCCTTGTTCAAGAAAGGACTAAGAATGTCAAGATGGCCATAGCCGAGCACTAACGCCAGTGCAGGCCCCTCTGAGCTCAGAGGCCTGTGTCGCCCGCCCGTGAGACCAGCCGGGGCCACAGAATGTATGTGCATTAATTGGCTTCCTTCTCACAACAAATACGGTTTCCGTTTTACAGATGAGCAAACAGAGGCTCAAGGAAGTCCTGAGAAGGCAGGCATGAAGGTTTTGAAGTGGTGTGAATGGAGAAAAAGGGGTGGGAGGGCTGAGTCATCGCCCCGCACTGGTGAAGTCGCAGAAAACACCAGAGGATGGTGGCAGGCTGCCCCAGAATCGTGCTGTGAGCGCTGATTTAGTTTCAGGAAAACAGTATCATTCGTCCCATTAAATTAATGTTGTTAATTTGAAGTTTATTGGTTTTGCAGTTTGTTTTTATTTCATGTGTAAATTTGTTTTAGCTTTATGGTTGTAGAAGAGCTCCATGCGTAAGGAACGTGTACCTAGTTTTATGTTTGTACATACGCGCATCTAACTAACATTATACTAAACATAAATTAACTTGACAGAGAGAAACCACACATTTCCTCGTTAAGTGGGGCTGCACATTACTCAAGGACGGAAATGCATCTCTTGTCCCCCAAGATAGGAGCCACAGGGGGTGCTCAGGGCCCAGCCCAGTGGAGCAGGAGGGGAGGAAATGAGGGAAGGGAAGGGAGAGAGAGGGTTGGGGAGGCGGGTGGCTCCTCCAAAGCCCTGGCTGTCTAAGGCTGGCAATTGAAGTGTCCCTGAAGGTCTGTCTGGCCCTGGCCCCCACCCCTGGCTGCTGCTCCATGCTTGTTTGCCTTGACCTCAGCCTTATGACATAGATTCTCAGAGAGTGGCCGTGGCGTAAAGGCAGGGAGGGGGGCCTTAAACCAGGGGCTTACAGCCATGGTTGGGGGGAGCCATTATGACCCCTCAAGGTGGTGTCACTAGCTGACCCTGAACAGGTGCCTTGGGGCTAAAGGCCGTTGCCCCCCTCCCACCCTCACAACAGGCCCATGTTTTATACCAGCAGTCAATGTCTAGTTAGTCTGTGCACACCTTTGACCGGTAATTTCACACCAAGACATATCTCCAAGAGAAACGTATGCCAAGACCTGCACAGGAATGTGCTCGGGAGCATTAGTTATAACCGCCCTCAACTGGAAATGGCCTGAGGACATCAACTGCAGCATATTCTTACAACAGGATATTACATGCCACTGAAAAGGAACAAACTTCTGTTATAGATGAAGCCACAACAGATGAATCTCACAAACACGGTTTTGAGGAGCCAGACACAACAGGGTCATACTGTACGACTCCATTGATATAAAGGCAAAATGACACTAGAAGGGCAGGAGAACAGTTACACTTGGGAGAAGGAAGGGTGTCTGGGTGCTGTAAGGTTCTACGCTGTTTCCCTGAAAATAAGACCTAGCCGGACAATCAGCTCTAATGCACCTTTTTAATTTGGAGCAAAAATTAATATAAGACCCAGTATTATATGATATGATATGATATTACATTACATTATTATATTATATACGACCTGGTCTTATATTATAGTAAAATAAGACCGGGTCTTATATTAATTTTTGCTACAAAAGATGCATTAGAGCTCATGGTCCAGCTAGGTCTTATTTTTCGGGAAACACAGTATTTCTTCACTGGGGTGCCCATGCCTGCTTCACTGAACGGTGTACTTATGATTTCTGTGTCTGGTATTGTCAATTACAATGTAAACAATGGCAGGTACATTATAAGTTGAAATAAGGGCTATACAGTAAATACATAAAGAGAAAAAATACATTGTGACTCCCTATCAGCTCCCACCTACCTTCCCATGGGAAGGATCTGGGGGGAGCCTGTGTGGGGCCCAGAGACCCCCAGGCCTGCCCTGCCCCTTGTAGTGAACCCTGATCCCCTGAGTGAAGCAGCCTATGAACACAGCTGTCTTACTGGGGGATTCTGGGGACCCTGGCTTTTCTCTCGTACCACGATTTGAATGCAGCCCGGTTCTGAAATGTTCTGAGGGTTTGTGCCAAGGACATTCAGTGCTCCTCTGAAGCAAAAGATGAAGAATTAGGCAGTCTGGGGTTGGGCAGGGACCCCTTTGTCCTTTGTGACGAGGACTTCATCATCCTTTACCCATCCTTGTGACCAGAGCTGTGCACCCCTCGAGCTCAGTCCCATGGCCTGGACCATGTGGCCTCCAGAACGGCAGGAAGGCACGCCTACTACAAAGATGGGACCTTAGGAGATTTGCGCAGGCACTTCCAGGGGCATCCCAGCTGATCAGCGGTGACCTGGTCACAGCCACTCCAAAGTGCTGCTGGGCTGATGTAATAGTGCCGTGATGTTCAGAAGCGTTGAGAGGTCCCACCGCTGCCCGCTAGAAAGTGCCGGTCCTCAGCAAGGCCAGGCACCCACACCGGTCCAGAGGCCTGCTCCCCTAGAGAGCCTGGGTATGACGTGGCATGGACATTCAGAGCTAAAGCAAACTTATGCGACCCCGTGTAACTCCTGCAGCGGCCCCACCCTCCTCAGCTCACCAGGGCTTCTGCCGCACCTCAGCGGCAGTCTTGGCTCTTACTCCCACAACTCACCTGTCTGCCCGTCACATACACAGGCTTTCCATTCTCAGGTGGTCCAGGAGGGCTCTGCCTCTGCTGGAACTTTCTTTCCCACATCCCATCGGGGCTCACGCCAGCTTATGCTTCCTGCTCTGTCATGACTCACACGTTACAATGACTCTCCCCAACATAGTCTCATAAGAATGCGAGGACGTTCTTAGTGGAAGAGAGGGCACCAGGTACTGTGCCCACAGGGACAGGCTGGAGGGGGCAGCCCTCCTTAGAGGCGGCTTCTGACAGGTCTGCAGGTCATGCTCACCTGGAAAAGTTCAGCCACTCCCTGAAAGGGGGGCAGAGGCATTTTTGTGTGTCAGACCCAGGACATCAGGGAGGGAAGGGGACTTGACTGTCTGGTCCCCTGTTCCTCCTATGGATGAGTGAACCAAGGGAGCCTCAGGTAGCTCGGGCACTAACAGCCTTGCTGGGCCTGAAGCTCAGGCCCCAGGTCCCCAGACCCGGTGAGGGTTCTGGGCGTCATCTTCTGTCTCATCCACACACACTGGAGGCCCAGCCCCTCACCAGCCCTGGCCAACCTGCTCGTTTACAGTGCGGCTGTAATTCAAGTGCTGCTGTGATGCTGAGGGTTCATGATGCTGAAGGCCCGTTTCTGCACAGAAGTTCTTTAGAGCTGCCTGTGTGTTCTCTGTACTTCTAGTTCTCTAGACCGCAGCCAGCACTCGGGTCCCAGGGCCCTGGTGAGGAGGTGCAGGCTGAACCTGGGCTGGCCATTGCACACATCTCCTAGGAAGTTCAGGGGCCCCTCAAAGGGACCCAAGGGAATGTGAGAACATGATGACAGAGTGGGAACCACAAAGCCAAGGAGTGGTCGGGGGCTGGAGGTGGTACAGGTGTACAAGCATCTGTGAGGACCAAGATGGCACACGGCAGGTGTCCACATCAACTCCCTGCCAGGGCCATCCTCCTTGGGGCGATAGTGGGTTAACTAGCATTCCCCCCCTGCCACCATGTCCACTAGAACCTCAGATTATGACCTTACTTGAAAATAGATCTTTACAGATGTAATTACTTAGGGATCTGGAGATGAAATCATCCTGGACTTAGGGTGGGCTCTAAATCCAATGATTGGTGTCCTTATCAGAAGAAGAGGGGACACACAGAGACAAAGAAAAAGGCCATGTGAAGACAGAGGCAGAGACTGGAGTTACATTGCCACAAGCTAGGGAATGCCGGGAGCCACCAGAGGTTGGAAGAGGCAAGGAAGGCTCCTCCTAGAGGCTTTAGAGGGAGCAAGGTCCTGCTGACACCTTGATTTCTGACTCTGGCCTCTAGAACTGTGAGAGACAAATTGACATCGTTTGGAGCCATAGGGCAATTTGATATGGCAGTCTTCTGAAACGTACACAGGGGCCTTTCTTGAGTTCAGGGGACAAATCACCCCTCCAAGTTCTGCAGGTGGCCATCGCTCTGACCCTGGCCAATCACTTCAGTGCCTCTGGTCACCAGTGGCCACATTGCTTAAGCTGGCTCAGGTGGAAAGTGGCCGGTGGGCATGGGGAGGAAGGAAGTACAGGAAGGAGCCCTTGAAATCCCCAGCCCCAGGCTCAGCCCAGCAGCAGTTAGCTCAGAGATCTCTCTCTACCTAGGAGCCCATGCATGAATATTCATGAGCAAACTCCCAGCCAAGGTCCACGCCACTCTGGAGGCCACTGGCCCCGGTGGGTGCAAATAAAACATGCTCTTGAAACTGCTCCTGAAATGTGGCGGCATCAAGCCCCCAGCCCCAAGGAGGACTCAAGACACTCCTCACCAGCGGGAGGGTCCCTGGTGGCAGGACCTCGGCTGCCAGGACCTGAAGGCACCCCATGCCCCAAGCCAGGGGTCCTAATAAGCACCTGGCCCCTGCACACAGAGCACAAGCCACTCTCCTTCCTTTGTGAGAGCTGCCCCAGTGGCAGCTTCGCTTTTCCACCACCTTCCAGTCTCCTGGCCCGGAACACAGCAGGCTCCTTCTCACCTCCAGCCTCGTGTGAGCTGTGTCCTTTGCTTGGACTGCTGTCTGGCTCCCTCTCATCTTTTATGTTTTCCCTCAGAGGGACACCCCGTCCCCCAACTACCCAGTCTAGAATGGATCTCTACTGTTTTCTGTCTCTCTCCAAAGACTGTAAGCTCTCTGAGGGCAAGAACCCAGTCTAGTTTTGCCCACCATCGGATCCCTGGCACATGGAATGTGCTAGGTAAGTGCTGGCGGGTGAGCAGTGAGGACAGCACACTGGTTCCCTGGGTCTGGGACACTCCCAGGATGCTCTGAATGGAGGTGGGTGTTACCCGCCTCCTGCCTCTTCTCACAGCCCATCCTCCAGAGCCCTGAACCACCTAGCTCTTCCCTTCCCTGGTGTTTGTTATATGCAGCAATGGCCCTGAGGGCCACTTGACAGTCATGAGTCCGGAGCCTCCAAAAGACCCCTTCTGACTATTGCCTGGAACTTTCTGCCTAGGAAAATGCTCCCAAGTAGGTTGGGTTTAGGAGGCCGAGAATGGAAGAAATAAAAGCTAATCTTCCCTGAGTATCCACCTTGCACTCGCTAAGCCTTTACACACCATTCCTTGAGCCCTCAGAACCACGCTACAAAGCAGGTGCTCTTATGGCTGCCATTGTACAGATGAGAAAACTGAGGCTCAGAGAGGTGAAGCAACCCAGCTCTGCAGGACTCCCCATCTGAGCCCCCTGAGCTCCTGCAGGCCTGGTCCAGGACTCCCCGAAATTTGAGCTGGATAAATGGAAAAAGAGAATAAATGTGGAAGAGCATGATGGGACTGGTGACTGAGGGAACGTGCCCGGGGAGGCGTTTTCTTGTTTCGTGAGCTACCAGTTGAGGGTCTGCACTGGGCAGGGCCTTCCGTTCTAGCATTTGGCTTTTCCAGGGCTGGTCAGAGGCAGCATGGCCAGGGGGGTTCTGCCTCCCGGACTACAGATCAGGCCAGAGCCTGGCCTATCAGGTGAGTAGAGCTGGTGCCTGTTTTCTCCCTGTAGCATGAGTTTATGAAGCACCTACTATGTGCCAGGCCCCATGTGGGCTCTGGGGAACTGGAAGATGAATAAATTCAGGGGAGGAAGCTGAGGAGAGACTTGGGCAGTGAGGAAATGCTTGTGGGGCATCTGCTGTGTCCTCAGAGGTCCCCTGCACAGGGAACACTTGAGGTGAGTCTTAAACGAGATTGACCAGAGGATGGGGAGGGGATTCCAAGCACATACGGAGGAAACAGCATGTGCAAAAGCCCTGTGCCCTGTGCTCTGCGTGGGTTCAGATGAGCAGTGGCAGGAGCATCAAGCCACATGCTGAGGCCGTGGTGAGAATTTCTTAAACATTTGGGGCCTGAGAGGAGTTTCCTCGGGTATCCTGTGTGTCCTGGGGTAGCGGACCTCTGGCTATTTGGAAGAGAAGCAGTCCCCTCTGGTTTCCTGCCAGCTCACAGTTGCATTGTTGGGTTCCTGTTAACATTCATGGAATAATTGAAACATGTAATTGGAAAACTCAAAATGCATTTTAATCCCATTAGCAGGAGGATTCTTTTCTTCCCATATGACTCTTCTTGTGAGATGAGGCTAGAGACTCAGTAGTGGTTCCTGGGGAATAGAACCTTCTATCTCAGAAGATGTCCCCTCTTCATGTCCCAGGACTAGGGCTTCCCCTTAGGTCCCCTCAGCAGACACCGGAGTCACTTTGCTGATGCTGATTGGTCAGTGGGACCCACCCTCAACCCTCGCCTGGCTGGTCCTATAGGATTAGGGGTTTGTCCCATTCGCTCTAGTTGTGGGAGCCCCTGGATCTCGCCCCTGAAGGGTCTGTACTGATCTTGTTTCCATAAGGAACAAACAGCCCCTTTACCAAGAAGATAATTTTCTTTAAACAAACACCAGTCTCGAAAGACTCATCTGACATTTGCTTCTTTTCAAAGAGACAGCTGTTGACACTCATCAAGTTCTGAGAAATAATTTGGGAGCAGAGGGGTGTGGAATGGGGCCCCGGGCTCCCTGTCAAAGCAATTTGATTTCTCACCACATCATGGAGAAATCTGCCTCCTGCCTCTGAGGTCTGCTTAGCAATGACAGATGTGGGTGGAGGGACTGAGAGTCCCAAACCATTTGCCCCCCTAAAGGCGCGTTGCAGGAGCCCTCCCTGGGGGCCTTTGGGGCTTGAGCCCAGCTTGTGGGGTTGTGTGTGCAGATGAGGGAGCTCTCGAGGCTCTGACAGGGCTAGGCTATGCCTTGAGTATCCAGCTCTGGACGGGCTCTTCTCTTCCCAAATGGTGGACAGTGACTTGGGCCTGTCTTGGAAAGCAGTGTCCATTGGGAAATGATAAATAAAACAAGATAAGACAAGTCACGGAGGCACCACTTGTGACAACTCTACTGCAAGGTCTAGATCCAGGGGGACAGCCTACCCTCAACTTCTCTCTTGCCTTCTTGCTCAGATACCAGCTGGCTTTCCTTCCCGTACAGACCGTGGGTAGCAGAGCCCCAGGCACACAAACTCTAGGTGCTGATTGGGGCAGGGGATTGAGAGCAGCGACTGCAGGTGTTTGGCCAGAGGGTACAGATGGATCTGATGGATGCTCAGAGAAGTGATGGTGGGATGTTGGCTCACTGCACGGCATGAGCAGGAGACTACACCTGGAAGGTAATGTCTGATCTGCACACACAAGGTGGGGCTGCCAGGCCTGGCCCTTGTCTTACCCTGATGCAGCTGCACCCTGGAAGACACCATTTGCATATCTTGAACTCCAAGCATACCTTAAGGAGCAAACCTCACAAGTCCATGCCCCCAGGTCAGACTGCTGCTAATCAAAGTGTTGTTTCCTTTAATTAGAACTGAACCAAGTCATTAAAAGCACTATCCTTCTACTGTTGACGTGTGACATGCCTTCTTGATCCTACTGTGTTTTCCCGAAAGTAAAATAAAATAATATTTTACTATAATATAAGACCAGGTCTTATCTAACATAATATAAGACTGGGTCTTATATTAATTTTTGCTCCAAAAGACGCATTAGAGCTAAGTGTCTGGCTAGGTCTTATTTTCGGGGAAACACGGTAAGACAGACATCCCTTAGGAGAGCAGATGGGGGAAGGATGTGGGCAGCGGGCAGTAGTGAGATGGTGCTGACTTGCCTTTGGTATCTGTGGTTGGGGCCCCTGCCAATGTGAGCAGCTGCCATCTGGTATCGTACCACCCACACCTCCAGGGGGAATGCAAACAGCCCCATGGGAAGGGACAGGTTGGGCAGGGTGTCCGGCCCCTGTGGACAGGGCTTGCTGGGGCATGGGACCTAAGGAGCAGGCCAAGGTGTTCCGACTCAGTGAGGCAGGAAATAGGGAGCCGTGGAAGGCTCTCGGGTAGGTGAGTGCACGATGATGGGTGAGGCTTTGTGAGCCTTGCCGGGCAGCCCGGGGAACAGCCAGAGCACGGCACTGAGTCAGCACTGGCACCCTTGATGCTGCCCAGTCTGCCCAGCCAGTTGATGAGGGCACAGGGAGGTCTGCACCTTTCATCTGCCCTCTCGTTATAAACAGGCAGAGCTCTGTTTGACAGAAGAGAGGAAAGATCTATTTATGAACAACAAAAAGAGAACAGAGAAGACAAAGGGAAGTTGTGATGGAGATGGAACTGCTAAAACCCCTAGTAGGAATACTGTTTTGGTTTGGAGCAGTGCCTTGGCAAAATGAGGGCAGCTGATTAAGAGTCCAGTAAGGTCCAGCCAGGTGCCAGCCCAGCGGGGACCCCAGCTCTTTCCCTGAAGGCTGCTCTGGTGCAAGGCTCTCTCCAACATGGGCAGGAGAGACCAGCCCACTCCCTTGGCCCTGAACCTCACCCTTGGGACATCCATGAAGTAGGATCTTGAAGGCTCACATTTTCCCCTTAGCGGTTCCAAAGGAATCATTTCCCAGCATCCTCCACTTCCCAAGGGTATATGTGCTGCTACCCTCGCTCACCTCCCTGACCCTCCAGCTCACCTGGATCTCCCTCCTCTAGACATGGCCTTCAGATGCCCTGGCTGGACGAGCTTGGCACTGCCTGGCCCAGCGTGGGGCTGGGATGCCTCAGCAGTAGAAGCAGGGGCTGCATCAGGCTTTCTACAGACCCCAGGATGGGCCCTTTGGCTCGGCCAGGTCCAGGCACAGACTCTGTCAAGCCCTGCCTTTGGGGCCCTCAGTGCTTTCAAGGTTAACCACAAACCCTGAGCGCAGGGTCCTGGGAAGGGAGCCGGATCCATGGACCCATCACCCAGGGCACCAACACCTCCGGTCTGCAGCAAGCCCTGTCCTGGGTGCCCGAATCACCCTGGCCTGCCTCCAGGGATCTTGCAGGCTCGGGGTGGGCATGACATGGTCATAAGGAGAGGCTGACTGCTAAGTGTCCCTGGGTATAAGGTCAAGCGGCGCTTAGGAGCCTGGATTCTAACCCAGCTCTACCGTTTCCTGACTGTGCAACCTTGGGCAAATCCCTTTACTTCTGTGGGCCCTGCTCTTCTATAAAATGGGAGTCATGACAGGATCTGCCTCACAGACTTTCTGTAAACACTTACTATGTGACAAGTATTTAACATTGTGTCAGGCTCATGGTAAATACCTGCTGGTTTGTATGACCATCAGAGAGGGACAACAGACCCTAGAACTTTGAGAAACTGTTCCCGATTTCCAAATTCACAGACGTAAACACACTTGTATGGAGGCCTAGTTTTTTTTTTCTTTCTCTAAAGAGATCTTGTTTCTATGGAGCACATTTTAGAAACACATCCACCCACTATAAGTTAATCACCTCTTTAGTTTTGACAAAAGTGTTCTTTCTAACCCACAGGCTGTGGTTCAAAAGGGCTTTTTAATATTAAAAAAAAAAAAATCCAGTCAGAGAAGCTGCTGTGTGAAGAGGGAGAAGAGGCACTGCCTGGTGAGTTTTGGACGTGGGGTGGCACCCCAGCTCAAAGCCATCCCACTACACCTCAAAGCAGGGAAGGGCTAGCGGGAGGGGACGAGGGGACAGCTTCCAGGAGGCCATGGCATTTGAACTGGCTCACAACGCCTGAGAGGATTCCCCAGCAGCAGTGGGCCTCCTGGCTGCTTTGTGGAAACAGTTTGGGTCTCTTTGTTTTTACTCAAAGTGTCTGCGAGCATCTGGAAGTTGTAAGACACACTGATCACCGGGGCGCTGCCTGCAGACCACGTTCCTCCTCTGGGCTCGAGTGGAGCGTTTTTAATCCCATAAAAGGAAAACCTAATTCGAGAAGTATTGATTTTAAATTTCTTTCCATCTGTTTCACTTAAAAACAATCCGTTGACTCTGGGCGGCTGCTGCCTCAACGGGTTGAGCGGACGGGCAATCACATCTTTACAAACTCAAGGCCAACACCAGTGCTGCTCAGCCAGAGATCCTCAGCGTGGAGCACATCAAAGCTTTAGAGAGCAACTATTTTCCTGAGGAAGGGAGCACTGCTGCCGGGAGTTGATGAGTGACAGCCGCACGTATGTTTGAAATCGGCACTGATTTGGGGACGCTACCTAGGCTCTGGGCCATGATGGGCAGTCATTTGGATCATTGCCTTTCTGAGACACAAGCATGGAAGTCCCACCCAGCTCAGCCCTGGCCCCGCTTCTCTTCTGCCCAGAGCTTTGTTCATCTCTGGCCTGGCATTCAAGGCCCATGTGCTCTGGTGGGTCTCACCACTATGGTTCCCACTGCCCCCTGCTGCCCACACCCTGTGCTCTGGGATACACAGGACCCCATTTCCCAAAGGTAGTCTGTGTCCCCCAGCCTCCATGTCTTTGCTCACACGGTTCCTCCCCACCATTTACTTTAATCACATACATCCTTCTGGACACCATTCAAATGCCAAACACCACCTCCTCCAAGGAGCCTTCCATGACTGCCATACCATGAGCACTCTGGATCTTTCCATCACCCACCCCTCTCCCTGGGAAGCAGAATAGTGTAGCGGAAAAGCCATGTGTCTTGGAGTTGGATTCGCCTGGGTTTAATCCCACCTCTGCTACTTCCTGACCTCAGTCACCTCATCTGTAAAATGGAGTTAATAATAGTACCTGTTTGAGAACTGAACAAATATTATTAATTCTTTAACTCTTGAGCACAGTGCCTAGCACAGGGGAATGGCTCAGTATAGTTACTGCCCTTTTAAAGAAACCAGTGACTTATTTTCAGTCTTCCAGCTCCACCTCTTACTGGCTGGATAGCCTTGAGAACAGTGACCTAAGCTCTGTGAGGCTGGGCCCTGGCTCCACTGCCTGCCTCTCACTATATCGAGTTGTCCAAGGCCATGTGGCTGCTCCTGTGGAAACAGTGTCACATCCAGCATTCACAAGACCAAACCCAGAATCTGCCCAGCCACGAGCGCCTTAACACCTGTCAGTCACAGTGCTCGGAGCCCTAACAGCAGGACAAGCATCGAAACAAAACACCAAGCTCTTCATGAGCCCTCACCCATCCCCTTGGTCCTGGACGCTTGGACAGGGCCTTTTTAGGGGACCCTTTGTTCCCATAGGGCTGAGGGGCACCCAAGCCCTAGGGGGTGCCTGTGAGAAGGGCTGTGACCCAGCTTTATTGACCTACCCAAGTGACAGCCTCTGTCAGCACAGCTGCACAGCACTGAAGGGGACATCTGGGTACTGGGGCACTGTGCCTGTCTGGGTCTCATGCCACCTTGCTCATTGTTCCTGGGTCAAAGGAACCGCTCCCTGCCCTCCACTGAAACACAAGTGTGATGGTCTGTCAGCAGCTGCTCTACATATCCCAAAGGGGGTGCCATGCCCCCACTTACCGTCCCTGCAGCTTGGCCTCGGGGAAGCACCCTGAGGCCGTAAGGGGTCCTTTGGTCAAGGGAGCTCCAGGTTCTGCCCTCTTTGTCGGAGCATTCATTAGGACCAAGGGCAGCTCAGCGGCACTGGCCTCCTAGCATTCTGCCAACATTTCCATGGTCCCAGAAATCCCAGTGGAACATGGGCATGGGATATCCAGGCTCCTCTCTGCCTGGATACAACTCTTACCACCGGCTGAGTACAACTCCTACCACCCTGCAGGCTGGGATAACAATGGGATCTTGGAGGCTGCCAAGTCAAAGCAGGACTGAGCTGGGGGTCGCATGTCTCAGCCTGGCCTGGAAGCCCAGCTCTGACGGGCCCACCATCTGTCTGCCCAACTTCAGGCCTGCATCACGCAGACCAGGAACACAGCAGGTACTTAATGAGCATCGAATAAATGCATATTCTTGAACTTTCTCTCCTAATCCCTCCTCCACACCTTTCTCTCACCTCAGGGCAGAGCCCTTTCCGTCTCTCTCTGTCCATCCATGTCTACCATTCTTAAAGCCCAGCTCAAGCCGTCTTCCTCCAGGAAGCCTGCCGACCTTCACGATATTCCACAGCACCTGGCATTCAGACCCAAGGTTTAGAAGTTCATTTCTATGCACTGCTTTGTGCCATGGGCCCCATTTCCCTATGTGGGTCAGGAGCTCTGGAGTACAGGTCCTGGGCCATTGCTTCCTCCCCTCCCAAGTGAATGACTGGGCGTGTCTCCCTTCCTTGGAATCTCTGTTGAAGGAAAAGTCTTCTAAGGCAGTGTTTCAGACCCCAGGAATGAGTGAGAGGCCACAGGGAGATGGGACAAGTGTCCTGCAGTTGGGGGTAACTGTCTCCCCGCTTGCCCGACTCCAACAACCTGTCCTGGCACAGATGTGGTGCCAAGCCGGCCGTGCTGCCTCCACAGCTGCCCAAAGCCTGACACCAGCCCTTGGCTGATAACACAACATGATGGCTCCCCAGTGCAGTAGGGGGTGGGAGATTCAGTTTGCCTGGCACAGCCGGGCATAGTTATTTATGTCCAGTCTCCTTGGTCCTCAGTTCACTGATGAGAAACAAAAACAGAGCAATGGCTACTGAAACAAAAATAATTTTGTCTCCATTGCGTTTAAATTCAAATGGGTGAAATAAATTCCAGGGTGTTTCCAAGTGTGCCAGGCGCAGGGCCTGCGGACTGGGGGTGCTGCTGCCTTCCACCCCTGACAGAGTGGCCAGGAAGGAAACTGAGGCCTGGGAGCAAAGCCTCACAGACTGTGTGTCAGCAACAGCGTAGGTGGGCATGGGAGGGACCTGGGACCTGTCCGCTGGTCAGGTGTGCCCCTCACAAGGGTGGCTTGGGAATGAATTATCAAGTACTGCAGCCCAGGACCGTGAGGGGGAGAGTGAACGAACAAGACGGGATCTCACCCTGGCCTGTGCCGGGCAGGGAGCAGGCGAGACGAGTCGCTCCAAATGAGCAGAATGTTTGGAGCCGCATCAACCAGAGGACACAATCAGCCTGCAGCACCGCACCCCCTCGAGTGCCAGCCCCAGGCCAGCTGGGACAATGGGACTGGAGGCTGCGTTCCTGTGAGGCCAGCACGAGGCCACCATCCCCCCTTGGGTGGTACAGGAGCCTCACGCCTGAGTCTTCCCTGCTTCCGGGCAAGTCAGCAGCCCCTGGGGAGGAGGTCCCCCATGGGCCACTGGGGCCTCAGGGAGTCGGCTGTGGATCTTGACATGGATGTCTGAAGGCCCTGCATTTCCGCTGTGGACTACAGCTGGGCGTTGGCCATCGGCTTACTGAGGAAGGGAGGCCTGTGGCCGCAAACGGCCCTCCCCGGAGCATCCGTACACGGTTCTGAGCAGCAGCCTGTCCTCAGCTCAGGGACATGGGAACACCTGGAGATGGGCAGACGGGAGACCCAGGGCCCAGAGCTCCAGGACACCTGTCTTTCATCTGTGGTCTCGTGTGTGCACCTGGTAAGTCTATCCACAGACTCCTTTTCCTACAAGACAACCTGTGGGACCCCAATGCCAAGGCCTGGCTGGCCGGCCGGCAAGCCTGTCAACAGGCAGCAGTCGAGGTCCAGCCAGCCCTCAATGGTGGGCATACCACTCTGGTGCCAGGTCTTCCAGCACGTGAGCCTTCTCCCACTGACACGCGCAGCTTCTCAAAGACCCACCCAACCACTCAGAAGCCCTAGGCAATCTGATTACACATGAAGTATGTTTAAGAGGAAAGGGGCTAGAACACTGGTGAGATAGGAGATGCAGGAGAAGAGGGGGTCTGGGGGGAGGATGGGAGTGTGGTCACACTAATGTGAGGTGCCCACAAGTAATGGCCAAGGGGGTGCCGGTGGGCTGCTGAACACCTGCAGCTGGAAAC
This sequence comes from Rhinolophus sinicus, assembly GCF_036562045.2. NCBI lineage: Eukaryota > Metazoa > Chordata > Mammalia > Chiroptera > Rhinolophidae > Rhinolophus > Rhinolophus sinicus. The sequence continues at coordinate 76,296,532 of NC_133759.1, forward strand.
CTGGTGTCTGGAGGTGTAGGTGGGGTAAGACCCTCCCAAGGGGAGTGTATACTGAGGAGAAAAGCACAGTAAGAGTCTCAGGCAGGCCCTCCGCGTGCTTTTGTAAAGTTTTACTGGAACACAGCCACACTCATTTGTCTGTAGCTGCTTTTGTGCCACCATATCGGGATGAAGTCATTGTAACAGAGGCTATATGGCTTGTGTGCCTAAAATACTGGCTACCTGGCCCTCTATAAAAAAAGTGTAAGAGGCTGGCAGAGGAGGGGCCCACTTGCAAAGGAGATAGAGAAGAGGTGGGTAGAGAGTGCGGGTCTCAAAGAGCGAGGTCCGTGGGGCCTGATGCTGCAGAGGTCAAATCTGACAAAGACTGAGGCATGCCCACTGATATGCCAACTGTAGGTCACGAGTAGCCTCTGTTGGCCTCCATTTCCTCATCTGTACTAGCGTGTGGTGGAGGTGGGTTAGGGAAGCGGACAGAGCCAGGAGTCAGGGTAAGGCCATGGTGTCCATGAGAAGAGACCATCCATTTAAGTGCTTGACTGTCTCAGGAGGAGAGGGGGTTGCAGGGTGCACGGTATATGTGGGGGGTCTGGGACAATCAGCAAACCCTTCCATTTCAGACCCAATCGCTAAAACTTTTCTGAGTCTGTTTTCCTGACTTGGTTACAATTGTCCAGTCAACTTCACAGACTTGGCCTTGCCAGCCTTGAGTCTCCACCCAGGCCCGTGGAAGCGAGTTGGAGTGTAGAGAGAGGAGACAAACAGCCCCAGGGCCGAACCTCACTGGCCGGACTGCCTTGGCCATACTGCTCTTGCCTGGGTGGACTCACCGACTCCTTCCCCATCTCATCCCTCTTTTCCACACCAGAGCCCTGAACACAAGTCTAGCTACCTGGTTAAGGCTTTGCCCTGCAGGCTTTTCTGACCTGTGCTCCTAGCCCTTCCTCCTGGGGCTGCACTGGCTCCCGGGCTCTCTCTGTGGCCCAAGCGCTCAGTCTGCCAGGTCTGCTCCCAGTTCCCCCACTAGGCACTTCCCTCTCTGTATCATGTGGATGGAGTCTGGGGTCCTCACCCCACCAGGCTACTCCAGGAGGGGTCACAAAGCTGCTGGGCTCCTAGAGCGTGCCATCGTGATCCATCACAATGTGCCACAGCCAGGCCCAGGGCCAGCCCGTGAATCCAGAGTGGGGAAAAAAATGAGTGTGAAGTTAAGTAGCAAACTCATCATTTGAAATTCTCACGTTTCCCGAGATGAGATGATTCCCATTAACGAAACACCTTCATTTTCAGAAAACCCATGTTCACAGCTTGCTCTGTAGAGCCTGCTCCCACAAGTTATGATTTATATTTTATTACAAGGTGAAAAGAGACAAAAAAAAAAAATATCCTCACAAGGAAAAAAAAAAAAAGCCCACTGACTTTACAGCAACTCCCGGGGCATTTGATTTAAAGGGGCATTGTCATCTTTAATGTTTTCATCCAGAGGAATTAGAGAGTACCACCATGATAATTCAGAAGCTCCTGATTTAAGGGGCAGCCTCTGTGGTCTGGCTTCACTGTGTTTCCCTTTTTATGGCTCCAGAGAGTATTTTTCTAAGAGATAATAATGTTGGGTGATATTTCTCCTTTGTCATGTGGAGGCCCAAGAAGAAAATGAAAATAGGCCCTTGTGTCCCCCATCTCTGAGGCCAGCCTGTGGATGGAGGAGAACTGTCATGGGACACATGCAGCCATTTCATCTTCCCAAGGCCTGGAGGGGCCCCCACTGTGGAGACAGGAAAGCCTCGGAATTACCTCTCACTCTTCAGCTCCTCCCCCGACTCCCACCCAAGCCAATGACCACAGAGCCTCTCAATAGCACTCCTTTTTGTGGCCCTTCTCTGCCCCCACTGTGGCCTCCATGGTGGGGTCTCCATCACCTCCCAAGTCCTCCAGCTCACTCTTGCCCCTGTGGGTGTCTCCAGGTCAGTCCTTCACCGGTTGGCTTCGATCATGCTTTCCTGCTCTCCCTGCTTTCCTGGTCTCCCTGTCTTCCTTGGCAAGACCAAACCCTGTGGCCTGGATCTGGGGGCCTGTGGCAGAGATGGCTATGTGTTCACCTAACCTTCTTCCTTTCCCTCCTGTGGACACAGATAGACTATACTTCCCAGCTGTCCCTGCAGTTGGGTGTGGCCATGTGACTGAGTTCTGGCCAGTGGAATATGTCAGGAGGGATGTGCACAAGTCCTTGCTGGGTTCCCTAAAAAATCTCCTACAAGACCTTCTACTCTCCCTATCCCTCTGTATATTGGCCGGGTGCAGGGCCTCTGGTAAAGGAATCTGAGGCCCTACGTACGAGATGGTACAACCACCAATCTGAAGATGCTTGGATCCCTGTGTCACCGTGTGGCCACAAATTGTGCCCCAGCATTGAACTGTTATGTGAAGGAGGAATAAATCTGTACTGTGTTAAACCCCTGAGATATGGGGGTGTCGTGACTGCATTTACCCCCCTAACTAACATAAGCCCTTGCTGCTCTGGTTCTCATCTTTCCTTCCAGCACCATCTTCTGTTTCTCTCTTACTTGTCCATGATGCAAGGGACAAATTGGCCACGCTAGATGGTCTGAAGCCCTCCCATCTCTGCACTTCTGCTTAGGCTGCTCCTTCTGATGGGGATGCCTTTGCCTACTCCTGTATCTGCCTGTGAAACCCCAGCCTTCTCTGCAGACTTCGGGCATCTTTTTTATTGGACGTGTTATACCTTCCTCAGTTTCTAAGGCAGTCTTGTATCAACCATCTCAGATTTTTTGCCTCACCTTTGCACATGTATCCATTTCCCACAGGATAGTGAACTCCTTGCAGGCAGGGATCAAAGCTTACGTCCAACTCGTCAACGTTGAGGGTATGCCCTGTGATGGCTGGGGGTCAGCTTTGGAGTCAGAGTTCCTGAGGTGAGTTTCAGCTCTACCACCACTGACTGACTCTTTGGTGCCTCAGTTCCTCTTCTGTAAAGTGGGGATAAAAAGAAGACTCCACCTCAAAGAACCTGCTCCCAGGGAGAGATGGATACACCCATGCAGGCTCCGCGTACCAGCCACCACCCCGCTTTGCTGCAGTCACTGACTCACCCCGGACCACTCCCCACCCCATTTCTGATGATTGTAGCCTCTGACTGACAGCAGCCTCTCAGATGCTCCTCCTGGGTTAACGCTGGGTGAGGTAAACATCCAAGTACGTTGCCCAGACAAGTCTCCGCCTTACTGGCCCTCATACCCATCGCTATATCCTGGAGTCTAGACATTGTCATTACAAATAACGGCAGCCTGAAAAATCTTGTCTTCAGGCTTCCTACTCTCTGACCACCTCCCATCTCTTCTGGCTCATTCTCTCTGGTATCCAGACTCCATCAACTCTTCAACTCCAGTGGGACCCACAATCTACTGATCAACCACTTAATCGTGTCACTCCTCCATGATGCTACTTCTTTCTCACCCAGCTTCAGTCCCATGGGATTTGTCACTGGAATACATGGGACATGAGCTCAATGCCCTGCCCCTCTTGGCACACCCCCAGCCCTGGTTAAACTTGTCTGCGCACCCTCTCCTTCCGTCTGTGTAGCTGAATGTGGCTGGGGAAGCTCACCACCCTGCTGACTAGCTACCCTTTGAATTCATGAGTATGGGCTCCAAGGGGCCCTCAGGGCTGCCCAGGGGCCTCACTGCCTTCTCTTTATCTGTTCACCCTCCTACTCTCCCAGACAAGTGGTCCAGACTTGCTTTCTCCTCACACTGCCTCATCTCCACACTCTCAACCGTAACTTTGTTTCCTGATGCACTGAGAAAACGACATGTACCCAGGCTCCCACGACATCTACCCACCGCCCTGGACCTGTGCCCACACGCCTTGGCTTCTCTCCTGTTACTACGGAATGTTCTGCCCCTCAGCCCTGGTGCCTCCGCACCGTGTGGTGGGTGCCGTGTCTGCCCACATGGCAGACACTCCTTCATGGGAGGGCTTGTGGGCTCTGAAATATTTCCTCAGTAAGCAGCTTGCAGACAGGGTGACCGGGCCAGGCCTGCCATAACCACGGTGTTCTCAGGGCCCAGCCCAGAACTTGCCTGGAGGAGGTACTCGGCATGAATGAATACAGGAGAGCAAATATTCACCTGTTGCTTCCATTTGGAGCCATTTCCTGAAACTCATGTTTACTCAGAGCTTTCTAACCTGTTGGTTTTGTGACTTCAAAGACCATAGCTGTCACATCTAAAGCTTCCTCCAGGAAACCAAGCCATGGTGCTGAGCCCTTTGACACGTGCGGGGCGTGGGGGTCGGGGTGTCTCGCTCACTCTGGAAGCTTACTGTCCTCCACAGAGACTGCAGGGCCAGCTGCTTGGCAGGCCACTCACCCTGGAAGCACCCGTGCACCAGGGAATCCCCATCTGAGGATGAGGAACCAGGCCTGGTGTCTGGGAGGCATCCTTGTACATTCGGAAGAGTGAGCCCTGGGTCAGGGCCATGGCTGTGCCGTCGTGAGGACCACACAGCCCTCCTGGGATGACAACCGATTTCCACACCCTGAGCATCTTGGTAAACATTCTGTCTGCGGACATTACAGAGCCTGCAAGGCGTGCCCCTTTGGATCCTCTGCTCTTCAAAGGAGCAGGCTTGGAGCAGTCAGTCTAGTCCAACGCAGGCCTTTTAAAGTCGAGCTGCCCAGATGCATTCTGGGCCTGTGACTATTTCATCTACTCAGCTGCCCGGTCAAGGCTGCCACAGAGGGCCCGGGGGCTGTGGTCTGGAGGCCAGGGCTCCTGGGCTTGGACTGGGTCCATGCCTTCTACTCCATACAAGGTCAATGACCTCTCCTGACTCAAAATGAGGAGGGCACACGAGTGGGGAGGCTCAGGAAGGGCCCACACAGACGATACCTGCAGTCCCTCCTCCTATGTCCATTTACCTCTGGGTTCTGCCCTCCTCTCTCAAACCACCGCTGCCCAGGGCCATTCGTCAGCAGCACATGTAGCTGTTCTGAGTTTTCCCTGCTCCTGTCTCTGCTGCTCCTTCACAAGGGCTGCTTCCGACCAGGTGGGGAGGCAGGGAGCTTCTGGAGTGTGGGCGCGAAAGTGGACAGTCAGCCTCCAAATGATGGAGAGCCGAATCCGGGGGACCAGGAGCCCTGCTCAGCCCACGCCTTCAGTGCTAATTTGGAGAACGGAGGGAAAACATCCCAAGTGGAAGCGCGCTGACATTCCTTCCCATCAGGTGCACCCACTGCTTCTCCATCAGCAAGGCTGCTGCTCCCTTCAGGTGCCACCACCAGCACTTAGGTCTCCCACTACCTCCCCCTGTCTGGGAAGGTGTGTGCGCATCCTTGGTTGGAAGCAAGGGGAGGTAGGTGCTCCGTGATTGGCGTGGCTGGGGAGAGTGAGATCCCAGGCAAAACGGACAGAACTTGGAACTGTATAGGACACAGTCAGTGAGGAAGTCTACACGGCCGACCTTTGTGTTTAGGGGAAGGGGCTTCCCTTAGGTGTGGCCACTGCTGCTCTCTTCCAAACCCCCACCTTGCCCACCGCCAATGTCCCTGCCGGTGAACGCGCCACATTTTCTGTTTCTTCCTAAATTCCAAAGCCCTGGGCTTCATCAGGAAGTGCTAGCCATCAGTTTCCCACCATTCCATGGGGGCGGTAATTCTGTATGTGCCCCAAACCCTCAAGCCTCAACGGTCCCTGGGGAGGACAGAGCTGCTTCACAGCAGGCACGTCAGGACATGGCAGGACACCGGGGTCAGCCCTCCCACCAACCCTATTCCCTCCAAGGCGGGAGACGTGGTCCAGGAGACACAGCGACTACTGTCCCCACAGAGAGGGAGTTGTAGTATCGAATCCACTTGTCACCTCGAGGTGCCAGGGCTGGCTTTCTCAATGCCCTTATTTGACCTCCCGTTCTTTCTGGCCCAGCTCTTGACCCACCCTTGTATGTTTAGGCTGAGCCAGCCATGGGTGGGTGGCCTCTGCTGACTCTTTAATCCCCCACTGTGTCCTGTGCCCTGTGCACTGGGGGCCCTCCTACAGCTGCTGCCTGGACACTGCTTAGCCTGGCGAGCTCCTCCTGGGCTGTCGGCCTACACCAAGGGGTCAGCGGGGTGCCCCTGGGAGGGATGGTTTGGACACACATGAAATGCGGGGTTGTGCCCACGCCATCCTTTGTGAACCTGTGTCAGCCAGCTCATGTCTCAGCACCATTGCACAGAGGTGGACATTTGAGGATTGGGACAAAAACTAGGGCTGGACAGAGCTACAAAGAGGGGTCTCTGGAAGTGCTTTTGTTTGTGGGAGCTGGGAAGGGATTGATATTTGCTGGGTTTTGAGTTTGAAAGGAAAACATCCTTTCACAGGGGACCTGATCGCTCAGGGAGCACGGGGACCCATTTTGAGTGACAGGCCTGATCCCTGGGGCCCTACCTTCCCCTTTGGGGCTGAAGCGTACCAGTCCTAAGGGGCTCTTTTCACAACGTCGTCTGAAAGGGACCTGGGGAAATGTATCTAAGAGCACCGGTGACACACGGACCTCAGGATCTGGAAAGACGAGCGGTACAGGGGCCTTGCCCTCTGTAGTGGCACATGGTAAGCGGCCCTCAGGAGGGTTTTACACTCCCTGCTCCATCCCAGAGTCACAGATCATGGGGTCTCTTTGAATCTTGACCTCTGGGGGAAGAAATGGAGACTCTAAAGGGATCTGACCAGAGCTGGGTGTGGAACCCATGCCCGAGGGCTCAGGTCTGGACCCGCACACCTGGCTCTGCGTTAGCAACTGTGTACCCATCCCTGGCCTCGGTTCCCCGATCTTCAGAACTTGGGGTTGGGGTGGAGCCTGCCCGATGCCTGGTGCAGTGAGCGTCTGGTGTGTAGTGAGTGTTTAGCCCGCGGTGGTAGTGGGAGGCAGGCCAGCCTGAAGCATATCGTCAGCACCTCACCAGCTGGTGGGGCTGCGTCTGGAGTGGCTTGAGAGCGTATGGGGAGACAAGTGAGCCCAGAGATAGCACTTAGGGGAGCCACCTGCCCACCTGCACGGCCTCTTCTGCCACTGTGGAGGGGGCAGAGTCTTTTGGGTCCCATTTCCACTCTCATTTGGAAGTGATTTGCAATCCCAACAAGTGTACAAACAGTTGCTGTGCCTACAACACCTGTGTGAGGGCAAAATGCCTGTGCCAGCTGGAGAAGCAGGGTTCTCCAAGGGCTCAGCTTGTCGAATGCCTGCATGCCCAAGCAGCTCGCGTACCTGGCTCCCCCACCTGCCCTGGGCAGATCGAAGGTATCGTGCATGGAGTGGGACACGGATGGGACAGTGCCAGAGGGTTGGAATTCTGGCCAAAGCTGGTAATGGAAAACCAGTGCCAAGTAGCCCCACATAGCCACTTAGTGGTGATGGCCAAACCAGTCAGCGGTCTTCACGCATCCTCCCCTCCCCACACCCCACAGGCTGCGAAGACTTAGGTTTCACTGGAAAGTCTGCACAGATGAGAATGAAACTGATTTCCTGCTTGTACCTCTGCTGACTCCAGCCCATGGTTCAACAGACTAGTTACGCATGTTTGTTTGTCCCAGCACCTGCCTGGATCCCACGGGTCCAAGGATGACAGCAGCCATCACAAGTCGGGGCAAAAGTCTGGGGTCTCCAGAACGCTTCCAAATCCTGTGTGAGCTAAATGGGAACTCAGGGCTGGGAGCATGTGGCCATTAGTAGGCTTGCCTCCTCAGATTCGGAACCCAGGCTCCTCCATCAGCAGGGAGCACCTCCCATATTCCCACAGGACTGCAAAGGGCATTTAAGAATCCCAGTCTGCCTCTTGGCTTTGGGCCTCGTCATGGCGTCCAGCCTGGGGGCCTGCAGGCAGCATTTGGTAAGGATTGCCAGATGCCTTAGTTAAAAGGCTGTAAGAGTGGCTTTGCACTATCCAGTGCAAGGTGAGCTTTTGGGGGAAAGTGAGTCCCCCCAGGACAGCAGAGAGTGAAAAGAAGCATGGGTGGGAGCCAGCCAGGCGGAGGGCACCTCTCTGCCAACCCAGAGACCCAGCTAACCCAACACCCCTGTGGAACCATGGTGAGCTGCTGATTGGGGTAGCGCCACAAGTGGCATCGGGATAACTTCCTCCCTCCACCAGAGAGAGCCCCTGACTGTTCTTCATCCTCTCTGGGAGCTGCCACAACCACTCTGAACCTTTTCTCTTTACTGCAATTACAAAAATTCGATCATGGTCTTTAATCCTTCCACCAAATGTTTAGCAAGTACCTGCTATATCCACCTTATGGAAAGCTCTAGGCTTCTCTCTCTTGCTCCCTTGTCCTCCAGCTGGAACAAAATGCTTCAGGCAGTAATAACCTTGCCAGCTCTCAGACGGAGCCCCTGCTTTCCCTTTGCCCTTTTGTGCCTCCTGGGTTTGTGACTGCCTTGTCCCTTGTGCTTCTATCTTTGCTCGGGGCACAATTCGTCCCATGGCCTCTGCCTATATTTCAACCACCTACCATCTTCCCTGCCCTCAGCCCTCTGCCCAGAGGGAGGAGCTGGGAGGGGCAGGGCTCTGGGCCTTTGGGGCTGGAGAGCCACCACGTGGCAGTCCTGATAAGGTAAGGACCAGCCGCCAGCAGGGGCTGCTGGTGCAGAGGAAACCTCAGGTGGGTCACCAGCCTGTGGTCTGGAGTCTCCAACTTGCCCCTCTTGTTCTACCCCAGTGCCTGCTCCAGGCAGGAAGTAGCAGCTTGGGTGTGCCTGCCCCTCCCTTCTCGTCTCCCAGGAGATCACACCTCTCTGCCTAGCCAGGTCCTGTCTGTCCCTAGGGCCTGGCTCTCCAGCTACCTCCTGCCAGGGCCCAGCCTGGTGCTAGGACTCGAGTGCACCCCCAGCCCCGAGTGTGGCCCACGTGCTGCCCACCCAGTTAGTCACTATGCTATGTGAGTGGAGCCCTCTGCTCTGCTCGGCCCCCAGCACCTTGTTCCTTGTGTAGCATACAAGCTGGCACTGCGTAGTGGTGGTGGCTCTTGTGGGACACAATAACGGAGGCTGAAAAAAGGTGCTGGGGAGGAAGAAAAGCCAAGGCAGAGGACAAGTGACCTGTGCTCCAAGGCCCCTTCTGGGGTGTACAGCCTCAGGATGGGCTCACTTCTCAGCAGTACATCAGGTGCCTTCTCTACACCTCAGAACACTGGGGTCTCCAGGTGCCACAGAGCCCCCACGACCCACTTGGACCACATGGCACTGAGACACGGACGCTGCTGGCAGGACCAGGAGGCAGTGGGGTGGGGGTGCACCCTGTGCTGCCTTCAGCTTGCTTTCTAGGCCCTCTTGCCTGGCACCGGGAGGCAGCCTCAGCCTGGAGCTCTGGGCTCTGGATGGCTTGGCCGTTCACATCCCAAACTTTCTCAACACTGTACTCCCAGGGAGCAAGCCTGGAAATTGGTTATATGACCTTCAGCACTTAATTGCTTGTTGAAGTCCTCACAAAAGCTTTGCAAAAACAGATATTTGCGAGGACAATATGGAGCTATCCTCATAAAAAGCTGACATTTAAATTGTTCTCATTTTATATCTTTGCAATGAAATTCTTTGTCTCCTCGGAAGCCATTTCTGAGTAGTCACTAACATTCAGAAAGCTCCCTGTTCCATGCAGAACTTCCTATTTCTCTGGAATGCGTAATGTGAGGCTGGGGACTGTGGTGTAAGCCCCACACCCTTGTCTGCAGTCCTGAGGGAGTGAGTGCTGACCAGGAACAGGGAGGAACAAGGCATCCAGCCACTCTGCCCCTGCCTCTCCCTCCAAGAGGAGGGTTTAGAAAAATATCACCAAAGCATATTCTAATGAGTTTTCTTTGCAATTTGTATACAATAGATTTTCAATAACAACCTGTAATTAGTTCATTTTCTACTATTGAATTGCTCTGCACTGAGGCCATTGACAGCCTCCAGCTGGGATCTTTAAAAATGGAAAGTGCTTGAAGGCTCAGCTCCAGACAATGGCTAGAAAGTGCTAGGCCTGATAATGCAGCTGTTAGGAACAAAGCATTGGCGATGGGCAAGAGGCATCTGGGTTTGAACCGGCCAAGAAGAAGAAAGTGGCAGAGGGTGAGATGGTGATGGCTGGCAAGCAACAGTTCTGCCTCAGAACTAACCCCTCCACCTTGCGATGACGGGTGAGATCGTCCCACCCCAGAGCCCTGTACATGCGTGGGGGGGAGGATGGGCAACCCATTCTACCTGCCCTGCCCCCCAGGGGAGTGAAGGACTCATTGAATGTCACCCTGCCCCCTACCAGGGGCTGTAAGTGGCTTCCCAGCCCATCCAGCTGCAATCCTATGGGAGGGGCAGACAGGCAGGGGGAGGCCAGAGCACGCTCTCAGCAGGAGGGCCTGCAAGGACAGAGGTTGGCACTTGAGAACTTAGCCAGCAGCTCTACTCACTTGTCTGTCCTGATGGTCATCACTAAAAGAGGCTTCCAAGGCCAGGTCCAGCTCTCCAGCTGATACCTGCCCTCTGCGCTGGTGCACCTACAGTGAGGGGGCCTCACTACTTACCAGAAACCCCCACAAGGCTGGGTGGCCAACTGGGGGAAGTTTCCACAGATCAAGGCTAAGTCTGTCTTCTTCCTGCCCCCGAAGACTCGTGCTCAAGTTCTGCCCTCTGGGATGCCACCCACCAGCCATTCTTCCTTGTGACAGCATTCCCTCTCACCCAATCCCTTTGCTACTAAAGAACCACACCCTTCCCCGACTCATCTGGGTCGCCTTTCTCCTCATCCTTTGCCTGGGTATCCCCAACCCTGTGGGCAGGCCTCCTCTCAAATGTCCCTTCCCGACCTCTCTGGGGAGAGTGGGTTCTCCCTGCTAACCCTGTACCATATTTTCTGTCCCAGCTTCTACATGATTTATTTGGTTGTTTTTCTGTTTCCCAACCGGCCCCTGCCAGAATGCAAGATCTGTGCGGGCATTCTACTCTTCTGTGCTACTCTTGCTTACAGCTGTCACCTGCCTGCTGCAGGCCAGGGAGTGAGCCCTGTGTGTTTGCTGACCTGATGTTCTCCTCCTCTTAACTCCCAGTCTCAGTTGCTGAGCCTTTCCTCATGTGTGTTCTCCCCACCCTGGCCCATCCCATCCTCTGAGATGTTCTGTTTGGCCTGCCTGCCCATTACATGGACGCTATACCCCAAATGAATGGGCTTCCACCTCCCTGCCCAGATGCCCTCCTTGCAGAGACGCTGGCCCATACCAGATTCAGGGCAGATACGTCCCACCTTCCCGCAGTGACCCGATATGGTGCTGCCTCCTTGAATATTTCTGGCACTGACACAGAGTCAGGGGTCTCTGTGCTCAGTGGTTTTGCTCAAAAGGCCTGCCCTCCGGCCTGCCAGGGCCAGCTCGGGGACCTTGAGCTGCCAGGGTCTCCAGTTTCCAGCAGTGCATGCTGTGGCAGAGGCTCCAAGACCCCATCGAGCTCTGTCTTTGCAGTGTGGCTGTGCGGGCCGAGCAGGGGCCATGCAGATGTGCTGCAGGTTCGCAGGAGCTAAGCTCGGAAGAAAGACAAGCCCACACTCGATGCTAATGAATTATTTCCCAAGGTGCAGGGTTTTGCACAGAAACAGCAAAGCTGAGCACCCGCTAAGCCTGGCCCTCCCACGGCCAGCGTCTGCTGCCTCTGCTGGGGATTGGGCCACAGGCCCCAGACACTACAGGGCTGCGGCAGACTGAGCAGGAGCCCTTATCTCTACACACAGTTGTCAGAGGTGGAGGTAATTAAGCAGGGGCAGCTGGCCTGATAGCCTAAAAGAACACTTATCCTGAGGAGGGCTGAATGGGCAATTTGCAGCCCTGGGAGCAGGATGGAAGCTTTGTGGGACAAGCAGCTTTTGTCTTCATTAAAGGAGCATTAGGCCCATACGGATATCAGGGGCTCAGCTCACACCCCCAGGTATCTAGTGGACCAGGGATGTCTGGCTGCTGGGTGCCCTCACTGGCCTGGTCCAGCCTGACTGGTGCTCCCCTGCCAGGGTCCCTGTTCCCTGAGACATGTAAAGGCCCTCTGGGACCCCTGTGACAGTCAAATTGTGTTTGGACCTCTGCTTGCCAAGTGTATTTCTCCATACACATCATCCCCTATTGAACAAACATTTACCAAGGGTTTCCTGGGTGCCAGACCCCATGCTAGGCAAGAGCGCATGGTGAGCAAAACAGCCTCTGCCTCATGGAGCCTACGGACTAATGTGGGCAGAACAGTGACATGGCACAGAGTGACAGGGGCTGGGAGGGAGGGGCTGTGGAGACACAGAGCTAAATCTCCATCACAACCGTCACCACCTCCGTCACTGACCTACCCTCGGCAAGGTATCATTCTCATCACTTTACATTTATTATCTCATTTAGTCCTGAGTAATCCTACATGATAGTCTAGCCACAGAACCAGCTCAAACTGGCCCTGTTCTGTCAGGGACAACAGAACAAAATGGCAAGTCGTGCAGCTGAAGCATGTGCAATGGAGAAAATGCTGCAAATGACACCCAGAACCAAAGTCAGTTTCTCTCCCCCTGCCACGGAACCAAAAGACCAGGACACGACCGTAATCTGAAGGCTGCAACCCTCTCAGAAACAAAGGGTCCATTGTCTAGGAAGATGTGGTACTGAAACCCCTTAAATTCCACCCTCAACCCTCAACCAGGGAGACAGATTTCAGCCTTGCCTCCTGTCTCCTTGCCAGTTGACTTCGCCATAAAGCCTTTTCTCTTCTGAAAAGCCTGAGCCATAGCACTGGCTTCTATGCATGCCGGGCAGCGAGCTCTTGCTCAGTAACAGTGGTGATTATGCCCATTATACAGATGAGGACCTGGAAACCCAGCTTCAGCTCTGGTAAAGAACTGTCCTGGGTCACACAGCTTGTAAGTGGAAGGATGAGGATTCGAACAAGGTCTGACTCAGTCCACACTCAACCATCAGGCCACGGCCTTGTTACTGTGTAGAGATCAACTCAGGACTGTAGGTACACAGAGGACAGTGTTTGGGGCTTGGGAGAGGGAAGATAGATTGAGGAAGACTTCCTGGAGGAGGAGACCATTGAGCTGGGACTTGATATTTAGGAAAACCCACTGTGGGGACAGAGAGAGTCTCCTTTATGGAGAATGCAGATGATGAGTTGCAAAGTGTGCTGAAGCGTGTGAGAAGTTTCCGGAATCAGGCATATGGGTTCGATCCTATTTCTTCCACCTATTGATTATGATTTTGGATTGCCTATTTAACTTCTCTGTTTCAGTTTCTTCATCTGTAAAATTGGGACGTAATACACAGTGCTGACACATGACACATTAGGGATCATTTTACACGACTTAAGTATTAAGAGCCCATTACTAACTAAAGCAATATTGACAAGCAAAATCCTTCAGATGGCACAGTGGCTTTGCCTTCAAGGGCCCACAGCAAGCTCACCTGCGAGTGTCCTTGAAACCCCTCCCTCTATGCTTGAGGTGAGGAGAAAGTACCCCCATCTCTGTCTTTGGGACCGGGGTTGGGAGTGGAGGGGTACTGGGTGGGCGGGGTGGGGGTGTAGGGGTGTGGGAGGTGTGTGGGGGGCTGAGATTCCTGGCACCTTCTGTCTTCCTGTTTTCAAATCCTCCTCTGGCCTCTCCAATTTAACTGTTTTATACCCTTGAGCAGATGAAGCACCGAGGGCAGTAAATCAGTGTTTTGGTCATTTGATCGTCAAGTCCTGCATGCGGCAACCGGTTTCTCCCTTTTGGGGAGACATCACACCAATTGTCCTGGCCTTGGCCAGAACAGACACTGGCCCACAGGTATTACATACTATCCACACTCAAGAGCCAAACAGATTCGGATATAATTTTTGATAGGTCCCAAGCTTCTGAAATCTTGCTATTCATTATCCCCAAGTCAGGAACCAAATGTAGGATAAAGCGATATTCTGGCCATCTGAACTCCCTGTCTGAACTCACCCTATGCTGAGGGGCAGCCGCGTAGACTGGGGAGGGGTGCTTGCCATTGTTGTATTTTGCCATTCTGCTCACCACAGGTGGCTGTGAGGACTGACTGAGATAACATGTCTGGCATGGTGTCTGGCCTGTGCTGGGCATTTTTCATTCTAGAGGATAACAGTGTGGTACCATCCTTTCATTTTGTAGCAACGATGGCAGAAAAACAGCTGTAAATTCACCAGGTGACCATTTCATTGGTTTCACAGAGTTGCCCTGGATACAGAGGTATTGCAATCATCAGATGAAATCAGTTTTCCTTCCTGCTTGCCTCGAGCCAACGGAGGGTATCCGACCCACATAGCCAGTTCCCTGCTGTTCCCCTGATACCGGTTCTTCTGGACACTATACGTCTGTGATCCCAGAACCTTCATACGCTAGGTCCTCCATCCTGCACTGCTAGCTGCTCGAACCCTTTCTTTGCATCCAACACATTGTTCTCATGGGATTAATTAAAAGGACAAGTATCTTTCTAAAAAGCAGAAGAAACTTGTAATGAATTTAAAGCGAGAGAAAAATCCTCATTTAAGCAACATGTTTTCCCCAAGATCCCAGTCCAAGCATTCAGAAAAGTGCAAAAACATGCATTATTGAAAAGCTTTTTAAACGAGCAACTTTTAGATTAATTTATTGTGATGCACAGACAGGGCTGGCACATATCTTGCTCACACCCGTGACCCTGGGGCCTGGGTCTCTGCTGCTCGTTGGGGGGGGGGGAGGGAGAGGTGGGAAGGTGGGGGGAGACGTGCTGAGAGCACACTGTGCCTTTAGTTCCCAGATCAGCCGGTGATTTGGAAAGCTGAACGCAACTTGAAGAGAATGTTTAGGTGATAAATGGAGGAAGAGAGGGAGGCCACCCTCATATTTCACTCTTGTCACTGTATGGAGACAGGTGACTGGGAGCCTTAGCTCCATCTGACAGTCAGGAAAAGACTGAACTGCCTTCCGTGGTTAAGGGACCTGTCCTCTGCTCTCCTCCCTGGGGAGGGGTCACCTATTCTGTAGAGCTGGGAGGACAGCACAGCCCCACCATGAACCAGCTGAGCTGAGCACGGCCAACCACCAGTCCTGGGATTCCAGACATTGATCACCCTCGGCCAGCTGCAGACAGCGGCAAACACGTCCTCTCACGAATGGCTGGGCCAGCTGCATGAGAACATGTCATTTAAGAGACCGCCAACCCTCAAACTGGTAAATAGAACCCACTTCTCCAGGGAAAGTATCCCAAATCCATCCTTAAATAGAGCCACTGAGTCAGTGCCAAGACCACCCCATGGAGCTCATCTTGCCTGGTACCCAAGGACCCTGGCTAAATAGAGACTAAAAAACAAAATTTTAAAGTCTCAACCTTTGCCAACCCATCAGCTCCAGTTTTTAAAATGAAATCCAAAATGTTGTTGCTGACATGTTTGAGCTATTACTGTCTGAGTTGTGAGATTTCTTAAATGCCCATTGATTTCTGGGTAATAAGTTGTACCTATATGTCTTACTTTAATTACCTATTTAATATTCACTGAACCATAAATCCATTCCCAGAACGCTGGGCATTTACTTTAGAGTTCCTATGACTTTGAAAAAACCATTGATCCCATGTTCTCGGAGTAACCACATGTCAGGCCTTTATAGCAGGTTAACTCATTCTGTGGCTTCCTAAATGTCTGCGAGTTTATATTTGATTGCATATTTATTATTTGGGTTGGGCTGTGATGAATGGTTTGGCTGCCTGGTTCAAAACAAGTCCAAGGCGACAGCAGAATCTAATTTGCGTGAAAAATGATGATTATAATGCTTTCCAAATAATCTGGGAATGAAGGGAACAGACACCACACTGCTTGGTAGCAGACATATGGCTGGGGGTGAAGCGGTCTCCCGCTTTTCCATGGGCAGCTCGTGTTTGTCATGACCTTCATCATGGAGGCCAGGGAGGCCTTTCTTTCATCAGGGTGGCGGAGACGCTTCTGTTTCCTTGAGAGTAAAGCCAGTAGCTTCCTGTTTGTCCCCAGCTGATTTCCAGGAACAGAGCTCACGGAGCAGAGCCTTCTGTGGAACCGGGCACCAGGACAGTGCCTGAGCAAGTATCGTTCTGCGCTTAATGCTGGCACCGTGACATCTGAGCAGTGATGCCTGGTGCGCCCCCAAATTCTGAAGTCCCTCCTTGGCCCCTGGCTCTTAAAATGCACCAGCCTTTCCCTTCATAGCTCCTTTTCCTGAGGGGCCTGAGCCCAGAGAGCACTGCTGGGGTTGTCTCAGAAGTGTCCCCAGAACACTTGCTGCTGTTTTCCTGACATGAGGTGTGTGTGGGGGGGGTGCTCTCCCTGTCATCTGCCCTGACCACTCCACTCTTTTCTACGGGATTAGAATCATCAGGGGATCTCGGGTCTCAGTTTGGGGAAGATGCACAGAGAGGATATTGCAGCAGGTGGACTCTGGGGACAGGAGTGATGTGCAGGGTCAGTGCTGACCACCTGGCTCCCCAGAGGAAAAAGCCCCCCCCACCCATGGCATTTGCATGCTGTGAATTTTCGTGGTGTGAATACTCCCACCATGGCTGATTGAAAGCTATTTATTTGCCTTGCAAAATTCCTGAAAACCAACAACTGGCTCCCATGAGTTAGGTCTAGGGAGCTGCTAATACTTCCACACATTCTAAAACTCAGAGATTTATTTCAGGGAATAAGCTCCTTGATCCACAAATCCAACACCTCCCCCAGCAGGCTAAGCCTGTCAGTCATTTACACCTTATTCTGAACTTCTATAAGCACATATGAGTGTTCACAGTGGGCAGGGAGGAGGAGGATGGGGAGCCACACCAAGTCAGAGCATAACAAGCAGAGTCCTGTCATTGGCAATAGGGATGCTGTGAACTGGAAAGGCAACCCCCACCCCCACCCCGCGTCAAGCTCACAGGCATTTCCCACAGGAAAGAACTGCACTTGTTTCTCTCCTCTTACGTCACACAAGTGCCTATTCTATCTGCTACAAGAGTCCTTCTTGCCAGCGAAGCACAAGGACTCCCTCGCAGGACTTGTGGATGTTTGGAGTAACAACTGCACAGAGATATCAACAGAAAGCAGTAACACCTTTCCGAAAAGTGGAATTCCAGGTAAAGGTTCAGGGTGCAGGGGGGGATGCCAGGATCTGCAGCTCAGAGGCTCAGTTCACCCTGGGGGTCTCACACCTACTTCCCAAATTCCAGGGCCTGCAGGTCAAGTCCAAGGTCACATCACACAGGGCGCACACACTACTTTCTTTAAGCCCTGAATGCTGTCTGACATAAAGGGGCTTCATCTCTTTGGGGCCAAGAATGCCCCCTCTTGTCTCGATTTGGGCCCAGCACAGCCCTTCCCTCTTTTCACGCTGAACTCTGAGCTCTCTGATGAAGCTCCCTCCCCAGTCTGGCCCAGTCTCCAGAACCCTCCTGCAGGGTTGCCCCCAGGCAGGGCTGCCCAGGAGGGCCAGGCCATAGCCCTAAAGTCTGCACCCTCCGTGTGCAGTCCCAGACTCCTCCCAGGGGTGTCCAATAGTGAGCTACCAGCCTCGCTTAAATCACAGTCCTGGGTTCCTCAACCATAGAGAGAAGAGCCATTATCCAAAAGGAACAGAGCGAGCACACAATCTCCCCACCCGCTCTCCTGTACCCTTTTCTTAAAGCTCAGGCTTGTTGCAAAACAAATCCAATTGCTTTCATCTGTAAAAGAAACCAACCTTGGAGACAACCGAGGACAGACCCAAGGCCCTGACACGTTTTGGTGCAGCGGCGCCTGTGGACACGAGCCCGTTTGCCCGCCGGCCAGCTGGGGCCTGACTTACGGAAGGCTGTGTAGAACTCGCGGAGGGTCAGCCCTCCGTCACCGTTGTAGTCGTCAAATCGGAGGAGGTCGCCGGGCGAGCACCCTCGGAAGCCGTCCTCCGAGTCCTGCTCCTTCAGCACGTGCTGTGGGTGAGGAAGGGAGCAAGGTCAGGGCCAGGAATGAGTTCAGAGCTGTGGGCTTGGCGGGGACATGGTTCAGGCCAAGTGGGGCTGCGGTCACCGGCCTGGGGGTCAGGTGAGGACTCCAGGGACAACTTAGTGGGCATGGAAAGCACCCAAAACTCTTTGGCTTTGTCTTGTCTGTCCATCCCATTCTATAGATGAGAAAACAGGCTCGGAGAGGGGTGGGGACTTTCCTAAGGTCACACAGTAGTTGGGGCAGAGTTGGGACTAGTGTTCAGGTGTGTCTTCTCCTCATCTGGGTAAACAGACCCCAGACAATCTGAGGTGAGAAAGATCCTTGAAGCTATCTGGTCTACCCCTTCATGTTATCGATGGTGAACAGAGAAGGGGCCTGATCAAATAAACTCAGCAAATAGACAGTGGCTGAACTCAGTGTGAGAACTGAGGTCCCGTGGCTCCCAGCTGTGTGCAGCTGGGAAGTCACTGCTCCATCAGTACTTCCCTCCCCCCACCTGCCATCAGCCCTTACCAATCTCAGGGCTGCACCTTGTCGCCACAGCGCATCCCCCAGAAGGGGGCAGCTGCCATTCGGACACAGGGCTGTGCCCTGCCTCTGCCTGCCTTGTCCTGCCAGGGACACAAACGTCTGCCCTTGGGACTCCAGCATGGGCCACGCGAGGGCCCTCGTGAACTTCTCTCTGGACGTGGCCGGGGCCGCAGGGCTCAGAGGCGTCCCCCGCAGCCATATTCCAAACGGTGACTAAGGATAGAAATTCCAGGCAAACTCACTCAGCTGGAGCCAGAGGCTGGTGTATCTTACAGGGAAAATGCTCAGAAGAAAGGAAATAATCTTATTTTATTTTTTTTGCGGGGGGAGGACAGGAGCATTTTCTCTTTATTTAACAGTCTCAGCTTGGCCTGATATATTAAAGGCAATTTAACGTGATAATGTTAAAAAAATGACCCTTCGCCCAGCAAGTAAGAGTGTTCGATAAAAGGGAGATCAACCGTAACGCCCGAAATCAATCTTGCAGAGATGGAAATTTCCCTTTGTCTGTTTCTGCATTGGAAATTGATTAACTTTTCATAGGACCAACAAGTTTTTCCGCAATGCCTTTGATTCAGTGTCAGGAAAAGGACCACTTTAGCTGGGCTCTGCTTGGCAGATTTATGAAACGGACTTTAAATACATTAAATTTTAAAGAGGAAATCATAGTCCAATTACCATGGTTGTTAATGGATTCTGGTGCCTCGGGGCACGTCTCTGCCAGGTTAGAGCAACATGACCAGGGAGGTTCTATTTACTTGGCAATGACCGGGGAGGCTTGTGGGCCTGGGGTGCCAAGAGCCTCCAGCTGCCTCTGTCCAAGGCAAGCCCAGCCGCCTGCCCTTGGTGTCCCTTGCATTGCCTGTAGCGTGGGGCATCGCCCGATGGTTCTTCCTGCGGGAACTTTAACTAACAGGACCAGGGCTTTTCCCTGAGCAGCTTGGGTCATCTGTGGGCCATTGGGCTCTTCGCCATAGCTGGGGACCTAGTGCTACTGCAGATGGTGACATGCTGGCTGGCATGGCTGAGATGGCATGTGCTGTGGGCAGCGGCCTCTGGGAGGCAGACCCTGGATAGACTTGCACATGTTGCCTAGGTGTGGGCGAGCAGAGTGGGGTCTGCAAGTGCCTTTAGGTCTGTGGTTCCCAGCACGTTCCTGGAAGGGCTCTGGACGGGCTGGGGGAGAGGCCTGTGGGAGGGGCACCTGCGTGGCAGAGCCTCTGGGTGACTGCTCCGTGCTCAGGTTTTGTGGGCACTTGTTAAGGCTCCACAGACCCCCAGAGGAGCAGGCGGAGCCCCCTGGCGGGAGCCATTGTCCCCCAGGGAGACCCCTGTGCTGTGTGCACACCAGCCCACCTGGGGTTGGTCTTAGCTCCATCATGTCCCAGGCAGTGAACACAATTCAGGCTTGATTTTTTTGGAACCCTTGTTTCCTCACCTAAAAATATCTGTGAAGTGGAGAGAACAGTAGTGCCTACCTCACAGCAGAGGATGGCTGACAGGTTTAAGGAGGAGCTCATCGTAATAGGGTGATGACAATGACACTGTCCCCTCCTGAGCACACACCATGTGCCAGGCACGGTGCTAAGCACTTCCCATATCTCAGCTTGTTTCCCCTCCTGATGCCCCTGTGATGGTCACAGACAAGAAACGGAGGCACAGACAGGTGAGGGTCTCCTAAGACCCACCGATAGTAAATGCTGGAGGTGGGCCTTGGGTGCCGGCAGTCTGACCGTAAAGCCTGCGTTCTCAGCTACCACACCACACAGTCAGGAACTCTGCCGTGCTTGTCACATCACAGGGCAAGGGCCTGGCTTACTGCCAAGCACACAGGATGCTCAGTAAGCGTTAGGACACGCCCTAGCCCAGTCGTTCCTGGTGACCTGGCCACAGCTTTGATAAGGTCACCGCATCATGCGAAGGGTGTCTTTAAAGTGGCATCAAAGGCAGGGACTCATCCTTATTTTCTGTTCTCAGTCCATCCTGATTATCTGCCCCGTCCTTGTTATCTGGGCACTCCGTGGTCTCTGGGGATGAGCTGCCCCTGCCCACCACCCTGCTTGGGGAAGCTGACCTCGCCCTCCTTGAAAATCTTTGCGTCAGCCTGGTGTGGCTCTAGGGCCTCCGGCCCTTAGCGGCAAACCAGCAGAGCAGGAATGCAGGCTCTTCCAGCCCACCCAGCCTCCTTCCTGCCCCCAGCACCCAAAGGTCCTCCCTGCCGCTGGCAGTGGCTGGGCCCCATGAGGCTCCTTCCTCGCTACTCTCTGCCACAGATGTTCACTGCCCTCGCACCACCTCCTGGCTGGACAGAGGAACACCAATCTAAGAGTTTTCTCACATGGAAGAGCAGTGTTTGGGGGTGGACATGGGGCTTCCTGCAAGTAAGCAGGCTAAGGTTTGGGTTGTTGATACCTGAGTCCAAAAGAATGGCGAGATCCTAGGGGAGGGGTCTTTGGGATGCCCAGGTTACAGCTCCAGCCACGTTTGGTGGAAACCAAGCCTGCTTCTGGCTGAAGAAAGCAAGTAAAAGGACTCAAGGAAGGAAACATTTATTTCCTAATGACATCGGAGACCAGCCCCTCTGAAGTATGTGCTTGTCAGTTAGCTGCGAGTGTTTCAAAGCTTGTTTGTAAATATTGGCTGAAGGTGGCGGGTGGGGAGAAGATACTTGGCACCGTTTTGTTTATAAGGGATGCTCAGAGGAGTTGGACACAAGCTCTCTGACCCTGCAGAGAAGGCTGTCTCTGGCAGGAGAAAGGCCTCCTTGGTGTCCCGGTACAGAGACAGCAATAAACGGTGCTCCTCGCGTGGATCTCTCTGCTCTCTTCACTTTCCTGCTAAATGGCAAACTGAATTCCTCTGTAATTCGATTTTCACTGGAGGCTGTACTCACCGAAGCTAGTTCAGAGCTGTTCAGGTGGCCGTCACCATCTGCATCCAAGCCCTTAAACAGAGATTCCACCAGGAGGCGCTTCTGGGAGGCAGAGTCTTGTGGGCTGTCTCCTTCTCGGAGCGGCTGCAGGCGGGTCTGGAGCGCCAGAAGGACATTCTTCAGGCGGGCATAACTGGCCATGGTGCATGGGTCACCTGGGAGAGAAGATGAGGTTATTGCAACGAGAATCCTCCTCAGTGTGGAGAGAACATTCATCCGCCCCATTCATGAGTGACTAGGCATTTACTGCGTGCGGTGCAGGGCGCCCCTGAGTGGATAGGACCTGTTTGTCTGTCCACCAATCCATCTCATAAATACCGAGCACTGAACTGATGCAAATGCTGGACAGAGCCTGTTCGTCCATCCCACAGGTACCATGTTTCCCCGAAAATAAGACCTAGCCAGACAATCAGCTCTAATGTGTCTTTTTTACCAAAAATTAATATAAGACCTGGCATTATATTATATTATATTATATTATATTATATTATATTATATTATATTATATTATATTATATTATATTATATCCGGTCATATATTGTAGTAAAATAAGACTGGGTCTTATATTAATTTTTGCTTCAAAAGATGCATTAGAGCTGATTGTCCAGCTAGGTCTTATTTTTGGGGAAACGGTATTTATTGAGCACCTACTACATGCCACACATAGAGCAATTGCCAGATGGAATATGGAGTTTGTCCAGGGGAATTCACAGCCATAGCCCCCACAGCGGCTTTAGGAAAGCCGGCTCCAATTCCATTTTGTAATAGCTTGTCTTTGCCTTAATCCTACCTTAAAGGCTGCTTTTGAATACTTGGTCTCATAGATTCAGGAGTTTTAGTTAACAGGACTAATAAACCCTGCTTAAGTTAATTAGGTACATTCCCAGAGCTGGATTACTTCAAAACAAACATGTGTATGCAAGTCTATGACCAAGAAACAAAGGGAAGCTTTACGAAATTAACACCCAAGTGCACAGCCCCTCAGATGCGGGCCTTTTATCACAGGCGTGCTAGTTGCACACCGTCAGAACCACACAGCGTTTTCGCAAATGAGGCCTGTGACGCACTGTGACGTGACAGAGTTGATCTTGCTGGTGGCGGGCCACTAGGATAAGCGCCATTCAGGGCACAGCCCCTAACAGAGGCTGCAGGGCTATCAGCAGAGCAGGAGAGCCCCTCCAGGCCCACTTCCCCACCTCCCTGGGGGTGGACAGCTTCCCGTGTCTGACTCTGCTGACTCCCGGAGAATCGAGTGTGGGCGCCTCCCTGTCCATTGCAGGTAGAAGGCCAACGCACTGCTGGGAATGGACTGTTTGAGCCCTCGAACACTTCTGCTTAATTCCAAGGCCAGCTTAGGGCACCAGGAAATACCTCGGGGTTGAACAGTCACTGTAAGCAGGGCTGGGGAGCAGTGACTCAAGTCCACTGGGTTTGAGTCCCAGCCTTGCCACTGCCTGAATGTGTGTGCACCTTGGACCAGGTGCCTCAATGATTTCATCTGTGAAATGGGGAAAACACTTCCTCCCACAGAGGGCAGTTATGAGGACTAAGTAAGCTATGCATATAAAAGGCTTGGCACAGAGTGAGGACTCATAAAATGATAGCTACTTCCCCCTTATCATTATTAGAACCACATTTGTTGAACAGTAGCAAACAAGGAAGCTATTTAGTGGGGGAAGGGCTGATGGGGAAGTCTGTCTGTCTCTCCCTCCCTCCTTCCCTCACTGGATTAGCCCGGATGCTTGTTTGTGTTTCTAGATTTTCTTCCAATTTGGGGTCAATTGATTCTTGTCAGAAACAGATGCCTGTTACCATTTCCTCTTGCATGTTTATTTAGAAAAAAATCAATTTCTGTGTTCAACATAATCAAATCTATTTGTTCCCTGGGAGTCTTCATGCTCTGACAGGAATGGCTCTCCCGTGCCCCTAACTGTGCTGGCACCTCCTGGGCCTGGTACACCTGGGAGCTCTTAGGGCCACCAGTTGGCAAACCCAATTCTTATGTCTGTTTAGCTGCACAGTATTGAAAATAGTGGCATTGTCCCACCAAAACCACTTGAGCCCAGGGGAAAATATGGTAGCCTGCTGGGTTTTTCTTCTTCCTGGGCTTGGATAAAGGTCAGTTTGGGGAACAGAGAGGAATCGTTTTGTTCAACTCTTGCGCCCTTGCCCCCAACAGGGTAAAATCCAGTTCTGGAAAAAGGACTGGAAGTTGGGTACACGAGCTAGATGGAAGCTCTGGTGTCTGGTATACGTGACTTCCTGTCTCTGTGTGGAGGAAACTGTCCTGGAGGGGCCCTCAAGCTCTCCTGGGGGCAGGCATTCATGCCCACATGCTGAGGCTAGTGCACACAGTAGATGGATGTGGGGTCAACAGGAGGCTTGACCCAGAACTGCTAGCGGACGATCAGGCTTCTAAGAACACACCACAGCAAGGCCACCTGAGGGATGGGCCAGAACAGGTCAGATGGGCAGAGACATCTCGTTCCCACCAGTCCCCCCAGCCCCCACCCTTCCTCACAGACCTTGGTGGAGCATAGATTTCTGAGCTCCCTGCTTCTCTGGGCCAGGGGTCTGCAGCTAGATAACATCTCCCATTGGCCGGCTAGGGGAACCATTGAGGTGGGTCCTGTCAGGAGGGCCACAGCAACATCCCCAGGACCTGCCCCTCCAATCACATCCCTATAGTTCACTGTGAGTTCACAGGCTTCCGGCTTCTCCATGCTGGCAACTGCTCAGCACATGTCTCCTGGTCAGGAAGTTATGCACATGTCTAGACATCAACCTGTGGGAAGGGGGTGCCAGTCTCCGGGGTCTTGTCCCCTACTAGTGCCCACACCGGCCCTGCTCCTCCCATCCTCTTACCAGCATTGACTTACAAACTCTGTGCCAGATGCTGGATGGCACGCTGGGGATAGGCTAGGATGGTCCTGGGCATCCAGAGTGCCCACGGAGGGGGAGCTAACAAGGCTGGGGTGAAGGAAGGCTCTCTAAGGGAGGGGCGCTCAGGGTGAGACCTACAGGGTGAGGGAGTTGGGGGGAAGGAGGCAGAGGGAGCAGCATGCAGGTAGAAGGGGTCACGTGCAGGAGCAGGTGGCATAGTGTGTCTGGAGGCCGTAGGAATCTGGTGTGGCTGGGCCAGAGTGCAGCGGGGAGAGGGGAGCATGACGAGGCCGGAGGGAAGGTGGGAGCTGTGGCAGGATGCCAGGTACTACAGATCACAATTTGCAAAACTTCCTTTGTCTTTCCTTTCTTTTACCGAGGGCCATCACCTTGCTGGGCCTGTGCTGGACATGGGGGTCCTGAGATGAATGGAGGGGCCCAGGGAAGAGAACCTGAAATCCTTCTTTACCCCAGGAGCAGTTCTGTGAGTCTCAAGAGAGGACTTGGCCTAACCATGAATGGTGAAATCATTGGCCCAATATTATTGAGTTCCTTTAGTTCCCTGTAGCTCTGGGGAGTCATGAGCCCCAGAGGAAAGATGCCCGAATGGTGGCATTTCCACACCCGTGGAGATGGTCACTTTAGATTCCAAAGTCCACAGTCTCACTGGGACGCCCTTTAGAGCTTCATCTCCTGCAAGGACTGCCCTCTTGGGAGCCATCCCCAAGGCAGGTCTTGGTTCCCAGGATGCATAGCTTTCTAGCAAGGCATGCAAAAGTGGTAGTTTACCAAGTCCCAGTTTTACTTTTTTCACTCGTGACTCCCGTGGTTACCCTGTGGGGTCAGATAGGACTGTCTCACCAAGGTGGGTGGTGGGCGTTGGTGAATCTGTCAGCCTGGTCTATAGCTAAAGGCTCCCCACCCTGCTGCCACTTTCAAACATTTGTCTTCTTGTAAAAGAAATGCACGTCCATCGAAGAGTACTTGGAAAGCGCAGAGGAGTAGTATAAAGAAAGAAATCACCCACATTGCCTCCCAGAGCCTGGCTGGAGGTGACGCCGGGCCCTTGGCACAGGTGACATTCAGCCCATGACCAAAGGAGCTGAGCCCTGGCCAGCGGAGGTCTGGCCCACATGACCTCTGTTTTCTGAACTCCCTCCTTCCCTTCACAAGTGCCATTCGGTTTGGGCAAGAGTGTCAGTGCCAAAGGGTTGGGTCTTTCTCACCTTCACACAGGTCACCTGTCCCCCATCCCAGCCGGCCCACACGTCAACCTTAGCAGCACTGGCCACTGACACATGCTTCTGCCTGGGGGTTTAGGGGGGTGGCATTTACTGCTCCCTCCCTCTGGGCTGGTCTTTACCAAGCCTCTGCACACTCACACTTGGCCCCTGCCCAAATGTGCCTGGCACTCTCTGGGCCCTGCTCCTGATTGGGGCCGGCCTGGGTCCCAGGGGGACCCCAGCCCCTTTGCAGGGAAGGTCCCTGGAGGTGATGTGGCAGAGGCTAGTGGACCCAACCCTCCTCCGTGGTGTCCCCAAGTAGGGCCCACTCCTCCCGCCAGGGCATCTGCAGCCCACCCCGGAGGATGGTCAAGCTTTCCTACTCATGGATCCAGGGGTGGAGAGACTTTCAGAGAGGACTCTAGAGAGGGGGACACTTGGATGTGATGTTGAGGTCTGTGCCTTGAATGAGGTCACCAAGGGCTGCCAAGCTGGGACCTGCAGGGGACCTGCTGCATGAGTGGGCAGCACAGATATAATTAGTTCTACAGAGGTCTCTCCTCACAGGCTTGGAAAGCCATTTAACTGTTTCCTCTGTGTCTTGGTGATTTCCGGGTAAAGAGGACTTTGTGTCTTCATAAATAAGGCTTTTTTTTTTTTTTTTTTTTTTTGGTCTTTTTGGTGACTTTGGCTAGGTCAAAAAGCCTTCTGATGAGGCTTGGAGAATTCTAGGCAAGTCCCCTGCTGACCCATATGCTCATTGTGCTGTGTTCTCAGCGACACTCACCTGTCTGGGCCTTGTCACATGCTTTCTCCTCTCCTCGTTCCCCCTTCGTTCAGGCCCCTCCCGCTCACACACATAGAACAACCTTCCTCCATCCATCTCCTCACTCTCCTCCCCTACATAGCACTTTTTAGGAGGTTTGTCCTCCATTTGAGCTCCCGCAGAAAAGCCCCTGAGTCAAGGACCTAGGGGCGACTAGTACATCTGGAGGTGATCCTAAGAAGGGTGAGGAAGGAGTAGAGAAGTGAGACTGGGGAGGGGGAAAGCCAATAAAGGGTGGGTTGCCGCTGTGGGCACCTCTAAACTGGGGCTGCACCTCTGAACTGCCCCATGAGGTGTGAGGGGGCTGGCACGCTTCCACCAACTTCTAGCCTGTTGGCTGAGAGTTGCTCCCGGGGGCATCAACCAGTCTCCTGCCCTCATCCAGCACTTCTGAAGTCCCCAGATGAGGACCCAGAGCACTCCAGAGGCCAGAAAGCCTTTCAGGCTGAAGATGCAGGAATCTGAGATCACCAAAGCTGCATGTAAGCTCTGGGGTGGACTGAGGGAGTCTGGGTGGTGTGTCATCAACATCTGCTACATCCCCTCCATGGGGCAAGTTCCAAGCAGGTGGGCTTGGATGAGACAGTTATACACACAGCGTTAAGGGTTAAATGATTGTTGAACAAGGTAACTACTGAATACGGGGGAGAACGGAGTCCTGGGGCCCCAGGGCAGACAGTCTTATCAAGAAGCCAGGGTGATGGGACCATCCTGTAACGACCTTGTCTGGGTCCTAAGGTAGACACGGACTTCTTCATAGGCTGCTATGTCTGCCTGCCACCAACTCCAGTAATGACAATCACTGCAAGGCTGGACAGGGCATTGGACAGGGAGTCAGGAGACCATCGGGTTCTGCCTTTCACTCGCCGTGAGATCCTAGGAAAGGCCTTCAGCCTTCACTGCCCTGCCCTTCCTGCTTCCACTTCCTACCTTCAAATGGGGGCAAGTTAGTCCCTTCCCACCTTGCAGGGTCATGACATTAAAGGAAATGTGAGAGGACTTTGCCAAGTCCAAGTGGTCAGCCAGGCCTGAGGGCTTCTCTTAATGAGATGGGCTTGATGTCTCAAGCAGCCGGATCACGGCCCATTTGTCTTTGTCTCCTTCATCAATGCCCAGCAGCTGGCACAGCTGGCCACTATATCAGCGTTTGTGGAAAAACAGATTTCCTTCCTCCCTTCCCAACGCCCATGGATGGTCCCGCCCTAGGACCTCTCAGGGCGGGAGGCTCATCTCCCGCTCAGCCTGAGCCTGACAAGCATCCCTGACAGGCCCTTGGAAGGGCCCAGCCACCTTCCTGCCCACCCGGCCCGCCCCTGGCACTGGCCTTGGGCTTCCTGCCAGCACCTGTGTGTGGGGCGCCTCCTGCTCCCGAACCAGGCCTGCTTTGGCAGATAAAATATTGATCAGCCTGCTGAGTAGCCCAGAGTGGGATCCTATTTTCATGTCAGAACTTGGTAATGAACTACATTTATCAAGCCCGTTCTCCATGAGAAAGGTCAGCTGCAGATCTGGCTAAGTTGTTATGACACCTCATTAATCTAGTTCCTTCAATAATTGTCCCTCTTTGAAGAGTCTACTGTTCTCCCATTCCAGCCACACTCCCTCCACACCGAGGGAGATTATTATAGCAGGAGCACAGGCACATCCACATTTAATGTTTTGAGTAGACAGAGATCGGAAGCAGGTAGCAGCCTCTGGAATTAAATGTCCATCAAAGGAACACTTTCTCCTGCAAAACAAAGGGAAGCAAAGGAGACTTTGTGAAGACTCCATCAGCCACGTGCGCCCCTGCCAGACCGGGCCTCAAAGGGACCATCTCTACTCTGTGGTAGGTGAGGCTTCCAGGCCCTGGGATGGGTGGGACTGGGGGCTCCAAAGAGTCAAGGGAAGGGGGGTTTGTACAATGGGAACAAGGTGGGAGACGCCACCCAGGCAGCGAGAAGCTCAGATGCTTCGTGTGAGACAGGCCATGAGGTGAAGGCTCCTGATGGAGGCCCAGGTCCTGGGTACAGGACGCAGCTGGTGGCAGGTTAGGGAGGGTGGTGAGGGTGACCAGAAAGGGGCAGCCTCTGCCTTCCTCTGCTGCTCACTCAGCTCCAGCCACCTCTCACCATGTCCTCCCTCTCCCACACGCCGACGCCCACCTGAAGCGCCCCCTGGGCTCTGCTCCCATGCTTCACCACCGCTGCACTTCGCCCAGCCTCCCTCTCTGTTCCTCTCCATCCGCTGTTGATTGTCAGTCTGCCCTCTCAGACTGGGAGCCCCTCGAGGCTGCGGTCTCACCTTGCTGCAGTGGCATTCTCAGTACCTGGCCCAAATACTTGCATGTAGAAGGTGCTCATTAAACGTCTGCTGACTGGATGACTGTGGGACCCCGGGGGGAGAGAGGCAGCGGGTAGGCTCAGAGAGTGGCTGCAGCCCTGCCCTGAGGACGGGACAATCCCAGTACCTGGAGTCACAGTGACCAAGGTCTGGAGCTCTAGAGGGGTCCGGGGGCCCATGGCATCCATCATTTCAGCTCTGGGGGGTGGGGGGTGGGTGGAAACTGTGCGGGAGATGTGGCATGGTAGGGCAGCTCCAGAGCTGGTACATGTAGCTGTGCTCAGACACCCAAGCTGTCCTGGGCTTGCCAAGGGGCATGGACCTCATCCAGTGGGGGCACCCCAAACCTGCAGCATTGACCCTATAGTGTGAAGCCTGCCGGGGGTGGTGGCGGCAAGGTGGTGTTGCCCTGCTGGGCGCTGGGTTAGATAAAAGTGGCTCATTTGAGCCTCCTCTGGTGGGCACACAGTGCCTTGGGAACTGCCTCTGGAGAGGAGGAGGATGGAAGTTTCTGCCCTCTTGTTCTGCCATCGCTGGTCAGAGGCCACGTGGAGCTGATGCTTGGAAGAGCAGCCCAGGCAGGGAGGCCTGAGGGTGAATTGGGTCAGGGCATAGTTTTGGGGTCCTGAATCAGGGCTCTGATCAGTAAATGAGCACAAGCTGCCCCTGGGGACCCTCTGTGCTCTTGGGAAGAGCTTTATACACAGGCAGAATGGGGGTTCGGGTGAGTGGGGGAATCCCAAGGGCTCTGTGAAGACCCCAGCCCCCGACGGACTCCGGTGAGCTGGCAGTTCTCTCACTGGGGCAGCCTGCACTTCAGGAGTGCCATGCAACCCCCAAATTTACTAGAAAGGGGACTTTAGGACACAGACTATTGAACACCACGAAGGAACTCCTCTGCCATTAGCGGAAGCAATCCCTTTTGGGGATGGGTGTGGGCTAAGAAGCAGGGGATGAGAAGAAAGAAGTGCTGGGATGGGGGCTGGTGGGTCAGGCTCTGACATGCCAACACCTGGGGTGTGGGAAGCTCCCTTCCCAAACCACACATAGGCCATCCCTTCAGAAACCACACAGCAGCCGGCCATGCGTGCAAGCCACACCCACTGGACTCCGGCCCTCTCCACCTGGCAGGGGGGCCCAGCCACTAGGCTCAGATCCTGAGACCTCCACCTGGGAGGACACCCAGAGGGCTCCGAGGGAGAAACCCAACGTGCCCGTGGCCTGCTGGGTCAGCTCACGGGCAGGCTCCCCTGACCCCCACACAAACAGTAGCCCTGGTTCCCACATAGCACCCTTCGGCCTGAGAAGCAATGTCACTCGCCCTTTGACAAAGCTGCGATCTTCACCATCAAAGTGAAAACGTGGCTTAATTGTCTGCACCGACTCACAGCTGAGCGTGGTCGTGTTGCACAGGCCTCAGTTGCGAGGTGTCATTTTGAGATCTATTTTGAAACTGCTAAGCTGTGCAAAGAGCAAGAAGCATTTTACTCCCAGATCTAATTTACGAGCTGCCGTAACTTTACCAGAGTTGAGCTTATGAGGAACAGATGTTTAACTTGATGTAAATTCATGCACATTAACAATCTTTCTGTTGCCATTTCTGGGAAAATTCAATTAACAATAAATGCCAAAACCAATGGGTTTATCTTTAAGATATGTTTTCACTAACATGATATAGTTTTACTGATGGTGTTGACCAAGCCACACAATTTGGAAAATTCCAGGAGATGGTTATGCAGACATGATATGGTCTCTTCACAATCCCCAAACAGACACAAACAGGGGTACTTAAAGTCACGCCGCCTGGTGACCCCCTGCCTGCTGTTTCTTGGTGCAGATGGGTCACTGTTGCCCACACTGAAGCATCATGGGAAGGTGTTCATGCCACTGGCTACACCCATTACCTGCCAGAAAGCCGGCCTGCAGATTTTGTTCCCAGGTACTCCCTTTCTGAAAAGCCTTTTCTTCAAATCTGACTTTTCTGCCAAGGCCCAGCTCCAAAGAGCTGCTTCTGTCTGTTCCAAGCCACACATACTCTGACTCCTTGGCTCCTTAGGTCTTGAGGAGTTGCTTTTGTCTCCATCCCATGTCCTCCAAACACGGTGCCCCAGTGCCTTTGCATCTCCAGCACGAATGTCTTCAGTCTCTTAGAGAACCCAGCCATGGGGAGCCTCAGTGGACAGAGTCATGGGCCACAGGGGCCCTGGTGAGCTGTTGCCTGCCCCCAGTTTCAGAGGGGCTTGGCCTGCCCCTGCCCCTTCCATCACTTTGAGCTCCACCTGCAACCCCCCCAACTCACTGGTCCCAACCTTGGAACTAGCAATGGGCCCGCTGCACTCCTTAACACCTTCTTATCCTCCCAGACCCTGAAGAGGGCCTAGCGTCAGGCTGGCCAACTGTCCTTGTCAGTGTCCTCTGCTCTTTTTCCTGGAGGGTCCTATTTGTCAACCCAGCTGCTTTTGAATGTTCTGGGTTCCAGCACACACCACGCTGACCACACCTCGTGGGCTCCAGCACACACACCACGCTGACCACACCTCGTGGGCTCCAGCACACACACCACGCTGACCACACCTCGTGGGCCCCAGCACACATGCCACGCTGACCACGTGCCTCCTTCTCTAGCTGCTGCACCAGAGCATAACAAGCCTGTGTGAAAATAGCCACGTCCACCTGCACCTGAATTCACAGACAAACCCTCATCTCAGTTTTCGCCCCAGCATCAGGTCATTGAAATAAACAAAACCACCTAGACCTTTGTTAGATAAATGGTGCACTTGTTCATGAATGCCTGGTTCAACAGGTATTGCTATACGGTCTGCCGCTTGACGTTTACAACCCTCTCTTCTATTCCTATTAGAGAAAGCAAAATCGGTAGTCTTCCTGGAAGAGGGATCAACATACACTCTTTATGGTTGACAGGCACATCTATCATTGGGCCCAGAGTGAAAGAGTGATGTTTGAAAACTGGACTAAATGTGAAGCCCTCCTGGCAGGCCCCACTGAGGAGGAAAGAGACCCCATGTAGGCGCCCCCGGGGCGCTGGGCAGCACCCACCTCCACCCCCTTTCTCCAGAACTGGGCGCTGCCCTGTCTCTGTTCTCCCAGAACCCCTCTCCACCCATCCTGTGGGCAGGGCACAAGCACTCTGGGCCAGTAGGTGAGGAGCCTGGGGACAGGGAGGATTCTGAGCCCACGTCCCATCTGCCTGGTGTGGCCTGCGGTATTTTTCTCTCCTTGGTGTTGTCCAGGGGTGTTTTCTCAGACACTGTAATCTTCAGCTTCTGATCCAAGCCCAAGAGCCACTGGGTTTTACAGACAACAGGCAGAGATGCTCCCCCTCCAGTGAGAGGGGTGCATGGAATGCCAATCAGCGCCTTGGAACTAGGGTCTCTAGGAAGCAACTGCCCAATGTTAGTGGGTTCAATATTTCCAGTTGTAGAGGCTTTGCTGGGCTCGTGGGGACAGGGACTTTAGAAGGGGAGAGATTAGAGGAAAACGGGGTCTGCTGTAAGCCAGGGATTCCGGTCTTTCTGTGGGCCCGGCAGGAAATGGCATTTCAGAGAATTACCTGAGCAGAGATTCTTAGACCAGAGATGACTCAGAGAAGTTTCCTGAGATTTGAAGATTTACCTTAACCTCTCTGACTGATACAACTGACAGTAAATCCCAGGTCAAAACAAAACAAAACTTCACAACAACTCTGAAGGAAAACCACAGCGTTTAGGGCAGAAGTTTGGAGGACGGCCAGTGATGGAGCAGCCAGAGGAGAACGAGAAGGCACTCCCTGCATCTGGCTGCTGTCCCGGGGCTCGTCCATACTGGAAACGTCACCTTTTGGACAGCCTGGGGAGAGAGCCGCAGAATCCCTTGTCTCTGAACCTCAGCCCCGGCAGGATGTGTCTGAGCGACGAGCAGGCTGAGGTGGTTCTGCCTCGGTGTCCAGAACTCTGAGCCTGGCAATAGGATGACCTGGGGCCCACGGGGAAGGCGGGCAATGGGGACTGAGGGGGAATCCAGGGCGTGGCTCCTCTTCCACCAAATTGTGTGATTCCAGACCCAGCTCAGCCGTCTCACCATCTGCCCTGTTCACTCCACAAACACCGCTAAGGCAGCAGCCGTGATGGGACTTTGCAGCTGCGCTGATTCTCACTAGATTCACACGCTGGGAAATTGCTGGGCCCTCTCTGCTCCCCATGTGTGTAAGTTCTCAGATCCCAAGAATGGCCTCATTGCTTTCATCCAGCATGAAAATGAATTCAGATGCTTTCAGAGGGTCCAGGACCCATAGGAGATGGGAGTGACCGGGACCCTCCAGGAGTCCCATAAGGAGAATGTATACAGCTTGGAGCGCACCTGCAGGCGGGCGGAGAAGTGGGGTCACTGACCCACAGCTTGAGGCTCTTCACACCTGAAATCCTGGCAGGTGGCCTGTGTGTGTCCCTGTGAATAAGGCACAGCCTGCATGTGTCATGGGAGTAGCACTCTTTACCTCAGCCTGGGGAATGTTTACCTGTCTTTTTTTGAGTTGGGCTTTGAAAATGTGGTTAAAAATTTCATAAAGAACTTTCCACACAGAAGGCCAAATCTGAGAAATCACCTGGGGAGGCTCAAAAATGCCACTTGATGCTAATAGCCCCTAATAGAAACAGAAGCCATCGGTTAAATAAGGCAATCACACTCTCCCCTTGATTTGTGTTTTTCCCACTAACGGTGCTCTATTTGATGAGTAATAGTGTTCTGGGAAGATTTGCGAGTGTGGGGTGAGACGTACCGTTTTTCATTTCTTTTGCAGCCCATAGCACTCGACACAGAAGACACTAGATAAAAAGTCCTTACACGCGCAGACAGACAGACACACAGCTGCAGGTTCAGGTGGGCAGCCCAGTGACATGGGTCCTGTGCCAGCAGGTCAGCCCCAGCCTGGTCCCCCACCCCGCTTGCCTCTTAGAGATGCCCACACAGACCACTCAGCACAAACCACAGGCCACAGCCCCCGACAGCGGGGTGAAAGCTTTGGCAGATCTAGTCCAGACTTCATTTTACTCATATGGAAATCGAGACTGAGGAGCAGCAAGAGGCCGCCTGGGGCCTGGGGAGTTGGTGACAGAGCTGGACAATCGCCTGCCTGGCATTTTGTGCCCACATTCTTGGGGGCCTTTCCCGCCCCAGTTCCACCTCCCTTCTCTTCTAATTCCAGCTTTTCAGCTCTTGCAAGAAACCCCACGAGACATAAATAAAGCTGTGGGGAAGGATCAAGGAGGCTGTGATGGGAAGAGGACAGGATTTTCTGTAGCATGAGGAGGAGGATGAAACCCTGCCCGGACATGAGGGCCTCTTCCCGGGAAAATCTTGTCACAACACGCTGGCAGGTCCTGACTTTTCCTGCCAACAGTCTTGGCTCAGGGACCCAGGGTCCGGGCTGACCCTGTCACCCAGTGCCTGGAAAAATAGGGGATCCATAAAGATGGGGCTTTCTAGGTCCTCCAATTGAGAGGAGTGACCTGCAGCCAAGCCCCAGGGCTAGTGTCCCTTCCGGGGGAGCAGAGGCACACTCAGTGAGGGCGTTTCCATGTGAGCAAGAGGCTGACCTGATTCAGGTCGAGGGTGGTGTCTGAGGATTATGGGAAAGAAAATCTAGAAAGATCCATTTTGCAGGATGCTCTTCCAGGTCCTCAGACAGAGCTGCTAGAGTGCAGATAGGCTGGGGAAGGGAGTGGATGGACCCTGGCCTGAGCCGAGAGGGGCCCTCAATGCCCACTGTGTGACCTCTGGGGCATTGGAAGGCCCAGACCTCACCCAGGTCCCAGGACGTCACCTAGGGCAGGGAGAGGCCTGAGAGCCAACAGAAGATCTCTATTTCTACTCCACTAATAATTGTTATTGCTTCCATTTGTAAGTCTCTCCTCCTTTGGATCATTTTCTTCCACGCTCACACAACGCTTTTCTTAACCCTCTGGCCTCTGCCCTCTTGCTGGGACCTCCTTTCAGTCAGCTTTAGCCAACTCTCTGATTTGTCGTGCTGTCTCCTCTTGCAAGAGGCAACCCGACTAGCAGTTACGCTTGGGTGGGGACGTCAATGGCGCATAGTGTGGGGCGCTTCTGGGGGCCGGTAAGGTTCTGTTTCTTGATCTGAGTGCTGGTCACAAGGTATGTTCTCTGTGAAAATTCATTGAGCTATAGACTTATGATTTATTCATTTTCTGCATGTGTTATGCTTCAATAATAATGCTTATTTAAAGAGGCAGCCCGATGTTTCTCAACATCTGGAAGATATCAGTTGGTTTGGGTAGAATCGTCCTTGGCCAGACACAGGCCTGGGAACGTGGAGGAGGGAGTGAGGTGGGGGTTCACAGAAGAGGGTTACCACGAGAAGCAGCAGCAGTCTGCCTGGTTCCCATGCCTGTGGGGCACAGCTCTGGTCAACAAATCATCCTGGATTGGGCATCCCTGGGCCAGGCTCTGAGTTGCCCATCTTCTTCCCTGGAGGCATTGTTTGTTAGACAGCTCAGGCCTGGGTCTCTGGGGGCATCCTGGCCTCACCCCTACACTTAGCTTCCGAGAGGTATCTGACCCAGAGCCTGAGGAGGCTCTCACAGACCACGCCCTGGCCTGTTCTGCCCCCTTCTGGACTTCCAAGGTTGTGAGGACTGAAATGAGGGTTCTAGCCCACCTGGCACTTGACTTCCATGTCCATGGCTTTTGGCTCATGTGGCCCAGAAATGGGCATCAAGTTGACATCACCTGTTCAGAAGGGATTAAGAGGGATCCTTCTGCCACCTCACCTCACAGTCCAACTGTGCCTGACTCACCTACCAGGATGGACGGCACGGTCAGCACCTCAGGCTCAGCGTCACCAGGACTTACAGAGTCCATCTCCTCTTTATGAGATGCTCTCCCTGTCAGAGTGCTGGCCTGCGATCCTGGGCACAGCTTGAGTCTCTTCTCCTAGAAAGATGTCTCTGGACAGCACCCCTCCCCCTTTCTGTGGCAATCAGGGCCCAGACCCAGCACTGAAGTTTCAACATTAACTGTCCTAAAGCACTCATCTGCTTTCCAGTATATGACACACACCTGCCAACGGCAGGGGTCTCGGGGACAGGAGACCTCTGCCTCTGCAGAGAGAGCCTGTGCACCCTCTCTGTAGTTACTGCACCCACCACGAGGGGTGCTTGGTAACTGGGGACGAACTAATTGACCCAAAGCAACATGAATTTCGGGTAACTTACACTGAAGGAGCAGAGGGAGATCTTTATAATTCTTCTGAACATCTGGCTTAGCAGAGATGGGCAGCGTTGTACGTCACTCCTGCTCTGAATTCACCAGCACGTGAATTACTGCCAGCACGTGAGTTATTCACCAGCACGTGAGTTACTTACCAGAACTCTACATCTCAAGTTGAACACAAGCCAAAGAGTCACGGGGCTAAGAACTCTGAACCATCGCCACAGGATGGCCGTCCCCCTCATCTGGAATCCCAGGAAAACATACTTGCCTCCTCCTCAGCAAAACTGGGCTGTCTAGCTGGGGGAGGAGGTTGGGGTTGGGGGAGTGACAAACAGCACAGCCAGCCCGAAAGTCCTTAGGTCCTGTCCCCATTCTCTCAACAGATGTGTGCTGACACCCCCTTGCACTTGGATTGTGGGCGTGCCAAGCCCTGGGCCAGGCATCAGGGCAGGGAAGGGATGAGGCATGAGCCCTGCTCTCCAGAAGCCCAGACCCCAAGACAGGAAAAGGGGAGCAGAACAGCTGGGCAGCGTCTTCCCTCCTGCTGCTGGGCAGGGTTGTGTGGGGGGCTATGGGCTCAACTCAGGGAGGCGTCTTTCCCAGTAAGAATGCTCACCCTTCCCTTACACCTGTGTGGGGCTGGGATGGGCCCATCCGTCCTACCTCTGGACCAGATGCACAGGCTTACCGAGCAAACCACAGAGGGAAACCATGCTTGTATTCTAGGTGGGGGCTTCTGTCCCTGTAACTGAAATGACAAAGGCAAAGGTACACTGTCCAACTAAGAAGTGGGCCATAAATTATCCTCTGCAACTAATTTGTGCACATGCTTTACCTAGTTTTTAAAAGGAGATGAGGTAGAACTGGCAGTGGCCGGCTCTGCGTGATTAATTGGGGGCATTAGCACTGAATAGGAGCCCACGGCGTCTTCAAGGAGTGGATCTGGGTCGCAGCCACCTGAGCAAACAGCCGTGATTATGGCTTTTAAATGACTTAGTGGAGCTAATGGGTCACAGAAAATAGTGTGGGGCTAAAAGTAAATATAAAATGAGGGCGTCTGCTGGCTTGAAAGTGGGGCTGCTATGTGGGAAGACCAGCAATAATTGTGTTTAAAATGCCACCCAGGTCTTAGGAGATTCTTCTCCTGGCTCATGTGTCCACGTTTCAGGCTGCACATGATAGGGTCCATACTGCACACCTCTTAGCTCTTTCCACATGCACCAGGTATCAAAGGATCGTCGTCCCATTCATCAGAAAGCAAACACAAGAGCTGGAAAAGCGTCCTTCTCAAGGTCAGCGAGCTCAGTGGAGTGGATTTAGCTGTTAAGTTGATATGCAGTGAGCATTCTGGAGGTACCGTTTCAAGAAATGGAGATTAAGTATTGAGAACAGTCATGGCTCTTGCCTACAAGTCACTTGTACTGTGTGGCCCTAGATGAGGCTGTTTGGGGGATTAGTATGGGTGTGCAGGGTGTCTGGCAGAGGAGCTTGGGGGATGTGTGTATCACAGGTTGTGTATGAGGATGAGGCTGAGTCCCTGCGAATGTCTGTCTCCTGGGTCTTCCATGGGGAAATGTCTGGCTGGCAGGTGAGCTTGGCAGATGGTACTGGGCTGGACAGAGCCAATGACCTCTGACGGCCCTGCCCTCCTTGGACATGGTGCTTCCAGAGGGGCCCGGTTTACCCTTTCTGCCTCTGTTGCCCTGGCCCAGCCCACCGTGTGCATTCTGGCAGCTGCTAACCACCAAGGACGGGGCACTCGGGCCACTCACTGGCCCTGCCCATGGATGGCTGCAGGCGTGTGTCCCATCACACTCTGCTCCTGGAGGCCCAGGTGGGCTGTGCTGGCCTATTCATGCCAGTGCCCCTCTCTGGAGCAGCTCCTATGGGCAGAACATGGGTATCTCCCCAGGGCTGGCCTCTCTGCTGTGCTCCATTATCCTGCCCATGAGGGCCTGGCTGTGTCTCCCACACCAGTGCCTTTCAGCATTCCCAGAAACTCTGGTTCTTTGTGTGAGGGATGACATAAGCTGGAGCAGCCTTCTGGCTGCTCCCCTAGACTCTCGGTCCTCTCAATCAAGGACTGGAGCAGGGGCTGACTGAAGAGGCCTCCATCCACTGTGCAGCCCAGACCCTCACTGGAGCTCCAGCCTTATACTCTGCCACTGGTCTAACATCTCCCCACATTGTCCCACAGGTCCCCTGGACTCAATATGGCCCAAACTGACCTCAGCATGCTCCTTCTTTTACACCCCAACCCCAGCCAGTGGCCCCTCCACCAAAGCCCCCAGCTGCCCAAACTACACACCAGACATTGTCCTTG
The DNA here is from genome assembly GCF_036562045.2 of Rhinolophus sinicus. Taxonomy (NCBI): domain Eukaryota; kingdom Metazoa; phylum Chordata; class Mammalia; order Chiroptera; family Rhinolophidae; genus Rhinolophus; species Rhinolophus sinicus. The sequence continues at coordinate 76,334,755 of NC_133759.1, forward strand.
AGGCCCCACCCATCCCAGCCAACAAATCCCCGTGCAGGTTATTTCTGCCTCCTAGGTCTTTATTGCACTCCCACTGCCTCAACGCCAGTCTAAGGAAACCAGTGGCACTACGTGGCTGACCAGTCCTCCCTGCTGAGGCCCTGGACTCCAGTCTTGCTCCACCAGTGCCCCTCCGCTCAGCAACTGGACCAATCTTTGGGGCTCCCAATTGCCCTCGGCATAGAGCCAAGCTGCCTTCTTGGCCCGCAGCGCCCTTGATGGGCCCAGCCCCTCTCTAACCCTCCTCTCCCCACGTGCACACCTGCTCCAGGGACCCTGAGTCACCTTCAGCACCTCAAACTGGCTGGCATCACCTTGGGTCATGGCACCACAGCCCTACTTTGCCCCATTTTGGACAATTCCTAGTCATCTTTGGGTCTCCGCTGGCACAGCACTGTCTCTGCATGTCACCTCTCTACTGCTCCTGGCTGGGTTCACAGCACTCCAGGGAGCGTCCTCAGAGTGCCCTGGACACCCGCTCACAGCACTTATCTCTGCTTCCTCTACTTGCCCACCATGCTCCTCCTGTCACGGCCTAAGAGCCAGCGGGGTCCTGGCATGTGACTAGCACTCAGCAAGCACGTACCAAAGAAACGAAGGAACAACCAAATGGACGGAGAAATGACTTTCATGCATAGGTGCTTCTACTGAGACACGCGTGGCCTCTAAGTTTCCTTCTGACCCGAGTCTGGATGCCACAGAACAGCTACTGGGTTAACTAAACACATATGCCATGCTCACAGGCCTTCCTCCTGCCTCCGTCTGGAAACTTCCTCTAGTCAGACTCAACTCCTTCCCATACGTGGGGACAGGAGAAGAGAAACGGTGACAGGGAGGCCCAAGCATGCAGTGCTCTGACAGTGAGCCCTGTCCTGTCGGGGAACAGGCCTTAGCATCTGGGCTCTGTTTTCTCATCGGTGCGTAAAAAATACGGCGACTGGAGTCAGTGTGGCTTGACGGCCCCCCTTCCAGTTCTCTTCTATTTTTAACTTTCCCTCACGTGTGTTTACAGGACAGGTTGGAGGCTGGGTGTGCCCTCCTCCCCCACGAACTCATGTTCTGGATGTGTGTGTGAGCAGAGCAGCACCAGTGTGCATGAAACTCTGGTCTTCTCTCCCTGAGTCTGGTCTCCTCATCTGTATGAGGGGGCTGATAGCCTCTGTCCCCATTGTTGTTGTCGGAGCTAGTAGCCCAGGATGGCACCTCGCCTGGCACAGAGGAAGAACACCTGATGATAGGGAAATCCTCTCCACATTTTACATGGGTCAGGTTCCCAAGACCTCTGGGGTGGGGGGTGAGTGTGTGGTCCATGAAAGGTTCTGGGAGTCCAATCTCTTTCCAGGAGAAACACCTCCAGGGCTTTGATCCCAGGGCCCAGGATAAACATCCCTCTCCCTGGTGACACTAAGGGGAGGAGGCAATCACGAATGAGTGTAATGGAAATATAAATTGTCTTACTTCAAAGCAGGCACTTTAATATTTTGCAATGACCGTTATAAACCTCTTCTCCGCACACCGCTAATAAATACCTCAGCCCACGCCACAGTTCCCAGTATAGCTAAAGACACCAGGAGAAGGCAGGGGAGCCATAAAAGAAACATAAAAATACAGTTGCAGATGAGCCTAAGACTCATTTCTTTGAAGTTTAATTGATGGGAAAAGCTTCTGGCCCCAGAGAACTTAAAGGCCCGTCATGCGGATATTCGATTAAGTGTCTCCATATCATGGGCCACAGTAAACTGGATATCATTACGTGGTAATTGCAAATACATTAATAAAATGATGATGTGGGTTTGCTCATGACATAAAAAAGGAATAAAATAATTCACTCAGATAACTCAGCAAAAATGTACAGTCTGCCCTAGAGACCGCTGGAAACAAGGGCTGTTTTGGTCTCAGTCGCACCAGCCCTCCTGAGATGGGACCCAGGTCTCTACTCTGAAAAGCCCTCGGGGTGGATGGCAGTGCAGCTGGGCTTCAGAGACCCTGCTTGGGTCCAGGTGTGTGACACTTGACGGTCCTCTGAAGTTACTGTGCAGGGAACCAGCAGCCTATTCATGCTCCTGTCACACAGCAGGGAGAGCGAGAAGGGCCCTGGTGGTACTGCCCCTGGACAGGTCCTTCAGCCATTGCCTTTCTCCTAAACTATTAGAGGAGAGAGTAAAATACGTATGCGGGAATTCAATTACACTTGCTTTAACTACTCCCGGTCTAAGAGAAGGCCAAGGTGACTATCCTTAACCAGGGGCAGGCTTCCCACCGTACGGTAGCCAGTTCAGCCCCTGGCTCTCACACCCCAGCGCGCACAGAATGCTCACCACCTATTCTAGCATTTCATTCACACACACGGTCACAGGACTCTCCGCCAAGGTCCTGCGTGTGTGCGTGTGAGTGTGTGAGTGAGCAGAGGAGCAGGGGGTGAAATAAACAGCATGGAAACCTTGCAGGGAGGAAACCTTCTTCCTTTCTCCCCTGTTCTCATCTGCAAGTGGAGCACAGCCAGCTACCAACTCCTTTGTATCAACTCCAGATCCTGTCACCTCTCTGTGCCACCACCCCATGCCCTGCTCTCTGCTTGTCCATATCCCCTCTGTCCTTCCAGAACTACCATGAAGCAGTCTTCCTCTAGGTATGAACCTTGGATATACCACTTATAAGCTGTGTGACCTCAGGTAAGTCACTAAACCTTTCTGAACCCCATTCACGAAGCAAGTACAGTAACAGTACCTATCTTATTGACAGATTGGAGGCCTCGAGTGCATTGCAATCTACCCCGCCTCCAGGCCCACAAGAGTGCAGGTACCCGTACCAGGTGTGTGAGAATTCCTAGTACCTGTCTAGGCAGGTCTGTCTCTCAAAGCACTCACAGCTTCCTGTGTGACCTCCCCAGGACCCGAGCCACTTTACTTCTGCCTCTGGCAGCTCACATAGCACTCTCACAGGGATGGGGGTGGGGGGGGCCCAGGAGTCCCAGGAATTGACAGGGATCTGGGACCAGATGACAAGTGGGTAGGAAGGAGAGCTGGCAAGGGCTGCCCAAGGGGAAGGTAGGGCTGGAGAGCCTGTGGCAGCATCAAGCAGAGCTCAGGTAATGGCAGGCTTGGAACCAGATGGGACAAAGTTGCTAAACCCTATATGGCCAGAGAAAAAGGCAGGAGGTGGGATTCGCGGAGAGGCCTGTGAGGGTCACAGGGTCTGAGAAGGGGCCGGCGCAAAGACAGCTGGGAGTCAGAGAAAATAAAGCCATGCCTTCACTACCGCAAAGCACGCTGGCAAGAAAAGTGTGGAAATCGTGTGTGAGTCATCCCCGAACGAGCAGCATGGTTCGTCTTCCACTTACAATACCTCAGTGAGGAGGCAAGCTGTCGACTTGCTCATTTGCTACATTTTCACGCCAAACACCCAAGGAAGGAAAAACATTTGGAGTCGGCTTCTGCCTACCGGCTCTGGCAGGGGCTGTGTAGTGGGGTCTCTGTGCTTCCACAACACACATGCGCACGCGTACACAGAATGAGAAGAGGGCAATGGTACAGAGATAGCACGTGCACCTGGGGCACGTGGGGAGGAAAGAAGGCGGGGCGTTCTCCTGCAGCCTGGACACTGGGAGCAGGTAGAAGAGATGGGATGTTAGGCAGGGCTGCTCAGGGCCAGGGATGGGCAGCAGATGGGACCAGGCTCCCCAGACCGGTTCCCTCAGGGATAGAGCGTCAGCTTGAGCAGGTCCTTGGGGACTTGCGTGTATGTGTTTGATGGTCGCTCCTACTGAACTGACAGTGTCTGGGAAGCACATTCTCTGAGACAAAAGAGGGAAACTATTCTTTCTGGTGAGCTGGATTTGTTGGTAGTTGGGGTGTTCTCCCCTCACCCACAGGAGAGAAAAGAAAGGTCCAAACTCAGGCAATGGGGCTGAGTCTCACCCTATGCCATCCTTGGCTCACTGAGTTGTAAAAGTATAAAGAGCCCAAGGCACTGGCCAAAGTTTCATCAGATTCAAATACAGTGGTCCCCCCTTATCTGCAGGTGATACGTTCCAACATCCCAGTGGAGGCCTGAAACCCTGGATGATACCAAACCCTGTACAGATTATGTTTTTTCCTATACATATATATCTATGGTAAAGTTTAAGTGATAAATTAGGCACAGTAGGAGATTAACAATAACTAGAAATAAAATAGAACAATTTTAACAATATACTGTCATAAAACTTATGTGAATGGCTTTGGGGCCATTACTGTGTAAAGTACAGGTCACTTGAACATGAGCCCCGTGATACCACGACAGTTAATCTGATAACCGAGACGACTGCTAAGTGGCTACTGGGCAGGGAGCATATACACATGGAGTTGCTGGACACAGGGACGATTCACGTACCAGGAGGGACAGAGCGGGGTGGCGCGAGATTTCATCACACTACTCAGAGAGGTGTGCAATTTAAAACTTATGTTTATTTCTGGAATTTTCCATTGAATGCTTTTGGACTTGGTTGACTGGGTAACTAAAACTCTGGCAAGGCAAACTGCTGATAAGGGGGGACTACTGTAACTGAATTGTAGCCTCCAAAGTCCTCCTTTCATGGGGATGATGAGAAAATTTGGGGAAAAAAGAAATAATCAGCAGTAATTCTTGAACCCCTAACAACAAGGCCACGTGTCTTCTTGCACATTCTCTTCTGTCCCTTTCCTTTGTGCTGCATGTTTCTGCATTACGGCAATCACAGCACACGTGGCACTTGTTTCCAATCGCTCAGGGTTCTCATACTGCAAGGGGAGCTGCTCCCGGCCACTCCCCCCCCAACCCCCGGAAAACCACAGTGCCTGTTATCATCCTACTGACTGAGGGGGGCGGGGGGCAGGGCCTTCCCTTTCTTCTGAGGAGGAACAGGCCAGGGGGCACTCCTGACAACCATCAAGATAAAAGTTGCTCTTGTCATATCGGTTATTATTCTGCATTATTATATAATGAGGGCTCAGGTCACCCATCCTAGAAAAACCCATTTTATTTCAATTAGCAAGAAGTAAAGCAGAGCATAGGTTTCCTTAGCAACTCTGGGGGGAAAAAAGAAAGTATCTGGACCTATCCTCTGAGTCCTCAGTGAGGAGCACGAGGGTTGAGGCTGGCTGTGATGTGCAATTTCTCCTCGAGGCCACTAGGGGTGTCAGCAGAGGGGTGGATGCTCGGCTCAGACGGGGAGACCACTGGTGGCTGCTTGGCACCTGGGCTCCCCGGGACCTTGGTCCAGAGCCACCTCTCTGTCCCAGGAACACGTGAGCACCCTGGAGCTTCACAGAATATGAAATACAGGGGACTTTTCAAGACACCGTGTAATCCTTCTCAAAACTGGGGTCTGACAATCTCAGATCTTCCAAAAATACACTTGCTGGTCAAACTGCTTATCACACTGGAAGAAGGACTCTGACCCTACAGCTGAAACATAAAATTTTTATAACTGGGGGCTGCAGTTTGGTGATGCTTATTTTGTTGTGTTTAAGGCAATAGGAGACATTTTTATTAAGGGCACAGTTCCCATTTACTGGGTTTCTATTTACTCTACAGGACCTAATTCCGTATTGTCATTCTGAGAGCAATGCCGCTTGAATTCAATTGCTAGATTGTGAATTTCCCCCAGCAACTTCTATTTAGTCAAGGCCAGAATCTCACTAGGTGGTAATAAATTCAAAGTACAGGATGGGTAAGGAAGCAAAGTGAAAAACCCAAATCAAATACAGTTATTGATCAACACTGAACTGCCTTCATCACATCTATGCTGATTCCAGATTTATACATGCATATTGGCATTTTCATTACATAAATACATTGACATTTGCAGCTTATAAAATATATTGAGCAATGCAAAACTGCAATTATTGGCGAACGTCAAACAAATAAAAATACAGTAAAAGGCACAGAACAGAAAAGGCAGTGGCTTCTTATAGGCGTGAGGTAGCCTGTGAAAAACAGTTGGGTGGAAACCCTTCAGATGTTTCATGTGACACCACTTTTTAAAAAGTTTTGAAATATGTATACTATTAAAAGCCAAAAAGCAAAACTTAATACATTAAGATCAATTAGGCAGTCTTTCTTGCCCCTTGATGGTAGAAGAAATCCAATACGGGATCCTTCCTTGTTACTTCTGACTTAAACGATCTATAACATTAATTTTTACCTCATTACATTCTGTAACTATAGGTAATAAGTGTAAGCTTCTATTCATTGACTCTAACAGTGAGAATGAATAAAGATCTTTATCGACATTCTGATGACATAACCATGACCTCGGCCAAAAGACACAGCGGAACCTCATTTCAGGGAAGGGGATGGCAGGCCAGGTATCTCACCTGTGTTGTTTGAGGGAGATTATTTCATCCTTCACAACCAAATAGTTCACTTTTGTAACCTCCCTTTAATTACTCAACATCATGACATATTTGACTTTGCTTAATATTTGACCATGCCTTTCTTGTTCAGCAATTTGTCTTCCCCAGAATTTTTAACTGTCTTAAAAAATGTATTAAAAGATTTCTTTCTTCCTTTATCCTATCACTAAGGTCTTAGAGCTTCTTAACCTGGTTTTTGTGACTTGGAATCCACTTTCTTAGACCCTTCTGATGTCCTCTCCTAACTTGAATCCTTCTTACACAATCATCCTACCTGTCCTGCTGGGATTCGTGTCATCACACACCTAGGTTGGTTCTGCTGTTTCTTGGGTCACTCAGCTCTTCTTTTTAGATTCATTTTCTGTTTATCTGGATTCCACCCTTTTTTATTTACGCAGAAAGAAGGTAATTTTCTGCGCCCTTGTATGTCTGAAAATGCCTTTACTTGGTATAGGGTTCTAAGTACAAAATTGTTTCCTCTCAAAAATTTGAAGGAAATTATTTCATTGACAGTATTGATACCACCTATCTGAAAACAATGATTCCTGATTCTTTGTTGACTCCTGTCTTTTCTCTGGAAGCTTCTAGAACCTTCTCATTATCCTTGATGTTCTGAAATTTCCAGAGGACATGCAGCTGTAGACCCTCTTTCATCTTCCTGTTCAGTTCTCAGTTTCCATCTGGGGGTCTGTATCTCGCTTCAGCTCTGGACAGTTTTCTTCTGTCAATCCTTTGATACTTTCTTCCTCTCAATTTTTTTTGTTCCCTCTTTCTGAGTGGACAGGTCTGAGTAGATTGATATTGATACTGTTAGATACTGAGAGGCTCATCAATGCCTCTCAGTTTTTCTCTCACCTTCTGCATCTCTTTTTAAACCTGTATTATGGGACACTTTGACTTTCTTTGGCTCCTATTGAATTTTAAATTTTAGCAATTGTATTTTTAATTTCCAAGAAATATTTCTTGCCCTATTCTTCTTCTCATAACAGTTCTTTCTTTTTAAGAGATCTTTATTAAAACATAGCTAACAAAATATTATATTAGTTTCAGGTGTACATCCTAGTTATTCAACAGTACCCACCTAGCGCTATACAGAGTTATTACCACATTATTGAGTATATTCCCTGTGCTAAAGAAGGGATCATTACAACCCCAGCAACCTTCTGACACTGTACCACGCTATCACAGTATCATTGCTCTTTCCCCAGCTTTTAAAATTTTTCGATTAAAGTTGACATTCAATATTCGATGTTATCTTCTCAAGTCTCTCTAAGGGTTTTCATCAGAACAGAATTGTTTTCTTTGGTTCCATATCCTCCAGGGTTAGTCACTCTTTATGTTCATCCTGGTTCTTCTCTGTCACGTTCTCGGTTTTCTCCAAATGTCTCCTGATCCGTGTTTTCCGTTCCATCTGGATATGATTAGGTTACTTAGTATAGTGAGCGGCCACCAGTTTCCTCTGTGGTGGTGCAGGTCTGTCTCCTTGGAGGTCTGGCTGTGAATTCTGTGCCTGTGGGGAGGTGGGTCACCCAGCAGCGCACTTTAGGACACACACAGGCAGGGAGCACGCGGGCGGACAGGCTGTCCACCCCATCCTCCTGCACTTCCAATTCCTGGAGGGCAGATTGGCAGCATGCACTTTCCTCAACTTAGTCTCAAGGACCTTGAACAAGACAATAGTAACTAATAAAAGCAGAAATTAGCAAACAACACTTATTGCTCTTGAAGGGCCTACTCGGAGCCAGGTATTTGATAGCGGATTTATTTCTATTTGTCTCACTTACTTCTCTAAATAGCTCTATTTTTTCATTTTAGAGATCAGGAAACAGACTCAAAGGCATGAGGCACTTCCTCAAGGTCACACGTGTGGGAAGTGGCAGAGCCAGAAGAACCCAGTTTTTGGAGGCCACACAGACCAACCATTGTAACTTCCAGGAATCCAGTCACCGCAAACTGCCCCTCTCGGTATCACCGCCGTGCTGCGCGTTTCATCAATTCACAGCATAGAGAATTACATGCAGTATAATCTCCAGGTCTGACATGGAGCAAACAGCCTCTGTTTGGGACGTGCAGCCCTGTGGCGCAGACTCCGTTACACACGGCAGGGAGGCCGTTCTAGTTAACCCAGTGTGCTGGTTAGGAATGAGCTCCCCAGGAAGACCTGACTAGAAAGAACTGAGCCCCTCATAGCCCCTCACGGAGAGGACTCTGGGCTGCAGAGCCAGGCCTCGTCTACCCCCATGGGCTTCTGAGTCTCCCAACAGCACAGGGCAGAAGGACACTCTGCACGGCACACAGCTGGTCTTGCTATGATGACCCAGGTCAGAGCCTTCATTATAATGGCAGCAGCGGCAATGTCACATGCAGCCGTCCTGGCTCAGGGAGGCTGGTCACAGGCGGGCTGGCCGGCCGGCCCTCTGAGCACCAAGCCTGGTTCTGCCCTTTGGTCAAAGGCCCTGGAGATTCTGGAGAAAATGAGCCACTAAGGGGCCCAAACACATCCGGAGCAGTCGGGCCCCACCCCAACAAGGGACAAACCCTACAGACCCCATCTCTGCTGTGAAACGTGTAGGCCATGGTCCCAGGGATGTACTTCCTGGTCAGCAACAAACAAACAGCACCTTGTGGACCAAGGAGTTAATGCAGGAAGGAAAGAGGGCCTAGTGGGCTTTTTCACAGAGTTAGAGCTGCCACAAACAAGCCCGGTGGTCATGAAACAGCACTCTTTCTCCCTCTGCAGCTGTGAATACCCTAAAATCAGTTCGTACATTGACTTACTTAGAATCACAGCAGCCTTGGGAGGCAAGTCTTACAGACAAGCACACTGAGGCTTGGAAGTGAGTACATTAGTCCAATGCTTCCCAGGGCATAAAAGAGTAGTTTAGGACGTTAATTTTCCTCACTGATTCAATTTTTAAATTTAAATTACACTTTGATCCAGAAAGTTGCCCTAGGCGCCATCAGAAGTGCAATGATTGTCTGACAGAGAAAACCTTGTTCCAGAAAAGATCTGAGGTGGCTTTAACAACCGCAAAATGTGCTGGGGCTTCCGTTGGCCCTGGTCAAGCTTTCTAGTTCCTCCTTGCTGGTCTCAAATCTTCCCTATCCCTTCCTTGGGGCCCCCGTTCTAGCTGCACCAGGACTCCAGGCCACTTCCCACCACTTCCTGCTCACAGGGTTTGGATCCTTTCAGAAGCTCTCTCTCCGACCAGGCCTAGAAACTGAGAGGATACACTGAGACAGGCAGAGGTGCAGACCAGCATTCAGCTGCAAAGCCCCCTTTGCTTTAAAAATTCTGCAAACAGGGCAACCCCCTTCCCCACTGGGGTCTGAGGAAATCCCTTTGAGGATTTCCCCGGGAGAAAGCAGGCAAGAGCAGACCCCGGTGCTACTCAGTGGGAAGCTACTGGGAAGTTCCCAGTAACTCAATTGCCAGTAAGCAGTTCTGCCCGGAGGCACTCTCCCCATGCCCACCCCAACACCCTGCCCCACCCCTTCATATGGCCTTCCCCATCCCCCTTTCCACAGTCCACTCTATTTTACGAATGCATGGAATGTGGAATCACTTATTCTAAGAAGATGGAATGTGTTAGCTGCAGCCAGAGACAGCAATGAATTTTACAAATAGCTTTCTAGAAGCCCTCATTCAAGTTCACAAATCAGGCCCTTAACAACCCCAATTCTACATCCCCGCAGATGGAGGTGGCCGGTGTCTCATTTCAGGCAGGACCATTTGTCTTGGGCTAATCTTGTTCACGCCATGTGGAAAGCTCAGACTGATGCTGGATTTCCCAATTTGCCTCAAACTGCAGGGGAGAGAGCTCACTTATGTCCACTTCGAAAGGGCCCCAGAGATCCTGCTGGGATGCCAGAATCATGGGTCATCACAGCTGAGAGGGCCTAAGAGACCAACAAGTTCAGCTTCTTGCTCAAAAGACAAAGAAAGCAAGGCCCAGTCTCCTCCAAGCCATAGCCAGGTGAGCAGGACAGGACAGATGGTCCCTGACTTACGATGGTTTGACCTAAGATTTTTTGACTTTACAATGGTGTGAAAGCGATACGCTTTCAGTAGAAACTGGACTTCAAATTTTGACTTTTGCTCTTTCCCCTGACTGGCGATATGTGGTACCATACTGTCTCGTGAGGCTGGGCAGTGGCTGCGAGTGCAGCGCCCAGTCAGGTAACGATCACGAGGTGACCATCCCACACTCTACAGTGTATTCACTGTGAGTCATGATTCTCTGCTGTAAGTGATCTGAACACGTTAGGTAGGGGACGCTAAGCTATGGTGTTTGGTAGGTTAGGCATATGGAACGCATTTTAGATTTACAATATTTTCAACTTACTAAGGGCTTATCGGGACGGAACCCCATTGTAACTTGAGGAGCATCTGAATTTCAAAATGAAGGCTGGTGGTTTTTCACTTTCAGCAAATTATTTTTTCTAAGTTCTTCCACCATTAAAACCAGACATGAGGCTCAGGGGAGAATATGGTGCAAAGAACGCAAAGGTGTCAATTCTTGGCTCTTGAAAGTCATAGCAGGGACAGTTTTCTGGAAATTAAGGCTTTCAATTTGCAGACGACAGGCTTTTTGAAGAAATAATGTCCTTCCAAAGCTCTATAGTCTTGGCTTTTAATAGCAAAAAATAAAGTGATAGAGCCCATAACATTTCAAGCAGAAGCAGCTGAGTTGGGGAGGATGAATGGGAATTTACGAGCTTGTTTTCCCTGCCAATAGGAGATTAGGTCACGTGGCTGGGACAGGAATTAGGAGATGAGAACAGTAACGGCAAGCATGGTGTCCCTCTTCTAGAGGGCGTCTGATGGCCCCTTTCCTTGGAGGAGATGACTAAGCCCCATAAAAGTTGGTGGGGGTCCCAGAAGAGAGACTTGTGCCATGGGAGAGCGTCTATAGGCCTGCTAGATTAGAGAGGCCCTGAGCCTGGCCAGGTGTGGGCACTGGAGGGTACAGAGAGCTGTGGGTGTCCCTGAGGGTGAGTCTGTGGGCCGGAGTGGGACACTCTCAGCTGTGTGTCCTCCACATTCTTTCCACAACTTTCGAGTCCAACAGATGTGAACTCACCCATGGTCTGCCTCCTCCACTTCTTCGTGGAGGGACCGTGGGCTGGTGATTTATCTGTGCCTCCATGTCCTTCTCTGAAAAATGGGGGTAATGGTAGAACTTGCCTCACTGGGTAGCTGTGAGGATTAAGGGAGGTGATGCATGGCAAGTCCGTAGCATGGAGCCTACCACAGAGAAACCATCTGAACAATGCAGCTCTTATTACGATTGCTACCAACCGCTCACTGTCTCTGGAATTAACTCATTTGAATAAGTAGAACCAGGGTACTCCTGCAGGCTAATTAAAACATCTAAGTCATCATTATCTTTTCAATAACTGCTAGTTAGAGCCAGGACACGAGGGCTTGTGGGGTTTGTAATCATATCGAGTGAAATCTCAGAACAGTTCTCTCAAGTTCACAGGCCAAAAATGAAAACACATTTTGTGACAACTTCAGTCCTCTTTGCAGAGGGAAGGCTGGGTGAAGACCCCTGCCTCTGTGTGGAACTCACAAACCCAGAGAGAGGCAGTGGGTGGTGCTGAGAGCAAAAACCACGACACTCTTCTAATTGCTAGAAAATTGAGTGCAAGGCTGTTCCCCCTCTTGGGGGGGGGGGCGGGAAAGAGAGAGAGAGAGAGAGAGAGAGAGAGAGAGAGAGAGAAAGAGAGAGAGAGAGAGATCATTTTCCTCCTCCTCCCTGCAGCTCCCGCTCTCTGAGGAGCTTCAAACAGTGCAGAAACCACTGACCTACAGGACACAACCTCACTGCACCAAAGAAGCTAAGCACAGCCAGCACTTTGAACTGTAATGCTCTGATGCCAACTGAGTTGTCACACCACAAAAGACCCACGGGGTGGACTGCCTCTTTTTTCCTGCTCTCAGAGAGACTATCACATACCTATCCAGGGTGATATTTACTAGAGGCATTGAGGTAGGGCCCTTGGGGGGGTGCCTCTGTGCTAGAGCCACAGCGTGCCTCTCTTTGCCTCCTGCCTGGCGAGGACTCAGTGCTGCAGGAAGGGCCCACGCTCTGCACACGGGCAGCTCTTCCCTCCAGCCCCGGGCTCTCAGGCCCAACCACCTCCCTTGGCTCTTCCCTTACTCTCTTCCTTCTCAACATTTCTCCTGTTTTCATTCCTGTAGTCAATCAGTTATCGACTTCAGCATCGATAACTTCTGTGAGTAACACGCACCCCAAAAGAGTCTTAAACGAGCTTTAAGTTTTTGCTGTCTTTTTCATGTAACAGAATCCAGAGGAAGGAAATTCAGAACTGGCATGGTGTCTCCACTACTTGTCACAGACGCAGGGTCATCCCAGTTCACCATTCTGACATCCCCTGGGTGTGGCCCTGGGCCTCATGGTCCAAGATGGAGCTCGAGATCCACCCAAACAGCCTCCTTCCAGGCAGCAAGGGAAGGAAGAGGACATGCACCCTCTTCTGTAAGGTGGCTTTCTGGATTGGCCAGGATTTAGTTGCAAGGCCAATTTAGTGATGAGGAAGGCTGGGCAATGTAGAATTTTGTCTGAATGGCAACGTGTTCAGATGACTTAGAGATTTTGTCATTAAAGAGGGAGGAGGGAAGATGGATATTGGAAAGCAGCTAGCAGTACCTGCCCGCTATAAAGTTTTCGTTGTGGCAAGTAGAGGGAATTGTGCACAGATTGCTCCATTGCCGCTCACTGCATTTCCACTCCCTCCACCTGGGGCCACCTTGCAGTTTCTAGCATTATTCCTTCATGTTCTATCATCTGTTATTGTCTTCTGCCAGTCTAAGTGTTGTCCCTCTGTAGGTACTGAGTCTTTTTGTCTTTTAAACTTTTGTTTTTAAACTTTTCTCATTGTCTTGTTTAATCTTTGATCTGCTCTTATCATCTTGCCTGGAATTTTTTCCAATCTGAAGATTAAAGTATTTCTTCAATCCTGGAGAATTCCTGGCATTGTTTTCAAATATTGTTTTTCGATTCAAGAATGTTTTTCATTCTTGTTATTTTCACCTTCTATAGCTCCTATTAGATGTATGTTGGATCTTCTCATTCTGTCATCCATATTTTAGCTGCTGTTTCCTATTTTCTTTATCTCTTGATGCTGCATTCTGGGTTCTTTATTCAGCGGTCTTTCAATTCATTAATTCTCTCTTCAGTTAATATATATTTTGAATTCTTAGTTATAATGGCAATTAAAAATTTTTTTCCAGTAAGTTCCATTTGACTCTTTTGTTAGAGTATTTAGTTCTTTTAGGATGCTTTCCACACTTCCTTATATCTTTAAGTATTTAACATACTTTAAACAGTTATATTGAAACAAAATTACATAAGCCCTTAAAGAATTTAAAGCCCATTATCAAAAGTCCAATAGTTACTCAAGTCTTTTAATGAAAACCAGCAAGCCTTTGTCCCTTCTTTCCATTCCTCTTCCTTAGAGGCAGCCCCTTTTAGCATTTTTATTTGGTTAGTTTGGAATTAACCTAAAAAACATTCTACTTGTTGTTTCTTAAGTGTTAGGCATTGTTTATTAACATCCCAGCATGGAAGATGACATTTTAGCTCTCTTTTGCACAATTCTACCCTCCTACCTCCCCCTCCCCCCAGTAGAAATACACTGTATTCTGGTTAGCTCAGAGCTCAATGTTAATGTCCTTAGTCTTTATAAATGCCATTTATAGCCGAGCCATGAGTGCACCGTGACTCCACCCTGGTCTGTGGGAGGAGCCAATGGGAACTTTTCTTTTCACGAACTTTTTTTTTCACTCTGAAGACAATTTTTGGTGACAATCCCTCTGCAGAGGATGGAGCAAAAGTCAGCAGTGGGGCTGGAGCCAGACTGATTACCAGGCTGGGGTGGGGGCTGAGGGGTCCCTTTCACATCCAAATAAAGGTGAGGCTCTCCTCCTTCCTCCCTGAGGGTTGGTGGGCGGGTATGTGGAGCATCATTTCTCAGCTGCAGCAACTTGGAGTGAGAATGAGAGTATTACACAGACATCTTGAGGGACCCATGCTAAATGGAGTGTGTGTGGGGGCAACCAGAGCCATAAAATGACAGATCAATACTTTCTGGAAGTTTTTCTTTAAAAAGTTCCCACCTGACAGTGTTAGAGACTGAAGAGCTATACACACATGCACGCACACACGCACGCCTGAAATAACAACTTCAGAAGCCGGAGGAAGCATGCTGCCTGCTGGGACTTTGTTCACCCCGGGGTCTCAGGTTTTACAGCGTCCTTTGTGGAATGCAGTTCTTTTAGGCAGCAGCAGGAACCCCACACATGCTGCTGGTGCAGGCAGCACCGTCCTTCTTGGTTCCCCACTACCCCCCCCCCCCCCCCCAGGACCAGCTGCAGCTACTGAGCAACAGCACAGAAGACCAGGAGTGGATCTGTGACCACACGTGGCCGCAGCCCTTCTGAACTGGGCAGGCTCCGGAGGTGGGGTCTGGCCCGGGCTCCGCTCCTGCTGCGCGGCCTTAGGAAGCTCACTCATCCTCAGACCTAAGCTTAGTCTGGCAATGTGTAGGATTATCCTAAGGATTGAGGGACATTATATTGGGGACAAAAAGTGTGGGAAGTCTGTAGGGCTACCCTGGACTGGACGGGAAGCCCTTACCAGGCTGACAAGAGAGAAGGAGCTAGAACAACACACCCACAAGCTGGCCCCACTTGGTCCTGGAACAAAGGAGAGGAGAGCCTCACTGCGGAAACAGGAACACTATGAGCTGTTCCTAAAAAGGGACACGCTTTCAGAGCAGGATGGAGACTCTCGGGGAGACCTGGGTGTTTCCCAGCTTGGCTGTCATGGCTGAGTGTGCATGGAAGTTTTGAGATGGACAGAATGTCATGCAGAGACTGGGTGGCCCAGGGCACAGGTCTCTATGCCTTCTGTCCCCAGCAGCCTGGCGGTCATGCAGCACGTGGCTCTGCTGGTCATCACGGGATGTGGGGTCATTTCACCTGCCCAGAGACCACATACTCTCCTGTGCACAGAGACCGAACTCATGCCTCCTGTGGCCCAAGATGGACCCCAGATGGTGGGCCAGCAAAGGGCTGGGCACTGGGCAGGTGAGCAAAGTGGCCACCGATAGATACCGATATAACTTAGAGGGCATGGCACGAGCCCTCTAGCTGATGGTTTTGTGACAACCTTTTCATGCAGAGGCTGTGCCCATTCAGCTCTACGTCCCCTACATCAAATCTGCAGCCCAGCAGCGCTATTTTTCCACCCAACAGTGAACAGACGGATGGCAGCTAAGTGGGGGCAGCCACGTGCGTGCGTGGGTGTGGGAAATGTCACTGCCATGCTGGTGTGGGCCTCAGGCCTGCTCGGTCCCTGCTGGCTCCTGTCATAATGATGGTGGGCTTTGGCCATTGCTGATAGAATTTAGGAAGCCCCACTGTCAGCAGCCGTCTCTGCCTGTGGTGTAGACTTCACTGGTCCTGAGCAGCTGTTAGTAAGTCGTTTGCATGTGAAAAGAGTGGAAATAAATACAGAATACAGAGTCCCAGGGGCTGCAGCCTGTGGAGACTGTTACCCAGAATAGCTGAGGGAGCTGCATTCTAGAGGCCAGAGCATTCTCGTTAACAGTGATTCCCAGATGGCTTATCAAGTTCTGAAGAGAGAAAGCAAGTAAGTAACACTTGGCAGGGGACTAAATTGAATATGACTGAATCTCTTTGGGCTCAGGGCAAGGCAAGCTCTAGGGGGAACTTAGAACCAGCATTAGCAATGCCGAATGCAGTTATAAAAGGAGGCTGCAAATAAATCCTCCAGCTATTTGGGTTTTAATGGCCAAGCAGGAGTTTCTCATCTTTCATTTTGGACTCAGCAGTCCCTCTTTTGTGCTGATCCGAGATCCCCTTGGCACCCCTGAGGCCTTGAGATTGACACCCATGACTGGGCCCTGGGCTGTGGGAGAAGCGTCAGGAACTGTCTGATGCAGTGACAGTGGATGTCCGGGCCTCTCGGGTAGTGTGGGGGGCATTCTATCTTTTAAGAGGAAGAATCTCAAGGCCTTTCACGGAGGCGTGGGGGCCTGGGTCCCAAGGGACCTTTAGGGTCATGGCCCTGCTATAAAAAGACCTCATAGTTAAAAGCATAATCTTGTAAAGCAGATATATTAGGGAGGGTTATTTTCACTGCAAAATAATTCCTATTTACCATAGATTCAACCACAACATATACAGTGTGTCTACTGTGTGCCAGTCCCTGGGGACACGGCTGGGTCATCACTGGTCACAGCCCCTCTGGGCACCTGGGCATACCCTGGGAGGGCACTGACCTAGGTTTGGGGATGGGTCTGGGAGGGCCTCCAGGAGGAGGTAACAGCTACCCTTTGAGAGGAAGAAGCATGTCCTAGAGAGCCTTGGTGGCTAAGGCCAGGCCCCCGACCTGAGGTCCAGCTGCCTCCCATGGGGAGAGGCCAGCCACAGAGGACAGGTAGGAGGCCCCTCAGCACAGGTCAGGAGCCTCTCCACCTTCTCTAGGTGGGAACCGGTGTCAGAGAGACCAAGGAGGAATCTGTAATGGGGAAATGGTCACTGGGCAGCCACTTTGTGAACAGCAATGGCAGGGGACATCACAAGACCAGAAACTTAAAGGACAGGAGGAGTGATGGGCCCACCATCATGGTTCCAGGCACGGCTGCCCTGGGTCTGCCTCCTGGTCTGCCTCGTAGGGACCGGGCTCACAGCATCTTCAGAAAGAGAGCTCCTGTATCTTCCTCTGGGGCTTTTATAAGAGTGCTGGGCATGCAAATGAGACTCTTTAGGCCACATCGCACAGCTCCTGGCCTGGAACAGTCCATCCTAACGTGCATTCGCTCACAGCAGACCTAATAAAGGGGCACGTAATCCCCTTTTCAATTTCAGGTCAGTTTCATAGTCCAGGATGAGCGTGCATGCAGAGCCCAGCTAATGCCACATTGATCCTGGAGTCCGAGAAGCCCAGAGGGCGTGAGTGCCGAGCTGGGACGCACTGGGGGCCTGTGGCAGACCTTGGGCAGGGACCGGGAAGCCGCTGGTCAGTGCAGCCAGATCCAGATCGCTGGTGAGTTGGGTAGAAAAGAGCGCAAGCGGGCCTGACACTGTCGTCATTAGCCATCAACCAGGACAGAGAAGAGCAAATGGGCTGGCTTTGGTAGTTCTTCACTCCTTCCAGCTCATGCTGTCCTGATGCCCCGCCCTTCCTCATCAGCACTTCCTGTTTGCCATCTGTCTTCCTCACACCAGGCAACCCCACGGCAGGGACAGTCCACTCTGCCCTCTCTGCTGAGTGCCTGTGCCCAGGATATGCCCACGAATAATCAAACAAGTAATGAACTGGCAGGAAGTACAAAAGGAGCGTGAACCCAGTTGGGAGCCAGGGAACTGGTTTCTAGCTGCGTTTGGTCTTTCGTTGTCTATTTTATAGACAGCAGTTTAGAAGGTGCTGACTTCAGCCAAGGCTTCAAGCTCTGACACCATCCCTTGTTAAGCAGAAATGAATTCTTCCTTTGGACTGTGCCCTCCCGCGTAATCTAACTGCAGCACTGCTACCTGCCCCCCAGACTACAGTGCCCTCTCCTTGCCTGCTTGCCTCCCACGGGCTTCACAGGTTCCACTTCCTTCCCAGGGTTTCTGGTCTGGATCACTTCTGAAGATTTGCCTGCTCGGGCCTCACTCCCTAGCACCCTAGGATGAGGCAGAAGCAGGTACTTGGGCACTGAGACACCCACACTGAGGTCCCCAAAGGAAAAGAGTGCTGGGACCACACCATGTCCCTGGGTCTTCCTACTCGTGCTGCTGGCTGTGTGCGGGCACAGCAGCACAGCCAGGGCCAGCCCACGCTCAGGACGACCAGGCAGCTCTGACTCAGCTCCTAATGCCAGCCGGACATGGTGTCAGCTCAGCTTAGCAAGGGTGCAGCTGACAGAGTCGCCTCCCGTCTGTCAAGCCCTCATGCCGGCACGGCCTCCCCCGTGGCTCTCTGCCTCGTCCTTCTCTCTCAGGGCACCTTGGCGGCCTGCAGCAGTGTCCTGTGGCTGCTCGAACCGACAGACAAATTTGTTATCTCACAGTTCCGGAGCTCAGGAGTCCAAAATGGGTCTTTCTGCGCTAAGATTGAAGTGTTGTCCCTTCTGTCTTCCTCTCTCACTTACTGGGACCCTTGTGATTAAGTAGGGTCCACCAGATAATCTCCCTATCTCAAGAGTTTTAACTTCATCGTATCTGCACAGTCCCTTTTGCCACGTAAGGGAGACCGCAGTCACAGGTTTCGGGAATTAGGATGTGGGTACCACTGGGGTGGGGACATCATTCTGCCTGCCACTGCCCAAGTCAACCCATCAGCACCAACACTAATCAATCAAGGTGGATTAGAGGGGTTACGGGTACACATGTCAATCTCCCCAGAATCAAATAGCAGCGGCTGGACTCTGACAGCAGAGAAGGCCCCACAACGGAGGGGCTGTGTGGGGAGGGAGAGGCTGTGCCCAGACACCTTGGGTTCACTCAGGGGTTGGTGCCTCTTCAGATGAGGCTTCATTCCTTTTCAGGGTCTGGCCTGTCCTGGTTCCTTTTCTCTGAGGTCCAGCCTCCCTCAAGGTGATGGATTTGCAAATGGTTTCAAGGCCTTGTTTCAGATGTAAGATTTTCCTGGGATGCTTCTTTTTCACGAAATGCTTTTCCTTATTATAAAATGACACACACTGCCTGAAGTCAAGTTGGAATGTAAAGAAAGCACCGAAAAGGCAGTAAATCTCCTGTGATTCCAAGACTCAGGGTGAGCATCCAGCTACAGTTACATATTATATGGAAATTCTTCCGGGTGGGTCATCTTATATAGGCTGGTCTGGAACCTTTTGGCTCCTAACCTGTTGTCAGCATTTCCTGTGTCACTGTATTACAATTCTGATCTGGGACCCTTTCCCTCTCTGGTTCTCCGCTGGTCATGGGCGGCCCCTCACAGGCGCATTCCCAATGAACTAGAGACAGCAGGACAGGTGTGGGGGGGTGGGGAGCACTCACCCTGCCCCTCCCTGTGTCTGGGTCTTAGCGTCAAAAGTGCCCCCAAAAGGCAGAGAGCCAGGTGTCCAGAGCAGCAGCCTGTCTCAAGGTCTCCATGGCCCCTGATGTCTAACCCCAGCAGGGAGGTTCCAAGCAGATCTCCTACAGTGCTGCCCAGGAAACACCGGTCCTAACTGTGGATGGAGGCTCAGGGGTGCTCCCCCCTCAACCATGCCCAGGGCCTCAGGGGACAACATTCCCCCGTCCCCATCCCAAATCACTTGCCTACAGCACACGTCCCAACTACAATCTTAACTTTTTTATTTTTCAAAATACGAAGGACAACTTTGGATGATTTCCCCCCTCCAAGCACCTAGCTGTTTCCTGACCTTTTTAAAGGCTGTTTTATGGTAAGAAAGAAAAGAACCTCTTGTTTAATTCAGCGCCGGCTCCAAGAGCTGACCTTAATGCATGGAAATGTCTTTGGTCCAGCGATCATTTCGCAGACTCCACATCTGAAAACACTCTTGCTTCCAATCTCAAGTTAAAAAAACCCTAAACATGACTATTAACGTCTCTTAGAGTTTATTTTTCAGGCAATAAAAAACTTTCTGCAGGAAACCGGCTTTCATTCTTTCTGAATACTCCTTAAACTTACTAAGTTTGATAGGCTGGAAAAGGAAGCTAGACAAGGCAATAAACCCCAATGGGAATGTTCCTGTTGATGTGATTACAGCTTGAGGGAAATAAGAGACGACACATTTAAAAAGTAAATGTCTCTTTACATCATCCAATTATGCTCAGTAAAAATAAAAATAAGCTCAAAGAAGAGGCTTCGTTTTCAAATTCCACTTTAATTTCAGTCAGTTAAGAAGAGCAATTCATTTACCCTTCAAAAATAATGAATAAAGTTCCAGAGACATTGGAAAGGCTCTCTGTCTCTTCCGAGATGGCACGTCCCATTCTCTGTCATGCTCCCCAATTAGCACCTTGAGTAACGTGCCCTAACACAGGCGGTTTAATTTCCATCTTACTTTGTGTAGCTTTTTTTTTTTTCCTAAAGCAAAATTTGGGGAATGAAATCTTTGAGACCAGAACTGTTCAATCACAATAACACATTTGTGTATGAACTTTTTTCTCTCCTTGGAGTTTATAAACCTCCAAATTCTGCTCCAAGCAAGAAACCAATTCTAGAAATGAGTTAAATGACCCAGAGTAAGAAGAACATCAGATTATCTTTTCTGGGCCCTTGCAACTGAGAATGAATCTGAAACAGGACCCCCGACCTCTTCTTGCTCTAATCAATTTTCCAAGGAGAGGTTCACATTCCAGCTGTGCAAGTGCTGGCTTCTTTCCAGAGCGTTCTAATAACTAGATGAAAACCACAGGAATGGAAGCCCCTTTCCTCCGACCCTTTGTCTGTCATCTTGAGGCTTTACAGTTGATTACAATAATTCTTTATATTTATTTCTTTCTCTAATTGAGAAGCATCCGCTCTTCGGTCATCTGCTGTTTCTTCAACAACCACAGCAGTGCACTCTCTCAGTGGGTCCTTTGCTCCTGCTTGAGCTCACATCGCTTTCCTCTTATCCAGCTGCTGTCTTCCGTTTCCACGAGACTCATTTCACCGTCCTCTGCCCAAGAACCTGCAGAGCACCAGACCCATACACCTGGGCCAAAACTCATAGGTCTCTCTTGCAGGCTGTCCTGCTCTTACTCCTAAATGTCTTTTTTCACCACAGAAATGTCCCCCGCAACTTCTGAGACTTGGAACGTGTACCCAGAGAGCCACGAGGAGACCCAAGACGGCTTTCAAATGCTTTCTTGTTCAGCCAAGTTTCTCCTGCTGACAGTGGTTCTAAGTAAGGCAGAACTGCCTGGGCGTGGGTTTTCTGGAGCGTTTTCTGTTGTCACAGTAACTGAGGGTGTGGTGCGCAGAGGAAGGTGGCATCAGTACGGAATGGGCAGGGACTGGGGATGCCAGACGTTCTCCTCAACAATAAATTGTCGTATGTCCCTATTTCTTTGAAGGTCCCATTGGAGAACCACGTAGGTGAAAACATCTGTATAATTATTTGAGCCTAGAATGCAACTCTGGTTCTACAAAAACGCGAAGTATCTAGTACGTGGTTTTGACATATTGGGGACTTGAGCTACAACTACTATGAAAACCAAGGGGAGAGTACTGTTTTCTTCAGAACTTTATCAAAAGCTGTTCCTGACGAGCTCATTACCGATGGCAATGCATTGCTTGTGGTGTGAGCTGCCTGTTCAGTACACCTGACACCCGCACCAGTTGCATTTGTTGAGGTTACTTTCATGCCACCATTGGGCTCCCTCATTCTGAATCCTGTCGTGGGCTTGCATGTGTGCCCACGTGTTGAAACATGTAGTATTTTACTACAAATTACTTTCTTATACTTCTCAGTTACATTTCAATTAGGGCATCCTCCTTTGAAATGATGAGTTAATAGACTGTATTATCTATAATTTGCACCTCAGGGTTGTAAAGGGGGTATTACACATAATTTGTTGTAAAAAGTGGGTACTGGATGTGAAAGACGTGAGGACCAGTGCCTGAAGACTTGCCTGTGGGACCCAGTCGCCCCTCCGAAAGCAGGGCAGGGACGCCTTTGTTTGTTCCCTTGTGTATTTGTTTATTCGTTCTCACTCACCCAACACACATTGCCTGAGTGCCTTCTGGGTGGGTACCAGGGGTTCATTATCTACACCTTCATGGTTTCTCTGAGGGGTCCCGGTGCCCAGGCCTCGGGCATAAAGGAAGGACAGCTCTTGCCCACTGAAAATGGAAAATGCTGTCCCTTAGGCATGGGAAAAAGGACAAGGGAGGGGGGAAGCTGTGCACAGGAGGTGGGTCTGGGCTGCAGCCCACTCTGGGACCTTCTTCACACACTCTCCTGCCGCACTTCCAGCCACCTCCTAGTCTCTCTCGTTTCCTCAGCAGCTACTCATTACTTTGTCTTTAAAAACCCTCACCTCCGACTTTTATTTTAACCTATCTCCTTTTACAATACTTCATTATGAAATGCACCCTGTTTTTTGTATTCCTTTCTTTTCCATTTATCTAAGTTTTACATCTGGGGTTTAAATTCTAATCTGATTGATTCCTTTTCTCCTGTCTCCTGTAGCTTTTAAAACCCCTTGTTTTAAACCTCGTCTTTTTCATTGATTCTCCTCTCTCCTCACTTACTCCTGTTTTACTTCCAAAAGGGGTAAAAGATGACCCCTTTTAATTCTTTTCTTTCTCCAAATAATCTGGATGATCCACAAATTAAAACAAAGCAAAACAGTCATGGTTCAGCACTGTGGGTGGGACGGCAGTGATGGGTGCCAGGCGCCCCCAGGAGGCGGTCTCCTGGGCTTCTACAGGTGGGATGAGATACAGGGTGGTAGTGCTCTGGAAAGCGCCAACTGCTAGCTCTGGCCCTGCTTTCCCTTTGGGAACATAAGGAGGGGTGGGGTGGGGCTCACCCACTGTATCCCCCTTCAATCCTTGCTTTCCCTAAAACCCTGGAAATTCCCACCCGAGATGACGTCCCTTCTTCCACCTCCCCTCACCTTGCCTTCCCTGCGCCCGGCTCTCCACGGAAGTCTTCTCTGACCATTGCAGCCAGCAGGAACCCAGCAGCCCTGCATTCCTACGGCCAACCATGAAAGTCTGTCCGCTGCCTTTCCATGTCACATCCTTTGTTCTTTCTTTTAAAATGACAGCATTTAGCATCCATGGAGGGAGCCGAGCAAGGTTGTTCCTGGACCTCTGGCCAGTACATGGTGCACTAGCAGGGATGACACATGGGCTGTGGGCTGAGGGACCCTTTCAGAGCTGGGAGGCCACAGACAAAAGGAATGAACTCCTACTTACTAGCCCGGTCCAGCAGCAACCTCACACACCAAGGGTTGCCTGCAACCAGGCTGCCCACACCCCACTCCACTCCCCGTCTTTCCATCAGTCTTCACCACTTTGCGCAGGCCCTCTCACCACTGGGACCACCTCACCTCACACTGTGCTAACAAGTTTTCTACGGTTGGGTTAATTCACAGACAGTGGTCCAGAAGGCATTAAATGAACACTTGCCACTTAGCAAGAACTCATTGGCCTTCCTGCCGGTTCTAGCCCACCTCTGGGCCTTAAGTGTGTTTAGGGACAGATCTTTAAATAACCCCATCTGACTGAACAACCTGGCTAAGGCAGCACACACATGACATTCCAGCATCAGCAGGCAGATTGACAGCTCAGAAATATGGAACCAAGGGTTCTACCATTGCCCAGCGGAGACATCTTGAGCAAGGCTCTGTCTCTAAGAGTACAAGCCCTGGACTGCTCTTAGCCTCTAAAGCTGGGTCCTGTGGGCAGTGGGGGCACTAGTGGAGCCTGCGGTCTCAAGGCCTGTGGCCCCTGAGGGAACAGCAGCGTGCTTCCAGTGGACAAGGAACCTCCCAGCCCGGGTGGCAGTGGGGCTGTGAAGGGAAGACTCGGTGAGGGGTGCTGTGTGCTGGGACCTCTAGTTCCTGATGTAAGGTGCTACAACCCCTAGGGACCCTCCTGCAGGAATCACCCGGCCCCTCCACCCAACACACATTAGCAAATAGCATTTGGGAAATGGCGCAGTTACGAGGCAGGCACCTAAATGAGTCCTGAAGGAGATGGTACATTTTTTTTTCAGCCACTTAATTGAATCTGTGGCAGTAAATCTTTTAGTCTTCTCTTAGCATTTAGAATTTCAATTTACTCCATGGATTTTTGTGCTCAACCCCCAGTGAAAATGAGCATTTGTGCCGAAAAGCTTTTAATCAACCGTTCTCAAAATGTCAGGCCCCCTTATCTCCAAAGCCTACTGAAATCTTTGTGCCAACGGTTGAAAAAATATATTCTGTGTATCCTGTTTCTCTCTTTCAGTTCTAGCGCTCTTTATCCTGGTTTTATCAGAGTCATTTTTGATGTTCATCCGTCTCTTAATCTTCTTAGATTTTTTTTTTTTTAAGGTGAGCTTTCCATTTCAATCCGGCTTCGCTGATCTATTAAGATTCTCTGCGGCCACTGCCTCATAGATGAAGATACACTTCTGTGGAAAGCCCTCGCAATGGCCTCTGTCTGAGCACACAGAAGGTTAATTGCCTGGTCTTTAATTAAATCAGTAATTTTTCTTGAACGTTGTTTGTGGAACTCCGTAATAAATGAAGGCATAAACCTGTCCTCATTTTACGAGGAGTCTGAGCTTTGCACGTTCTTGCTCACTCTTTTTCCAAAGGCTGGTCATGGCAAAAGCTAATTTCTAAAAAAATCCTTAATGGAAAAAAATAGAACTTCAGGGATTTTAATGGCAAGTATTTCATTTAGCCATGGCTTAGGAAAAGGTGCTTTTGAATACTTCTGCGGCAAAACAGAAAAGGCCTTTGGCTAAACTACTGGCCTGGCAGGAACCCCTAAGACAGGGCCTCGCTCCCTGCGGCCAGGACAGGTACCAGGCTCACCTGGGCCTTCCAGCTTGCCTCTGGACGCTGCTGTCATTTGAGAGGCCACCAGGGGGCAGCACACCTTCCCAAATGCTGATTTGTTCATCCGCACCCCTGCTGCCCTGACCCCCTGCTTGGGGCAGTGGGGTTCTTCTATTGATTTCTCCCTGGCTCTCTGCTTTCCGACGAGCCTAATCAGCTGTGCAGTCTTGAGTCCTTGCTCCTTGATTTGTCAGGAGAATGAGTTATCTGAGCAGACGCTCTTTGTGATTTGTAGGTTGGAGGACTCAGCGGTACTGCTATGACCTTTTCAATATTCTGTTATTAGATGGGCTGGCCATTTCAACTTCCTCCTGAACAAAGTGTCTTCTGCATGTGCTGAAGAGGGAGATGGGCTAGTTAATCAGAACACCCAATGCTGAAAAGGTCGAACGAGGGCCGTGGGTATTAACGTTCACTGTCTGCATTATCATCCTGCAGCCTGCGAAACTCAGGCGTCTTGGTGTCCACAGGCTCCGTAGGACCTGACAAAAGGAGGAGGCCTAGCCCGCTGACCCTCTGCTACCCTAGCAGACAGGGGCTGCTCCTGCCACTCTTATTCCACCTTCATGGGCACCCCAGACTCCTTCCCGTGGTCTACCAGGCCCCCTCTGCCTAGCTCCTGGCTCCTTCCCTGACTTCTCCCACCATCCTTCACTTCACTTCTGATGCTCCAGCCATGGTGAGTTTTTTGTCCTTCAGCAGGACAAGCTCCTTGCAGTCTCAGGGCCTTTGCACATGCTGAGCCTTGGCTGGGATTGCTCTTTTTCCAGATTTTTGCATGGCTGCCTCCTTCTCAACATGCAGCTCTCCACTGAAATGTCATCTCACAGAGGCCTCCCAAGATATCCTAACTATGAAATCCCCACTGAAACATCATCCTATTTACATTTCTTCAGCATCTCTATCACTGATACTTGTCTGTTCATGTGCTTATTCTCTGTCTCACTCTCTTCAAATGTAAGCAACCCAACGATAAGGACGCTGTCTGTCACGGTCACCACTGTATCCGCAGTGCTTGGCACAGTCACAAGTGCATAGCAGGTCCTCAGTAAATGTTAATTGACTGTCGTGGACTGAAGTCTGTGTCCCCCCTCCCCCAAATTTGTATATTGAAATCCTAACCTCAATGTGATAGCATTTGAAGGTGGGGCCTTTGGGAGATAATTGGGTCATGAGGGATTGGTGGCCTTGTAAGTAGAGACATGAGAACTTGCTCCCTCTCTCTGTTCTTTGTCACATGAGTATCTGATGAGAGGATGGTCATCTACAAACTAGGACGTGGACCCTCACTGGACACAGGATCTACTGGCACCTGGCCCTTGGCCTCCCAGCCTCTAGAGCTATGAGAATTGAATGTTTGTTGTTGGAACCGCCTAACCCATGGTAATTTGCTATAGTAGCAAACTAAGAAAGAATGAAAGCAACAGTGCAGTTTCTTAAAACGTAATCCCATAATTCAGACTCCACACTGGTCACTGCAAACTTTCTTCTGCCTGCTTCCTCATGCTCCCTTCCTCACACCTTCTTGGAAGGACACATAGCACAAACTCCTGTGACACAAAAGTCCAGGTGAAACCCAGCACCCAGGATCTTAACTCACTGCAGTGACTCGTTCAAAGTAACAGCCCATGACTAATTGAAAATAGTTGCCTCTTATACAAGCACAAAGCAGCGTCATTGTTTATAGCCATGAAACCAATTTCAAGATCTAAGTTTTGAACGTAGGCTTATTTAAAGTACTTGCCCTAGTTTGAAAAAGCCAAAAAGACAAAAGAAATCCTACAAGTTCCCTTTGCTTAATTTTTGGGGGCAGGGCTATTCAATGATCCTTTTAAACTTGGATGTGTGACATGTTGAAACTAACCAGTAGCCGGATGAGAGGGCACCACTCTTGGGATTCAACGTCCTCCCCGAGGAGGCCTGTCCTGAATGTGACTCTGTTACTTTCTTTGGGGCGCATTTAGGTGGAGGACAGCCATCCTTCTCTCCTGGAAGAGCTCAGCTCAGGGCTGGTGAGGGGTGAGCAGACCCGACTACGTACTTGCTTAAGGTAGCACAGGAAGGGCAGATGACAAGAAGCCAAGAGTCACAAGCCCTACAGCCAGTGAAGACTCCGTTTAGCCAGCAACGCCAGTGCCAAAATCTGAGCTACGTGTCCATATCCCCACAAAGTGTTTTTGGCATCACCTTAAAATGTGTGGGGTTGGAAGCGTCCCTGAAACAATGTGGAGGATTTGGACCCAGGATTAGATGGCTCAAACAACAAACATCCCTCAGGTAAACAAAGAAAAAGCCACAGACAGGTTTTATTCTTAGAAGTGTTTTAGGAATCCAATCCTAAAGGCCTGTGTTGTTTTAATTCCATTCCAATCAGACCCTGGGTTTTAGGCTCACAATGTGAAGAGGCTTTGCCGCGACGGCATGTGACATTTTTCTGTGAGTGCATTCACACCAGATTTCGATCTACAGCAAGCAAAGTCATTGAACAGCTGTGGCTGGGCCAGGGTTTCTGTCCTCAGCGTTTCCTCCCCTTGACGACGTTAAGAAGTGCAAGGAAGCAGGATTCCGTCTTCTGTGGGGTTCTCCACAGTAAGCCATGCCAGGAGTTTGGAATCAAAGATCAAGGGAGCAGAAAAGGAAATTAAAGCTAATGGTTTTAAAGGGCCTGCCAGCCATGACCCGTGGGAGAGAACAAATCAAACACAATTCCACAGGCGACTCGGGATGTACCTGAATAGAAATGTAACACAATTTCACATTGCATTTTGCTGGCTAACTGGAACTTTGTTCTCCATGCCTTCTTGTTGATAAACCCAGGCCCCACAGGCAGGAATAATACTCCAAGTCTGAGACCTTGAAGGAGCCAGGAGACCATCCTATCCGACCCCTTCCCTGTATAGATGGAAACTGCAGTAAAGGACTCATCTTGTCCTTTGTCTTCTGGTTCCTGGGAGGTGCTATCTAACGCTTGGGATGTCCCACCGGATAAGTGTCTTTGTTGACCTGCCCCGGGGCCACATTAGACGGTCTATGCTAACTATGCAATTGGCGGTGGGGGCCACGAGCCACATTGTATCAGCTCAACATCCGAAAGGGCTGGAGACGAAAGTCAGCCACAGGGACAGTCAATCACGTCCACTGGATGGAGCCACAGGAAAACCTCTAGACACCAGGGTTCAGGTGAGCTTCCCTGGTTGGCCATCCTTCATGTGCACTGTCATGTATCATTGCTGGGGGAAGCAAGCGCCGTGCACACACCTCCACTGGGAGAGGACGATCAGAAGCTCTGCACTTGGAACCCTCCTGGACCCTGCCTCTGCTCATTTAACCTGTCCTCATTTGCTGTAATAAACCATAACCATGAGTACACTGGCCTTTCTGAATTCTGTACGCCCTTGTAGCAAGTTGCCAACCATGAGGGTGGTCTTGGGGACACTCCTAAACTAGCTGTTGGTATCAGAAGTTAGGAAGGTCTTAGGGTTACCTAACTCCATGGAGGAGGAGGAAGAGCAAGGAGAGAACTCAGCTTCTTTACTTCCCTGGAACCAGGAGGCGTATTGCACGCAGATGCCTCAGCCAGGAAACAAATGCACCAAAACAGAACCATGGAGTGGGAGCCCCTGGAATCTGACCCCACGGGCAGTTGTGCCTTTAGCTTGTCAGACCACCTGGACTTTCCAAGCCCAAATCTGCTAGGCCTCTTCCTTCTGCCCCAGTGGATATGTTGTTGGCTTATCAGTTGGCAGGGCAGGATTTTTCCTGGTGCCAACTGACTTTTTCTGTAAAAGGGAATTTTCCAGTAGACGGCGCTTTAGGGACTGAATGTCTCTTATAGTCAGAAAAGCCAATCTTGAGCCAAATACAGGTGCCCATCCCAATAGATGGGAAGCTGCAGACGCAATTTCCAGGTTGCCTTGGACCCCACAGAGGCTTCTGGCAACTATCCCTGCACATAGTCTGCTGAATGCCACCAGCCTCCAAGCTCACCAGGTCTGCCCTTTCCTCGAGAATGTTAATCTCTTTACATCTTCCAAAGCTCAGTGCCCATCTGGCATTTGAGAATTGGCTGGAGAGAATCACGCCTCTTAATAAAACAAAGCCAATCGTGCAAGTTGTTGCATTTGGCAACCGGTGTCTTGCAGCAAGCACTGTACCCTCATCGGCCACCTCCCTGGGGCTCCTCGCTCCCGGGGCTGCTTAGCAGGACCTGAGCTGAGACCCACACTCAGACACGGAATGCCACTCCCAGAAGAGTCACAAAAGGTCACCGTGGGAAGGGGGTAGGGAAAATGGTCAACCCCTTATTATACAGAAGGAGAAAGTGAGGCCACCTGCCAGGGGACGTGCTGGGGGACCAGGTTTGTTCAAAGTCAGGACCCAATGAGGCACCAAGCCCAGCTTCCTTGCTTATTCCCACCACCCAGGTGCCTGCTTGCTTATTCTACATAAAAGCTCAACTCAGGCGGGCTCCATTCTGACAGGTGGGTGTCTCCTACACACTGAGATACTAGAGACACTAACTGGCATGTTGTGCCTGAAATGGCACCACTAAATGGCATTTGTGTCATTCGATTTCCTGGATGGACTCCTAGTCACCTTGTCAGCTGGCATCAGCAGGGCTTAGTGAATCCATTAACCCCCCTGCACCACCCACAAACCTCCAGAGAGCCTCGGAGTTGAGGGCAAAACTCTGATGGTGAGGACACAGGACAGCGAAGTTTTGACAGAGGTGGAAGAGCATCACTTCTCTCTCCGGGTGACAGTGAAATCCGGCCGGTCAGTCCCTTTGCTTGAGACTGGTTCTGCCTCTCTGCCTTTTTGACCCAAGGCCCTCCTGCTGGTTCCAATCCCATGTCCTCCAGACACTGCCTGGTCCCCTCATTGCTCACTGTTCCATCCCCTCTGAACTCTCTGCGTGTGAGTGGTCAGAGCCCCCAGCCCTCTCTTGGCGCACACCATGGATTGTGCCCTAATCATTTTCTGTCTGCCCCAATCAGACGGAGTCTCCACGCAGAGGATGGAGCTGGTTGCTGCCAAGATCCTCAGCTTGTGGCCAAGGGGATGACAAGGTAACTCAGACAATGCAGCCATGGATGGCAGGTCGGGCAGTGTGCAGCAAGCTGGGGGCTGAGGCTGACTGTCCCAGCTATGCCACTTTGCCAGACACGGGTCCATCACTTGGCATCTGACCCTCAGGCCGGTCCCACCAGAGTGAATTACCTGGATCACGTAAGGAGCCCATCCCTGGGGCAGAGTTCTAATTTTTTAAAGCATTAGCCATGGGCCGCACAGGAAGCCTGGTGGAGGACACCCAAAGGAAGACAGGGCCTATCCCAGCCCTGGAGAGACACAGGACAGCTCTGTGTCCTCTGTGTCCAGGGCAAGCCACTGGGCAGAGACCTTCCTGGTCTGGCTTCCCAGGCAGAGGTGCGTGAAGATGCCTCGGGAGAGAGCCCCTGGGACTAGGGAGTCTGGTCTATAGGCGGCATCAGGGTTTGGGCTTACAGTTTCACCAGCTCGAGATGGGGGAATGAGAGAAAGCGGTGCTGTGGGACGCAGGAGAGATGAATGGGCGGGGCGACTGAGAGGCTCCTGGCCAGAGAAGGTGTGGTGGTGGCTCTTGGAATGGGGAGAAGGAAAGAGTGCCAGAATTCCAAGGAAGACCCATTGGAGTCCCAGGTGACTGGTTCCATGGACTGACAGGAAGAGACAGGTCAGGGAGTCTGAGGGAAGGCTGGGGTACTGAGTCAATCTGGGGGTAAGAGGCTGACCTGTCTTAGATCAATGACTGGGGGCATCACATCCAGGCCCCCAGCACCTTTGATGTCAGGCTTGTGACTAGAGAGATGGAGGCTGCCTCCTGGCCCGGCAACAGGCCTGACTCTTGGGGTCCCAGGTGGCGATGGGCCCACGGAGGGACGAGGCCACTGCGCCAGCTCCAAGGACCTCAGAGGAGCCAGCAATAACGGGCAGCCTTGCAATGAGATGAGCCTGCCCAGCCTGGACCTCGGCTCCCACTGCCCACATTTCAGGGCTGCCTGGAAGCCAGCTCTGCACTCTCACTGCCCTCACAGCAGGTGGCATTCCTGGCATCCAAAGCATCTGCTTCTGAGGACATTCTCCCATGTGGTTCTCATGAAACGTAAAGATGGGGCTAGTTAGTGTCCCTAAACCCTCACAAAACAGATGACTGAAGAGGTCTGGGGAAAGCATGGGACTCCTGGTGGCAGGCTGAGGCCTGGCTGGGGGGTGAGAAGCTGCCTGGGTGCCCCTGAGGCCTGGCTGTCTCTTGTCTGTACAATGCAAGAACTCTCTGGGAGAGGAGGAGCCGCCTATGCAACGGACGAGCTGCAGAATAATACAGAAAGTGGCAGCTGATTCACGTGCATAAATGTCAGCTGGAAGACAAGGAAATGCCATCTTCCCTTTGTACTCCGACCTTCTGAAGTGCCATGGAAAAATATAGTAACACCATCACCCATTGCCAGGCATTTTTGTTATGGAAGTATCATTTAAGTAAACTGATTTGGGTTTGAAAAGTACTGAGGTCCAGCAGTGTCTATTAGAGCAGACACTTGGACGGACTCCAGGCTGGAGGTTCCGCCAGGCAGCGTCAGCCTCCCTCCAGGGCAGAAAGCCCTCCCGTCTTGCCTGACACATGCAGCCTTGAGCCTCTGCTGCTCATTCCCAGGGACTGCAGGGCCATTTCCTGTCACACAAACAGCCTCAGTTGTCAGGGGACTCACCATTTCATGGTGGAAACTGCTTCCAGAGGGAAAGCGAGATTCATGACACTGACAAACAAGGCATTAGAAATCTGCCTCCTGCCACCCACCTAGAGTCCCAACGTCTGCCTGCCGGGGCGCCCAAACCTATCGCATCAAACTTCCAGACGAAGGACTTCACAGTTGGAGAGTGTTCAGACAATGCTTCATGCTGAGCTTTTGGGGCCCATGGGGAAAATCTAGTGTTGTTTTCACCGTCCCTTGGATGAAGGTTCCATACTTCATGCTCTCCTGGTCATCCCGATTCTGGAGGCCACCTGCTTGTCAGAATGCCCCTAAACACGTGATGCCAAGGAGAGAACACACGACTCAGCTTGGCCAGCCGATGCTCAGCGGGGTGTCCTGTGAGAACTGGGTCACCATCTGCCAGGCCTTCCAACAACCTCTCCTGGAGCCAGCAGGAACCCTGCCTCCAGGCTGCCGGGGAGGGACTTCTAAAGGTAGTGAAAAGCCAATGAGAGTGTAACCCACAGATTTTGCTTCACTCTGGACCAGTTCTGAGTGACACTTAGAGGGGGAATAATAAACTAGCCAAATGAAAATCCGGTGTTGCAGCATTAACATCGCTTAAACAGAACAGATTGGGACACATTCAAACAGCGCTCTCTCCAGCCCTTTGGAGGGTCCAGGACTCTGCATTTCAAATGTGGAAACTGGGCTTCTAGTGGGGAGAGAGGAGGATTCACAACACCTGACAAGCAGGGCATTCTCTCTAATTGTGCCCAGAGGGACGTGGCTCCGAGTTGCAAGCTCTCGCACAAGCTGCCGCTGGAGGAAATAGTGTGGCTGACCTTCCAGGAAGGGATTCAGGTTGTAGCACCCCCTGCCCCTCTGCGTGGATGGGTCAGCCAGCTGGCTGTCAGCACCTTAAGTCTGGGCCTTGGGAAGTGATGGGGATCGGGAGGGGTTTTTCCTGTGCAGACTCCTTGTAACACATTGTAAGAGTGATCACGTAAAATCCGCAAGTAACAGCACCGTGGGGGGAAGGCTGTGTAATCAGCTGTCTGTACACTAGGAGTCCCACTGTGTGTATACACGAGAGGGAAACGGTGTGAACAAACAGCAGCAACAACATGAGAGTGTGCGCTGAGCAAGTGGGAACAGAACAGCCGACACCACTGGCTTCCCCGCCTGGCTCCACAGAGGGGTTGAAGCAGCTGAGATCTGTGTCTCATGAAGGACAAACACCCCTGGGTCTGAATGACCTTGCTCAGGTTGGAATGGTCCTTAAGCAGGTTAGGGGTGAGTATGGGGTGCTGGCCCCACATTGAGCAACCATTTGGGGCAGACCCCACAGCTCCCACCCTCTCTGCGTGTGATGTTCTGATCAAAACCTACGCCATGCCCTCCAGGGTGAGGTGTTCCTTGGTCCCCCTGGGTGGGGCACTAAGGCAGGTGGCCAGTACAAGCACCTGAGCAGCAGATGGTCCCCCAAATCTCAGCATGAAACACGATCTGGCTGTACTTACAGCACAATGCTCTTTTCTCTGTTGGCTTAAATAGAGCTGTGCACAGAACCTCAGAAGTATCCTCACCCTTCCAGAAGTCGGGGAAGCCTCTCCAGTTGGGCTCTGCCTCCCTCCTGTGGTGAGCGTACACGGCAGCTCAGATAGAGGGCGCCAAGTCACTTGCTTCATGGACCTTAAATGGAGGCTCTTGGGAAAGGGAACCCTGAGCCCACCCTGGGTGGTAGCTTAGAAAGGGCGATTTCAAGGCTCTGTCCCCACGTCTCCCCCAACTGCCCCACACTCAGGCTTACTGGCCTGGCCACAAAGGAGTTTATTTTATAATTAAATGCTTTTGTGCAACTTTCTCCTATTCAGTCATTATGGAGACAAATTTATTCACACTAAGGTCCTTTCAAAGGAGGGTTCATTTCAGTGGTAGAGATGAAGGGAGGAGGGCAGTGACCCAGGTCCCGAGCCCAGAACACACAGACATGTCACCAGAGACAAGTTCTGAATTCATCCTCTCTTCTCTGTACAAGTTGTGCAGATGGAATGGACTTTAACAGTTTCCCTTCTAGATGGAAATAGTGACAGCGCTACCATCCTGATTAAACATGGACCCTTCCAGTCATGTTCTTGGTGGAAAGTTAAACAAACTTCCTCAGATCAACAATTCAGGCCTATGACAGTGCCAGGTGGCACAGGGCCACAGATTTCAGGGGGAGATCTTGGAATCCCAACATTTTAGAGTTGGAAAAAACTGCTAGGCCATCAAAATCATAAGCCAACCATCTCAAAATGAGTGGGCTGAGTTCCACAAGTGAGCTGGAACACAACCTAACCAAACACATGATTTTAAAATATTTATACGAAGCAGAACTGCAGGGGCTGTTTTGATTTCCACATCCCTGTTTCTTCTGAAGGAATTCTCTGCTGACTTAACCTGCAATGAGCTCCTGAGCACCCACCACCTGTCCTGCCAGGGCGGCAGGTCCTTTTCCCGAGAAAGTGATGGGAACGTGATGAGAAGGTTTGACTTCATGTTGAATGAAGAGATCAGGTTATAAAATGTTATTTTTTTGAGGGGGAGGGGAAGGTATGTGCATAGCTGTGTGTACACATACACACACACAAAGGAAAAACTCTGAAGTTACATACCAAAATATTATCCATTGTTCTCTCTAATGGCAAATAACTTTTATTTTTCTCTTTGTGCTTTCCTGTATTTCCTAAATTTTCTGCAAATAATATATAATGCCTTTGTAATCAAAAAAGCAACAGTAATAAAAAGAAAGCAACAGTAGTTACTTAAAAACAAAACAAAAACCCAATCAAGGTCGTCCTGCTTTGATTGAAATAGCAAAGCCTCTTCTAGCTCCCCATTGTCAGAAAACAGTTGGAATGTTGGAGAAAGCATAAAAGGAAGCAAACTGGTTAGTAAGAAAGGTGGAGGAGCTTCAAATAGGTGCTCCTGTGTGACAAAAATCTACCTTCCTTTATTCTTGCTCCTCTTGGGTATAGTTGATCCATTACAGGCACCTACCCAAAACATCTACCAGTCTGGAAATCTGGCTTTCTGTCACAAATAGACTCTAAGGTTAATTCGTTTCTCTCATGTTGACATTTTTAAAAGTGAGATCAACTCTTGGGAGAAAGGAGTGGAGATAGCAGAATGTGTTATAAGTTTCTGAAAGATCCATTGTTTGGAGAGCAGATACACTTCTTACATAAATTGATATTCAGACATAAATGAATGGAGGGATAAACTATGTTTGTGAATTAAAGACACAGTCATGGAAAGATGTCCATTCTCCTGAAAATATGAGCATTTGCTACAAAACAAAGGTGTTATTGTAGATCTGTGGGGAAACAGATGGACCTTTTGGAAAATGATGCTAGCACAAGTTGGGATTCATATGAAAAAAAATAAACAAAACTAGGTCTGGTGCTCGCCTCAGCAGCACATATACTAAAAACGAGGTCTGCACTTTCTACCATTCACAGAAAAATTACTTCCAGGTAGATTAAAAAATAAACATGGGATTCCACTTCTGGACCCACAGATTCAATGCAATATGAATAAAATTTCCAACAGGGTGTGTGCATGCATCCATGTGTGGCATGAACATATGTGAGCACACACTTAACAAGCTGATTCTACAGTTTACAGACAGGTGCAAAGGACTGAGGACAACTGCAGTGCTCTCAAGGAGGAAGAAGAAGGGCCTGTCCTATAAGATACCACATCTGTATTAATTAAGACAGTGCGGTATCAGTGTAGGAATAGATCAACTGAACAGAGGAAAGGGCTCCACAATAGCCCCCTGAAAACACGAGCGTTTGCTACAAAACAGAAGTTTTATTGTTGATCCATGGGGAACAGATGGACCTTTTAGTAAATGACACACAAGTTGGGATCCATGTGAAAAACAAAACAAACAAACAAACAACCCTCCCCCCCAAACAAATACCAGGCCTGCACTCTATATCATTCACACACAAAAAAATGATTTCTCGATAAACAATAAAATGGGATTCCACGTCTGGAATGATGGCATGAGGAGCTCTGTGACCCACTTCCCAGAGAAATGACCATGACTAGTAATATGATTTTAAAAACCAAACATCAACCATTTAAAGTACCTAAAAATTGTCCTAAGGGTATACAACACATGAAGAAACATTTTCCCAAGAAAATCCATTAAATTTTAGTAAGAAAAGTGACTCTTACTCGAGCCGTGGCCTACTGACTCCTGGTTCCCTGCCAGCTCAGTGTGAAGGAACGTCCACTGTGGATAGGAGTGGCCCAAGAGACAGAGATCCTTCTGTCTAAACTCCCAGTAAAGGTCTATAATGTCTCCCTGGAAGGGTAGGACACTAGTATTTCTTAACCCTCCAGTTCCTTGTTGCATAGGATAAATTCCAAGCAAGTGCAGCTGAGGTGCCTGGGGCTCTCTTCTTACATCCAGGCCTGACTCATAGGATAGAAGCTCTCCTACTGGTGAGGCAGGACAAAGACACTGGGGCCCCAATTACCCTCGACCCAGCTCACTCATAGGATAGAGTTTCCATGCTGGGAGAGGCAAGATGAGAAGACCAGAGGCTACCATTCCCACCCAGAATCCCATTCATAAACGAGGGGTGTCACTCTGAGAAAAGTGGGCCATTATCCCTGCCTCAAGCTCTGGAGCAGTGGCTTGGAGGCTTTGCCCAGGGAGAGAGGCAGGCCATAAAAATGGAGAGCTCTGAGAGGGACTAACTTTATTTGAACAGAGTATGGAGAAGTTCAAACCTATAACAGGGTGCTCTTGTAACAGTGGCAATTTTGGTGGTAAGTGATTAAGATGAGGCTGTAGCTCTATTAGGGTAACAAATGAGACTGTAGGCCAGCTAGTTTACCAGGGAAGAAAATAAACCAAACGAAAACAAACACAGCCTCAGAGAAATATGGGACACCATTAAGCATAAGGGAGTACCAGAAGGAGGGGAGAGAAAAGGAATAGAAAAAATATTTAAAGGACTAATGGCTGAAAATTTTCCAAATTGAATGAAAAACATTAATCCACACATTCAAGAAACTCAACAAATGCCAAATAGGATAAACACAAAGAGATCTATACTCAGACACATAATAGCAAGAATGTTGAAAGACAAAGAGAAACATTTGAAAGCAGCAAATAAAAATAACTCATCCAGTGCAAGGGAACCCTCAATATGATTAACAGCTGACTTCTCATCCAAAACATGGAGGCCATAAGGAAGTGGGATGACATATTCAAAGTGCAAAAACAAAACAAAACAAAAAACTGTCAACAAAGAATCTTATAGCCAACAAAAGTATTTTTCTAAACTGAAAGACAAATAAAGATACTCCTAGAAAAACAAAAAGTGAGACAATTTGTTGCTAGCATATCCGCCCTACAAGAAATACTAAAGGAAGCTCTTCAGGCTGAAAGAAAACGACCCTAGATGGTAACTGAACCACACAAACAACAAAGAACACTGGTGAAGGTAATTATGTAATTATACAAGACAGTATAAATATATATTTATTCTCCTTTCTTGTCTTCGCTGATTTAAAAAGCAGTTGTAAAAAATAATATGCATACAATTGTATTGTTGGGTCTATAACATAGAGAAATGTAGTATATTTGACAATAATAGCACAAGGGAGGTGGGTGGGTGCAAAACTATTAAAGAAAGGAAATGATACCAAAGGTAACTTGAATCCATACAAACAATGAAGAAAACCAGAAATGGTAAATAATAAGGTTTATTTATATAGTTATATAATTATATAAATAAATGCTTGCTCTACTTTTGAAATCTCAGCTTCTTTAAATGACAAAATTATATAAAATAATAATTATAACAGTGCATTGATGGATTTGTAGCATATACCGATGTAACATGTAGAACAATAAAGGCAGACAGGAAACCATCAAAATATGAAAAAGCAAACTACTGAATGGGAGAAATAATTGCAAATCATATATCTGATAAGGGATTAACATCCAAAATATACAAAAAACAAAACAACAACAAAAACTAATACAACTCAACAGTAAACAAACAAAAAATCCTATTAAAAAATGGGCAGACGATCTGAATAGACGTTTTTCCAAAGATGACATACAGATGGCCAACAGGTACATGAATAGATGCTTAACATCACTAATCATCAGGGAAATGTGAGTCAAAGTCATAACGAGATATCCCCTCACACCTGTTAGAATGGCTATTATCAAAAAGACAAGAAATAAGTACTGGTGAGAATATGGAGAAAGGGAACCCTTGTTCACTATTGGTGGTATTGTAAATTGGTGCAACCGCTTTGGAAAACAGTATGGAGGCTCCTCAAAAACATTAAAAATAGAATTGCCATATGATCCAACAATTCCACTTCTGGGTATTTATCTGAAGAAAGTAAAATATTAATTCAAGGCTATATGCGCCATTGCAGCATTATTTACAATAGCCAATATGTGGAAATAACCTAAGGATCCATTGATAGATGTATGGATAAAAAAATTGTGGCATACATGCACAATGCAATATTATTCGTCCTTAAAAAAAAAAGAAATCTTGCCATTGTGACAAAAATGGATGGACCTCGAGGGCATCATGCTAAGTGAAATAAATCAGCCACAAAAAGACAAATGCTATCTGATCGCTCTTATGTGTGGGATATAAAAACAAAACAAACAGAAAAAACAGAAAAAAAAAAAAAAACAGAAAAAAACCCCAAGCTCATAGATACAGAGAACAGATTGGTGGTTACAAAAGGTAGGGTAGTTAGGGTTTGGAGAAATTAGCGAACTGTTTTTTTGTTCGTTTTTTTAAGTTTAAATAAAACATTTTTTTTTTTTTTAAAGTGGGACATTTCTATATCCCACTGGAATTTAGTATGAATTGGAAGTAGATGCTAATAAACTAAGATGTACTGTATTTTGCCACTTATAATGTGCACCCTGTTTTTGGCCCAAACTTTCAGGGAAAAAATATTTTCATTTAATTTTTTAATTCAAATTTCTATTTGTTTATATTTAGATACTTGTTTCTTGTATTACAAAGGAATTTTAGCATTTATTTATCATTGCACTTTCAACTCATAAGCACAAATAAAAGAATTAAAAACATATAGATATATATATAGATATATCTATATATCTATATCTATATATATATGAAATTAGTACTACCCATGTATAATGTGCATCCTTATTTTTCCCTCACAAATTTGGGAAAAAAAGTTCACATTATACACAGCAAAATATGGTATATGGTTAGTCCTACAGTAACCACTAAGACAATAACTACAAAAATATAGTAAAAGTTCATTAAAAGACTTAAAATATACTAAAAAAATAACTTAATGCAAAAAAAGCAGTAAAGGAGAAATAGAGAAACAAAACAACACAAGATATTGAAAACGTAAGTTAAAATGTCAGATGCAAATCCAACTATATCAATAATAATACTAAATGTGAATGGATTAAGCAATCCAGTCAAAAGGCAGAGATTGTCAGACTGTATAAAACAATCAAGATTAAAATATATGCTGTATACAGAAGACATACGTTAGGATTAATGATACAAACACGTTGAAAGAAAAAGAATGGAAAAAAGGAACTCTAAGAAAACCAAAGTTGGTACACTAATACTAATATCAGACAAAATAGACTTTAAAACAAAAAAAAGTTACTAGAGATAAAGAAGGATGTTTTCTAATGATAAAAGGATCAATTCTTCTGGAAGATTTAACAATTATAAACACATATGCATCTGACAACAGAACCCCAAAATACCTGAAGCAAAAACTGACAGAATTAAAAGGAACAATAGTCAACTCAGCAATAACAGTTGGAGGCTCAGTACCCTGCTTTTAATAGTGGATAGAACAACTAGGCCTAAGATAAACAAGGCAATACAAGACTTGAACAACACTATAAGACAATTAGACCGAACAGGCCTCTATAAAACTCCATCCAACAACAGCAGAACACACATTTTTCTCAAGTGTATATGCAATAGTCCCTAGGATAGACCGTATTCTAGATCATAAAACAAGGTTTAAAAAATTTTAAATAACTGAAATAATATAAAATATGTCCTCCTACCACAATGGAATTAAATTCGAAATCAATATAAAAAATGAATATTGGGAAATTCACAGATATGCAGAAATTAAATAACACTCCTAAATAACCAATGAGTCACAGAAGAAATAAACAGAAACTAGAGAATACTCTGAGGTGAATAATAATGAGGACACAACGTAACAAAACGTATGGGATGCAGCTGAAAGTTTGCTTAGAGGGGATGAATTTACAGCTATAAATGCCTACCTTAAAAGAGACACAAATCTCAAATCAATAACCTAACATTCTGTCTTAACACACTAGAATAAGAAGGGCAAACTAAACCTAAAGCAAGCAGGGGACAAAAATAATAAAGATTAGAATAGAAATTAGTAAAACAGAGAATAGAAAAATAGAGGGAGAAAAACACCAAAAGTTTTTTCCTTTTTTAAAAAAATCAACAAAATTGACAAAATGTTAGCTAGACTGGTACCAAAAAAATAAAATAAAATAAAATAAAAAAATAGAGAAGGCTCGAATAACTAATAACAGGAATGAAAGAGGAGCCATTATTGACTTTAGAGAATAAAAGGGATTATGAGGTAATAATATGAACCATGGTATGGCAACGAATTTGATTACTTTGATGAATTGAACAAATTTGCAGAAAACCACAAGCTGCTGAAACTGACTCAAGAAAAAAACAGAAAATCTATACAAGTAAAATATTTAACTAATTTTTAAAAAATTTCCCACAAAGAAAAGCACAGGACCAGATGGATTCATTGGTAAAGTCTACCAAACATTTTAAAAGAATACCAATTCTTCATAAACTCATTCACAAAACTGAAGAGAGGGAACACTTTCCAACTCATTCTATGAGGCCAGTATCCCCATGATACGAAAACTAGACAAGATATTACAAGACAATAAAACCTCTGACCAGTATCTCTTATGATTATAGATACAAAAAAATCCTCAACAAAGCACTAACAAACGAAATCCAGCAACATATAAAAAGGATTATACACCATGACCAAATGGAATTTATCCAGGGAATGTAAGGTTGTTTTAACATATGAAGATCAATTAATTAAATATACAATATCAATAGAAAAATGAACAAAACCACACGAGCATCTCAACAGTTGAAGAAGTATTTAATAAAATTTAACATTCTTTTTTTTAAATTCAAAAACACTCAACAAAATAGGAATAGAAAGAAACTCTTAAACTTGATAAAGGAGTTTCAAGTGGAAAACCCATTGGTAACATCACACTTAATGGTGAAAGACTGAATGCTAAGGTCAGGAACAAGACAAGGATGCTTGCTTTCACCACTTCTATTCAACATTACTGCAGATTCTAGGCAGGGCAACTAGGCAATTAAATGAAATATAAGGCATCCAGATCAGAAAGAAAGAAGTAAAACTGTCTCAGTTATACTCACATTATCTTTTATATAGACAACCCTAAGTCATCCAAAAAAAATAATAATAATAAAAAGAAAAGAAAAGAAAACCTATTAGAACTAATGAATGAGTTTGGGAGTTTGGCAAGTTTGTAGGATCAATACACAAAAATCAGTTGTATTTCTTTACATTAACATTAAGCATTTTGAAAATGAAAATATGAAAACAATTCCATTTACAATAGATTCAAACAGAATAAAATACTTCAGGCTAAATTTAACCAAAGAAGTGCAAAAGTTGTACTCCAAAAATGAGAAAAATATGTTGAAAGAAATTAAAGACCAAAATAAATGGAAAGACATCCCATGGCTATGGATCAGAAGACTTAATACTCTTAAGCTGACAACACTTCTCAAACTGATCTACTCATTCAATGCAATACCTGTCAGAATCCCAGCTGGCTTCTTTGAAGAAAGTAACAAGCTGATCTAAAATTTCATAGGGAAATAGAAAGACTCAGAATAGCCAAAACAAACTTGCAAGGGAGCAACAAAGCTGGGGGACTCACACTTCCTGATTTCAAAACTTACTACAAAGCTACAGTAACCAAGGCAGTGTGGCACTAGCCTAAAGATAGATATCAATGGACTAGAATTGAGAGTCTAGAAATAAACCCTTTACAATTATGGTTAACTAATTTTCAACAGGAGTGCCAAGATAATTCAAAGCGAAAGAGTAGTCATTAAAACAAACAGTGCTGGGACAACTGGATAGCCACATGTAAAAGTAGGATATTGGCCCCTTATGTCACAACATATGCAAGCATGAACTCAAAATGGACTTAAGTTAATGCAACACCTAAATGTAAATGCTAAAACTACAAGACTCTTAGGGGGAAAAAAAAGGAATAAATCTTTGTGACCTTGGGTTAGGCAAAATCTTCTTAAGTATGAGGCCAAAAGCATAACTGACAAAAGAAAAAATATATTTAACTTCATCTAAATTAAAAACTTTCACATTTCAAAAGATTATCATAAAAGAGTAAAAAGAGAACCCACAGAATGGGCGAGAACATTTACAAAGCATGTGTCTAATAAGAGACTTATAGCCAGAATATATAAAGAATACTTGCAACTCAATAATAGACAAATCGCCCAATTAAAAAAATGAGTAAAAGATATGAATAGACAGTTCTTCAAAGATATACAAATGACCAATAATCACATATGTAAATCAAAA
This sequence comes from Rhinolophus sinicus, assembly GCF_036562045.2. Taxonomy (NCBI): domain Eukaryota; kingdom Metazoa; phylum Chordata; class Mammalia; order Chiroptera; family Rhinolophidae; genus Rhinolophus; species Rhinolophus sinicus. The sequence goes on from NC_133759.1 coordinate 76,377,189, forward strand.
CCACATGAGATACCACTTCACACCCGCTTGAATGACTGTAATTAAAAAGACAGATAATAACTAGTGTTGACAAAGATAGGGGGAAATTGGAATGCTCATACATTGCTGGTGGGGCTATAAAATGGTGCAGCCACTTTGGAAAACAGTTTGGCAGTTCTTCAAAAGGTTAAACATAAAGTTAACATATGACCTAGCAAGTCCACTCCTACGGTAATGCCCAAAAGAAATGATGACATATATCCACATAAAAACTTGCACACAAATGTTTATAGCATTATATTCATAATAGCCCCAAAGTGGAAATGACCCAATGTCTATTAACTGATGAATGGATAAACTTTGGTATATCCATGCAATGGAATTTTATTTGGCAATAAAAATAAATGAGGTACTGATACATGTTACAACATGGATGAATCTTGCAGACATTATGCTATGTGAAAGAAACCCATCACAAGAGAACACATCTGAAATAAGGCAAATCTATAGATTAGTGTTTGCTAGGGTTAGAGGAGTTATAGTTGAGGGGAGAGTGGGGAGTGGCTGCTAATGAGTGCAGGGTTTCTTTCTGGCGGTAGTTGAAGATATTTTAAAATTGTTTATAGAGATGGTTGCACTACTCTGTGACTATATTAAAAATGATTGAATCGTACACTTTAAGTGGGTGTACTGAATGGTTGTGAACTGTATATCAATAAAGCTATTAAGTTAAAAAAACTAAAAATGAAAAGTAATGCTGTAAAGTAGGAGATGGTATAGAATAATGTAGGGTCTTGGGGTCAGGAAAAGATTGATTGTAAAGGGCACAGAATTCACTAACTATGAGGGAAAAGTTCGGTAAATTCAACTACATTAAAATTAAGAACTTCTATCCTCAAAAACAAACCAAGAAAAAGTGAAAAGTCAAGCCACCATTGGAAGACTCCATTTGTAATAAATGTAATCAACAAAGAATAAGTACCCAGAATACATAAAGAACTCTTACTAGTCAATACAAAAAAGACTCACTGAATAGAAAGCTGTGCCAAAGACTTAGGCAGGTACTATAGAGAAGAGGAAATCAAAATCATCAATAAACAAATGAGACGATGCTTAGTCTCATTAGTAATCAGCAAAGTATCAATTAAAACCACAGTGAAATAGGCACCATTTCATACCCACCAGACTGGCAAAAATAATGTGAGCAAGGGGAAATGCAGGAACTCTTACACACAACTGTGTTCACGGCAAACTGGCAACGATTCTGGAGAACAGATGACAGTGTCCAGTAAGGCTAACGAAGCACACGGCCTCGGCACACGCGCACGCACACACACACACACACACACACACACACACACGAGACTCCAGCATGTGCACAGGGAAAGGCACATACAAGAAGGAGTCCAGCGGTGTCCCGGGGCGTAGCCCCAGATGGGAACTGGTGTGGGCTGTCCGCAGAAGAACGGATGAATTGTGCTGCACTCGTGTAAGGGGATTCTCAGGAACACACATGGAGAAGCTCCCGCTACATTCAGTGTGGGTGAGTCTTACAAGTATGGTGCTGAGTGAAAGCAGCAAATCAGAAAAGAACATCCACAGCTCAGTTCCTTCTCTATGAAGTTCAAAAATAGGAAAAAGCATGCCATGTTTCGACATACATTTAGGTGAGACAACTATTAAAAAAAAAAAAAAGCCAGAACATGATGAGCACAGATATGAGGGAGGACAGTGGTCCCCCCCACCCCCACCCCGAGCAGGGAGGGGGACGTGAGTCAGGGAGAACACAGGAGGAAGAGGGTGTTGCAAAGCACAGCCTAATTCCTACAACACGGCTCTTCTCTCCATGATTACTTTTTTAGCTGCGACACATACATTTTGTGTCCCCTTCTGTGTCAGATTTCATAATAAAAAACAAAGAAAAAGATTCAGTTTTCAGCATGTGGCTTCTCTTCCAGCCCCACGAATGTGCTGTGGGTCGGCTCTCCATGGGCACACTGCGCAGGGGATCGCCAAGAACCCAGGTCTGAGCTTGGGGAAAGAGGGGACCTGTGGGAGCGGCATGGACTTGGAATGCTTCTGTGACCCTGGCACGTGAGCAGCAGAGCCAGCCACATTCACTGAGGTTTTCTCAGTCCCTTCTCGGCTGTGCAGTCATCGCCTGTTTGCTGTTCTACGGACCAAGGTGAAAATAGGCTTGCTTTCTTCTCTTTCCTTGCCCTCCCTCCCTCTCCTGGGCAAGTGCTTACTGCCTGGCCCAGGATACTGCAGGCAGCAAGGCAGAGCTGGTCCCCACGGTTCAGTGGAGGGGTGATGATATAATACCTATCATCGCCCAGTTAATTGATTACTGTTGTACCAAGGGATACAAAGGACAATTTAGGCATCTGGGCACACGTGCTTGTTAAACCAGTCCCGTACCCCGGCCCAGTGCAGAAACCTTGGAGAACAACGTGAAGTCTTCTAGTCTTCTCTATAAATATTAATTTTGTGGATGTTCTTAAACACTTGGCAGCTTCAGGGGTGTAAAATTTGGTCATAAAGTAATTTGTGTATGATTGATGTAACTGCTTTGTTATGCTAAAAACTTCAAATTGCTCTGATATGAAACTTCAAAGAACAGTTTCTTTTGGGGGACTTCATCACCCTGTTTGCATGTTCAGGTATCTGGGGGGCAAAAAGTTAAATGTAGGTGCAATAACAAGAGGTACCAAAACTAAATGTAAGGAGACTGTCTTCTTCTGAAGCACACAGGGAAACGAGTGTGACCCCTAAACCCTTACGTTCTGTTTCAGGACTTACAGCCCACCTCAGGATTTTCCTTAGCACAAGAGGGGGGCCTAGACATGATGGAAAATGTGGCTTGCTGCTTGTCCAGTGTACACCCCCAGGAAATGGGTTCCGATGGAAGTGTATGTATCCAGTGGTACCCATGGTCTCACACGTGACTTTGACCCCCAGAGAGCAGCCAGCCAGTGGTGGCTGCACTCACCACCTCCTGTTCCCCATCAGCGATGACTAAGGAAGCTGGTGTTGACGTGGGTCTGAGTGACCACGCTGAGCCAGGCCACTGCTGACCCACATGGGACGGGCAGTATGAGTGACAATCACACTGCCACTGGGGTACCGGAGTTTTATTTCCATTGGCATAACCCGCCTCTGAAGCCTTGGGCACCTCTTCACGATGGGAGAATAATGCCCACCTCCCCGCACGACTGGTAGCTTCCACCATCCCCTCCTCCTCTCACTTTAAACTGGAGACAAGAACACTGAGAAATAAGTCACTTGTTTGTTGAGTTAGTCTCTTACTGATAATTCAGACTGTGACTGAAAAACTGGAGAGAGTCCTCCAACAAAAGACAAACTTGCTGGCTCATGCGGTGCTGACAACCTTCGCAGGGGGTGTTCCATTCCCCTGCGTCCCTGCCTCACACCAGGCGACGATGTCCAGGAGAGCGTGGACAAGTCACAATTTCAACTCTGTGTAAATGCTGCTACAACTGCTTGAGTTGTTGAAAAGTCAGAACTAGCAGCTTGTGGCATGTGGTAAATACTCCAAGTTCACTGAGAAATTGATATTTTCCAGCCACTTGTATGTGTGGGCACACGAGTCAGACTTCCTGAGGAAAGGGGTGGAGAGGGAAAGTGAAACGGGGAGGTGAGAAGATGAGGGGGAAGTGGGGAGAAGGGAAGGAGAGACTGGACTTCCTGGGGGTATTTGGTCAGCTTGCCCCATTCTTAACCTGGCTCGGACTCCAGCTGGACCGGGCCCCACGCACCCTTCACTGATACATTACTGCTTGGCCATTTGGAAATGAACTTTTCCATTGGCACAATGCCCTTGTCCCCATCACAGCAAGCCCAGCCCACCCCAACTGCCACCCTCTGAGCTTCAGCTGTCGCTCACTCACAGCCTCTCCTGTGGCCCAATCCTGCACGCTCTCATCCCTACAGCCAGGATCCTGGCGGGGGGCTTCCAGCCGTGGTTCCTCACACACCACCTGGTGGGGAGCAGAGCTGTCCCGTCATGGACAAGCTTTGCTCAGCACAGCCCCCTCCTGCTAAAATTCTCCTGCTTCTCAGATTCCCAGCCTTGCCCATGGGCTAGAGATTCCACTGGTGAGAAACCCCAACCACAGAGTCTCCCCGGGGGTGGGGGTGGGGAGAGGGGAGCCTATCTGAAGGAGGTGTCCTTTCCTGGGTCAGGCGAAGATCCTTGCCCAAAACAAACCTTAGTCCCCTGAAACGACAAGCCAGTGCCCACGTACTGGAAGGAGTTTTTCTCCAATTAACCTAAGTTGTGTACCTGCCTGTCAGACTGACTGGCCCTGGGGGCTCTGGGAGAAGACGATATATCCCATCACTCAGCGGGGACACCTCAAACATTTGCTCTGGTAATTGGCTGCTGCCTTATTGAGATGGGTCTCCTGCTGCAGTCTTCATTACCATTTCCGGGAGAACTAACGTCTCCCCACACGCTCTAGTCAACTAAGGGGTGGCGGATTAAATACTTTGATTTCTGTTTCTCTGAACCTGGAGCTGGCCAGCGAGGTGTGTATCAGACAAAGGCATACCTGGAACGGAGTCACATGAGGATCTCACCAGCAGCCTTTGTGCCTGGCCACCATCTCCCACCACTGGTACTTCTCTGTCCAGAGAAACCTCGTGCCCTCTTCCCCTCTGATTTTCTCCCCTCAAGTTTGCATCTTACATCATTTGAGTGTTTAAGTGTAATTTCAAAGTTATCGTTGAAATTATTAAGCTTGAGAAAGAAATGTACTGGGAAGACAGCCGTTGGCAGAAAGCACCTCTAAGGCTGGTGGGTGAAGGAGCACAGGGCCACTCCCCCATCCTCCTGTGGAACTCCTAGGTGCTGGGCAGGGGGTGCGGGTGGCTGCACCTCAGGGGAGGCAGGTGAAATGACCCCAAGAGCTCAACACCCCATCTATAGCCCAGGGCTCTGACAAGGTGCCAGCACCTCTACAGGGCTGGTCAGGGCCTGGCCCATATGGGAGGCTTGGCTCCTGTCAATCAAAGCACCTCACGCAGGCCTTCCTCACGAAGGCCTATGCTTCTAGGCAGACAAGGTCTGGGCAAGGTCCGAGGAAAGCACTTAGAACAACCCTGCAGTGAGTAGGTATTCTGGTTCATTTTATGCAGGGCCCAGACATGTGAGCAAACATTATTCTGGGTTTCTCTGAGAGTGTTTTTGATGCTGTTAACATCTAAATTGGTGGACTCTGAGTAAAGCAGACTGCCTTCCACAACATGGGTGGGCCTCATCCAATCAGTTGAAGGCCTGACTAGAACAAAAAGACCAACCCTCCCTCAAGTAAGACAGAATTCTCCAGCAGATGACCTTCAGTCTCGAACAGGGGCTTTGGTCCCTTCTGGGTGTCCAGCCTGCTGGCCCACCTGCAGCTTTGGGACTTCTCGGCCTCCATCATCATGTGAGCCAATTCCTTAGAACAGATCTCTTTCTATATGTGTGTGTGCATGTGCTATTGGTTCTGCTTCTGTGGAGAACCCTGGTACAGTAAGGGTAGGAGGAAGGGCTCACTCTGCCAATCCCAAAGTGTTTGAAAGCGTCTTCAGGCAGGAATAGCTGAAGTCTAGAGGGCAAGCTCTTCACACAAACTGCACGCCTCTCCCCTGAGGTCCCAGAGGGCCTTACACACCCCACATCTACACCTGAGGGCAAGTCTTAACTTTCCCCACCACTCACATGGATCCCGCTTCTCTGTCCCCATCTCAGTGGGAAAGGCACCCATGTCCATCCAGGCCAGGAGCCTGGACATCAGCACCTACCTCCTTCTCCCTGCGTGTTCCTGGTCCTGCCAAATGTATTTGTCCTGATAGTTCTTCAGTCTGTCTACTCCCTTACTGCAGGCTTTCGTATCTCTCTCTGCTGGATGCACGAAATGCCTCTTCCTAGGCTCCACCCCAAGCCATCCCCCATGGTGACACTGGGTGATCTTTGTAAACATCAGACTGTTTAAAACCCCAAAATTTTGCCTACAGTAGAAAGCTCATACCCCTTAACCTGATGTTCAAGGTCCAGCCCTGGCTTGGCGAGACATAGCTTTTGCTGCTTTCTCCCCACCTTGAACTTCATATTTGAGGAAATAGCAATTGGCTTGTGACTCCTGTTTACTGGCTTTACAGCCTAACCCTTGGCCTAAAAGAACCTTTCCCTCCCTCTTTGCCTACCCCATTTCTACTCACCACTGTATACGCGGAATGAATGACACCTCCTCCAGGAGGCCTCCCTGGTTCTGTCCATTACAGACCAGATGCACTCTGCCTGGTGCTCTCCACCCTGGTTTGCATGTGCCTCCGCCATGAGCTCCCCAAGGGCAGGGGCCACATCACACTCCTCTTGAGTCCCCAGCCCCTAAACCAGGCCTGGCACACAGTAGGTGCTCAGTAGTGTTTGCTGAAAAAATAAAATGCTGAGTTGTTGAAACCTGCCAAGTCATGAACTACCCAGATATAAGAATCACAGATTTTTCTAAGAAATCCTGAAACATAAGGGTGACACTAGGTCCACGTCATGTTGAGGTCAGGACCACCATTTCACTCGCCCCAGGAATAAGAACAAACAGATGGAATGGAGTGCAGGGCACACCTTGGTGGGTTTGTGTTCCTCTGTAATGTTGCCTAGAGAAGCCCTTTCCCTAATCACACCTGCTCTGAACCCCTTCTCCAGGGCTGCCATCTCGGGCTGTCCCACAGGCTCCTGCTCCACTCAGAGCCCAGCTTGGGTGCCCCCTGGGGGGCTGATTCCATGAGGAGCAGGCCTGGCCAGTGTCTTGGCCCCAAGTCCACCCTGCCCACTGGCTCCCCTGAGGCGAGCACACAGTTCCCAGCCCATCCTGACCAAGGCCCAGACTGGGCAGTGGGCCCTGTGAGGTCTCTTTCCTTTGTTATTAGGACAGTCATCACATATACAGAAGGAGCGGCATAGCAGAAGGAGCAAAGACAACAAAGGAACAAAAGTTTTCAAGAAACATCGCCATGCTTTAGATGAGTCAAGAGTGGCTACCAGCCAGGTGACCATCGGCTACGTGTGCAAAAAAAATTTCCTTCAGAACAAAAGTGTGAATGCAGGCACAATCCGCCAAGTTGTTGAACAACAGTCATTGAGTGCTTTAAAAATCATATGGTTTCCGAGGCTTGTTGTTTAAAATTACTTATAAAAATCATTATGGGTATAAGAGATGTGGCAGAGCAGTAGGAGCAAAGACAGTATTTCAAATTTAAAATAAAAAGTCAGATGTGAGTTTGAATTGCTGCTCCCCTTGCCACCAGCACCACCAGCTGGGTGGCCTCGGGTAAGCCACTAACCCTCTCTGAGCCTCGGTTTCCTCCTTTGTCAAGAGGGATAATAATAGTCCTCATCCTGAGAGCTGCGGCAGGACTGATGAGAGAAAGTACCTGGCATGTAGCATGGCGTTTTGACGTTAGATATACCCTGCTCTCCGTTCCATCCAATCTCTAGTCTCTTAAAAAGGGTGAGAAGTATAAAATCACAATAATTAGCTGCAAATTTTAGTGATTAGAATCGCAGCCAACTGAGTCCCTATGGAGCTGAACTCAAAGGACACTTACAGGGGCCCTTGCTTTGAGTTATTTCTTCCCCAGACTTCTAGATGGCACGTTCCAGGTGCATCTGGTTTCCTGCCAACTGTTTCTCTAAATTAGCGTGTGGGTTCCTGCTGGCAGAGAAGCCTCATTTCCCAGTGGTGGGCTTTACCTCCCTTTTCTATAGATCCCCCTTTTCATCAGGTCCTCTCAATACTCACAACTGTTTGCCTTGAGAGAAACAAAATCATTTGAAATGGAAAGTCTGTTCCTTTAAAACTGTTAGGAGGGTGTTTAGTGAGACAAGACTGGCGCCAAACAAGATCTTCATGCTACTAAAATTTGGAAGGGGGTGGGGGTGAGGGTGGGGACCCTCGCGAGAAGGAACAGGAGGAGCAACTGGGAAATGTGGGCATGTCCCTTCCCCTGGGCACCAAGCTCGCCTGGCCCATGTTTCACCTGGTGACCAGTGGGCACTTCCTTTCTGTGTGACGTGCTCATGGCGGTAGTCTCGCACATAGCCACATGCAGACGGTCACTGGGGTTTAAAGACAGAATGTGTGTGAATACAATTCACTTCATTAAAATGACTGGATGTGCCAAGGCTTGATGTCTGTGGAACCTCTACATTCTACTCATGTCCCTTTAGGGGACGATCATTTTCAGGCCTATGTTGTCTGATACGTCACACCCGGAAAGTCTGAGCGGAAGGAATGACGTTGGTAACAAATACTTAGCAAAGTGGCATTAAGTCTCTCCATCTGCTGCTGCCCTTTGCCTCCCATGCCTGGTTATTCCAGTTCTACTCATTCTCTAAGGTTCAGGTCAAGTTCTCTTTCCTCAGGGGGGTCCCTCCCAATGGCTGCAGTGGCCACTGGTGAGTGGTGAGAGAGGACGGCAGATCCCAGTACTCGTGCTGTCGTTTACCAGCTCAGTAACCGGGCAAATTTTTTGGCGTCTCTTTGCCCCTAAGTAAAATGCCAGTTGGGAGAATTACTTGAGATAATGCCCAAAAGCATCAAGTATGGGCTTGGAACCTGGCAGACCTCAATGAATGGTGGTCATTATCATGTTGGTGCCCCACCCCGAAGGCCATCCCCTTTCCTGCTGTGCGTGGTTTTACCCCACGGGGGCCGCTGGCTGTCTCAAGGGTCTAATCTACGTCTACCTCCCAAGAGGCCAGATCTGTTGCCTTCTTGGCCTTTTTTGGGGCAACAGGCCTCAGCTCTCATGCATTCTTTGCTTATTGATTGACCATTCTTTGCTTATTGATTGACCATTCTTTGCTTATTATTTCCGATTGGAATGTAGAATCAACAGTCGAGGCCTCCAACTTGCCCCAGCCATGTCACTGGCACATTTACATGGCCCATTATTAAGGGCATCGTCGCTCCCACACGCTATGACACTTGGGAGTTTCCTTCTGCTTCAGTTGCAGCCCAGGCACGCTTCCTGGGGGCACACACTCGCCACGGTGATAAAGGCACGGGAAGCCTGACCTTCGGGTAGGTCACCTCAGTCCACGGCGACCCTACCTGCAATCTCTGGATACACCAGCAAAGGCAGGCGCAGTCTCCCAGGGGTGGCTGGGAACAACTGGGACATTTGTTTGGGGTCAGCACTGGATTCACGCTGGACAAAAAGGATGCAGTTCCTGGAGAATTGCCAAGTTGGGCAGATGCACGCTTTTGAACAAACTCAGTCAAGATTATGCAGGATCTGTTGAAATTCAAGTGCGTCGAGGAAATTAACTGCATGACTTCATCATTTACCCTCTGCCATTTTTGATAACGACATTTCAGACAATCATTTGGACAGCTTTGCACGGAGGGGTCCCTGTGCTCACCCCTAGGCCGTGAGTACCACGACTTCTCCTTCTCAGATTCTCTGATTTGTCTCTAGATTGTTGGGGGTTCGTCTTTCCGTAGTTTCCCCCCCAGATGGTTGATTACCTGAGCCCTTGCCTACCAGTCCTTTCTGTTGTTCCCACACCTGGATCACATTCGATGAGTGTAGAATTCTTGGGTCATAATCTTATCACCTACAACTCTACAGATGTTCTTCATTGTCTTCTTGCTTTTTAATGTTGCAGAAAAGGCTAAGGCCAGAGGGTTTTTTTGTTGTTGTTCCTTCACAGCAAATCAGATTTTTTTTTTCTCTCTGCATAAATACTTCAATATATTTTTAAAAAGTTTTTGAAACCCTGAACTTTTAGCAGTCATACTTGGATTTATTTTTCGAATTCTTCTGTTCAGGGCAATAAAAGAAAAAATTTTTTTTCTTCACCCGTGTCCATTTGATTTGCTCTGGGGTTTTTAAGGCAACCAATCATCAGTATGAAAAATCTTATGTCTCTGTCCTACATATCTATTATTATCTTCTCACATTATTATTACTGTTTTTAAAAACTTTTCTCTCTCTTTTTTCTATTTATTTTGGGAGAGGTTTTCAAGTCTGTTCTCCCTACTGGAGAATCATTGTTTGAGTTCTGCATTGTTAATCTTGCCCTTTCTGGCTTAAAGTACAGAAGGCACTTCAGCTATTGTATTCCAGATTCCTTATAGTCTTTCCTCACCTCCTCCGGCTCCCATTTCATTGTTAGCTATGGCTTGGCCAATTTATAATCCCATTTTTCGTTTCGTATTGAGTTCATGTTTTCTTGACTTGAGTGGAACACACTTGCTGTCTACTGTGTTTCTGTTTCTTATAATAATTTTGTCCAAGAACACACTATTTCTCTGCGTCTTGAGTGTGGTACTCCCCTCTTCCTGTGTTGTAGAAGCCAACTTCTCTTTTATTCTTGGTCAGACAGGTCTATTCTGGCTTCACCTCCATTTACTCTCAGCCCGGGTAAGACTGTCCAGACTGTGGAAGGATGGGTAACGCCATGGTCACTGCTACAAAATGTCACCACTGGTGGTGGGGGGTGGGGTTAATGGTCATAACTTCCCTGTAACCAGCACTTATGCTAAACAGTTGAGAGACACCCTTGAAAGTCTGGAGTGTGGGGTAAATAGAACTAACAAGCTCACTCTGAATAATCGGGACTGTATGTTGCTGTTCCTTCTCCACCAAACCCACTGTGACCCCGGTATCCCCTTGCGAAACAAACCTCTTCCTCACTCTGGTCTAGTCCTTCCTCTGCAGCTTTGCAAAGACATCTTTTTTAGTGACCCTTTCCAGACCATCATCCCCATGAAGAAAGCTTCAGCTATCAGACCCACCATTCCCTCAGGCACCTCTCATCTAGGGTTCCCGAAAACAGTGGGCAGGCTCGGGTGGGGAGAAGTTTAAAATCTCAGCTACAGAGCTCATGCAGAGCTCAGTTTAAGTAAAAGACTCTGCAACACCCCCATTAAAAACAAAAGACCTTAGCTTTGTTATAGCTCAATGGAAACATGAGTCACTGGGTGACCCATCAGAGAGGGAGGGAGAAGGAAGGGAGGGAGGGAGGGAGGGGGAGGGGAGGGGAGGGGAGGGGAGGGGAAGGGGGAGGGGGAGGGGGAGAGGGAGGGGAGAGGGAGAGGGAGAAAGAACATGGGTAGTGAGCGGGCCGGCCAGGGCGCAGAGAGGCACAGTTCAGCCAATCAAAGTGGGTGAGGGTAATACTAAAAGACAAGCAGTGGGTGAGGAAACAACAGTTCCCCAAGAAAGACAAGTAAACAGACATCCTATCAGGTCACTGGATGAGCCCTTCCTCCCAGCTACAAAGAGAAAGGCACCACTCAGACCCCCTGCTTATAAGTGGACGATGGAGTTCATTGTTTCTGGAGATCTTAATTACCTGCAAGCAAAGCAATTTTACTACTTCCATTTAGAGGAGCTTTTTGAAACTAGTTTCACTCCAATTACCTTCATTAATGAGTGATCAAAATGCATCAAAGCAGAAGTGAACACAACAAGAAGAAAGGCCGAGGGCCAGGCTCATGAGGACGAGGAGCTCCCACCCAGTGGTGGAGAAGCTCTGTCTCCCTCATTGGCTTGGAGGACTCTCTGTGTTCTGGACCTGGTTCCCCATGGCACCTGGCACAGGACTGGCCACACGTTCACCCACAGTAAGGAACCACGGGGCATCCTGGCCCCAGGACACTGCAGATGGGTGGGTCTCAGCTTTCTGAAGCTCCATCCCTTGGCTCTCCTGGCTGAGGGCTCAAATCTGCAGGCTGAGTGCGGGATTGTTCGGTGTGGGCTTGTTACCAGGCATTTAGTGAGCTTGCTCTGCTGGGGATGCTTACCCACGCAGACACTGCTGGTGGAGGTTAGCAGTCACCTACCTCTCCCTGGGTCGCTGGGTGGGCCTGCCTCCGACTCCCGATTTATTTCAGTTAATTTGACACAGTAGTAAGTGTTCCTCCCTCTCTTTGCATTAAAAGACCCCAAACACACTTACTTCACCGTCCAAAAAAGCAGGCAGAGAGGCTGGGCAGCCATGCCCTCTGCAGGGCCTGGGAGAAAGGGAGGGGGGGTGGAGAGCCAAGAACAGGCTGACCCCAGGCCTCTGCCCAACTCCTGCACCCACTGTCCCCCCAGTCACTGGCCCCTTTAACTGCTCAAATCACCACCAGGCAACAGAAGAACATGAAAGGGATTTCACGTGTACAAAAGAGCAGGTGAGTCCTTTCCTTTAGCCTGTTAGTAAGCAAAAAACACTTTTAGGCAGGGACCAGAGTAAACATATTTGAGTTGTGGCTGGTCTGACAGCTGCTGAGTTTGTTGCACAGATAATTAGATAATCTGCGTGAGCACAGAGACTCAATATGCAGTGTCATTTAGCGGCTGCTACACGGGGGCCTTGATCTTAATTGAAGGTGCAATAGGGGAGAACCTAAAGAAGTCCCAAATCAACTTCTTGCTCCAGTAATTAAACATTTGACTCCTGACCACCATCCAAAGTCTCCCAAGTGTTGGCCATGGGCTCCATGAAACGGTTCTCAGCAGCCTGAGCCAAGGGCACCTGTTGTCTCTATGCAGGGCCTTCCTCAAGCAGCCTCCTGGGGGGAACTTTGGGGGACAGGAGGCTCCAAGTCACCCCCTCCCCTGCTTCCTTCTGCCCCCTTCCTTCCTGTGTTCCCTCTGTACATTCGATGGCCCCCACTACCGAGATTCCACCATGTCCTTTGAGAAGGTCCCCCTTATGAATCCATCACTTCTAATCTATTGCATTGGAGGGTCTCTAACTAGGGCTTCCCGTGCTCTCATTTGGGGACCGCTGACAGACTGCATATAACCTATTTAGTACATAAGCATCAATTCGTGCATTCATTTAAAAAATGAATGGAACATCTCCAATGAGCTAGGAATGGAAAGACGTCACATTTCCCCACTGGTAAGAACACCCAGTGTGGGGGGAAGATAGGCAAGCTGATAAAAAGTTAGAACAGAAGGGGGACCCTCCTCTTGGTAGCAGTTCTGATAGAACCTCGGTCAGCGTGGGGCTCACAGAGGAAATGCCCTGGGCCCTGCGGGTTTATTGTAAGTAAAGAAGGAACCTAGAGATGCTTGGCATCGAGCTCCTGGACAGGTTGCCTCTTCCAGCCATGGCAGACCCTCCCAACTCCTCAGGTGGAGGTGACAAGGGTGGCCTCCTCAAGACCATCCCTTGATGGCCATGGTGGAATCATTAGAAAGACGGGATAGCACAGTGGCTAAGCATCTGGGTTTCCACGGGCTGACGAGGCCCCACGTGGGTGATCTGTGCCTCTCAGACTCTTCTTCTCTCTGCTCTAGCACCCCGGGCCTCCTTGCTGGTCCCCAAACATGCCAGGTGAGCTCTACCCAGGTGCTATTCCTTCTGCTGGGAAGCTCTTCCCGCAGATATGCAAATGCCTCGCTCCCCCACCCCCCAGCCTCCTTCAGGTCTTTTCTTAAGTCACTTCTCATATTAGAAGCTTTCACTAACCCCTTTCCCGACTTAATTCCTTTCCATGGCACTTGTTGCTATCTAACACACTTTATCTCTTGTTTACTGTCTCTCCCACAAGATGGCATGCGTCACGAGGGCAGGGATCCTGCCCATTTTGTGCACGGCTGTATCTCCAGTACCCAGAACAGACCTGACCCATTGGGGGCATGCGTTTGCTGAATGAATGGATGGAAGGGTTCAGGCAGGGGAGTAGCGTGGCCATAGTTACATCTTGGAAAGCTCAGTCTTAACGCCATGTGGAAGGTGGGCTTGAACTGACCAGGAGCTAGGAGGCTAGCTTGGGGTCACAGAGGTCGTCCAAGTGAGAGATGGTGGTGGGGTGGAGGTATGTGGTAGCAGAAGACAAAGAGAAGAGGGAAATAATGAAGAAATCATAAAGAAGTAACTTGGCAACGTTGCTGCTCTCACTGAGACAGACAGTGTGTAAGGAAGAAAAGATATCAGGGGCAGAGGGAACAGGAGATGGAGAGTTCATTTGGGACACACTGGATCTGAAGTGCCCGTGGGCCTTTGGGGGAGGGGCTGTGAAGGCAGCTGGCGACATGGACAGGTCAAGGTGAAGATACAGTTGGGTCATATTTGCACCTGAGGCATGGCTGGAACCATGAGAGGGGTGGAATGGAAAAGAAGAGAGCCAAGGAGGGTCCCTGAGACAATCCATGTGTAAAACCATCTACTGGTGAGTACTAGAAGTCAGACAGAGATACACAAATACTGTATGATTTCACTAATATGTGGCATCTAAAAAAACAAAACAAATGAACAAACAAAACAAAAACAGACACATAGAAACAGAGAACAAATTTATAATTGCCAGATGGGGTAAAGGGAGGTGTGAAAATGGTGCAGGGGAATCAGAAGTACAAACTTTCATATATAAAATAAATAAGCCACAGAGATGTTGTGGGCAGCACAGGGAACACAGTCAATAACACTGTCATGACCGCATGGGGACAGATGGTTATACCAGGCTTCGCATGGTGATCACTTTGTAAGGTATAGAAATGTCAAATCACTATGTTGTACACCTGAACCTAATGCAACATTGTATGCCAACTATATGTTAATAAAAAATACAAAGCTACTAGGGAAGGAAGGGCCTGTGGAGTCAGTGGAGTGGGGGCTGGACCGTGGAAGCCACGGGAGTGGGCTGCAGGAAGATTGACAGGTGCCGCTGCAGGAGGGCTGCAATAAGACCAGGCCTGGAAAGTACCCCCGGGACTTGGCATTTAGAAGGATACGATGATCTTAATGGGGACAGGAGCCAGCCGCAGACCCTGGCGGGCAGCGTGCAGGGGTAGCTGGGGAAGTGAAGGCAGCCCGGGCAGGTAACGCTTTGGGTGCCTGAGAGAGAAGAGAAGGGGAGAGATGAAATGGTACCTAGAGGGCTGCTGGGACAAAGCCGCTTCTTTAGGATGAGAGAACTTGCATCTGTCAGCAGCTGAGGTGATTGAGGAGCGCAGAGCAGGAGGGGTTGGAAATAAGAAGGAGGAGGTGCCAGGAAAGAATAGGAAACATCACGGGGGGTGGGGGGGGTGGGGGGGGGTGCGGGTTTCCATAGCGAAATCAATGCAGTGCGAGACTTTCTCAGCTCAATAACTTATTAGCAATTTTTAATTACTGGAATGTAATTAGTTCGTCCCAAGTACAGCAGTTCTGTGAAGCACACCACACGTGCTGACTGATAACATTCTTGCACGTTTGCAGGGTGCTCACATCAAGACATTTTCTTGCACAAAACCTGGAGAAAATACCCAAAGAACACACATGTTTGTTTTAAGTCCTGTTTCTTGATCCTGGAAACAGATACTACAAATGGGATGACTGAGCGCCAAGGGCTGCTTCGCTGCGGGGGGGCTGCTGGTGAGCTTTCAGTTCCCCCAGCTGTTTGCATAGATGTCGGTGGAACCCATGGGCGAGGCTGCAAGACAGGAGCCAGTCCATGAAGATTCCCACTGGTGCTTGAGGTCTTGGGGCTGTCTCTGGCTACAGCAGCCCCCACATGGTGGCCCAGGGAGTGGGGGTGCTGGGGACCTCTCAATTCCATGAGGTGTGGCCTGGCATCCTTATTATACGGGTATCCAGGTCCCACACAGCTCTGGCCCCCAGTGGATATTCAATAATGTTTATGAAGCTGGGTGGCTTGGTGAAAAATAACCAGACCCTCTTCTGTGGAGCTCACAATGAAGGCCAGAAAGGGTGCTGGGCGCAGAGAGATTCCTTTGTAAGGGCTGAGGGAGGAGTAGGGGCCCCTGGACAGAACATGAGTGGGTCAGGAGTGGAAAGTGCAATGGGAAGAAATTGAAAACAGGAAAAAGGGTTTGGAGAGAAAGTGGAGGCCAGTGCTAAGAAGGCAGACCAGGTGGAAGGAGGGCTGGTCCAGGAAGCTCTGCTGGTTTGTCCCCAGGCTCTTCGGCAGCCTCTGGGCGAGCCTGAGTTTCCTACTTTTTCCTTCGAGGGGAGAGAGTGGCCTGGTGTTCTGATGTCTGGAGGCTCTGTGAGTTTGGGATGACTGCAGCAGCTTTCCTGGAGAAGCCCCCAGCTGGGCTCCTTGCTGACCTGGAGAGCAGGGAGGCCCCAGCTCAGCACACATGAAGACTTTCCCACTGACTATGGCTCCTGAGCCCTCCCTCCACACCAGGAATCTCCTGGGGAAAAGGATAAAGCCATTGCATCTGCTGTGAACAGGCCTTGCTGGACAAGCAGCCCCAAAGCTGTGGGTGTTTATGAAGGGTGGGTTGCACTGGCAGAGCTCAGAGTGTGCTCTGGGCCTTAAGGTACCTGTCTGGGAAACGGGACAGTTGGACCAGCTTATTTTACACCCAGTCGGCTGGAGTTCATGCTGCCCGCTGGGCACCTAGGCCTTTCTCAGTTCACCCGCTTGTCTGCATTTCCCTCCAGCTGTATCCTCCCTTTTATGGTCTGTATTCTAATCACCTGCTCTTCCCAGGATCTGCAGCACTTCCTGCGTGCCCCTCAGATGCCCTCGCTTACCCTTTGGGGATGCGCCTCGAGTGTCTCTTCTGCATCCCCTTCCCTGGATACCCCCTTTCTCATCCCCCGGCAGACAATCCCTCCCTCAGGCTCAGCTGACAGCTCCCGACAGCCTGTCACGTATCCCAGAAACCTCCTCTAGATCTGGAATCAGGAGCTCTTGGTTCTCCTTCTGCTTCTCTATTAACTTGCTGGGTGAACTTGGATTACTTGTTACATCACTTATCAAAAAGCAAGGCAGATTGAGACGGTGACTTAAGATTTGATCACTTGGAGGTCAAATTCTAGTCATTTGTTAAACAAACATGGAGGCCTCGTTCACTGGGGCACCCCCCACCCCAACATCTTAGCCCGCATACAGCATTGTCATGTGTGGGCATGGGTCTAACAGCCTCTTGCATCTGCCCCTTCAGGTAATGTGCCCTGATGTTTGCAATGACATCACCATCAAGCTGAGTGCTCTTGATACCACTTAGAGAACAGTGCTCAGTACGAGCTCACAACACCCTATGAGGTAAGCCCGATTATTGTTCCCATTTTACAGATGAGGTCAATGAGGTGCACAGAGCTTACGTGTCTCATCCAAGGAAGTGTGGTATGGTGCCCTTGAGCCTGTGCTCCACTGCCCCCTTAGCCTGGACCTCCCCTGATGCTCCCTCAGGCCGTGGCACATCCCTGTTGGAGGAGCCCAGTCCCCTGTGATGCCTGCCACCATCAGGGCCTGTGCCAGGAGCTCACACTCCTTGGACGCTGAGTCTCCAGCTGAGGTGGGCCGGCTGACACAGCTGGAGACGTGAGTATCCTCCCTGGCAGGGCAGAAAAGACTTCCAGAAGTGTGGGAATGCCCTGGAGGTGTGGGGCTTAAAGTAACAACAAAGAAACAATAAGAAGAAAAGAAAAAAGAAATCTCTTTGGCAGCAAGATCTATCTGCTTTGCTAACTTACAAGAAAAGGTTGGGTTTTTATTCCTGTGTTTAGTAACACTTAAAACAAAAAGATTTGTTAGTGAACCTATCGTATAGTTAATTTTTTCTGGTCTGATTCCATGAGCCTGAGAACTCCCCTCTGAAGTAGCAAAGTGCACCAACAAAGAGCATGCAGGACGAGAACGCTCAGGTCCGTTTAGAACTGATCCCGTATCAGTCTCCTTTCTTCCATCATTTCACGGTTTGTTTGGAAAACTGCCCAACTATGACATTATATCATCTGGGATAATACAACCCTGGTGTGGCGAGTGATTGCTGAAAGGCAATTTGTCTTCTCGAACAGCACAGGAGATAAAGCATGAACTCAAAACCGAGTCAGAAAAATAATTTTAAAAATGCCAACTGGTACACAAATAGGAACCCATGTCACAAGACACTTTAACACACAAGCTCTGTAAGAAGTGAAAGTTACAGCAAATGCCACCCACTATCTTGATATTCTCTGGAGATATTTGGTGCTAAGGACAATTGTGACTCTAATTTTGCCACAAGGAGAAAGGGCTACAACATCTCACATCCCCCTCACCCCTGATTTTTGGCGAGAGATCCTGCTTGGGATTTCAGGAGAGCTGGTGTTAAGGCAGCCAACGCAAGCTGAAGCAATGCTTTTGAGTTAGTTTTGATTTTCTCCCATGCTAATGATCCCTAAATGATGTTATATTTCATTCGGAGCGTTCACAAGGAATCCCATTGCCATGGCAACTGGAATGTGATACCAGAAGTTCTCTTGTAAATGGGGCCGAGAATGCTGCCTCTCCTCCCTTGCAGAGTGGTGAGGCCATGTGTCCCCGCAGGTTGTGCTCAGATCTGTCCCCCTGCTCAGCACACTCCGGCCCCATAGGATGGTCCTAATAAGTGACTTCTGGGGGCAGGAAAGGTAAAACCCCAGAGAATGAAGTCATAATTTCTCTTTCTCAGGTCTGGTAGGACTAGAGAATGGAACATGGATGATTTCATTATTTTTATTTGCGTGGAAAAAGAGGTGTTTTTAAGTTTCTTGTATCAATAAGTCCCTGGAAATGTGGGACAGAAGGCAAATGATTATCAAGGAGCTCAAGACGGCATCAGATATTTTGCTGCCATCTTGGGAATGGGGAGTGCGAAAGTGGTCCTTTACACGCTTGCTTCCAACCCGTCGCCCCCAAACCCAGCCTCTCTGTCAATCCATTTCCTCCGGCTCCGGTCTCCGTGTTGGAGCCATGGTTCTGATGAAGGTGGAGACGGGTCACCCAAAGCCCCCTCCTTAGGGCCGGCCTGCCTCCCTCGCCCTCAAACCCCGGGCATCCCCTGGGGGAAGGCTATAGGAAGAAAGGCAGGTGGCTCTCTTACTGGCCAGAGACTGGAGCTGTCCCTGAGCATGATGCTGTGAAGGCTTCTCCATGGGGCCCAGATCCACAGGGCCAGGAAGCGGGAGCCCTGGCTCTCAGCGGTGTCTCCAGGACAGCATCAGGCCTGACGCTGAGTGCTTTCCGCCCCTACTTTCCATCTACCATGAAACCATCTGGGCCCAGAAATGTCACCCGAGACTGCTGGGCAGAGCCCCTGTCCCAGCCTCTGGGTTCCCTTCACAGTTTATGCATCTTGCTGCTCTGGGCCTGAGGCCACATGGATTAGATTCATGATGGCGACCGGTGTCGTTAATACCAACATGTGTAATGCACCTGGCACATGCTCAGTGGTTTCTGTCAGCGCATCATGTAGGTCTCTCCACAGAGCAGGTCGGTGCTGCCGAAAGCCCCATTCTGAGGAAAAGGCCCAGAAAAGTGTAATCATGCACCCAAAGCCACACAGCTGGGAAGTGGCAGAGCCGGGCTGCAACCTCTGGGAGCCTTACAAGTACCGCTATCCCCTGAAAAAGGAGCTTCAGGACAGTGGCCCTGCCACACCATGTGGGTGTGGGTTCACAAAATCGGTGAAAACCTCAATGAATCAGAAGGATTTGGTGGACAAACTCAATCAGCATGAAGCAGAACCCACTCCGCTTGCCCCCACCCCATCGTCTCTCCGGCTCTGCCCCATCCCTCACAGGGTTGTGTGGCGGCAGTTTTTCCCTCGTGTAAAATGAGAAATGCTGTTTGAATAACCGATGGTGAGGGAGGCTGTGCACACTCTGATGCAGAAATAAAAACCTTCAGAAAGATGCGATTTGGGGGATATTGGAAACTGGAGAACGGAACATCAGTCTATAAAACTCCACACAGCCAATAAAGCTGGAGCAACCGGTCAAGTATTTTAGTGCTCACGGCTGCTGAGGAATCGGTAGACATGCGGCCGGGCAGTGCTTGCGGACCGGGGCCATTTATCCTGGGCTCATCATGGTCTCATTTCTATAACGCGTCTCATGATTTCTGAAGCACCTCAGCATTAGCATCCTAAGCACAGCCATGAAAGTGTCCAAGACTGTTCTCGTCAGAGGGTCAACTTGACTCTCCAGGGCCCTGAGGGCTCCAGGGCTCCCCGTTGCCACGGCTCATGGGTGAGGGTGGGAAGGCGGCCCTTTATGGGACTGCAGGTGGCAGGGGCAGAGGCAGCAGGAGGCCACCAGACCTGTGCGCCACCGCTGAGAACGCTCCCTGTCACGTCATCCTGGGCTCGGAGCCCTGCCGCTCTGCCGACTCAGAAGCCAGTGTTGCAGGCCCTGGTGGGGCTCCATCCCGAGCCGTCTCTTCCGCTCCCTGCACCACCACACGCGGGCTCTGCCACCCTCAATGTCCCACATGCTGCTTCTGCCTTCTCACATTTCCCTGCTTATTCACGTGTGACTATGTGGTTTCAGGATCACAGATGTTTCTATAGGCTGTGGCACGTCAGGGCCACATCAACACAGGAATCTGCAGTCTAACTTGCTTGTCACCAAGCATCTGTGAGCCATGAGCATCTGCCTGGTGCAAGGACTGGACCAGGTGCTGACGATGTGTCAGCAGGAAGCACAAGCCCTGCTCCAGATGCTCTAACCCTCTGGTGGGAGCTGCCACCTCTGACCCGACCCCAGCACAGAGCACGGGCCCCTCGGCCCAAGTCCACAGACACCGCCCGATGGCTTTGCAGCACCACCCTGTCTTGCTCGTTGGCCAGGCCAGACGTGGAAAGCTGTTCCATCAGCGGCCACTCCAGACCAGAGTTTGAATGTCTGCCATGCTGGGGACCACTGTGCTGGTGTCCGTCTGGCCACACTGTGCGCAGTGTGGCCCCTGCCCGAGGGGGACACAGAGGTCCTGTCACCACCTTGCCGGAGCCCACCCTACGTGAGTCCTGGGCACCTCCTTGTGGTCTGGTTCCTGCTGGGCACGAGTTCTGCAGTAGCCAGGGCCTCCCTGGGCCTCCCTGGGCTCTGCTCTCTGAGGGCAGGGGGCCTCTGGGGTTGACACAACAGAACCTGAGTCACCAAAATGCCACGTTGTGAAGGTCCAGCCTTCCACTTTCTCTACTTCCTTTACATGTTCAACCTAGAAACGCAGCACGTCCAGGTCATTTGTCAAAAGGGCATTAGAAGAACCATCACAAAAGCCAAAAACAGGGGCACGGAGCCACCTTCCTACCTTTAAGGAAGCAGTCCTTGCTGCGGACGACGACAATCCTCCTCTCCAGTAGGCACGCGGCACGGTGGAGCTCGCAGTGGTTTTCATAAAGCCTCCCGTCGGAGCCGCACACGGGCATGTAGCGGGGCCTGCAGGCCTCCAGGCACCGGCACTCGGGTTGCCCCGTCTCCCTGCTGAGAATGCACCTGCTCCCGCGGCTGCACAGCTTCTTTCCGCAGGACGCCGGTAGCCCATCGCGGCTGGAAAGCCCTGCCGAACACACAGACACAGAGGGTCAGCTGCAGGCACTTGGGTGGGGTCCCAGGCTTCCTCTGTGGCTCTTTCAGGTCATGGTGAGAGAGGCTCCATTGCCTGTGGGGCCGAGGCCTGGGGGCTCTGGGTGCCTGATGGAAGTGGCCGTGAGTGCCAAGAGCTCAGGTTTTACAGCTGGCTGACTCACACCAAATAGCTCAGACATCTGGGAGGCAGGAGGGGTCGGAGGGGGGCACATGGAGGTGGCAAAGCACCAACGGACCCTGCTGACTGAGAGCGGAAGGGCTTTCCCAGTGGCATACAGGGCTTGAGTCAAGGCTCCCATCACTGGCATGCTTTAGGGAGACCTGAGGTGAGGAGGCGCTTCATGCAGGGGATGGGGTGGGGGTCCTCCCCTTCTAAGGAGGAAGTGTGGAGTAAGGGGAGAGTCATATTTTAAGTGTGCAGGATAGGGGAGGGGGCAGCCAAGGGAGGGAGGCCAGAATACGGTTCTCTGGGACACACACGGTCAGTGGTGGCCCTAGCAGCCTTTCTCCACTGCCCAGTCCTTTCCAGCACCACGCTGCAGCCATGGGCAAACAGGCGGAGACCCTGGAAATGGCAACCACCATGTTGCTTTGGGTCTCCTACCTGCCACACATTGCTGGGTGTCACCTGCACCCAACACATGCCTTTAATGATCTCAGGCAGCGGTGCCCAGTGCTTGTACAGCGAAGCGGACAGAAAGGCTGGCAGAGTGGAAAGCCAGCTTACATGAAAGGCAAACAAGCCTCTATCAGCAATGTTACGGTCCATCACAGGATCCCAGAAAACTGACTGATGGCCACGTGGCATTCATGACAGCAGACAGGAAGTTAAGAATTATAAAGGGACATCAAAATACGAATAATTAAAACACAAATGCAGATTTTATGGCCACAGAAGTCTTTGCTTTTAAAGTTTTAATTAAATCTTCGAAATACTCAGCAAAACAGAATGGCCCTAGCAGTCAAGTCCAGACTGAACCCTCAGCCCTAGCTCCTACCTCCCCCATGGGATTAACATGTCTAAGGAAACAACAGAAACAACAACTTCCTCTTCTTGTTTTTGGTTGTCCGCTTTTCATCATTACGGATTTGAAAGGAAACAAATCAGTTATTGGTAGATTAACTGCTTGATTCAATAACTCATTTAAATTCCTCCAGCCTTGGCAAGCTAAGAAATATTGACTTTTTCTTGAATCATAATAAACTAGAAGGTCAAAATATCTCTGAGCACAGTAAGAGTGCAGCTCCTTAGCGAGCGCATGAATCCCCTTTATCCACTCTGCTAATTGTTTGCGTGTCACCGTGAAGGTTCCGTGGCCTTCACTGTGCCCTAGTGCACGTCTTCCCGTCAAGGTTGACAGGCGGAGGGGAGACAAAGGCACCGGGAGGAGGGAGGCTCTGGGCTGGAGGCCCCCTCCCCCCGCGCCCCCATGGTGTTTACAGCCGCTGTGCCACAAGCGTGTTTGATTAGCTTGATTCTCCTGGCTGCTTGGAAAATGGGTTACCCTGGAAAGCACTAGTGGCTACTAGAAGAAACTAACACAGCTCTAAAGATATCTGCTTTTGTTTCTTTCCCAGCACAGTGTTAGGACACAAAGCATTGCCACTGCATCACCGTGTTGGTAAATTTCTGCGTGGGATGGGAAGGGCATCCACTGATAAGCCCCTTTGGATAAACAGCCAGAATTTCTGAGCCTCTGGTTTCCTTTGCTTGGGCTGTGCTGCCCACCCAGACTGCATCTTAACCCCCACCCCCAAATCATCAGCTCCAACTCACCCTGGGTTCCACTTCCTGCCACCTCACATCTGCATGCACCTCTCTGAATCCCCCTGCCCTAAAGTGTCTGTCCCACTCTGGGGCCCCAGCAGACCCCACAGGTGTGGGGCTTTTGTCCTCATGTGGCCCCCGTATGCTCAGGTTTTAGGAAACACAACGGATTTCAAAGCAGATCTCCTTCACTCTGATTTGGCCACTGCTCAAACCCCCGGCTAGAGGCTGGGATGGGGAGGGTGGTGAGGGCCTGGCATTTAGTGACCTTGTGAGGGGTGCATCTCCCCTTGTGTCCTCTAAGGGGGGCAGGAGGGAAGCTCAAAGGATGGCAGCATGAAGGGGAGACACATGTCCATGGAGGTGGGCCTTCCGGGGTCAAAGGGACTAGAATCTGGAGCGGCAGAGCAGGAAGGAGCTTCAGAGACCAGCTAAGCCAGTCTAGGCAGCCAAAGGAAAGCCAGCTCACCATGGACAGAGGAGAGAAGCCCGTCTATCCGACCCTTTCTTCTCTGATTGCACTGAACGCCCCTGGAGAGCAGTGTTACACACGGTGCCTCCAATGCCCACGTTTGATTAGCTTGCAGGTGTGACTGAGGCCTCCTCCATGGCCTGTGCTCTGAATGATCCGTGTTAAGAAAACGTGCCACCCTGTGCTCGTGACAGTTGTCAAGAACACTCAGGTTTTCTCTGACGGGGAAATCAGCGGTCGGCAAACAAATGAATCCTAATTATTTGCAGTTAAGACAAAAGTAGCTTTAAAGCCTGGCACCTGCCCCTCCCCCGTCTATGGACAGCAGCCCTATGACAAACTGAGAACCCCCTGCACAGGGCGGGCCTGGGATCCTGTCCCGGCCATAGAGACGTCAGCAAGTGGTGGCTTGCTCGTTAAACAAGCCCCTGGTCACCACTTCCTCCTTGTTACGAAAACAGGATGAATTCCCCACTCCTACCAGGATGATGATAAAACAGTAATGGGAAAGGTAACCAAGTGAGACCGCCAGCAACTGCCTACGCTATTTATGAGGGTGACCATGATGCATGAAAGAGATATAATGTGCTTAATTTACAGTCATAAAGAAAGTCGTTTACCCACGTTAGAAACTGATCACCATACGAAATAAGCTGCTTTTCACCACTAATTCAATTTACTGAACACGGTCAGAAATGGGAAGTGTTACAGGAAAGCGATGGCGGCGGGAGAAACAAGTCCATTTGTACAGTCGGTGCTAAAGACTCCCTCTGTGACTGAGGTGCGGATCCTCGACTTGAGCGTCACAGACCAGGGATTGCCAACTCAGTGCGCAGGTGGAGCCGGTGGAGGGTCGCCAGGGTCCAAGTCAAAACCGGCGCTCCCAGCAGAGGGACCAGACAGAGAGGGTGGGTCCTCTTCCTTCACCCAGAGCAGGAAGCCTCTGTCACCACTGAACACACCTGAGTACAGACAATTCCCATATTTTGCTTCCAAACTGACTCAGTTTCTGTAACTGGTTCTTTGGCACAGAACAAACCAGCCTCTCAGGGATCATGCCCTGAATGGCACATGAGAGGAAACCCCTTAGCTTTCTGCTTTGGGTTGCTAAGGGCCTGCACACGTGTTTGCCCAGGGCAGCATTCCCGTCTGAGAACTTGTGGTTGGCTTGACTGCTGAGGAGAGCCCCTCCCCGTACACGGCCTTGGGAGGTGCCCACCCTAGATATCAGCCAGCAGACCTGCATCGCTTTCCTCCTGCAGGCCCTCGAACCCTCAGCAAAGGACTGCGGCTAAAATCCCTACTGCCTCGCCCCACCCCGCTATAAGCCACAGTGAGGTGACTGCTTGGCTCTAAGGTGGCTGCACCCTCTGCAGGGCCCAAAGCAGGTCAAGATCAGTGGGACGTGTATGCAGAAGGCACATATAGTGCCAAGAACCAGCTGCCCTGCACGCTGACGGCTTCACAGCTGCCTGCCTCGAACCCCAGCCTGGTACAGCAGCAGTCTCCAGCTTCTGCAGACAGAGGTCCTTGTACAGGAACCAACAGGAACCAAGTCCCGTCAGCAGACAGCTCCCTAACTGTGGATTATATGCTTTATTTTCTGTGCCTCATACCAACCCACCAGGGAGCTGCAGCCTATCCCTGGGTCATGGTCATGCTTTTTGAAAGACCTAAAGCTGAGAACTTGCTTTTGGAAGAGCAGTGTGTGTACAAAGGTGTGCAGATTTGTGGGGTGTGCCATGCAGGAGGTAATGGTCCCAGTACCTCCCCACCTCCAAGACAAGTTATACTCTCAGACATGCCCTAGGTGGTCTGGAGACAGGGTGTCTGGTCAACTTTGACTCTCTCATTGCAGAGAACCCCCAAGTTCCTTGGATATGGCTGCAGAATTTGGGTTTCTGTGAGAGGCAGGCAGAGACCCAGTTCTCCAGCCAGTGTAGTTTCTATGCACTGTGGTGGGTGGTAAGCACGGGGCACTTCGGGAGGGCCTGTCTGCCAGCTCCTATCCACCTATTCATCCAAGTAGTTCTGGAGCCCCTCCTATGTGCCAGACCCTTTGCGAGGTACTAGGGACACAATACAGGATAGGACACTGTCCTCGGATCACTTACAGGGCAGTGCAGGAAGACACAGAAGAGCGTGACCAGGAAAACAAATAAATGACAAACGTGGGCTGTGGTAAATGCCAGGAAGGAAATATTATAAACGGTGATGAGACGGCCAACTCTCAGCTGGAGGCCAGGGCAGCCTTGTCGGGAGATGTGACCTGAGACCTGAAAGTGAGGCGGCAGAACCGCAGGGCAGTGGTGAGCAGAGCAGCCTGGGGCCCTGGAGCCCACATGCAGAGCAAGGGGGCTGCACAGGAAGAGGCCTGGCCTGCAAAGCCGTGCTCTGAGGCACACCTTGCCAGGCAGACCCAGTCTGCCAGGAACCGTGACGGCAGAGGCAGTTGCCAGCTTGCCTCACTGTACCCTTGGGGCAGTGGGGTGGCTGGTTCCCTGGAAGCCTCTGTTAGCCCCCAGGAACGGAGTGTCAGAGGGGGGTCCTGTCTCTACTCCTGGCTGAAAGGCCCTGTCCTCAAGCACTCCCATAGCCCAGAAGGCCCTTGGCACATCCCAGGCCGCTGGTGGGGAGAAGAGCAGACCTCTCGGGCTCTCATCACTGGCCACCTTGGTGGAAAACTCCACATCCTCTGGGTGCCCTGGGGCTGGGGCTGCCCCAGCTCTGCCTCTGCCCTGTACAGTCTCATTCACACTCAAGTGTTGGGAAGAAAATCTGCAGCTCCTCCCAAGAATCCAGCCAGAGGG
Source organism: Rhinolophus sinicus (assembly GCF_036562045.2). Taxonomy (NCBI): domain Eukaryota; kingdom Metazoa; phylum Chordata; class Mammalia; order Chiroptera; family Rhinolophidae; genus Rhinolophus; species Rhinolophus sinicus. Next base: position 76,403,522 of record NC_133759.1, read on the forward strand.
GGCGATGCTTAAAATAACTGCTGTTTACTGCGGCATGTGAAGGGCCAGGCACCATATATGAGCTCATCTAATCCTCATTTAATCCCCCAACAGCTTTGTGAAGTTCACACACAGGTCTCCTCTGAGGCATGCATGTATGCCCATTTTACAGATTAGGAAATATAAGTCAAGGACTGACTTGTTTGTGGTCAGACAGCAAGTGGGCTGTAGGTGGCAGAGCCTAAATCTGAATCAGTCTCACTCCACATCCCTCAGACTTGGGATCATCTGCTCAGTGGGGGACATGGTCTCTGCCTCAGAACGCACGCCGGGAGGGTCCAGGTGTCCATAGCCTGAGCTTCTCCAACATCGGGATGCATCCAACATAAGCACGCCTGGACTATGGGATCTCTGCCACTCACACACCTCAAGAATGTGCAGCTCGGAGGCCAATTAAGCAACTTCTCTGAGGGCTGGAGGTTTACAATGTGACAGGAGGAAGCTCTGCTTGCATCTTTGAACATCACAGGCCTAAAGCCACTTCTTGTCATGCACGGACACCTGGCCAGCGACCTCCCTCCCTCCCTTATGATGTCTCTCCGCTTCAATGACTCCCCGGCTCCCTCCCCTGCCTTTTTTCCTGAAATTGTTCAGAACCTGATATCCTCTCGGTGACCACAGAGCAGAGCCCAAGCCGAGGCAATTGTGTGCTTCAGGAAAGCAGAATATTGAAAGCAGAATTCTGAAAGTCTAAACCAAATTCTCCAGGTCCCAAAGCTTAACAGAAACATGGTTCCCCATCGCTGGAAGGTGCTGTCACTTGTCACGTGTAGTGCTCACAGGTCCTACACCGAGGTCTGACACACTGGCTTCCAAACAAACCACGAAGTCAGAAATGCCTGGGACGTGGAGAGGGAAGGAAGACCTTTCACCTGTGGGTAGGCTCTCACTCCTGCCTAAGGAGTTTGTATCTAACCAACTCTGCATCAAACCAAAGCACAGATGAGGGTCCTGCATATTGTCCAGTGTCCCTGCGCAGGGCTTTTGGAGGTGGTTATTTCCAGTCATGGATGAATACAGCACGAAAGTGTTCAAAAACTTAAAACCATGACTCTCGCGAGAATATGAAGTATGCGTTAGGATTGACGTGGCTCATTAATGAGGGGCCCCGCGGGAGTGTGAAGCTGCCCGAGGAGAAGTGGAGAAGGTATGAAGGTGGATGAGACGTTTGGTGAGGGACACTGCAGGTCAATGACCTACAGGCAAGAGCACCATAACCTTTGGGTTATTTTTCCACCAGAAAGAAAGAGTTTGCATCTTTAATGGAAACAAATCTACAAGCTAAGCGTAACTGCTTAGTCTGGGCCTTTCATCAGTAGTAAACAGTGTGTTGAACATAAATGCGACCCCTGGCCTGGATCCTTGGGGGGCTCTGTTCACTGATGCCCCAGTGTGACACTGGGGGGACTTGCTACCCTCCCTCTGCCCTATTCCCAAGTTTTGGATAATTTTCCCAATATCACAAAGTGCTGACAGTGACAGATGTCATCTGAGCAGGCTGCCAAGGGCAGTCCTTCCTTCCCCCTCCCTGGGGCATCTCTTTCCTTGGGAGCCCCCAGCTTCACTAAAAGACCCCAGACGGGAGGAAATGAGGCCCAAACCACCGAGCTCAGCTTTGCTGAGACAAAGGAGAGCAATCATATGGGAAAGGGACCTGTGTGCGAGCTGATGACAGCACTGCTGCCCCACCTGCTTCTCCACTGTGGGTGCCGTGTCAGAACTCATCTCGGGGCTCAGGTAAACGCGGCTGGGTTTCCAGTAACACACGTGAAACCTCAGTACTGACCCAGCCTTGTGCTCCTGGCCCTTGTTAGCTTTGTGACCCAGGCAAGTCCCCACCCATTTCCCCCTCTAATTTAAAAATAAGAATAACAATGGTTTGCTGCTTACAGGGTTGTTCTGAGGATTAAATGAGATCATTCATATCAAGAGCTGAGCACACGGTGCTCAATTCAGACGTTCAGAGTTAGCGCTGGGTTGAATAAATAGGATGAAAAGATAGGCCATTCGGTTTTAGGGATGCAAGTGTGGGCTGCTCAGTTGTCAGGAGGGTCGCCTTAATGAAAAGATGAGCAAATGTATATTGACAGTAGCGACTGGTTTGAGGAGGCAGACTCGAAATAGCGCACTACCCAGTATCTCAAGGAACAGCTTCCCTTGCTTCTTCCTCTACATCGGGGATCGGGGATCGGCTTGAGCCAGGTTGACGCTGCCCTGCTTCCAAGTTGAGGGCGTCTGAAATCACACATTCTCAAGAAAAAGGGACCGGAACTGACTCGCAGCCCAAACTCTGCAGGCTGCCCTCGACACCTTGGGGTGCTGTCGGTAGTCACGGGGCTGTTTCAAAGGCAGCCGCAGGTAGATGCCTTAGGCCCACTGACCGTGCTCAGGCCCGGGGGTTTCTCTTCCTTCAGGGAGCCCTTTGCACTGTTAGGCCACCTCCCCCTACACTGTCTGTCTGACAGCGCAGCTGCCTGACTCATTATTTCTAGAGCTTTCTCCCCGAGGCCTCCCACAGGCATACTTCTCCTAAACTAGGCTCCCAGGCCGATGGCCTGGAGGTTTTTCCCTGCTTGCCAGCACTCAGCACTTGTCACTGCCAAGTGGGGAGCCGCTGCTCCCCTGGCTCCTCAGACAGAACAGCAGGCCCCGGGGCAGAGCCTGCAGCAGTCGGACTTCACAGTCACTCAGAGCTCCAGGGCCGCAGAGGTTTCAGAATCAGGACCAGGTTCTACCTCTTAGGTTCAGCGCTCGGCAAAAGGCCTGGCCCACCGCGGGCTGTGGAAGGTGCCAAGTGAAAGAGTGAATCTGATAAAGACACTGCAGAGACCCAAGATGTCAGGCTGGAGGTCTGAGTAATCAGAAATCTGTGGTTTTAAAGACAGACACGGGGACACGCTGAGTAGTAGAAAGAGTAGAGATTGTGGGAAGCATCGGGGTGGGAAACTAGAGACCTGGATTCCACCAAAGCAAGTCTCATAGGTGAGCCTCAGTTTCCTTGTATAGAGATTTCTTGAGATCGAAAAATAACCTCACGCCTGTGAATTTAGGATGTATATAAAAGCCTGTGTTCTAGCTTGCACAGCTTCTGGCTATAATAAAATGACAATAATCTCTTCTGTTCCTTTTTACCTCTATTTGCCCTATCAAGTTATCTCAGCTGGCTTCTGAAGGGTTATTTCAGAGACCTTCTTGGGAAGAACAGCTGCATAAAAATGTGAAGCACATTAGGATTTTTTGCCTTTGGGAAAGCGGATTTTACAAAATGGTTTTGTTTTAAAGCACTTCCTCCAAATACATTCCTATCCCCAAGTTCCTATTCTTTGCCTAAAGCCTCTTCAGTTTGCATCTGTCTTATTCTTTGTCCCCAGAGCCCTCATTTTTCCTCTTTGTACCAAGCTCCCTTGTCACTCTCTCTAGCTCCTGGGGTTTCCTGCGTCGTGGAGCTGAGGGGGCCAGATGTTGTGTTCTGTATGGGTCTTCACTCTTTCGCTGATACCTCATTAGGTGGGTTCTTCCCTGCTTCCCCACCAACTAATGATTCAAGGTCGTGATGACACCTCAGGATGCCTCCAGTTATTTCAAAGGTTATTGCGGAGACACTCAGCATGAGGCACTTGGTGTCCCCCCTACGTTATACTCTAGACTTATGAGCAGCGAGGGGGCGCTGCATTCTTCCAGGGCCCCTCACCTGCTGTACCAGTGCTACCTCTAGGTCAGAGGTGTCCAAACTGCGGCCCGCGGGCCAACTGTGGCCCATGATCCATTGTTAATTGGCCCGCAGCAAATTCCAAAAATATATTTAGTTTACTTAAATAAACCAGGTGAGGCAACACGTACTTCACCTCGAGTGAGTGGCCCGGCTGTTTGTGTATTTTACCACATATGACCCTCGGTGAAAAATGTTGAAAAAGGTTTGGACACCCCTGCTCTAGGTCATCGCCTTGCCTGGTAGATCACATGTCATAGATGTGTTTCACAACCAGAGAGAATAAATAACAGGCTCTTCTCCTTGATTAGTCTTTAAAGAAAAAAAATGGAACTCAATTACAATATCTAATATCAGCACAGAGAAATTTATTATTTTCTAATCAGAAGGGTATCAATTTCTTTTCTCAAAGATCTACCCTTTTCTCTCAGTGAGATTAGCAGCCATAAATATATGTACTGGAAAACATCAAACCAAAGTTTTGTCACAGTATCAAATAGATACTTTCATTTCTTCTCTTCTATTCTCAGGTCCTGCCCTCTGGCTCACCTGAGTCAAGAAGCTGCTGAGGCCTCTGACAGGTGGGCCTAAGGCTCAGGGGAAGCTGGGTTTCTTGGCTAAATAGATGGGCTGGGTCTGCTCTACCCCTAAGACCAGGAGAGCACATACTGGCCAGAGAGTAGGAGGCTTTCTCCAAGTGTTTCCACAGGGACCTGACCCTCAGGGTCAGCTGTGCCCCTCTCGGGCACTATTTGTGGGACCACTACTGCCTGAAGGTACTGCAGTGTCTGCACGTGTGCCTCAGTGAGCAGCCAGTGGAGAATAAGCACCCACACGAGGGGGTCCAGCCTCCAGGCAGGGGAGTAACGAGCAGAATTAGAGCTGAAGGAGAATGATGATACGTCAACAGAGGCCACAAAGTATCAAAACTCCAGAAGTGACAACAGCAAAAAGAGGGTTTTCAAGAAAACCATGAGTGTTGAACCAAAAAGAAAATCAGAGGCATTTAAGGAGAGAACAGTCACTGTTGATACTCAAAATGGTGGCCTCCAAGATCAAGCAGAGGACATATCTCAAAGCCCAGAGCAAAAATAGAAATAAAAAGTCATAAAATACAATAGTTATTCCAAATTAAAACATTAAGGGAAAAGGAAAGGAAGAAAACTCCTTAAATCTGTCATGTTAATTGAAGTGCCAACCACTGTTTCAATTAAAATCAGGACTCAGACAGCGATACCTGTCATCACCATTTTTATTTAAAAAGGAAGGATGACAAGACCAAGAAAAAAAAAAAACGAAAGAAAGAAAGAAAGAAGATAATCAGTAAAAATTTGGAAAATGCAACTAATGACTATCTCTTTTGACTAATTCTGTATCTATATACTTAGAAAACCAAGAGACTAGTGAAAAAATGTTAAAATTGTAAGAGAATTATGATGAGGTGGTTGGACAGGTGATAAATATGCGTAAATTAATCATTCTTCTCTTCATTAGCAATAAATATTCAGAAATGAAAAAGGGAAAAATATTCTACTCATAATAATGATAAATACCATAAAATATTTGTGAATAAATTTAACAAAGAAGCCACAGGACCGATATGAAAAAGACTATAAAACCTTATTGAAGGTCGTAAAATAAGATTTGAACAAATGCAAAGACATTTCTTATTCTTAAGTGGGGAGACATTATCATAAATTTACAAATTTAAGGAAATCCTTTTGGAATTGGATAAAATGAGCTTAGAAAGTTCATTTGGAAGAATAAGCAGCCCCCAATAACCAAGAAAAATGAGAAAAAGAATAGTGAAGGGGGTGGAGGGTGTGCCTTACCAGATACCAGAACGCCAAACCAAAAAGCTGCAATGATCACATCAATAAGACATTGATCGAGGAACAGACAACCAATGTAGATCTGACAGTAAAAAAGAGAGGATCCAGAAGTAAGTCCCTGTATATATGAAAATTTGATGTATGACAAGAGTGACCACTGCATTGGGAAAATGATAGTCATTTGATAAATGACTAGCTATCCACTGGAATACAATGACATTGGAACCCTATTTCATACCACATAAAAATCAAATTCAAGTAACTATAAATTATTCTCGTTATGTAATGGCTGTAGCTATGAAAGGATATTCATTTACTTTGTGCACAGCATACTCATTACAGTGCAAAGAACAACTGTGGACTCATCTACGCATTTAAAGGAAAATAATTGTTTTATTAGTTTCAAATTTTCTACGTTCCTGTCTCCATTACTATTCCCTCATTTCCGCTCAAAGGTGGCCACCATCCTGAATCTTGTGTTTGTTACTCTTTTGCTTTTCTTTGCAGTTTGAGTTCATCTTTGTGTTTCTATGCAATGTATCGCTTCTTTTAGATGTTTCTGCACTTTATATAAAGAAAATTGTACTGTATTTATCGAGACTCACTTCTTTTGCTCTTACACTATCTTTTGTTTCATCCATATCTTGGTGTATACCTGATTCATTCGTCTTCACTTACAGTGTTCACTGTATACACGTATCATTATTCATTTATGTAGTCTATATTAAATTGTTTATTACATCTTTCCTTGGTGCTCTTTTTCTCTTTTGTTTCCTGAATACTTCACCTTTCATTTTTTTTCTTTTACTCATATAAAAATTAGACATACTTTTTTTTTTATTATTCTACTGTTTACTCCATACATTTTAAAATGTATAATTAACCCAAAGTCTAAAGTTAACCAATATTTTTACCCTCCACATGCGGAATCTGAGAACATATGATTTCCAATCACTCCTTTCCTGACCTAAATACCTGACAGTAGTATATATTAATTCTATTTTTAGTTCTCATAGTTCCTTCTTATGCCGCAAATTCTTAGTTATGTGTGTCTAAAATACCATTTTTATCCTCATTTAAAAGAGTTATGTATGCTGTATAATAGCATATATATTTATGCTATTATAATTAATTCTATGTTCACAGATTGTCCTCTCAACTCAATATTGTATGCCCTGCTCCTTGGTTTCTATTGTTGAGATGTCAGCTGACAACCTTTTCATTCCTTTGTAGGTAATCCGCCTTTTCTCTTTGGATAATTTTATGCTCATCTCTTGGGTTTTCTGCAATTTCTCTATGATGTAAGTATGCATACTTTGCATTGATTCTGCTTGTAATTCATTGGGTTTCCTTGAAGTGGGTATTTTTGTCTTTCATCAATTTATGAAAACTCATGGCCATCTTCCTTTAAATATTTTCTCTGTTCCATTATTTCTCTCTTTTTTTCTCTCCTGATTAGACATGTTACAATTTCTTATTCTATCTCGATATCTCTTGCCTCTTTCACATTTGTTACGTTTGGTTTTTCTGTGTTGCATTCTATGTAATTTCTTCAAATTCATCTTCCAGCTCCTGAATTCCCTTTTCAGCATTTTCTAATGTACTCTTACCCTCTCCCATTGGGTTTTTAACTTGGCATTTTTATTTCTAGAAGTTCTATTTAGTCCATCACAAAGATGACTGGCCATTTGTATAATCTTTTGATTTGCAATCATATTTTCACACTTTTGAAAACGTTAAACATACGTAGTTTATATTCTGTGTTAGTTTGCTATTTATAGATTATACTGGTTCTTACATGATGCTTTTCCCCAAGGTGTTTTGAGCTTTTTAAATGACCTCACATTTCCTGGAAATTTATCTGTGAGACCTTCGAGGCACACTTGGAGATGGGCTCATTTTGATTGTGTCAGGTACCCAAGGACCCCGTCTTCTGGGTTAAACCAAATTTTATGTTTGAGATTTGTCAGACTACCCAGGTAGTATGTGACCCATCTGCGCTATCATTCCTTGTGGAGACAAGCATATGGTTACACAGGATCAGGGGACGTTCTCCCTTTCTACTCCATGTCAAGATTTGAGACAAGCACATGGTCTTGCAGTACCTTGGGACTGGGAGTGTCTCTTTCTTGTTCGTCCTTCCACTGCAAATGTAGCCTTTGGGGTCCCAGGTTTACATGAGGGAGGGAGGATTTTCCAAATATTTCCACCTTGGAAGGTCCCTGGGATTTGCCCTTGGTACCCTGAATTATGCAGGGTATGCAAGTGAAATCTGAAGTTCACCCAGTTTGGCAAAAGGCCTTGAGGTCAAGCCGGCTTCACGCCCACTTTACCTCTCTGGGTTCCTGATTTCACTTGCTTTTTTAGCCTCTGAGTATTCCTTATTTTCTTACCAGCACATCAACGCTTAAAAGGATTTAAAAAACATCTATCTGCTATGTCGCCAGAGGCAGAAGTCAGATTATGACTTTTAAAAATATAACCCAACAATTAAAAAGCACTTAGAGATAAATACAGGGATATTATTTTCAATACACCACCATTTAGCCCTTTGGAGAGTGGATGAGAACAATTCCTGCTACAGAAGAGACTCAGGAAAGATCCGGGTCAAGGCCCGATGGCCTGTTTTAATTTTCCTGAGTCTACTTGCATGTCAAAGCAAATTTAAACTCTACCATCACCGGGAACTTAAACAATAAAACGAAGTCTATTAATGGGGTGCAGTAGAGAAAGAAAAGGACACAGTTGTGACCCATAAACTGTGCCCCATCTTCAACCTCAAAACCCAGAGTAGGGGCCTCTCAGGAACAGCACTTTCCCTGATATATAAATACATGTGGCTGGTGACAAATACCAGGTCAAAGACCACTTCTGACAAAAGAAATAAAACGACCACATTGCGTGTGAAGTGTCTTCTGAGTCTGCAACTCCTTGCTTTAGGCAGGCCCACCACAGAGTGGGTCCCCAACCTACACTGTCCTCTGACCCCTAGTTTATATTGATCAGAGCAAGCCTGCTGTTGACAGGTCCTGCTCTCCCGAGGCAGCAGCCTTGGAAAGGGAGGCTTTTCTCTCATTGACGTATTTCTACTGAAACCTCAGGAGGAAATCATTCTGTAGTTAGTATTGGCTCAATCTTATTTACAGTAGCAAAATTAAACAATATTAAACATTAAAAAATATCCTAAGCAGGTCGTATTAACCAAAACAAAATTATCTTTGATTTGTGACAAGAAGCATACTTATCACCTCAACTCTACACATGTCAAAAGGACTGCAGATCTTTTATTCCAAGCAGAGAAAATTCTAACGATGTTTTATCTTCAAAAATTCATGGCTAAGAGGAAGGCAGCAGAGCATAATAATGGTCACAAGGAAGGGGACCAAAGGTTAGGTGGCCTACTAGGGCAGCAGCCTGGCAGGGGCTCAGGAGATTATTTTACATACAGGGAGACCTAGCATTAAATAAATGTATTGAAGGTAGTGGGAGCTGGGTTTCTTACGAAGAAGAGAGTTACAAATATGAAAAGAGGGGAAGCGAGAGTGAACCCTGTACTTGGGTTGGCACTGGAGCTATTGATGGAAACTCATGGTTTTCAAGATTTTTAAGATTTATTTGTATGTACATATGTATATGCCCTATAGCTCGTGTCTGAGAGGATCTGGGAGTAGCAAAACCCCAGTAGCAAGTAACATATTTAACTCTCACATCTTGGTTTCTAAATGCAATTCACCACTAAGGGAACCAACCGTTTTTGAAGAAAGGGGGAGGAAAAGCAGAAGAGCGCAGAACATCTTGTTGTGCCAGAAAGTCAGGAAGCACTCACAGAACCGTGAAACATGTCAAAAGGACACAGAAGCCAGTTTGAAGAAGTGCCCACTGGCCAAATCTGGGACATTTTGAGCATGAAAATAAATAATAACAGGTCACACATCCCATTGAATAAACAGAAATCTATGACTCCACACTGAGTTTTAAAAAGTGAGCAAATAAATGGGAAAAGAGAAAACTCTTCCTTACAGGAGAATGTCAACTAAGAAACGATGGAATCAGAATAATTTCACTTGGACATCAAGATGGTACTAATTAGTTCAGGAATAAAAAATCAATAAATACGAACACTAGTGCATGAAACTTAGAATAACAGATGCTTATATAGTTTCAAAGTGTCTCATTACAAAACACTAATTTTCAAGGAAAACAGAGCAACTTGACACTGGAGAAAGCTGGCAGACATCACGGTGTTCAAGTGATGGAAGTGAACATGACCAGTGATGGGACAAGGTGACATCAGTTGCTCCTTGATGGATGCAGGGACAGAAACGCAGCAGAACTTCAGTTATAGTCTTGCCCCAAACCCATAACCTCGATGAAGCCATGAGGAAACATCTGACAAACGCAAAATGAGGGGCATCATTAAAATGTTGGCCTATAACCTTAATAATGGTAAGGATATGAGTGTAGAAAAGGACTGAAGAACTGTTATGAATTCATGTGGACTGAGGACAGGTGACAGCTAAGTGCAGCAGGCGATCTGGGTTGCATTCTCTTTCTATAAAGGACGTTATGAGGCCAGTTGGCCACACCTGAATGGAGTCTTTGGGTGAAGGACATGGGCATTCTTTATACTGTTCTTGCAATTTCCCAGTAATATTGGAAAAAAAAGAGCATCTAAAATTTCAGAGACAAGAGTTCTTCTGGTTAGGATATATAGAAGTTTGAAAGAAGATTGTTGTTTACATTATAAAAACAAGAAAATAACAGATAAACTAAAATTCACATCATTTTTAAAGTTGCGAGATAGTATTAAATATATATCTAAGTGAACCAAATTCAGAGGACAAGTCTTTAACAGAACCAAAATATACAATCTCTGAAATAAACGGTTTATTAAGTGGATGTGAATAAGAGCTGACCAGACACAGCAGAAAACAGGGTCAATAAATTCAAAGATGAACCAATAATTAAAAAGGCCCCGACTGAAGAGGAGAAAAAAAAATAATTTTTAAGAATTGAACAGGTCATCAGAGAACCGTGGGGTAATCTGAATAGGATGAACATGCATGTAATTGGAGTTTGAGGAGGAAAGGAGAGAAAGAACAGGGCTGATGAAATATCTGAAAAGATATTGGCTAAAACTTTACAAAACTGATGAAAGACATCCACTCAATATCCAGGAAGGTCATGGAGCCCCACGTAAAATAAATATGTAGGAAATCACAGAGCAAACCATCACTAAACTACTGAAAACTAAAGAAAACAAGAAAATGTAAAAAGCAGCCAGAGAAAAAAGAGACATCACCTTCAAGGAAACAATAAGATGTTTCACTTCTCATCAGAAACAAGGGAAATCAAAAGACAATGAACTAAGTTTCTACTTCAACAAGAAACAAAAAGAAAAAAGAAAAATACCAAAGGGAAGCAAAAGGAAGAAAAATAAAGGTGAGAAAAGAAATCTCCAAAGTAGAAAATAGCCCCACGTGAGTCCATATGAATGCTCTTCTTCCCCCGTATCCTTGGTGGCACTTGCTACGGTCAGTCTTTGAAATGTTAGCCATTCTAACAGGTGTGTGGTGGTATATCACTGTGGTTTTAATCTGTATTTCCTAATGATTGATGATGTTGAGCATCTTATTATGTGTTTATTTGCCATCCAGAAGGATTTATCCAAGAGAAATGAAAGTCTATGCCCACAAAAGGATATGTACAAAAAAATTCATAGGAGCTTCATTCATAATAGTCCCCAACTGGAAAACCTAATGTGCGTCAACAGGAATGACTAACAAACTAATACAGTCATACAATGAAGTAGCACTCGGCAACAAAAAGGAACCAATTTACCAACCACACAGAGAAAAATCAGAAATGTTGTGTTGAGTGCAAGAGGCCAGACACAAAAGATTCCTTCCTGTGTAGTGTTATAGTTCCACTCACATGAAGTTCAAGAACAGCTGAAACTAATCTATGGCGATAGGAACAGCGATTGCCTGTGTGTGGGGTGGGGTAGGGTTGACTGGAAAGGGACTTGAGATTGTTTCCTAGGGGGATACAATGTTTTATGTCTTGATTTGCTGGATGGTGTGTATACATTTGTCAAAAATCATTGACAAAGATCTGTGCATTTCATTGCATGTAAATTGTATTTCAATTAAAATATGCACATTCGGGTTTTTATTTTTATTTTTTTTTCAAGACAACACTTAAATAATCACAAGTGAAAATTTAAGAAATCTTTTCTATTCTTCTCAGGTCTTACCCAGTAACCCAGGGCTTCCCACCCGTACAGGGTGGGTGGAGGGGCTCTAGGTTCTGGGGTCACGGGGGCGGGGGCAGAGTCCCTGATGGAATCCAGTGATGTCATGCGATGATGCCACCACAGCAGCAGCAGTAGGGAGATGACAGGAATCTGGCAGCGCCTCAGAGGTGCTTCGAAAGCCAGAGAGGGTCACAGAACAACCTGGCTAGCCCTCTGTTCTGCGACGACAGACATGGCTGGCTTCACGGGCGTGGGACAGGTACAGTAACACCGGCTCCAGCACTAACAGAGCCCCTGCACTTAAGGTGGAATGCTCTGTGGTTATTGTCTTGAATGATGACCTTTGATCTGTGTTTTGTAAGGAAGTCTCATGGGGTAGTGGGGGCTGTCCCTGGGCTTGGAGCCTAGGCTCCTGAGCAGCCCTGACTCATGCCACATCCTCGGCTCCCTAGGATGGCTCTCTGAGGCCTGCTTCCCACCCCGTTTCCTGGGTGGCTGCCCCCTATGCCCCCTGCTGCTGCTCCCCACCGTAGGCAGTGGACAGGTCATGCTGGGGGAGGGGGTCTGCATGCTGTCATTGCCCTCCACCCCTGCAGGGGCCTGGGTAGGGGTGTAGGCAGGGTAATGTGTGGACCCACACCGCCAGGCATCTGGGGCACGATGGCCGCTGTCCCTGTCCCAGGCTGACAGCTGGGTGCGAGTGGTGGGGGCCCCTCACTCATCTTCAAATCAGGTTCTGAATGCCTCCTCGCGCAGGGGTTGCAAGACCCTGGGGGGCCCATCTACAGTGGGTTGGGGGCAGTGGGCCCGTGGAGGGTGAGACATATTTCTGCACCCCTGTCTGGGGTTCTACATTTTAATTTTGCTGTGGGTCTTACAAATTCTGTAGCTAGGCCTGGACTGCTGTCTGCACGTCCCCTCTTGCATGAGCCCAGGCCAGGTAGCTGTCCACGCAGAATACCTAGTTTCCCTGTTTGTCAAACTCTTCATCTGCCCTCTTGGTGTGCCTTCTACCAGATGGCCATGGCCCTGACCGTGGCCGATACTGGCCATTGGCCCCGGAGGCATTGCCATTTCTGACATCTTACAGGTTCTCTTCAGAAATCATCCCTAGTGCTGCTCTAGGGAGGATCACAAGTGAGACTTTCTGGCCACCTTGAATGACAGCTCAAAAGACACAAAGCTGGGGAGAAGGGGGCAGCAAGCTGGGCTAGGCATTGGTCTCATTTATTCATTCACTCATTCATTCGCTCCAATACGCATTGAATATTATTTTGTGCCAGGCCCTATTCTACATACTGGAGATACAGCCGTGACCAAAATATACAAGAATTCCTGCCCTGGCGGAGCTTAAATTGGAGTGGAAGAGACAGACAGGAAGTGATCAATGCTGCGAAGAAAAGAAGCTGGGAAAGGGGACAAGGAGTGAAGGGTGAGGGCGCTTTAGATAAGTTGCTCACGGAAGGCCTCTTGGAGGAGGTGGCCTTCCAGTAGGGACTCACGTGAAGTGAGGGAACAAGCCAGACAGGATCTGAGGACAGATCAAATGCCAAGTCCCTGCATTGGGAATGAATCTGGTGCTTTCATGGAAGAGAAGGAAGGGTGGCTGGAATGAAGGAAACCAGAGGAAAGAGGCCAAAGAAGAGGTCAGAGGCGGGGTGGGGCAGAGCCTGCGGGCCCGGTGGGAGCTCTGACTGCATCCTAAGTGTGAAGACAGCTGCTGGAGGGTTCTGGCCGGGAGTGTGATGTGACGTGACTTATGTTTTTAAAATGGATTCTGGTTGCTGGGTGGCCCAGGAGACCGGCATAGGAGGCTGTTGGAATCGTCTAAGCAAGTGATGCTATGGCCTGACCAGGGTGGGGCTGAGGTGAGGGGCGGAGGGACTTATGTGCTGTTTTAGGCAGGACTTGCTGATACAGCCCATGATGTTGGGGGTAACAGACATGAGGGGTCAACCACAAACTGCTTCTTATTCTCTGAGATTGGGGGACTCGGGGATGGTCAGATCTGGGCGTAAAATCAAGCGATTTGTTCCAACTATGTTAAGATTGAGATGCCCATTCAGTGTCCACGTGGAGAAAGTTGCGGGGTGGCTGGCTTTGGGGGCCGGGGTTTCAGGAGCGAGGGGTGGACAGGAAACAGAAATCTGCAAGATTTTAACGTCATGGGACTAGGTGACGTCACCCAGGGAGAGAGTGTAGACGAAGAAGAAAGGAGTGTTATCCTCAAAAAACTTCTTCTTAGACAATTCTCAAGTGTGGCAATTTGTAAAATTTAACAACTCTACCGCTGCATTGGAACATCTGTTTAATTAGGTCATTCAGGCTACTTTAAAAGAAACTCTTGACAGACATTTTTTCTTTTTCCTGTCCGTGTTATAGTCATTATAGCTCAGAAACACCCCCAAGTGCCCCTGGGTCTGGGGAGATTGTTCTCATGCACGAGGTTCCAGGTCTGGCCCTCTGAGAGCAGGACTCTAAATGAACGGGGCCCAGACCAGAGCTGTGTGGGCTCCCCACAGCCTAGCTCCTGCTTTCAAGTTTCTTTTGTACAGTTGCTCTTTGAGGACAACAAGGGGGAAAGAAAAGGTCCCTGGTATTCCTACCCAGCAGGTTGGAGCTGGCACACTGGCTTTGTTCTCGAACTATGCAAGTCAATGAGCGATTTGTTTCCTGGCTGGTGCCTCGATTCCTGTCTGATGACTCAGCACTGCTCATCTCAATTGACGGAGGTGGAGGCCCTGATCCTGCGTTCATTTACGTCAGCAGAAACTTCAGTCCTGAGCCCACTCAGGCAGCACCTCCGGCTGGCCCGCTTGCATTTTAGGAGCGGCAGTGTGCAGTTTCCTCCCTGCCTTGCTACCTTAGTTATCCCCATCCCCCTGCCGTGGTCCCTGCAGAGGAGACCCTGCACACACCTATCCTGGAACCTGGAGTAGCGGTACTGTCTGATTCTGATGCAACACAAGGAACTAAGTCCCTGCCACATGCAGATAGGAGCTTACAAGGAACTATGACAGGGTGGTGGTTGTGCTGTTGGTGGGGATGGTGGTGGTGCTGTTGGAGGGGAGATGGAGAGACGAAGGGAGACACTGAGTGGGGAGTGGAATGGGGAGGTGGGGGTGGGGTGGGGCAGTGACAGGGGTAAGGGTGGAGGTGGGGGGAATTGAGCATTGGCAGGGTGATGGTGCAGATGCAATGGGGTGTGGCCCATGGCGGTGAGGGAGGGTGTGATGATGGTAATGGTAAAAGTGGTTAGAGACACAGCGCAATTTCTTCCCCTCTGAGTCCATCCAAATGACTCATGCCAGAGGCCATGGGACCCTGCAGAGGGCAGGAAGAAGACAGATAGGACTGAATATAAACCTTTTCTCCATATAACACTCGATATGTCCATAAAGGCTAGGAGTCCACAGGCTGGCACAAGAGCCCCTCAGAGCACATGGCCATGTGCTGAAGCCAATGGTGGCACTGAGGAACATTCCATCAACACATGTCACCGCTTGCTCCAGGGCAAAGGGCGTGAGTATCAGACCTGCTGCTCCCCGGCCCCCAGGCGGACAACCTCTGATCCCTGCTTTAATAACACATCCAGAGAACCTCCAAGTCCCTTCTTTACCTTAATAAACACCACTGCCACCACAAGGCAAGAACCAAAGCCAGGCTAAAATGTCTCTTCCTCCCAAAACTCAGCACTAGTTTTGGAAGAAGCAAGCTGAAACTTCAAATTCGAACACGGCTTCTCCATCTCAGCGTGGCTTGTCATCTTCTCAGAGTTCTCACAGATGCCTGAAGGCCCGGGGAAAGTTTGTTTCATCACATCTGAAAATACCCCAACATTCCCTCTTATAGTCCAGCTCATGCTGTCTCCTCCAGAAGATGCCAGCAGCGTCAGCCCGCCCTGGGCTACAATAGTGCTTCTGCTTTTACCAGCTGGGTGGCCTGGGACCAGTCACATCACCTCCCCGGGACTCATTCCACAGCTACAGAGCACGGACAACAACCAGGAGAGTCACTGATGCCAGGGGGCTGCCCCCGACCTCAATGTAGACAGTGGCGAGGATGATGACATTGAGGGCATTGAAGTGGGCTGGCCCCTACTCCCTGCCAGGCTATGGGCGTGGCCTCCCTTCAGCTTCACAGCAATCTCAGGAGGTAGGTCCGAGTATTCCCATACTAGAGGTGAGAAGATGGGCAGAGGGAGGATTTAGCCCCAGGACTGCCTGGGACCAGATCTTGTGCTCATGACCACCTCCCAGGGGACATGGGAAGAAACAGTGTAGCTGTGACAACAGTCAAGCCAAGAGAAGATGTCAGGCTCAGGGCTAAGGCCAAGTTCATTACTCTTCCAGAATCTGCCTTGCTCAAAATTAGGCCTGTGCTTTGAGTGTAGATCTCCAGGCTCTTGAGCATAAAGACATCGTAGACCACCGAACTTCACTGTGCTGTGGGTTTCTGTGCTCCAGGAAGGAGCATAGAGCATGATAAGTGCAGGAATCCATTCTCTGGGAGGCATCCACTCACCACATGAGTTCACGGACCCTCAGTGACCTCCCAGAATCCATGGGCGCACCCCGCACCACGATGTAACCCCATTAGAGGATGAAGTCCCTTCTTTCCTATTTCAGGTTAATTAGGTCTGTGCCATAGTTCACCCATTCTTGTCTTAGGATCTCTGATTATTGATTAATGGCAAGTCAGGGGTTACAGACACACACCGCATACCATCAGCACTTGAAATGTGTGCTGTAAATAAATGCTCATAATTAGTACTTGAGAAAGATCAGATGGCCACAAGATACACCAATCACTTGGGAAATGTGAGGCATAATTTTTCCTCAACCAGACAATTTCCAAACTCTAGATATAAAGCTGCCTGGGTGAGGAACATAAGTTGGAAGTGAGATTTTCACATGGGGGGTAAACTTCATAAGAGAAGAAACAATTGGAGAAAAACCAACTGAGTTAATTGTCTTTGTTGCACCTGTCTGTGTGCACGTGGAGCCAGACATTCTTCGTCCGAAGCCTCGTCTTCTCCAGCCACCGTGACCCTGTGGGCTGGTTCTTGCTGCTTCTGCATGCACTCTGCTATCTCCCGGGGTTGGACATAATGGGAAAATGGCACTTGCAAAGGTTTCGGGGAGTGGCCCTAGGACAGTGCTGTTTGTTGCCATGGAAATGAATATAAAGTTTCCAGTTCATCACTGTCATCTCAGCAGGACCCAGGAATGGACAAGTCAGAACCCTTACTGGTTTGGTTACGGAGGCATTCATGAACCAGCACAAGAAGCAGAAGAATAACTGTTCAGGCATGCCTTAGCTCACTGCGTGTGTCACTTTAGCCAAACTTATTACATCAGAATCTTATTCTGCAGAACAAAAGAATGAAACATGGCTCTCCAAAATAATATGCAGGTTAGCTTGCTCCTTCCTTTCTCCCTCCCTCCCTCCCTACTTTCTTCCTTCAATTCCTGATGTGCATTTCAATATAAGTCCACTTTGCAGCATTAGAGGTAACACAAGCATTAGTGTTTTTCACTATTTATTGAGGGGCACACCCATAATTGGATGTAGATATGCCTGCTTGGCCTTGCTTAAGTTTGACTTGGCAAAGCTATGGAGAGTGGTCAGCAAAGTCTTCAAAAATGGCTCCATGGACAAAGCTTAGAGGAAAAGGTCACCTGATGAAGACATGAGTCCCCAGCACAGACCTGAGGTCCCACCATTCCTGCACAGTGGTGGTGAACAACACAAGCTCCTATAAAAGTCTCTGGTAGATAACAGTTACATACAATCAGAATGAACCGTTGATGGGAGGAGAACAAAGTGCTCCCACTTCCATGCCAGACAATGGGCATCACCTCGCTCTTTCCCACTGAGCCCAGGTGTGGCCTTCTCATTTATCTCTCACATTACTACCCCAGGCAGATACTACCAAGAGATCAGTTACCGCTTGTGATTAAGACGGCAACAAGTTCTCTGACGCCTCTGAGAGACACAGTCCAATTCCCTTCCCCTTGAATCTGGTGTCACCTTAGTGACTTGCTTGACCAATAGAATGTGACAGAGATAACTGGAACTTCTGAGGCTCAGAAGCGTTGCATCTTCCACAAGGACACCTTGAAACACTCACTCTCAGAGCCTTGGGCCACCTTGTAGGAGGTATGATTATCTGTAGCACAGACCAGGTGGAAATGCTCTAAGACTACATGGGGAGAGCCTCCAGCTGACCCTGCCAAGGTGTCAGACACACAAGTGACACTGGCTAGGACCTTCACTTATAGCCCAGCTGGCAGCAACCCCAGCGAATGCCACCTGAAGCAGAAGAATCACCCAGCTGAACCATGTCCAGATTCTTTACATAAGCGTAAGCTATAATACAAATTCTGCTGTTTTAAGCTGCGAAGTTTGGGGGTAATTTGTTACACCACCGTGAATAAGCTGAATACCACACAAGGTGAAACTCATCGGCCTCCCTGAGTATAGACAAAAATCGTGTTCAGGGCCCAGCAGGAGTCCTTGGGGCCTTTTCCAGCAATATAATAGTAATACTAGTATTGACTGAGTATACGACTCTTGGCAACATTTTATCTGGAGTTTGACTTGGAGTTTATCTTGGCGTCAGTTATATGCAAAATCTTCCTAAGACTCGATACCTAAGCCCCATGAACCAGGCCAAACACTGATGGGTTTACCTCAGTTGATTCAAGTAGCAATTCAACCTAAGAGAGGGTTTGAGAATCATTCAACCACATCTTTTCTGTCATTGGTGCCTCACTAAACTGTATGAGCTGGGCAAGTCTGGTTTCATATTTTGTTTCTTTTTTAACACATGAGGAGACTGAGGCTCGGAGAGGTTGTGATTTGTCCAAGTTCATACTAGTTTTCAAAGGAGATGGAATTTGAATCCATATATGACAACTCCCTTCCCAGTGTTTTTTTTGTTTTGTTTTGTTTTGTTTTTGTGCATCACACTGCCTCTCTCCACATGTTAGCTAGTCGAGAGAGGTTCTCCTTACCCGGACATTCCTGCCTCTCCCACAACATCTACTCGACACTATGAGGATCAGACAACATCCTTACAAGGAAAACAAACTCTAACTTTCAAATAGGCACGTGCTGCATGAGGTTTGTAGCACCTACTGTGTTTCCCTGAAAATAAGACCTACCCCGAAAATAAGCCCCAGTTAAGATCGTCAGCCAGACGGACACATTTAGTACGTTATGACGATGTTCCAGAAGAAGATGACATGCCTGTATCTGAATAAATGTAATTTGTTGTACATGAAGAAAATAAGATATCCCCTGAAAATACACCCCATGCATCTTTTGGAGCAAAATTTAATACAAGACCCGGTCTTATTTTTCAGGAAAATAGGTAATTTCTCAGGTTCTCTTCAGCAAAACCCACCTTGTGGGAGTGGCGTGAGGGCGAAGCATTCAAGTTGCTGGTGAATTGAGCTGGGTGAGGCGCACAGTGAGGGCTCAGGCAGTGGGGGCAAATGTTATCACTCATTTATCAGCTAATTCAACATCAATTATTAAGCATCTGCTATGTGCATGTGCTGATTTCGGTACCAGGGACTCAGCAGTGAACAGAATCTCCAGTCTTAAGGGGAGGCGTCTGTGAGACGGCTGCCGTGTGGCTGACTAGGCCCACTCACTAGCTATGTGATCTGTTTTCACATAGCAGCCCTTAAATTGCACTC
Source organism: Rhinolophus sinicus (assembly GCF_036562045.2). Classification (NCBI taxonomy): domain Eukaryota; kingdom Metazoa; phylum Chordata; class Mammalia; order Chiroptera; family Rhinolophidae; genus Rhinolophus; species Rhinolophus sinicus. Next base: position 76,423,067 of record NC_133759.1, read on the forward strand.
AACTCCAATTTATTCCACAGCAATGTGACAAATCGATGTCCTTTGGGGGCCCTTACAGTACAGTCAAGACCACAAACACTACATCTGGCTACTTTTTGATACTCTTGGGCCTTGCGGTGTGAGGTCGTGGCCCCATTCTTGCAGGCAAAGAGGGAGAATGCGTCCTGGGTCCTGTCTTGTTAAAGGTCCCCTGGCTCCCGGAGCTCTCTACTTCTGACTTCTCAGGCTGTCACATTGGGAAAGAGAAATTCCTGGAGTTGTGAGGCAAATCAATATCTAAGCTGCTCTCTTTCAGTGAGCTAAAAGCCAGAGCTGAAATCTTGCATGTTTAAAACTGGAGCTCATTGGAATTCACCAAAACCTGGACGAGTTCCCCAGAGACCTGCAAAAACCTAATCATGCTATTTGTTTCTGAAGCAGGAGACACTGCAAATCCATTCCACCTGCCCGTCCACGTTAATATTTTCTGGTCTGGGAGGCTCGAGACGGGAAGGATTACCCACTCTCTGGCAGTGAGGGTATCCACGCTGGTGGGGGACACCCCTCTAAGCTTGCAGACTTTCCAGAGTATTTTATTTTTTGAAGATTGGTGGTCAAGTAGCCTGTCATGATTTCACTTTTCCAATTTTGATGAAATATTTTCGTTTTCATTTGCTAGCTCATGCACTCAGTTAGCATTTATTTCCTATTAAGGCAGGTTCTAAGTAAACAGAGAGTCTGTGACTGAGTTTATATTCTAGTGGGGGAAGTTCAGACAATACACAAAGAAATAGACACATAAGAAAAAAAATCAGATGGTAATGAGTGCTATGCAGAGACTTAAAATACACTGATTTGATCAGGAGGCCTCTCAGAGGAAGGAGGTGACTCGACAGGAGGGAACTGGCTGCGTAAAGGGCAGGGGAAGCATTCCAGGCATAGGGAGAGCTAGTGCCAGGCCAAAGTGGGGCATGAGAGGGCAAGAGAAGGGCCTCCAGAGGCCACAGCACAGGGGGAGGGGTGAGTGGCCTGGATCCCAGCTGGGATCAACAAGGGCCTCGGGGTCCTGGCAAAAAAAGGAAAGACCTTTGGATTTCACTCAAGGTGTGACGGGAAAATCCTCAAGCTTTTAACCAGGAGGTCACATGATCTGATTTACATTGAAAACAGATTACTCTGGCTACTGCACGGAGATTGGCCTAATAATGGCAAAAGCCAAGGGAGGGAGACGAATGAGAGAGGCTCGTGTGTCAAGGTTTAAGATGAAAGTGGCTGTGACGAGTGTTGCAGGAGTGGAGATGGGAAAAAGTCGACAAGACGCAGGGTATGCTTTGGAAGCAGAGTTGATAAGTCTTGACAGATTAGATGTGGAGAGGTGGGGGATGGTTGGAAAAATAAATGAAATGTTTTTCAGAGAGAATATCTCAACATTTTCATACATTTCACCCTAGTCTTTTCCAGTTACATAAGCACACATATGTATTTTTATAAAATGGAATTTGGACATAATTTTACATCATGCTTTTCAACTTAATATTCCTTTTGTGAATATTTCTACGAGTCATAATTTTTAAAGACTGCATAATATCTCATCATGTAGGGCATACTGTAATTTCTTTAACCAATCACTGCTTGACATTTGGGCAGCTTCCAATAGTTCTGCTATTATAAACAAGACTACAGTAAACATCGCTGTACATAAATCTTCAGGCAATCTCTGATTTTTTTCCCCCTTCAGATAAATGGCCTAAAGAGACTTGATAAATAGGTGCTGCCAAATTACCGGAGGGCAAGGGGTACCATTTTATATTCCCATTGGCTATATTTGATAGTACTCATTTCACTTTATCTTGCTTAAACTAAATTTTATTATTAAAAATGGCCAATCTAATACACAAAAAGTATATTATGCTACTATTTTAATTTGCCTTATTTTAATTATTAATGAGGTTAAGCATCTGTCTAATATTTAATGATCATGCATATTTGGTGGATGACTGAATGTGTGTGTGTGTGTATGTGTTCTCCATTTACGTTCTTTACCAGCTTTTCTATGTGGATGGTAATCTTTTTTATTGATTACTAAGTGTTCTTTATATAGAAAAGTCATTCCTCACTCCATCTACTTCCCCCCGCCCACACTTGTTCATTTGCTTTGTGATATTCAGAAGCCTAAAGATTTTATGTCATCATATATATCAGCCATATCCCTAATTGTGTCTTCCTTTTTTGGAAAGTTTCACTCACCTGGATAAAAGCATATACATATCTGTGTGTATTAATTTGAGGTATTTTATGATTGTATTTACTTTGGAAGCCTCCTTTCCCAGGCGATTTCTGCAGAGTATAAGACATCGGTCTCATGAAATATTCTGTGGTCAAGTACCTCTGGAAACAGTATGTGCTGTAGTTTTCCCCTGAAATGATCTAGTGCATAGCAGCAAATAAAGATTTTGAAAAATTTGCAATAAAGAAATCTGCTTGCCTTGGCTTAACACAGTGCTTCCCAGACTTATTAGATTACAGAACCTTTTCCCTGTTATGATTATTAATGTCCTATCAGAGTGTTTTGGGACAAGCACTTTAGAAGAGCCATTTTATCCGACTGGAATCATGGAACAATCCCTCTTTAAAACACACACACGCGCGCACACACACACACACTCATTTGTCGCAGCATCAGTTGGAAATACTCCATCCTTTCTCACAGTTCTGAAATACTGTCTTTACGTTAGCATCCTGGGTCCTGAGGGTTGTTTCTGGCCTTTCTGTTCAGTTCTGTTTGTATGTAAGTTCTGTTCAGTTCTGTTTGTAAAAGCCTCACACTACAACTGTACTCTTATTTTTTCTTTGATTCCTGAGAGTAACAACTGACTATTTGGTACATAAAGCTCCTTGACCACTGTATATTCTTTATGGATTTTATCACCTCCTGTTTTCTCATTTAGTGTTTTTATCTTGACTTATACTGTGCCTCTAAAATTGCTACTTTGCTTTGTGTGTGTGTGATTGTTGATGAATAGATCTTTTTCCTTTGCCGTCCTCGTGCCATTCAATTTGAAGTGTGTCTTTTCATTCTCTTTCTCTTCAAAAGTATATTGAGTACTTTCTACGTGCCGAGTGTTAGGCACTGGGGAATACGATGGTGATCATAAAACAAATATGGTGCTTACCCTCATGGAAATTAAAGTACAATATGAAAGATAGACATTAATCAATAATTTCCTAAGTATATGTAAAATTGCAATGGTGGTATATGCTTTACGGTATATGGTATGATGAGCTGCTAAATGCTACAAAAGTTTATAATGGAATGACTTCATTTAGATTGGGGGAAGACTTTCCTGAGAAAGACACATTTAGGCTCAGCTCTAAAGGATGTGTTTCTTAACCAGACTGGGGGCGGGGGGCACTGGGATGAGCTTACAGCAAAGGAGCTTGTTGCCCAAGTGGGGCTAGGTGCAGAGAACCAGGAGACTAAGGAGTAGTCAGTGGGGTCAGACCATGCAGCACCTTTTAGGTCCTGCTGAGGATTTGAGCCTTTATTCTAGAAGCAATGACAAATCATTAAAGGGATTTAAGCAGAGGGTTTACAGGCAGTGGTGTGCTGCAGACCTCTGCACACAAGAGCAGAGCTGTGCACATCTCTTCCCAACACTGTGTTCATAACATCACTGAACTGGTCACCTGAAATCCCCCACGTGGTACCATGGATGGCAAAGGCTACCTATCAGGGCTTTTCTCCTGGAGAGTCAGTTGGTAAACATTTACCAGCACATTGATTGACAAAGTCACCAATTGCATTTTGAATAGAAATTAGTCTGGTATCTGGGTAGAAAACAGATTCCAGGAGAGTAAGTGGGGAGACTGGTTAGGGTGTGGTTATGAGAGTCCAGGTGAGAAATAGCTGTCCCTTGAATTAGAGCAGTTGTAGTGGAAAGGAGAGAAGTGGCTAGGTTTGAAACACATATAGGATGTAGAGTCGAAAAGATGTAGTGATAGACTGGATTGGGTGCCTACAGGAGAAAGTGATAAAGATGGCTCCCTGATGTTTGGCTTGTGTAAATGGATAGATGGTGATGTCCATCACTGATGGTGCTATCCAATCACTGAGATATAAATGCTGGCTGAGATGCGATTTGTCTTTGTTTTGGCAGGAGGTTGGGAAAAGACCATGAGTTTAGATTCAGACATAATGAGTTTGAGTTGCCTGTGAGACACTCAAGTACAAATACAATGGTACCTCAGTTTTCGAACATAATCCATTCTGGAAGACTGTTTGAGTTCTGAAATGTTTGAAAACAGCTGACAGCTAGGCCTCAGGATCTTGCACTCAGTGGAAGCCATGTGACATGTTTGACTTCTGAGGTGTGTTCAAAAACCAAAGCATTTACTTCCAGGTTTATGGTGTTCGTAAACCGAAATGTTCGTCAACGGAGACGTTCAAAAACCGAGGTACTACTACCAAGTAGGAAATTGGACTTACGGGCCTGAATATCAGAGCAGAGGTCTAAGTAGGAGCTCTACATGTGACAGTCACAACACTTGGGTGGCACTTGAAACTCTGGGCATGGATGAAGTGACTTGAGCATAAAGAATCACAAGAGAAGTTCACCTAAGATTAGAGCTTGAGGAAAAAAACATTTACCAGCCAATATTTAATTCAGATAGTCAAGGTTTGTTTTTTTGTTTTATTTTGTTTTGTTTTCTTCTTTTAGTCAATTGGGGAATCTTTGCCTTTTCATTGGGAAGTTATTCTTTTAACTTTCTCTAATTTTTCCCCATTATTTTTGTTATTAATGTTTCCATGCTTTGTCCTCTTTTATTAGTATTCTTTTCATCTTCACCTCTGTATGCCAAGTTTTTCCCTTCCTTCCTTGTTGCCTTCCTTCCTTCCTCTTCCTCTCTCTCTTCCTTATTATGAGTTTTAATATATTACTCTAATTATATATACTTAACTCTGTAATTAACTCATTTGGCATCTCATGGCCCATTCTTTTATGACACTATTTCTCTTTCTGAATTATTTATTTTGATTCATTTATCAATGGGGTAGAGTATGACAAAGTACATTTTTAAAAAAATAATAAGCAGGAAAATGTCATATGTATTTGAACACTTATATATCTGAGAATGTCTTCCTCTTGCCTTCATACATGAACAGTACTGAGGCAGGGTACAAAGTTCCTTTATCATAAACTTTTATCCTCAAAAGTCTCTAACTACTGCTACTGTATCTTCTGGCATATTTACAGACAAGAAGTCATGAGTTGATTTTTTTCCAGGATGTTAGTAGAATCTGTATTGGTATTTATGTATTTTGAGACCTTTGCCAGGATATGTCTACGGATTAGGCAATATTGATCAGAGGGAGAATACATTGTATTGGTGGTAAGAAATATATTAGGGGTTGCAAACAGAAAAGAATCTCTCACATCCCTGAAGTCAGCGGCACTGCACAGGTCACTAAGGTTTTGTGGAGAAATAGATACGGGGGTGGGATGAATGGGTGGATACGGTGGAAACTGCAGAGTCTTTGCATTCATATGCTCACAAACACAGGATGAACGAGGAAGACAGTTTGACTAAGGAAAGGTTTCAGTGAAGGCGGAGCTGCAAACCCACCATCCTAACTGTCCAGACAGTAGGGCTCACATCTCATGAAAATGACATTACAATGACGAGAAGCCACATGCAAATTAAATACTTAGATAAGTAAAGAATGAACAGAACTGACCTAGTTAGCTCCACCTTCGGGGAAGTTCTGCAGAGGAGTTAGGGAAGTATTTTGGCTGCAGGCAAAGAATGTGATTTTGTGAGAAACCGTTCATATTATACATAAAAGGGTCAGGATGCACTTGGGCACTGAAGAGCTGTGGGTATTCAACATACCTCAGTTTTACTTCTCTTGCCCACTTTGGCTTAACAGAGTGGCTTAAAGTGTAGATAACAAATCATGTCCCGTGATGTCACATTGTCTCTCTTTTTTTTTTAATTAATTATTTATTTATTTTTAAGTCAAGTTGTTGTCCTTTCAATCTTAGTTGTGGAGGGTGCTGTTCAGCTTCAAGTTGTTGTCCTTTCAGTCTTAGTTGTGGAGGGCGCAGCTCAGCTCCAGGTCCAGTTGCCATTGTCTCTCTTATTCCACTGCCGGTCAACACTGCCTAGAAGGAAGCTTGGACGGGAAATGACACAGGGCGCCCCCTGGTGGCCTGGGAGCTAAGTGAAGCATTAGAGCGGACTCCTCAGCCTTTGCGAATGTCCAGGAGGTTTGGGTGGCCTGGGGAGGTGGGGAGGGTGGTGGGAGTAGAACAAGAGTATCTAGAAGTATTTTTCCCCCTAGAACTCTGTGAACCCTTTCAATCTATTACTTATTGAATTTAAATAAGATGGGGTTTTTTTTTAAAGAAGACTTGACATGACCAGGTCTAGACCTGCCAGTATTTGGTGATTCTCGGGCCATGAGTTTCTACCTTAAATCAGTACAGAAGCTATCTGGGGCCTCTAGGTGAGACTGAGAATTGATGCCACATGTGAACACTTTCATCCTGTTATTATCAGGTAGGAGGTTGACTGTCCTTTCCATCACTAAACGTAAATCGCTTAGGCCGCAAGGTAGTTAGAAAAGGGAGAGAACCAGAACACCTTAGCTTCTCCCCTGCTTCAGGAACCCTCAAGTGTGAATTCATGGGACACTATGGGAAAGTCCCTTTCCTCTCAGGATCTACTCTCCTTGCTTCTGAAATAAGGACTTGGAATGAGAGGTGCTCCCAGCCCTGGCACAGGTGTCACTGTGCAGAGATGGCCTCGCCTGCTGGTTTGGAGGCCTGGAGGCAGCCATGGGAAGACTGCTGGAGGGCGCAGGCACAGGGTGTCCTGGAGCTTGGCCACCTCCAGGCACAGCCCCCTCCCTGCCCACTGCCCTTCATTAGGAACTCACTGCCTCACCTGTAGGGTTTGCTGTCACCTGGGAGGAGTTAGGTGTTGATCTGTGCGTTCTAAGGGAAGATGGCTTGTTCACTCGCTTTAAGGACCATTCTTAGAGAGCAGAGCTCCATGGATGGGGGATAGGCTGGGGTGGGGCGGAGAGAAGGCAAAGGAAGAGCAATCTTATAGAGTGGGCCCTGGCCATGGAAGATGGAGGGTCCAGCTGGGCAGGTGGTACAGGATACAGTGCAGGACATCTGGGGGTGCACACATTCATTGAACCACCCCTGGGTGCTGGTGACAAAGCAGGGCTCTGGGGGCGAGGCTGGGGACATAGACACTGCTCCGTCCATTTCGGTGGCTGTAGGCCTCCCAAAGGCGCATGTAAGGTGCCCTTTTAGTGGGTGGGGCGGTTGGGGCTAGGGTCTAGACTTCAAGGCAATTGCTTGTGGCCAGAATCAAAGTCTGCACCACAGGCCCAGGTTCGGCCCTAATCAATCCACCTACGGCGGCCTGGAGCACACCGAGCCCTCCATCTGACAAACCTGCTCACGGCCGTCAGTGTCAGGCCTGACCTGAGACATCGAGCTCATCCAGGAAGCTTCCTGCCCGCAGAGCACTGCTGGCCCCAGGACACATGTGCCAAGGAGTGTAACAGTTCTCCAAGCAGCTGGGTCACCTCCTTGGAGGTGCAGCGTCAGAGCAGTGGCCTGGCTCATCCCACTGGCAGGAGAGGAGAAGACCGTGGAGACCACAGAGCGCCCAGCCCAGGCCCAGCGCAGGAGAGGGGTTTCAGACACAGCCTCAGAACCGCAGCCCAGCCTCCGCCATGGTTCCATCACACCTCTGCCGGGCCCACCGTGGCTCCTCAGCAAGGAGGCCCATGTCCCAGTGGCTATGCATGTGCAGGTGACCACCCCCTCCAGGCCTGGGCCTCTGTCTATGGGACAGGTTCAGCCCTGTTCCGAGCGAGGAAAAGGAGGAAAAGACTGCATGTTGGGGCGCGCACAGCACAGGGCCTGGCTCGGGCAGTGGTGCCTGTCTTGGTGCAGTTCCTAGAATCCTGAGTCAGGACTTGAGCACAAGTAGATTATTGGGAGATGCTCCCAGCAAGCACTGGTGGGAATGAGGAAATGGAACAAGGAAGGGACAGAAGCTGACACAGAGGACATTAATGGGCAGCTGGGACTCAGACCTGCTGGGCAGGCAGCTCTGGGCGATGGAGGTGGAGCCTGAGGGGTGCAGAGCTGAGGCTTATCCATCAGCTCTTGTTCATTAATGACTGGAGGCTGCTTCTGGGGGCATTAACTCCCCAGCACTTCTGGCCTGCCTGGTGCACTGACCAAGTACGTTCCGGAGTCCAGGGAGAGGCCTGGGGTGAGGAAAAGAGCGCCAGGAGGTGCCTTCATGGCTCAAGGGTGGGGCACTGTTGGCATCTGCCATGGTGGCCCAACTGCTTAGTGACAATTTCTGAGCAGGCAGGTCACAGTTGGATAATTCATCACCACAGAAGGCAGGGCAAGTGGTAGGGACTTGAACAAAGGCCTGAGGCCAGCATCGGTGACACATAGAGTCCAGGGAAAAAGAGTCACTGGCACCAGGACACAGAGATGGCTGGTGGCAAGGTTAGGACCAGGGAAGCTAGATCTGCTGACTCCCAGCCGCGGTGTTGCCTCTCACCCCCACAGGCACGCTGCAGAGCGGCCAGGCTGGCTGACACCAATCACACACCGATAGCATCGTCGGAAAAGGTCGCTCTCTCCTGGCTGAGCCCACTTGCTCTCCTGCAGAGAACCCAGTCCAGGTGGGCTGGGCCTGGGACAGGTGGACGCTCAAGGGTGGAGTGTCTCTGAGTGGCTGTGGACAGCCGTGCCTGTCCACTAGTGAGCTGCTGGCATTGCACACCTGATGGCCAGAAGCTGGACTGATGGGGACAGAGACTTACTCACCCTCTGTCACACGGAGTCCAGAGGAGTCCCATTCCCTGGATTTGACCAGATGTGCTCATCAGAGATAGGGCCAGGCAGCATCCTCCAGGAGGAATGAGGAAACGTCTCCTTGCACAGTCTAATTTGATGATGTGAGGTGGCAATAACCTCCAATGGCTAATTGGCTAAGGACAGCTATATGTCCGTGCCATAGGGTAACAAGGTCCCAGCTACCTTTCTCCTTCTGTTTGGTTACAAGAAGAGGCAAACAGACTGCAAATTGACAGCACAGGCATCCCTTTCAGCTCCCAGTCACTTCTCTTCCTTGCTAATTGTACAGTTGTGATATCTCACCATTAAGTCATTAGAATGAAAGGAAAGATGCTAAATGAGTCTACGCTAGCATAGAGTCAGATCCATTTTTATTGATCATTCTCTTCTGCAGCTGTTCTTGAGAGATGTAATGTTGATGTTTTTCATCTTTTTTTCAAGATGAAGGGAAAAAAAATTCTCATCTCTTTTTGACCAGAGTGAATAAAAACATATTCAGCAAAACCAATACAATACAGCATGGGTGTCATTCTTTGATTTATTCTTTAAAAACTCCCATGCAGTGCTACGTTATCTTGAACTCTGGTGGAAGTAAGAAGAAAAAACGCAGAGTCATAGGACACTAAAGGCCACGTCTTCCGTTCTCCAGAGTCAGATGGGCTCAATCTGACTTCCACAGTCACCAAGACAAAACCACTCACTGATCAAGTCTTGTTCTACCACTGACCCAACGCCATCATTATCTCTGGATGTTATATACTACTTCAGTTTTTTGCCACGTACAATTGCACACTCTGTATGTACCTTCTTTAAAGCAACAACAGGTACCCTGCATATCTCACTAAATGTGAACAAAGCACATTAAGTCAATCTGGTGGTTTTTAAAAAACATGTTGGAAGATTCAGTTTATCAGAAAATTGTTACCTCTAAACATAACATACCTGCAGAAATATCATTCTTGTTCCATATGGACCACCTTCATTTCCCCCCATCCTCCCCCTCCTTTGCAGGTCTTTTGCACAGCACCTTGTGTTCATAAGGTAAGTGTGACATTCTAATTAGAAATAAAACATGCGTGGCGGAGTCTAAATGTAGAATTTAAATTCACTTAAGGACCAAAAATATCCAGTGGTTCCTATTTGAGATGCTCCCAGGTGCAAGAAAGTGATCAGGGGAGTTCAAGTCTTCTAATGTGCCTTAAGGAAGAAATGGCCACATTTAGGATTCCTATGTGGGAGAAGAAAAACCCAAATGTTTTAAGCATCCAAGCTTGAACAGAATTCTCCCACTGTAAGGTATTGGGGCAACTCAGTCATAGCTTGGGGAGTTCCCCAACCCTCTCTGCTATTGTATCTTCTTCTTAAAACCAGGTGAGCGGCTAACCGTCCAGCACTATCCTGCTGGAGAGGGGGGATGTGAGACTCCTCCTCCGAGACACGCTACTTTTCCAATGATCTCTCCAACCTGGGTGCGTTCCCTGATTCAGTGCTTTGAGGTGCCTTCGGTAAGGAATCCCACCTTCCCTGGCCAGGCCCTGTTCAGGTTCAGCCTGATGTTCTGAGGGGACTCCCAGTACCTGTAGGTCAATTCCTGCCCATGGGGACCCTCCAGCCTTGTAGAAGTCCCCACTTCATCTCTGCCCCTTGCAGCTCATTCCCACCAGACGTCACTGCCTACAGCAACCCCTGCTCCGTACCAGGCTCTGTCTGCCCCGGCTTTTGCCCACCTCCTTCTCTCTGCTCGGAACACCCCCCACTCACCAATTTGCCTTAGATTCTCACTGGCTTTCGATGTAGACATCATGGCATCTGAGACAACTTTCCTACGTCTCCAGTTTGGGATTAGAGGTTCCTGTCATGTGCTCTTACAGCACCTCTTCTTTCCCCCACTGCCAGCAACTGTGCTGAGTTGCAGCTGTCAGACCAGAGCCCCTGGAAGGTGAAATTAGGTCTGTACTGGTGACTGCACTATTCCCAGCTCCTCACAGTGTTTATTAAATGACTAAACAACTGAAAGGAAGGAAGAAAGCAAAAGCAAAAACATTCAGACAGACAGGTAGGTAGGTACCTTCTGGCCCACAGCCCCTGCTGGGAGCTGATTGTGTCCCCAAAATTTATACACTGAAACCTAACCCCCACGGTGGTGGTATTAGGAGTGAGGCGTGTGGGAGATGATGAGGTCATGAGTGGGGTGAGTGCACGTATAAAAGAGATCCCAGAGAACTTCCTCGCTCCTCTCACCATGTGAGGACACAGTGAGAAGTCTGCCACCTGGAAAAAGGCCCTCATCAGAGACCAGCCGTGCTGACGGCCTCATCTTAGACTTGCAGCCTCCAGAGCTGTGAGAAATAGGCATTTGTTGTTTACAAGCCACTCAGTCTGTGGTATTTTGCTATGGCTGCCCAGACTAACTAAGAGCCCGCCTGCGAGGGTCCCCAGGCTGTCAGAAGTGCTGAGCAAAGCTGGGCCAGCCAGTTTCTTCACGGCCCACTGCCAACGATGGCAGGCTCAGGAGCTCCAGCGCCAGGTCCCCACTGCAACCAGACTGCAACCTGCTCTCCCTGTGTGGGGACCACACCGGTCCTCAGCCCCTCTTGCCCAGACACATTCCTGTTCAGACTCAGTTCACTCTGCCCACTCTGAGCAGTCGACCAGGTCTGTACCACACTGTTGTAGTTTCTCCCTCTCGCTAGACCATTGCCAGCCTCCACTGCTCCATACCTAGGTGACCAGCCATCAACAGTGGGTGGCAGCTCCTGGGCCCTGGCCTTCCCCTCTCGATAGCCTATGTGCTCTTGGGACTGTGCAGGGGTGAAGGTGAAGTACTGACTTCTGCAGGGCACCTGGGGCAGGGGGTGGGGGTGCTGTCTACATGTGAGGTCTCAAGCAACCCCCTCACCTACTCCACTGAGCCCATGGCTTCCTTCTCCCAGCCTCCATTTTTGGGCTCCAGGGAGGAAGGCGAGATGCCCAATTGCCCAGGAGGAGCAGAGCTGCAGAAGGGGAGAAGTGGCCTGGGGCTGGGCCCAGATAGCGTGGGAGAGAACACAGGTCTGAGCCCAGCACGCGGTCCTCTGGACTGAAGACCCAGCAATCCCGACCTGCTTCTGATCCCACTTAGTTTTCACATTCAAGTTAAAGAGCAAGCAGCTCTCTTCTGACAAACTATCACCTATCTTTAAAAATCAGGGGCAGGGGAGGGGCAACTGCCACCTGACAAGGCCTTGCTGAGTGGCGGTCATCTTGCAGGGACATCCACGTAAAGGACATGCGTGGACCCTCAGATCGCCACCCGCACACAGCACAGGCGGTGGAGCTCAGGTCCCGCCTCATCTCAGTCACCTGCAGGTGGGTCGCCATCCTGTCAGCCCACCTGCCTTGGTGCCAATGCAGTGCTGGGCACCCTGTCTCCTGGGGACGAAGTGCGTCCCCCTGCAGCCTGTCAGTCCCACCGGGGGAGTCTCTGACACACCAGCCGGGGGCAGAATGATCCCTCCGCGTGCAGCCTGGGAGCGGTGGTGCGCATGTGCCAGAGCAGGCTTCAGCTGTGGACTTCTTCCCTGAGTGTGTGGCCCTCCCGGTCCCCAAGACCCACGTGTTTGCCTGCCACAACTGCGGCAGTATTAAAAGAGGGAAATTATTGGGGATTATTTCATTGAGTTTTGAATTTATGCTTGAGTTTTGAAGAAAAGGTAACCCTTTTTAAACAAATTCCATGAAAGGTTATATAAAATACAGATGATTTACATGGAGGAGCAGATGGCAGCTGGGTGCTATTCTAGGCAAATCATGTGTCCCCTGGCAGTTCTATGTGGTTTACAAACTCAAGGGCTTGCGATTTCCCTGAGTGATTGATCATAGGGCATAAAAACGCTCACTGTCATGACCTTCCCTTCTCCTGAGGAGACTCTCTTCCTCCCGCACCCTATTCCGAGGGCACCCAGAGCAACTCAAGACCTATCAAGGCCCCTCGAGCCTCGTCCACAGGCTGGCTCTGCTGGACTCTGCTCCAGACCCTGTGGCCCTTTTCCGTTCCTGAGCTACAGCTTCCAACTTTGCTCCACTCTTTTCAGTGACTGCTACCCCCCCCCCCCCCGCATTAACAGGAGAGCGTGGCCGGCTCCCTCCCTCCCAGGACCCTGTGCAGGTAGGAGTCCTGGAGCTGGTCCTCTCTGGGGTAGCCCGCCTGCCTCCGGCCCAGCCTGGGCCTCCGCGAAGGCTCCCATGTCAGTGCAGGCCCCCGGGGAATGTGTCTGCTCCTCACGGATCCCTCCCTCTGGCTGAGTCTGCAGTCCCTGGGCCTCACTAGCTCGCATCCTGTCCTCAGTCTCGGGGCGCTCTGAGCACCGGTGATTTGGTCATGGAGCAGCAGCGCGGCTCAGGAGGCACGAGGGAGACGGCACAGGTCTAGGTTATTCAGAGGAGGACCAAGCAGCTCAGGAAGGTGGAGAGGAAAGAGGGCTCCACTGCCTCTTAACTTTTCAGGACCCAATGTCACTGTTCACTCTGGGCGTGCCCGCCTGTGCCATGGAGTTACCACATGTCATGTGTGTACCGTCACAGTAGGTGAGTGGCAGAGGTCAGAGGAAGGAAAAGCCATTGCACAGGGAAGACCTGTGTGCTAGGCATGTGACAAGCCTCATCTATGAGGTCAGCATCATTACCAGCCCATGCTACATTTAGGGAAACTGAGGCACAGAGCAAGGAAAGGACCTACCCAAGGCCTTGGGAGCCACTTGGTCCCCAAGCTTCTCTGTAAGTCACGTGCTATTCTGCCTTTCAGAGCAGTACATAATACACCTCCTGGAAATTTCTAAACTCTGAGCTTGAGAGAAGCGCCCTGGCTGGCATAGTCAGAAAAGGGCATTAGGCTCGGTGGTGAGACCCAGGTTAGATTCCTGCAGCTCAAACTCGATAAAAAACAAAACAAAACAAAACAAACCCTAGAAGATCTGAAACCATAAAACTCCTAGAAGAAAATATAGGAAGAAACTTTACAGGCATCACCCGGAGTAAGATTTTTACTGATATATCCCCTCGGGCAAGGGAAGTAAGAGAAAAAATAAACATGTGGGATTACATCAAACTAAAAAGATTTTTCACAGCAAAGGAAACCATCATAAAACAAAAAGGGATCCTACTGAATGGGAGAAGATATTTGCCAATGACATATCCGATAAGGGGTTAATATCCATAATTTATAAAAAACTCGCTCAACTCAACTCCAAAAAAACAAACAACCCAATTAAAAAATGGGCAGAGGACATGAAGAGACACTTTTCTAAAGAGGACATACAGATGGCAAAGAGACATAAGAAAAAATGCTCAACCTCACTAACCATCAGAGAAATGCAAATAAAAACCACAATGAGATACCACCTCACCCCAGTCAAGATGGCTATCATCAATAAATCAACAAATAACAAGTGCTGGCGCGGATGTGGAGAAAAGGGAACCCTTGTGCACTGTTGGTGGGATTGCAGATTGGTGCAGCCACTATGGAAAACAGTATGGAGGTATCTCAAAAATCTGAAAATGGAACTACCTTATGACCCAGCAATTCCACTCCTAGGTATCTATCCGGAGAAATCCAAAACTCTAATTCGAAAAAATTTATGCATCCCTATGTTTATTGCAGCACTATTAACAATAGCCAAGACATGGAAACAACCAAAATGCCCATCGGTAGATGACTGGATTAAGAAACTGTGGTACATTTATACAATGGAGTATTACACAGCCATAAAGAAGAAAGAAATCTTACCATTTGCAACAACATGGATGGACCTAGAGAACATTATGTTAAGTGAAATAAGTCAGACAGAGAAAGACAAATACCATATGATCTCACTTATATGTGGAATCTAAAGAAAAGAATAAATGAATGAACTAATCAGAAACAGTCTCAGAGACATAGAGGAAAACTGAGGGTTCTAGATGGGAGGGGGGGTGGGAACAAGGGGGAAGGTGAGGGGATTAGAAAGCACAGTCAGTAACCACAAGATGGCCACAGGGATACGAAAGTCAATTTGGGGGAATATAATCAATAATGTTGTAAAGATTTGGTAGGGTACCCAATGGACAATTGTCTCATTAGGGAGACCACATCAGGGATGATGTAGATGCCTGATCACTGCACTGTACACCTGAAGCTGAAGCTGAACAATAATGAATGTCAACTACAATTTTGTGTGTATATATATATATATATATATATATATATATATATATATATATGTACAAGAAGTGGAGTACAGCATTAGGAATAGAGGCAGTGGAAATGTAATGACTGTATGCGATGTCAGAGGGGTAATAGATGGGGGAGGTGGGTTATCACTGTGTGAGGGATATAAATGATAAATGTCTATTACATTGTTTTGTACACCTGAAACTAATAAAATTTAAAAAAGTTAAAGAAAAAAACCCTAGAAACACAACGAGCAGCAGTGCATGGGACTATTATTTTAAAAAATACCATCTTAGTGAGGGCCACATAACCCCACCACTCTGGGGAAAACTTCCTAATTTTTCAACAGAACTTTTGACTTTTTTTTCTTTCTTGGAACAGATGGCAAGCTTTTTATCTCAAATAACTTGTGGAGGAAATTGTTATTTCCACCCTTTGTTTGCATGTGTGAGGTTTCATATATTAGCATGAAGTAGCTGTGCTAGTCTTTGCTCACACTTGAGATGCCGAGAAGACACTTTAAATTAAGCACTATCAGTAAACAGTGATTGTAAAGTAGCAGGAAGATACCATTCCACTAATATGGCCCCTGATGAGGCCATCTGCTGCCTCCCTCCCTGGGCCTGCCCTTCTCAATGACTTCTGTGGACTTGTAACAGAGTCATGGCTTCTAGTTTCTCTCTACACCCTGTCATCCCAGGCCCAGCAGACGTCCTCAGTGACCTGGGAGAGCAGTGAGCCAGCACCCACCCCATTTGAAGGGGAGAAGCATCCAGGCCACTTGGCTGCAGTTCCACAGCCGGGCATGTCCCCCAGGTGTCCACTCCTGTCCCCCCGGGCCAGCATCCCCTCATGGCACACACAGTGTCAGATGCTCCCTGGCTCCTGGGGCTTATAGAGGGGTCACTCACCATAAGGGCCCATCCTCCTTCAGAGCTCATTTGCCTCTTGTCAGTCTCCTCCCAATGACACTGGTGGGAGCCCATTAGCACCCCCTATTTGCAGGGACAGACTGAGGTCGGAGAGAGCTTCCTGACAACTCCCAAGGTCACACTCTCTACAGTGTTTCTCAAAGGGTAGCCCTGACCTCCCGCAGCACTTGTTACAAAATGACCTACCAATTCAGGGTCGGGGAGAGGGCTCTGTATGTCCTGTCTTCTGCACAATACAGCTTGACACCCACTAAAGGAGATGACACCGGGATTTAAATTCTGGTCCTCATATCCAGTGCTCTTTTTAAACCACAGCTGCCACCAGCATTTCAGGTAATAGACTAATTCACACCCAGATGTTTAATGGCCGATTGACTAATTTGTACCGGGGAGGTAATTCTGACAATGGTTTAACAGATTTTCCCTTCCAGATAACATTTACATTTCATTGGTGCCTTCTAGGCACATAGACAAACACAGAAGGAGGAAGGGGGCATCCAGAACCCCCACCCCCTCCGCTGATTCCCTACAGAATTTGCACCACACTACATCACCTCACTGAAGCCCCCGCCAGTCCTACAGGACAGGGAGTGTGTCTGTTCTGCTCTGCAACTCAGGGCTTCGCTCCGCACCAGACCTGCCAGATGGACTGTCAGCACTCAGGTGACCCCTGCAGAACCCTGGGCATCTC
Source organism: Rhinolophus sinicus (assembly GCF_036562045.2). Lineage (NCBI taxonomy): Eukaryota > Metazoa > Chordata > Mammalia > Chiroptera > Rhinolophidae > Rhinolophus > Rhinolophus sinicus. The sequence goes on from NC_133759.1 coordinate 76,439,762, forward strand.
AACACCAGCTGTACAGTCCTATGGAATTAAGTTCCACAACAGGGGCCTTCAGAGAGAGCAGGCGTGACACCGTGGGGCTGGAGAAACACAGGAAAGCCAAGTGAAACCATTGCCAAACAGTCTAGGACATGTGGGCTTCTCTGAAAGTCGTGAGCAGGGGGTTGACTTCTGGGAGAGGCAGGTTTTAGGGCTCATATCCAGGGAGGACAGGGTTAGGAGACTGGAGCCTGGAGTTTGTGACTCAATAAATTAATCAGGAGTCTTTTCCACATGAGGAGGACCTGTGAAAGAGATGGCCCCTGAGAGGACAGAGTCCAGCGCAAGCCTGCCATAGGAGCCAACCCCGGAGCGTCTAGGGGGAGGCGTGACCCCACAGTGTCACTGCCTTCTCTCCAGCATTTCAAGGCCCACGTGACAAGTTCCCAGATTTCTTCTGAGATGGCTGATTTTCCCACTGGGTGCTCTTTTTTCATCTGCCTTCCCCCCAACATCACTGAGCCATTCATTTTCCTACTGGCGAATGTAGGAAATTCGAAGAAGAGAAAATGGAGGGCAAATTGGATTTCCTCCTGAGTGAAAGGGATCTGTAGCAGCTGACCCCAGACCCTCTGCTCTTGGGGTTCCACTAGGCCTTTACTGGGGACACGTGGTCAGTTGTCCAGCTGAAGATACACTCCAGGCTCCTCCTTCCAGGTTTAGGTCAAGTTCGACTCAGACATGTGAAAGGTCTTCCGTGTTTGGCAGCCACTATGCAAGCAGCTTTGGTGCACTTACTTACCAATGGACTTTGAAAGAAAAGTTCTTTCTGCTTATAGCTTTACTCAGGTTCTTCACTGTCGTGTAGGAGACCCTGTTCACTGTGCCATTTGTCGTGCGAGGCGGCCTGCGGGGTCTCAGCTCCTGCTCCCCACATAAGAATGCAGGATATGGTGAGGTCAAAAAAGAACATCCATGGAGCCATAGGTAGGGGAGTCATACCACTATCGTCTCGCTGGAGGCACTATAGTCTCACTGGAGGCACGATAGTCTCACTGGAGGCTGGATCCACACGACCTGCCACCCGCTGTCTGCTTCTCTGCCTGCCAACCAATGGACTGACCAACCAGCGCAGCCGCAGCAGTTATATCAGTGGCTAATTGGCTAACTGGTTACAGCTAACAGCCAACTAGCCACAGCTGACAGCCATCTACTACCCGAGCCAGCACCTTGCCACGTGAGGTTGAGAGCCTGGAAACTGCTCTCTGGGACTCTGTCCCCACATTCACCAAACACAAAACCAGCCTTTCCACTATTTCTATGCCCTCAGGAAAAAATCCAGGATGGAAACTCAAGGCCGCTGAACCACTTTCTATCAGGGGAGACTTGCAAGCAGGCCAGCTGCAGCATCCGTTGTCTTTATGACACACAATCTGGACCTCCCCATGAGGAGACAGCAGAGGAGGTCACCTGAGAGTTAACCTACTGATCCCAGAGTGATGGGTCCCTCTACAACCGGGGCCTCTGTCTGCCAGGGCTGTGCCTTAATGGCTGCAGAGGCTCTGGGCTCCAACCCCATAGCTATCTGCACACCCCGAGCAAGGGCTCCTCAGGGCACTCACAGCCCACAGGGCCCAGAGGAGCCCTGCGCACCATCACCAGCCATGTCCACCTTTCATAATGCAGGAGAATCAGGGTTAAAAAAAGTGCATGAGCAATTGACATAATTTATATGCTGCAAGTGGACGAGCTGGCATCCTTTCGCATCATAAAGTTTAAATAACGGTGGTTTAATACCAGATGTAAGTGCAGCTGTCCTGAGAGGAACACTATTAGCTCCATTACGACAGGAGATTGTGCTTTCCCCAGATCAGCATCCCCAGGAAAACATTGCACCTGTCATCTCAGCGCCACAAGCAGCTGACTTGATGCAGGAGTCTACCGGTGCCTTTTCAGATCAGATCCATCAAGGAGCTCGGGCATTCACAGGGGTGGGGCGAGAACTGGGCTGCAGACCCACCTGGAGGCACGCTGGACAAGACCTTGAGTCCACATATTCCCGAGTGGCCTAGCTCTTCACACTAGAGGGGCGTGGGGTGAGTGGAGGGGAAGAGTGGGAGAAGAGGAGCGGGAGAGAGTGATGGGAGGAGGGAGAGCGAGTAGGAAGGAAGGAAGGAGGGAGAGAGGATGGAGGCTGGAGGAGGAGAGGGAGGGAGGGGACCGTGAGCACTGGGCCTGAGCAGCTAGAGAAGGAAGCCCTCCCCAAGTCCTGCGGAGCCCCTTGAGGACAGGCTGAATTGATCTAGGTGAGCAGAGACCGCACACATTGATTAGTTCCACCTGCACCGGCTAATGGGCATGTTTCCATTCTAATCAAGAAATCTTTGGCGGGCCTATTACACACAAAGGGGAAGCCTGAGAATGTCAGCAGCAGCAAAGGCCAACAGGGCTGGAACACAGCCACACACACCTGTGGACAGAACCGCCAGCCAGGCTCTGCGGAATGCTGAGGCTACAAAGCAGTCTCACCTTACAGGTGAGAAACTGAGGCCCAGAAGGGGAGGGGATTTCTCCAAGGCCCCAGGGCAATTCAGAAGGAAGCAGAACAGTCAGAGTGAGGCAGAAGAATTGGCTTTTCTGTTTCTCTGGCAATGAAGTCACTGTAACTCTTTACTGAGGAAAGTGGGCACTGGGGTCACCATGAGCTATGAGCATGAAGGTGGCCACAGCCGAGGACAGGAGGACCATGTGTCCTGCTGTCTGCCTGCCTGGTAACTCCCCCCATGTCAGATGCGGACATAAAAGACATGGTCCCTCTTCCTCTAGGAGCCCACACCTGGCTGGGGAGATGGACCTGCGGAGTCCCTGGGCTTCCATGGGTTCCACACACAGGCTGTGGGAGCACAGAGGATGGAGCCCTCCTGACCTTGAGGAGGAGTGGGCCATGGTGGTGAAAGTCAAAGGAGGCCCCTGACGACACAGCCCAGGTCCCAGGGGCCAGGCCAGTCTCCTATCAGCCCTCCCGGGGGCCATAGCACACACGTGGGTGATTCCTGCCTGGGTGCAGCCTGTGAGTGTGCAAAACCGCTGGGGCCAAGAGCTGTGGCCAGGACCCTGACCACAGGTGCTGTAGGCCATGACCTTTGCAGACCAAGGTCGCCAAGAGATGAGACATCAGTCATGCATGGGGACAGCTGCTTGGCCCAGCGTCTCTTGGAAACATAAAAACTCCAGCTGTGCTGCCGAGTGTCACTCTTGCCTGTCTGACTACCTGGGAAGAAGCCTGTTGAAGACGATACAGATGATTCTTGTTGCATCATCCTTTGCGCATATCTCTCAAGTACCAAACCAAAGAATTGAATTTTTAAGAGACGAGAAAGGTATTTGTGTTGCACTGAGCAATGAGAGGAAAACAACAGAGGAATGCTTAGCGGGAACTGCAGCTGGGGAAAATTTCCTGAGTTGAGAGATTTCTGTGCAGGCAATTTCTATAGACATTTCTCATTTAAATGGAAATTCCTCCTGAAACACAAATAGCAATGGCTAACACAGCCAGTGCGTTACTAAGGGCTGGGCACTGTTCTGAGAGATTTATGTGCATTACCTCATTTAAATCTCATGACTACCTTTTGAGATAAGTGCTTTTATTAGATGTACTTTACAGATGAGGGAATTGAGGCCCAGAGAGGTGAAGCAATTAGCCCAAGATCATTCAGATTGTAACTAGCAGAGCCAGGACTTGAACTTAGGCAGTCTGGGTCCAGAATCCGTCATCTTAACCATGAATGTGCCATGAATGGTACAGAGTCTACTGTGAAAGGATTCAATTAACTTTCCTAAGAATTGCTCACAGTTTCAGTGACCTCTGCTGCTGGTTTGGAAAGATTGTTAGTTTTAACAGACCAGCAGGGAAGAACGGAAATGCTTTGCCGCTCTGAGTCTTGTCAGTCCTTCTGCCACGCGCAAAAGGGGTAATTCACTGGGAAGCAGGGCCCATGCAGCTGTGGGGGCATGCAGCTGCTATTCTTGCCCAGGGAGAAGGCACAGGACACAGCTCTGCTGTCCTCAGACCATAACTAAAAACCACAGACGTGACGGTGACAACATTCTGCTCATTCGCAGGCACACTCTGTGCCCCGTTTACTCATTCAGTCCCCCCAACAACCCTGGGAGGCAACCGAGGCACAGAGGTGAAGTGACTCGTTGGAGGTGATACAAATAATGCCTCGTGAACTTGCATTGCTTAGGACAGAACCTGAAGCACGATATGCACTCAATATGAATGAATGAATGAGTGAATGAATGAATGAATGAATACACGAATGAATGAATGAACGAATGTACGAACTAATCCAGATCCCAGCCCAGGCCTCACCTCAGTGTGCTATATACACTGACTGCATCTTGTATGCTACTCTTCTTTGATCCAATGACAACATAGGCAGTGAAGCAGTGAGAAGGCAGAACAGGTAAAAAGCTCTCTCTCCTGCAGGGCCTCATTCATGGAGGTAGGGGCTGGAGGTGAGGTGAGACCAGCAGAAGATACTCCTTAAAAATGTAACTCATGTTACCCTCTCCTATAGTCTGTAGTCTGTCATCATCATCACCATCCCCATGGCCTCCACATGACAATATTCCGAGGTGCAGTGATTGCATTCAGACTAGATGGGCTCTGAAATGCCTGCTCCCACGCCCAGGTGACGGCACCCTTCCCTGGGAGCAGTACGTTGCTGCACCTGGCATAGGAGCCTTCTAGAGGAGACTGCCCTGACTCCACTCAGTTCTCTCAACACAAGGCCCTCCTGGGCCCAGGCCAGGCAGCTGGGGATGAATGCCTGGCCTAGGTCAGACCCTGGGGCTGGCCCTGACTCGTGCCTAGCCCAGGTTGCCAACTTGGTGAAGGAGATGAAAGAGAAGGAACAAGCCACCTTCTCGGAGGTCTCCCCAGCTGAGTCCATGGCTGGGAGCCACAGCACACACCCCGCCGAGGATGGGTGGTCCCCAGGAGGGGCCACCATATGTGGTGTCCAGGAAGGACCCTGAGGTTCATTTATGACTCATCGGGAAGAGGGCCCAGGGTGACAGGCTGGAGGCTCGCGGGGGTGGGGGGGGGGGCACCGGCCTCAGAGGCAGTGTTTCCACAGTTTAGAAAGCCATTGCAGCATGTTTGTCTTTCACAGAAGTGCACAGACTCAGCTGGGGAGGGATGAGGCATGCCGGCAGCTGTCAGAAGAGAAGCATAAACCATTCTCGGCAATAGAAATATCACATTTCTTCCTCAATCAGCGGGTTTTAATTTATTTATCTAGCCGAGCCATGATGGATACAGTCTGCCCAAATATATTACATGGGGATAATGCAATCTCTTATCCAGAAAACCACCATATTATAGATACTATCAAGCTACTTTCTCAAAAGTGTTTGGTACCCTAGCAACCAAAAAAGGAAAAAATAAAACAACTAAGACATAAAAATTACATTGCATCTGCAATACTTTGTTGAAATTGGTTTTGCAATAAAGCATATATTGTAAAAACAAAGGTTTAATGATATATCAGTTTGGTGAAAATCTGATTACAAAGCAAAAACACATACATCTAAGTAAAGTTGCAGAGCTTTTAAAAATGAAACTTGGCAAGGAAATCCTGGGTAAGCTCTAGCTGAAAGGGTGCTGGGTTTTTCTTTTTCTCCTAAATGGTGGCTGTGCACCAGTGAAAACCCTTCCTCCACACCCTATTCTGAGACACAGACTCGAACCTGAATCTAAACTTGCGGCGGAAACCACTGGAGTCCACAAGCTTACACTGATGGCAGATGTTGCCCGGACATATGAACCATTTGCCAAGAAAGTAAAATATCTCTGCCCCCAAAGGTGGTGTTTCTCTTACTGTGGAATTACACACAGCCTGGAGCATTGGGAGGCCCCAGCAAGACGGCTGGCATACCGTTATAGCAGCCATCCAAATTCTGTTGACCTCCAATTTGATAGTTATGATACAACCCAGAGTCTGCAAGTCATCGGCTCAGGAGTGAAGGCTTCTGTTTGGTGAGGGGCCTCTCAGCAACCAGACTGAGTCTGCAGTTGTTGGCAACCCAAGGTGGGGGCTTGCGAAGCAATCTGATCTATCACTGGGCTCTCATGGCGGTTTGCTCTGTAATTTCCTCTGTTGCCCATCTCCTCCACAGCCTGGAGTGCCCTGGGGGAGGCAGGACCAGGTCATGTTTGACTCCGTGTCCCACCCCCAGCCCAGTGCGTGGCACGTGGCAGCTCTCCCTCAACATGAATTGCTTACGTGCATGACTGCCAAGACCAAGGGAGGAGGGCAGAGAGGTGAGCAAGACACGGCCCCTGCCTTGAGAACTAACAGCAGAGTTGGGGGAGAAGGGAGAAAGAATGGCGCAGGTGGAATGTTCAGCAGTTTCCTTGTGTTTGGCCTACCTTCCTCTTAATTTCTTTACCTTTATAGGCTCCTCACCTCAGTACTTCCTGGTTTTCCTGTTACAGATAAACACATCATACGAAAATGCCAGGCAAATTGTCTTTTATTTCCCAAGGAAACAATAGGCAGGAAATGCTTAACCCAAAGGAATGGATGGGAGAATGTCAGACCCTTGACCTCTGGTTAAATGTGATACCCCGGAGCTGCTACTGCTAACACAGCAAAAGACGAAAGGCATTTGTTTTTAAAACATGTATGCACCTGTTCCTTACTGATTCTATTTCTTAACCTATATTGATTGCCTTTTCAAATGAATTTGGCCTTTTAGGAAGGGTCAGGCGTGCAGACTTCATCAGTGCAGGGTAAAGGCAGAAGGTCTTTGAAGAAGGAGGCCTGCAAGTGAGAAAAGTCTGGAGAGAGAGAACAGGAAAACCTCAGGGAGGCTTTGTGTCAGGTGGTGACCACACTCAAGGAGGTTTCCATAGCAGAAGAAGATACTTGATGTTTCGGAAGGCGAAAGAGAAAAGGCAAAAACAGGGAGCTGATGATGGGGAACAAAGACCTCAACTCCTGGCTGGGTGCCTCCCCTGCCCACCCCTAGTGAAAGCTGTGCTGACACTCCCTCCCTGCACAGGGTGGGATGGAGTGCCTTGAGCCTGGACTACCATCCAAAGGCTGTGTGTGTGCTCCCCCCAAACCCGCAGGGGGGACCCTGGAGGGCTTCATGGTCAGCTAGCACTTCTCGGGGCCCCAGCCCTCTAGGCGCCAAGTCCCACAGGTGTTGTTCTGCAGGGGAAGGGCTGTCCCCAGCTTCTGGTGTGTCTCCACTTAGAACCTACACTCAGGTCACAGGCCAGCCACACAGGGGTCTTGTTCCCTACGCTGGGTCACACCTACGGTGAAGAAGATCTCAGGCTTAAGTGTTTAGTGACTTGTGCTGCAGAGTTGTTTTTTGAAAGCAAAACTTTGTGTGATTTTGTGACTTGACCATTGAGAATTCTTTCTAGGAAAGGGTTGGGGGAGAGAGAGAGACAGGGGACAGGGACACGGGCAGCTTGGGTATTTCCAGGAAAGAGCCACAGCCACATGGATCAGGTTTTGGGAGGTAATTTCCCGATTCTGTCATGACCCCAGGGGCCCTCTGAGGAGCAACTTCAGGCCCCTCCGTAGCTTTGATTTCTGCATTATGTCTCAAGTGCGAGCATACACACACACACACACACACACACACACACACACACATTCTCTCTCTCTCTCTCTCTCTCTCTCTCTCTCTCCGCCCCAACCCTTTCCTAGAAAGACTTCTCAATGGTCAAGTCACAATATCACACAAAGTTTTGCTTTCAAAAAACAACTCTGCAGCACAAGTCACTAAACACTTAAGCCTAAGATCTTCTTCACCGTAAGTGTGGCCCAGCGTAGGGAACAAGGCCCCGGTGTGGCCAGCCTGTGACCTGAGTGTAGGTTCTAAGTGGAGACACACCAGAAGCCGACACCCTGGCTGCTCACAGAGGTGGGGGTAGCCCTCTGCCTGAGGTCACCTGCTCTCTTCCTGCCTCTGGCTCCATTTCTGCCCTGGTAACTTCCTGTGTTTGCTCTTCACACCCCCGCACAGTGCCCAAACTGGCTGGCAGGCCTCCTGCAATACAACTGGGGAGACTGCATTTCACGGGCCCTTAGCAAAGATGGAGCTGAATGCACTGGTGGAATTTGCAAGTTACAATTTTCTGTAACATTGTTCCCAGCGTGGGGAGGTAAAAAGAAACAAAAAGAAAGGCAGAAAGCTAAGAGAAGGAAATGTAATTTCAAATTCATTCATGATTTATCTGTTCCCTCCCTGTGGCTGAAGGGAATTTAACTGCTGCAGGATGGCCTGGCTGTGCCCTGGTCGCTTACCATGGACCTGCAAACTTAACCTTTCCTTTGCTGGTTGCTTTCAACCCTCCTACCGCTAATACCCAGCCTGGCATTTGGTGGATCTCAGCAACTGGGCAGGACATCATGGGCCTCCTGGGGCATGTAGGTGGATGCACCTGGTTCACAGAGAGGCCTGCCTCCATCCCCTGCACCAGCAAAATTCTCTGGAGCCAAAATGAAACAGAAAACATTTGAAATCTGAGTCCTTTCCACTTCTGCTGCTTTCTCCTTTATGCAGTGCCTTCCCTTTGAAAGGCTGGGAAGCCCTGAAGGCAGGCGAGTGCGCAGTGCAGAGCAGCCTTTTAGAAATGTCAGTTTCCATGCCAGGGAGCCAAGGCCGCGCGGGCCAATCAAATGCTGCGCCCGCCTGTGTTGTCTGCATGCTGGGCTCTGTCTACAAAGGAGTCATCAGCATCTCCAGCCTGCGTGGCCCCGCATGGTTTATAAAGGCCCTTCCTCACACATTTCCCCATTCAATCCGCTTCTGCCTTTTAATCAAGGATTCTTTAACTTTCAGAAGAAAAGGGGGCACCGCGACCTTGGAACGGGTGGATGAGGCCATTAATCAATGGTTCTCCGCATAAGAGTGAGGAGAGGCCAATTTGTACAGACGAGTGTCAGATTCCAATTAGTGCACAAGATCGTGTCCAGGGACGAAGGGGTTAATGCCAATGTCAGTGAGCAAAAGAAACACGGGGAAAATTCATTCATTCCCATCGCCTGGCCTTCGACAAGCATCCATCTATCTATACGTTCAGCTCAGCTTTCCCTTCCCATTCTGCACAGTGAACAGTCATTGTTTAAAAATGTCACGATACTAATCAGCTCTTGCGGCAAAGATATGAAAAATGTATTGCAAGATCAAAAGGATGATATTGTCTTCCAGCAGATCACACATTCCACCCACAGAAAGGGCTAATCTGATGTCCTCAGAGAGGAAATAGGTAAACATTTTCAACATTATCGCCATCTGTGTTTCATTTCTTTGAGCCTGCTCAAGAAAACAGTTATTTATGTATAAATATAAAAGAATGATTTTTGTCCTTAAGAGTAATGAAAGCCTTGAAATATCTGCCTTGGGTTTTACAATCCCAGCCAGTACACTCAGGAGGAAATGGATGTCATCACCCAATCTTCTCCGGTAGAGGCAGCCCCACTCCTCCCATTTCCTTTCTGTCTACACCCCAGCTTGAAGTGAGTCTTAGAGTTAGTCAAGGCAGAATCCCACCTATTATATTTCATGAGGGAGAACAGGCTCCCCTTGATGGAATTCTAGATGGTGCCTTGGAGCTGGAATCCTGGCCCCTCTACATCCTACAAGACATTTGTCCTCTGGTCTGTGCCCCATCTATGAAATGAGGAATGACTGGGCCTCAGGAGTGTGCCCCGAGATGATGGGCCATTGTTGACCAGTTATGAGGGTCCTCCCAGACAGGAGGTGCTGGCGTGACTGCTGTTATCAGTAAGAGTGTTATCATTAAAGAGCGGGCAGGAGCAGGGGAGGAACAGTCCAATGCTTTGAAACCTGGAACTTTTGAGATAGTTTCAGCATGTTTCCTGAACGACCTGCTGTGTGCTTAGGCCTTGGTCAGCCTCCTGGGAAGGACATGAAAGGACAAGAAATGTGGAGGACAGGTTTACACACTGCCACATTCTAAAAGGGGTGGGCAGGAAAATCAGAGGGGACTTAGCCATCCCAGCTTCTGTGGCCTTGAAAGCCGAAAGCCGATCTGGTGCTGACGGACAGCTCAGATCTCTAAGGGGAGGTGGACTGTCACCTTCCCATCCCCCAGCAGATTCCAACTGCCTCGAAAGGGGTGGTGCATGGGGCTGAACCTTCCAGGGAAACTTTTAGCTAGCAGACTTCCAGAAACCGAGGGGATTCCACTGTTTTCTCCCGTTTCTTTGGGGAATCAGCAACCGCCCTGCCATGAACTTGCACACGGAACTGAGACCATAGCAAGAGGCAATCGACACTTGGGACAAACAAGTGTGATTAGGATTAAATCTCTAAATTATAGATTTTAAAGAACCATTTGTTTTCTTTATCTGAAGAAAACAAAAACACTAATTCAAAAAGATATATGCACCCCTATGTTCATTGCAGCACTATTTACAACAGCCAAGACAGGAAGCAACCCAAGTGCCCATCAGTAGACAACTACATAGAGAGGATGTGGTATGTATATACAATGGAATGTTACTCAGCCATACAAAAGAATGAAATCTTGCAACAACATGGATGGACCTAGAGGATATTATACTAAGTAAAAAGTCAGAGAAAGACAAATACTGTATGATCTCACTTACATGTGGAATCTTAAAAAAATCAAAATAAATGACTAAAATAAAACAGAAACAGAAGCAGACCCATAGATACAAGACCCACAGAGAACAAGGTGGTGGTTGCCAAAGGGGTGGTCGGACTTGGGGATGGGGGGTGGGAATAAAAACAATAAACATTTGTCTAAAATTTCAAATGCAAATATTAAATTTTTAAAAAATATTGTTTTGTTCTCTGAAAGCTACCTTAAACTTGAGTAAATTCAATCAATAGATATTATTAAACATCTGATGAGTGGACCACAGAGAGTTAAAAATAAAACAGTCCTTGTTCTCAAGAGGTGGACAGTGTGATGTGATGGGTCACACAGAAGAGGAAAGGGACATGTGGGTCCCTGGTGCCCAAGGCTGCCTTTAAGACAGGGTCACGATGAGGCCCTGAGTGGGCCAGGCAGGCCCAGACTGAAAGCCTACTGAGGCTTTCTGACATGAACACTTCGGCTTTTATTTCTTGTTTTAGCCTGGATGTGTTCTAGGTTATCCTTGGCTCACGGATTATGTTTTGATATAACCATCTCTGCTTTCCTTCATCAAGGATTCCTGGGATAGTCTCCCTCTCCCCGTCATGGCCACATGGTCCTCTATGCCGACAGTGCTCTTTCCAACCAGCCAGCCAGGAAGCAGAATGGGGGTGGCAGCACCACCTGGTGGGCAGATCTGCCTGCCCTCGGTAGGCTCACAGAGGCAAAGCCCAGCTCCTCCTTGGAAAGACCAATCTCCACGGTCTCAGTTCCTGGTCTCTTGCTGCGTTAGTTTCACCTGGTTGTCATTTCTCACAGGAACACACATTTCTTCTCTCTTCATTCCGTCTGTGGGTTTGATTCCTAGAGAAGCCTAATACTAGTCCCCGGCCCCATCTCCATTTAATAAAAAAGGAACAGGACTTATTTTATAGTGAAACTGGGAAAAACAGACATCCAGTTGGACCCAACACAACCTAGAGAACCCTAAATATATCTGATAGTCTCTTGGGAAACTTTCCACAGGCATTATTCTCTGGGTCAGGGCAGGACTGGGTTTTAGTCACATAGGCTGGCTGTGTGACCTTCGGCCAGACACTATACCTCTCTGGAACTCCATCTCCTCATTCCACAAATAGGGACTTGAACTCAAGTATCGCTCAAACTCCTCCCAGTCTTGCATTCCATGTATGGAGTTAGCTTTTTGCCTTCCTTCAGGTTACACCAATCAAAAACAAGACAAAACAAAACAAAAACAAAAAAACAAAACATAAAAACCCAATTTCCTCTTCAATGTTACTGTTTTACTTATAATACCAGGTTCTCTGATATAACCACATGCATAGAGAATTTTTAACTACATTAGGGGTTAAATAAAGTTTTAGAAATTCATCTAGAAATCAGCCCCCATTCTGGGGAATATGCCTGTGGAACACTGCATTTTAGTTTCCAAAGGTCCAAACAACGGCTTGATGACAGACGACAGACTGCTGGGAACAAAATGCTCTTGTGAACTGTAGACCGCTTGCACAAATCACTTACTCAAATTCCATCTGTCAACACTGTTCTGCTATTAAAATTTCCAATCTAGAGGGAAAATGCCATAACTAGTGCGGGTTTCAATCCTGTGTCTCAATATTGGGACCTGCCATCCATCCTCCCTGTCATAACAGACGGATTGCCGTCAGAGGTGGCGCTTCAAGAACAACGGGGATTCTCACATTCTCAGCAGTTTGGTCTCTTACAAGGGACTTAATTCAATTCCTAAGCAGTTTACTGGGGCACTGACCAATTTCCTGTTCCATATCCCAACTCCACAACTTAATCTGCCAGTTTTAGTTCACCAACATTTGTTGCTGCAAATCTGTCCTTAAAACATGTTAAGATGAATGCAGATTTGGTTTTTCTCCCTCCCCCCCAAACTGAAAAAAAAAAGAAAGAAAGAAAGAAAGAAGGAAAGAAAGAAAGAAAGAAAGAAAGAAAGAAAGAAAGAAAGAAAGAAAGAAAGAAAGAAAGAAAATTCCAAATTTCCAAAGAAATTCTGTAGTTACAGATCCTGTTGGTGATGAGCAAGACAAATCTGGGGGTTCACGTATTTCACACCAGTGCCCTTGGAGATGGGTCAGGTACTCAATTGTTTTCACTATTATGCTATTCATATCTAAGCGTTTTATACCATTTAGATGATTTGGTATGCCATTTGATCAGCTTCGGTAATAACTCTCATAAGTTGTCTTCTTTTAAGAACTCTACTGCCCGCCCTCCACAAACACATTTAAAAAGAAAAGAACAAATAACCTGGGATGTTAAAATAAGAAAATAATGACACATTCTCATAACCACAGCTCAGAACCTTCCATCTCTCAGCAAGGATGAGGCAAATTCTAAGCCTGTGTGGGTTTCGAGAAAGAGTCCTGCCAAACACATAAGCCCCTTAGGCAAAGGATGGTCTCTATTTCACAAACCGTCTGATCTTGTCCTAAGTCATTCACAGACATCATCATCCAAGACGGGGCTGTGGCATGAGAAAGGCTGACAGCTCGTCATAGCCACATCCTTACTGGGGCCAGATAGTCAGTGACATCTGCTTTTACGACATCCCCTCATGCCCCTGAGGCTCTGATGTCAGAGGGAACCTTCTCAGAGAGAAAGTTAGCCAGGTTAGGAACAGACCAGGTGCTAGTGTGCAGGCATGGCACACATGAGCCTTGGGGGGCAACTGGGGACCTTGGCACTGCCTTCTCCCCAACACCTTGGAGAGTTCCTGAGAAACACTGCCAAGCTCCGCACCCCTTTGATGCCAGGGTTCCCTTTATGTCTCTTACTCACTCCAAGATGTAGAAAATACCTTCTTTTAGTCTATCAACACTCCACACTGTGGCTCAGAATTCAATTTGACTCAAATAGACTGGAGACAGGACATGCAAGGATGTAACGGTTGACTCTAGAATTTCCATTTCACTGCAGGTGATTAGTTAAAGATACTCCAGAACTCCCATTTGACTGGCATGCAAGGAAGAGGCACATATTACCACCCTGACTGCTCAAGTGGGAGGGGCAGTCTCTCAGGTGCTGAAGAAAGATTAAGAAGAAAAAGTCTTTGCTTCCCCTGGATGTTGTGATATCTGCGTGTGACTCTGCAGGGATAGACGGAGGGCAAAGTAAGCTCATCGGGGATGGCAGGGTAAAGGAGCCTGGTTCCTCATGACACAGATGATGGTTCACAGCCTGGGGTCTGCCCTACCCAGGAACTTTGTGATGCATGAAAATAACTTTCCCTACTGTTCCAGCCAGTTTGAGTGGGTTCTTCGGTAACCCGAGAGAGCAGGTGAAGTGACAAGACACCTGGGTCCTGAGCTGCCCCTGGGCCCAGCTCTGGAGTCCCAGGGGTGGGAGGTGTTCCGGGGATCCTTTGCTCTTCTGGAGCTACACGCAAGCAGGGTCTGGCCTCAACTTCTCTCCAAAGCCTGACTGAGGAACAGCAAGTGAGGTCTCTTCTAGGTCTCAGGAGTTAAACCATCTTTATGATGCATGGGCATCTACAAGAAATTACATCAGGCAGCGGCCATTCCAGCATCCTCAGTGACAGTGTGCTAGGCCTTGCAAGTCACTCTCCATTCTGAATACCTGATGACAAAGACTTGACCAAAATTTGGTCAGGCTCCTTTGAGCCTTTTTCTCCACTAAACCCTGTTCTTGGCCTGCTGAGCTCAGTTTCAGCACAGATTCCTACTTTGCCAGTCTGTATAGAATCCCCCCATTCCTGATATTCAATCAAAATCTTCTTCCCCACACCCTTGATACTTTGATAACCAAGTTCCTCTCAGTAATTTTCCATCCCCTCCCTCACTCTGCCTGCTGGCTATAAATACTTCCTTGTCCTTGCGGATTTGGAGTTGAGTTCAATCTCTCTCCCCGGTTGCAGTAGCCTTGAAAAAAATCTTCCTTCCCATTAGTAACAAGTGTTAGAATACTTTCTCCTAAACACTAGCCATTTATTCCCCCTCAGCAGCCACGCTCTGCTTTCCTCTCCAATGGTTCAGGCCCTGCCCACAATGCACAGGAAAGGCCTGTCACCCAGTGCACCTTCTCCTCTCTCATCTTGTCCTGGTTCTTCAACCTCGGTACAAAATCTTTACATAAACAGGGGACACAGTGCTCCACACCACAATGAGGATTAGGGGTTCAAACACAAATATCCTGTCTCAAGGAGTCTGACTTTGGTATATAGACATTCACTGAGGTGTGAATGGCTGATACTGGCTCCTGAGAGCAAATCATCAGAGAATGAATACAAATGACTGCACACATGACTCAAGGAAGAAATTCAAGTGTTCAGCACCTGGAGGCAGGTAAGAAGATAGAAAGGACCAGAAAAGCAGGTGAAGGTTTGCGAGGCAAGAACTGACTTCTTTACCTGCATCACCCATATGTTGCAAGGCAGCCCCAAGCCTTCATGTGCCAAACAGTTCCACCAGGCATGTATTGATTCCTTGTTCTGAATTCAGCTTCAATCACCTCCCACCGTGACAGTCACTGAACCTGCAGTGTGTTCACAGACACATCACAACTATCTCACATCTCCAGAGGCTCAAAGATGTTCTCCTTGGCCACTCTGCTCCCCACACTTGCATCAGGGGTGTTGAAGTACCTCGCTGCCTGCTGCACCCACCCAAACACCCATAGCACAGAACCTGCCTCTGTTGTCTGAGCATGAATCTACCAGACCAGGTGTGAGGGTCCAGGTGCCCAAAACAGCCCGTTACTGCCATTTCTCCAATGACAAAACTGCTCTTCTTTGCTGACTCTATATGCAGGTTTTTCTAGTTAAACAATGAGAAACATAGCTCCACCCCCACCCCCACTTAAATACTCTAAACAAAACCATAACCCAGGCTTAAAATATTCAAGCTGTTTCACAACAGAAAAGCACTTACTAGTTGTACAACAAAGCGTCACCGGGGCCAGCCTCCTGGGGCCAGTCCACGCGATTGCTGTGGTTGACACTGCAGGAATGCTCCCTGGCTGCCCCACCACAGAAGGACGAACAGCCATGAAAGATGGACAGAAGCTACAGTGCAGGAAGTGGAGGAGACTGTGACTTCTGGGCCAGGAGCCAGGGAAAAGGTTAGCCCAACTGCAAAGTTTAATGGGGGAAATTCTCCAAGGTTATGTGAAAAGAAGAGGCCATTTTCTTATGCTTTTCCTACAAAATGTAGTTGAGTGAACTAGGAATTTCAGTCTAACCTTTCTGTGACGTGCCTTAATTCAGATAGTCTATGCAGTAAACCACACCCCTAGGCATTTCCACTGGGTGAAATGACTCTTTGCCCACAGGGCAGCCTGACCTCTCACTGTTAGTCCCAAAACGTACCACCATGCTGGCCTCCCTCAGCCTCTGCCTGGGTCATGCTCGCCCCCTCCTTTGCCGTCATTACCTCTAGCGGGAGCACGCACTCCACTCCACTCCTCACCTATCCTTCGAAGTCTGGCTCGAGTTCTCTCAAAGCCCTTCCTACCTGGCTCAGCCCACATTCATCTCCTCAGAGCTCCTTGAGGCCATAATTCTGTTTCTCATAAATGTGGAAGGTACCACGTGCTGTCCTATATTACTCACTGTTACTTTCTTGTGGTTGTGTTTTCCCCAAATATAGAGTGCACTCCCAAAGGCAGGTCCTATGTCACATCCTGAGAAGCCCCCAACAGGGTGCTAAGCCCTCAGTGGGATGGCTGGGAATTTAGAGGGGAGGCAGACTAGCACAGGCAGAGAGCCTGAGGTGCATGTGACCCAGAAGCAGTCCATTGTTGCTCTGGGAAGGGGGGCCATGAGATCAGAGCCACTGGCCAACCTCACACAGGGGTGCACATGGGGTAGCCCAGCTGTGTGGGGGGAGGTGTCCCCTGCATGTCCTCTCCAGCTGGATCTCAGCACGGGACCTGAGACACAGGCCGGATCATGTGACAGCAGCTGTGTGAACTGAGTGAGTGGACAGTGTAGTCTACTGAGGTGGGAAGAAGAAAGCCTTAAGGACGAGTCTGACAAAGTAGCATGCAGCTAAGCATGGCTAAAACAAATTCTAACCAGGACGCAGTGTTTCCAAGTAATTCTATTGAGGTTTGAAGACACAAGGTAGTTTTGAGGATGTGGGGAGCAGGATGTGTTTCTGCTGAGGCTGGAAAAGCAGATCAAAGGGAAGGGGTGAAGGCTGCTGAACCGCTGGGTGGGTTTCCAAGGGCAGGTCTGGGGCCTCTGAGAGGGAGATGGATGTATTCAATTCAAATTTCTGTCATTTTAAATTCTTCTCCAACTACCTCCTGAATTACTCAGGCAATGAGTCTAAACCCTCCCTTGAATGTCAGGGGTGCTAGTTTAAAATACCCGTCCTGGATCCCATCCCAGAAATTCTGACTCAGCAGGACTGGGGTGGGACCCAGAAGCTGATTCTTAGGAACTGCTCCCGCCGAATCTGATGCAGGTGGTCTGGGTTCTGGGTTTGAGAGCCACGTCAGTCCCGAGAACAGAGCACACCTTCTGGCTGCTCCCTCCTCCTTTTTCAACACACAGTTCAGGAAAACTTTAAATAGAGGGTGTTTCTGAGTTGCAGGATCTTCCTATGGGGACACAAAGGGGGTGGCTAGCTTGTCCAAGAGACCAGTCCTCCACCCCTATGCCAAACAGGCTTCCAGGGCTGAAGGGAGCGATGGAGTTGGGATTTGCACATTTCAGGCTATGGAACAGGGAGAAAGGACAACTTGCAAGCTTCCTGTGGTTGAGTGGAAGGAAAGAGGACACGGCCTCTGTCATCAAACTGCTCACTTACTCTCAGAACGAGTTTCTCACCACTCAGGAAAGGGGGGTGCTGGGTGGAGAACAGAAGCCCTCAGTGAGGCCCTCCCCCTCTCTCTCTTCCCTGGGGTAGTTCCTGATTTTGAGTAGGGCTGAGGAAGAATTCCTTGGGACAAGAGCATTTGCCCATCCTCGAGGTTACTCATTCACTCACTGTCCATGCATCTACCCATCTACCCATCTATCCACCCAGCAGGTATTGAATTCTCTCTGGTTGACAGATGCTTTGCCACAGGCTAAGTGCTTAAGAGAACAAGGTGAGGCCCCTTCTCTCTCAGTTGCTTACAGTCTGGTGAAGGCAGCAGAGAGATAAGTGCAGGCAACACAACATAAACGTAAGGTCAGTCCTACCGTGTTTCCCCAAAAATAAGACCTAGCCGGACCATCAGCTCTAATGCATCTTTTGGAGCAAAAATTAATGTAAGACCCAGTCTTATTTTAATATAAGACCCAGTCTTATATAATATAATGTAATATAAGACTGGGTCTTATATAATATAATATAATATAATAATCACTGGGTCTTATAATAAATTTTGCTCCAAAGATGCAGTAGAGCTGATGGTCTGGCTAGGTTTTATTTTCGGGGCAACACGGTAGGCCCAGCAGGACACAAAGGAGAAAGTACCTAACTCCTCCTGCCATTGTGGGGAAGGCTTCACGAGGCAAGGATGCCTGGCCTGCAGGCTGGGGAGCGGGGAGCAGTCTAGGGATGAGGGAGTGTGTGTGTGCGTGTGTGTGAGTGTGTGTGAGTGTGTGTGTGTGTGTGAGTGTGTGTGTGTGTGTGAGTGTGTGTGTGTGTGAGAGTGTGTGTGTGAGTGTGTGTGTGTGCACGCCTGCCACATCCCACTGGGACGAAGGCACAGTCATGTAAAGCACAGAGCAACAGCATGAGGAAACTAGGTTTTCTAAGACCTGCATACAGGCCGGCGGGGCCTCCAGCTGCCCGGTGCTAAGGGTTATCTGGTAGCTTACAGGAAGCCACAGAGCTGCTTGGAAGTGGCGAATTATGTTAGTTGTGTTTCAGGCAGCCCCTACAGTGGCCATGAGGAGGACGGCTGGGAGGAAGACAGGGAGCTCCGATGGTGGCCGCTCTGTGGGTCCTTGTCACAGAGGGTGGGCCTGAGCCAGTCGGCGACGAGGTTGGTGGACAGGAGGACACAGAATCCACAGACCTTGCAGCCCCGGAAGAGAAGGACAGGACCCAGGAGGATGGCTTCCAGGCCTCAGCAGGACCCCAAATCCACTCAGAGACGGCCAGGAGCTCACCTCACAAAGGTCCCAACCTCCTGGGTGCCCGTCCCTTACGCCTTCCTCATGCCTGCTTCCTGGCTGTTTGCTCAGACACTGCTGGCTGTGAACTCGCGCTCCTGAAATGTTTCTTTTACTACACTGCAGACATTGTTCTGCCCTGAAACACTCGGGTGGTTTAATTTGTTTTCTGAAATAACAAAAGCAATTAGACTAATTGCCTTCAGAATGGGGCACTCATAGGGAACAGCCTCAACACCGCGCAGGAGGTGCCTGGCAAACTCCTTCCAGTTTCATCGTTTATGGAGCAATCTGCCTGTCCTGTCACAGGCAGGTGTCTTGGCAAGAGAAAGGTGTGTGGGTGTCAGGCGCTGTACTTCACAGCCCATCAGCGGCTCCCCATGTTGGGAATACGAGAATAAGAGATGGTCACTTCCCACCACAGGTGAGCAGGAGTGCCAGCTCACCACCTGGCACACTAGCTCTGGCGCCAACAAGGGCTCCGCAGGCCTTGCCTGAGAGCCATGTGGGTGCTGCTGCCCGAGGGTGCAGATGACTCTGTCCCGTTGAACTAGCCCAGACCCCTGGGACCACCAGTTCAGCCCAGCTGGGGGACATGCCCTGGGCTCAGAGAACGGCTATTTGCATTTTGGTTCATGCCTGTGGCAGCTAATGAGCAGTGCACGGAAGAGTGAAGGGTGAAGGCTGTCAGAGGGTGGAGGTGGCACCATCAATTCCTTTGTTTTCTCCCGGAGGCGCACCTGAAGCTTCTCAGAGAGCCTTACTTAAGTTACCTGCGAGTCAGAGGGGCACAGAGCTGTGGACTCGCTGCCTGTCAGCAGTTGTAGTCACATTAGCATCGTAACAGCGATGCCCCCACTCTAGCACCAGGTTCACCCTTCAGTAGGCCACGCCCCCAGGCCTATGGTCCAGGTGCCGGCCCTGGGCAAACTTCCCTCTTCTACTCCCATGTTACAATGTCCACCCAGGGGCTCTAGGCAGGCCTGCCATGATCATCCTCACTTCTCAGACCTCACAGCTCAGTGCGGGAAACAGATGCCTGAGATCAGAGCCACTGTCTGGGGAGTCTGGGGAGAATGGGGCAGGATGACCTACAAGCCATAGTGAGACACACAAGGGAAGGGGCCAAAAGAGTCTGTACAAGTGCAGGGGTTCAGGAGACCTCCCCGGGTAAGCGGTGTTTCATCCAGGCCTGGCCTGTCAGTCAGGACTGGACAAAGTGGCTCCTAGCTGTGTGCAGTGTGTCCCTACTATGGCTTCTCGAGTCTGGGAGCAGGGCTGACAAGGCACGCTTGGGGTCAGGCCACCTTTGGCAGCAGGAGGTGATGGCTGCTCAAGTGGTTATGGGGTCAAGAGGTCAGCCAGGCCAATCCTCTGCCTCCAGACCAATGGCACTATGTAGATGGGCTTCCCTAGAGATGTCTTTTAGAGAAATCTCACCACAGGGACGGCATGGCCAACTCCACGGTACAGAAAGCAGATGTCAGGTCTATCTCAGCTCTTCTTGCTGAACTTTCTTCCCATTCTAGGTGCACCAAGGCTAAAAGGGAGCAGGCCTCCATCTTCAGTGCCACCTATGTCACGCCTGGAAACTGAGATGTGGGGTGTGCAGCATTTAGGGTGGCATTTTGCGTGCAGGTAATAACAACTAGGTAATGGGACATACGCACAACCTGTCTATGCCCCCTAACCATCCCCCTCTCCATGCCCTGCAGCTCCAATCACGCTGCCTGAAGGGAAAGGACAAGAGACACAGGGAGCCAAGGATTTGCTGAGAAGCAGCAAGTGTTCAGGGCCCAGCTAGAGAACACGGCACCCCTGGGAGGCAGGCTCAGACCCTCCTGGGGGCCGGCCCGTGAGGGAGTGTGCCCAGCTCCACCCAGGCACTGGGCCAGCAGATGTGCACAGGCCAGCAGATGTGCACAGGCCAGCAGAAAATGCCAGGATTTGCTTGTCTGTGTTCATACTTCTATTCTGCAGCTGTCACCAAGGGCGTCCTGTGCTCAGGGATGGGCAAACCTCCAAGGCTTTCATGACTTATAGGCAGGCACTGCAACATTAAGCAGCTATTTGCGAAGAAGGGCCTTCATTTTCTGCTTCCCTACTCTGGCATTAATAAGGAAAGCACACCTAATTGCCGAGAATGGGTGATGCAATGAGAAAAAATTCTGAACGCCAGGGTCAGCGGAAAGGCCTGGCACACCACTGATTACTCTCAAATTATCTTTTCTTTGTCTTAGCAGCTTCCTTTAAGGGCAGTAAACAAACAGCAATTTCTTTGTAGTTTGACTGGTAATTGTTTCATTGAACCAGTCCTGTAATTTTAATGGACGGTCCTCACTTGTTGTCACGACCCCATGGGAGGAAGACAGTCTCACAGGGTCCCCTGGGCTGCCTAAGACACCCATGGGCCTACATCGTCCCAACATTTGGCTCCCACAGCCTGTCCTCAATGGGGAGAGACTGAAAGGGCCTGCTTCCCTATCAATGTGAGTCTCATGTGCAGGCCAGGCTAGTCCCTGGAATGACTTTCGCAAACATTTAAATTGGGGAGGGTTGGGAGCGTTCTTAGTTAAGAACTGAAACTAAGCTCCATGCTTAACTTCCTGAGAAGTTCGCTCCCGTTAAACAACACCTGCACTGACTTTACCCGGGAACTACTAACAGGTGGGAGAGGCGAGCACGCAGCAAAATGTCATTTATAATTTAAAATTCATTATTGAAAAGGGCTCGGCGGTAATAGTCCAACTTCAATCATTTCAAAGATGCCTTCACAAAGGAGGCGCCGCGTCTGTGCCCGGAGGTCGAGTGGGTTTTCCAGTGTTACCTTCTTTGCCTCCCTCACGGGGTCGTACCCCTCCCCCGCCACAGCGCTCCTGTCAGAAAGCTATTTTATCTCTGGGGCAGTTTTATGCCAGGGATATATGACCAGAATACATGAAGGTCTTTTAAATTTATTTTCAATAGCCCTGCTACTCGCTTCTTTGTGAAATATTTAACATTTAACTTGTTCTTTCTGCTGCCAGCAAAGTCTCAGGTGCAGGTGGCTTTGTAGAGACGGCAGAATGTCACAGCAAGGTAATTGTTTCTCTTTATTTCCTCTAGATAAAGAATAAGTAATAGGCAAGTCTGAATTAACGGGCAGTGCTTCTATCACGGGCTCCAGCGATAACATAAATCGGGAGATTGAATTCGGAGCGGTCTGCATAATCAGCTCGCCCCCCTCACTTCAGAAATTTGCCTGAGAACGAATCTGCATTGCCAGCCAACTTCTGCAACCCTGCTGGCCTGCAGGCAGACATGTGTGTGCTAGATCCTGCCCCCTATAAGCTCTGAGCAGAACTGCCTTCTGATAGCCACCCTCAGGGAGTCTGGGCCAGCAGGATCCACCGCATGGGACTCTGAGAAGGAGGCAGGTGGAGGTGAGGCAGGAGCGGAGTTCACGGAAGAAGGAGGTAGAGAGAAGAGGCGAGGCATGGAGGCACAGAAAGGTGTTTGAGGTCAGCCGGAAGGAGTGAGAAGGCAGGTGCTGGGGGCACAAGCAAAGACCCCACAGCACCCAGACCAGCGCCTTGATGGGTTTCAGAACCAGATGGAGTCACTCTCCAAACCTTCTGAAACTTCGTCCCTTAGGTTCAAGTAAATTACGTGAAGCTCGATTCCAAAAAGGTGAAGGAAGCGGAGAGCCAGTGACTGATACGTGTCGGGCACCGTGTGCAGGGCCCCTCTATTTCCTTATCTCGTACAGACCACATTACAATGCAGTGTTAATACGCAGCCAACTTGGGCTTTAAATGAATATTGGTCTAAGCACTCGGGTTAGCTCAAGTACACTGTTACTATCTTATACTGATGCTCACACCTCACAGAAAAATTGAGACTGAGGATAAAGCTTGTTTTCCCCCCTCCCATCATTTTAAGCAGACAAGGCATAAATATTCATGAATGAGAGGAAAGCTAGCTAGAGAGAAGTTGTGGTGGAGAAAATGATTCAGTGAAATGTTTATAGCCCAGCCACTTACTCTTACTCAGAAAAAAGTACATCAGATGTCAAACCTACCGTCCTCACCAATGGATGTCCATTCTCTGGGGAGAAGAAGTCCATCCCACAAATGTCCCCATCTTGTTCTCCTGAGCACCCACCCTCCAAGCCATCACAGCTCTTCTATTCAGGAGTCAGAAGTTGTCCTCTCTGCGGAGAGTGGACGCACTGACCCATTGTCTGGGGGACACCCACTGAGGGATCTTTAGATTTATACGTAATTGGAAGACTGATTTGTAAGTTCCTTCTCATGGCACAATGTGAACCCCAGGAAACGGCTGGACGAAGCCTAGGTCAGGGGGACCCAGTGCCTGGGGCCGGAGTCATGGGATCCTTCAGGTGGATCAGCATGAGCCCTACGGACCCACCTGAAGGGTCCAGCCTTGACCTTGGCCTTTGTGGCAAAGCGTGTTACCACCTGGGGCTGTGCCTGGCACAGAGCAGTGCTGAGTGAGTCACTGTATTGTTGAAGATTTTTGCATGTTCTGCCATCACCATTCTGCTCGAGGAGCCAACAGACTAATACCACTGACGTGCAAGTGCTTACCCACGATGTTTAAAGTTTGGTTTAAAGTAACTGTTCAAATGACTCACCAATTGTCAGTGAGAAAAAGTAATCTAGGAAGAAAGAAAGGAAGGCAGGGAGGGAGGGTGTTAAATACATTCCTTAAATGTGCTAATAGCTTATTTGGCCTATCAGAGTATTGCTCTGATTTCTCAGGGAAGAGAGTCAAATTTCTCATAAATGATCAATAAACAGTTTTATCGTTTTCTCTCTGCTAGTCTAACAAATTCCATTCCTTCAATGTCATTCTGAATAGATTGCCATTATGTTAGGCATTTACTTTATGCTGATTTTCATACCTTTCACTGAATCCTCCCAGCAAACCTGTGGAGACAGGGGCTTATGATGTCACCACTTTACAGATGAGGAACCTGAGGCTGGAGAGCGTATGTGGCTTGCCCTGGGCCACAGAAGTAGTTAGCAGCAGAGCTGGGAACCAAACTGTTTTGTGGGATTCCCAAACCTCTGCTCTTAACTATGTTCCAGTGTTTCTCTCTTCAGGACGATACATGGCGACAGACTTGGCCCCGTAATGTTTTGTCTGCTTATCTTCTCTGAGAGAACAACCCGATGAAATTTTAATTGGCTTGGACGACAACCTTCCTGAAAGCATCTTCAAACTTTATCTTCAAAACTGCAAAATCCCTTTTTTTCCCCCTGAGAAGTACCAATTTTCCAGAGAATTTGGAGAGAACTTTGCCCAGATAATTGATACCTCTGTTCGTGGGTACTGAAGCACACACCTCTCCACGGGGACATTTCATATGACTTTGTGCTTCAATTACTGAAAAGTTCCCATTGTCTGGCTTGTGTGACTTCAACAGCGATGACATCTGAGGCCGATGCCCATCCATTAACACCAGTGGGACAATTTGTTCTTTCTGAATCTCACTCTGGTAAATATGATTGTATGAGCAGTTTCATTAGGAAGGAAATCATTGGGCTTCCTTGGAAGGTCCCCACTGAACTCCAAACGGCTTTTGATGTTCCTCCAAGATTTTACTAATGAAAACTACATAACCAATGGGAATGAACCATACAACCAATTCTGGGATTTTTTTCCTCTTACAATTGATGCTGTGTAAAGCCCACATTGTGGCCCCAATTGGATTTAGACTCACGCAGCTGTCTTCATCCTCACGATTTATGATGTGAGTGTACACACAAACAGTCTAAAAATATCATGGCTGCTCATCTGAATTTCTAAGTTCACCGGTGAGCTACAAGTCGTCTGTCTCTGGTCTGCTTCTATCACCGACTCCGGTTTGAACCACGGAAAGGATAATCTGTAACTGTGGTAACAGGCAGGGGATAAATAATGCATTTTCAGGAGAGAGTCTTATTTTGTTGCGGTTTTAGAATGCATTCCAAAATTACAGGCCTGCAAATTTAATCTTAATTTCTTCTGTGATTTTTCTCTTTAAGATTCTCCATTGATCCCCTGAGTCAGGAAAATATGTTTATCATTTGCCTGATCAACAATGGCTGTGTTCACCCAAGTTGCCTCATCCGTTTCCTTCCATCAGATCAGGACAAGATTTTAATTTTTCATGAAGAGCAAAACTATAGCTTTCTACATGGCCAGATAACTGGGGTAATTTGCTCACACACACTAATGCAATTTCAGCTGGAGACTCCTGAGGCCTCTGAGCTGACCCAGATTGTGGGATGGAAAGCAGGCTGCCTTCTCAGGTGGGTTGGGTGTGGGAGGACCTGGGGGGGGGGGTTGTGCACCAACCCTACACAGTGTGGACAGAAGCCACACCCCATCCACAAGGCAGTCCACGGCGCGTTCCCAAAGTATACAGATAAAAATGATTCCTTCTCTCGCAAATCTCTGAACATTTTCCACCTAAAGTGAAATTATTTGGATAGTTGTTTAAAACAGAAATTATTTGGATAGTTGTTTAAAACAGAAAATTCAAATGCTGGGGGAAAATCTAGAGATATTTAAGCAAAATGAAAATGCTGTAAAATTCTGAACTCCGTGTTACCTGTTCTCATGTTATCTTACGTTGTTTTCTTCATAGTGTTTAGCACTATTTAACACTCCTTTAAGTATGGTCACTTGCTAATTGTCTTCCTCCACTGGAGTGACAGTCCCATGAAGGCGGAGGCCTTCTGTGTCTTGCTCACTACAGGCTCCCGGAGCTCAGACCAGTGACAGGCACACAGAAGGAGCCAAATGTTTGCTTGGATCAGTGAATGAACAGGAGTCGCCTGCCTGAGTCCAGCCTGACTCCACTGATGACGTCACTGTCTCAAGTGTGCAAGACGTTTCTGAGACACAGTTTCTTTTCCCATCCAGCCCAAACATGGAAACCACCCAGATCTTCCTCAGCCGGTGGATGGATGAACAAAACGTGGTACATAGGATGGTGTAGGGTTCAGTAATTAAAAGGAAGGAAGAACTGACACATGTAATAACATGGGAGAATTTTAAGAATGCTGCGCTCAGTGTAAGAAGCCAGACCCACAAGGCCACACGGCGTATGAGTACATAGACGAAATGTCCAGAAGAGGCAAATGTAGAGAGACAGGAAGTGGATTAGTGGCTGCCTTGGGCTGGGGTGGGCGTGGGGAGTGCCCATGAGGTTCCTTTTGGGGGTGACGGAAACCTTCTAAAATTAGATTGTAGTGATAGTTGCACAATTCTGTAAATATACTAAAAACCATTGAATTGTACCCTAAAAATGGATGGATTTTATAGGATGTAAATTATATCTCAATAATGTTGTTTAAAAAATGAAACTCCATGTTAAGGCCATGAGTTCTTTCTGTGGCCTTTGATGAGACTCAAACCAGTTTTTAGAAAGAGGGTGACACTCTTTCCTCCTTCTCCATGAGGATCAAATAAGAGAATGTTTATGAAAGCATTTAACTCACCAAGCAGAGGGAAAAGCCGACGTGGACCTGACGGAATGCTGACACAGCTGACCATACCCACCCCCAGCATGGCACAAGCAGAGTGGGAGGGACACAGATGCTGGTGCCAGATGCCTGGGTTTGAATCTGAGCTCTGCCTTCTACTGGCCCTATGACCTTGGGCAAATTACTTCTCCTCGGTAAATCTCAGTTTCCTCATCTGTAAAATGGGGATTTTAATGTCAACTTCATTGTCCTCAGATCTGAACCTGATATAGAGTAAGCCCTATATAAATATTTGCTGTTGCTACTTTTTGAGTTTCTCCTTGAAACTGAAGAGCTAAAATGCCGCCAACATGTTTGAACAGTCGTCTTGCTGCATCTTCCCCCACTTGCTGCAGGCGGAAGGACATTGCTGCCCGTGATCGCTGGGACAGCGAAGAGCCTACAAAGTCACCAAGGTTTGGCTTTGGGAGACATTCTCTGATTTGACCTGGGCTTCCCCCTGGCTCTGGCGATGCCTGGCTTGGGTCAAGGTTAAGCCCATGTCTAGCTGTGGCCGCAGCTCTTGGAGAGCAGGTCACATGGCCATGCATGTGTGAGAGCTGGGAACCACAGTCTCATCCGTCCCAAACAGTTTTCTGCTGTTTTCCCCAGTGATGCCTCTCTTAGAATCTCACATCTAATCCTTAAGTCTCTGCTCTCAAAGGACCTTCCACATGACGATGAGCCTGTTTTCCTGGGAAGAGAAGCTCGATTTTTCAATGAGATTTTTTCCCCCAAGGCTTTACCTGTCCAAGAAAAGACAAGCCCCTGTGAGTAACAGGCCACGCACTTCACATTTGAGGTCTGGTTGGGGAAGGGAGGGGAGAAGGGCCAGCCCATGACATAAATGCAGTCCTGGCAATACCAGACAGCTCTGTCCCCAGGCTGGAGGGGACAATGGCTGTTGGCCTAATAAGCCTAAGCAGTGAGCTCGCCAGAGGCTGGGGACCACACGGTTGGCTGAGGACATTCGAGAGCAGGCACACGCCTGGTGCCACCACAAGCCTCAACCGTGTGGTCCAGGTCTCTCTGGCTTTGAGATGCTTAACCCCTGCATGGGGGTTGGGTTTTCTTTCTTATTCTAATCACTCATAAGCCACAAGCAAGGCTGGGGAAGGAACTCATCACAGGTGCTTTGCCACTCAGCTCAAAGGAACATTTTCTTTGCTCATTCAGCAAATCTTTGTGAGTGCCCACTATGGGCCAGGCTCTAGGTCACAGTCTGGGTTCACAAAGGTGACAAGTCAGACACAGTCCCTTCCTACAGGGAGAGATCTAGAATCGACCCACCTCCAAGAGGGAAAGCTCAGCTCCCAGGATGGCAGCCTAGGGGCACGCATAATGAGGGTGAGAGGGATAAACCTCCTGACTCCTGCGCAGCTTCTAGAAGGGCACCCTACAGGGACAGACCATGGAACAGCAGAGAGAACTGGATCCTGGCTCTCGGGGCTGATTTGTCTGGAGAAGGAAGGCGGGGGGAAAGGCAGCTAACTCCAGGTGGAAACAGAAAACACGTGAGAAAGACGAGCAGGACTACAGTCAGGCGTCTGCCTGTAGACACAGTCCCAGTGTCACTAAAAGCTGATGCTAATTGATGCAGAAGGAAGAAAATACCACGCACATTGTTTGTTTGAGAAAAGAACAAGAAAGCCAGACTGCAACGCCAAGACACAGACTCGGAGCCAGGTTTCCGGCGGGCACTGCTCTGGCGTTGGGCTACAGAGCAACCCTGGCCATGCGCAGCTCAGGACAAGGGGGTCTGCTACCAACAATTGGGCTCCTGTGAGTCCCCGGGGCGGTGTGGGCCACCACGGGGTCAGTCTGGGCTCAGCCCTGGTTGTCACAGGCCCTGAAGAGGCCGCAAAAATGGCCTGCTTCCAGTGAATGCCGCAGGGCTAACAGAGCCTGGCTTTTCACCTTGCCCATCGGTGCACCTCACTTCCTGCCAGACGACAAGCGGGCTACTTAGAGCAGGGCCTCGCAGCTGCCCTTGGTTTGAGTGGGAACACGGATCTACAGGCCGCAGCTATCACAAGAGTCAGCAGGTACAAGGGGCCTTTCCCACCACAGCACATAGCTAGCATGGCGGGGAGGTGAGCATATGGTGTGCATGAGGGTGGGGGTCCCAAGGCCTCCCTTGAGGGGCAGAGGTTTGGGGATCTCTCAGCTAGAGCAAGGGTCAGCTGCAATTTGACAAAAGCAGGGAGGCTCAGAGCATGACTATAGGGGATACTGTGTCCATTGGGAATGGCGACCCTCTGGCTCTTTGCAAATAACCCACAGAAGTCACATGGGAGCGCTGGACAGAGACCTGTGGGTCCCATGGACCAAAGCCATCTTCAGAGAGAGCCAAGCACCCACCTGTGGCTGGAGGCAGGACTTTGCTTAAGTACACACACCTCTGCACGCATGCACACTACAGTGAACCTGTGCCCAGCGCCCACACAAACAAAAGGGCTACGAGATGCTGGCTCGGGCTATGGCAGGACCCTCTCCAGAGCCAGACCTGCTAAGGCTGTCCAAGTCACCTACGGACGGGCTAGCTACCATCATCATCGTGGACCCCTGGCCCCAGCCTCAGACCGGCCTCATTGTTAAATCTGGAGGCCCAGGCCAGTTCAACCATCAGCCTTTTCCTTTTGTTGCCACCGTTTCACAGAGCCTGTCACTATCAGTTTCCGTGGTTCAGTAAAGTGTGTGTGGGGCATGGTACCAGGAGCAGCAGAAGGTTCTGGGCAGGTGGGAGCCTCTGAGCAGAGGCAGAAGGAGGCTCAGCAGAAGACAAAATCCTCTCCCGCTGTCAATCCTGCCACAGAGCCCACAGGACGCCTCCATCCAGGCGAGTGTCCCATGCTGTCTGTACTGAAGGTGCTGGCTGCAAAGTTTCCATCCCCTCTGCCTCCTCCCTGCAGCTTGCCAGGCCTCCCAGCAAGAATATTCAGTCCCATTTCCCCCCTCTGGACCCTTCTCCCTGCTACCCTGACTCCAAATTCCCAGATCCATCACTCTCCATGTGCTGGCTCCAGGCATGTGGCTGCCTTTCAGGGTCCCCAAACTGTGCTCTGCCATCCCCTGCCCCGTGTCCACCCTCTCCCAGATGCACCTCTGCCAAAGTAGCAGATCCACGCAGGTTCTCTGTCCCCTGGGTGAGGCACCTTCTCTTTTGGACAGCAAGTTGGGCAATTTCTTTATCTACCAGGCAGGACCCTTGAAGCAAACGAAAAGACAGCAACGGAAGTGGTACTACCCCCTTCTCTGAGCACCCTCTGCAGACAAAGGAAACGTAGGAAGAAGAAAGCTTTCTGAGAAGGGTGTTCCCTCAAAGTCCTTCTCGCATAGAACTTTGAAGACGACACTGGAAGAGAGGCCACTGACACAAATAGGACATATTTTCTTTTTTAAGAAATAGAAAGAATGAAAATCCATGTTTTCTTGAGTAACCAAAAAAAGGAAAAGTAAAGATACTCACTAGCTTATATGTGAGGAGAATTATATTCTCCTACATTCATAAGAACCGTCCTTCTTTTGTATAAGGCTTAAAGCCACCAAAGAAAAACGCGCTTTTGTATAAGGCTCACAACAGCTCATCTGAGAATTCCCAGCCTGCTCCTGCCTGACCGCCTCTGCTTTCCAGGCCTCCACTGCGTGATCTGCACCTGGCAATGGCACTTTCTACACACTGCTCAGCAATACGGTCTATTGTCTCTTAAGTGACAACACAGTGACAAGAGCCTGGTGCCAGCATTCAAGACACTTCAAAGGGGGCTAGCCCCACTTCTGCATCTGCTGTCCCCATGAGGGCCTCAGGGTCCTATGCAGTAAAATGGAGGTGCCTCCCTTCTAACTTTTCATGGTCAGAAGGATAAACCGAGACCGTGAGTGTGACAGCTTAGTGCTAGCTAAATGTACACACCTTGTATTTATTCATTAAGTAACAATTTTTATTACTGCTTCAGGAAAGGTGTTAGGCAATTCAAGCCAAATCTCAACTCCTGGCATGAAGTGAAGGCGAACTTCTCCCAAAGAACTTTCCTAACTCCCCTCTTTTTTTTAAATCTCCTTGTCAAGGATTTCAATACATTTATCGTACCCTGATAGCAGCTGTGAATTTTGGTTTAAAAATGAAATGTGACTGCCCTGGGTAGTGCCGTATTGCTCCCAGAAAAATAAAAATATGCAAGAGACATTCTAGCACCCCAAGAGTTTCTCTTGATGGCCACTGAGAGGACACTGTAGGAACACTGTCTCTCAGCGTGTGCTCTGGAACAGGTAAGGCGGCAGAGCTCATGCACAGCGGGCTCTCGGGAACAGATGCTGAAGAAACATCTGCCTGAAGACTCGTGGAGGAAGCAGGAGGGGCCCTTTATGGGCAGGTAACGGCGCTGCTTCCCACGCAGGCCACCCCCGCCACTTCCAGCTCCCTGGGAGGATGGCCAGCCTGTGTTCGCAATGGCTGAATGTGGGAATATTGAAAGTGAAATCTAATTTAATTTCAGTGTTGCAGCAACTCAAACTAGAAATGAGCGGGACGTGCTGCTCCACAGAGGTCCTTTAAACCCACTTTTGAAGAGGTAAATGACTTACAATCAGCATGATCCAAGCAAATATGCAAGTGGGAGCGACCAAGGCAGTGAGCAAACAAGCTGTTGTCTTGAGTGGTTTGGCTGGGCAGGGAGCATGCTCTGCTGCGGGCCTGCTGTCAAGTTCAGGTTCTCAGCAAACAGTCTCTGGGAAACTCAGCCAGTTCCCGGCTATCGGATACTGTGGGTGAGGGAGGCTGAATGGCTGAGGTCCGCTGCACGGGGGCACAAGTTGGTCCTGAATCCCGGTTATCTGAGAGAGTGCAGGAGACAAACTCTCCTTCACTCCCTCAGTGGCAAGTTACTCTCTTCTCTGCTTCTGGACTATGTTGACTGTCTTCCTGTGGGCAAGTGGACTCATTCCCAAGCTGAGCAGGACACTCTTGCCACGGGAAGTACTTGCAACCACAGCAGGATTGGCTCACACTCACGAACATGTAACCTTCATGCAGCCATCAGTAAAACACGGGCTCATGGATGAGAGAGTGACCAAGGGGTGGGGTGAGGGGACTGAGATAGAAAGACAGAGATAGACAGAGAGAGGGGAAAGGACTGAGAAGCAAAATATGGGGGAGAGAGAGACTGAGAGCAGATTGACAGAGAGACAGACTTACCAAGACAGCAAGCAAGAGAGAGACTATGAGGGTATAAGAGAGAGAGACCTAAAGAGAGGGGGAAGAAAAGAGGGGATACAGGGAGAGAAGAAAAGACCAAGAGGGGGCAAGGAAGACAGATCTTGAGAGAGATAGACAGACAGACTGAGGGACTGAAGGAGAGACCAAGAGAGGGAAAGGGAGGGAAGGGGAGGGAGGGAAGGAGAGGTAGAGAGGTAGGGAGAGGGAAAAAGGGATGGAGAGAGGGAGAGAGAGGGAGAGAGAGAGAGAGAGAGAGAGAGATTCTTGTAAGGAACTGGAGAAAGGGACATCATTCCAGCAAGCATCCTCTCCTCCATTCTGTCCTTTGGTTTCTTTAAAAAAACTAGCTCAATCATCAACCACGTCTGAAAATGCTTTGAGGAGATAAAGTGAAGAAAAATGTGTTTCCCTGTGAAAGATCCATCACTTAACACAGGTGCTCTCACTGGCTTGCACTAAGAAAGCAGAAGCCACCCTGGTGACCCCTCACAGCTGACTGGTCTGCAACTAGAAGAGCGGCGGCCCCCAGCTCCTGGTCCACAGTGAGCAGGGCTGAGAGAGGGACCTCCTTACAAGGGCAGGGGGCCTGAGAGCTGGAGCTGGACGCGGGGCGGGGGCGGTGTTGCAGCGGGGCAGGAGCTTCCGACCACACTGTCTTCCGCACCATGTCCATCTTGAAGCTCCACAAAATCATGCCAAGTAATATTATCCGCCTTTGACTGATGCGGAAATGGAGGCTCAGGCAGGACAGCTTGCTCGAAGTTACGTGGCCAGCAGGGGGAGGACCTGGGACTTCTCCAGGACATCTGCAGGGGCCTCTGACACCCGCCTCTGGAGGAGAGAACTGTGCTTTGTCAGGGCTTCAATCCATCTACATTGCCCTGCCAGAAGCTGTGTCTAGGGGATGGGGTCTGACCCTGGAACCCAATACACCAGCAAACCACAGAGCAGGCAGACACCAAGCACATACTGACTCCTTTTAAAAGCACCCTATGAGCTCCAGAGGACACCCCACTGTGGGCATTTTACCACGTGAGCATGGGGAACCAGACACAGAACTCTTGGTCTCATTGCCCAGGTCGTGTCTTTGCATCCGTCTGCACTTGGCGTTTAGCACATGCCACTCCCAGAGTCACCAGGCTCAGGACAATCACACACCATAAAGGGCAGACGCCTACGATGTATGCTGCTGCCTGTTTGATATTCTCCTCCTCCTGCAATCTGAGCTGTCACCATCTTTCCTTGCAGATGATGGAGCATGAGTCACTCCGAGGTTAAGCATCACTCACGGGGGGCCCTGGATACATGACGACAGGCTCCCGTCTTGGTGAACTGTTCCGCTGGCAGTCTATTTCTGTGACCTCGGGTAAGTGACTGCCTCGGGGCCTCAGGTTTTCTCTAATAGATGTAACATTTCTACCTTGTCTGGTCATGGCAGGCATGTCCTGAGCTGGTGATGTAAACATTTTAGCACAGTGCCTGGTACATGGCAAGTCATCACTCAGGAAAGGGGAGTCAGCCATGGGAAGAGGCTGCATCCCTCTCTGTGGGTGCTACAGGATGCGGCAGGATCCCCATTTGCCATCCCTCTCCTTCTCTAGTGGCACTCAGTGAGCCCCCCACAGAGCCTCAGCAGAGGGTTAGCACCCAGGACGGTCTCTGATCTCTGGAACATCCCAGAATACCTGGCCTAGGACTCTCCATCGTTAGGACCTAGTGTGGAACGTGAGGCCCCAAAGCAATAGTCCAGCACTATCCTTTTCCAGGTGGGAAATCTGCTGCTCCAAGATGGAAGGGGTCATGCCCCAAACAAGGACAGCAAAGGAACTAGAATCAGACCTCTTCCCACACAACTGCGTTTTAAAGGATTGGAAGCTGAACTAGGAAAAAAACCACTATATATAATATATATATATATATGCACACATATATATATAACTATAACTATATATAACTATATATATAACTACATATATAAAATATATATATACATATATATGCATATATATGTACATATATGTATATATATACATATATATATATGGTTTTTAACTAGAGTTTTCTAATTTTTATTTTGTCAATATAATTATCTTGTGTTATTTAGGATTTTTAAAAAGGCCAGAGAAATGAAACAATCACTGTGGGAGGCCATCTGTTTGGTAAGAAACTTATATAGATTGATGATGGAACATTTCCACCCGAGTGTAGGGTAGAGATCACGTGTTTCTCTCTGGGTGAGAAACGTTATTAAAACTGTAGATTTGGAAGAAAAACTCCCCAACCATTGCCAAATTTCACTCTTGGGGAAAATGAAAACACTGAAGCAAGACCTTCCTTAGGGGGTGGGGGTGGGTGCTAGGCTGTGAACGACCTCGGGGAGCTTCAGAGGACCCCCTTCACCCTAATCTCATAGGACCCAGGAGGCTCCCCACCTCCAAGCGCGCCACCTCACCCCTCCCACTGCTTCTGGACCCCTAATCCTGCTCCTCTGGCATCTGGTCTTCCTCTGGAGACGACCCATCAA
Organism: Rhinolophus sinicus; assembly: GCF_036562045.2. NCBI lineage: Eukaryota > Metazoa > Chordata > Mammalia > Chiroptera > Rhinolophidae > Rhinolophus > Rhinolophus sinicus. The sequence continues at coordinate 76,473,773 of NC_133759.1, forward strand.
GAGTCACAGAGTCTGGAAACCCGAACACCTGCCAAAGGCCATTTCGCCAAGCCCTCACTGGGCAGAGGGCCGGGGCCTGGGAGCGGCCACGCCACCAGTGGTTAATAAGCACAACTGGTGCCACTGGAACTTGATCCCTCCTTCCTTGGAATCCTGTCCTGACACAGGGTGCTGCTGCTCAGGCCCAGCAGCATCCAGGACACAAGAGAAACACCAAACTCTGCACCTCTGACATGAAAGGGCAGGCTCTCAGGGAAACCCACTTTGAGCTCACATCCGGGGACAGCTACCTGGCCTAGTCCACTGTGAAAACCTGGCTCCTGTTCAGAAACTCTCATTACACTGAGTTCTGGGAAGCGCCAGATGTGAAGTGCAGAGAGGGAGAACCTATCCAACGTGATAATGTAATAAGCGTGCACACATGGCTGTTCGTGCAAGACGCATTCATGGTGACTACCTCAGGTGGCATGAAGGAGGGCCTCCATTTTCCAAGTGATGAACTCTCAGGTGTCTTTGAGGTCCCATTCAGAAGGCTCCATCATCTCAGATGTTGTCCCTACCCTTGGGCTGAGACTCCTGAAACATTCTCAGAAGACATGCACAAGCTCAGGGACCCATGTTGGTTCTAGGGAGAAAACTCCCCTTTTAGAGCACACACAGCACATTGTGCCTGGGCAATGGATATATGTCAGCACTCAAATGACCCCTGTCTATCTCCTCCACTCTGTGTTGTCCAAGGGGGCTTCCTGCCTCTGCCAGCACAGCCCTGAGCCTTCCTTGGGGATTGACAAGGACAAACAGCACTCACCATTGACATCTGGACAGATGCTCATGCACATAAGCCAGGTCATACGCTTACCTCTGCCCTTTTGAAAGCGAGTCTCTAGCATGACTGCTGCAACCAATGACATCATCTCCCACAGTTCACCCCTTTTACCAGAAAATGCTCGTTTCCATGCGGACCTTGACTACCAGGACCCATCATCTCATTGCAAGACTTCCTCTTCTCTGTCAAATTTGTTTCCCTTTTTAAGATTTATTTACCTGCCCCGGGTTTACGAGGTTGGACAATTAAGTTCGAGAACTCGTCCTAGAAAAAGTGCTACATACCTCATTGCTGAATATCACTACAGTCACTTCGAAGTACTCCTCTTAGGAAGCTATGCACTGATGCCAGCGCCTAATCCACCCTTTAAAGCAATTTTGGAACTCTTTCTGGAATGGCCATCAGAGCTGTCGTCGTATTATCCTTGACGTCCTGAATGTCATCAAAATGTCTTCCTTTCATTATTTCCTTTATCTTTGGGTAAAGAAAGAAGTCATTGGGGGCCAGATCAGGAAAGTAGGGAGGGTGTTCCGATATAGTTGTTTACCAGCTAAAAGCTCCCTCACAGACAGTGCTGTGTGAGCTGGTGCATTGTTGTGATGCAAGAGCCCTGAATTGATGGTGAAAGGTTCAGGTCGTCTAACTTTTTCATGCAGCCTTTCAGCATTTCCAAATAGTAAACTTGGTTAGCTGTTTTTCCAATTGGTACAAATTCATAATGAATAATCCCTCTGATATAAAAAAAAAAAGGTTAGCAACATTGTTGCAACAAGTTTGCGAACTTAATTGTCACACCTTGTATGTGTATTTCCTCATAAGTCACTTCCCATCCTTTATGCAAACCACCTCCCATCCTTTTTGCCTCATTCATGTTTTTGTTTTGTTTTGCTTTTTTTTAAAAAAAATATCTACCTGGTGCCATAAGAAAAAATGAAGGAGTGACTATAATGGAAGTGTTTTGCTCAGGTCTCACCGAGTACCAGTAAGCTGTGTGGCAAAATGATAAACTTATCTACCTGATTGTTTTGACTTTCAAGTGAATTGAAAACAAGGCACACAGAAGTCATTGGATTATAAGCATTATTACTATCACTCTTGCCAGAGCTTAATGTATTTCATTGTTTTATTAAGGAGGCCAGATTTTGGGTTTGTTGATCATTACTATTGTATCTTTATTTTCTATTAATTTCTGCTCTTATCTTTATTATTTTCAATATTCTTGAGTTGAACTCTTGGCTCTTTAATTTTCAACTTTTCTAATTTTCTAATATTATATTGAAGGCTATGACTTTCCCTCCAAGTATCACTTTAGCAGCATCCTATACACTTTAATAAATAACGAATTCATTATTGTTCAGTTCTAAGCATTCAGTAATTTTCCTTTTGACCTCTTCTTTGACACTTGAGTTATTTAGAAGTATACTTTTAAGTTTCTGAATGTATGAATTTGTAGTGGGCTTTTTGTTATTGATTTCTAATTTTATTGCATACTGGTAAAGAACTATGGTCTATCAATTACTTAGTGTTTGCTGAAGCTTTTTTATGGCCTAGAATGTGGTTAATTTATGTACATGTATATGTAAAGGATGTATACTAGGTACAGTGTTAAACATAGTGGTTAGATTAAGCTTATTAACTAGAATGTTCAAATATCTAATTTTTAATAATTTTTGTTCACTTGGTTTATTTTATGAAATATATGTTAAAATATCCCATCATGATGGATTTGACAATTTTTCTACCATAAGTCTCTAGGCTTTGCTTTATGTCTATGTAGTGCCTTTGTTAAGTGAATATAGGTTCATAATTGTTATGTCAATTGTTATGTCTTCCCAATGGGTAGTTTTTTTCATCAGTGTGCAGTGCAGTAAATCTAATAATGTGTCTGTGCCTTAAAGTGTACTTTGATATTAATGTTACTACAAAGCATTTTAAAAGTATGTGTTAGTATACATTTTTCTCTCAATTTCATTTCAAATTTTGAATCATTATATTTACATATGACTCTTTTTAAGAAGTGCATCTCTAGATTTTAAAATTTCAATTTGAGAATTGCTGTTGACTAATAGGTGAGTCCAATCCATTAGTATTTATTACTGGTACATCAGACATTTTTGCCATCTTATTTTGTTATTTATTTATGCATTACTACCTTTATTACTGTATATTATTATTATTATTATATTATGTTTTTACTTTGCTTCACTTTTTCTACTTTCCTACCTTCTATTGAATTGATTCAGTGTTATTTATCCACGTCCCCTTTTCCACTCTTCTTTGTTAGAAGTTATATTTTATTTTTATTTGTTTATAGGTTACCTTTACATTTTTAATATGCATTTTGACTTAAAATATAAAGGTTATTAAGGACTGTTATCTTCTAAAACCATGCAAAATCATTAAATGCTATAATACTGCTCATAATCATCACTTCCCATCTCATATTTAAATACCCCAAAACTAGTCATCTTATTATTGCTGTTTTTCTATGGTCAATGCTTACTTATATTCAACCATATGTTTGCCTATTAGCTTTTCTTGTCAGTGATTTTTATATTCCATTATCATCTTCTACAATAAGGGTTCAGTTGCCTTCCTTCTAAAGTATATCCTTTATTAATTCTTTCAGAGAGCGTTTGCGAACGGTCACCTCTCAAATTTTTGTTACGAAGTATCTTTGCATTCACTCTTGAATAGAATTTTAAGTTGACTATTTTGCCTCATAATTTGGAAGATATTATTTGGTTGCCTTCTGGCCTCCATTGTTGCCGAAGAAAAGTTTGCAATCAGTAATTGTTCCTTTGCAGTTAATCTTTTGTTTTGTTTTTCATTTTGGTTGCTTTTCATCTTTGGTATCCTGCAGTTCACTGTGATATAAATTGTATTTATCCAGTCCAGGACTTGGTATTACATCTTCCTTTAATTTTTGGAAATTCTTAGCCATTATTACTTCCAATGCTTCCTCTCTGCCATTCCCTCTATACTTTCCTTACTGACCTCCCAGTCTCTCTTCAAAAATCTTAATGTCTATTTTAACAATATCTCTTAACAATACCTTAATATTTTTTTCTTACTATCTGTTTTATATTTTCTATCTTTGTGTCTCTCTTGAGTTATTTTCTGGACAATTTCCCCAGAGCTATATTCCAGTTCAATAATTCTCTTTTCAGCTATGTTTAATATATTTTTTAATCCATCCGTTATCAATTTTAATAACTTTAATGTCTAGAAATTCTACTTATCCAAATTTACCTGTTTTTCTCTATAATTTTTCTTTATAATTCTTTTTTTAACTATTCTAATAATTTCAAACAATTTTTAAACAGTCACTTTTATATTGACTGTTTATATGAAGATTCTAGAGGACTTAACCACCCAGTTTACTGCGTCTGTTAACTCTTCCTCATGGCAAATTACTTCCTAATGATCTGCAATGGTATATCTTAGCCTCATGTTTTCTTTTTCCCATGGGCATCCCATACATTCTGGGGTGAAGGTATTCTTTTAAAATGGATTTACATGTGTGTGTTTTTTCCCTAGGACCCTTAGTAGTTTCACTGACCTGTGACCTACCTTCAAGTGAATTTCTAGGTTTAGAATTTTGGCACCATATCAGTAGTGTAAATTCAGACCCCCACGCCAATGTATGGAGCAAACTCCAGCAGGTCAAAAATTACTGGCCAGGAGGTAAAATGTCCTTAGTCCCTTGGAGTCCCCCAGGTTTTGGCCTATGTAGGGACCTGTTGGTATGGTGCAGGCCAAGAGCACATTCGCTATCCAGGTACAGATGTTGAAGCCCTTGTTACCAACCCTGATGGCTATACCTGAGTCTGATACTGCTCCCTGAAACTTCAGGGTGCCATGACATTGGCTTACTCACTAACCACTGCCTTTGAGAATTCTTTGTTCATTTTTTGCATCTAGGAATTCTCCTCACCTTCAGGTTCAGACATATATTTAGAAGACAAACAAACATTTTTTCCCAGTAATATTTTATGCAATATTTACGTTTGGAGTGTGAAGAGTGAAGGGGTGTGGTGTCAGCTCCGACCATCCTTCTGTCAGGTGGTAAATCTGCCAGCCTCTTGCCTCAATGTTTGTTTTCCTCTGAGGTAAAAACCAGTCCCTAGCCAATTACTATTGCTTCAAACTCTACAAAGTTAAAAGAAAGGGAACTCCAACAGTGAAGCACAGAGCTCTAGCAGGTGTAATAAGAATAACAGACCCACTATGCACAGACACTATTCTAAGCCCTTTAGCCATACTGAGACATTTGATTTCCATGACAGCCCTGTGAGGTAGGTATTATTATCCACCTGACCGTTAAGGAAACTAAGAACAGAGAGATTAAACATACACAGCAGCTATGTGTTTAAGGGCATCCAAACAACAGCAGAAAGAAGGAGAAAAGGAGGCTATTCCTGCTTCCCTAGAGTTGGGATGATGGAAGATTTCATATGTGACAGTCTCACAACTTTTATCTGCCACTGAGGGCTTAATGCTGGGCTATCCCGCCTAAGATAATACTTGTGTTGATGTCTTTTGCACAACATTGTGTTGTTCCAACGTGTAATTTAATTTCCTTGAAAGCTTCCCGAGTCCCGCATCGCGCAGGAATGAGTGCACTGAATCACTGGTGTCATTACCAGCGCGCCAGCCGACAGCAGCACACATGGAATCGCACTCTCGAAATACATTTGCAAACATTTTTGGTTCCCCTGCCAGCATGGAATACACTGACAGGTAGTAGGTTTTGAAGATAAAATGTTCAACAACTGCGTCCTTCGGCCTTGTGGGATTCCCAGCATAGATTTTGATCAGCTGAGTCTGAATTTCATGGGGCTAAAACATCTCTGAAAACTCTGAAATCCTGATGTCGCTTTGAAGAACAGGGTCTGGTTTATGCATGCATTTATTTCCTTTACAACAGTTAAAAGAAGAAGGCCTGCGGCCCGTGCCCTGATAAAAAACCCATGAACACACCCAAGCAGAGGGGGGCCGGGCTCGCAAGCCAAAGCATCGTATGCAAATGCTTTGATCAACCTGGAAAGTGAACTGCGTTTTCTGCCTCCTCTCAGTCCTTTTAAACCTCAGGTTACTTTCATTAAATATTTTGACTTGTGAGGCTGTAAACAACCGTCTGCACTCTGAGGCAGAAAACCCAACATATCCATGTTGAACAAACAAAGCGGACAGGATGGTTTCTGCCTTGGCGCATAGCGCCTTGATAGAAATCAGTCCGGGGAACACACAGCCAGAATCATTTATGAGAAGGACCAGCACAAATGCTAGCCCACTTCCAAGCCGGCCGGGACTGACGGACACAGCTGGTGTGAGAGATGGGACACATGTGCTGGCAGTGAGCAAGGCTGGGACTTGCCCCAGCCCCTGTGGGGACAGGCCAGGCTGCCTGCGGGGAGGGCTGAGCTCCCAGAGAAGCTCCTCGGTTAGTTTCCAGGCCGCCCACCGTGGCCGCGGGTGAAAGAGCAGGGGTGGTGATCACACCCAAAGGCGGCTGTTCCTACCCGTGAGGGGGACGAAACAGAACTGGCATATCAATCCTGGGGAGTCAGTGCTGTAAGTCACACCCCAAAACTGGCACATTTGGGGATATCTCTCGGGGATGAGTGAATAAAATAAGTAACTGAGCTTCAGACCATTACATGGCGAAAGCTGTTTCATTCTAAGCATCATCATTTGGGATGGTGTCCCTTCTCCAGGATATTACACATTTGCAGTCATTTTATAAAGAGAGAACTGAACAGTGTCTGGGGCTTTATGGAGAAATCAGAGTCTTACTAAACCAGAGCACGAAAAATGAGTCCTGGGGACAGAAAACCTTCTCAAACATTACTTTACTGGAGAAGGAGATGACAGAATGTGGGACGAACCCCAGTGGTAGTTTTGGAAGCTGTAAGGAAGAGCGACTGGGGTGGCAGTCTCCCTGGAGGGGGGGGACACCTGACGATTTATCTTGAAGCCCCACTTGCACAGCTCACCCACTGCTCTACCTCAGAGTATGTATTTTTGAAGGATGTGCTGAAGAATATTGTGGGAGAGCTGCAGTCCCCTCTCTCCAGCCACCCCTCTGTGTCACCAGTGAGTAGGTTGGGTGCCACGCCTGAAGACAGACCCCACAAGTCACAGACAAGCCCAACACACAGACCACTCAGGGTGGGTTCAGCAGCAGTACCTTCTGGATAAACGCTTTCATGCAAATCCCTTTCTTCTCAATCTTTCTCTAAATCTGGGCTCTCGTGGGAGCATCTCCTACTTGGAAAAAAAAATAACATACAATTTGATAACCATGTTCTATTGTGCCTTCCATTTAAAGAGCAAGGAGAAAAAATCAGTGGGCAGAACAGGCAGACACAGGGACTCTTCTGGGAGCAGCAAGTTCATGCATCCCGGGCTGAATCATGTTCCAAGTTTATCAGAGGATGTCAATGTCCTGTGGACTCCAGCCCCCTGGTGCCAGGTCAGAGGTTGTCAGCGCCAGTGTCACACACGTGTGTGTGTGTGTGTGTGTGTGACACGCAGATTCTGGATCTGATAGAGACGCGGCCTATCTTTTTCTTGGATCAAGGGACAATGTCCACAGCGACAGGATGTTAGGGATAGAGAGGCCCCTAGAATGGGGATAAGGAGCAGGCCTCGGGACTGGCTGGGCTCAGACTGGAGCAGGGAGCTGAGGTTCCTCCCCTGTCCCTCAGGCAAGCAAAATCACAACATCAGCAGCCATAGCTACCATTTACTGAGTGTCTCCTATGAGTTAAGCAGTATTCTAAGGGCTTTCCATTTATCATCCTGCTTTCCACAAACCCTCTATGAGGGAGGCTTTATTACATTCACCTTACAGGAGAGGAAACTCAAGGAAAGTGACCATCTCAAGGTCACACAGCTGCTTAAGTGGCAGAACAAGGATCAGAACTCAAATCCGTCTGAGTCCAGAGCTCTTAGCCCTGCTCCCTCTAGGAACAGCTCCCCTGTAGTGGGGAAGGGGAGATCTTGGGTAATCCTGTGCTGGACCAATTACCTCAGACCTGGGCTCAGTGGCAGTGCCTGTGAGGGCTGAGTCCAGGGGAAGAGACTTCCTATTTTTTTTCTGACAATATGTGTCTTCCTTTCTTAGAGGAAATGTCTACACAATCTCCACACATGGATGTCTGACAGGGAATATAGGAACTCCTCAAATCCCCAAAGCCCAGTCAGTTCTCAGCATCAACAAATTACACACACACACACACACACACACACACACACACACACACACACGTGTGGCATGAGCAGGGACCAGTCAGACTGGGTTCCAGCCATAAATGCTCAGTTCAGCCAAATGGTTGCAAACTGGTTAAATGTCAACCCTTCTCACAGCCATGTTTTAAAAACCGCAAACAGGAGACCGGGCAAGCAGCTCTCATTACATTGTTGTGTAGCTTGGTCCTAACATGGCTGGTTTAAAGCCAGCAAAATAGCTCCAAGATTAATCAGAGGCCAAGCCTTTGCTGAAATCTCTGGAGGGATCTGACCACTTGATCAGAGTCTTCTCGTGGTTACACACATCACTGGGTCCCGAAAGGGCCTGGGAACGTGATAGGATTCCCTTAGTAATACAATAGAAGTAACACGGTAGAAGACACATTTTGTTGTATATCCAAGCGAAGGGTAGCCTGTGTCGGTCAGGGCTACGGGGCCGGAGTCTCCAGAAAAGGCTTGCACAAATTGCAATCGCCAACTGATTCCCCAAATGCAAACCCAGGAATGAAACAACCTCCCAGGGCTTCAGTTCAGCTTAAAATTTGCTATTCATAACAGTGACAACTTATATTTGCTTCAGTGAAGCACACTCTTACATGATTTTAAATTCCTTCTATGACTGAGCAGAGGCTCAACTGATTAATCCCGTGTTGGGGATTTGGGGTTTCTGACATGCAGCCGGGGCCACGCCACCTCATGCCTCCCTCTCATGCCTTTGAAGTCCTTGAGGCAGCAATGATCTGTACCCATACCCACCTCCCAAGGCACATATTTTAGCTTGATTATGGGATCCTAGAAAGGCAGGACCTAAATTCTGCCTTCTTGTATTGTGTTTGACATACATTTGTTTGATCAATCAATATGTATTTAGTGCTCACTCTGTGCAAGTCTTATCTTTACGACTAGACCACAGGGGCTGCGCACCATGCTGCATATTTCCTTTTTATCACCTCTCATGGGCCAGCCCACGACTGCGGATGGAGAGGGTGCTTCAGAAACTCTTAGAGCACTGGATACATATTTCTTCTGCTACAGAACTAGAGAGGGAGTTCCAAAGTTGAAGGGTCTTTTATGGGTCTAGCTCTCCACCCTCCGCCTTCGCACTTTCACTTTTATGAATCCATGTGACCCTCCCAGGGTCCCTGCAAGAGAAGCTGAGCCCTCACTTTGCAGAGAAAGGTAAGGTGTTCATGGTGGTGAGCCGACTCGTCACCACTGCATACACCAGTGAGCCTCAGAGCTGACACAGTTGCTCCCACATAGGAACCTAGTCTTCAGCTCACAGTACCGCATGGCTCTGCCACTGAGCAAAGAGCTAATGAGACCAAGGCTGTGGGTTCAATTCCCTCCTCAGAGGAAGCTCTACCTCATCCTGTCTTCACAGAATGAACCACAAGGCAAGGCTTTGATCCCAAAGAGTCTAGGTTGAAGCATACGTGTCTGAAATTTTGCCCCAGCGGCAAGAAGACTCAGGCTCCTGACTCTGGGGGCATCATATCATCTTGGGGTGCAAAGATCAGCATGCAGAAACACAAAATAATGAAGGTGCTTATTTTCCAAGCTTGTACCCTGAGGCTATTTTACAAAATAGCCGTGTTTAAAAAAATTGAACTGATTAACATATTAACCTTTGAGAATATAAAAACTGATACGGTAACCAAACCCATTTCCAAAAAGGATTTCCTAATGACTGGTTCTCCTCTCTAAACTTTCTGGATTGAGTAGATGATCATATCATAACTTAGCATAATTAAATTCTCCAAAAGAAATGGCCCAGAAGAGAACAAACTGGACACACAGTGGGAAGCCATTCAGCTTTCAACATGCCTGTAAAACACAAATACCAACATGATTCCTGTTTGCTTCCTAAAAATGTGTGCTTTAACTTTGTAATTTGCTTGACCTCTAGAGGAGGGGGAGGTAAAAGGGAGCCTCCAAGTACTGTGTAATTCTGGCTATTGCTCACAGTGGGAAATAGGGGGGTACAGGAACCCCTGCAGCCTGCACACGCACCTCAAGCGAGCGGCAGGGGTATGTGGCGGGTGGCCAGGGAAAGGACGGCATCCGCCAACCAAAACCAGGCTAGGACGATGGGGAGCAATTTGTTATGCACTTCATAATCTTAAGAACAAAATCAAAAGCAAGAGCAAACTTTCCTTTGCTGATGGTGGGAGCACAAAATTGGTCATGTATGAAGGGTGGGAGAGTTCTTTCTTATTACTGTGCCTTGTGTCAACCACTGCAGTCAGCTCTGGCATGAGCTTACCGAGCCTGGCCCTCAGGAAAGAGGGCAGTATGGTCCAGGAGACAGTTCCATTTGGCAGGTAGACAATACATTCAAAACTGGAGGACGGAGGAACAGCTGGGAACCGAGGCCGCCCAAGGAGGGGCCCTCGACGGCATGGGATCTATTTTTAGGCAAGTCAGCCAATGAGACAATTCCTTAAAGGGCATCTTTGGAGACTAGGTGAGGCAGAATTCTAAAAGTACACCCCACCCCACCCCCCAAATTGCCCATGCCCTAATCCTTGGAACCTGTTAACATGATGAGATACCATGTATGTGATAATGTTATGTTATGTTACATGGCACCACTATGGGTTGAGTTGTGCCCTTCAAAAAGATATATTGAAGTCCTACCCCTGGTACCGATGCAGTAAATAGACTCTGGAAACAAAGACTTGGAAGATGGAGTCAAATTAAGATGAGGTCATTAGGGTGCGTCCTAATCCAACGTGACAGGTGTCCTTATAAGAAGTGGGGAATTTGGACATAGACACACAGGATGTCACAGACACAGAGGGGAGACAGTCATGTGAAGCTGGAGGCAGATGTTGGAATTGTGTCGCCACAAGCCCAGGAATGCCCGAGGCTTCTAGGAGCCAGAAGAGGCAAAGCAGGATCTTTTCCTAGAGGCTGCGGAGGGAGATGGGTGGTGATTTTGGACTTCAAGCCTCCAGAACTGTGAGACAATGCATTTCCAATGTTCTAAGCTACCAGTTTCTGGTATTTTCTTACAGTAGCCCTGGAAAACTAAGTCAAGAACAGTTAACCTGAAGATGGGGAGATTATTCAGGTGAGACTGATCTAATGACATGAACCCCTAAAAGGCAGGGAGTATTCTATAGCTGATGGCAGAGAGGTCAGAGATTCGCAATGTGAGAAGGACTTGGTGTTCTGCTGCGGATCTGAAGGGGGAGGGGCCCCGTGAGAGGTCACGTACGTGACCTTCAGGAGCAGAAAGTAGTCCCTGGCTAATAGCCAGCAAGAAAACAGGACTCTCAGCTTCCCTTTCACAAGAAACTAAACTCTGCCACCAACCTGAAGGATCTTGGAGGTGGAGTTTTTCCCCAGAGGCTCCAGACAAGGGCCCAGCCAGGCCAACGTCTTGCCCTGGGCCTTGTGAGAACAACAGAAAACCCAGCTTAGTCCATGTGGACTCCTGATCTACAGAAACCTTGAGATAATAAATTTGTGTTGTTTTAAGATGCTAAGTCTGTGGTAATTTGTTGTAGCAGCAATAGAAAATAAATACAGAGACTGAGGAAGCTCACTATTTCAACATGTCTCTTGGTCACTCCCTCTTTAGAAGAAAGGGCTGGTAATTTAGAACAAGATTAGAGACTTGCAAGAGAGATATATATCAAAGCAGTCACAGATAACTCGCCCTCTCAAATTGAATTGGAAAGAACCCACAAAATAGCACCAGAAACAAAGACAGAGGTTGGTTATAAACAGTGGTGTGCTGGTAAATGTTTAACAACCAGCTCTCCAGGAACGGAAGGAAAAAAGAAAAAGGGCCCTGATTTGTAGCATTTGCCAATTTCCATGGTGTGAATGCTCCCATAATGGCCAATTTCAAACCACTGGCTCACACAATTCCTGGAAATTGAACAAAAGCTCTCCTGCACCAGTGTGAGCTGGCTTCCGCATAAGGATGGAGGGAAGTTGCCTTGTAGGGCTGCAGACAGGCTTGGCCTGCAGGGGCTGAGGAGCCCAGCCCGGGTGTCCTCCCTCCTCCAGGAGCTCGGAGGCTCTGGCCTTCCCTGCAGACTCCACCCTCGTGCCTCAGGCCATTTCAGCCACTAGGGCTTCTTCGGCTGTCCACAAGCTGAGGACCCCCGAAGCTTTCTCTTCAGCGTAGTGCCCTCTGCTGCATTCCAGTCCTACCCAGCCAGCTGCCCATATCTCCCCCCCACAGGCACATCCGACATGATATGCCCCAAAGTCCTGGCGCTCCCCGCACCCCAGGCTTCCCATCTCAGTGTCCAGTTCCTCTGTCCAGTGGCAAAAGGCAGAAATCCAGGAGCTCCCTTGATATCTCTTCCCTTCGAAATTTCCATATCCGACAACTCACAATATTTCATCAAACACAGACAAAAGAACTAGGTAGAGCCCACCCACTCCTCAATCTCTACTATCAATCACTCTATTCCAAACCAATGGCATTGCTCTTCTAGGTGACTGCAGTAGCCTCCTAACCTCTCACAGCTACCCCCACGTCCCCATTCTTTGCAAAAGAGTAATCCTTTAAGCCTGGAAGTCTTCTTAAGTCACATCCATGATTGCAACCATTGATGGCTCACCATTGCTCTTAGAATAAACCTGGCATCCTTAACCGGGGCTCTGAGTGATCTGGTCCCTGCCTACCTCCTGTGCCACCTGTGCCACCAATTCCCTTACTCTCTAAGCCACACGGGGTGCTCCCAGGTCCCCTGGCACTCTTATGTCTCACCCACTCTTTCCCTGGGCTCTTTGCTTAGACAACAACCCTCACTCCGCTGTCAGCACCTGGCGTTCTGGCCTCCTGACAGCCAGACCAGGTCAGGTGCCCACAATGCTCCATCCGTCTCCTTCACAGCTCTTCACATGGTTGGAATCCAATGATGATCGGTGTAGTTATGTGTGGAGGCCTGCCATCCCCCCAGGAATGGGTGCTCAGAAAGGGCAGGCTCCCCATGCGCCTCGTCAGGGCTGTGTCTTCACGACAGCACAGTGGCCTCTTGGTGCACAGGTGCGCGATACATATTTTCTTAAATAACAATACATGAAAAAATACAGTGTTAAGTGACCAAACAAATCAGGTTACAGAACAGAATGTGCAGTAAGGGCCCGGTTTTGTGGAAACAACATAAATTCTTTAAGTGAGACTAGGCTGGATATAAATCAGAATAATAACAAAGACTGTCTCTGGATGGTGGCATTACAAGTCATTTGTGCCTTCCTCTCTACATATATTTATACATTCAAGGCTTTATATTTATTTATTTACTTACTTACTTACTTACAAAGGACATATTTTGTTTTTATAACCAGAAAAAAAACCCCAAAACTATGAAGCGTATTGTTTTCAAGCATAAGAACACCTGGGACATCGTGTCTGAAGTTAAAGAACGGAGGAGGGCAGCGCCCTTGTCCACTGCGGGGGGCAGCATCCTGGAATCTCTGAGTGCCCTCCCAGCAGGCCTTGGGCAGCAGCAGGTTGGCACAGGCAGACCTGGGTGTTTCGGAAGGCTCCTGCCCCAACAAGGACCTAAGACAATATTTTTTTCCTGGAGTCTGACTAGCCCCAAACACAGACGGAGACGACATGCCCATCTTTACAGTTCCCTCTCAATCAAAGCCCAGGGGAAATTCCTGGCCATTAGGCAGGATTTTTATTTCCACTGGGATGAAGATATTTTAGAATAAATTCTCTCTCACATTCCTTGGAATGAATTTTTAAAAGAGGCAATGCATTTCCTATAGCTGCCGATTGTTTTTTCTGAGTGGATGAGACTGCAACTCTAACATCTATGTGATACATTAGGGTTCCTCCTTGCTGATGAAACAGTGGAAGGTTGTTTATAACACTGATACTCCCGAGGCCTGAGATCACGCATGGGGGCTGCATATCAATGTCTGGCAGAAACAAATCAGCTGCAAGATAAAATCCAATAAACTACACCTCTTCTTGATCCCCATCAAAATGCCCATCCCACTTGCGTGGAAATATATTCTTCAAGTAGGTTTATTTAAGGCAAGTCAACTGCAGAATCCCAGAGAGTGGGCAAGGGGCTACCTGACAATCCCAACAAGATGGGGGTCTCTTTCGAGTTCGAGAAGGACATTTAACTGCAGGAAGTCTTCACTGAACGAAGGATAACTGAAGCTGTCATCCAAACCCACCTCTCAGAGACACTGCTGACGATTAGTTTAGAAAAAGAAAAAAGTTGTGTCAATTCATTTGATTGTCCAGGGATTTGTGACATGGCAGGAACATGCTCTTACTTAGTTATAACATTTTAGTCCAGGAGTACCCCCAACTCTAGCTAACATAGAGTCTGTTGGAGGCACAGGTGAGAGATTTAATTGGCAACCTGATGACCTTGTGCCAGGGTACAAGTATATGCACAGAAGGATGACAGTGAGCTATTATTAGCTTCCTACGCAGTCGCACAGAGGAGTCGATTCTTTCAACTTGTCACCCTGAAAAGCCAATAGCTCAACCCTGCAGATGTGAGGGAAGGGACAGGTAAGAGCTGACGAGCAGGCAGAGCAAGAAGAAAGATCAGAAACTCAACTGGGTGGACACGAGTGGATGGGGAACCAGCATGGACATTCTGGTTTCTGATTACCCACTTCCTTTGGTGGTTCCTATAACCATCACTCTCAGTCTGTTTTCTTCCCTGGGTGATAAGGATTTCGTCTGCCCGGCATTGTTGAGAGAGCAGGTATGACAGAGACACTCCACGGACTGGAGAGCCAAGACAGGGCCCAAAGGTGAAAAGCAGGTGAAAGTAGAATTGATTCAGTATCTATCTCTGTCCCAAGGCCCAGGACGGTGCCTGGCATAAGTGGATTCATCCAATAAATATTTGTTGAAGGAATGAATAAACAAATAGCAAGTATTTCTGAAAAGTTCATCTGAAATAAATTAGACTGGGCTTTAAAAGAGCAGGTGATACAAAAATTGGTTTTTGTTTTGTTTTAATGAAAATGAACAATGCAGCATGCTGCACCAGCTCCTTACAGTTTTCCCAATTAGGCTGAAAAGAGTTTGGGACCATTGGGTCATTTCTGAAGGTCAATCAGAAGATCGCGTTGGAACTAGCTCAGAAACTGCTTTCACCATCTCTGGCCTAATGCTTTCTTTTGAGAGTAACTACGACACAGGGAAACGAAAAATCTGGCAATGATTTCAAAATGCAGGTCTTTTTCCTGACACCCTATCATACTCCTATCCCTGTTTGTAAGCACCTTCCGACCTGGGAGAGCTGCCCCCTGCAATGGTAGGGGAACCTCCCGTGGGTGGTGGGGCTACCCACCCCTCAAACCTCATCCCCTCTGGGCTTCTGGAGTCTTCTGGGGCAGAGCCCTCTCCTCCTTGACACACACAGCACAGACCTGGCCAACCTTCTCAATTCTTCATTTCCATGTTCTGCTCAGACTTTTGCTTTTCCTAATTTCCTCTTCTCTCTTCTTTCTTAAAGAGGAGGCTTTACCATCCTGGCACCTGCCTCCTCCTCGTTCATTCGCTCATTACAGCCAGCACCCCGAATACCCTCACAGAGAAGCAAATTACTCAGAAAGCACCAATTTATCCCAAGAAAACCTTTTAAGGGACTGGGACCACTGAGTGTTCGCTCTCAATATTCGAGCAGTTACTGCTTTCAGCCTAGGAAGTGTCTGTTGGATCTTTCACTTATTTCTTCTGGAAATGACTCATTTCATATCAACAGAGCCCTTCAATAAAGGACTGCAATAGCATCTGGGTAGCTGAACACTCTGAGTGTTGCATTGTGGATAATGGGCTGAATATGATAACATATGTAAGCAACCAGGAAAAAGACACAAAGACGAAGGACACAAAGCTGAGCGGTCAGTGTGCCAGCCCTTTCCCTCCTGCTGCTGTGGGCAGTGGCCATGGGTACAGGACCTTGACCTTGCAGCGCCTGCTGTGAACCTGGGCGAGGAGCTCAGAAGTCATGTACATGTTGAATGCCTACAATGCTCTAAGGACAAATGGCTGGCACAAGTCCCAGATGCCGTGGTTCGTACATGGAGAGCAGGTAAAAGGTCTGGTCCACTCCTCCATATTTAATAATCATAGCTAACACTTGAATGCCCACTGTATGCCAGGTGCTGTGCCAAGGTATTTATATATTTTATCTCCCTTAATCTTGACAATGACCTTATGATGCAGGCACCAGTATATCCCCATTGTACAGCTGGGGGAACTGAGGCTCAGTGTGACCTTATCTAAGGTCACAGTGATTCAGTGGCCTGGCCACACTACGGAGCCTAGTTTGTCTGACCTCAGTACTGAACTCCTAGCCAATATGCTTATACCAACACCCTGTGCACAGTCATGCTTCACAAAACAACTTGTTGGCATCCTGTATTAACAAAAGCCGCAGACGCCAAAAGACCAAGTGGTAAGTCAATTGAGATTCTTCCCATTTTTCTATAAAATGTTACCTTTCAGACCCCAAGGACTGTGCTGAATCCTCTCAGGTTGGGCTACGAGCTCTAGGTGGCAGCTTGCTGTTGGCTCCCCATGATGAATTTGTGTGACTCCGGAGTGTATTATCGCACCTGCCCAGCGATGCCCCTGGCCCTCCCCTAGAACAGGCCACCAGGCGTTCAGGAAGATCAATTTTCCCAGCAGAGGGAAAAAGCACAGACTCAGCTCCCTACCCAGGTTTTATCTCCTGCTCCAAGAGAACTGGGAGAAGACAAAACATTTCAAAGGCAACGGTAACAAAATTTAGTGTGTGCGTTACTGAGGGCACTGACATGCAGCCCCAGGGAGACCCTTCTGGAAGGTGGAAAGCTCCGTGCTTCGTCCTCCTGCCTCTGCCAGGGAGTCACAGAACGGACCCGAGAGCAGGGTCAGAGCCAAGCTGCGTCCCACTGTGAGAGACTTCTGATGTGTGTCTCCCCTGGCCTCAGAATCACCTGTGAAATGGGTCCGTGAAAGCCAGCTATCCATCGACGAAGGTTTCTGTGCAGCTCTGGGGTAGCACCCTTTGCAATGCCTCTGTAGCAACTGATGTTTCTATTGCTTGGTCATCTCTTAGCTCCATCTCTAGATGGTTTTTTGAACTCAGTTACTGGGCCTGGGATGTATCCCCTAAGTTCCATCAAGGTCAGAGAATATGCCTTCAAGGACATCTCAAGCACAGCCACGCCAGCTGTGGGCCTGGCTCCTCTGGACCCCACAACCTAGGCTGGCATCCCTCTGAAGTATGGGTGGTCTACCATGGGCCCATGTCCCCTGTGAAGGACATGATTGGAAGCCTAAGATGTCCAGCATGATTTGCGGATGGAGTCACGTGTGATCTTTTTATTTCCACCCAGGTCCTTAAGGACAAGAAGCTATACGTATGCATTTGTGCCATAGCCCCTCCTCCTCCCAGTGGCTAGCACAAGTACACCAGTCCTGTCCTAACCGTTCTGACCACACCCACAGCCCCTTCTAAGGAAAATAGTCTCAGCTACAGACCCAGCTAAAAGGGTAGCTCTGGGCAGCCATACTTTGTACTCTGTGACTTTCCATGACCACGGCTAATTGGATCAGAGGAAACACATGACCCAAAAGCCGCACATCCAAAGCCTCTCCAGTGACATATTCCAAGAGGTTAGCTGAGCCATTGGATTCTGTTTTAGGAATTTATAACTGAAAGACAAATGCCAAGTGCATCAATCAGTTTGCCCCAGTTCTGAGATTCAGAGGAAACATCAAGAGAGATCTTGAGGGAGCCTGGGAATCAGAAGGGTCACAACAAATCTCAGCTACAAAGAAGCAGAGAAAAGATACAGGGCAGAGAGGACATAGACAGCTGGCAGTGGCGGTGCTGGGTGAAGCAAGACGACATAGCAGAAGTGCAGACGGAACCAAGCGTCATTCAAGGTGGAACGATAGAGTGTAGTGTGAGGAACTCCAGCCACAGAGGTCCTGGGAGCAAAGAGCTTTGTATACAGTTCCAGTTTCTGTGTCTCCAGCAAGTTTGCAGTTTCCAGCATTCTGTAAAGTCCTTGCCGCGCTTCTTTCTCTTCACATAACCTCATAGAATTGTCATTCATTCAACTTAACTGAGAAAGGCTCTGATCTTGGAGCCCCAGGTGCTCCTGGGAACAGCAGTGAGACCCCATGCTGGGCACAGGCATGGCTCCCTCCTCTGAAGCCCCAAGCCCGTGGGTCCCACCACTGCCTGGCCCTTCTCCAGGCTTCTCACTGTGTTTCTCTCTCTCTCTCTCTCTCTCTCTCTCTCTCTCTCTCTCTCTCTCTCTCTCTCTCCCCTACCCCTGCCCATGTACAGTCTAACACAGACTCAATTCTGACCACAAAGAGCTCTCCACTGCTCACAGGTGTCTAGTCTAGGCCACCATGGATTGGCAAACGATGCTGGCCGTGAACAATGACATAGGGAGAAAAATCTGTGGTCTCACTAAGAGGGCTTGGATCTCAACTCAATCTGAGATTCAGATTTCAAAATCAGCTACTGTCCAGTATACCTTTTCTATTTATTTTTTAACAGAGAGATCTGACATAGAATAACATAGGTACTTCTTCTAAGAATTTTACACATTGGACTTTTATAGTACTTACCGTTGAATTATATTTGTACATATCCTGAACTTTAGGCATCATGCACGTGTTTTGTAATCCTTATCACTCTGTATCAGAAATTATATATTACGGGCTGTAAAAAGATAAATATGTACATTCACACATGCATATATACTTAGATATTGATATACTCAGGAAGAAGAGCAATGGGATTTGCGTATGATGCCACAGCAACCTTAGATGCCAACAGAGAGGTAGGACTGGATTAAGAAGGTGATGCCAAGACACTGGATAACATCTTCTAAAACCTCATAGACCTTTCAGGGAGCTGCACTTTTGCCAGTTCTCACTTGTAATGGGCACTTGCTTTGATGATGCCCAATCCTAAACTTTCAGTATGGGGTGTGTGTGTGTGTGTGTGTGTGTGTGTGTGTACATACACACCTGCATAAATACACACATATACATTTCACAGCATATATATTCTAACAGGGCATAGTTCTTTCTTTCCACAAATAAGTATCATTTATTATTATATGGGACAAAAGTTATTGTATTCTCTGGTCAGAGAGAACAATGCTCACCAGTAGTACAAGCAGTGACACAAGGACTTCACCGTGACACAGTGGTGAGAGCAGAGGCCATACCAGCAGGACACTGTGAAGAGTTTGTCCTGCGCCCAACCATCGATCCTGCATGTCCGAGGAGCAGCCAGATACACTCGGCTAAACAGAACTGCATGAGCAGAATTCTTCCTATAATCTGCAGATAGGATTGGATTCCAGGCAACTGTCTTCAGCCATCCGAGTGGACAGACCACAAGGACAAAAGCATCCAAACACGCTGTCTATTGGCCAATCATGAGTGAGAGTGGATCACTCCTCCTTCAGTGATGAGTAAAGGATTTAAACCCAAAAGGAGGCCTGGTGCAAAGGAGTAGGGGTGGGTGTGGGGGTGGAATCTGCACATCAAGAGAATATCATTCTGAAGAGTCATATCTGAAAAGGTTCTATTTTAGGATTCCGAAGAACATTTAAGAAAATTTCTGCACTTTAATAGAATTCAAGAAGTGATGGTTTCTGAGAGAGAAGCAGAAATCCATAGAGAAGAATAGATCAAAGACAAAAGAATGACTCAAAAACACAACAGGAGAGGATGAAAGGACAACATGAGGAAACTCAAAGTGAGGTAGCTTAGCAAGAGGGAGATTATAAGAAGAAGAAAATGAATTTGTATAACTAACATCTACATAGGAGCCAGTAAAGAACAGAACTGAAATGGTACAAAATGTAATCAGTGACTTGGAAGACAAACTTCAGAAGCTTTCCTAGAGTGCAGAGCGGAGAGAACAGGGGTGCAGGCAGGCAACAGAGATCCCAAACAGAGATAATTTCAGAAGATAAACCAAAGCGATTAATTAAAACACAGTTGAGGCAAAATTTCCTAAATGCCAAAGGACAGATTAAAAGTGTTCACCATGTTCTAGAAGAAGAACTGCTGAGAAACACATGCCTGACGTATCCAAACCAAAGCTTTGAGTGACAAAGATAAAGTAGTAGAAGTGGTTCTAGCATTATAGCAAGAAAAGAAAATAACAACAACAGATTTTCTGCAATGAAACAATATCAGACTTAGCCTTTTATTCTGGAGCACAAAATACTGGAAGATGATGGAAGGGAAAATAACTTTATGTAAGAAGTATAGCCAGGAAAGTTGTCTTTCATGTATGAAAGTATTATACTCTTGGATATGCAACATTTCAGACAATATAACACTCCTGTACTCTCCAGAAGCACTGCTTGAAAAGGTAATATTAATGCAACTAACCCAAGAGAAGAAAGCGACCATCTCCTGAGACTATAACAGAATTCTCAATAAGTCATGCAACCAAACAAGCAACAGATAAACCTCTATAAATGCTACTGTGATGCTTGATAAGCTATAAAAACTGTCAACAGTTTTTTTAAAGGAAAGTTTCAAAAAAATTTTTTCAAATTGATTTTGCTCCAAATCCCTAATAAGAATAAAAACTTAAAAGTGGTAAAGGGGTAGGAAGAGAAATTGGAAACAGAAAGGAGGTTAAAAGTTCATTTAAACGAATTAATATTGGGATTCAAAAGATGTTGTTTCAGTGGATTTGAGAATTAGAGAAAGATGGATTTAAAATGCTTCAAAAATTTAAAAGGTAATTTGTAGGAGATTTAAGAATAGGGAATATAAAATATAAAACACCGATAGATGATAAAATAAAAACCGTTTATAGGGTAAAATATAGAAAACAAAGAAAGACAAAGGAAGCATAAATTCAGAAAACAAAATACGCTGAAGGAAATAATTCCACTCATGATACATATTATAATAAACATAAGTAGGTTAAATCCTCTTACTCTATAATGAAAGACTCTCAGATTGACTCACAAAGAACACCTGCTTTAAAAAAAAAAAAAAAAAAAAAAAAAAAAAAAAAAAAGCCAAACAAAGACAATATAGAAAACTTAAGGATAGACAAATAAAAATCAGGCTTTAGAACATAGTATGCAATCAATAACTATTGGATAACTGAAGATCTGGATAAATGAAGATCAGAAGAAAACAACAAAAAAAGCAGGGCTGATAATAGTAACATCAGACACAAAGTAGATATAGTGACAAATGGTATTTAACAGTTCAATGTATTTTTAAAAAATGGAGTTTCCTAACTCATTTTACAAAGTGAGCCATCGCTGATACAAACATATGAGAAATAAAACATCTAAACTAAGAACTACAGCTCTATCTCATAAAAATTTAGGTAAAAACCCTAAGTAAAATATTAGCAAATTAAATCCTGCACTATGTTTTTTAAAAAAGAGTAACATACCATGACCAAGGAGGACTAATTCTAGGGATTCTGTGGGGGGAACAAACTTCATAGAGATAACAACTGTACTAGCAATAATACCTAATGGCCAATATCTACTGAGGAACTACAGTATAATCACGCTGATTTAAAGGTCAGAAAAATCAAGGCACAAAAAGATTAAGTAATTTTTCCGAAATCCCACATACAGTAAATGGCAATGCCAGGGTTTATACCTGAGAGTATGGCTGTAGCACCCACACGCTTAGCCACTCTGCTAACACACTGACAGCCCAAAGGTGAGGAACCACTTCGTAGGTGCAGAAAAGGCACTTGACAAAGTTCCCAAGTTGTTCCTAAAGTGAAGTTCCCTCTGTAAAGTAGAAATATGGTGCTCACTTTATATGCTAAATGAATCCTACCTCAAAAGAACAACCAATATCCTTTTACCCATGATTCACTTAGGAGCACTCCTTTAACTTTTAGAATTAAGGCAGATGTTCACACGTGACTTTGTTTTCTGGAAAGTGTAGTCATTGCAATTAGACAAGGAAACACAACAGCAGTCAAAAAGCGTTAGAAAGGAGGGGCCAAAAATAATCTTTTCTGGAAAAACTCTGCAATCCACAAAATTACTATTAGAATTTATCAAGAATTTAGCAAAGGGAACTTATAATATAAATTAAGAGACAAACAGATATAATGGAAAAAAATTAATCCGGTTTATAACCGCCACCAAAAATATAAATGTCTGTGAAATGTGCAAAATACATAAAAAGAAAATTACAAGAGATTGTTGAGAAAAATAAACAACTAAAGGAAGAGATTCTATGCCTCTGAATGGGAACATTCAAGGTTGTAAAATTTTTAATTTTCTCTACATTAACCTACAATATAAATATAATTCCAATAAATCCCAACAGTATTTCTTTCTTTCCAAAAAGTATTTGGAAAAGGCAGTACAGGGTGTTTACTTATCCGATACTGAAGTGAACTATAAAATTAGGGAAACTAAAACAATGGAATATAGACAGGGTAGGAACCACCGGTCAAAACAACAGAAAGAGAAACCCAGGACGCAATTCTTGTAAATGAGCAGGGTAGCATTTCAAAGAAGAGAGAATAACCTACTAAGTTTATGGTGTCGAGACAACTAGCTAACCACGCAGGAGACAGTTAAATTAAATCTCTGCCTCACAACAAACAAGAAATTCTCAGCAGACTAAGAAAAGTAAAAGTTGACCCCATAATAGTACAAGACAATATAGATGAATATTTAGGCCATTCTTGGTTTGCAAAGGATTTTCTAAGCATATAAGCAAATGCAGATACAATGAAGGAAGAAAATTGAAAAATTTTACTAAGTAAATATTTAAGCAAAATCTTCATGTGTCAGACCTATCATAAAAAAAATTCAAAGGCAAATGACAAATTGGGGAAATATTTGCAAAATACATGCTGAAAAGTGAATGTCTTTAATATGTTAAAATGTTATTTTACAAATCAGTAAGAAAACAATGAAACACATCGCCAGAGAAGAGGCCAAGGAACAGAGTGCCCAGAAATCAATGCAAGTGTCCAATCAGCACAGAATGACATATTCGCCATCACCGACAATAGAAGAAAGGCACATTAAAACAAGGAAATGCCATTTTCATGCTATCGTATTAGTAAAGATTTTTACAAATATTAACACCCAGTAAAGGACAGGGGAGGGGGAAACGGCATTATCTTAAATTTCTGGTGGGGATGTGAAGAAAGATCATTTTTCAAAATGGCAACTTTACACTATATTTCTAAAGATCTAAAACTCTGCGTATATTCTGCTCCAAATCCCAATGATTTCACTACTAAAACTCTGTGTTAAGGAAGAAATTGGGACTACATAAATGAGGATGGAAGCACAAAGGTACTAAATGCTTGTTACTCTTAACCCATGCATAGGAGGAAAAGCCTAGACAAATAGTACTGGTTTTTAACGTCTGGATGGTAGTTTAAAAATATTTTTTACATGCTTTGTTGCATTTTCCAACTTGACTACAAAACAGATATATCAGTTTGGAAACTGAAAACAAATGAAAAGCTCTCTCAAAACCTAATTACAAAGGATATTATTCCCTGACCACTATAGCATGGGACAAAATTAACACTAACCTTTGTATGTGGTTAGTCCTTTTGTGAGTCTTTCATCAAACGAGCAAGAGAAGAAAGACTATTATTATATTATTATTAGGATCATTTTGCAGATGAAAGTACAGAGTCGTAGAGAGAAGACACAACTTTTGCAAAACAAAGCTCTGTGTTCTAAGGCTCACTTGTCAGGTGGGGACCAAGGTTCCCCAAGCAAGGATTTGGGGCCCCTTTGCCTCTGCCCTTTATGTGAAATTGCTTGTCCTTTCTGTTTAATGTTGTTCACGGCACTTTCCAAAGCCTACCATTTCTGCCGAGTGTTGTAAAAACCTGCGACACATCTCCCCCCACGGGACTTCCCTTCTACAGCCAGCAAGTGCCCACTGCTCCCTCGACACACAATGACTAACCAGCACCAACGGTCTTCATACTGGGGCTCCCTCCCAGGTGAGCAACCACCCCTCCCAACCCCCGTTGGGGACCAGGCCCTTTCTGATTCTACCCCAGCACCTGGCCTCAGGAAGCGTTCCCTGGGTAGCTTTGGGGCTCTCATATTGCTAGTCACCAAGGGACATGCTTCTTACAGTCTGCTCTCCCCAAAGTAGCAATGCAAAGGGGAACCCCAACGGCCAGGGTCATTTTGGGGATGCTGGGCTGCCCCCCGCCTTTCAGAGAAGGGCAACAGCAGTAACAATGGTGCCTGCCCCTGTGTGGAGTTTTTCATGCAATAACTAGCTGTACTTTTCCAACCAGATATTATCCCTCCTCCCCAGCAAGCTGCCTTTTATAGAGAATTTTGTTGTTTAGCAAGAATCATTTCGGCTCTGAGAGGCGTAGTCAGGAACGAGAATTCAAAATAAGTCATCTCTACGATCTCCTAATCAGAGGGAGAGGGCATAGGGCCTTCGACCCCACAAGTCACATCCATTCATTCTGGGTCTAATTACAATACTCAGGCAGTAGATGTAGGTGTTAGTCCCAGCATGGGGAGCTACGGAAGATTGAGAGTCAATTTTGTACAGAAAAAAATTACATAAAATTACTTGGGATAAACATGCAGCTAAATTAGACTGGGTACACCACTGTGTTAAAAAAAAATACAACAACACAAAACAGACGCACATGAAAAGAAGCTGGAAGGAAATAAGCCCTAGTGACAATAAAAAGTGGGTTTATATATTTCTTTCCTCAGTTTTTCTTTCTCCCTTCTCCTTTCTCTTCTCTTGCCTTTTCTCTCTTCCCCCTCCTTCCTCCTTTTCTCTCTTCCTTCCTTCTTTCCTCTCTTCCCTTTTGCAATGTGGCTATGTTATTTTTGGGCTTAAAAATGCAGGGTTTAGGGGAAGAGTGTGCAAAGGTAGATGGGCTAAGAACATCTCAGAGCATGTCACAGACACCAAAGAGTGCCGAGTGATGGCTAGGAACCGGGCCAGCCTTCTCTGCAGTCCCGCAGACCTGTGTGGCCTCAGGGAAGCAATTCCAGGCTCCCGTCAGTGCTGAGCACGCACTGCACACTGCAGAGTGCTGGGCCAGCACAAGGGGGAGAAACCCAGGGCTGTCCCTTGAGATACTCAGTGTCTGCGGCAGGGTAGAGATGGGCAGAGACTGAGGCAGCAAGTGACAGGCAGAGCTTTCACAGGTCATAACCAACCCGTGGGGGGAACACAGTTCTCCAGGAGGAGAAAGGGGCCCATTCCACATTCAGCAGACACTCATGAGTGTGACCGGCTGAAACCAGGAGCTGCCGGGTCCCTACTGTTAGGAGGCATCACATTTAGCTCCAGCTCCAGTCAGAGGGAGAAGAGGGTAGAAAGTGTTCAATGAAAGGATTTTGAAACAGAGTTGCTTTTATGAAAAGTCATATATATGTGTATGTGTGTATTAGATGTGTTTTTATATATAATAATGTAGAATTACACATCATTTTGGACAATAAAGTGCTAGACGCTGGAGCACGAGACATGGGCTGGATGTCTGAAGGGATGAAAGGACAAAGGTGTGTCTGGAGCACTTGGACCAAGGTGACATGGAGGAAGGAAGAGGTTGTTCTGCCGGAGAGGACCTGGGAAATACTGGCCTCTGGCTCCTGAAGGGGCCCAGTGCAGGGAAGCACTGGTCCAATATCCAGCTCGGCTTCCTACTGTGAGACCCTGGGCAGGTCATTTGAACTTGTGGAAGCTTGTTTCCTCCTCTGAGAAATGGTGTAGTGGGAAGTAACGGCTTGTTTTGTTTTTGTTTTTGTTTTCCATCAAGCATCCACTGTTCTTTCTTAGGATGAGAGTACCTTGAACCCGCTTTAAAATAAGCACCCCGACCCCACTCTTTGGATGACGCTGACCTCATGCTCAGCACTGGGGGGTGGGGGGGTGCAATGGACATCGTTGCCACTTGACTCTAGATGCTGACTTTCTGTTTCTCTCTAATAGGTGTTCAAGGATGAGTCCAAGACCCAACCAAGGTGATCCCGGGAGAGAAGACCTTAGGGTTTTAGCTTAAGCAGCTGGGGAGGAGCCATCTCTTGCTTCCCTACTGAGCTCTGAATCCAGTCATGTCTGGAGCCAGTTACCACTGGCCTTTCCAGTTCCACATGCCTTTGTCCTTGCTTAAGATAGTTTTCTCTGTGCTTCTGTCACTTGCAAATCCTAATTGATGAGGAATGAATTGCAAGCTCTGTGAAGTCAGGGACTCTGCACTGGTTGCCACCCTCTCTTCAGCACCTCTAAGAGTGCCTGGCACCCATGTGGCTCTCAAAAGCCTTGTGGAACCACTGAGTGAATGATACAAGTGGGGGCAAGAACATCTGCTTTGTAAATCTGCTATATTTGGGCATTCAAATGATTCTCAATAAATAGTATTTCCTTTTCCATCTTTTTGCCCATTGCCCTATAAACTCTTCCTAAAATTAACTCCCTGAGAGGGGACTCTGTTAACTCCTGATTGCCATTAGTGTCTTCAGGGGAATGTATTAAATTCCCTTTCATGGAGAGGCACAGTGAGCAATCACAATATTCCACCCATTGTTAAGTTATAAGTAAGAAAGCCAGTAGATGTTTTGACCACAAACAAAGAGGTTTCACAGGTCATCTGGATTAATCTCCTGCCTCCAGGTAGCCGGATTTATAAACTGCAGTGTTGTCCCAAGAGCACAGTAATGTAACTGAAGACAGACGCCAAGGGAAATAGTTAGATGATATAAAGCTCCCTCTATGACAAAGATGCAGAAATTTCAGGAGACACCACACAAAGCAAGATAGGGGTGCAGAACTAACTCCAGGTGCCCGGAGTCCCCCCAGGGACATACAGCTGTGGGGGGAAATTATTCAGGAGTAGCAAGAATTCTACCAGGCAAGGGAGGCTTGAGTCTACTTGCAAGCGAACCAGTCAAGACAAATAGCTGTCAGGACAGGACCACTGCTAGTGCAATCCTCTCACTCGTCTAATTCAGCATTTAATCACTCTAAAAATCAAAACGATTGCCTCTTTGCCTCCTCCACCTTTCCTTTTCTGGACTTGAGCCCATGGCTCCTATTAAATTTTCCAAGAAAATGTTAAACAGCTGGTCAGCAGTCTTCCTTTAACCACCCGAGAAGACAGTAAATTACCTATTTGCCATAATCTCTTGGGCATTGGGTTGAAAAAAAATAAAAAACAAACTCTTATCACTTTCCAGCATAGCATCATTTTCTGTCCCTTAATTCACCCTTGTTGTTCATTTCTGGACCCTCTCCAGCTTTTTTCACATCCTGCCTAAATTTTGGAGGCCAAAGCATGACATAACGCTGATGCAGACATCTCTCTAGGTGACTTGCAGCCTACACAATTTCCAATAGCATCTTTAGCATTTAATATTTCAGTGGCTCCCACTTTTTAAATTAAGCTAATTGATTATCTAATTGACACATTCTTAGCATGGGTCTGCCCCCATGGCCCCTCAGAGCCCAGGGGCTTCAACAGGCGTGTCCAGAATTCATTCTAAAGGCCCATGGTCATTAATACAGCACACAATTCAATGATGTGATCCCTTGAAACTAATTTCCTTGAGGGCAGGAACCACCTATTTCAATGTTTTGTTTTGAGACACTTACTGGGAATTTTTGTGTTTTAATCAACGAGGGATAGCTAAAGAGCTGAAAAAAATTTTTCCATGGAAGGTGTTATGGACCAAACCGTGTCTACCAAAATGTACATGTTGAAGTCCTAACACCCAACGTGACTGTATTTGGAGATACGACCTTTAAGGAGGAAAAGTCAGGTGAGCTGAGTGCTAGGGACTGCACAGTGGACAACATAGTAAGCCACCCATGTTAGAAACAGTACGTGAGTTTCTAGGCCAGATAGACCTGGGTGTGAATCCTGGCTATGATGTTTGCTACAAAGTGACAAGGAACTCACCCTACCTGAATCTTGATTTTCCCCATATGTAAAGTGAGAGTAATAGCACCGACCACATGGGGTTGGTGTGATAATTAAAGGTGTTTGTATATGCAGCCTGACTCATAATAGATTCTCAATAAATAGTAGTGGCTACCATCATTAGCATCATTCATTCATTCATTCATTCATTCATTCATTCATTCAATGGCATTCTAACCACCTCTGATGGGGCATTGTTTTCTCTTGGACCTTACATTCTAATTCACTGGACAGACAGTAAATTATAGATAACAGAATTTTAGATAATAATTGCTGTGAAGGCACTAAAACAAAGTAATGGACCATGGAGGGAAGAGGGGGCGCCTTGAGATGAGAAGGCCAGCAATGGCCTTTTTTTCTTTAAAGTTTATTGGGGTGACAATTGTTAGTAAAGTTGCATAGATTTCAGGTGTACAATTCTGTAATACATTACCTCTATCTCACATTGTGTGCTCACCCCCCAGAGTCAGTTCTCTTTCCATCACCATATATGAGACCCCGTTTACCCTTTTTAAGGGAGTAACACCTGAGAGGATAACGAGTGATGCAGGGGCAGCAGCCACGAAAGGCCCAAGGAAGACTTTCTAGGCAGAGAAGCAGCAAGTGCGAAGGCCCAGGGTGGCATCCAGTTTGTCCTACTTGCGAGGCAGACAGAAGGCAAGTCCTTATGTCTGCAGCATGAGGAGTGGCAGGGAGAGAGTGAGGAGATGAGTGCAGAGACGCAGGCGGGGGTGTGATCACACCAGACCTTGAAGGCTCTGGGAAGCCATTGGACTTTATCCTAAGCACACTGGGAGTCTACTGGAGGGTTTAAGAAAATGACTCGTTATCATAACTCAGGGCTTTCCAAAGTCTGACAAGACAAAGGCAAGAGGCTTTGTGATGACTGAAGGGTAAAAAGACAGAGTCACAATGCAAAAGAGAAGGGTCAGAGCAGTGTAACCCCAAGGAGTTTATGAGAAACACACAGTTTGTCGCCTTGCCTTGTCAGGTTGTAACTCGGGAAATAGAGTCGGTGGGTGTAGATGAGCCTGTGACAGACAGAGCACCCCAGAACTGGAGCGCTCTCCACTGCACACTGATTTGGACCAGCAGGGCCACAGTACCTGGCACATACAAGACCCGCTAGAAATGCTCACCAAGGTGGGTTACATGACACTGCCATCATTCAAACCTCTAGAATTGAACTCAGGAAGGTCACACCCTGCACACAGCCCTCAGGGGCCTCTGCACACACAGTTCAGCCGTCCCACCTGTGCTGCTCATCTCAGGAAGGGTGCCGCCCACCTGGGCACCGACTAGGACCTGCTGGGATCATTAGATCTCAGGACTGAACTGGACCTCACTGGATTCAGTCCTCTTCAAAGCCCTTTAGAGTCACCCAACACTGCCAATTTGTCTGTAAGTGCTTTAAGATAAGGAATTCTTGAACAAACACATGTAGCACCCACCTCCTGGATCAAGCAGGTCTCCAGAACGTCACCTTTTTAAACGCGCATTGTGGAGTCTACCTGATAAGATGGGTGCTCCAGCCTTTCCACTGTTCTGGCAAAACAGGCCCAGGGTCAGTAAGTCCAAGACCACTTGATGTCTGGAGGACTTCCATGAATGACGTATCCCTTTGGTGACAAAGGCAAATGATCCCTGGCAGCCATTTAGATTTCCATGTGCATTAGCTTATCACACACATTGCAACCCCACACCAGGCTGGCCAAGTGTGATAGCTGATGAAGGCCGGGTTCCCAGGAGCTGGATTCTACCTGCCGTGTCCATATCTGGTTGGCCTGCCCTGGCTTCCTCCTCATGAGACACAGTGCTTCCACTCAAAGGTGGCTCCTTTATTTCACACTGTGAGTGAAGAGATGCTTAGAGAAGAATTAGAGCCAGCTAAATTAGGAGCATTGAAAATCTGCACACTAATGTTCCCAGCTCTGGATCCATCGCTTTCTCATTTGATGGTGTTTGGGGGGGAATTTTTATTCATCTTAAGCAAACTCCTCCCGGTTTCTGCTCTCCTGAGAATGGCAAACCATCATCAGTAACCATACCAGTCTTGGCAATGACGCCATGCTCACTAACAAGCCATGTCTCAGCTGTGTAATTGCCAGTTAAAGAGCACCTCATCCTAATTAACCTCTTCAGGGAATGAAAATAAAAGCCTCAAGAATTTCAGAGTTCACAGGACCTCTGAACAACCCCTTGTCATACAGATAAGAAAATTGTGTCTGAGGATAATTGGGGCCCAAGGTCCCACAGCCAATTAGCAGAGTGCCAGGACTGGAATCTGGACCTCTAGATTGATAACTAAAGCAAGTATTACTCCACAAGCCAGTAAGAGCTATTCCCTACCTGTTCATCCCTTCAAGTATGATCAAAGACATATTAGTTGAGCACATACTGTGTGCTCCATGCCATTCTGGGCATCAGGGTCATGGGAAGGATATAACAGCTTGTTCATTCTTTAAGCAACTACTATTGAGCACCTACTATGTGCCAGACACAGAGAGGGTGCTGGTTAAAGGATTGTTTTTACAGGTAAACAGCTTTGATTTCTGGCAGTGTGATTTACTAACTAAAATGAGACAGTGATACTAACCAACACAGAGTTATCGAGCATATTAAATGCAATGATGTTTAAGAGGGGATTAACACAATATTTGGCTCATAGTAAGTGATAAATATGTTGTAGCTATTTTTATTCTCCTCACCGCAAAGTTGGTAACCCAGGAGACCAAGGGTCTCAGGCTACAAACACATGTAGCACCAAGCCTCATTCTCAAGCACTGGACAGTGAGGTGTGGGGTTTGGGTGGTGAGGAAGGAGTACCGTGTTTCCCCGAAAACAAGACCTGGCCAGACCATCAGCTCTAATGCGTGTTTTGGAGCAAACATTAATATAGGATCTGGTCTTATTTGACTATAAGACCGGGTATAATATAATATAATATAATATAATATAATATAATATAATATAATATAAGGATCTCATCTAATCTAATCTAATCTCATCTAATCTAATCTAATCTCATCTAATCTAATCTAATACCAGGTTTTATATTAATTTTTGCTCCAAAAGACGCATTAGAGCTAATGGTCCGGCTAGGTCTTATTTTGGGGGAAACACAGTAGATAAACAGAGAAAAACTGAGTCGAGACTTTAGCTGGATCTTGAAGGAAATGGAGAACATATTCACACCCAGAGGAAGCCAGAACAAAGGCTGCATGCTAGAGCACAGTGAGACCTGCCGTTGGAGAGGCAGGTGAGGCGAGACCAAGCACGGCCTCCAAGTGCGGGCAGAAAAGTAGAGAAGATTCCCAGCGAACTCCATGCGACAGCCATTCAGATCTCCTTGCGAATTCACTTACTGCACACACCCCAACCCCAAACCCAGCTGGCCACGTGTGAGAGGATGACCTGGATGAGCAGTGCCGTGGCCCTGTGCAGACGGGGCCAGAGAGGCCTTTGCAGGGAACTGGGAACGAGGCCAGTGGGCTGCGGGGAACTAGTGAGGTTTGGGAACTCACGCTGAGGTTTTGAGCTCAGGTGGATAGAGTTGCTGGTCGACTCCCTCCACCTTGAAAGGAATCTGAGGCGGAAGTGCCCCAATCGTCCTACTTCCCACCCAACAACGGGAAACGTGGCAGCCAGCTGCCCTGTGTAAGTCTGGGCCATCATGCTGGGTGTGGACAGAGCAGAGTCCGGAGGGGACCCTGTGCCCATGCGGCTCCCTCAGAAGGTGGCTACTGTGCTACTTCTCAGTCACGGCATGCTCCTGCTGCCTCCTGTTTTGTTTCTACGCTGCTGGAAAATGAGAGGTTTCAGTG
Source organism: Rhinolophus sinicus (assembly GCF_036562045.2). Lineage (NCBI taxonomy): Eukaryota > Metazoa > Chordata > Mammalia > Chiroptera > Rhinolophidae > Rhinolophus > Rhinolophus sinicus. The sequence continues at coordinate 76,505,614 of NC_133759.1, forward strand.
GAAGATGAAAAATTATCCTTTATTTTGATTCCATGTTTGAATACCTTCCACTTCTCTGTAAATTGAAGGGTATATTTTGGCACTCCGTCTAATGCTTGGCTAACAGAACCAGGGAATCAAAAATTAGTCAAAGTTCCAGGAACACGGATGGAGCTTGATGACTCAGAGACACATCTCTCGCACCAAAAACTGCTTCTGACTCGCCATGCAAACCAGGGTTCAGCCCAAAGCCAGGTAGGGCCAGCCAGTGCCCACTCTCCCATTCTCTCAGTCGTAACCTCCCCCACCCCCACCACACGTGTGTGTATGTGTGTGTGTGTGTGTGTGTGTGTGTACGCGCATGCAAGCGTTAAAGGTGTTCACTGCAATACTGACCAATGTTATAAGCATTCCAGACACATAATGCTGTTAAACATCCAGGAATCATCTAGAAAATGCAGGCCAGACTGGTCCTGTGAGAGCTGAAGGGAGGCAGAGAAGCAAGAGTCATTTACATTTTATTGATTTCCCCCTTATTTTTTCTCCTTATTTGGAAACATCAAGGTGCAAAATAAACACAAACATGCCCTGACCCAGCCAGGTATGTGCAGCTCTGGGCCCAGGCAAGAGGGTCCCAGTGACCGCACAATAGCCAGGGGTCAGCCACACTGCAATGCCCAGTGACCCCATGACAGACAGGGGTCAGCCACACTGCAATGCCCAGTGACCCCACGACAGCCAGGGGTCAGCCACACTGCAATGCCCAGTGATCCCACGACAGCCAGGGGTCAGCCACACTGCAATGCCTCATGGGCCTTGCTCGGCCTCCCTCTGCGCACTCAACTGCAAGTCTGTTGGGACACAGATCTCATGAACTCAGCTCCCCCAAATCCATGCTGGGAGTGAGGGTGTCCCCTGGCCATCAGTTTCAGTCCAAGCTCCACAACATAACCATGGTAAGTGTCAGCCACCTCCCCTCAGGGGTGGGCTTAACAGTGGTTATCGTGGACAGGTGGGAGGTGGTCTTAGGTCAGGTAAAATAGCACACGCTTCCATGCTCTTTCAGTAATAATTCCTATGACACCCCATTGTGACACCAGGAAATAAGTCATCTTTAATAAAGGGGCATTTCCCACAGGAAGATGGTCTGCAAAGCCCTGCACGAGCCACCAACCACACCTGTGTCTTGGCTTCCCCTCCCCCACCCGAGACCTGGCCACACCAAGTTTCAGTTCCTTACCCAAGCTGCACTCTTGCGCCCACAGGACATTCTCATGGGATTCCCTCTGCTCCAAACCCCTTCCTGCCCCTCCCCACTCACCCCACCCTGCTGGGCCAAGCCCTTCTGTTCTCCAGTTAGGCAGCCCATCTTGGGAAAGATGTTTTGACTGCCCTGTCCAGATAAGAAACTGCGTATGTGTGTTCACAGTGCATGTCACACTGTACTGTGACTCTAATTCATATCTGCTCCTCCCTGAGGGCAGGGATCAAGCTTGTCATGTGACCACTGTGTCCCTAGCACCCAGGGCAGGGCAAGGCACACATTCCTCTATGAACCCTGGTTGAATTGATTTGGTCAGGGAACAATGTAAGGTTGGTGCTGAGATGTCAGCTGAACCTCCATCTTGCTCTTCTGCAAGCTAAGGCTACCGTGAGCCACGTAACAGCTCTCCTTGTTCATATAACTCTTTTCACCTCAGGTGACTTGACACTCAACAACCCATGTGAGTCAACGTGGCAGGGAACGTCAGCTCCCAACCTAGAAATTAACAAACTAGATGTCTGGCAAAATCTGTTCTCCTTCTCTGGACACAGTGGGATGATATTTCTCAGTGGCTCCTGCCATTAGAGGGGGTCACATGACTGGCCCTCTCCATGAGCAACTGCGTGGCAGTGAGAGTGCCACCTCCAGGTTTGGCCCATGAGAACCTTCTACAGGCAGGCCTCCACCTGCGCTGGCTGGAATGTTGACACCTGGGCAATCGTGGAAGCGGCCGTCAGCCTGTGTTCCCAAATGGCCACATGGAGGACAGAGGCCTTGACAATCTGAACACTGGCCAGAACTGTTCCTGGAGCAGAAGTCCATCTCTGCGGTATGAAGGCCCTGAAACAGGCCCTGGAGCCTGTTTGCTGTTGCAACCTAGCATCCCCTAACAAACACCCTGAGGCTCAGAAAATAGAAATGACTTGCCCAAAATATTAACAACCAATGCCAGCAGCAGAATCCACGTTTTAACGAAGAATCCACACATAGCTCTCTGCTGATCTAGCGTTCACCACAAGGCATTTCACCCAGCTGTCTCTTTCTTGGTCTTCTCCACTAGACATCGGCTACCAGGAACCTACCTAGCACCATTCCTGGTACATAGTAGGCTCTCAATATTTTATTTAGCACACACTTTTATAATACTTACTATGTGCCAAGCTCTGTTCTAAGGTTTTCATAACCCTTCATTTAATTCTCTTAACTTCATGAAGTATGAATTATCATCATTTCCATTGTACAATGAGGAAACTCCCACACCACTGCCTCCCTGGTTACCCATCAAGCAGCTGGAAACCCCCAACCCAGTCAAAGCATTTCCAGCCCTGACCCCACAGAGGCTCAGCAAACGGTGAACTTTCACTTCGGTAAAGACTCACTTCTACAGAGTCGCTGGCTCAGATCTCTGTTGAATGGTTTTTGTATAACACTATTCATCCATAATAACATTTATCTTCTACAGAAAAGGAAAAGAAAGCAGTAAAATGGTTTTTAAAAAGAAATTCTGTATGTTTGCATTTGTGCAGCGGTCCCCAAACACTGATCCAAATCACAACAGAAGACACTGGCTCTGTGAGGCCTTGTCTCATTTCTCTGGCAGCAAATCTAACCTTTGGAGGGCGACACCCAATTTGCTGGTTTGGATTCTGTGGCACTTCTTCCCCTCCTCCAACTCAGCTGAAACTGCTGTATTCTGCATATTTTTTGTTTGTTTGTTTGAAGCAAATGGTTTTGAGAATTCAGTGCCAGCCCTGAAGACAACTGGAGACACCCTAGGGTGCTGTAAAAACCAAGGATGGGAATTACTGATCTCAGGGAAAAGAAAAGGCTCGGGAAAAGCTAACGTAGCAGCATCTTCTAGAGCTGTGGCACCATCGGGACTGCGCTGCAGCCTGAGCGCAGTTACTGTCCACACTCGGCTTCAAGGTTAGAGCAGGTTAAAAACACCTTGCAGGACTCCCAGCTCCCACCCCTGCTCCCTGTTCGCTGGCTGTTCCAGAACAGCTCACGCAGCAGTTTGCAGGGGCCTCCTGTAATCCTCAGTCACATGACGTGTATTTTTGTACTCAGCCCTAGCTTAGGCACTTTCAAGAGAAAAGTAGGTAAATAAGCACAAGTTAAGCAAAAACATCATCCCTGCCTTCAAGGAGATGGCAGACTAGGCCAGACACACACATAGTATGCTCTCGGGCATCACAGAGAAGATCCAAGTGTACACAGAAATAGGGCCGCACCTTCTCCTCTTAGAAATCGCTATGTGGCTAGGCTACTATTAGGTGGACCAACAGTCAAGGACCCTGCCCTGTTCACAGTCACCCCTCTCCACAAAGTCCCAAAATACACAAAACTCCTTGGCAGAGGACAGCCAGGTCACCCCTCTCTCACAGCTGGACCCAGGTCCCACGCCCCGTGCACAGATATGGCAAGCTAAGCCAGGCCAGAGCTTCAGATGAAGCAGGTCCTACCTAAGTGGGGTCTGTGTGTTTCAAACACTAATACCCACAAACTGGTTGGGAATCTTGCCACACTTGGGCTGCAACAGCAAGGACACAAGAGAAGGGACTGCCCCAATGCCTGATGCGTGGGCCTGGACCACAGCGGGCAGTGCCTAGGTTGTATATGGGGCCAGGTTCTAACACCTGCGAGATGAGCCTGGGGACAAGGCAGGGCCCTGTGTGGCGCTGAGTCTTCTTTGCAAGGAGAGTTAATACAGAAAAGGATGGACCCCAAACGTCCTGACTGACCCTCTCCTAGTATCACTCTGGGGACCACTGATACGATGGTCTTCATACTGTTTCTTTTAATATTTCTCCATCAAAATCTTAACCTTCTCGTCAACATACACTAGTTTCTCGGTTTTCGCATGTTTCAGAACTCAAACGGTCTTCCAGAACGGATTACATTCGAAAACCGAGGTACCACTGTATTCTCATACATGAACTGTTACAAGGTACAATGGTACCTTGGTTTTGGAACATAATCCGTTCCGGGAGACCGTTCGAGTTCTGAAACGTTCGAAAACTGAGGCACAGTTTCCTCATAGAAAGTAATGCAAAATAGATTAATCCGTTCCAGACCTTTAAAATCAACTCCTAAAACTGCAAATTTAGCATGAATTTTATTATCTAATGATACCATAGATCCATAAAATTTACAGCATTCGTAAACCAAAATGTTCATCAACAGAGACGTTCGAAAACCAAGGTACCACTGTACCACTACTGGAGAAAGTGCTGTCCCCTGCCTCCCTGGTGAGATGCATGAAAGGGAGAGGAAGGAGATCACTGGGGCCTCAGCCATGGTGGTCATCTTGCCAGGGAGGGACCCACATCATGAGTTCAGGATTATTCCTAGTGGTAGGGACTCATGAGACCCCGAGAGTCCCGCCTCTGCTGTTCCAGCTCAGCTGGAAAGAGCGAAGGCCAGGCTATGTGGGGATGTCCTGGCACAGACAGAAGCTGAGCCCCCCCAGGCTGAACTAGTGACCTAAAAGGACATGGTTCCGAGTAGGTCTCTCCACTCTGAGGCATGCATAGTGAGGGAGTGAGCGGCAAATCATCTTATTTGTTAAAACTGTCAGCTACAACCTGCAATACATCAGTGTGGGATGAGAAAGGAGAAAGGGAAAGATGATCCTTTTCAAATTGCCAGTCAAGTTTCAGTTTACGAAATCACAGGTTAGTGATAGGGATGGAAATCATCAGACTCCTCCGTCACAGTCATGTTCCCAACTGAATGACATTTAAAAGTATTCCAGCAAGCTTATCCCTGGCATCCATCGCAGCAACACGCAACACTCGGCGATCTGCATTCTTTTATCATGGGGAGGAAAACCAAGAAGACTCCAGGGCAGGGAGCTAAACAGGAAATGGCTCATGATCCAGCTCGGCAGTGGACCTTATACTCCTCCAAAGGCGTCCACACCCTAATTTTGGGACCTGAGAACATGCGCCCTTATAGGGCAAAGGGACTTGACTTTGCAAGTAAAACTAACTTCAAGATTCTGAGCTGGAGCAACTATCCTGCATTATCTGGTGGGCCCAATGGAATCACAGCGACCTTCTAAGATGGAGGCAGGACAGTCAGAGTCAGAAGGAGATGTGACAACGGAAGCAGAGGTAGGAGCGACGTGGGGCCACAAGCCAAGAAAGCATGTCTTCTCTAGACACCAGAAAATGCAAGGAAACAGATTCTCCCCTAGAGCCTCCAGAAGGAAGCCTGCCTCCTGCTTGTTTGAGGCCACACAGACCAACCATTGTAACTTCCAGGAATCCAGCCACCGCAAACTGCCCCTCCTGGTATCACCGCCGTGTCACGCATTTCATCAATTCACAGCATAGAGAATTACATGCAGTATAATCTCCAGGTCTGACGTGGAGCAAACAGCCTCCGTTTGGGACGTGCAGCCCTGTGGTGCAGACTCCGTTACACACGGCAGGGAGGCCGTTCTCGTTAACCCAATGTGCTGGTTAGGAACGAGCTCCCCAGGGAGACCTGACTAGAAAGAACTGAGCCCCTCATAGCCCCTCACGGACAGGACTCTGGGCTGCAGAGCCAGGCCTCGTCTACCCCCATGGGCTTCTGAGTCTCCCAACAGCACAGGGCAGAAGGACACACTGCACGGCACACAGCTGGTCTTGCTATGATGACCCAGGTCAGAGCCTTCATTATAATGGCAGCAGCGGCAATGTCACGTGCAGCCGTCCTGGCTCAGGGAGGCTGGTCACAGGCGGGCTGGCCGGCCGGCCCTCTGAGCACCAAGCCTGGTTCTGCCCTTTGGTCAAAGGCCCTGGAGCTTCTGGAGAAAATGAGCCACTAAGGGGCCCAAACACATCCGGAGCAGTCGGCCCCCACCCCAACATGGAACAAACTCTATAGATCCCAGCTCTGCTGTGAAACGTGTAGGCCATGGTCCCAGGGACATACTTCCTGGTCAGCAACAAACAAACAGCACCTTGTGGACCAAAGAGTTAATGCAGGAAGGAAAGAGGGCCTAGTGGGCTTTTTCACAGAGTTAGAGCTGCCACAAACACGTCCCCACCTCCCCCCAGGGTCAGGGTGTAGCTCAACACCTTGTTTTTAGCCCAGTGAAATTGATTTTGGACTGCTGACTTGCAGCACTATAAGGTCACAAATGTGTTGTTCTGAGCCACCCGGTAGGTGGTCGTTCGGTACAGTGGCAATAAGAAATGGACGTAAGCTCTCCAGGAACAGTTACCTCCACCCCCGTCGGGCAGACCACATATCCAGCAAAGCCGACTGAAGAGCAGGTGACCTTGTTGTCATCTCAGCTTCAGCTCAGTTAGAGAAGAGTCCCCTGAGCACACACCCAGAGCAGACTGCCTTAGACCCTCAGTGAGAAGAAGGGGCCACCGATTCAGCCCCTGACAATCACCATCCTGCCTCACCATCCTCTCCTGCCTCCTGATTTTCTCTCCAGTGGCCCCCACTGCTGGGGCTCCCCCAGTCCTCTCCTCCCACTGCAGGGAGGGCTGCCTACAGTAATAGAGCTGTGTCCCCTCACCCACACTTCTATAGTGAAACCTCAGGCCAGAGCAACCACTTGGGAAGATAAACTGGGTGCATTTAAAAACAAAACAAAATTAAAACCTCCTATGAAATAGGAGTCTGCATGTTAAAGAAAACAAATCGTCCTAAAGTACTGGATGCAAATTATTTCCATACCACCTGAGTTTCAGAAAAGGTCAGTCAGTATAAGTAGGCCCTCTGCTGTTTCCCAACCAGCAAAGCTTGCTCAGGCTTCTGCAAGCTGGTCCTAACTGGGACAAGGCCAGGCAGGGGGACAACTGAGCCCCCGGGTAAGTTGTAAGGAAAGTTTGTCATTGTTCTCGTTTAATAAGTTCACTACAGTCACGAATTCTTTATATGCTGATGTACTTCTTTACACGGCCCATGTTGCTTCTCTGCCTAGTGATGGCGTTTCAGATAACTCCATCCTCCCGGTACCCTTGACAACTATTCTTGTGTAACTATTAAATCCAGAACCCATAAGGTCCAGTCTTCAAAGAATAACATGGTTGAAGGAACACAACCTTGAGGTTAAAAATAATTTTAACAAACAATACCAATTCTTGACTTGTTTTCTAAAAAAGTTACTGGGACACAAATAACCTAGTTTATGGTGACATTTGTTAACATCCTTTTTTCCCTCCTGCCTCTTTTTGCTTACACCCCCAGCTGTCCCGAGCATCTCTACTCACTACTGCCTTAACCCCTTCACTCCCTGCCGCCCTGGCTTTTCTTCCATGTAATTTCCTCTTCATTCGTTTAATACATAGACCCACCCACCTCTTTATGAGCAAGGAAGAAGAGAGGGTAGAAATTGGGTTGATAGTTATGGGACTTTTTTTGGCTGACTGAGGAAAGGAAGAGGCAGACGACATTCTTGTATTAATGAGAGTGTCACAAAGTATCATACTAGTATATATGGCACTAGATTATCACTTATACATAGACGGGACCCTTCCGCTGCAAGGACCAGGCCTTGCTCATCTTTCTTTTCCTAGCACCAGGCAGAGGATCTCATACACACAATAGATGCTCAGTAAATACACAGTGAATGATGAGGGAACAAGTGAATGAAGAATGAGAACATGTTCTCACCCACTCGTCTCTGTTCAGCAGTAGATTTTACCCCCTTACACAAGTAGTATACATTTATTCTTGGGAAATATTAGAAGATAACAGATAGTCATGAAGAAAAGAAAAATTATTCAAGTGGATATTTTGTTTTATATATTTCTATATTTAGCTCTCTTTTTTTGCAAAATGGAATACAACAGTATATACTCTCTTTATAACTTGCTTTTTTCTCTCTAAAAGTATACTGTGAACAAATTTCCGTTTCAACAGACATACTTGTACAACGTCACTTTAAATAGCTTTTTAGCAAGCCATGGCATAAATGTATCATGATAATTTTAGTGAATTACTTATTATTACTTTTAAATATTTTATTATTATAACCAATGCTGTGATAAATATTTCAAATTTATTTAAAGTTATGTAAAAATAACTTCTAAATAGAAATGAAGTATGTATAAAATACAGGTAGCATATAAAGTGATACAATGATTACCCAAGTAAATTATTTAGTTTTTACTTATATTATTTAGTTTTTACTTTTGTAACTTGCTTCTTTTTGCTCAATATTATGTTCTTGAGATTCATCAATGTTATTACATGTAGATGTAATTCATTCATTTTCATTGTGATATAGTATTTTATATCTATCGACTGTTTCCCCGAAAATAAGACCTAGCCGGACAATCAGCTCTAATGCATCTTTTGGAGCAAAAATTAATATAAGACCAGGTATTATAGTAAAATAAGACCGGGTATTATATTAATTTTTGCTCCAAAAGACACATTAGAGCTGATTGTCCGGCTAGGTCTTATTTTCGGGGGAACACAGTATATCTTTCTTTTTCTCTTTCCTTCCTTCTTTTCATCCTTCCTTCCTCCCTTCCTCCCTCCCTTCATATACCACTAAATAGATCACTACGTACATTATTACTATAGACTATCTCACAATTTACTTATGCATTCTTCTGTTACTAGACCTTTAAATTATTTATAGTTTTACACTGTTATAGACAAAGCTGCTGGAACTTTCTTGTTCATATCTCCCAGCACAAATATGCAAGAAATTCTCTGGGAGTATATACCTGGGAGTGGAATGCCTGGGTCCTAGGGTATGAGCGATATCAGCTGTACTAAGACCAACTTGTTTTCCAAAGGAATCATACAATTTATATTCTCAACCAGCAGTGTATCAGGCTCCCAATTTGTGATTTTTCTTCAGGATGGACATCACTATTTCCGGTCCTTTGTTTCCCATATAAATGTTAGAACCAGCTTGTCAAATACACCAGACAAAAGCTTAATATACTGATCATTTGGGGGGAGAATACACTGTTTTGCAATATTGAGCTTTCTTATTCATTAATTTTGGTCCTTCAATAAATTGTCATAACTTTTTTCCATGAATATATTACATCTTTTAATTACATTAATTCTTATAAACTTTATATTTTTGATGCCAGTGGTTATGGTAGCATTTAAAATTGCATTTTCTCTTTGCTGCTGTTAAATAAAAATGCAATTGAATTTTGTATATTAATTTTGTATTTAACAACCTTATTAAAATACAGTGGTTAATAATTTATTCACAGAGTCTTTTAGCTTCTCTGTACAACCATATCATTTGTGAATAATCAGAGCTTTGTCTCTTCCTTTCCAATTTTGGTACTGTTTATTTCTTTTTCTTGCCTGATTGCACTAGTTAAAACCTCCAATACAACATTCCATAGAAGAAACATAGCAGGAACCCTCCTCTTGCTCATGATCTTAAAGGAAATGCTTGCAATGATTTTCTATTGAGAACAGCATTTGCTGGAGGGTTATCACTTTTTATTTTGATATAATTTCAAACTTATAGAAAAATAGCAAGAACAATATAAGGAACTCTTACACTTTTTTATCAGATTCAGAACTCTTACACTTTTTTATCAGATTCACCATTTTGTCCTATTTGCTTATCATTTCTCTCTCTCTCTCTCTCTCTCTCTCTCTATATATATATACACATACACACACACACACACACAAACAGGTATAGGTGTGTGTGTGTTAAAGTTATAACACACATTTTATCTATACATACACTACACACACACACACACACTTTTTGGAGAACCATTTGAGAGCAAGTTAAAGCCATCAGACGCCTTTAACCCTAAAGCAGTTATTTCCTGAGATCAAGACATCCTCTTGTGGGACAACGGTAAAAACCAGCGCTGCTACAACACGATTATCTAATCCACAATCCACATCCAGATTTTGTCAATTGTTCCCATAGTGTTCTTTACAGCTGGTTTTCTTTCCTAGTCCAGGATCCAACCCAGGATCACAGACTGCATTTAGTTGGTATGTGTCTTTAGTCTCCTTTTTCCTGGAACAGTTTTCATCCTTTCTCTGTGTTTCTTAACCTTAACATTTTTGAAGAGTACAGGCACGTTATTTTGTAGAATACCCCTCAACCTGGATTTGTCTGATGTTTCCTCATAAGCTCAAGTTATAAATTTTTCACAGGAATACCACAGAAATGACACTGTGTCCTCCTCAGTACATCATATCAAGAGGCACGTGATGTTGACTTGTCCCAGCATTTGTGATGTTAGCTTTAATCCCTTGATTAAGGTGGTATCCACCAAGTATCTCCAAAGTGGAGGTAGTACTTTTCTCTTTGTAATTAAAAAATAATTGGTGAAGAAATACTTTCAGAATATGCAAATATTGTGCTCCTCGTAGAATTTTGATTGTTGGTTTTCAGTATCCACTGATGATTTTTTAAAGTCCATCATCCCTTGTATGCATCTTATCTGACATTCCACCATAAAGAAGAGCTTTCCTTGATCCCCATGTACTTATTAATTTATATAAGAATAGATTCATGGATTCCTATGTTATTTAGAGTGTTAGAATATTATAATCCTGTTACAGTTATCTTTTGTTGTATAACCAATGATTTGAAAATCTAGTGGCCTGTAAAATAAGTCGGATGGAAAAAGTTGAGCACCATATGATTTCACTCATATGTGAGATACAAAATTGAAAACAAGTGAACAAGACAAACGAAAACTCATAGACAACAGTTTAGTGATTACTAGAGGAAACTGGGGGTGGGGCAGGTAGAAAAGTGTAAAGGGGGTCAAATATATAGTGATGGAAGGAGATTTGGGCAGTGACTTACAATGCAACACACAAATAACGTATTATAGAGTTGTATACTTGAAACCTATATAATTTTATTGACCAATGTCATCTCAATAAATAAAATTTATAGAGGGAAATGTGTGTGTGTGTGTGTGTGTGTGTGTGTGTGTGTGTGTGTGTGTGTGGTGTGTATCTTTTAGACCTAAAAGTTACTGGATTTACTACTTTGGTGGTAGGCTGTTAGTTAAACATGGATTAACAAAAGACCTAGAAAATGGAAAAAAAATAAAATCTAGTGGCTTGAAGCAACATTTATTTTATTATCTCTCATAGTTGCTGTGGGTTGGGAGCCTGGGCAGGACTCAGCCAGGTTATTCTGGCTCAGTCTCTCTCACATGGTTAACGTCAGACAACTGGAGTGGACGAGTGTGGCTCGCTGGCTGGGGGCTTGCTGAGTCTCTCTCTCCATGTAGTCTCAGAGCCTCTTCATGTGGTCTTCCCACATTGGCACTTTGGTTTCCCTCTTGGGATGGCAACGTCGGGTAGTCAGACCTTTCCCATGGCAGTTCACAGCTCCAGTGTGAGTGATCCAGCCAGCAAGATGGAAGATTTGTCACTTTTTAGGACCAAGCCTTAGAAGTCAGGGAGCATCACTTATACCATAATCACAAGCCTGCCGAGATTCAAGGAGAGGAAAAGAGATCTCCTCTCTTGATGGAAGGAAGGTCAAAGTCACACTGTAGAAGGATGTGTGATGGGAGATATTCTTGCAGCCATCTTTGGAAAATGTAATCTGCTATATTTCACCCTCTGGCCACAGCACTTCATATCCCTTCCACATGCACACATACAATCTTCTCCAGAATATCCCCAACTGTATTAGTGCATCAGCATAAAATCCGGAATCTTGTCATCTCAATCACATCCATATTCAGATAAGGTTCCTTGGGTTCTGCTCCTTGAATACTACTTCTCTTAACCTGAAGACCTGTAAACTAAATAAATACATAATCGCCCCCCCATGCACCAATTTATAACGGTGAGATAGGCATAGGATAACTTCTATAGATATATTTATTTTTAAAAGGGGTACATGTAAAGCATATTTCAATTACTGAATCACAGCAGTTCTGAAATCCAGCGGGTACTTGTTTTTAGTTCCTTGATTAGCACTCTGATCTACTCCTGGCCAGAAATAATTCTTCACGGCTTCAGGTTCCACCTTCTGAAACCTTCTTTTCCATAAAAAGTAGCCTGTTTTTCTCGTTAAGTCGTTTTCTCAGATTGCTCCCTGCCCATTGAAGTTAGGGCATTCAGGGGGCTCTTCAGTTTGTGCTGTCTCTGTTCCTTTCAGTCCAAACTTATATAATCTAATTTTTTTTTAAAAAAAAACACCTTGTGGATTTTTAATGAATCAGTATATAATGTGCTATGTGATGCTTAATTTTATATATCTACTTATCTGGGCCACAGTGCCTAGATTTTTGTCGAACATTCTTCTGGATGTCTCTGTGAAGGTATTTTTTGTTTCTTTTTTTCCTGTATAAAATTAACATTTAAATTGGTGGAGTTTGAATAAAGCAGATTACTCTTCAATGTGGGTGGGCCGCATCCAATCAGTTGAAGGCCTGAATGGAACAAAAACTGACCTCCTCTGAGCAAGAAGGATTTCTGTCAGTGGACTTCCTATGGGCTTGAACTGAGACTCTTCCCTGAGTCTCCAGTGTGCTGGCCTAGCCAATCAGATTTGAAACTTGCCAAGCCTCCACAATCATTCAATTCCTTAAAAGAAATCTCATTCTATAGAAACGCATCCTGTTGGTTCTGTTTCTGTGGAGAAGCCTGACTGACATATACTTTTTCAGACAAAAGCCAAACCCACAAAATCTCTTGAGAATAAACCCTCCTACATCTTGGGCTTCCTGCAAGGCTGCTATGGGGCAACACTCTTAAGATATCAGAAACCCTATTTTTCAACAAAACGGCATATCCTTAAAGTACTTCTTCTTTTTTTTTTCTGGTTGTTAGGCTCTATGATACCTTAAATTTTTCTGAAGTTTTAAAAAAAGAAGCTTACAGGCTCTCCGTGGATTTGATCTTTGCCCTGAAATCTTTCCTTAATTTATTTAACCATGTTTTGCCGTCTTTGAGAGGCTGCGAATGAGGAAAGAGTTTGATTTTCAAGCCCAGTGAGCCCTGGCTCCCTTGTATTTAATAGTGTGCTCCTTAGCTCACCTCTTCCTCTTGTGCTATCACAGGCAAGAAGCGGCAAGGGGGCACTTTCAATATTCTGTCTGATAATCTCTTCTGTGGGATCACTGAGTTCATTTGGTGTATTTCCTACTGTTTTACTACCACCAGTGACAATACTACCAAACTCTCTATCCACTTCCCCATATCCAGCATCCTCTTTCATGCAATTTTGAATAACATTTTCCTCTCTTTCCTGTAAGCTCTCACTGAGAGCCTCCTCAAAACACTCCAGGTTTCTGCTAACACTCTCACGTAAGCCCTTTCAGCTTTCACTGGCAATCTCTTTGGGCCCCTCCTGTTTCTTCCTGCCACCTAGTCCCAAAACCAATGTCACATGCTCTGAGTTTTTGGGATGGCACCAAAACCTATTAGGATTATCTACTGCCTTGCAAGCAGTCACCACAAAACTTAGTGACTTACACCAACAACAGGCATTTAATTATTTCTCAGTATTTCTGTCGGTCAGAAATTGGGAAGGGTGCAGCTGTGGTTCGGGCTCGGGGGCGCTAGTGCCATTGTAGTCAGATAGAGGCTGAAGCTGCAGCAGTGGGGAGGCCCAGCAGCTGGGGGCGGACATAGCATTATTCTTTCTTCTTCCATCTCAGTGTCTCTCCGTGTGGTCCCCGCAGATTGGACTAGTTTGGGCTTCCTTACAGCACAGTGACCTCAGAGCAACTGGACAGTTTACGTGGTAGCTCAGGGCTCCAGCATGAGCACTCCAGCTAGCAAGGGAGAAGCTGCCCTGCCTTTTACGATCTAGCCTCGGAAGTCACATAACACCATGTCCGCCACCATCACAAGTCTGCCTAGATTCTAGGGGAGAGAGTGCAGACTACACCGTTTGAGAGGAGGGGTATTGAACGCACACTGTAAGAACATGGAAAATGGGAGATAATGTTGTGGCCTTCTTTGGAAAATACCATCTTCCACAAATCCATTACCACCTTTCCTTTTTATTTTTTAAGCCCAAATTGTCCAGATGTAGCCGTGTGAGCTCTTTCCACCTGGCTGCTGTATCCTTCTGACAAGTCCCCACGATTCTTTCAGCAATGCCTTACATTGTGGAACTAAATGATGTTTGAGATTCACTGTGGACTTTTTCTGCTCCAGTGCTGGAATCAGCCATTTCTCCAAGTCTGGGCTCCCTGTAGTGGAGAATGTTGGGGTGACACTGATCTGGGCCATATCAGTAGACAAAGCTAGGAAATGTTAGACATACAGACACATACTTTGAGTCCTTGCTGACACTTCCAACTCCAATCCAACAACAAAGGGTACATTCCAGACTTCTCTCTTTCCGTACCGGTAACTCCCTATCCCAACAGTGACAAACTTCTCATTATAGTCAACAGATTTATTCATTTGTCTACTATTGCGTTTTTTAAATTATGCTTTATTATGTTAAAATAAGCTCTCTTTGATTCTCATCCTTCTTTTCTAAGAATTTCTTTTCCATAATAGTCCATGGACATTAGATTTTTCAAATGCTTTCCCTACATCTGTTTAAAAATCATTGCTGTGGTGAAATACATCAGGACACTTCTAGTGGCAACCAAACATATTTGGGGGATAAACCCAAATTATTGTGGATTATCTTTTATTAGTACACTGCTAAATTTAGTTTGCGAATTTTTGCTTAGGACTGTGAGATCATAGAAATTATATACTGTTTTCTGCTCTCGCTTCCTGGCAAAAGGCTCCTAAAGCCTTTGTCATTCCTAAGTCACCAGAGCTCTAAAAGCATCTTTTGTCCAAACATTTGCCTTTGCCCATGATTCCTGACACAGGGCTCTTGAAACCTTTGCAACTTTCTGGGTGAAAGCGTAGTTCTTGTTTTAAGTTAGACGAATCTGGGTGGGATCTCGGATGGCTCCTGGATGAGGGCTGAACCCAGAAAGAACAAACCGTGATTAGAAGCTTGGAATTTTCAGCACCACTTCCTCTCCCGAGAAGGCAGGAGAGCTGAAAATTGAGTTAATAATTGATCGTGACTACATGAGGAAGCCTTCATAAAATCCCAATATGGGGTCCGGGGCACTTCCAGGTGGGTGCACACCTGGAGGTTTGGGGAGAGTAGCACGGCAGGAGAGGGCATGGAAGCTCCACACCCCTTTCCATACCTTGCCCTATGCATCTCTGACATCTGGCTATTCATCTGTAACCTTTATCTCATCCTTTAATAAACTGGCAAATGTAAGTAAGCGTTACTCTGAGTTCTGTGAGCCACTTGCTCTAGCAAATTAATCAAATCCAAGGAGGGGATTGTTGAAACCTCTGATCTACAGCTGATTGGTCAGAAGCACAGGGGTTAACCTGGGTTTGTGTCTGGAGACTGAAGTGTGTGTGTTTAGGGGGATGGGAGTGGGGGCAGTGTCCTGGGACTGAGCCCTTAACCTGTGGAATCGGACACTGTCTCAGAATTGAGTTAAACTGTAGGACACAGCTGGTGTTGCAGAGAATTGCTTGCTGTGGGGAAAAACTCCTCCACACATTTGGTGACCAGAAGTGTCAGAAGCGAGTCTATGCAAAAGTAAAGGAGATACACAGGAAAGAAAGAGGCAGGCTGAACTGAGTTTTTTCCAAATAGGATTTTGACAGCTCTATTTAAAACTTGCCTTTCTTTTTTTTCGTATCATTCTTGCCAGATTTTGGTATTGACTTTGTTCTAGCCTCATAAGTATACCCACTTTTTCTGCATTCTGGAATAGTTCATGTGAGATTAAAATTGTTATTCCTTGAAATTTGTTAGTACCACTGGTATCTGGATTTGATGCCAGCTTTGTGGGGAGATTTCTAGTTGGAAATCTCATTCTGTTTTCTTAATGATTATAAGACTGATTGGGTTTTTAATTTCTACTTGAGTAATTTTTGGCAAATTCCTTTTTACTATTTTAGGAATCTGACCATTAGAGCTTTGAAATACTATACTGACAAAATAATATTCTGTTATTGTTTTAATTTCTGCAACTTCAATAATTACGTCTCCTTTTTGCTCTCATATTACATATTTATTCTCTCTCCCTCCCTATTTCCTTCATTCTCGTGCAGAGTTTTGTCAGTTTTATTGGTTCTTTCTGTTTGTCCTTTGTTTATCCTTTCTGTTGTATTTGTTGTTTCAGTTTCACCCAGTCCTTTTTTATATTGTTCTGCATTATTTACTTTCTTCTACTTTATTTGGGTTTACTCTGCTATTCTTTGTAGTTGGATGTTTAATTCATTAACTTTGGGCCTTTCTTCTTTTCTAATGGAATTTCCCTCTGATTCCCACTTTAGCCACATTTCACAAAATTCAATATGTAGTATTTGTTATTGTTTAGATTTTTTCATTTTTTTCTTTGACTCATGTATTATTTAGGAAAATATTCAACCTTCAAAAATATGGAAATATTTCTAGTCATCTTTTAAATTTTTCTGAGTTAATGGCATCAAGGGCAGAAATTTTATAAGAATTGCTTTATGGTTTAGCTTGTGACAATATTCTTGAACTTTCTTTGAGGGACACATGTGTTCACCCCTTGTTGTGTTGATTCTGGGCTATGTCTTCAGATCTGTTTTCCAGTTTTCTTTAGTTATGTCTTAACCCAATTATGTATAATTTGCTCTTACATCCATCCATTGGTTTTTAGATTTTTGATTATATTTTTCATTTCTAGAAATTATACTTGGTTATTTTTCAAATAATCAAGATCATTTCTTGTAATCTTACTCTTTGCTCACATTTCAGCTCCTTTTTAAAATTTCTCATAACATGTTATGCACAGTTATTGTTTTTATTTTACGTCTGTTCATTCCAATGTCTGAAGTTCTACATCTGCTGGCTCTCCCTTTGGTATCTTTCTATTACTTCATTTTTTAATATTTTTTGATTTTTGTCTGTGAGCTCATATTCCTTGGATGGCAACCTGTCAACATTGTTTGCGGCCTATGCTGAAAAAGGGCTTTTTGGACAGGGCCACTGCTCCCACTATCGCACGCCTGGAGCACTCCTGCTTTAAACTCAGTTCTTGGCTTGAGGTTTTCTCAGACCAGACTGTTCTCTGAATTCAGGTGGAAACGCAGCTGCAGTTCTAAGTCTCAGAGGAGATATTCTGACCCTCTCCCAGACAGGCAATGTTCTTCACCACTCCCTGAGAGGAGACAGGGCAGGTTAGTTTCTCTTCACCCTTACACTAACATGCAGCCTACTGGGGGTCTCAGCTTTAGGTGGATGGGGTTTCCTAACAAACTGATCTTTCCTAGGCCTGGCTCCTCTCTCCCATATCTCTTGAGGACATAAGAAAAGAAAGCTCAAGGTCGCCTGCATTGGGCAAATCCCTCAACGTGAAAGGTAGCTCCAGAGCCCTGATTTTCAATTTTCACTGAGTTTTTGGCCTCTTAGGAAATCTTCATTTTCCTGCCTCTCATCAGGCATTAAAAGATTATTTAAATGTTTTATCCATCATTTTCAATTGCTTTAAGTGGGAGAGTCAGCTAAGGTATCTAGCTAGACAGCCAGAGACAAAAGCATGCACAGATAGTTCTAAAGTTTTCACCTTATCATTGCCTACTGTTCCAGAAATAGTGGGTAAATGTAATTACTTAGTTTTGATGAAAGAAAATAACTTTGTCCACTAAATCCAAGGCTTTCTAACCTAATTTGTTTCGGCAAGCATTCACTGAAGCTATCCCAGTTCCCAGTAGTCTAGGCACACTTTTAATTATAAGACACCGCCCGTGCCAACCCCAGCCCCAGTGTGGGTGGATAACAGCCAATAATTATGGCTAGTATGGCTCAGAATGTGGGCCAGTGCTATGCGAAGCATAAATATATATATGCTATAAATATATATATGCTACTATAAATATATAGTTGCACTATATATTTAATCCATACAACTGTCGCATGAAATAAACAGAATTATTAAAACCATTTTAGAGGTGAGAAAACCAAGGCACAGAAGATTAAGTAATCTGCCCAAAGTAATCTACCTAGTAAGTTAGATCATACTCAGAATGTCTGCCTACATAAGTTTGAGAAACCACACAGGAAAATTAGAGAAAACGATAGTAGGTGATGGAAGAGTCTTTAAGGAACAAGAACAGGAGAAAAGTCCCTAGGTAATGGTGGCTGGAAATGCAGAGGGGCCAACTTGTAGGCAGAATGGACTTTGGGGGTCTTTGCACTGTGTGATGACCATTTGCTTGCCTTTCTCTGTCATGTGCCAGGTGATGTGGTCACCGCACACTTACGATGCTTGTCTCACCCTGGGTGGGGCCATCTTGCTCCTCTCTGCCTACATGGAAGGAGCTGGCAGACCCTGTTCTTCCTGCCTTCTCACCGTTACATAGGATGTTTTTCTAGGAAACCTCCCTGGCTTCATACAAGTCCTCGCACAGCACAGCAACCAACAAACTGGGAATCTTTGTTCCGAAAGACAAGGTGCGAGCCGTGAGGAGCTGCCGGTAGCTCCAGCTCTGCAGAGGCGAGTGCTGTCTGCCTGCCTCCTGCCTCTGCTAATGACGTGTGGGGGGAAATAAGTGTCGGGGAAAAGATAAGTCACAAGGCAGTTTTTACAAAATGACTAATAAAAAAATAATGAGAACCCAATAACTATCAATTACAGAGGCAAGAGAAACAATAAAAATAATAAAGCAGAAAATGTACAAAGCAAACAATTAAGACTATTTTATGAAAACAATACTTGCTACTCACCAAGCATTAATTCATACCACACAAGGGCGGTAGCAGTTTATTACCTGAATTTTACACATTAAGAAAATGACACAGACGGAGTTAATAGGCTCCTCCAAGCTCTAGGACACTTCGGAGCCCAGATTAAAAGTTAATCTACCTAGTAAGGTAGATCATATTCAGAATGTCTGGCTACATAAGTTTGAGAAACCACACAGGAAAATTAGAGAAAACGATAATAGGCGATGTAAGAGTCTATAAGGAATAAGAACAGGAGAAAAGTTAAAAGTTAAGCCACGCTCACTCTCAGGCTGAGATGTCATGTCTCATTAAATTCTAAATCAACCCAGAGAACACACCATGTTTATTA
The DNA here is from genome assembly GCF_036562045.2 of Rhinolophus sinicus. Classification (NCBI taxonomy): domain Eukaryota; kingdom Metazoa; phylum Chordata; class Mammalia; order Chiroptera; family Rhinolophidae; genus Rhinolophus; species Rhinolophus sinicus. The sequence goes on from NC_133759.1 coordinate 76,524,889, forward strand.
TTTTTCTAACACCACGTGACTGATTCTAGAGGAGGCAAGAGACTCTTTGGGATAAATACACTAATTAAAAAGATAATTTTAAAATGTCTCTCTTTTTTTTTTTTAACCCAGTAGACCAAAATACATAAATCAAAGCCATTCTGGTCTACTGAGTATTGTAAATGCATATTTAAATTTAACAAAACATCAGTGGGAAATATCTTTGGAAAGTAATTACTTTACAATATATGTGGAATGTCTTTTAAATGCTTAAAGCAACTGATCCATTTTAAAGACATAACTTAATATAAAGCGGCACAAATATTAACTACCAAGCTGGAAACTCACTTGCCAACTTATAGCCTGGAGTGAATGTTTATAGATCAAGAAATAAATATTAGAAAATAAGATAGTTTAATGGAAGACTTAACTGCCTAAACCAAGGACCCACTTAGAGACACCAGCTTCACCAGAGATCCTCAAGGGGAGTTAAGTAGGTACCATTTCCCCGAAAATAAGACCTAGCCAGACAATCTGCTCTAATGCATCTTTTGAAGCAAAAATTAATATAAGACCCGATATTATATTATATTATATTATATTATATTATATTATATTATATTATATTACATTACATTATACCCAGTCTTATATCACAGTAAAATAAGACGGGGTCTTATATGAATTTTTGCTCCAAAAGATGCATTAGGGCTGATTGTCCGGTTAGGTCTTATTTTCAGGGAACACGGTAAGAATTACTTCAGCCTTTACACTACATTCCTCCCTGCTTTCTGCTCCTCCCACCTCACTCCTGCCCCGCCTTTTACCGACACCTGGCTCTACTGAGCTGTGATTAACAAGTTCTATATCTAAGCACAAAATAGGAACTGAAAACTCAAATGCGTACAGAAGCCACTCAGGTAATTGAATGAGTGTGGTGATTCTGGGGTTTCAACTTGCTCACATTGATTTTTCAAAACTGCATCTGACACTTGGTCTCAGGATCAGGGAGTCACGAGGGAGCAGTGGGGACTGTGGGAACCAGGCGAGCATGTGCAGTGCTAAGGACACGGCTGCTCACGCAGCCTGTGGTTGTCAGAAAGTCATGTGGGTCCAGGGGTAACAAATCACTTCACATGCCAAGGTAACTGTCCTATTGGGATCTGTATGTAAAATTTCCTTGTTTTTAAATGTTGGCAACTTATTAAAATAAAAGTAAAAATTGAAAAGCCATCTGTAGGTCAATACTACGTACGTCAAATAAAACATGACCACATGCTGACTCTGGCCCATGGGCCAGCAGTTTGAGACCTGTCATACAAATCAAATATGGAACAAACATCACGCTCAGGACTCTTAGGAAATGGCTGTGTTGGGTTTTCTCACAAAGAGGCAGCAGGCTTGGTGAGTGCCACAGGCATGGTATGGTTCCGTGGACCATATGCGACTCCTTCGGGACCCAAAATGACTTTGGGGGAGTTGAGGAGGAAAAAAGAGATGAAGCAGTAATGGTGGGGGGTGGGGGAAGGGTAGGCATTAGCCAGCAGGCAGGAGAGGCACGTGTGGGCAAAAGTCCTGTCTGGCCCCTTGAACATGGGAGCAGAGCCACAGAATTCCCAGGACCTCCAAGGTGCAGGGCAAGGCAGCCTCGGGGCAAAGTTTCCTGCCTCCCGCCTTTCCCTGGGCTCCCACCTCAGTGTGGATCTTAGTCTCTGCCACTGGATCTCCTGGCCTACAAAAGAAAACTCTTCTTCTGAGCGCCAGGGAGCATGGGCGAGGGAGAGCCCGGTGGTGCCTGCAGCTCTCTGTATCAAGGGGGCGGAAGCCCAGGTTTGTGCAAGATCAACAGCCTGGACCAGCATCCTCCCCTCTGCTCCGAGCAGGCAGCAGTGCCTGGCCTCCCCACGCTCTTTCCCTGTTTCCTTTGATCCTCCACACAGCTCCTAGGCCCACCAGGCACAGCCATAGAGGAGCCTGCTCTTCTCAAGCTTTCTAGGGGCTGACCTTGGAAATGGCCTTGCAGATTCGTCTTAGAGCTGAGAGTCCTCAAGACGAGAGTCCGAGGGAGGCCACAACAGTGAGCAAGGCAGACACCCTGTCCCACAGAACTCTGAATACTCCATTACAGGGAGAGTCAATGTACAGGCTACCAGCAAACGGAAGCAACCAGCCAGCGAGCCAGCTCGCTAACCCTCCCAAAGCTGGTTTCCCTCACCTGTAACACGGAAGACCACATTCGCTGGCCCCCGGGACTGCTGAGAGTGTTGAAATAAGTCAACTCAGCAGAGCTTATGGTGGGGGCTTTGATAACGACAGTTGTCACCATGCGGCCCCTCTGACATGGTCCCCTCCCACACAAAAGGAAAACAAAATATTTAGAAATATTTTAAATGAAAGTCAAAGCAGAGAATTTAACTAGAGAACTTAGCCAGGATGCACGTGATTAGAAAACGGTGGCTGAGTATCAAGGGTGTGTTGCATACTGTGCCACCCTGGAGAAAAGGGAGAACCTGGCCCCAAAGGTGGAAAGAAGGGGCAGGACAGGAAGAAAAACAACCAGAGAGAGCCCTGAGGTCTACAGGCTCCTCACATCCCAGACCATCACTTCCCATGTCTTCTGAAGTCACTTCCCAGTCACTTCAAGCCTGTGTCTGTGAAAATAAGGGTGACCCTGCAGGGATTTCCCGATCCAGAGTTGGATCACTGGGTTAATTTCAAAAATGGCAGCACCAAGAAGCAAGCCAGACCTCCCAAGGAGGCCATGGCCACTGCCACGCAGAGCATTAGGGCTGGGAAGCAGCCACAAAGACTGGCCACGGGACTGGCCGTGGGACTGGCCGTGGGACTGGCCATGGGACTGGCCGTGGGACTGGCCGTGGGACTGACCGTGGGACTGGCCGTGGGACCGGCCGTGGGACTGGCCGTGGGACTGGCCGTGGGACTGGACATGGCAACCAGAGAATGAAGGGAGGAATGAAGAGGGGCAGGGCACCTGGACCTGAGTGCCAGGCACAGCCCACATGCTCTCGGCACGTGTCTTACTGTTCGCAGGGCCTCTGATCCATGACACCAGTGTCCTAAAGGACCCCGCTGTCGGCCATGGATAAACATTGAGCTAACAGACGTCAAACAGCATCCGTATTTGTGAGATGGCTTCATTTGCTCCCTCTCCCAGGACGCTCCAAACTCAAATTTGAAATGCGGACAGACGGGTCAGCTCCTCTTCCCGCAATCTCACGGGAAAGGAACAATTACGTAATTACCTCCTAAACAGACAGATGAGGTTGAGATTATTAAACCACCACCACAACCACAACCACCACAAGAAGCTGCTTCACAATCTTCTCATCTTGGAAAGGCATGCAGTTCCCTAAGAAACACATGGAAATATATGTCACCCTTTGTAGTTTCAGTAGCTTTCATTTATTCGTTAAAAGCACACTTCACAATGAATTAGCTTGTTCATTAGAAACGCTGCAGAAGGCCAGTGAAAGGTGAGGGCTTGGGGGAGCGTGGGGGAGGTCAGCATTGGGAATGGAATGCGAGAAGCACACCACACCGCTAGGTTTTACCCATGCCCCCTCTGGGTGCTGACAACAGACCACAGCGAAGTTCTTGGTTGGGGTTTCATTTCCGGGGACATCTGTAGCTATCAGACCGTGCTGCAGACTCCTCTGTCTGGGGAGCATCTATACGTAGGGGTCATTATAATACAGCACCCAGCACAAGGTCACGAATGGATGTCCTGGCTTTCTCGGGCTCTATTTTAAACTGTCATCATTTTAAACCATGAAATATGTCCAGTGATAATTAAACCTCACCACAGACAGATACTATGAAAATGATTAACCATTTCCCTGATGCACATCTTGACTGTACTAAATCCACAAGGCATGGGATTATCCCATTGACAGATGAGAAAAATTGTCTTTAAAATAATTTATTTTAAAAAGAACCTAAAAACTCTGTACTTCCCACGGGGTTTTAACTTGAAAACTTGCACCATGAACTCGTGGTAGCAGGAGTCCAGCCCTGCCTCAGTTAGCTGTGTGACCTGGGACAAGGCCCTTGCCACCTCTGAGCATCTGTTCCCTCACCTGGCAGATACTAACAATGATATCTTCACTCTCCCTAACTCAGAGATTTTCTTGAATGTGGATTAAATGAGATGACACTTGAGTAAGTTCTTTGAGAGCAAAAACCAGCTTGGGAACACTACCCAAGTATAAGATGCTATTATCTTCAATTCTGTGTAAAAGGGAAACATGATATGCTAGCACAGCTTTACAGATCTGCTGTCTTTAAAAACGAAAAAAAAATGTAAAAATTCAACTCATTTTATTTTCAGCTGAAGTTTCTAAGCATGAGATTAGATCTGACCTATCAAATAAGCATCTCCTCTTAGCCACAGAACTCCCGTTTGGTGCTCAAACATGCAGTGATTCCACGCAAATGATAAAAATTCAAATACTGCAGCCCAGTAGCTGGATGGGAATGCTGCTTACAGAAAGAAAGAAAAAGAGAGAGAGAGAGAGAGAGAGAGAGAGAGAGAGAGAGAGAGAGAGAGCAAGTCACTGCTAAAATTAGTAAAGCAAACAGACTGACATATATGTTTTACTCCTACAACTCATTTTCCAGACCCGTGATTAGGTTTTTCCTGAAGGCCCATTTCCTCTGAGCATGGAGATCCCTGTTTTTCTCAGGCCGCGGCAGACCCACAGGTCCCACGGCCCAAACCTGCGGACACTTTAGCCACAGAATGATGGCTCACATTTGTAAATATGAATGTTTCAATCAGAATTGTACAAACATTGAGAAATTCTCATCGAGAAGGTGCTTTCCTGAATGACCTCAGTTAAGCCCATATTGATTCTCTGATCAATTCCCTACAGCATTCAAACGGTCCCCCATTTGTTTCTATTTACAAAGCAAGACTGCAGTGCTGATGTCAGAGGGTATTATGAGGACTGAGTAAGAGACTGAACGTGAAACGTTTCCATTCAGAACTGTCCCCATCTATGGAGTGTATATTAAAGCAGTGAGTAAGCCTCGCCCCTAAATAATGTACAAATGGGAAACTGCTTCTTAAACAAGAGCTCTGGCTGTACAGGAAGGCCCAGGTCCCTGCCCTCATCTATGTCCCCACCTGCCACATGATGCCCGTGTGAGAGCAGCAGCAAAAACAGCCCCCACCCCCCCTTCCTAAGGAAGAGGGTCTCATGAAAAATGGAAAATAAAGCTTCTGAGAAGCCCATGGACCTACGTACTGAAGGCACTGCCAGGAGGAATTTGCACAGTCACTTTCGATACTTATGCCCTTTGGCTGAAGGCTAAAGAAAGGAGGATATGTTGGGGTCCAAACAAACAATAACATCTCCCACCATTTGGGCCAGTAGATGCTCCATGCGTCTCACCAGGTCATTGTGTCCATCATAGTGGAAAGGGTGAGAGAGCAGCAGTGATTAAAAAACAAACAACAAAAATGCCCTGCATTTGTCATCGGGGAGCTGGGTTCTAATTCCTACTCCCTTATAAGCTCCGGTGACCTCAGGTCAACAATGTCACCTCTTAGCCTCAGTTTCCTTCTCAGAACGTGGAAGACAGGCTTTACCCACTGAGATGCTAGGTGAATACTTGCTAAGCTTAGCTTAGCATTGAGGCAGAACCCCTTGGGGATGACAGATGTGACAGTCACCCAGATGTGAAATAATTAAGTAAATGGCATAGTGGACTTTTTCTCACCTTGCTGCATCAATGTACCTTAGTTGGACAGAGCCCTAGTTGTCAGCTGGGGACCCACTTTCCTCCCAGTCTCAGCTCCTGACATTCTGATGGCAGAGGCATGGCCTGTGACTCTTATTAAGCCCAGCAGCATGTGGCATGCCCCTGGTCTCATCACTGATTCAGGAGGGGGCACACGACCTGAGCCCATCCAACCCAAGTGGATCTTAGCACTTTTGTGGGAAATATCAAACAAGAGCCTTTCTCTTCCACGGGACTAGCAGTTGTGAAAGAGGGTCTGGGGAGAGGGTGACACCCACCATGAAGGGACTCAACTGCCAGGGGTGAAAAGAAGGGAGAAACCAGGTCTTTGCACCCTACATCAAGTGTGCCTGGAACCGTCACCTTTCACCCTTTCAGCCCTGCCCGACTGTCCAGGTACATAAGCCATTAAGCTCCTCTGTTTGTTTGGTCTCGTTGGGTTGAGTTTTGGCTATTTGCCCCTCTGTGCGGTGCTTGGACGTGGTATAGGCACACCCCGGTGCCCTTTCTGTCTACAGGACACTCATACATCTCCTCAACTGACATACTCATTGACGTGTGTGCTCTGTAAGGGCAGGGACTACGTCTGTCATCGCTGCACACCAGGCAAACTCCAATTCACCCAAGGAAACTTCCATTAGCACCCAATAAAGCTTCAAGAAACCCTAAGGATGGCCCTTGCCTTTCTATAGGAGCCAGTTGTCCTTCGGAGGTAGTAACGTTGCTTTTAAAGCACTGTGTGGGTGGGAAGGCAGCTGAGGGGCCAAGAACTCCCCTTAGTGGCCTCCAGAGAATAGGGCAGGTAGGCAATGACAAACTCAGGTGCCCCGGTGAGCCCGGGTGCACCGTGCACCAGCCAACCATGCTGCCTGCACTCAGACACCAGCCCAGACTGCCCCCCGTTCACTTCACCTGTGTCCCCGAAGGCTCGGGGTCACTGTCAACATCCTACAGAGCCTGATCATGTCTGTGTTGCATGTCCCCCAACTTCCTGGAGAGCACAAGACAAATTTACCTGACTCATGCAAAATTCAACATTTTGTGGAAAGTTTTCTACCTTGCAGATCCTGAAGCGTTTCTTGGAAGCCAATGGCAGACCTGGCCAAAAAGAACCACAGCTGTAAGAGGAGTGTGCAGAGAGCCCCTGGCTGGGTCAGGATGCTCAGGGTCTCCCCAACAGGTTGCCTGATCTGCAAGGGCCTCCAGGGGCACCATCGCTTGTTCACCAAGCCCAGCCTGTGCCCCAGAGGACAAGCTGTGAAGCCCTAGCCACGGGTAGAGAGAGGCCAATGGCTGAGCCCCCAGAAGTGAGCGGGGCCAATCAGAGAGAGCGCTGACAGGCCTCGCTCTGTGAGACGAGACGGCTCCCCTTAACCTATTTCCACTTAGGGCTCTGTTCCCGCAGAAGCTGAGAGATTAAAGATTTGTTGAGACAACGTAATCTGAAAATAAGGCTTTTTTCCTTAAAGAGTTGTTAAAAGATAAACTAATTCTGATGACAAGAAAAGAATTAGAACGTAACGGTCAGTTGGATTCAGTACCTTGTTTTCTAATAAAGAAAGATTGCTGAGCAGCAATGAGACAACAGAGACAGAAACAAATGACTTTTAAGTCACAGATAATTAACCCCAGAGGACTGCCGATGGCATGTTAATATTGCTGGGGCAAGTGGCTTAACACGATTGAAAGAAACACTTAACTACAGTGTTGATATGGAGAAGATAATTTAAAGGGCTCCCAAAAAGCAGAGAAACTCCTTCTGGCTTGGGGTCCAGGCAAGGGATAAAGATGGCAATCGTCAACCTTCGGTGCTGAGATCTCAGAGGAGAGACGAGCCTCCTGGCAAAGATGGGGCCTCAGCAAGAATGGTAGGGTGATGTCAGCTCCCTGTGAGGGCCTGACGGGCATGCTGGGTGTTCAGGGCAGTACGTCCTTATGAAGCTGCAGTCACTCATACCCTTTGGGGGTTATGTCCTCTCAGGGAACATGACTCCTCCCCCACAAACTCCAGAGAGGGACCTAGTCCCACATTTTTCAATGGCACCTGCCAAGGAGACTCCTCGACAAGCACAACTCACTGCACATTGTTCGTGACCCTGCTCAGACCTACCAGGTCCTACAGCTTGTCCGTCCCAATGGCAGAGACTTAGCTCATTTGCACGAGCACCTTTGAAGCCCTTTTTTGCAAAGGGACCCACAAGCTGTCAGAAAAAGGATGGTCATTAAGGAGAGGGAGTCGCCCCAGGGCACTGGTTGGAAGAGTCAACACAGAGAGTAGGTAGGACGGGGGCACCGTGGAGGTGCCAAACCACCTGGCATCCCCCATCCCTGGGATTTTACCTTATGGGAAATGCAGATGTGACACAGAGCCGTGTCAGCCCTGGGATGCACCAGGCATCTAACGCTTTCTCAGTGCTCACTGCGTGTAAGGGGCAAGGGCCCAGGAGGAAGAGCCTTGGTCCCTGCTCTCCTGGGACTGACCCTACACAGCAGCAGGAAAGACACCTGTCCCTAGAGCCCATGCCACAGCCACCAGGGAGGAGTCACACACCTGCAGTTGAAACAGGAGCATGGGCACCAGCCATCACGGGCCCTGAGCTGCACACGGCCAGGTCCTGCTTCTTCCAGATCACGGGAGAGCTGAGATCGGCCAGGGGATGGGCTGGAACAGCCACGTACCCAGAGGCTGGCAGAGCACATGCAGGGGCAGGAGTGAAAACTCAGGCTCACTCAAGCTGTCTTAGTCCACAGTTGGTCTTTCCAGGCCCAAGTGCTTAGAATTATCTTGGGGAAGCTTGGGGTCATCCACAGCCTGAGAATCCTCTGGCTAATGCTGTGCTTGGTCCTTTGGAAGGGCCCTTGTCGGAGCTTTATTACGACACAGTAAACGAAAGGCAATAGGAGGGTTCGGTAACTGTGGTGCTCAAGGACAACTTCTGACCCCCATGCCCAGAAAGCCCCTAAAGTTTTATGTGTGCTTGTCCTCAAGCTCTTAAAGACACCGTCAAGAAGGGAGTGCTTCCCTCTACTGATTGTGGAATGAGAGAATTTGAGCAGAAGGTAAAAGAAAGATGCTGACAGAGGGGAGGGATGGGATGGGCTGTTTCCGGAAATTCTTCCTAGGAAGGTCAACAGGCTATGGCAGGCACGGTCACATTCAGTCTGCTTGGAGACATGGACTCGCTGACCTGAGACGTTCCTCACTCTATGTCTAAGGCCAGACTACAAATGCAGGAGAAGAAGAGCCATGGTGGAGATTACCGACCTCACTGGCACTGACGCCACCACCCATACTGCGCCAAGGGCTGTCCACACGGAGCCCTGCCCCACATCTCCACGAAGCCAGGAAGGGCACTGCCAGCACCCTTCCTCTGGAGCCAGCCTGTCCCCATCGCCGAACGTTTGAGTGAGGGTGATTTTGCACCCCTCACAGGGAGAACATGTGCTCTCACCTGGCCACTCCCAATATTCCATCCCATCCCTGCCCTAGTGATTGGTTTAGGGCTTGAGTCATGATACAAGCCCAGCAAATCACAATCCTCACTGGGACTTTTCTCATGTCGTTCTGGGGGGAAGCAGTTTCACCCTCTGGAATGGCTGGTGAGCGGCCAGGACTGAGCAGCAGCTGCCTGTTGCCACCCTGCAAGGGCTGCATGAAAGAGGCTAACAAGCCAAGAGAAGGAAGGAAAGGGAGGGTGTGAGAGCCCTTGTACCAGCCGCTCCTGAATTCATGTCCACCCTGGGATTCTGCTGTTTCACGAGCCTTTCCGGCTTCAGCCTGTGCAAGTTGGGTAGCTGCCACCCAGAGTTGGGGCTGATGGTCGGTGCTACTTCTAACCCCATTTTTTTCTTCCAGATAAGATTCAGTAACTAGCACCAAATGACACTGTAAGTGGAGAGGTGGGAACCAAATAATTCATTGTATTCAACCAGACCCCCCCCCCCCAAGCCGGCTGCGCCATCCACTTCCCACTCAACCTGGGGCAAGTAGGTATAATATCTTCCAGCAGCTGAAAAGGAACAGCCCTGCCCAGAAGGAGCCAGTTTCTGTGAAGTTAGAAATAGAAGGAGAGCGATGTCACTCCCAACTTTTTGGAGCCCAGTGATTGACTGTAGGAGAGAACAAGCAAACTCCACGGTATGTGAGCAAGGGTAGGATGGGGAAGGTGACTCCATCTCTTTCCCCAGATGGCAACCTTGATTTGAAAAGGACCCAGTGCCCCAGGCACTGTCAAATCCGGATGGTTCCCTTTTCAATTCTCTACATCTGCAGCCATTAAAGAAGTTACCTCAAAAGAAGCTAAGAGTGTATTAATCTGTTTCATGGAAGAGAGGCAGCCACTTCACATTATACCAAGACAGATTATGCAGGCAATAGAGAGATCCAGAAAACAGCTGCTAAACAAAATCAAAATTAATGGTAAACAGAATGCAATTCTTGATAGCTGAACTTCTCCCAGATGCAGAGAACTATAAGGGGCCATGAGAGGCAGCTGTCAATTAGGAACATGCTCCAAGGGTTTTCAGAACGTGAGGCTCTCGTTGCACACTCAGGATGGGCAGGTCATGTTTATTTAGGACGTGTGCATTGCTAAGGAGCTGGAGCCACCCCGGCCCTGTGTGTGACTGTTGCTCCCCTTTCTTTTTCCACGAAGACAGCGACATCCCCCCTTTCAGGGCTCCCTCACAGCGCTGCTGGAAGCCAGGCCAGGCTGCTATGGACTGTTACATGTGAGTGAGTCATTGTGGGGTAATGCAATGTGACACTGGTGCCCACCCCAAAACTCACAGGCTCTAATCATAGCACAATCACAGACATCTTGAATAGCTCACAGATCCCGCCATGCTCCTAAGAGATGGCTGACAAGGGCTGAATTATCCCGGCCACTTGCTCAGCTCACTCAAGCGTTCTCTCATGGCTGTAATTTAAAGTGATGGGATCATTTCAAGGAAAGTAGTGGTTTGAGCAGATGAATTCTGGCAGTTGTAATCAGCACCAGCCCTCCGAGTGGACACAGGCGTGTCTTGGAAAGGTGAGGTTGGCACCTTTTGCTGAAGCTTCACAAAAAGTTGAAATTAAATGGTAGGTGTCTGGAGGGAGGTGTAAAAACACCTGCACAGGAAAGCAGATGAAGCAACAGCCAGCTCTTCTCCCCCATGCCGCTAGCACAGGTGGGTCCCAGGGCATAAGGATAACACAGGACCGCCCAGAGGGCGAAAGGGTTTCGTCCAGCTGGAAAGGTGTATGTCCTTCCCAAATGACATCCCACAGTCTTGCAGCCCTGCCACGATCTCTGATACTGTATCTCCCTCCAGATTCCCCGGAGAATCCTTACCACAAATCTAACATGGAAACAAAGCTCCCCTAGGAAGGTTTCTTCCAAGAGTCCCTCTCAGCTCTCTGGGCTTGGCAGTGGACATGTACGTAGAGAAGCCCTTGCATGTGATGAAGCAAGATCATGTAAGCCACTGCCCCCCTGAGAGAGACGGTCAGTGCATCAGAGGGACACTGGTCTAGAGGAAGTCCTGTTTCCTAATAAAATTAGCATGGCCAGAAAGGAAGGAGACTCCAGGGTAAGCAGATGAAGCATGACATGCTCTGCTCATGTCATGGGTTGCTGAGGGTCACAGGAGGTAAAGAAAGTGAAAGGTCTTCAGAACAACTGAAAGTGATTATCTTATTGCCACCGCACCGCCTGTCCATGCACTGCCCTTGGAAGTCACTGGTGCCAGGGCATGTCCTCAGCCTGGACACCCAGGAAGCACTTCCTCAGTTCTTATAGCAGGGCTTGCAAAGGGCATTACATGGAATGCCAACCCCAAATATGATCAAAGACAACAAAACTAAGATGCCATAAGAAACTAAATTTGGGAAATGCTACATATTACACTCCATGCTTAGAAGTCAAAGTTAGCATATTAAAGACCTGAGAGGTTCTGCAAGAAAAACTTCAACAACAAGTACAAAACTAGCTCAATATTGAGTCCAGTATTTGCCTAAGCATTAGTTTCCGAGGGCTGTTATAACAGAGTTCCACAAACTGGTGGTTTTAAACAAGAGAAATTAATTTTCTCACAGCCCTGGAGGCTGGAAGTCAGAAATCAAGGCATTGGCAGAGCTATGCTCCCTCTAAATACTCCAGGGAAGGATTCTTCCTGGCTTCTGGTGGTTGCCAGCAATCCTTCACATTTCTTGGTTTATAGACTCATCACTCCAAGCTCTGCCTCCATCATCACATGGCATTCTCCCTGTGTGTCTGTGTCTAAATGTCCCTCTTCTGGGTTAGGGCCCCTCTTAAGCCAGTACAATCTCATCTAAACTTGTCGCACATCTGCCAAAACCATATTTCCAAATAAGGTCACATCCACAGGTTCTGGGTTAAGACTTCAACATATCTTTTGCAGGGAACATAATTCAACCCATAAAACCAAGCTTATTTGAACACGGAGTACTTTCATTGATGCATCAGCTAGGAGTATCCAATGGATATCCCCAGAACACCCTTTAAAAAAGTGCCTCACTTATATATCACTAGGGCAGGATCAGAGTGAAAAGACAATATATGCAAAGCAATTTGTAGCTTGCACTTAATTCAAGAAATGATTTTTGAGGAACATTCAAGATCTTGTTCCCCGGCATATATCATCAGCTTGGCTCAAATAAACTTACAAAAATTCTCAAAAAAAAAAAGAAAGAAAGAAAGAAATGATTATTGAGCAACTACAGGCTTGGGGCTTTGGGGGCGAGTGAGGGGAGGGTCACTGCCCTTACCTCTCAGATAAAGTAGGGTTAGCTAAACGCTTCAAAAAAAAAAAAAAAAGAAAGAGTTGGAAGGCAGAAGGGGGAGGTGACAAAGATGAGGGACAAAGAGCATGCAGGCTGTAGGAACAGTGTGAGCGAGGCCAGAGGTAAGAAAGCTGGGCTACAGTCTGGGAACCATAACACCCCTGGATCCAAGGCTGGGGATCCAAGGAGTGCAGGGGGCGATAAGGCAGGGATCTAAAGTACATAGTGCATTCATGTCACCCCACTATCATTTACCCTGGACTCCACCTCCACCGCTGATACTAGCCCCTCTAACTTCTTGCTTCACGGACATTGTGAAGAGTTTCCAAAAGTCATTTAGTATGAAGTTGCATTGGGTCACCTAATTGTAGCACTGAACCATGGATCAAGCTGATTCTCCTGAGGCAGGTGTAGTATTAAAAGAAAACAAAACAAAACCAGGAAAATATCTTAGATTTTGTGGTCCAGAGGCTGCCTCTACAGACTCTCCTGGGCCTGGTAAACTGGGCAGAAAAATTATTTGCTCCGTTTTCAGTTCCAGGTTAAGTCCAAGGTAAGGAACAAACCAGCCTTAAGTATTGGTGGCTAGACAATAATGTCTTATTTGTATTTGTAGAAATAATAACTTATGAAAACAGTCACAGTGCCTGTTATTTTTTACCCATACCCTGTTCTGGAGAAGAATAATGCTACCCCCCAAGTCAGTGAATTCTCAGACACAAAAATACTTGTAACCAACCTGCAAGGCGCCACTCTTCCTACCTGCCAGCTTATAATCATGGACACTAAGGCACTGTGCTATTTCAGGAACCCTCAGAAACTCAACTTTGACAGAAACAAGCAAGAGAGACATCAGTTCACAATAGGAAGAAAAAGGTTTACGTGATCTCAAGACAAATTTGCCAGTACAAACCCAAAGCATATTGTTCTGGTCAGCCAGTTGTGAAAGCTGCTGCTTCAGGAGAGGAGGGGGTTATGAATGAGTAAAGCACAGCCTGACCACGCCTCTGCTCATCCTCAGACACCCTCAGTATTCTAGGGATTTGGAGCCTTTTTATGCCTTTGAGTAAAAATACATATGGTCCTCTCATACCCCCATCTTCCTATTTAGAATCATTTCTAACACAAGGACAGTAAGATTCCAAAACAGTTGCGTGCATATGTGATTCCATAAGGCAAATTAATTCCAAACAGTAACACTCAGGGGTACTGACGTGAATAGACTAGTATTCAAAACCAAAGTTCATGCCAACTTCTCTCCTTATGGCTATTTCTCTCCAATTTGTATGGTCATCGTGCCCATTGTGGACACAATTTTCAATGAGCAACATACCTTCCCTGCCCCACTCACCTTTATCCAATCTCATTTAGTTTTGATACCCAAACAATTCAGTTTACCCTATGGATACAATTCAGAGGACACTTAGTCCAAAACCAGAGACAATGGCAAATGGGAATGGAAGCCAGAAGTTCCTCCTAGAGCCAGACTGGCCACATCCTTTGAATCTAAGGTTCCAGCACCATGGAGAGCAGCACATGACCAGTACTACCAATAAACCATGCTTCCCAGAAAATAAGACCGGGTCTTATATTAATTTTTCCTCCAAAAGACACACTAAGGCTTATGTTCAGGGGATGTCACCCTGCAAAAATCATGCTAGGGCTTATTTTCTAGTTAGATCTCATTTTCGGGGAAACACGGTAGACAGTATGGAGAGGTTAGGTTTCCAAGCTCTAGAAACACACTTTGATGATACGGCCATTGTAAATCCTTCATTGTTAAGAATTAATCAGGAGGCAAGAATATGTTAGATTTAGGAGTCAATATGGAATTTCCTCACTTTTTAAAGATTGCCACTCTTTTTGAGACATTGTCACAGTGAAGGATGTGGTTAAGACCAAAACCAAAGGCCAGACTGTAGACCAAGAACTCGCTTTGGTTTTTTTACTTCATCCTCCCACCCCTGCAATACAAGGATTATTGGTGACAATTCCATAAATCATCCAAAAGATACCCTCTTATTAGAGACTAGGTCTTGCTGAAAATGAATAAGGGAAACTTCAATTTCCACTAAAAGATTTTAGAAATTACCACCCATATATACTTACCTCAAAAACCACAAAACACATGTACTACTCTGCCAAGGAAAATAGAACATCATGGAATTGTTTTCAAAACGGAAATTAATTGGTTATTTCTACTTCAGCCTAGCTAAAGCTGCAAAAATCTAATCAGAAATATTTTTCACAGTGGCATCTTTTCCCAGATGTTGAAATACCTCAAACCATAAGCCGTTATTTTACTGTTGGTGCTATCGCTATCTTTGCCAGGTGAAACTAAATAATTCCATCACATTTCATTAAAAAATGAGGCTTATTGCAAGAGACTGTAAACATGATCAAGAATAAGCCAGTTCTCTAGACCGCACCTCTGATACATGATGGCAGAACACAAAGCTCTCACAAGCAAACCGGGCCTTCACTTCTTGCAGTTCCTAGAAGCCATGTGCCAGTCAGCATCCAGAAAAGGCCACATGGAATTTCAAAGAAAAGCTGTCTACAGTCTAACATTCATCTTAGCTTCAACAAACTACTTCCAAGATCTCAACACTGAGAATGAAACCGGGACGAACGCATTTTCCCTACCTTCTCTTCTTGTGACTTCAAAGCTTCTGGATTCCTGCAAGAAAATAAAGACTGTTGTTGAAGAAAAATGTACGTGTATAGATGCTTGCAAACATCTCACCTCCTGTTAGCCATTTATTCACATACCATGTCACAAGAACATGACGTTCAGTAATGCTAGGTCTACTAAACTTTCAACACACACACACACACACAAACACGCACACACACACACACGCACACACACACACCTGTAAATGTAAACAACTTGTTGCTTTGGGGTTTAGGCAAAAAACATATAGATTGTTAATCATGCATGTTTTAAATGAGCAGAGCCAGCTCTCATGATGTTCCTTATGTGGAATCTGGGTGGTATCAAATGTTAAGGAAGAGCTTGTTGCAGGCTGATGCTCTACCCTCTACCTAGACTGCAGGTGCTGGTAGGGCCTGGGGAAACATAAGTAGGCAAGAGCCAGAATTATCTGGCTAGGAGCAGGTTCTGGTTAGTGGTGCCACAATGAAGGCCATCGTTGCTCCTGTGTGGGTCACTGGCATGATCTGGTGATGGATTATGCTCAATTCAGTAATTTCCAAAGGGTAGGAGCTAACAGACAACATGGATAGCCAGTCCAAGCCACTGACTAAATTAAGCCCTTGTTTTTCCTTAATTTAATGTCATCTTCCTGCTACGTACAGGACAAGAAGCAAAGTATTTCAGAAGCTACACAGGCAACAAGTTCGTGCATTGAAGATATTCACAGCCAAACAGGAGGCTACAGAACAAACACTAATTACTGAGAAATAAAGGGGTGATTCTGCCTTGATAAATACCAGTATATTCACATTCAGCTGGAAACATAAAGAAAAGGGTTTTTTAAATAGCCTTTCAAAATAGCACTCAAGAATGGGCAGGCTTTCAGATGGGAATAAAGGAGGGAAGGGTGTACCAGGAAGAGGGAATGGCTTAAGAAAGGTAGGGTGGGAGAAGGGTACAAGGCATGCTCAGGAAGGAGAAAAGGCTCAGTAAGAATAGGGGGGAAAGGCTGAAAACAGACACTGCAGTTTCATAACTAATAAAAAGTGTCTCTAATTCATCATAAATGACCAGTCAAGGATAAAAGCCTAATATTGCAAGTAAAGTGAAAATCCATACGAGCAACTGAAGAAAAGATAAAACAGCAAACTTGGGCCAACTCCTCACCATCACAACTAAGAAGACCGTTCAGAGCCAGCACTTTTTAAACAAATGGCATTGCCTTTCATACCTTAGCATTCTTGTCTACCATCTTTTTGGGGCCAAGAGGGGAAGGCAATATTAGAGAGGAAATTGGGGAGGCACTGAAAAGTGTGTCCTCCCCAAATTACACTCTCTGAGGGCCACCTCTGTAAGGAGTCAAAAGCCCAAGAGGAGGCCAATGGACGGTACATGTTACAGGCCAGCAGCCCATCGGCACAGCACAATTAACCAAATGAGCTTTTGGGCTGCTGCTTCCTGAAGGGTCATTCACCAGCTCAGGGTTCAGAAGAGGGAGCATGGAGAGTGGTAAGTGCAATGAAAGTTATGAAAGCCATGAGGCATATCGTGCGCGAAGCAAACCCAATCCCTCCCACGCAGTTCCTCCACTTCCTGCTCCAAGAAATAACTAGTGTTTGTGGAACAGGGAAAAGTCATAATCAGCTTTTACAGCTCTAGAAAATACTGTCTGGCAGCTTGATTGCAACTGCATAAAATTTATAAATTAACTTAGAGAAAGCTAACATCTGTATTAGGTTGTATCTTCTTTAACAATGTGGTATTTCAAGTAATTTGTTCGAGTCTACCTTTATTTCTTTCAAAAGTATTTTATAATTTTCCTGTATGTATTCTGCACATTTCTTTTTTGTATATCTTTTGTTATCATAAATGGAATTTCTCTTTCATTATATCTTCTAACTGATTTTTGTTTGTGTATATGATGGCAATTGATTTTTATATATTGCTTTTATAACCAGCCACTTGACTAAATATCTTATTGTTTGTAATAGTTTTCCCATTAGTTATTTTGGGGTTTCCATCTGTATATTTATATAACCTGTAAATGATGATTTCATCTCTTCCTTTCCATTTCCTATGTTTCTAGATGCGTCCTCTGTCTTATTTCATTAGTTAATTAATTCCTCAATTTAATGTGAAATGTTGTGGACACTGGGCTTCCTGCTCTTCTTTCCGACTTTAAGAAGAAAACCATTGGCGTGTCCCTGTTAGGTGAAAATGTTGGCTTTTGCCCCAAGGTATGTTTATTATATTAATGAAATCCAGGCGTATTTTTAAATAAATGTTTTTTCAATAAATGCTCCAGTTGTCCTCTTATTTGTTCATTTATTGGCTCTTTCCCTCCACTGGTATGTGAATTGAGATGGTGCCAGTATCTTTTTCACTCTTGCATGCTCGATGCTATAATAGAGCAGATGCTCAATACATATTTGTTGATTTTAAAAAATGTGTGTTGAATTTTATTGAATACTTTTTCTGCATTTATGAAGATGCTCATATGATTTTTTTCTCCTTAGCTTTATTATTTGATGACTTACGTAGTAGATTTGGTATTATTCAATTATCCTTGTATTTCTGGAATAAGCTTTTCTTTCTTTTTAGAAAATTCTGTCTTTTCTTTATATTTTTTACTGAGGTAACATTGGTTAATAATGCTATAATTTGATAACTGTATAGTCTTTCATGTACTCACGACCACAAGTCTAGTTTTCATCCGTTACCATATATTTGACCCCCTTTACCCATTCACCTTCCGTCAACCCTCTTCTCCTCTGATAACCAACAACCATTGTCCATATCTATGAGTTTGGTTTGCTTGTTTGTTACTTTGTTGTTTTATATTCTCTACATGAGTGAAATCATGTGGTTGTCCTTTTCTGTCTGACTTATTTCACTTAGCATAATACCTTCAATATTCATCCAGGTTGTTGCAAATGGCAATATTTTATCTTTTTACACACCACCGTGTGTGTGTGTGTGTGTGTGTGTGTGTATATATATATATATATATATATATATATATATATGTGTGTGTGTGTGTGTGTGTATACACACACACACACACACACACACACAGGATATATTTAAATCCATCAATTTAAATATATTGCTGGATTCTGTTTTCTATGATTTTTAAATATGTTCTTGCATTAATATTCATGAATGAGTGAATGAGAGTGGTCTATAATTTCTAGGTGCTATTTTTCTCAGTTTTAGGAATCAAAATTATACCAGTTTCATATAATGAATTTGGAAGTTTTCCTTTTATTATGATCTGAAATAGTTTAAATTAAAATGGGGGTATCTGATCTTTAAAGGTTTCTTCAACTTCATTTCTCAGTGGCCAGCTGGGATTTAAATTCCAAAGTCTGATTCCAAAGCTTATGCATGTAACAACATTTCATCTTTACTTAACTCATAAAGACAGTGAAAATTAGACGAGATAGACTTCTGCTTTGAAAGACTATGAAAGAATAGCTTGAATTAAGCCAATCCTTTTGTTAAGAGAAACTATAAAAGTTGTTTAAGGGGTTTAAATTCTCAACAAACAAACAAAAACAAAGTTTTCTGAAGGCATACGTGAGCCACAAAAACAGACAGATATTAAAGAGCCAATACCTGGACATAAGAAAAGTCCTTTGAGGGGAGCCCTATATTTGCTGCCACATTTTTCCTTTGGGGGTATTTGCAGTTTTGTATAGAAGCCAAACAGAAAGTGATGTACTAGAGCTTAAAGAAGCCTTACTGAGTTTGGGGTACCTGAAATGGGGCTACAAAAGCAGCTAGAACTTGAGGGTTTAAAATCCTGGAAAAGGGAACCAGAAATAAGTGAGCCCAGTATTCTGCAAACAGCTTCCTCTTAAGTGATATGGTTATGCCTGAGCTGCACATATAAAGGGCAAGAGGTTGAGGGAAAAAAGCAAAAAATTAGCTTCAAATAAGCTAAAAACAAACTAAGCATAGATTTTGACAATATTGTGGTGCTAAGGAGACAAAAATTAGGCTTTCCAAAAAAGAGTGGCCCTGGTAAAAGTAGCTGACTTTCAGTTAAGCTCACATACTCTCAAAGGACTTCTATTCATGAACAGACCAAGATGATCTGCCAGTATTCTATGTCTAACAAAGAAAAGTAAATCCTCTCTGGAAGACAATACATTATCCAAAGACTTTACAATTTTTCATACATAATGGCCAGCATCCAATCCAAAATTACAAGGCATGGCAGAACATGGGATCAAATGACTAAAATCCAATAAACTAGACAGAAGAAACAGACCTACAGGTTATCCAGATTTTAGAATTATCAAACACAACCTCTAGAATAATTACGACTGATAAATTCAGAAAATAGGAGAAAATATGCTGGATTTTACCATAAGATTTGAATCAATTAAATTAAGAATCAAATGGAAATTCTAGAACTGAAAATTAAATAACCGAAAGAATTTAACAGATGAATTTAACAGCAGGTTAAACATAACTAAAGAGAAGAATAATAAGATGGAAGGTAAGTCAGTAGAAAATAACCAGACTAAAGATCTGAAAGGGAAAAATAAAGAATGAAAAATACAGAAGACTATGAGAGACATTAAGGGACATGGAGAAAAGGTCTAACGAGCTTGTAATTGAAGTTTCAGAGGGAAAGGAGAGGGGAAATTAAGTAGACTCGATATTTGAAGAGACAGTGGTTGAGAATTTTCCAATATTGACGTAAGGCAGCAAGCCAGAGATTTAGGAAGCTCTCTAAGCCCCGAGCAAGACAAATACACAGAACACCATCAACAGGTACTCAAAGAAAAAGAGTTGAATATTCAAAGACAAAATCTTAAAAACAGCCAGAGGTGGGCAGTAGGGGTGGAAAGGATGTATTACAAAGGAGCAGCAGTAAGACTGACAGCTGAGTTTTCAGGAGAAAATAATGGAACCAGAAGACAATGGAATGACGTTTTTTAAATTCTGAAAAAACTTTGAATTCTATAACCAGTGAAAATATGGGTGTTCGAAAGGTAAAATAAAAATATACCTAGACAAACAAAAACTGAGAGAATACTTTGCCAGCAGATTAACAGCAAGAGCAATAGAAGGGAACACTTTGCACAAAACGAAATCTTTTCTTTTTCAGATGAATACATACTTATGCAAAAAGGAATAAAGAGCACCAGAAAGGATTGAAAAATGGATCATTCTAATTTGGCTCCTTAACACAACAATGATGCCTTTTAAGGTTATAATATTTGTAAAACTAAAATAGGTAACAATATGATCACAAACGGTCAGGAGATCTAATAGAATTGAAATATTATAATGCTGTATTACTGTCCAAAAAATGATGAAATTAGTGCTATGAGGCCAAAGGTGTGAGATAAAAGAAAAAATGACTAATGCAAAAAAGACCAAGGATGGGGGGAAAAAAGGAATAAAAAACAGAGAACAATGTGTTAGATTTAAGCACATTAAATATAACTAAATAATCCAACTAAAATACAAAAATTGACATAATAAAACAAAATTCAACTACATGATGCTTACAAGAGACACACCAAAAATAAAAGGATACAAAAATGCTGAATGTAAAAAGATAGAAAAGATAAACCACATTAACACCAACAAAGAGAAAGTGGGTGTAAAGAATTATTATTGTTATTATTATTAGTGACAAAGAGGGATGGTTCATAAAGATAACAGGACATTTTAATATAGCAATTATAAATTTGTACACACATAATAGCATAGACTAAACACATATAAAGTCAAATATAAAAGAACTAAAAAAAGAAATCCACATTGACAAATCCACAATAATGGTAGGAGAATTTAAGAAACTTCTGTCACTAACTCAGAATAAATAGAGAAAACTATCAGTAAGAATATAGAAGAGTTGAACCTCATGATGAATAAACTTGACCTAGTTGATATACACCAAACACTGTGCCCAGCAACTGCATACAGCACATTCATTTCAAATATCCAAACATTTATGAAAATTGACCATATGCTGAGCCATCAGGAAGTTCCAACAAGTGTCAAATTATTAAAATCACATAGAGAACACATGTAGTTTTCTGACTGTAGTGAAGTTAAATTAGAAATCAATAACAAAAGAAAATAGAGAAAAATATCCAAACATTTGACCCATGAATTTAAAAGTAACGTATTTTGCTGTGTATAATGTGCACTTTTTTTCCCAAATTTGTGAGGGAAAATAAGGATACACATTATAGGTACATGAGTAGTACTAATTCCGTATCTATAGAAACGTTTTTAATTCTTTTATTTATGCTTATGAGTTAAAAGTGTAATTCTCAAATCAATAACGATATCTGTATGCAAAATAATACCCTGGAATACGATAATCGGTTTTGTTGAACTTATGATGAACTTGCAATGACCAAGAGTTCTTGGCTTTCTATGATGCATAAATATTGTAAATTTGTTACCGGTACATAAAATTTCCTGTACCTTGTATCTGTTCTTGTGTTTTGTAATTATTTGTTACATAAAATTTCTTGTACCATAATATGTTAAAAAATAAATGCTAAAATTCCTTTATAATACAAAAAAACAAGTACATAAATATAAACAAATAAAATTTTGAATTAAAAAATTAAAACGAAAGATTTTTTTTCCCTGAAAGTTTGGGCAAAAAACATGGGAGTGCATTATACATAGTAGCACATTATACACGGCAAAATATGGTATATTGCATAACTCCCAAAAGAAAATCACAAAGGAAATAGAAGATATTTTGAACTGAATGACAACTGAATTATAGCATTTAAGAAATTGTGGGATGTGGCTAAAGCAGTGCTTACAGGAAAATTATAGCCTTAAATGTATATGTTAGAAAAAAAATAAAGGCTAGAAATTGATGAGCTAAGCATATATCTCAAAAAGCTAGAAAAAGAACAATTTAAGCCCATAAAAAGTAGAAGGAAAGAAATATAAGAGCATATATCAGTGAAATAAGGGTGAAATTATACCACAAAAATTTAAAGCCAAAAGTTAGTTCTTGAAAAGAATAAACCTGATAAATCCCTAAGAAGGCTGATCCAAAAAAAAAAAATTGTATACAGAATTCAAAATTGAGCAAGAAACTACATATACCCAGTGTCTGAGTTTATAACATAAGTGTCAACCCAATACAATGGGGAAAGGATGGCTTTCTCAGAAGATGGTGCTGGATCCATTGGCTATCCATGTGGAAGACCATGAACCATAACCTCCCACCTTAAAACCCATATAAAAATCATTTCTAGATGGACTATAGATCTCATGTAAAAGGTAAAACAATAATGTTTCTGGAAGATACCATAAGAGAATATCTTCATGACCTTTCAGTAGGTGAAAATTTCTTAAATGGGATGTGAAACACACACCAAAAAGAAAAAGAATGATATCCTGGACTTTATTAAAATGAAGACTTCTGTTCATTAAAAGATACAATTAAGACAGTGAAACATAGAGTCATTAAGGGAATGTGTGTGTGAATGACTCTAAGGGAATGTGTGTGTGTGTGTGAGAGAGAGAGAGAGAGAGAGAGAGAGAGAGAGAGAGAGAGAGAAAGCACTCATTTGGAATAGAGAATATACTTTTGAAAATAAATAAGACAAATACAAACAACCTAATTGGAAAATGAGCAAAAGGCTCTAACAGAAACTTCACAAGTTAAAACCAAAATGGAATACTGCTATACACCATAGAGAAAATAACATTAAAAAAACAAACTGATGATACCAATATTTACAAGGAGATGAAACTGTTAACGTTTGTATTGTCAGAGGAAGCAGCACCAGGAGGACTCCCCTCACTGGTCACAGCCTCGAGTGTATGGAGACAAGAGCTGCTTCCTGCAGTTATTGCTCTTAGTTATCTCAGTGGGTCCTTTTTGGCTTTTTAACCCTTTAATATCTGTTTAGCCAATTCCCTATCTTAACACGTTGCGTACAGCGGGGTTTAAATCCCTCATACCCCTCTGTTCCGGCAGGTTTTTAAAAGAAACTACTTTAAAATGCACTCTTCTCTTTAAAGCGTAAATGCTTCTATGTCACTTATTATTTTTCTATGGAATTTTTTAGGATTTACTCACCTATGATGTCAGTAATCCCTCCTGGTGTGATACTGCAGAAAGCAGCTTCCTTTGTTATTAACGAAACACAAATAATTCAATAAAATGTGCGAAGTAAAAAGAGTCAACAGTAAAAATGAGAATTCTCGTTATCCGTCCTTAACACATGGCTCAGAAAAAACGAAGATTCTCGTGATCCATATGCAACGTGTTAAATTCTATTTAAAATAACTGGTGTCTTCCTGACCCAATAATTCCTCTGCGAGGTAAATGTCCAACATGGGTACATTCACATGAGCACCAAAACACATGTCCAAGAATGCTGACTGCAGCATGATGGGCAGTAACCAAGAACAGGGAACGACCCAAATGTCCACCAACAGTAGAATGGGTAAATACAATGGACAAGTTCACAGCCATGCGGAACAGACTCTGCAATGTGTAATAACTCGGATGGATCTAATGTTGAGCGAAAGAAAGCAGGCACAAAAGAGTACAATTTATAGGGTTTTGTTTTCATAAATTTCAGAAACACGCAAAAGCACTCTCTAGCGACAGATTAGTGATCACCTTTGGGAGGATCATGACCAAGGGGACACAAAGTGCTGGGAATGTTCTAAATTATGAGCTTGGTGACGATGACATGGTTATGTTCACCGTGTAAAAATTGAGCGCTACACTTGAGATGTGTGCACTTTCCTATATATTTCATATGCTTCCATCAAAAATTAAAAAATATAATAGGACAAGGTACCCAACAATAGACATCAGAAGTTTGTTAAAGAGGGAGAATAAATCACCCTTCCTAACTTATAGATGAAGAAGGTTCTACTGAGGGAAAGGTTGCAGCTTGCTGAAAATCACACGAGTAATAAGTGGCCAAGTCAGGGCTAGACTCAAGTCTCTGAAATCCCACCACTACACTCTGCTGCCTCAAAGCAAATACTCGATGAATATTCATGAGACACATGACAGGGACTAAAACTTGGGACTCTGAAGTTGGATGGACCTGGGCCGGATCCTGGTTTGTTCCTGCCAGTTGTACCTCTGCCACCCCCAGTGAATGATTTCACCTTCCTAAACCTCAGTTTGTTCATGTGTAAAATAAGACCCTCCTCACAAAGTTGTTGTGATGATTAAGGGAAATAATAATAAGCCTGTACCATGTTGAGCATGGTGGTTGGCTGTCCTCAAATGGTGGCTGTCATCGTCTCTACTGTCATTAACGAAGATAGCTAAGGGAGAGATGTAAGATTATTTGGGGGATGCGGGGGGCAAATGAGTTCAATGGCTGCCTCAATTATTGAGGCTAAATAAAAATCTGTCTTTCAGTACTTAAAATTCAACCCCCTGAACCTGTAGCAGAGTGTACAGAACAAAATTCACTGACATAATTGACACCAAGGCTCAGATGCATTGCCTAAGGAAAAAATTATTTGCTGCAGAAGCTTCAAACCAGATGGTTATAAATGAGAGTCAGCGCATGGGCATTGCTTAATGACTAAATTTCTTTAACTAAAAATGTAATTTTATTATGGTATAAATCACACTTTCTTGAAGTAGGGAATTAATTTTAGATTTTTCATTCACTGTTCATAACCTTTCCACGAATTTGACAGCCAAATCATTTTAAATGTCATTTAACCAATACAATACAACAGCTTTATTCCTCATTGTACCCTTCCTGAATCCATTATCTTCCACTATAATGTAGAAGAACTTAAGTAAAAAAATTACCATTCCATAAAGCTGTATTTTACTGTGCAGTTGAACTGCATAATCTTTATTTTTGAATCAATATAATGTGAGCACTGAGTAATATTTTTCATAATCCAAAAATCGATTACAGATTTTCAGCTACCAAAAAATTATTTGACAGCAGCAGAAAGAGTATGAATGAGGACCCTGAGATCCCATCGCTGGATCCTTCTCACTTCCATTTTAGGCTGTGCTCCGTATCCTAGGCTGTCGTGAGGCTCAGGAAAAGGGTGGTCGAGCCCGGCCACAGGACAGAGGTCACACCTCCTCATCCATGTATCCAGCCATCCTCCGTTCGAGGGTCAGTCTTAGTCTGTCACTTGAAGTATTATGGGATTCAGTGGCTTCTGAGAAAATGTTGGTTCTGTGGGTTGGGAAAGTGGGGATTAAAAGCACCCACTACTAAGAAGAGAATGCCAGAAAAACAGCTTGCAAGGATCTCGACATGACCAGGTCTCCGTAGACGAAGCCAAATGAGCCTGGCACAGGTGGGGCACGACCTGCTGAGGTGGGCAGCTGCTGGCCCCCAGGTCCTGCCAGTGTCCTGATGGCAACCAGGAGCAGCACAGCCTCACTCCAGCCTCAGAAGAGCTGAGGAAGCCCCCTGCTTCAGAGCTCCCCAAGCCCCAGCTGCCTGAAGAAGCTACAAAAGGAAGCCCATGTATTCAATGTATAAACCATTTGGTACAGTGGAGCTGGAAGCATGAATCAATATTGAAATTCTGACATCCAAATTCTAAGTTTTTCATATCTGAGACGCTCTTAAAACTAATGCTTCTTTAACAACCTTTCTTACAATTTTTCATTCATTCATTTGAATTTTAAAAACTTGACTCTAACCTCTTTCATTTTGCTAGCAAGACACCATTCTGCAATTAAAACCTCCACTTGGACTGACAGGATACAGCTAAATAAAGTGATGCCTTTTGTGGCACGTATTCCATTACTGGCTCCCATTTACTGAGCACACCCCAAGCATTTGGTACATTATTCCATTTGTATCGTTCAGTTAAAGGCAGAAGGAAAACCTTCCTGTTGTTTGATTTCCAGCACATTATTTCCGGGCCGTCAAAGACAGGCGAAGAGAGGGTTAGGGGATTAACCCTACACTCAAGGGCTAGTTTGAGAGCCAAGGGAATAATCCAGCTAAAACAGGTCTTTCTGGGCTGGGTGGGTGGGGAAGCCTGCACTTCCGCCTTCTCCTGGGACCACCTGGAGCCTGCAGCCAAGTATACAAGGAAATACCAACAAGGAGGTGCCAGCTCTGGAGAAATGCCACCAAGTGAGGGGGTCCAAGCTCGTCTCCTGTCTCACAGAGAACAACAAAATATCAGAAATCTCTTTACAAATGAAGTGCCACTCATATGTTTGAAAAAAAAAAAAAATCACTGTTCCGAAGCTACCGATAGCCTCCCTGCAGTACACGTGAGGGGGCATCAGTTTTATTACGTCCCAGAGGGACACTGTGAAACAAGACCCTCACAGCTTCCAGGAGGGCTGAAAACCTGATTTTAGCAGTAACTGCTCCACCAGTTGCAGCCCTGAAGGAACCAGCCACATACCTCCCACTCTAGTTTACCCACCTGCAAAATGGGCAGACCAGACAGCCCCGCCAGGACGAATCAGAAACATGAGAGGAGTCCCACAGGCAATTCTGCCTCGTGCTTTCTACTGGGGAGCAGAGGGTGGCCAGTGTAGGAGACAGTGGTGACACTCTAAAGAGGAAAGGTGTTAATGACGATGCTGTGAGGATATTTGCCAGGCCTTCGGAAATTAAGATAACTTGGATGTTCATTTTCTTGTTTTTAAAAGTAAAGAACAAACAGAATATTATATAAGGATTCATGGATTTCAAAGCCTAGGTATTATTTAAAGCTAAATGTTAAAGGTTATTCATTTACAATTGAAAAAAGAAAAGTTGGCTCTGAATTTAAGGTAGTCTTCTGTGACAAATCTACCAAAGCAACGACACAAGTAAACATTACAGTTACCTTTGACGGAATAAACGTCAATGACTAATTGATTGCTCCACCTGGTTAAACACAACCCCCTGCAAACAGCCAGATTAAGAGACTAAGAAGGAAAAAAGGGGCACTTTCCAGTTTTATCTCTCTGACAACCCAACAAATTAAAAACTAATTAAGTCTTTGATTTGGAAAATAATCCACATCTTTGCCTGAGAACAAGCAATCCCGGGGTGCGGGACCATCCTGACAGCAGCATGGGCCTCTACCTCGCCACCTTAGGGACCACTTCAAAAATAGTCACCTCCAGTGACACGAGCAGGGCTCAACACTGCCCAGCACGTCACATGCAGAGCTACTTAAGCAAACAAGTGAGGGTCACACTGGATGGTCATTACTAGAGCAGCACCTGTCTTCCCCACGATGGTCCACCTCCCATCCCAGCCCAGGGCCTGGCCTATTAAGAGTCCTAAACAAATTTATTGCAAGGATGAAATCAGATTATTTCATGATCTCCTGGCAAGAGCACGGGGCGATTGAGTTCCTCCTCGAGGCTCGTGGAACACACCAACCATCTCGGAAGCCTGACTTCCTACGCTTTTCCTTTTTTAGGTAAGTTTTCACAGAAACAGGAACACGGTATGATGCCTTCTTCATTCTGGGAAGTTTTGTGTCCACTGGTTGTCCAGCCCAATAGGCCTCGCTCCTGTGCTGGCTTTGTTCCGGCAGACCACAGGCCCCAAGAACATCAAGACCATCTTGTGGGTGTTGGGGGGAGAACAGATGGCCCCTGGGAGGAAAGGGGGCAGGTCTACATTTTAATTATTCATCATACCCTCGAGGTACCATCCGACAGACTAGGTAACATTGCGTCAACCTGCTTAACACCATAGTCAAACCTGCCACTTTCTTTCCTTCCTGCCAGCTGTAAGCCGAGTAAGGTTTAGAATAACCTGTGTCTAGAAAATTAAAAGACAAAAAAAGAAAAGGGGCTGCCCTCCAGCACAGTCCTCAGGTCTAACTTTTCAGTCTCGTTTTTGTACATGGAATGTGGCGGGGCGGGGCGTGGTCACAGATACAAATGATCTGACATAAAGATGCAAAAAGTTCCAGAGTCCTGGTGGGGAAGGGATGGTTGAGAACGAGGCTAGAAATGCACTGCAGCCAAGGCCAGGCGGGCAGTGTCTGATAGGAATAAGGCAGAAACACCTCAAGTAGCTGATGCCCAAGGATGACCTCTTCCCCCAAAGGGACACATGGAGACCCCTTAATCCAAGCTTCCCAACCGGAATCTCTCATCTTGCCCAGAAACAGGTCCCCTCCCCTCTGCTCCTCCTCGGCCAGTGGTTCCTCTGTCCTCCCGGGAGCCGTGGCCTCCTGGACATGTCCTCGTCCTTCTCTTCCTCTTTCATTACGACCGGCCTCTGTGGGCTCCTCTCTGTGACTGTGTTTTTGTCAGGCCCTATTCTGCTAGGCTACCACCTTGATTCTCCCCAAGACACTTAGCTCCTCACCTAGGCCTCTCAGCAGAGCTCCTAACTTATCTCCTGACCAATTCATTTGTTCACCCTTTCATTTGTTCAAGCATTCATTCATTCAATAAATATTTACTGCCCTGGGAATACAGCAGTGTCAAGATAACCACAGCCCCTGTCCCCATGAAGCTTAGGATCGCACATGGAGAGACAGACCACAAGCAAATGCAATTTATAGACCATGCATAGTAAGGCGTGCCATGGTCAACTTTAAAACTAGGAAGGGGGACAGAATGACAGGGGAAGTGTTTCCTACTTTAGATGAGGTGCTCAGGGAGGGCCCCTCCAGGATGCTCTTATTTGAGTAGAGACCTGTCCCCTGGGAGCATGACTTTGACCTTTCTGCCCAATAAGCTTCCCGCTCCATCATTATTGCCTGCCTCCAGAGTTGTGGCACCAGCAGTGAGAAGTAGGTGTGGCCCCAGAAATGGCAGTGGGCATTGCAACGGCAGCTGCTGTTTGCTGAACCCTTTCCACACCCGCCTTGTTCAATCTCACAGCCCCCTGGAGGAACCTCTGACACCTCTCACTCCCATGAGCCCTCACAACCATGCTTTCCACCCAGTACTTGGTGATTTCTGATTGTTTTCTGAATAAACAACTGGCCTGGACTCCCACGGGCATCAGCTTTTGTACAGGGAGTCAATCCCCAAACACACTTTAATTAGAAGGCATTTTCACTGTACCACCATAAAACTTATATTAAAAATGGAACTTTAAGTAGTTTAAATTAAGTGAGTTATATATAATTAAAAAGCCTTTAAGGCACAATAAGGCTCTTTTTCCATTTTCTTTTATAACAGAGTCAAAAAGGAAGAAAGGTACCCAACAGTCGGCGTAGCTGAGTTGCTATTCACTTAGTAGCTGGCCCATCTAAGAGTCCCTGCCCTGCCCCTGCTCGTTAGTGGCGGAAGCCCCACAAACTTCCATTTGCTCAGCTGTAAGCTAGGATTCAGGGCAGTGCCTCTGACATTGTTGTGAGAGTGGAGTCAAGGGTTTGCAAAGAACAATGTCATTCTTCAGCTGTGTGCTCTGCCACTCCCCACAGGGAAGGCCAAAGCTGCCCTGGGAGGTGGGGAGACCTCATCTGATGCCATCCGGTCTGCTTTAGTCTTCAAAGCTCAGTGTCATCAAATATCCTTTTCTTAGCCTCAAAACCATGAGGGAGGACAGTTAAAGGACAGTGTGGTGTTAGGAGCACAAACAGGACGGTCTGAATGCCGGGTGCAAGCCCCAGCTCCACTTAATATGTGGGAGACCTCAAACAGCTCACCTACCATCTTGAAGCCTCAGTTCCCACAGATGTAAAATCAACAAGTTAATAGTACCTTGTAGAATCAGTTTAAGAAACCAACGAAGTAATCCACTTAAAGCTTTGACAAAATGGTAGCTGCTTATTAATCTTACATCATTCATAGCTATGGAATTCATTCCATATCAATAATCAGAATTCCTATAGGGAATCTCCTCCTTATTCCTTTTGGGGAAGGGTGAGAAGAGTCATTCACACTCGCAGCCCTGAGCTCCAGGGCCCACCCTCCCCTGTCACCCCACCCTTCAAGTGTCCTCGGTTCTCCAACACTCCCTAACTCTTGGTTACACATAAATAGACACAGGAGCAAAAACCAAGTTCCTAATGCAACAAGACTTTGCACCTGGCTGGGAGCCGCACTCAGCCCCAGCACGGGGGGAGCACCCATCACGCCTTGTCTTCCATGATGACTGGCCTAATTATCCCACAACAGCTCAAGCGTGATGTGGTGCACTGGATCCCACTGGGTGGCAGACCCTCGAAGAAGAGACAGCTGGTAAAGTCATGACTTACCTCCCATGCAGCCCTTTCTTTCTTCCCAAGAACAATTCCAGCTAAAGCTCAAAGCAGCCGCACTAAGGAGCTCCCTGTAGCCACAAGATACATGACGCTGGAGTCACAGGGCCACGTCCAAGCACCAAAGCCTGTTTGGTGGGCAGAGTGTGGACACAAGCCCTGGGTGTCGGAACACTGGCACCAGGAGGGAGGGAGGGTCGTGGTGGTGACCTGTGAGATGTGAGTCAGGCCCTAGAGGTCAGCAGCACTTTACAGCCTGACTTCTGGGAAAACCCAAGGAGGGATATGCTGGGCTTCCAAGCCGCCCAGCTGCAGAAGGACCAGGTTGGGGTGGGAAGGACATCAGTGAGACAGGGAGAGGAAGGTAGGCAGGCAAAGATTTAAGACCACGTAGGCAGGCCCTCCTATTCCGATTCCAGCTCTAAGGATCAGAAAGCTCAACTCCATAAAATGCTCGCACTTCTGACAAACTCTGCTCACAGTACTCGGTGCGCTTTCTCAGAGGATGGAGGCTGGCTCCTCGGTCTCTGTAGCCCCTCCGCCCACCAGCCGGCTCTCCCACTCCATCACTAGCGCCTCCCGGCCTGCACCCACCCCCTCTGCTCAGAGCTCCTGAATGTTGCCTCACATATGGGGACCTGTCACCCGTGTATGGACCAGGGCAGACACTTCTCCAATCAAGTTCTCCGATTGCAGATCTCGTCCGAGCAGTCCAGGGCCCTGGAGCTGGAGGTTCGTGTGATGGCAGGGCCATAGGGCTGACGTTACACAGTGATGACCACGAGATGGGATTTCTAGTTTTGTGGAAAGGCCAGTCTCCAGGGGAGAGAGAAATGGAGGTGGGAGACGGCTCGGGTGGGAAGAAAGGAGAGGCAGGGCAGGCTGCCTGATGACCCAATGCCCTGAGCCCACCAGGCAGCTTGCAGTGGGCTCCACAAGATCCCCTGGTCACCGGAGGGTCCCAACTGACTTACTTGCCAGGGGGCCTGGAAAGCCACCCCACCAGTCTCTTCTCTTCTGCCTTCCTACCAGATATGGTCCCATTCCAGCCTACACCTATCCTTGGGGGATTTTTCCTCAAATTCTTAAGTACTGTGCCCACCCAGATCTCAGCATCTTCCCCAAGGCCCTGCACCTTCCAGAAGCCCTCCCCAATCCCACCTCCCACCCAGCGCCTCTCTGTTCTAAACTCTCTCACCACCCTCGGTTTGGCCCACACTGCTCCCTGGATGTGTCTTGTGCTGTACTCATTGCTCACCGTGTGTGAGCGTATCGGTGATTCTTAAAGCTCCGTTTGTGACTATTCTTTCTCCTTCTTCATGAGCCCGTGGGGAGACATCAGCCCACGTCAGGAACTTCCTGCAGAAGGCAACTCATGACCACCTTCTCTTGTATCACAACCACAGTTGTTTCGAAGGATTCTAGGTTTAAATTTTATGATACATTTTCATCTAGAATGTATCATGAATCATAGATAATTTTGTTCTAGTCAGCAAGGCCATAGAAGTGTTTTCCTTCCGAAGAATTACCAAACCCATTGGACGAGGGTGGACACCTGACTCAAGACGGGGCTCTAAAGCAAGAGCTAAGACGTCCGGTATGACAGAGTGGGTCCTGGGGTGGTAATGTCACATGCTGCAGCGCCCTGAGCAAGATGAGACAGAACAATAATGAGCAGCCATCCCCTCCCTGCCTCCAACCCAAGGCCTCTGAGTGGGACCTAGGAGGCACTGAGCCAATAAGGCGAGGGCCATATCAGGTAAGACCACCATAGGAGAGGGCCTAGAAGGGCACAGGCCCTTTTCTGGTGGACAAGTCCTGGAAGGGAGGCGGGGGCTCTGGTTGAAATCGAGCCCTGGGCACCACAGGGCCGCAGCAGTCAGAACTCTGTCCAGCCTCTGCTGGTGACACTGACACTCCAGCTTCTTCCAGCCCCCAACCCACCCTCTGAGGGCTCCAGAGCCTCTGAGTCATGAGCCAGAACAAACCTGTGACACCGGATCTGCCATCAGCCACATCCCCTCTGGGAAGGAGAATGTCTGGGCTGTGAGGACAAACATCCCGCTTGGGGACCAAGAGTAGAAGAATGGGACCAGAGAAGGTAGAGGCTGCTTCCTCCTTTATTACTCAATAATACTTTAGCCTATTTCCTTTAGGCTAAAGTTGAGGACTTAATCACCATAACAGGTTAGAAAAGATCACCAGTTGACAGCGGTGCTGAATTCCTTCTGTGGACTCAAACTCCGTTCAGCGACAGCCGGTTGCCTCACCACGAGACGACCACGAGATGGGATTTCTAGTTTTGTGGAAAGGCCAGTCTCCAGGGGAGAGAGAAATGGGGGTGAGAGACGGTGCAGGTGGGAAGAAGGGAGAGGCAGGGGGTCCATGCCACCCCCGCGTCACACTGGACCTCAAGCCTCAAGAATGGAATCATAACTCCTATTTCTCTTCAACCATTTGGCCCTGGGACAGGGCCAAGCGCACAGCTGAGTGCTCCATAGATACCTGTTGATAACTAAGGTTTAAGACTGCCAGGTGTCCTTATTGGCCCAGAGACCCACACGAGGCAGGTACACGGCGTCCTGAGATGGCCAAGGGAGAAGTTCTGCTTTGGGACACAAAGACATACTCCTAAGCTATATTGCCACTGATGAACACCCAAGCATGAGGCAGAGAATCCCATTCTTCACAGCCAAATGCTAAAGGGAAAACAACAGCATATGGAACAACCAAACAGAAGAGAGCGGAGGAGGAAGAGCAGGAACAGTGGGGCATTTTTTAGAAGCACTCCAATTAGAGCATCGCCTGGCAGGCCTCTCCCTTTGACATCTCCCAATGTGCCCACAGGAAAGTCTATTTTCCTGCGGCATCAGCAAAACCACAGAAACCTGAGGTCTTTACCACACAGGAAGTTTTGTGAGCATGTTTTAAATGCAAAGCTAGGAGAAATAAATGGGAAAAGAGTTCTGTTTCCTTTATTTAGAGAGCAAGCTTCAAATGATAGAACAGCTTGAACAAGCTTTTAATCCAATTGTCCTAAGATGAGTGTCAAGAAGAGTCATCAGGAGTCTTACACCTATTTAATAACATCTCCAAAGATAACATCTATTCCCATCGCCCTCAATCCCTTCCTCCCTTTGCAGGGACAGTTGGCAGCCACTCTCCCCGGAGCCACCGACTATTTCTGCTGACTCTTGAAACACTCTAGGAACCACTTCTCTGAGCACAGTTCCCAGCACACAGCAGATACGCTGTCCTCATTAGACAATGAAGAGAATCAAGTTCCTTCCCAGGTCGTATGCCCAGGACTTCCATCTCCTCTCTCAGACACCATCAGGCCGCTGGAGTTTGTGGCATCATTACACACAGCAGGAGAACCTTTCTGAACCCAGGTCTGCGCTGAGGGACGCTGAGGGATTTCTGGTCAAACAGACCCACGTGGTTCCAGCCCCAAGTTAAGGGATGAAGAATTCCTCAACTGCCACCCCTTCCCAAAAGAGAACATGCAACTTGACTTTAGACAAAGGTGAGCCAAGCCTTCAGACTGCACACCTGTTGCTTGGCCACACAGGAAAAAGGAAGACAGGTAAAACTGCACTTGAAATAACGCTTTGGGCATTCTTCACACATTTTAAAGGGGTCCAGTCAGCAGTGATAGAGTTGAGATGTGAAGACAACCTGAAGGGAACCTGAGTCAGCATTTTGACTACCCCCTCACTTTCCACATGAGGAAACTGAGGCCCAGAGAATAGAAAGGAATGGACTGGCTCAAGCCCACAGACCTCGTTTGGGCCAGCCTTGGCCTGCAGTACAGAGTCTAAATGAGAATCTTATGGTCTCAGCCTGAAATAAGCTGCTTTGGCAGACCGCACTTAGAGTTAGAAGGTTCCTACAGAGCTTAAGGGTCTCTGCTTGGTTCTCCCCTTGGGTCACCTTTCCCCTTGGGTCTCTGACTTGGGTCACCTTTCAAGTCTCGGGAGTGGATAACTAACAGGCGTTACTCTGGACTGCAGAGAAAGGGCCAACCCACAAAACACAGGTGGATCACTAAGCATTTGACAAATGCCCTGTGTCACCCCAGCTCAACTGCCACAGCCAGGCAGTTCTGCTCACTCACTGACCCGACAATAACACTCAGAACTCTCTCCCTCCACCTTCCCACTCCTCCCCTTCCCCCCCACACACACACATACACCCCCTCAGCTCTCCATTCCTGTCTGACCTCAGAACACCCAGTCCTTCCCTCAGGGACTACTTCTTCCAAAATACGATTGTATGACACCGTCCCTTGGAGAAGAGGAAGAAACACCAGGTAAACCACTATTGCCCCTCCCTCCAATCCTGCCAGAGTTCTCTTCTGCTCCCCACCCTGCAGGGGTCCATTTGCGGCTGAATTCTGTGTCCCTGCATCCCTACTAAGCCCAGAAGTGCTGTCAGAGACACAGATTTTTTAAATTACACTGAAATAAAGTGAATTTTATTTTCTGACCCTCACTATAGTCCTTGAAATCCCTGAGCACAGCATGGGGCTGGGAACTGTTGGTGTCCAGGGTCAGTTGGTGGCCCCACAAAGACGAAGTGTTAATTGAGAAGACTCAGGTTTTACTTTTTAAAAACCCTCTTGGAACCTGGATCTCATGAAGAAAGACACCGGTTTTCTCTTGGACCGTGCCTTCCTGACACAAGGGAATACCTAAGGCCAAAATGGAAATGTGTGTGGCCACCGATAGAGAGACAGGTCCGGCTGAAGGACAGACAGCTTCTCGGCCACTGGGGTACATGTCCTGCACCCAATACCAGCATGCCTGGCTCCCACTGCAATTTACTCAGGTGTTGCTTGCTCAGAGTATAGGGCCCGCCTCAGACGCCCTCCGTTTTTAGAACCAATGCCCTCTACCTCCCAGGTGGCTGGAGACAAGACAGGGCCAGGAGCCTGACAGCAGAAAGCACAGCAGTGAAGGCAGAAGGACAATGGCCCTGGGTTGGCAGGACAGAAAAGTGGCGCCCACTGATGAGGCCTGTTAGAGTCTGTCAGACACCAGCACGCATTTACCTCTCTCTAGATGGGAAGCAGGAGAGGTAATCCACAAGCCATGGAGAATAAATCAGGCAGATGATCGGGACCTGGCAGGTCTGATGCAACCAACTCCCCGAAAAATGGAAAATTAGAGCCCCATTTACAACGCATGGCCTGATGTCCTGATTACAAGGGTGGACAGTTTCCTAGAGAAGCATAGATTATTTAGCAGCAGAGGCATAAATAAAGTGGTTAGATGAGTTAATGCTAAATTAAGAGGAAAAAAAATAATGGTTTTCTGTGAACTCATAAACACTCATTTTCCTGGGTCACAGAACTTCTCAGAGCCGATTAAAACTCGGTCAACTATGGTCTCAAAATACGAAAGGCGCATGCGGTGTGCTGACTAGTACAGAGCACTGGGCTTGCTGGGAGCAGCAAGACAGGAGAAACATCCAACACGAAGAAAAAAGACAGCAACTTCCTTTGTCCAGGGATCAAAATAAGAACAAGAGCCCCAAACAGAACGCCAGCCTGGCAGCGGTGGTTCCCAAAACAGCCTGGCTGGGCCGTGGGGACAGAGCTTGGGGCATGTCGCCTGCATGGGTGGCACAGAGGTGGTGATGCATGAGAACAGAGGGTGTGGCTGACCCTCAGGATTTAAACCACCTGCAGACAAGCCAGGGAGGACGCTTGGGTTCAGAGACCTAAGCTTATCTGGCCACCTGCGTGCTTGACTATAGATGAAAAAGACTCTGAGACCAGGCTGATTAAATTCACCTTTGCCCTCGCCTACCTGTCCCTGCCCCGCAAGCCAGTCTCATGTCAAGTTATTTCCTGGCATGGCTGCAGCCTGCACATTACTCTCCTTTTCCTGCCTGCAGTCAGCCTCACCATGTTGGCAAGAGCGACAGAAGGCCAGGGCTCATCAACACCCAGATGCCCTTTCGTGTATGCGGTGGGGTGTGAGGGAGGGAGCTTTTCTGCCCTGTGTCCACTGGGACTGGAGCTCCTGAGAAATGCAGCATGTCAGGACCCACCCCAGGCCTACTGCATCAGCAACTGTATTTTAACCACCCCCCATGGCTGTTTGCAAGCGCACAGAAGCTCCTGAGGTGTTGGTATGGGGCACAGCCCGTGCTAACACAAGGTAGAAACCAGCTCATCCAAGTTCCCCATGAACTTGGAGTATTTGCCACCATCTTTCATCTTGAAAATTATGGATTTACTACACATCATGCTCTCCCAATATTACCTGAGAAACAAAAATCCACTCTCTGACACAGCAGAGAGCCATGGCTGAGCGTTCAAGGCGCAGAGAAGAGGCTGCCCCACCCCCCACTTGCAGTGTTGGGACCTCGTAAAGGGGTGCCGGCAGCAATCCCAGCACTCCTCTTGCTGAGACACTTTGCCCAGGGTCTCATTTTCCTCGAAAGCCAGTCAAATGCTGGAGTTGGCAACAGTGAGTGTTTAGGGGGGGTGGTACCGCATGAGATGCATGCAGGCGGAGCCTTAGAAAATGCCCAGCATCCCGCCTGGATCTATCTGTCCACAGGGAACAGGGGGCTTATTCTCCATGCCCACAAAGTCAGGGACGCGAGTGAGCAGAACTGCCGATGGGAAGACCTTAATCCCCACAAAAGATCAGCTATTCTTCCCAGCAGTCAATCAAAAAGAAGGGTCAGTGGTAAGGAGCAGGGGGTGAATATTACCAGAAAGGGCAGGGGAGCATTAAATTCAATCACATATGTAAGAGCAATGATACCTATTAGGGAAAACAAATCGTTTTTAAAAAATTAATGCCCAGTGTTAGCAGCCCAAATCTTCGTGAATGGTCAACCAATGCAGAAGGAAGCCAGAGCACTAAAGGTGTCTGCAACGTGAAGCCATCTCACGGGACCTCAGGCCTCTGTCCGTGTTTGGGGCCAGCACTTGCAGAAAGGGCAAGGGCCAGTCAGCAGAGGAGGATCACGCTTTCTGCAGCTGACCCCTGGGGTTAGGGAGCAGGGAAGTCGTCCTTATTACTGATACCACCTGACGTATCTTTTCCTTGAAGACTTTCCTAAGACAACATATGGTATCTGACCTCAAAGCACAGCTCTGGGCTGTGAGCCCTGAGGCATACAAAGCCAACAGTTTTTATACAAAGCCAACAGTTTTTAAAGGACCCAATATTACTGTGTGCAATTATTTAGAGCATGACTAGAAACTAAGGGTAGGAGCAATTCAGAAAAAGTTCAGTAAGATCCCTGAAGCCTGCAAAAGGCTGTGAAATGGCCACCATCGAATCCTAGAGCCCAGTGAGTGGCAGGAACACAGCATTCAGGGCCCAAAGGCAGGGGGGTCCCTCCTACAAAAGCCTGCCCCTCAAGAGGGGGCAGGTCTTTGGGGGCTGCTACATCACTTCTCACTTTCCTGGTCCCCCCAAATATAAAATTCTACCAATACTGATTTTATTACTGTATCTATATTAGCCAGAACATAAGGAAAAGGGGGGGAATACAATTATTTCAGAATTTCAATAAATTGTATCGCTCAGAATTGTTTCCTCTGAATTCAGAATTGCATTAGTATTCTATTCCATGTTCTACCACTCAGCTCTTATTAAAGAGGCACTCCACCCAGCTACATTTCTTTTTATCTGTGTTTGTAAAATGGCAAGCTCCTTGAAGCCATTTCAACGGCAGTCTTTGTTCATAAAACAATAATTTAACAAAATTCACATTTGCTGTAATTGCTTTAAAAATGTACGGACACACATGCATTGGTCATTTAATCCTTATTTACCCTTCGGTCATTCAAGTAATTGGTATAATAACTTTAAAGGGAAATCAAATCTTATGAACGCTTTCCAAACATTTTAAAAATCTTAAGTGAATGAATGTTTTGGAAAGTACTACTATCAGAAAGAAAACACACAGAGAAATGTTTTACTGTTTAGTTCCTGAAAAGTGTTTCTGATTTATTTATTGAGTCTCGGGAAAGTCTGTTGGTTTTGATTCTTCCAGAAAATGAGACTGTCTGAGGAAACTGCTAGAGGAGTTTCATATGGTTTGGGCAGTGAGTTATAGATATATTAATAGCTACAATTCAAAGAAGAAACTACCAAGAACCTATAACACCAAAGGACTATCTTGGATGTGGATAAGATACAGCCTGGCTTGTATCTTATCCACTGCCTACTGGTTCTCTAGGTCGACCACGCATGTCTCTACTGGAAGTGAACCCTGTGGGCAGGGAGATACGTCACACACTTAAATACTTGGTGGTCTAGTCTGAATTTGGCAAGCAGCAGGGACTTCACGACGACTATCAAATATTGAAAAAATATCAATCAGCTCAAAAACACAGAGCTTCTATTTTGCTGTTAAAAGTATTCGACACTGTGAGGAAAAGAAAGATGAATAAGATTAGCATAATCCATGTGCTAAAATAAAAATGTAAGAGTAAGAAAAACAAAAAAGGTAGGGAAGACTAGGAGTCTAGAAAGGGATCAAATGTGACCAAGAGTAGTCAAAGATGGTTCTAGATAAAAGGTGAGAACCAGAGCGGAGCCTCAGAGAAAGGGATGATTCAGGCACGTGGAAAGAGGACCCTAGTGACTAAGGGCATAGGGGTCATGCATGAAGTGTGATCAAGGTCAGCAAACCAATCAGTTACACATAAATGTTCTGTCTCTCTAGCTAAACGTTTGCTGTCCTGGGCCCTTCCCATTATCACCATCGCATTTAATCATTGCTATGACTCAATGAGTAGAAGGTATAACACTTTGCAAACACTCAACCTATAGCAAAAAAAAAAAAGGTGTATCAATCAGGCCGTAGTTCCTACATCCGGGAGTCTGCAGAGGCATCACTTCCTTTTCTGGAATGCCTGGACCTTGGAGCCTGTGCCCTCTCCTGGGCTCTATGCTAATGAGGGTGAGGAGGAGCCAAGCCACAGCCCCCAACAAAAAGCCTCACTTCCTCAGAATGAGAAGCATCTGCTCTTTCTTGTTGGTACACGAAGTGTTAGGGTGCTAACAGCTAAGATAAAGAGGTCCTGGGTTGATATTAATATACTTTCAATTTACCTCCGACTAAACCCCACCTTAACTGGCTGGACTCTTAACTGAAGGACGTGATTTGAAACAGTGGGCCAACGAGCCCCAATGGTAAAAGTCTAAGTAAGCATACCTGTGTGTGTGTCTGTTTGCTCTGCTATTAAATATTTCACAATATATTTGTAGGATTTAGGCGATCATTTTCTCTCTATATGGATGTGAGAATAATGATTAAGCCAATCCCATAGGGGACATGCCGTGCTCGCTAGCAAGTCAGCCTCCAGACTTTCTCAAAAGAGCATTAAGGTGCGTCCTTCATGGATTTAGATGGGAGAGATAGTGTTTCTATTTAATCATCCGCTCCCCACAAAAGGAAGCCACGCTAACTTCAGCAGGAAAAGTGTGCGGTAAATTACTTCAGATGCTCCCCGAAGATTAAGGCTCGTAGGTTTGGGATTGCATTACAATTAAGTAATAATGAAAGAGAAATCGTGTCTTTTGATCAAATAATGCATTAATCCTGCCATACACTGTGTACCGTCGTTCACTCTCTGGTAATGTTGACTTTCTGAGGTAATTTTTCTCTCTCATTCCACAGGACAGGAAACACACACAGAGGGGGAAAAAAGAACAAGGGTATGTATCGAGAAAGATAATGGAAGTTAAAACACCCTGAGAAGCTTTTAGATACGACACAGTACTCACTGCATCATAAAGAAAATTCCAGGTAGTTTTAATGCAAGTGTGTAGTCATTTCTTAAGGCTCAGCACATACAAAACCTTTTCTGCAGGAAAACTGTCCCCCGTGAGCCCTAAATTCATGAGGCCTACTACCTGAGCAGGGCGAGGCCCAGCTTAGGGACCCACTTCAGTCCTTAAGACCAAGTTCACTAAGCAATTAGCAGTATACTGAGACTCTCCAGGGAGGTATTTGAGAACAAGTTTTCCAAGCATTTTAGAAGCATTTATATATACCTAACATGCCATTAATCATTCTTATCTGTTCATTAAGGCAGTCTCCCTTAGGACCTCTACTTGCCAGCTCTTTCTCAGCCTGCTTTTTCTTATCTAGAGACCCAAAAAGGAGTTCATTGCTTTTAAAACATATTCTGTAATTAAAAGAGTTCATTAATTCACAGGGGTGTGCTCCACCAATGAGTCTGCGTTTTCCAAGTTTCATTAAATATACAGAAAGGCCGTTCTCTTGAGGGTCTTTGTGGAAGATAAACCCTGCAACTACAGCTGGGTTTTGGAATGCGTTTCCAGTCTTGGAGAGATTTAGACCATTACTTACAGCAATGATATAAATCTCCCGTCCATATCAACACATGTTGCTTCCTTCTGTCCCCTACCAACAAGGGGGAACAATTTAAATTCACACTGCAATCTCATTGATATAAACTAAAGGTGGAGGGGAAATCAGATACTGGAACATTGAAAAGCAATCAGTTTAAAATGTCATGTCAGCTGTTCCGTGACTATACCTCTGCCCGCGACTCCTCCACAGCCACGTTCAGGCCTCTGCTTGTTCCTGGGTCCATCCACCCCAGCACAGCTGGCAGGGAGGCCCCGAGCAGTGCAAGATGCAGCCAAACGTGTCCTGGTTTCATTTTGTTGAGTCTGTTGAGAAAATGACAAGGGCTCAGAATTAAGCATTGCAAAGTGTAAGCAAGCCACGGGGTAGTTAATTCATACTACCTGTATTCAAGAATCAGGTAAACCTGAGTTTAAATCCTGGCACCAAGCCTTCTGTTCTACTGTGGAGAAGTTACTTCTGAGCCTAGTTTACTCACCTGTAAAATGGGGTCAATAATACATATCTCATGGGCTTGCTGTGGTGATTGAAGGACTCAGTGTCAGGCACCGAATAAGAGCTCTAAACATGCTGGCTGCTCTGTAGAAACGCACATGAAACACCATCCACCTACCACTACATCTCCAAGAACAAACCAGGGTGAGAAAGTTGGGTCCCTTCTGTTAGGTCACCATATATCAAGTCTTGAGTTTCCCCAGAAAGCTGATGAGGAATCATGTTAAGCCCGTGGCGTCCCATTTGTAGCTAATGACTCAGTTTACAAGAGAGTGAGCTTTAAAATGGCATTATAAGGCCCAATTCAAGACCAGTCATTTCAAGACCAGTCATTTTTGCAGAATTCAAGCATCCCATGGATAATGAGATTTCAGTAACTTTTAAGGTGTTTCCTGAGGCTCATGTGATAAACTGCCCAACGTCCCAGAAGACAAGACATGTACAATTCAGAGTAATCATAGAATTACCTGGCTAAAACTAAGGCTCGGCGCCAATAAATATTCAACTCCCTATTGTGTTCTGGGCATTGTGCTAAGGGGACACAGGCTAGTCCACTTGCCCAGTTAACTGTACTTTTTTTTTAAGGTTTCTACTGTGAGCATATTCCAACCTCAATCTTAGTACCTCTACCTAAGAAACATGGCCAGATAGAACTCGTGGTACAGTATTTACAACTCTTACTCAAGGAAACTTAGGGGTTATTAATTTCTGTGGGCACCACACAATTTAGCACTTAATTGCTTGGGGTCCACGCTGCATCCTGCTCACGGCTGGGGAGATGAAAACACAGAGCTCCTTGGAGGCCGGCAGCGCTGTGACCTGGTGTAGGCATCCCGGTCAAAAAGGATTAGCTGCCTGGGGGACATTATAGCCTGTTTGAGGAGTCCACCCTGCTCACCCCAAAGCCAACAGCTTTGCAGGATTCTAAACAAGAGGGGTTAGAGGTATCACACGATCACTAGTGCTGAGGCCAGGGCCACCAATTACACTCCTGCCACATTCCAGGTTTCCTTTGGCTGCTTTCCACACCCAAATAGAGCTGTCTCTTCAGATTTGCTTTATGTCCCCATCTTGAGACAGAAATTCCCCCAGGAAGGAGAAGTCAGACTAAAAATTGTGGTCATATAATACCGGCCTATGAAAGGCAACGCTGTCAGTTATGACTGTCTCGTAAGAAAAGGTGTCTCCTTGTTTTAAAGAGTCCATAGGCTCCCACTCCTACATCTGTTTCTTCAGCCGTTCATCTCTGACATCTGTTGGCAAAGCTGGAGCTATTGGGGAAATAGTCCAGGTGGCCAGTAAATATTATGTGAAGGTCACAGTCTCGCCCCCATCAGCACCTGCTCCGCACTTGAAGAAACCAGAACAGTGTGGTTTCGGCTGCTCCTGGGAGATGACAGGAGTGTTCTGAGCAGCCACCCAACTCTGTGCTGCAGACCCAGGGCTCTAGCTGGTGTGTGTGTGTGCTCTTACAGCGCTGGGGAGGAGTGAAACATCACATTCAAGATGAAAAGAGAATAATGTCTTTCCCTAACTGCAACCAGTTTTTCTAAAAATATAGGGCAACTCCCTACTCTCCATAAATTATTCTCTTCTGAATGCAAAGCCATGTTCCAGAGACTGCAAAACGCAGATACGAGATGTTTGGAATTTGTTTAAAAACCAGCAATAGTAACTCAAGCTAGAACTAGAAAGACATTGCTTCCCACTCCACTTCTATTAACTCCTCCCTACTTATCCGCTCTCCAACAATGCTCCTGGGCTGAGCACACATAGAGAAGGTCCTCTTTTCTCCCCATTCATGCCGTTGAGCCCAAGTAAACTCTAAATAGCAAGATAATCAAAACTTACTCAAGTTAACATCCAGATGTCAATTCCTGGAGTTAGGAAACATTCAACCCATGAAATCTAGTATCTAGCTTTCAAATTGCCTAGGAATCCAAGACCGATTATGTCTGATGTTTTATTATTAATAGATAGCATCAAAATAAAATCCACACATTTCAACTGTTATTTTGGCACTCTGCGAGTCACTGCACGTAGGAGGGCGCATCCTGACCTCTGGCCTTAAACCAGCTGTTTAGTGTTTCAGGAAGCTGGAACTCAGCCCTGCTGCACCTGCCATCGTCTCTAGTTTGTGTTGAGGTCCTGGAGGGTCTTATTTGAAGACAAGGAGACACGTTAAGCAGGCCAACTACTTGAAATATTCCTCGGCAGCTTCTTTGTAAAGTTTAACTCAGCTTGGCCACCAGTAGATCAGACTTCATTTGCACAATAGATGCAGCTCAGATGTCATCCTGTATTCATGGTGAGTGACAATTCATGACACCTATGGCAGCAATCACCTAAAAATTCACAACTCACATTTTATGACCATTCGGTACATTAAAAAAAAGAACTAATATTGGGTCTAAATCTATTTTGATGATCTGTCTTATAACCACATAGAGAATATCTTGGTTAACACTTATATAGCAGTTACTATGCGTCAGGCACTATTCTAGATGCTTTACAGGTATTAACTGATAAGCCTCATTTCTGCTTGATAAGGAGGGCAATGATGACCCCCCAGTCAGAGGAGACAGTTCACAGAGAGGTAAGTACCCTACCGAGGTCATGTGGCAAATAAGTGGCAGAGCTGGGACTTCAAGCCAGGCAGGTAGACTCAGCATCTGTGCTCTTAGCCCCCGTTCTCTGCTGCCTCCCAATGGGGAAAATCTACGGAGAGCAAAATAGGAGGCCCTGAGCCCCGTATCCCTTTCCTCTGAAAGCTTCCAAGAGCTGCACTCCTCCAGCTTTCATGGGTCCGGCCAAGGATGGAGGAGCGGAGTAAGGAGGAAAGCCACGCTGCTCCCCGTCCTGCACCCCACTTGGCATGCTCTCCTCAGCCTCCACTGCTGCTGTCTTTATTGGCCAACAAGAAATGTGGTTGAAGAAAGAAACCACCAGGAGAGGC
This sequence comes from Rhinolophus sinicus, assembly GCF_036562045.2. NCBI lineage: Eukaryota > Metazoa > Chordata > Mammalia > Chiroptera > Rhinolophidae > Rhinolophus > Rhinolophus sinicus. Next base: position 76,569,052 of record NC_133759.1, read on the forward strand.
ACAGAATACCAGGTAGCAAGGATGCCCCTCAGCCCATGGGGAGCACTGACATGGCAAAGACAGTTGCTCTGGGGGAACTGGATCTGTTGACAAATTGCCCCTCAAATGCAAATAGCCCTACTGGCCTGCAGACAGAAGGAAATCCAAGGATCTCCAGGTATAGACATGGGAAGAGAATACTGTCTTTCCCTAACTGCAACCAGACATTAGTTGCACCACTAATGTCTCTGTGCAACCTAACCTAGAGTTCCTTCTGAGATCAATTTAGGTTTGTAAGCTTCATTCAATCCATACTAGAGCCTAAGATTGATTATAAATCAACCCGAGATTGTTGTCATAAAAGAGCTACCTCTTCTTTCAAATAACTCAAAGCCCAAACCATGGATATGTAACACATCTCATTTCCAAGAGAAGTAGTTCACTGCTTCCTTGCTTTTCCCATGCTCAGGGGAACCAGGTGCTAGCCCTGGCGGGTTGAGGAATTCACCCAATGTGTGAAGCCAAATCAATGGGCAGACTTAGACTAAAACCCAGGCCCCTAGGCAACTAACTGTTTCATTTTTTACCTTGCTACAAACTTGTATGTGGAATATGTTTGCATTCTCTGTTTAGATAGACTGATACTGCATTTTTTAGTGCTGGATGGACCCCACTAGAATCTACCCCATCCTTGTGAAAACCACAGGATTTTCTGGTTTTAGAATATAAGCTGATACCTGCGCTGTAATTTATTCATCTTTAAAATTACAGAGGTACTACAAATTTGTATGACATAACATTCTAAATTCTGACTTCCGTTTTGAAGAAAGTTGAAAAAAATACGACATAAGAACGCAAATGGTTAGGGAGAAATCGACATGAATATGTAAATTCCAAATCTGTCCCACCAGAGGACGCAGGCTGGCATGTAAGCTGTCTTTATTGAACAGGGTGAGAGGCCAGAGAGAAGCACCGACATTTAAATGGCAGTGGGTTTCATATAAACTTCTCTTTCTTCCTCCGGGAACCAGCTCTCTTTGGGAAGAGTGGGAATTCTGACCTTGAGAGCTTTGGAGGAGATTGTTGACAGGTTCTCCCTCTCAGCCTCTCTCCCAGAATATGCAAACATTACCAAACCAGACATTATGGATTAGCCACATGGGAATGGCTTCTCTTTGTAACTGACAGGATCAGAAATTATGAACATGATTTGGCAGAACCAAGTGACACCACCCAGCCTTTAAGACAACAGGGAAGGTTTGGGACCCTGAGGCACCTGCATTTCCAATCCTTGTTATTGGAAAAGTTTATTACTTGAGGGGCAGTGCATTTTACACATGGGATCTTAGTAGCCAACAAATAGAAACAAACTGGAGACTGCCAAAATCCTGCAATCCTCTTCTATATGACGGTCCAATGTTAAAAGGAAAAGAAAAGCCACATAAACCCTAACCCCAAACCAGGAAGCTATATATTAATTTCTTCTGGAAGGTTAGGACCCTAGTTTGATTTGTGTTTTAGAAAAAAAGAAAGGGATTCAAACTTTTGAAGACAGCCTCTAAAATACCAACCCAGGGAAATTAGTCATGGAAATATATCAGGGTAACCCTACAACAAGCCATAATGAAGTTATATTACATGTCCTATTAATTCTTTATATCTTTGGCTAACTGTTCCAACGTTTGATAAGTTAGATGCCTATGTGTAATGTGTAAATATATGACATTCCTGTTATTGTGAAGTTTCACACACACACACACACACACACACACACACACAACTTCCTTTCAAGATTCAGATTATACCTCTTACGTACCCTGTTCCCTCAACTGTAGTTCTATTTTTACTTGAAGTTCCATGTCTTATGTTGTGCATTGAGGTAGAAAATGTAAGGAAAGATGTGCTTGTCAAATAACTATCTAATTTCATTAAATTAGTAAGCACACATTGACCACACATAAGCAACACGAGAAGGTGGAGTTTGCAGAGAAATACCGAAAAACGCAAAGCAGGAATTCAGGTAGATTTTTTAGGAAATCTTGAGTATTCAATGTCAGTTTCTGGAATATAGTGTTAAGTCCAACGAAAGATCACAACACGAAGATCACTTTTTTAAAAATCCTGTGGCCCTTAGAAGAACAGAAGAATCCTGAGTGAGTGACTGGTCAAGGTAGAAAAATCCAACCTAACCCTGCCTCACCCACTTCTAGGGCATAATCAAAGGCACAGAAGTTCTCTCAATGCCCAGCATAGGCTGGCCCCTCTCTGGAGCAAAAAGAACCTTCTTGGAATAAACAAAAACTGAGGGTCATCATAAAATTCAAAGCGAGCAGAAGCCATTGGAACTTTAATGAGCAATTTTAATAGATTACATCGAAGACTATTCTCTTGCATGACCTTTGGCTCAGGCTGAAGTCTTCCAGGAGGGGGCTGTCTTTTCCCCCAATATGGGAGGAAACGAGCATTCAGCTGAGTGTGTCTAAACCGAAATGGTCTAGTGATGCTGCAGTGTCTTCTCACAAAACTAAGATGGAAAGCAGACGTCATGGGCCCTCTGAGGCATTATGTAGCTTCCGTCTTCTGTCCGAGCTACAGCATGAGGGTTGCTGCGGCTCTAGCGTCATAGAAGCCACATCACTCACTCCCCTGACCATTTGCTTCCCAGGTGAGCCCTCCACCTGACCACTACCCAGACTCAGAGCCTGTCTCTGGCCACTCCAGGATTAAGAGGACACTGTTAAAAGACATCTCTGGCTTTCTCTTAAGCCTGATGATAGGAAAATAATTTGGGACTTTTCAGAAAAGTCCGAATTTGTTCCCTATCTTTTTTCTCCCCTCAGGGTGTACATTTTGATGAGCAGTTACTGTGTCACCTCCTATTAAAGTTCTATTTATCTTTGACCCAGAAAATGTAGGTGGATGTTTGTACCTCGGGGACCCATCTAGTACAGTTCCTGATGCACAGGATTGCAACAAATTTAGGAAGGGAGCAGACCAAAGCTCCTGTCGCTGTTTTCCACTCTCCGGAAACCTCGGTGGAAGCGACACCTAGAGGGGAGCGGAGGAGACGCTGCGGAAGCGCAATTCATCAACGTCGGAGACAGTTATCAGGAGCGAGATCGGCTGGACAGCTCATGGGGGACCAACTCTCTAGGCGATGATACAGACCTAGCAGATCCCCACTCCGCGGGTCCCCAGGCACTTCCGGCAGCCGGATGCGCTGCACGGAGGCTCCCCACTTTCCGGGCATTGTGAGAAACCCTACTGCTTCCAGTGGGTTTCGGCCCGGCAAGAGTGGCGCCGAAGTCCTCAGGTGTTAGGCCTCGGGCGAGCGCGCCAGGCGCCTCTGTGTCAGGTGAAGAGCTCCCAAGGTTCGCACCGCTCTCGTCCCAAACTCGAGGCGACAGGCGCCCAAAGCGGAGCTCTCTGCCTGCGTCGCCTAGGTCCCCCCGAAACTTGGAACAGGTTTTCTTTGCTGGCGCAAAGAGAGACGGAGATCACCCACAGTACAATCTCTCTTAGGACCAAGCCCCCTGCCTAAACGTCCCCCAAACAAACTGCTCCCTAATGACTCCCCCAGCAGGGCACACCGGTGCTCCCTCGGGAACAGCGACGAGCCGGGCAGAACGAGAGCTGCGGCTGCCCGGTGCCGGCTTCTGTCCCGGGTCCTTCCTTCCTAGCCCTACGCTCCGCCCCAGACGCGGGGGAACACCGCGAAGTGAGGGCCAGGCGAGATGCAGCGAGCCCTTCGGGCTGCAGCAAGGAGACGCAAGTTTCCCCGCAAAGCTGGAGGGAGGAGGCAGTGAGCACGCCCTCCCTGCACCCCAGCGCCAAGGGCACAGGTCTTAGCAGAGGGGCCGCCGCTCGCCTGGCTCGCCCATGCCGCTAGGGGTCCGGCGCCCCAGAGCAGCTCCTCCAGGGTTTCGGAGCCCGACGCGGGCGACGGGCTCGGCCCCAGCGGATCTGCGCCGCGCTCCGCGTGCCAGCCAGCTCACTCCGGTCCCTACTGCAGACCGGGGCCCCACGCCTCGGCACCCCAGTCTTTACCCCGAGCCCTGGCCCCGGCGGAGGTAGCCTGTGGTCCTTGCCCGCCGCCCACCAGGCGGGCAAACTTGACTCTCGCGGCGCGGGCTGAGAAAACAAGCAAGCGCCGGCGCCGGGCCCTGCGGGAGACGCGGGGCAGCAGGCGTCGGGACCCCAGCGGGGCGCAACCGGACCAGTTAGTGGCGGCGGCTTGGCACCCTTCCCGCACCCTCGTACCTGAGGCGGCCGGGGCCGAGAAGACCAGGTGGCCGGACTTGGGCAGGCGGGAGCGCCCCGTGGCGGCAGCGGTGGCGCGACCTGGCCCCGCGTCCTTCGGTCGGTCTCTGACTGTCGGCGGGTGCCGGGCGCCCTGGAGGTTGTCGCGGCTCCAGCTCTCTGAGCCGCCGCTGTCCGCTGCTGTGCGACGGACGCCGCGGCTGCCCTATTTCTGCCGCCGGGACCGGAGCCCGTGACGTCACCCTCCGGGCCCCGCCTGCCCAATCGCCGCCACCTGTGCGCGCGGTCCGCCCGCCCGCCGCTCAGACCCGCGCAGGGAGGGCGGCAGGTGCGCGGAGACCCGGGGCGCGCACACGGGGCACGAGGACTCGGACGCTCCAGGGCAATCTGCGCGCTCCACGGGAGCGGGGGGGGGTACGTTCCCGCTCCTGCCTCACTGGGAGCCCAGCAGGCTACAACCATCTCCCACCACCCAACACACCCTTCCTCACCTCTCTCTTCTCTCGGCTCCTTCTCCGGCCGGATTGTCCAAGGCTGTGCGCTCAAGGAGCACAGCTGGTCTTAATCAGCGGCCATAGCTCGTGGAGCCGTACACCACACGGAGAGTCGTCCCTGGAGGCAAAGTCAAGTGACACTCCCCCTCGCTGAGAACCCACAACCTGCGAAAAAGCCAAGTTTGCATTTCTCTCTTCTGAATCTGCCCTCTCCCAGTTGCAGAATCTTACAAAATCCTGGGCATACAGGGGCTGTCCCATGTGACCTTTGCCTAGCCTGGCCAAGCTGTGACCAGGGTCCCTTCTTGTTTCTCTAAACCAGGCATTTTCACAGCAGGACCTCATCCCCCAGCCTGCAACTCCCAAACCTTTGTGGGACCCTCTTCCACAACCACAACTTTGAGAGACCCCAACCAAGCACTCATCTGGCTTGTATTAATTACCCTGGAGACCAGCCCTGGAGCCTGAATAAACTGGAAACATCTTTGTAAGGATGTACCGTAGCCCTAATCTGGACTCAAATTTATGATAGGAGGGAGACCCTAGCCAAGCCAGGCAGGTGGTGACCAATGGGCAGGACTTTCTGGGGGACTGCCTCCTGCTCTGGCCGTATGGGCACCGGGTGACTTCCTGGCTTGGGGGAACAGTGTCTTGTTCATGCCCCTGTGATAACTCCTGGCTTGGAGGAGGGGCAGAGGGGCTTTTCTGAGGATAAAGTTAGTTAAATCTCAGGAGAAGGGGAAGACTACCAGGGTGACGTGGAGGAGAGGTATTACATGTGCTCTTTCCTTTAACAGATACTTACTGAGCCCTCCTATGTACCAGGCACTGTACCAGGTGCTTGGGAGACAGCGGTGGCTGGGCCAGCATGGTCCCTGCCTTCACACAGGTTTTGGTCTGGGATCCAGTCCTCCCTCTATCACTGCTCAGCTGGTAACCCAGAGCGAGTCATATCTCTGCTAGAGAGATCAGTCTTCCCATCTGCAAAATGAAGAGCTGGGTGACTTCCAGGTCTCAGTCTGCTGTGAGTTCCCACGTAGATATCGTGACTTGGGCTTAGAAGGATAAAGCCTACTCCATCCTCAGAGCCCCCAGCGCCTTGGCAGACATGATACTTTCTCATATTTGACCATGAATCGTTGCCAAGGCCACCCATGACTGAAACTCTGAAGCTTGAAGCCAGATTCTCTACAGCTGGATCAAGGAAGAGATGGCACTTCCCATCTTGGGAAAAAGAGAAGAAAGACTGGGCATGAAAGGAAGCAGGGAAGTTTGGATACACGCTGTACCTCCCTCTGAAACGTAATTCTAAGTCCTGGTCAAGATGGAGCCCCACAGCTCAGAGGCTGGGTTCATCTCCCCTCCCACACTGTGATGTATTTGGAAAAGCAGATCTCTGTTTTTAGCTCTGAGCACAAAGTCCCTGATTCAGCCTCCTGGCCCTATTACATAACCCATGCAGGCCTCTAGGTGTGTGGTTTTAATAACTCGGGGTCATATGTAAGTCAGGTTCTGCAGACTGACCAAGATCAGAAATAGCTCTGTTTAATGCAGGAAGCAGGGACTGGACTTCTGCAAACTTCTGTGCTTCCCAAAGAAGAGGGACAGTGTAGCTGCTGCAAACCAGATGTAGACATCTCCCTTAGAGATAATGCTAACATCTGAAGGGACCTATTGTGGCTACTGAGCATAAAATAAGAGTTGAATTAAAAGTAACCTTGGAATAAAAAAGGTGAAGTGGGAGTGACGAAATTGAACAAGTCTTCAGGGAAGTGGCATCAGATGCCAGTAGAAATTGACACCTTTTTGAATTGTTCTAAATAGGGTAGATTTCACACAGAAAATTTTAGAATTTGTTTGAAACACTGCTTCAGCACTTGCAAACATACTGATAATTCTCAGTGGCCAACTAAGATGCTTCACACAAAAAAAAGTTAAGTTTTGATTTCATACAATTCAATAAGTTCCAAATGGGGATGCTAAAAGGAAACATAAGTTCAGATGACTTCCTTCAACCCCAACTCTAGGTTATTGGTAAGAGATTTGGCCAGACTCAGACACACACAAAAGGAAGTTATCAATATATTTTTACAAGGTCAAGAAGTTTAAAAATCTCCAATATATGTATTTTCTACTTTGCCAATTTCTATTTCTATTCGTACCAAAAGCATAACCATATGATCAAAACTGCTGCCAAATAACATTTCTTCTACAGGTCATTTCAGATTGCAGCTGCACCTCAGGGTACCCAGAGGTGACATACAAGCCCTGGGATCAGGAGGGAGCAGGGCACCTCCTCCAGGTTCAACCAAAAGTTTCCTGTCATTAGCTATGGGTCAGGTCCATCCTGGGTTGGTCAGTCAGTCCCCAGAAATACCCAAGAGAAGCCAGACTGGGAGGTCTTGTGAGAAGGTGAGAAAAGATAGGAAACTATCTGCCTTGTCTTGCATAATTTAACATTCTGCTGCCTGTCCAAAAAATGTCTTAGTAAATCTTCATACCAAACCATGAAGTTGATTGAAGAAGTAGCCTGGATCTTAGGAGAGCCCTGGACAGAGCAGCATGGGGACTGGACCCCTCTCCTGTCGGTGCCCCTCTCTAGCTGGGTGAGCCTGGATGAGTCCCACCCTTTCTGGGCCTTGTTTCCTCATCTCTCAAGTGGAAGCTGGGCGTGAAAGCAGTTGGAAGGTGGTCATACTAAATGAACTTCTAAGGCCATTTTCAATTCTGCAAGTCCATGCTTTTATTTTGCTAGTACTTACAGAAGTTAGGGCTTCTCTGATCTAAAAAGAGCTAAGAGGTTAAAGGTTTCCCTTAAGTCTAACATTCATGCTGATTTCTTAAATGATGACTTATTTAGTCATCTAGAAATGAATGAATATAGGTAATAAATCCCAAATCCTAGACCTGAAATCACACTCAGAAATAATTTTTTAACTTTGACTTAGGGAGAAAAGTAAAGCATGGAGGTAGGTAAGGTGAGTCATTCAAGAGATAACTGTGATTTAGGAAATTTTTCAAGGCCATAAGGAAATGGTGTTGAGTAGGAATTTTAATTAAGAAGTTGGGATGGATGAGACGATGCAGTGATGGAAGGGGAATTGTGAACGATGAAAGTGGAGGGAGATGAACACTAAAACCCTTCACCATGGTATTGTTCCAGGGACAAAAGTCTCATCTAACTCCCAGGGGCTAGCTTGATGGTGCCAGGGGCCTCAGAAAGCCCCTGATCACAGGAGGAAATGAAGCTCGGCTGTTGTCAGAATTCTACGTGCACAGGGAGAACTGGGGATGAGAAGGCCTGGCCTCCAGAACACAAAGCACCACATCCTACCGGGGCTGGGGAGAGACATGAAAGAGGGAGCATAGCCGGAGGAGAGGAAAAGGAGGGCCAATCTCTTATTCAACAGGAAAGCATAAACCCACAAACTCTTCTCATGACCTTGTTTTCCAACTCACCATACAGAGTGGTAAAGAACAATCTAAACAAAAAAGATCGTTCAAAAAGATGAGCGCCTACCTGATGGAGATTCCATTGTGGTTAATATATGCTTCATTCAAATGAATAGGCATCCGTCTGGCGAGCCATCTTAAGTGCTACGCAAGATGAGGATGGATAAGATGGATCCGGACTAGTTAATAAACCACCCAAATCAGGGCAGCTGCACGGACCGCTCCACCTCCACCCCACACCAGGAGTTGAGCTGCTTGCCTTGCTTCCTGGCCAGAGAGGCCTTATGAGCTATTTCCACAGTCTTAGAGCCACGCCCCCTCAGATCAAAAAGCCTGCACATGGCACGAACTGACAGGCAGACCCTGGCATCCATGTCTATGCAACAGGCACACTGGACCCTGGGGTTCTGGCCTCCCCAGAGGCTGCCTGGAGGGGCCATTCCCTACAACCCAGAAGTAGGAGGAAGTTTCTGCCTGAGGGGTGGACTTGACCCATGGGAGATGGGGTAAAAGAGGAAGCCAGCAGATAAATTCTCTCTTCCTTCCCTGGACGGTCTGTCCTGAGATGCAATGCTCCCTATGTCCTGTCTGAAGACCTCTCTGGGGTCCAAGCACTAGGCTACTCTTAGTACAAAGCTGGGCCCTGTTCACTGTTTGCTCCTTGTTTTCATTGTCCCTGCTTCCCTGGGATTGTCCTCCTTCCCAGTAAAGCGTCCGCGCATAAGCTCTTGCCTCAGGTGCTGTTTCTGGGGTATCTCGCTGGAGAGAAGGAGCAAGTTGAAGGAAGAGTCATGACTGTTTTTAAGAGGACAGATGACAAAACTCTCTAAGGAGGTGGATAGAGAGGAGACGTGATTAAATGAGAGGACAAGGTATAAGGAGACGTGGTGGGGGCAGCATCCAGGCAGAAGGCAAAACAGGCGTGAAAGAGGTGATGTAGGAACTTGATGGGATCCCGGCCTTGGCAGCTAAGCAGAGGGGTCTGTGTGGAGAACTGCAGAGACAGAGAGAGGGGCCAGATCACACGGACCCTGTAGACTGTGATAAATAAGGCCTGCAGATCTGATGGTAGGGGTAATGGGAGCTCGTGGAGAGATTTGAGCAGGAAAATGATGTGATCTACTGCGTGTTCTTAACAAATACTCTGGATGCTGTGTGGCGAATGGACTGAGTCAAGCGAAGAATGGCTGCTGGAAAGAGTAAAAGTAGGGAAACCAGCTGTTCAGCTGTTGAGACTACACAGTCGTTTCTAGCTCATTAGCATTATCACAGACGTCATACCAGCGCTGAATGTTAATTGGCTGCTAACTATGCATTGGGCCCTAGACTTAGCCCTTTATATGTATTGTTTCACCTAATCTTCACAACAACTCTGTAAGGTCCTATTTTGTAAGGTAAGCTCAGAGAAGTTACACAACTTATCTAAGGCAGTTTGGCAAATGGCAGAGCTAGGGTTTCCTCAGAGCCTGCCCTCGCCATCACTATGCAGTTCTTTGCAGCTATACATAGTGTACATGTCAATGGCAGCTAATACTCAACTCAGAATTCACGTTCTACTAATAGGCAACTGGAGTAGCTTCTGTTCTGAACCTATTGGTATATTTGCTTAATTGTCCTCATCACAAAGCCTTGCCACAGCCAAACCAAACGCGCAGTGTTTCTCGCTTCTTCTCTGCCTACAGAATGTCAGCTGTGTTCAGTAGCCTAAGCCCATCAGAAAGTTCCTATTTTCTTTGCAGGAACTGGCTGAGGGGTGAGCAGGGGGGCCTAGTTCTGACCAAGGAGAGGTGAGAGCTGCGGGGAAAAAGAAATGCTAAGAAAGAGATGGTGTCTCTTTTCCCTCTTGATACTTCATTATTCCCTCCTTCAACTACAAGGGCCCCTGAGACCCATGGTCACCATCTTGTGACCCTCAGAGCAGCCAAGATGATCCGTGGAAGACAGCAGAAGAGAGAAAGCCAAAGAACCGAGGGCCTCAATGATCTGCCGAAATAACTACTCTGAAGCCGCCCGACCTCGAGATTTCTATTTTCCTCATGACTTACATCAAGTGAGTTGGGGTTTTCTGTGACTCGAAGTAGAAAACATACCAAATGAGAAAGAAGCTAAAATGTAAAGAAAACCCTGATGCATTATTTGACTGGCTTCAGACACACAGCATGGGAGATAGGTACGAATAATTCTGTTGCCCTCCCACTTGATTTGTCCAAGAACCCTACGCTAGTCAAAAGTTGAAGTCTCTTGACTCTGATCCAGGCTCAAAACATATAGTAATTTTCAGGTATGGAGAATATTTAATTAACCAGGAACTTCCATTTCCCAACTGTCCTAGATAAAAGGCAATGGACACATAATACTACAGGATGCTTTAAAGCTGACGAATTTATACGTGCACACCCATCAGTAATGCCCTGCCATCTGTGACTTGCAAACACCTCTCACTACAACTCTCCTCAAAAAATTTACAACGAATTTTTGCCATTTTGTGTGGCATGGGACAAAGGAGTGGCTTGAAGTTTTAAATAAATTATTTGAGAGTATCACATTAAATACTGTATTCTGAAGTCTGTTTAAATGCAATCAATAATATTAATATTGCAGATAAATTTCCACTTTGTATCATTTAACAAATGCAAAATGTTTAAGTTTTATTAAATTATATGTGAGAAAGCATAATTTTCTTTTCTTTTTTTTTTAAAGATTTCATTGGAGAAGGGGAACAGGACTTTATTGGGGACCAGTGTGTACTTCCAGGCTTTTTTTCCAAATCAAGTTGTTGTCCTTTCAATCTTAGCTGTGGAGGGTGCAGCTCAGCTCCAGGTCCAGTTGCCATTTCTAGTTGCAGGGGGCGCTGCCCACCATCCCTTGCGGGACTCGAGGAATTGAACTGGCAACCTTGTGGTTGAGAGCCCACTGGCCCATGTGGGAATCGAACCGGCAGCCTTCGGAGTTAGGAGCATGGAGCTCCAACCGTCTGAGGCACCGGGCCGGCCCAGAGAAAGCATAATTTTCTGATAACTATATTTAAAAAATGATCATATCTGGTTTAGGGACTGGATATATACAAGGTCTGACAATTAAGTTCATGAACTCATCCTACAAAAAGTGCTACATACGTCATTGCTGAATATCACTACAGTCACCTTCACTAATATCACTGAAGTACTCCCCTTGGGAAGCTATGCACCAATGTCAGAGCCTAGTTCACTCTTCAAAGCAATTTTGACACTCTTTCTGGAATGGCCATCAGAGCTGACATCGTATTACCCTTAATATCCTGAATATCATCAAAATGTCTTCCTTTCAGTATTTCCTTTATCTTCAGATAAAGAAAGAAGTCACTGGGGCCAGATCAGGTGAGTAGGGAGGGTGTTCCAATATAGTTATTTGTTTATTGGCTAAAAACTCCCTCACAAACAGTGCTATGTGAGCTGGTGCATTGTTGTGATGCAAGAGTCATGAATTGGTGAGAAGTTCAGATCGGTTTTTTTGTGTGTTTTTTTAAACGATTTTATTGGGGAAGGGGAACAGGACTTTATTGGGTAACAGTGTGTACTTCCAGGACTTTCTCCAGGTCAATTTGTTGTCCTTTCAATCTTGGTTGTGGAGGGCGCAGCTCAGCTCCAGGTCCAGTTGCTGATGGGCAGCCCACCATCCCTTGCGGGAGTCAAACTGGCAACTTTGTGGTTGAGAGGATGCACTCCAACAAACTGAGACATCTGGGAGCCCAGCGGCAGCTCAGCTTAAGGTGCCGTGTTCAATCTTAGTTGCAGGGCACGCTGCCCACCATCCCTTGCGGGACTCGAGGAATTGAACTGGCAACCTTGTGGTTGAGAGAATGTGCTCCAACCAACTGAGCCATTTGGGAGGCAGCTCAGCTCAAGGTGCCGTGTTCAATCTTAGTTGCAGGGGGCGCTGCCCACCATCCCTTGCGGGACTCGAGGAATTGAACTGGCAACCTTGTGGTTGAGAGCCCACTGGCCCATGTGGGAATCAAACCGTCAGCCTTTGGCTTTAGGAGCACGGAGCTCCAACCGCCTGAGCCACTGGGCTGGCCCAGGTCATCTAACTTTTTCATGCAACCTTTTCAGCACTTCCAAATAGTAAACTTAGTTAACTATTTGTCCAGTTGCTACAAATTCATAATGAATAATCCCTCTGATATCAAAAAAGATTAGCAATATCGTTGCAACAAGTTCGCGAACTTAATGGTCGGACCTCGTACTAAAAAGTACATTGAAGTTTGACGCCAGGATATAGCATCAAGTATAGGCAAAAACCGTTTTCCAAAAATCGATGTCTGAAATTATGGAATTTTATGCTTAAAAACACTAGTTTTATTTTTATAACTTCTCTGTTTTGTTTATACCTGACTGGAGGGGAAAGATGTCAGATTCACAAGCGCTCTGCACATAGCACTTTGTGGGTGTGAGTAGAGTCTTTATTCTCAATAAATGAAAAGCCAAATTGGATATAATTGTCATTTTGTTTTCTCTTCTTAACATTGTTTTTGAAGTACCAGAGACATCTTGATGTTCTATATAAGACTCTTTTTATCAGATGTATGAAATTTACAGATTGGTGAAGGTAATTTTGAAGTAGGATTGTAGTCTTATCACTTTTTTTGCTCTTAATCATCTTGTGTTTCATCATTGGGTTCCTTATGTTTCTAGTCTTTAAGCACAATCTATTATGGGCACAAATCAAAAATATATGACTAAGAAGAAAAACAGTTTGAAATATAACATCACAACCATCCCAGCAGTCTCAACTTTTGATCTAAGAGATAAAGTGAGTGGTGGCATTGTGAACATTCCCCTCTGACCTCCACCTACCCTCTGTGTGTGCTCACTTGTTACACACTGACAGGTTCACAGTCTTTTATTATAAATGGAAAAAAATTGAATAATGTATCACTTACTGGTCTTTTCATTTAAACCTTTCATTTTGAAATAATTAGAGATTCACGTACAGATGTAAGAAATAATAGAAAGGATCATGTGTACCTTTTTCCCAGCTTCCTCCAATGATAACATCTTGCAAAGCTGTCGTACAATATCACAACCAGCATATTGACCTTGACACAGTCAAGATACAGAACCTTTCTGTCGCCACAAGGATCCCTCCTGTGTCCCTTTTAAGGCCACCCCTACTTCCCTTTCCTCTGCCCCTCCCTCCTCATCCCTAACCCTTGGCAACCACTAATCTCTTCTCCTTTCTACAATTTTGTCATTTCAAGAACGTTATATAAAGAGAAGGACAAAATACGTAACCTTTGGGACTGTTTTTTTTCCATTCAGCATAATTACCTCAAGATTCATTCAGGTTGTTTCACATATCGATAGTTGCTTCTTTGTATTACTGAGTAGTATTTCATGGTATGGAAGTACCACATTTGTTGAACCACCTGGGCGGTTTCCATTTTGGGCTATTACAAATAAAGTTGCTATAAACACTTGTATACACATTTTTATGTGAACATAAATTTTCATTTTTCTGGGATAAATGCCCATGAGTGCTATTGTTGACTTGTATGATAGTGGCATGTTTACTATTTTAAGAAATGGCCAAACTATGTTCCAGAATGGCTGTAGCATTTCACATCCCCACCAGCAATGCATGAATGATTCCTTTCTCTGTATCCTTGCCTGCATTGGCTGATGTCACTTTTTTTTTTTTTTTTTAGTCATTCTGATAGGTGTGTAGTGATATCTAATTGTGGTTTTATTTTTCATTTCCCTCATGGCTAGTAATGCTGACCCTCATTTCATGTGCTTATCTGTCATCTATATATTCTCTCTGGTGAAAAGTCTCTTGATGCCTTTGGCCATTTTCTAATTGGATTGCTTGTATTTTTTTTTTACTGTTAAGTTTTCAGAGTTCTTTATGCATTCTAGATACTAATCCTTTGTGGATATGTGGTTTACAAATATTTTTTTCCAGTCTACAGCTTGTCTTTTCATACCCTTAAGAGGATCTTTTGCAGAGCAAAAGTTGTTCATTTACATGCAATGAGATTTATCAATTTTTTCTTTTTATATACTTTACATTTGATATCAAGTCTAAATCCAAGATCCCAAAGATTTTCTCTGATTTTTTTAATGAAAGTTGAATAGTTTTACATTTAAGTTTGTTAATCATTTTGAATGAATTTTTATACAAGGTCTTAGATTAGTGTTCTTTTATTTTCCTCTAAGGACTTTCCTATTGCTCCACATCATTTGTTGAATAGGTTATCTTTCTTCCTTTGAATTGCTTTGCACCTTTGTCAAAAATCAGTTGAGCAGGAATTGTGAAGGGCCCTAAAGAGTCAATACAACGTTCAAAAAAAATTGAAGGAAAAAGAGTTGGAAGATGCACACTTCCTGATTTTAAAACTTACTACAAAGCTACAGTAATCAAAACGGTGTAGTACTGGCAAAAGGATACACCAATGGAATAGAACTGAGATTCCAGAAACGTACATGTATAGCTAATTGATTTCAACAAGGGTCCCAAGACTATTCAGTGAAGGAAAGAATAGTCTCTTTAACAGATGGCACTGGGACAACTGGATATGCACATGTAAAAAAATAGTGAGCCCTCATAGTACACCATATATAAAAATTAATTCAAATTTGATCAGTGACCTAAATATAATTGCTAAAACCATAAGCTGTTAGGGGAAAACATAGTGGTAAATTTTCATGACTTTGGATTTGGCAATGGATTCTTAGAAAAGCTCGAGCAGCAAAAGAAAAAACAAATAAATTGGATTTTATCAAAATTAAAAACTCTTGTGCATCAAAGAACATTACCAAGAAAGTAGAAAGACAACCTACTGAATGAGAAAAATATTTTCAAGTCATATATGTGACAAAGTATTAATATTCAGAATACATAACTCTTACCGCTCAATAACAGAAAGATAACCCAATTTTTTTAAATGGGCAAAGGACTTGAATAGACATTTCTCTAGAGAGGGTATACAAATGGTCAAAAGGCACATGAAAAGATGCTCAACATCATTAGTCACTAGGGAAATGCAAATCAAAATCACAATGAGATACCACTTCATACCCACTAGGATAGATACTGTGTTTCCCCGAAAAAGAGACCTAGCCGGACCATCAGCTCTAATGCGTCTTTTGGAGCAAAAATTAATATAAGACCCGGTCTTATTTTAATATAAGACCCGGTCTTATTTTAATATAAGACCGGTATAACATAACATAACATAACATAACATAACATAACATAACATAACATAACGGGTCTTATACAACATAAGACTGGTCTTACATTAATTTTTACTCCAAAAGACGCCTTAGAGCTGACAGTCCAGCTAGGTCTTCTTTTCGGGGAAACAAGTTATAATAGCATTTTTTAAAAAGTAAATAACAAGTGTTGGCAAGAACATGTGATAACTGAGAACCCCGCACATTGCTAGTGGGGATGTAAAATGCTGTGGAAAACAGTACAGCGGTTCTACAAAAAAATTAAAGATAAATTGACCATATGACACAGCAGTTCTGCTCCCACATACATACCCAAAGGAATTGAAAACAGGCTCTCCAAGACTTGTACACAAATATTTATAGCAACACCGCTGACAATAGCCAAAAGTTAGAAACAACCCAAATGTCCATGAATGGATGAATGCATAAACAAATTATGGTAAATACATACAATGGAATATTATTCAACCGTAGAAGAAATAAAGTACTGATACAATGGATGAACCTCAAAAACAATATGTTAAGAGAAGGAAGCAAGACACAAGGGTCACATATTGTATGATTCCATTTATGTGAAATACCCAGAATAGGTAAATCCATAGAAAGCAGATTGGTGGTTGGAGGGAGGAATGGTGAGTAACTATTTAATGGGTCTGGGGTTTAATTTTGGAATGATGTAAATATTTTGGAATTAGATAGAGGTGGTGGTCACACAACACTGTAAGTACACTAAATGTCACTGATTTGTTTCATTTTAAAATTGTTAATTTTATGTTATATGAATTTCACCTCAATAAAAATAAAGTAAAATAATCAGTTAGGCATATTTTGTAAATCTATTTCTGGGTCCTCTATCCTCTTCCATTGATTTATGTGTCTATTCCTCTACGAATATTGCACAGTCTTGATTACTGTAGCTGTATAATGAGTCTTGAAATTGAATAGAGTGATTCCTCCCATTTTATTCTTTCTTTCAAAATTGTTTTAGCTATTCTCAGTCCTGAACCTTTCCATTTACATTTTATAATGATCTTGTATATACTTACAAAATATGTGCTTGGATTTTGGTAGGAATTGTGTTCCAATTAACTGTACATCAATTTGGAGAGAATTGAAATCTTTACTATGTTGAGTATGTCTTTCCATTTATTTAAACCTGCTTTGATTTCTTTCATGGGGTATTTTGTAGTTTTTCTCCTTATTTCTCTTTTTTAAGTCATTGTAAATGGTACTGTATTTTTCATTTTGGTGTCCATGTGCTAACTTTAGGTGTATAGAAATACCATTGCTTTTGTATGTTTATCTTATATCCTATAATTTTGCTGAACTCATTTATTATTTCTAGGAATATTTTTGGTAGATTCCTTGGATTTTTTAATCTAGACAATCAAATCATCTACAAATAGAGACCATTTTAATCCTTTTGATATGTTGTCTTTTATTTCCTTTCTTGCTTTATTGCACTGACTAAAACTTCCAGCAGTATGTTGAATAAGAGTACTGAGAGCAGATAACCTTGTCTTGCTTCTTATGTATAATTATGAAATTGTGTAGATTTTTGTGTGTGTGTAGATTTTTTGTTGATGCTCTTTATTAAGTAGAGGAAGTTCCTCTGTATTCCTATTTTTCTGAGAGTTTTTAATAAATCGAATTTTGTCAAATGCTTTTTCTGCACAAATTGATAATGATCATATGATTTTTCTTCATTAGTCTGTTAATATGGTGGATTACACTGATTCCTTAAATATTGAGCGAGCTTTACATCATGGTAATAAATCCCGCTTGGTCCTGGTATGTAATTCTTTGTATATTTTGCTGAATTCTCTGTTAATATCTTATTAAGGGTTTTGGGGGTCTGTATTTGTGAGAGATATGAGTCTTTGGTTTTCTTTTTTGGAGTGTTTTTGTCTGGCTTTCTCCACTTGACGTCTTCAGGGTCTGTAGTAATATCCCTTGTTTTAGTCCTAATATGAGTTGGGGCTTCGTGTCCTCTCCCTTTTTTTCTTCGTCAGTGTTAATAGAGATTTGTCAATTTTATCGATCCATTCAAAGAATCATCTCTTTGTTTCATTGATTTTTGCTTATTGGTTTTCTCTTTTTACGGTCATCATTATCTACTGTTACCTGTATCATTTGCTTCCTGAGGATCAGGACTCCCCAAGGGGCGAATGAGCTAAAGCGCAACAGGACCCCGTGGTCAGAGGGGACACAGTGGCCTCCAAGGAGCACCAACTGTATTTATGTGCTTGACAATGATGTGAAGTAATCCAACTGCTTCAACAATGAATCTGGAAAAGACTGAAAGACACAGCTCGATTGTTCAAATATCTGGAATATTACCAGTTCCTTAAAACTGCCTTGGCTCTGCTTTCCTGGGTTTGCAAAAGCAGCGAAAATGTCATCACTCCGTCTTCTTCCCCCAACAAAATCCAAGGGAGTCCAACTTAAGTCAAATGTTAAGAGCAGAAGTCATGCTGTGGGCATGAATGAGTGAGGGGAGTAGGACGATGCCATCTCATAGTGCTTGGCACCATGTGGGCAGGGACTCTGTCTTGTGCATCCCTGAGTCACCTGGCCCATAATAGTCCCCCAATAAATAAGTGTTAATTGATTGAATAAACTACATTGAGAGGCTGTAGGACAGACTGCCGTTTCACAGAAGACATTTACTGAGTCCTTGGGATATGCAAGGCAAGACTAGGATTTCAAGACTCAGAGGTCCCCAAACAGAAGCCCAACCTCAAAGAGCTTACTGGGTAAAACATCAGGGTGACACTCAGAAGCCTGAGTGCTCCATGAGTGGGACAGGCAGTAATGGCTGTGGAAGTTCAAAAGCTATGCCTTGGGACTAAGTGGTGAGGAAAGCCAGGCTGTGGGCTCCTCAAGGACACAGACAGAGAGTATTTGACGTTCTAAACCTCCAGTGTCTGGTGCAGGGCCTGGCTCACAGTGAACACTCAATAAAGGTTTACAGAACAGCAAATGAATGAAATCTGGCTCTTCCACCTGCAAGCTGTGCAACCTCAGACAAGGCGTCTAACCATTCTGTGCCTCAATATCCTTTTCAATAAAATGGGAACAGCAATAGAACCTACTATTTAGGGTTGCTCCAAGAATTAAATGACTTCATATATGTGAAGTATTCATTCAGTACAGAGTAAGCACTATACAAATACTTGCTGCTACTATTATTATTATGCAGAAATGGGCAGTCTTGAACAGAAGCTTGGAGAGGATTTTATAGATGGACTAAAGGGTGGCTGGAAGTAGCACAAGCAAACGTGCAAAACCAGGAATACAATTTTTGCTATTTATTGAACACCAACTGAACACAAGCTCTTAATTCCTTTAACAACCTCATGAGGAAAATATTGCCATTACCCCTCTTATGCAGATGAGGCTCAAAGAAGTTAGGTGACGGTGCTCATGGTGACACAGCTGGTAATGAGCACAGCAGGGATCTACACTGTTTGGCTGGAATGGGAGGGTCAGAAGAGAGTTAGCAAAAAGCACAAGTGAAAAGATACACAGTAGCTGCATTATGGCTGGGGGTGGGGTAGGGAGTGGGCTTTATTCTCTCGGGATGTAGCAGTAACAAGATGAAAGCTCTTGGAAGGTGGAGCCATTAATGATATGACAGGTCAGACTGGACTCAACACCACAGTTCCTCCAGCAACAAGCTTACTTCCCAGTTCTCTGTCTTGTGCCTGCACTTCCTCTCCCTGGGAGCCCATCCCAAACAGGCTTTTGTCCTTACCATGCCACTGCAACTGCTCTTGGGAGGTTACCACACGCTCCAAGTTACCCTATCCAATGGCAAATTCTCAGTCCTCCTCTTGTTTGACTTGCTTGTTAATTCAACAATTGTCTTTTGTTGAGCATCTGCTATGTGCCAGCTCTTAGTTTAGGGGCTAGAGATTGAGCATAGAATAAAATAGAAAAAGGTCCCTGTGCTCATGGAAATTGCAGTCCAGTGATTGACAGAAGTGGACACAGCTATCACTCCCTTGTCTTAGCAACACTTCCTCCGTTTGATTTCTGGGACGTCATTCTCTCTGGGTTTCTTTCTCCCTCCCTGACCATTCCTGCTCTGTTGGCTATGCTGGTTCCTACTTATGTCTCTGACCTCTAAATGTTGGGGTACTCTGGGTCTTAGTTCTGGCATCTCTTCTGTCTGCTCTCATTTCATTGGCAAGTTCTTCCACTTCACGGCTTTTCACACCTTGTGTAAGATGACAACCCTGAAACTTGCATCTCCAGCCTGGACCTCCCATCCATCTCCAGACTCCTGTATCCACCTTCCCTGAGCACCTCCTCTTGAACAACTAACAAGTGTCTCAGACTAAATGGGCTCAGGTCTGTATTTCTGACCTTTCTCACCCAACGCCACCACGCTCTTTCTTCCTCAGATCAGGTGATGGCACTTCAGCCTTTCAATTGCTCAGGCTGGAACCTCTCTCTCTCTCTCTCTCTCTCCCCCCCCCCCCAATCCAATCTGTCAGCAAACCTTTTCATCCCCATTTTCCCAGTAAATCCCAAATCACACAGCTTGTCACTGCCTTTGCAGCCACCCACTGCGTGCAGACCACCACCAACTCTCAGCTGTATCCTGAGCTCCCGCTTTTCCTCCCCTGCCCCCAGGGACTATTCTCCAAACAGAACTGTCCTCTTAAATTCCAGTTGGACCATGTCATCCCTCTTCTTGACCCGCTCCCGCAATGACTTCTCATTGCACTCCAAGGAAAATCCAAGTCCTTACATGGGCCTCTGAGACCCTATACATGGTCACCCATCAGCTCTCTGACTTGTGCCCCCCTTATCACCCTCTTGCTCACTCTGCTGCAGCCACACGAGCTTGGTTGCAATTCCTGAATACTCCAGCCACACTCCTGCCTAATGACGCCTGCCCCAGACACCCAGTGGGCTCACTCCACAGCCTCTGCTTCTCCACCAAGCCTTTCCTGACCAGCCTAAAATTTGAACTCAAACTTCAAATGCTCCCCATCCTAGCATGAGTTGTCCCCTTTCCCTGCTTTATTTTCATTCTGTAGCATTTATTTTCTTTCAACATATTCTATATTTTACTTTTGTCTCTCTCTCTCTCTCTCCCCACTGGAACATACGCTCCATGAGGGCTGGACTTTTGTATATTTGGTTCATTATTATGTCCTCAATCCCTAGACCAGTGTGGCAGTAGGTCTATAAACTTTTGTTGATTGGATGATTTAATACATGAGTGGGGATACTGAGATTCAGAGAGACGAGGGTCTGTGGACCATCCACCAGGTTTCCCCAGCCTCATGTGAACAGAGACGTGTGAAGCTCATAGGGTGGCCTGGAGAGGGGTGGGCTTTCCCAAGCAGACTTCCGAACTGCCTCGGCCCCTCCTCTGAGAGAGACCCCCACCCTGTCCTCAGAACTTGCCTTGCTCCCAAAGCAAACCTAGAGATCTAAGTTAAGTCAGGAGGTTCCAGGTAGGCCAAGATCCCTGGGGGACAGTCCCCTGCCCTCGGGACGTCTGAATAAGCCCCATTGTGGGCAGGGAAGGGTCGTGAGAAGGGAGGAGCCTCCTTGGAAGGATCCTCCAACCGGGTCTTTCTCAGGGGAGTAACTTCTCCCTCAACTGCATCATCTCTGACTGCCAGGGACCAGGACGTCCCATAATAAATAAGCAGCTTTCACCTACCATATCGTGTGCTGCCGGCCCAGGGCTGAGCCTGGGTGGGAGACAAATGTGGTCACCCCACATTCATCCCACCCATGGTGATCTTTTCCACAGACATCGAAGGGTCAGCATCCAGGACAGGGACATTCCCTAGCCCCGTTCTCTTTGCCCAGACTTTCTGTGCACCAGGAAAAGGAGTCAGAACTGACTTTTTGGAATGAGAAGAAAAAGTCTGCACTTTCTGATTAATTTAAAATGCAGGCCCCATTTACATCTACCACAGGTATGTTAAGCAAACATAAAGTGACAACAGGCTCAGTACAGTGACAGAGGAGCCCACGGTTATCATAGTCACAAGGTGAGCCTTGCCCACTTGCCATTCGTTAGGCTTTTCAGTCTGATGCTGCGTGAAATTATCCACCTGACGGAGCTGCGCCTACATTTGTGCCAACTTGAGCAACGTAGCATCCTCGTATTATCCCCTTGGTCACAAATATCCCTGGAGGGTGTGATTAACGAGCATCTCATAAAACCTGGGGGAATGGCCATACCTGGTGCCCCATAAGAGTGAAATTGCCATTTACAGTCACAGAAATCACCACGTGTCAATCTCCACTTCCTCACTGTCACACCTTGGTGAGCCACCCCATGGCCTCCAAGATGTGACACAGCTTCTAGGACAGCAGGATCTGCTGCTCCTGGGGACACCTGGTACCTAACTTCAAAGCGAGGTCAAAGTTTAGCGCTAATTACCGCAGCGCACTCCCCGCTCTGAGACCTCCTAACAGGACGAAGAAAGGAGCCGGGTGTTTACATCAGGGAAAATACTAAATGTGGAGTGATGGCCTGATTCATTTCACAGCTGCAGTCTTTTTTGATTTGCTCGTAATTTTCTACACTACTGCTTCCAATTTGATACTGTCTGGGTGTAGGATGACAAAAAGACTGGGATAACAGATGACGAGCTCAGAACACTGAACACAACCATAGTCACCCTGTATGCATGTACAATCAATATGTCACTTGGATGAAGGAACCATTGGCCACTGGGCAAAGTTGGGAATGTAAAATGTCACAGAACCCAAGATGCGTTTCTTATGTACTTAGGAGCTGTCACCATAGCTGCCTTGTTGCTCTGGAGGGAAAACGGGCTTGCTGTTTCACAATCAGTTGCCTTAGACAAATGAATTAAAAGTCCAAAAGGAGTACTGGAAGGATTGTCACGTGACTCCTCTTGCTTGCTTGGCAGGAGTGCTATGTACTGTTGCACAAGTTGTGCACTGCACAACTCCAGGGCACACAATTTCCGTGGACTACATTGTGAAATAGCATCTCTGGGAGTCATGAAGTCATTTCTGGGCAACCCTGTGGCTAGTTGAGCCATATTCCCAAGGGCTCACAGAGTGTCACAAAAATGAATCACAGAGACCCAACCACACAGTGTCCATATCGATAATCTGGAAAATCCATGTATAGACTCACATATTACTGGGACAGCAAACTTTCTGGTATCAGGCTCAGTAGGGCAAGGGACCATTCCATTTATTCTAGATATTCTGGTTAATAAAGCCGCTGTATAGAAACATCCATGTGTTAACCATTTTTCAGTTATTTAAATATTAACTCCCTGAACTTGACACCTCCTTTAAACCCGGTCTACCTTGTTGAGACACACTTCAGCAAGTTTTTTAGAAAGACAATGTTATAATCAAAATATAAAATTTTAAATATCCTACGATCAGCACTTCTAAGACTTATTTCTATAAGTATACAAACACACTACACATTTGTCTATATAGATGTGTGTATACATGCACATACAAAGATGCTCACTGTAATATTCTTTTAATAGCAAAAATAAGGGAAATTATTTGAATGTATACTAATAAGGAATTTGCTAAATTACAATATATGCATAAAACAAAATATTATGCAGCCTTTAAAACAATCCACTATCGCTATTTGTACTTGTCGAGGACTTCTTCCCCCTCCCCCCCCCCCCCGCCAAATTCATTCCCAGCAGCTTTTGAGCATCCGTTTAATGCTTGGGAAGTTATGATAGTTAACAGGAGAAGCCAGAAACCCCATTTCCCAGCCTTCTTTGCAGCCAGGACACAGGTATGTAACCTGGTTCCACCAATGAGACACACCACACAATACTTCAAATAGGAAGTGAGGAAACTGGCTCAGAGAGGGATGGTGTTTTGCTGTTGAGGAGAGCGGTCAAGACAGCCTTCTTTAGGATTTGCAAGGTTGTGTGTGACACAGAAGTGGTATCGGCGCCAGTGGCCAGGGTGGTGTCAGCCAAGATGAGTTCCCAGCAGTCAACTGCAGCAGCTAGGCCTACCTGGTGTCATTCTGCCACCAAGACAGCTCTGCAGTTTGCGTTTGGCCACTGTTCCACAAAGCAGCATTCCAAACCTAGTCCCCTGGCCCGCAGCACCTCTGTGAGCTGCCCTATCTCCTTTAGTCAGCTCCTCTTCTTCTTTAGGCGCTGAGTTAGCTTTCAATGCCTGGAAAGATCTCCAGGATACAGGTATCCTTGACTTTTTAATGTGAACCTTAGAAAAACCCACACTTCTGTACACCACACGTGGAAACCCTCTAAGCCACCACTCAAGAGGCAGCTTCAGACCCTCAGAATTCAGCAGAAGAATGCATATTTGAGTTCTGCATTGGGGTCTGACTGTCAGACCCCAATCCAGACTAAGGAGCGTACCCGGGCAGTTTGCACAATTATCCTTGAATATTTTACTGCATCATGCCTTCGTCATCTTATAAAAATGAATGATAAGAAATAAAATGTTGATACGAATATTTACAACAAGAAGACAAGGTCTCGGATGCTTAATAAAATTGAAATAAAGAAATCACAAGGAGAAAGTCTTAAACTTGTGAGCTCTGTGTACAACTGCAAAGTATAAGAACAAACCATGAGAATGTGAATGAGACACCAGAATAATTTTAGATTTCTGAGATTGCAATCACCCTAGAAAATGTATGTCGATTATTCACATTTGCTTACTTAACTTTTGAACATATTTTCAGAAATGTATTATTACATGTGAAAGCAGGAGACTGCCTATGTATTCTAAAGCAAAATAAGTAAGATACAGGAAAGTGTGCATAAGTTTGACCCCAGCTTTAACCATTCATATATGTACATATGTGATATACTGAAAATAGAAAAATCTAGAAGCATACCCTGCTAGCTCTGAAAAGCTCTTAAGTCTGTGGGTTGAGATGGTAAGGGAATTTCACTGGCTATTTCACAGAGTCTCAAATCCTGTCAAATTTTACAACAAGCAAGTTTTCCTTACTATTATCATCATCAGAAACCTTAAAGATATTTCCATTGTGAAGAAAAAAATATAATGGCTCTTCAGAACTTTGCAAGACCTAGGGCCACCGGTAGGGATGAGCCCCAGAGCCGGGGCCTCAGGAGAGCTCTGACTCTTCCTTCCCCAACCCGCCTTCAGACTGATGTGTGGTCTCGCACCTGCCCTGCCACCCTTCCAGGCTTATGTCTTGATCCCTAAAATTAGGGGTTTAGCATGCACTATCACGGCAGCCCTCTGGAGTTCATCACAATCCAGGGCAGAGCACGTTGCCCACTGGACAGGTACCCCTCCCACAGAGCTGTCAATGGACACAGGAACTAAGCCCATCGTTAAGAGAAACTGCCTAACAATGCAGAGCAGTGTGAACAAGACTGATCATCCTGTTTAATAAAGAGAGATCCTGCCCCAAATGCAGCCAGGGACACGGAGCTCACAGGATCAAAGAGAAAACAGAAAAGCGGGCATGACCCCATGCTTACGAGGAGGGAGGTAAGAGCCTGGTGGACACCCAGGAAGGGACGAAACAGCGTGCAAAGTCCCTAGGACAGAATGAAGCCATTCTGATTTTAATACTGTATAGGGAGGCAACTTATCCTCTCTAATATTTCTAATACTCATTTTATTCTTTTAGTACATAAAAAGTTTTCCTAAATTCAAGTGACTATCAAAATAAAATGATGGTCGGGAGAGGGTAAAGAGGTTGTACTTTGGAAAGTGTGTCCTTCTCAGGGCCATAGGGATGTGCTTGGCCAGAAGGAAAAAGCATTCAGCCCCTCAGATGCCTAGGGGTCTGGGGCAAATGTGTAACGTGTGCTTATAGCTGGAGCGGCCCTCTGGGCACTTGAGTTCAAGCTTGCAGCTATGCTGAGAAAGACCACTCCAGTTCTCACCCTTTCCTGTGTTCCAAAATGCAAGGACAATTTTAAAGTTCTTTTTTCTTTCTTTCTTTCTTTCTAACGTTGAGGCAGGGCAGAGACTGAGCTGTGAAACCCGCAGTGGAATTAAAGTTCTTGCTGAGATCCATTCCCTGGCCCCTGGTGATGTCTCGAAGGGCTTTAGCACTGCTTTCCACGTCTTTCCCTCTGCCATTGGGTCAGCATCTTCATCCTCTGAAACTTTTGCAAACATGGCTCAGTGGCTGGGCTCTTCCCGTCCCAAACCCTCAGAATGAATATTGCAATGTTAGACCACGGAACAAGGAAACACTGATACATCTGCCATCCTGCTCACATGGAGGGGTAACAATGGTGAATGATGATGATGGTGAGGCCAACCCTAAGTTTCTTACTCATGGTTCATTTATTTAAACAATTGATAGCCCCTTCTGCTTCATGGCTCTCTGACCCTTCAAAGTCATCACTGGTGATTTTCCAGTTGCCTCTCCCCAAGACCTAACTCTCTGCCCCAGGGGACTGACTGCTATGGAATATGGGCAGCACCTAGAAACCCCTTTTCCTCTGCCTCTGGTTGGCTTTTGCCCATTGGAAGCACCAGTTAATCGGAGGATGGAAAGAGAGACAGGTTGGGTATTTCCTTCTGGACCCCCTCCCCCTGACACCCTCTCTCTCTCTGTGATGATGGCCCTCCTCCATAGCTTAGCTCTCAGGGGGCTCTGTTAGCATTATTTCCTCTCTCTGTCCCTTTGGTGCTACGGGTGGTAATAACTTACCACAGGGGACCTTACCGTCGCTTGTTTGTTCCCTTCACCCTTCCCGCACCACTATAAGTCGTCTCCTCATTAAAACCTCTTCATTTCACCCCTCTGGTGAATCCTGTTTTCTTTCAAAATCCTAACTGATACATCTGCCACCCTTTTGCTTTAGGGTTTTTTCATTTTGCTCCCCAGTGGGTGATACAGGGGTCTCTGAACAAAGAGAAGCCTCCAGAGACATCGTGGTGCAAGCACGATGGGGGAAGCATAAACCTCAGACGCGTTGGCAAGTGCTAGGGCAGCAAACCCCACACCCGCTTGGAAAAGACACCTGACTAAAGTGAGCTTAATCTTTCACTTGAAGGCCATGCTCTGTTCCAACATTCTTGATGGTCTGATTTCCCAACTCAAAAAATTTAGTAGCAGTGGTTATGAAAGGGAGATAATTCTAGAACCTGGTACATGCCAAGGAGTGGCAGCTAAAAGCATGAGAGGGAAAAAAAATGGAGTTGATAAATAAAAATTTTAAAGCAGAAATGAAAACCGGAAAAGTTTGGGGCCAATGAGTGCCAGGGCAAATGTTCTGATTCAGTTCCGTAGCCCTAGAGGGCAGCACTGAATTGCTGCATGGTTTAGCAATTGGTGGTCCCCAGTTCAGCTCCTGGGCAAAGAGTATTCTCTCACTAAAGGTGTCAGGACCAGCTCTTTCCAGGGTAAACTGTCTCTTTCTGGGCTTAACCCCAGGATGAGGAGTCATAGATCCACTCAATAAAGTAGTCACGTATCAACCACCTGTAGAGGACTCAGCACAATTCTAAGCCTGGAAGAAGCTAAGACCTCCTGAGATGCAGGTCACTCACCAGCCTCGGTCCTCCTGGCTTCAAAGGGATTCCTGGGAACGGACGCTGCAGGCCAGAGAAAGGGACTCAGTGCTGACTTTTGAAAATTAGAAGCAAGGATTCCCACTTGCTCTGATTAACATTAATATCCAGACAGTCTTCCGATAGATCATTAAATAAACACAAGTGTGACAAAGATGTGAGCAATCAGGAGAAGTGCCCACAGTTCTCGTGGTGACAATGGGCAGCTTGCCCACATCCCATCTTTTGGGGATTTCATTTTGATTATAAAATTATCCTGAGTCTGTGGTCCTATGTCCATGCCAAGAATGGGTTCGTACATCCAGAAATTACCTTCTATAGATGTGCTCGCACCCTGTGAGTGTCAGGTCATGCTGCCTTCGGCATTAGACAAAACCAGACACACACCCCCACGTACACACGTTCATACCCCAGAGCACACGTGTGCTGAGTCAAGTTGTAGGTTGTTAGTACAAGAGGGACCTTTGGCAGTGATGGAGCTCAGCCTCCTCCTTCTGTAGGCGGGAAACCCACAGAAGGTGAAGGGAAGAGAAGGAATTCTAAAATTCCCTCTAGTCAGACATGTCACCATCCTGACTCACAGACTCAGGCAATTCACACAGCGTTTCGTCCCTGAGGCCTGGTCTCCACAGTCGATGAACTTTCTGAGGTGAAGCTCACACCACAAGGCCCTTCAGCCAAGTTGGAGGCCTCCACAGAACCCCAAACTCTTCGGGTCACGAGGAGACACCCCTGTTTGAACCCTCTTCCTCAGGAAGTACCCCCGCCATGTAGCATCTGTTCTCTCCTGCTGAGGATTAACTGTTCTGCATCTTGGGCAGGAAATGAGTTCTTCGCTGTTTACTGTGGTCAAATCCTAAATGAAGTCAATATAGCAGTAAAGGCTGGATAAGCTGGTGTCTCTTCATTAATTCATGAGGCATTTTGCAGTCCAGCGCTGTCCATGCTGAGATTGACGGGAGCCGAAAAAGAAGTGCAAGTTAAATTATGTCTTTGATAACTTCTACTTAACTGGTCTGTCAGGGACCAAGAAGATTAAACATCTGATTTATTCCTATGTTAATCTCAGCGCGCACATGCGGGCACACACACACACACACACACACACACACACACACACACACACACATTGAGAGGCTGCATCAGACTGCATTTCAGTTGCAATTCTAACGATTTGCAGCGTGAAATCAGAGAAAGGTCAGAGCTGAGGGGCCATCAGCGAAGGCTCATTATTCCTTTGTTTACTCCTTCATTCCTTCATTCATTTGTTCACCCAACCTTTCCTCATTAGCTTCTGTACTTACTAAAGAGTGTCTTCTGCTGGGCGGGAAGATTCCAAGGGGCCTAAATTTGCTCGTTTCTAGGCAAACAGCCTGGCAATAATTAATCTGAGTGTGTATGTGAAGCAATTTCTGACATCTCCAGCCCTGCCTCTCACAGGCCAAGTGGCCATATACAAACCTGCTCCCTTCCTTTCGTCTAATGTCTCCATGAGCAAAAGGCAAAACTGGGGTACTTGGTAATGCTAATCAATAGTGGCATTGACAGGGACGTATTATGTCCTGCGCACTTATACTGGGTCTTCTGCATGCATTATCTTATTTGATCCTCACCACAAGCCTCTGAGGTAGGTACAATGCATTTGCTCTGTTTACATACCGGAAAGCTGAGGCTCAGAGCAATTCCACACCCTGCCCAAAGCTGCCAGGCTACACAACAGGGAGCCTAAGCCCAGGTGGTGGGACTTCAGAGCCGTGTCCTTAACCACACTTCACACCCTGGGGTCAGCCCTTGGGCATTGGCATCCCAGCCAGTCGGTGACTGCACCTGTCTCCGGACGGCTCTGGGTCACAATGCCTGCGCCCCTCCCCCCTCAACACCCCACCCCATGCCAGTTTACAGGGTCAGTTCATGGGTGCCTCCCAGTGAAGTCTCCTTGCTGTCTTTTCTTCTGGGCTTTGGCTGACGGTGCTAGCATGTGGAAGGGATTCTCCTAACCTGGCCATCAGTCTTCCCAGAGCTGAGCACAGAGCCACGGGGATACCAGGCGAGAGGGCGGCAAGGGAGAAAGATGCAAACATCCCAGCACAGGCACCAGGAATTCATTGGGATGCAGGAGCCAGGCCCTTCCTGCAGGGACACAGGCCTCAAGGTCACCCGGGCCCCACCTAGATGTGTGGAGGACCCTCTGGTGCTGCCCGGGATTCCCTTTAGACAAAAGCTGGTGATCACATTCCCTTCCTTAGTTTCAGCCTTCTCCAGGCCACCACATGTCTGTTAGGTTGGTGCAAAAGTAATTGTGGCTTAAAAGGTTAAAAATAATTGCAAAAAAAAAGCAATTATTTTTACACCAATCTAATACAGCTTTATGTCTCCAGGCCTCACCTCATTCCTAAGTTGCAGACAAGTATATCTAATTGGGTACCAACATCTGCTCTCACCAGGTGAGCCACAGACTTTCAAACTAGATTCAGCACCTTTTCCCCACACCTACTGCCTCCTGTGTTTCTTCTCACTCTCCATCTACTCTGGACCCAGGCTCCAGACCTTGGCTTTTCCCACCTCCCTCACCTGTCAGGCCCTCCTCTTCTTCCTCTCAGTTGCTACCTGTGTTCGGGATCTCTGCACTTCTCGTCTCCTCACCTCTCTTCTGCCTTAGGCTAAGCCAGAGCCTCCAACAGGACTGCTGTTCCAGCCTCGAGCCACCCCAGTCCCTCCATGCATGCTGCCAAAGGGAGCTTCTTGGAAGCATGACTGAATCCACACTCCCCTGCTCCAAACCCAGCAATCCCCTGCCCCCTCCACCCACACACACCACACCTCAGCAGCAATTTTCCAACGGTGCCATCTTATTGGCCAGTGAGAGGGACACAGTGGCTGGGGAATTGGTTCTTCCAGAGCCTCTTAAGAAAGGTGTTGACTAAGAATCATCTACTGAACAAACCCTTTGAGTATCTACTGTGAGCCGGGCCCTGTGCTGGGAGCTGGGCACACAGCGCCGAACTACATGTTGAGTCCTTGTGCCCATGGACACATGGTCCTACTGAGAGGGAGGCAGAAGCAAAGAAAGAACAAACAACGGAATATAACGTCAGCTAATTAATGATACGTTGCCATGAGGATTCAATGCATCAATAAATGGTACAGTTAGAAGGCAGCCAGGCATGCAGCAAGCATTCAGGAAGTATGATTTTGTAACCCCTGAACATGCATCTAAACTTGCTTTTGGCTTCATTACTATGATTACTTCTCATTTTACAGATGAGAAAATAGGGCACTAGAGCCTAAGTTTACAGAGCGAGTGAGCACTGGGGCCAGGTTTCCCCCCACCCCTGGCAGTTTGACCACAGAATCCACCCTCCAAACCGCTGTGTGATGTTCCTTCTCCAGGAGGGGATGTGTAAGTTGAAACCTGTTGGAGTTGGCGGTGTCTTAGTTTGGTTTCTCCCAGGAGCAGAACTGACGTTAAGATTCATGGGCAGGAAGATTAAGAGGTGATCCCAGGAAGCCCGAGGAAGAGAGTGGGAACGTGAAACAGAAGGGAAGGCAGCCCCCAAAGCGCATGTCAGAAAGCCCCCTACCACTGTGGACAGATGGAGCAAATCCTGCTGCGATCCAGCATAAAACACATGTCTCTGAGCCTCTTTCCCACCCAAAGGGCCAAGGGAGCCGGGGTATTTATACACCGACTCCCCTCTTATTGGTGATGGCATGAATTCTCTGGCCCTTCTGACTTGCCACTCACACAGGCAGAGGAGGCTGTCACCAGAGAACTTATCTGGCAACGTGAGGAGCTGCTGGCAGGTGGAAGTCGGGTTGTGTGCACAGAAAGGTGGGTGTGGTCAAGGCGCCACCAGCAGCTGCTAGAGCATCCCCAGCAGAGGGGACACCACATGAAAAGGCCCTCAGATGAGAGCAGCCTTGCTGTGCTCAAGCAGCAAAGAGAAGACTGAGCCAGTAGGATCAAGCTAGTATGGTGGGAATTGCAGCCAGAGGGGGAGCTAAGACTAGACCACATAGGGACTTATGGTGATGCTTGGTAGTTGGTGCTCTAAGTACAATGGGGATGCCGTGGAAAGTTCTAGAGCAGGAGAGTGACTTTATTTGATTTATGTCTTGAGAAGATCATTGTGGTTGCTGGGTGGAGAACAGACTCTAGGGAACAAGAATAGAAGAAGGAAGACCGGTTAGGAAGCTATGGCACTAGGTCAGGTGGTAGATATGTTGGCTTGGACTGGAGTGGCATTTTAATTGTGGTCGGATTCAGGCTATAGTTTAAATTTCCAGTTGATAAGGATGACTGCTGGAATGGTCATGAATGAAAGAGAAAAGTCATTCAGTAAGATGGAGAAATTAGGGGAAGCACCAGTTCAGCGTAGGAAAATCCTGAAGTCAGTTGGGCCCTTTAATAAGTTCCAGATGTCTATTAGGAGACTGCTGGATACACGAGTCTGGAGCTTTAAGGAGAGTTCCCTTAAGCTTACTGTGCTGCACTGTGACACCCCCACTTCCCTTGCCTCTCCATTGCTCTAAGCCTTTGGGGAGCCCCTCCCGGATGCCTTGGGAGTGTCCAGCATGGGATGTAGAGTGCTGGCAAGGCTTGGAAGAGGGACGGTGGACTCAGAAACACAGGGGAGAGCTGGAATGTGGCAAAATTGGTAAAGCTGAGCTTGAGATGGTCAAGAAACAAATTAACCCCAAGGGACACCAGGGTGCACCCAGGCTACCACGTTCCATGGGTAGACAGGAGGTTTTTTTTTCTCTTTGGGTCCATAAGTGCACAGAGTTGAGGGAATCATAATTGCTCAATTCAATATACAGTCTTCACTGGTCCATGCAGAGCTCTTCCCCTAGTACCCGGTTTCCATACCTATTCCTACCTGCACAGAGGCACCCTCGTTAACATATTTGTCAATGCCACCATGTAGCTGGGGATCCATGAGACTATGTAGTGTTTTATAAATGTTCCTTTTTATAACTCAAAATGTCATACATTTCATTCTTCTTTACTCAATTCTCTGTTCAGATCTATTTGCATTACTATATGTAAATTTAGTTTATTTTACCAATCACATGTAGTGTTTTTTTAAGAAAAGAACAGATGTATAACTACATTTTCTTTTTTTAATTAACAAAAAGACTACAGTTTCTTATCCAGTCTCCTAAAGAGGGACAATTGGGCAGCTCCGAACTCCTCTTTTGTAAATGATGCTGCATAATATAGGATTTTAAAAATTGTTTTTAGTAGCTAGCCTTTGTTCACATTGGAAATTTCCAAAAAAAAAAAAAAAAAGTGGAAATTTCCCTTGTATTCGGGTTTTCTCAGTGTATTTTTTTAAATGCTGAATAGAAGTTGAACTTTACCAAGGGCTTCATTTGGCATATACAGAAGTGATCATGAGATTTTTCTCCTTTATTCCATTAATATATTTAATCACCTTGATAGATTTTTAATGTTTAGACTTTCTTCAGTTCCTTGGATAAAGTCAATTTGACTGTGTTTTTAAAATAAACGAGTAGATTTGATTAGCTAACATATTTAGGATTTTCACATCTGCGTTCATAGTGAAACTGGTTTATCATTTTCTTCTGCTGAATTGTTACCATCTAGTTTTGGAATCAAGGTTACACTAATCTGATAAAATTATGTGAAGAGTTTTCCCTCTGTTTCTGTAGCAACCTTTTAAGATTGGGATTATCTCTTCCTTGAATTTCTTGAACATAGCTGTAAAACCATCTGGAAGAGGGCTTTTGTTGAAAGAGTGATGATACTTCCATTTCAGTTTCTTTAAGTGTTGTAGTTCTAAGATCTTGGGGCACTTTTATTTAGTACTTTTACATTTTTCCAGAACTTTATCTAGTTCATCTAAGTATCCAATTTATTAGGGTATAACTATACATATATTCTCTCACTCATATTTTGTTTATTCATATTTTCTCCCTCTTTTTCCTCTCCTATTAGTTTTGCGAGAGGTGTATCTATTACGTTAGTCTTTCTAAAGAACACTCAGTTTAATTAATTTCCTATTTATTTTTGTTTTCCAGATTTATTTATTTCTGTCTATATTCTTATTTGTGTTCTTCCTTCTTGTTTATTTTGATTTACTCTGTTTCTCTTTTGAACTTTGTAAATTGGGAGCTTAGCTCTCTGTTCGTATTCTTTCTCAATTTCTATTATATTTAAAGCTATAAATCCACCTCTGAATACTACTTTGAATATGATGCACAAAATTTGACATGGGGTGCTTTCATGCCATTCGCCGGTAGGTATTTAATAGTTTCTCCTTGATTTCATTACAGTCCAATGACATTTGACAGTATTTTTAAAATTTCTAGACATATAAGAATCTAAATTAAATTTAATTGCATCATTGTCAGAACATTGTGTTGTATATATGACGTTGATCCTTTTAAATTTACTAAAGCTTCTTTTAAATTTGCTAAAGCTTCTTTTCTGGCCTAGCACATAATTTTTTTGTGTTGTTCCATGTGTATATGAACAGAAAGTATTTTCTTTGTTGAGGATAGATAGGGACAGATAAATTATATTACTATAACCCTCTATATCTTTGCTTGTTTTTTTATTCTTCAATTAGTAGTTTTTGAGAAGGTTATTAAAATCCTCAACTATGATTTTTGATTTATTATGTGTCATCCTAGATCTGTCAGTTGTTGCTTTACGTACGATTTTGATGTTATATTGTCATCAGTGTTCATGATCATTACATTTTTTTATATATTATTTGTTTTACCACTATAGCTTCATTTTCCCCTTTTATTACTTTATGCCTTAAATTACTGTTTCTTTCATATTAAAATTTTTATCTTTGCTTATTTTTGGTAAGTCTATTTACATTTATATAATTCGTATATTAATATTTATTTCTGCCTTTTTTGTTTCCAATTTTCCATGTTTCTCCTTTTCTTCCCCTTACTTTCCTGAGTTCTATGGGGTAGATGGAATTTTCTTCTGCTGATTTGAAAGTTATACATTTTTTAATACATTCTAGTAGCTGTCCCTATGTTATTAAGAATAATACCTTTTCCCTCTCAATTTCTTAAGCTCTCAATCTGTGTTTGTTCCTCCAGAAAAAAGAATTTCAGAGACATAGACAAAACCACACTAAAGTGATAGAGAAAGGATAAAAGGAAGGAAATAAGTGAGGGAGCAAGGGGTCAGCAAGGAACAGAAAAAAAAGAGAAACTCTGATAAGTCAACAAAAAGAAAGAGTAGGGCCTGAAGGAATAAAACCAGGAGTCCTGCACACCCGACTTGCTCGAATTCAGACAGTGAGAAAAAGTGTAGGTGCCGTTAGTTCCTTTCATGTAATGTACCCAAGTCATTTCCATCTTGCCTTGTCTGGGAAAACAGTATAAATTATTTCATGATGATTTATTAAGCAGCCCCTGTGTTCTAGGCCCTCTTTTGGGCCTGGGGACAAAGCTGGGACCAAGTAGACCTTCTCCTTGCCCTACTAGACCTCACAGTCAAGATAAATAGTTTCAAAAGCAATTACAATAAAATAGGGGAAGTATAAAGCACTTGGGAGCACCCAGCAAGGGAAACCCAGCCAGGCCTGTGGGTATCAGGGAAATCCTTCCATACCAAGTGATAATTAAGCTGAGATTGGAAAGATGTAACTCCCTCACCAGTGGGTGCCAAGGGCAGAGGCTGGCCTTAGCTGCTGCTGCCCTGCTGCTGGCCACGCGTCCTCTGCATTCCCTGGGGCTGTGGGCCGAACACACCCAGGTGTGCTCAAGGTCAGCATGCTTGCGCTCAGCCCAGAGCCATGTATCTGTACACAGCCCAGGTTCTCTCAGTACACGTGCCCAGAATTCACAAGGTCCCCATCCTGTGCCATCTCCCAGACCATGTCAGTGGGTAACTGCAAACTAATGTCAAGGTGACCTCTTGGCTCCTGCGGCCTACCTCTTCTCTACTTCACCTGCCTACGCATTTGTTCCGTGGCTTACTTTTCTTTTATGCACAATCACACACACTAATTTAGATGGATCAATGAAGGAGTCTAAGTTAGGAAATCTTGAAAGAAGAAAAGCAGTTATTATTGCTTCCAAAGAGTGTAGTAAATCCAGTCAGGCCCACTCCAAATGCCATCCACACTGGCTTTAATGACTAGCTAGAAAGAAAACAGTATGGAAGCAGCTGAGGAGATTATGAGCTCCTGCTCTGCAGATAACCACCTGTGTTCAAACCCCAGGTTTTCCGCTTAGTGTCACTGTGACCTTGGGAAAACCACCAATGTGCTCTGAGCCTCAGGTTCGTCATTTGTAAAGACACTGGTTATAGCTTCACACTGGGGTGGTGAAGATTAAACAGCACCGTGCTTGCGATGCTTAGCACAGAGCCTGGTACTTAACAAGGGCTCAAAACGGTAGTTGCTTAGTATTAATGAGTGTTGGTGTAAGTAATAGCATAGCGTTAGCAGCAGTAGTACTACATTACAGCCTGTCCTGGGAGTACTAATGAAGGAAGTAGTATCACTATTTTCTCTGGTGAGAAAATATGGAAAGTGTTTTCCAATAGATGCATAATACCTAATCTACAATATTTACTAATCATTTCTTGGAATTGGTTACACAAAACACAAAGCTTTGGTTCATAAAGATAACTTTGTAATTAAGTTAGGGAATAACAACAATTCTTTACGGACTTCTGTGTTGTCCTGAAGTTTGTATCATTTGCTTCATTTAAGAATCTAAGACATCCTGGTCACCTCCTTATTAACTTGTCCTTGTTCATGCATTCATCATTTATTCAACAAATGTTTGTCGGATGCCTATCAGAGAGCTATTTGCACAAAGTAGGCATTCAATAAATGTTTGTTGAATTTAAAAAAACAGTTTTATTACCAGAACCCAACCATATATACATATATACATATTTATTTATAAAATGTCTTGAGTTTCACTTTGCTTAACCCCTGAAATAAATGAGCTAATCTACAGCCAATAGATTAGTACTTTTTGAGGACTGCTTAGAAATTTTCATTCCATTAAATTTCCTCAATTTCTCCAAAGCTGGAAAAAAATCCAACTTCCCTGCATAATACATTGCTGTAAATAGATAAGCTCACTAAATAATTATTTACACTCCTAAAACATGAGCAGCTCTCTTTCCCAGCTAATCCTCAATTTACATACTTTACTTTTTCATTTCCAGTGGAAATGTTCAGCAGCAATATTAATATTTGCCACATCACTGTGGATATTTTCATTCTGTGGCTAATCACTTCTGATTTAGCAAAGTCAGATTCAAATTTGAATTTATACAACTTTTCTCCAGATCAGACAATCACAGAACACATACCCCCTTTGAAGGTGTACCTATGGGGGGTTTAGAAATATGACAGCCCATCATCTCTACTAAAATGCTTCCCTGGAAAAAAAAAAAAAACCTATAGGTTGACAAGTTTAATTACTCTTGATTTTGATGCCTGCCTTTTGAAAATGTTGAAATCTTCAGGCTATGAAAAATGTGTTTGAAAGTATAGAGGTAGTTAGAAGAGGAAGACGAAAACTCAAATGCATCCTGTTCACAGTCCTAGGGCCCAAGGGCTCCTCAAGGAGAGTCCCCATGGAGTCACCCAGCTCATGCCACCCCTGCGCCACTTACTGGCCATAGTGGCATGATTTACTCTTCTATCTTTAAGTCAGTGTCTTGCTTATTTGAGTGTATACATTGTGGAGGTCTTGTCACGTTTTCCAAGATAAAAATATAAAACCATCCAATAATTTAGGATCATGAGTGCACGCAAGCAGAAGATACCCAGAGGGATTACGCTGAATGGAGAAAAAGCCAATCTCAGAGGCTCACGTACTGCACCATTCCATCGATCCAGCATCCTCCAAGTGACAAAAGGACAGTGACAGAGAACAGATCGGTGGTTGCCAGAGGTTAGGGTTGGAGAAAGGATGTGATTATTAGGGGATAATGTGAGAGACTTTATTTGTGGTGACGGGACAGTTCTGTATCCTCATTGTGGGGATGGTCACTCAATTTACACCTAACAGAATATCACAGTACTACACACATACACACACACACACACGAATGCATGTAAAAACTGGTAACATCCAAACAAGGCTTGTAACTGAGTTCCAAGTATTGTACCAGTTTCCTGGTTTGGACAATGACCTATGGCAGCACAATCGTCATTGGGAAAGAAGCTGCGTGAAGGGGACACGGGAACTCTGGGCAAGATTTTTGCAACTTCTTGTGAGACAAACTACTTAAAAATTTTTTTCAAGATATCAATGAGCCATTCTTCACTAATACCTTCTCATGGGGCCAAGAGAATAATATCTTATTTCATTTGAGAATAGAGGGGTTAACACGTGTTTCATCTACGTTACTAATAGCACGAGGAAAGCCGTGTTGAGCTGTTACACACGTGGGTTTGTTTGTTTTTTATCATAGTTGAACGATGTAGGCATCAGGTCAGAAAGGGGATTTTTCCAGGCAGGGACTTCACTGTAGGACAAAGAGGTCTGAGCCATTAGACTTTTGAGGCCAGAGTGCTCTACCCCTGCCTTGGGCGAGAATCATGCCTTGAGGCAGAATGGCAGCCATGCAAAGAGCAGGACTCTGTAAGGGCCTTTGACAATTGAAACAGCCCGGTAGCCACGCAGAATGGGGGGTCTGGGAGCCAGGTTGTGCTTCTGAAGACAGCTGGGATGCTCAGCCTGGAGAGAAGGTGTGTGGAGCCAGGCCCGTGTGGGGAGATGTTGCCTGGTGGCTATGAGCAAATATCTGTAGGGCTGCTGTGTAGGAGATAGATTAGATCTGTGCTCTATTAATCCTGAGGGCAGGTCTTACATCTGTAGGTAGAAGCTCGATGAAAGCAGATTTCAATTCAAGTAAAGAATTGTCCCAGAGATCTTCTCTGACAGGTAATAAGTTCCCAAACACTGGAAATATCCAGACATAGATCAAATGGCCTCCTGTCGAGGATGCTACTAGGGCTCCCAGTCAAGGGCCTCCATTCCACTCTTAGAAGATGACACAGCAATGAGGACACTGGAAGCTGGGGGACTCTCTTCTGAAGATATGACCCAGGGCAGCCCCTCCTTTTTCTGACGCCATTAGTATGCATCTGCTTTCCCAACCCCATGAACTCTTTAGTGGCTCATGTCCCACAGTAAATCTCATCTCCCCAGCAGATCTTCAAGCCCCGCTGCTCCTTCTGACCCCCAAAGCCTGGCACGAGGTGGATGCAGAAGGGAAGTTCGGTAGACATTTGAAGCTGGCATGCCCGAGGCAAGAAGCCAGCCTGGCTGCCCACTCACGGTCCTTTTACAGCGAGTCCCTATATTTTATGACCTCAGAGTGCTTCCTGGCACAGACGCCCCCCATTGGTGATTCATTTCTCCTTTGCAGCTTTGTCAGTGTTTGGGTTTCCTACTTAGTTCTCAATGAAGTGGCTATCATAGTTATAGCTCCCTAGGAAACACCATACAGTAACTCTGTCAGGAGTTTTATTTGCTTGGGCAGACCGTTTTATTTCAGCAAGGTGTTTTATTAGCTTCAAGAGTCATGAATCACTTCAAAGGTAGATGAAAGATGACCCAACACACACAATTTTATACGGGATGTTGTTCTTTCTACTGATGACCATTCTCCTTGATTAAGATTGAGATTGATTTAATTTCACGCTAATTATGAAAACTGCAGCACATCAGCATACCCAGGCACCCACCTGGCCAGAGCTAAGCATTCATTCCAACATCCATCTAGTTGCCACCACTCAGGAAATCTATTATCAGCACACAGGGTTGTAGTGGCCCCAAACAAAGTGGTAAGAAGCTCCTTCTCTGAAGCATATGTCCTCTGGGTCCCAAACCACACCACTAAGACCCCATGAAGTATGAAAGTGCTTTGAGAAAGGAATCGGATCCGTTAGGATAGTCTCTGCTATGCTGCAGTCATGTCTAAACCCTTACCACTCAGTGGCTTAACCGAACAAAAGTTTTTTCTCATTCTCATCAGGTTTCCAAGGAGGTTTGGTCAGGCCACATTTCATGGTGACTCAGGAATCAACCCTATCTTCTTCCATCTTGTTACAGCTAGAAGAGAGAGAATAAGGAACTCTACCTGTTTTTCTTCCCTTCCCTTGCTTTCCTTCTATCCTCCCTTCCTTTCTATCAAGCATTTAAGAACAGTAGGCTCACAGCAAAATAGAGGGGAAGGTACAGAGATTTCCCATAATCCCCCCCACACACCCACACACACACACAGCCTCAGCCATTTTCAACGTGCCCCCACAGTGTGGTACACGTGTTACAACTGATGACCTCACACTGACACATCAGAATCATCCACAGCCCATAGTTCACACTAGGGCTCAGTCTTGATATTATACATTCTACGGATTTGGACAAATGCATAATGACACGTATCCATCATTATAGCATCATACAGAGCATTTTCACCGCCTTAAAAACTCCTGTGCTCCACCCTTTCGTCTCTCCTCCCTAACGCCTGGCAACCGCTGATCTTTTTACTGTCTCCATAGTTATGCTGTGTTTTGAATGTCATATAGTTGGGATCATATAGTATGTAGCCTTTTCAGATTTCAGTAATACACACCAGGGGTGGTGAAAAATGTGCACACATGATTTGTATTCATCTTTTGTTATCGGTATACATTATTACAATTTTAACACAGTGTTTTCCTTTCTTAAAATGTGTACTCATTTGTTTGGCACTCTCTGTAGCTAAGGTTTCTCCACGTCATATCTTCTTACCACTGAATAATATTCCACTGTCTGGATGTACCACAGTTTATTATCTATTCACCTACTGAAGGACGTTTTGGTTGCTTCAAAGTTTTGGCAACTATGAACAAAGCTGCTATAGAAATTTGTGTGCAGGTTTTTGGTGGACGTAAGTTTTCACCTCCTAAGGGTAAATACCAAGGAGCATGGTTGCTGGATTATGTGGTTAAAGCATGTTTAGTTTTTTAAGAAACTCAAACTTCTGTCTCCCACAGTGGCTGCCCCATTTTACATCCACACCAGTAAGGAATGAAAGTTCCTGTTACTCCACACCCGTGTCAGCATCGGTGTAGTCAGGGTTCTGGATTTTAACCCTTCTAAGGAGTGTGTGGTGGTATGTCATTGTTATTTTAATTTTCCCAATGACGTTCACCTACTCTTAAATGTCTGGGGCTGGGAGTGACACTCACAGCTTTTACTCACCATCCATTGGCCAGAACTAGGCGTAGGCATGACTGCAAGTTCTGAGAAATATACGGGAGCACCAGATGCCTCTGCCACAGCACTTCACCCCATGAGATGGCTTTCTCAGCGCCTACATTCCATCTGGATCGGTCACCCTGTTGAGCTAGTGGCCACCGGGACGGAGGTTTGTTCTGGTGTACAAGCTGGACTGAGAAAGCAGCCTCCCTTTTGTGACGGAAGAAGAACTGGGTTCTACAGCTCAGAAAGCCTCCTCAGGAAGCCAAGTCAAGGGTTAGATGTGTTGGACGGGGGGACATCTGGCTGACCTGGGACACATAACGGAGGGGGCTGCAAAGGTCTCTTCCTCCTTCTCTACATTCAAAATCTGAAAACACCATCCAGCTAGGGAATGCAGCCACCAGCAAGCACAGCCAGGCCGCTACACAATCCTTGGCTCAAGGGATGCCAGCAGAGCGGGATGCTGTGGAATCCGAGAGCACCACACACCTGGGCCCCTCAGGACTGTGGCAGCTCAGGTGTGGTGCTTTCTGACGGCCCCGAGCTCACTGGCTCCATCCTGGCCAAAGGCCCCCACAGGAAAGTCAGGCAGGGGAGTATCCTGCATATCATATCTCTCCTCAATTAAAAAAAAAAAAAAAAAGATAATCACTAAAGGAATAGCTTATAAGATCCAGCAGTGTCTCATCTGCAAGTGAACCAGCCAAAGTGCTCACATATTTCATTATACTATTATGGGATTCATGTTATACCACCTTCAATGTAAAGAATCATTTCAGTGAACAAAGCACTTTTTTTTCTAAATCCTATTTTAATTAGAATATTGATGGAAAATCTAGAACTACCTCCTCAGACCTACTTCTAAAAAATTTGTTTGGAAGCCTTAAAAACATTGGCAAATTATAAAAGAAATTGAACTCTGATGCTTTTCTCCTGCTTTATTGTTCCCTCTTCCCTGAAAAGCCTCCAATATTGTCTTTCTATAGTTCAGAATAAAGATGTATTTTCCCCCTTAGAACCTGTAGATATTCGAATTATATGTAAATCAGTTCACAGAAATAAATATCCATGGCTAAAGGATATTTAAAATGTTAAAAGCTTTTTCTCCACTGTTCACTGTTAAAAAAAAAAAAAAAAAGTCTATTTCCAGAACTCTGGTAGCTCTAACACCACGTTTTCCCCTCTCGTGACTGCACAGAAGAACCTTCTCATGCAGTGTGATTTTCCTGGGCTGTTCTCTCTGAAGCACCTCAAGGGCGGATCACAGTTTGAATCTGATTTTGAAGCAATTCTATGTTAATCTCCCTTTCTTCACAGTGAAGACTTTTTTCCTTTTTTTAAAAAAAATCAAAACACACATTTGGACAAAGAAACTGAATAGAAATAAAAGAAGTTATTCCCATGTTGAAAAGGGTTTCTCCAGTGTTGTCCTTTGCTCGCTGAAAACATTGCTACTGATGTATTTTTAAAGCATCATTATTTCTCTGATATCTGAGTTCTACTCTACCCTAATCCTCAGGCCGGGAACACCATCAAAATGCTGATGGTTCCCAAATTTCTCTCCCTACCGCTGAGTTCCAGGCTCACGTAGCCAGCTGCCTGTCTAATATCTATATTTGGTCGTCTCGTAGGCATTGCCAATTGAGCGTGTCCAAAACCGAAGTGCTGATCTTCTGCAAACCATGTCTTCCCACACTTTCTCCTTCTCGACAAAGGCCAACTGTGCTTCCGGTTTCTTAGGGCAAAAGCCTTGCTGTTATCTTTGCTTCTGCTCTTTCTTTCACATTCCACTTTCAATCCATGAGCTAAGTTCTATTGGCCGCATCTTCACATATGTCCAGAATATGACCATTTGTTACCCTCCGCCCCCCACCCCCAGTATTACCCTGGCCCAAGCCACCCTCATTGTCTGCCTAGATTTTTGCAATGGTCTTCTCCCGGATTCTGACTTTGTTCTCCTACAGTCTAATTTTAATACCACACTAGCATGCTCCTTTTAAAACAAAGAGCATCATGTCACTTCAATATTCTAAACCTTCCGTGGCCTCCCTTATCACCCAGCATTAAAGCAAAGTCCTTAAATTGGGCTATAAAACTCTGTGAGCTCATCCCCTGCAACTCGCCCCTGACTCATTCAGCTCGAGTACCAGGCCTCTTTCCACCTCAGGACATTTGCACTGGCTGTGCCTTTGCCTGGAATGCCCATCCCCAGGTATCTGCAAGGTGCTGTCACCTCCCCAATTCTGTGCTCCAACATCATCCTAACTACTTGTAGTTCACCGTCCTCACTCCTAACCTGACCTCCCTTCCCTGCTGCATTTTCCTTCACAGTACCTGTCATCATACACGCTTTCTATGTGTTTGTTTATTGTCTTTTTTTTCTACTAGAATGTAAACTCCACAAGGGCAGAGAATCTTTTATCTGGTTTGTGCACTGCTGTGTCCACTCACTTAGAACGGTGCCTGGCACACAGTAAGCAAACAATAAACATTTGTGGAATGAACGAAATTCTATTCAGAAGTGAATCAATGCATTTGGATGAATTAGGGGCTCCTCCTCACCTTTCGTGCCACGACGCTTCTCACTTATATATTTGTGGTGAGAAAACCAATGATTGGCCAAGGGGCTCCTTGTGACAGGACTGAATTTGTGACCTAACTCTAAGGTTAGTGAATGTGCTTCTGTGCTCTGTGCTCCACACCGGGATTTGCTCCTGAGCGGGGCTCGCTGCTGGGGTCACTGCAGGCACCTTTGGGGACTGGGGTGAGTGTCAGCACAAGTCTGCCACATCGGGGACTGAGGTAACTCCCAGAAGACCTCTCATCCTTCTGAAAGATATCGCTGCAAGGGTCAGAGAGTACACGTGACTCTGACTAGAGCCCGTAGATGTGAGTAAATCAGACCTTCTAACACCTTTGTCTGGTCAGGGAAGGGTTGTAAGTGAAAATGTGGATTTGTTTCACTAAATGCTGTCGTCCTTGCAGGCAGGTATATGACTTGGAGAGAAGCAGTTTCTCCGGCCTGCCACAGACACTACGCAGTCTCGTCACCTCTAGGCTCAGCGAGCTGCAGGGGCAAACTAGCCTGTGAGCCCGCAAGATATTCAGGAAGGGGCGAGGGTCCAAGTGGCCTAGGTTATGCCGCTAACATGACCTCGTCAGTAACCAAAGACTGGCTGGGCCCAGGGACACATGGGCCCCTCG
The DNA here is from genome assembly GCF_036562045.2 of Rhinolophus sinicus. Taxonomy (NCBI): domain Eukaryota; kingdom Metazoa; phylum Chordata; class Mammalia; order Chiroptera; family Rhinolophidae; genus Rhinolophus; species Rhinolophus sinicus. The sequence continues at coordinate 76,612,415 of NC_133759.1, forward strand.
TGGGAACAGCTGCAGCTCTAGCTGAGTCCTACATGCCCTGCCTGTGGTGTCCTCAAGCTGCAGGTGAGGCTGCCGCAGGAGGCCTGATTCTTGGGGCAGGGGCAGCTGTCACTGAAACAAATGAGCAGGGCTAACCTGCACGCACTTTTAACAAGTCCTGAAGAATCCCCAGATGTGATGAAATCTAACTAAATATGTCACAAACAGAAAGGTCAAGAAATGTTCCCAAGTTTCATTCGCTTTCATGCAGTGACATCTAGAAAGAAAACGAATCAGATCAAAAGGAAAAGGCATATTATGATATTAAAAATTCATTTCCACCTAGCAAATTTGCTATTAGCATCACAATTCAGGATGTTTTAACAATTAGAGCCACATATAGGTGGCATAATTGGATGCCTCAGTGATAGGCTTTAAGGAGCACCAGAAAAATCCCTTTTCCAAAATCACTTCTTTAACAACAGCCTGAAGTCACTCACTGGACACAGTTGACATCTGAGCCCCCAACCCCCGGCTCCACCAAAATTCACATTCATTCACAGAGGGGTAGGGGTGGGGGGGTAGGGGGGTGGGGGGGTGTCAGCACTCACTGCTCAGGCCCAGCTCTTCCTGGTGAGTGGGTGGGGCAGCTGAGGGCCCCACTGAGCGTGGGAAGTGAGGCCCCAGGTGGCCACCCAGTACCCCAGGAGGCGCATCCTCCCTGAGTGCTTCTTCACAGCCTGACCTGTACCTGCTGAAGACGGAAGTGCTCAGGGCGGCAATGCTTTCTGTGAATCCAGAGAAAGATGGCAGGAACGTGGCAGGAACAGTGCCAGTCTTTAGTCCAGGGACCAGTCCCGCCAGGGTCTGGGGCCAGAAAGAGTGGGAGTGTGCCCTGGCCTCTGAGCAGCTCCGCTTGTCAGCACCAGTCGGGGCAGCTGAGGGCCCGTGAGGGCCCCTGCCTCCCTTCAGCCATGTTCCTACACAGCCTCTGGAACAAGTAAAGGACCCTGTAATGATGTTATTTCAGATACCCACCCTCACATTTTAACCGAGATCAAGGAACGTCCGAAGGAGGGAAGGCCCAGATCAAGCAATAATTCTAAAGGTCCCAGTACCCCTGCTTTCAACAGCCTGTCTCAGGGCCCACGTTATGTCACACGTGCATTTCCCCATTGCAACCAGAGGGACTTCTGAAGTGTTAGGCTCAGCTTCTCTGTCCTCTCACCCTAACCGTCATCAATTGGCTTCAAGATAAAGGCCTGCATCCTGACCTGATATACCTAGTTACACAAGATCTGGGTCCTGCCATTCTTAGGCGTCCTCCCCGCCACGTTCCCACGAGGGCCCTGTGTTCCAGCTCCACACACAGCTCCCAAGATGCCCACATGATTAGGGGCCTGTGTTCTCTCCTCAGCCAACCACCCTTCTCCGTCCTGGGGCTCCCAGTCCTTGGAGCTGCAGCTGAAGTCCTGCTCCAGAAGAAGGGATGGAAATAGGAGAAAGAGATGGGACTAGAGTAAGTTAAGTGCAGCAAAGCTTGATTTTTACCAAGATTCAGCTGTTTTTCTTTAAGCAACATTCCTTATAGAGTTGCAGGCCTTTGGATAGTTTTCAGAGTTCTGAATAAGTTAGTTTTGACAGTTTTTACTACCATGTTTCCCTGAAAATAAAACTGGGTCTTATGTTAAGTTTTGCTCCAAAAGACGTATTAGGGCTTATATTCAGGGGATGTCATCCTGAAAAATCATGCTTGGGCTTATTTTCCAGTTAGGTCTTATTTTCGGGGAAACACAGTAGTATTCTCATTGCTTTTATGGAGAAGTAGATTTACAGAGGTCCTTACTCTGCCAGTACAGAGGTGCTCTTGCCAGTGAATGGATTTTTGACAGAGGTACCCAGGCAATTCACTGGGTAAAGTGTAGTCTTTTCAGCAAATTGGCAGAAATAATTCATATCCGGAAGGAAGGAAGGAAGGAAGGAAGGAAGGAAGGAAGGGAGGGAGGGAGGGAGGGAGGGAGGGAGGGAGGGAGGGAGGGAGGGAGGAAGGAAAGAAGGAAGGGGGGGGAGGGAGGGAAGAAGGAACTTTGGCCCATACTTTGTACTATACAAAAAAAATTCAAGCCAAATAGATCATAGACCTAAATGTAAAATCTAAAGCTACAAAATTTCTAGAAGAAAACAGCAGGAAATCTCCATGACCTTGGGCAGGCAAAGGTCTTAGATACAATGATGATCCTTCAAAGAACAAATTGATAAATAGGACTTTATCAAAATTAGAACTTTTGCTCTTCTAAAATCACGGTTTAAAGAATAAAAACACAAACCACAGACTGGGAGAAAATATTTGGAAATCACATATCTGATAAAGGATTTGTATCCATGATACGTAAAGAACTCTTGATATAAACTTTCAAACAAACGATTCAAAATGGGCAATAAAAATTGACCAGATATTTCATGAAAAAAAAAGATCCATGGATGGCAATTAAGCACTTGAAAATGTAGTCAACATTTTTAGTCATCAAGGAAACGCAAATCAATGCATGATTCCATTTACATAAAATTCTAGGAACTGCATTCCATTTGTTTATACAAACCTATCTATAGTGGCAGATAGCAGAAAGTGTTTGCGTAAGACAGGGACAGTGGTTAGCATGGATGGAAGAGAAAACAAAGTTTCAAAAAAGTTTTTGGATATCACCTAGATGGTCATTTTCTTGATTGTGGTGATGGTGTCACAGGTATATACCTATGTCAAAACTTTAGATTTTAAATAGCTACACTTTTTCACATGTTAATTATTCCCCAGCAAAGCTGTTAAAAACAATGGAGCCTGGGACCATGGATCAAATCAGTGTATAGCTGCAAGATCGTTTGCTAAGACATCTTAAAGAATAAATGTACTGCCCAGTAGAACTTCCCAGATGAACAAATGGGCTTTAGGAAACTTAAGGGCAAGATCCCACCGGAGCCTAATTTCAGCATCGTAGTAAGTCTAGAGAGAGAGATGCACATTGAAATAATTGTGTTAACATGAAGTGTGTTATTATGAAATATATAGAAATCCCACAATGTTTTTAATGTGAGTTGTATTTGTAAAAAGTGCTGTCAACCTGGGCCAGCAGGAAGCAAGAGTGTTCCAATTGCAAAAAGGCCTCAGGACCCCTGATGTTCTATGGCCAGGAAACAGACTGAGAAGGCTACTGAGCCACCAACCTAGAGCATTTCTTTAGAAGCAGCTCTGGAATGTGACGGAAAAGGAAGCATGTCTCAGAGGGAAGAGCCAAGAGCCCTGATGGTGGAGACAAGAGCTGTAGAAAACAAGGAACTAGAGTATCATTTCCAGGGAGCAGGACTGTGGTCTAAGCAAGGAAGCCTCCCACCTGCGATGGCGAGCTTGGCAACATTTCTACCCAGCAGGACTTCAGGATTATTATGGATTAGTGGCCAGTCTGCTTCAAATTGGAGTATTTATTGCTATTTTGTTATCCTATTATGCTATCCCTGTGTCACCATTGTATGGTGGGTGCGTGGGAGACAGAGCTTTTGGGCTTGTTTTCTGTTTCTGTTTGTTTTTGGTTCATTAGGTCTGCAGATCAAGGAGTGCTACATGTGGATTTGATGTAGATTATAAGATCCTGGATTTTGAACATGATGCCATGATTAAATAAGACATCTGGGGGTCTTCAGCGGGAATGCATCTATTTTGCACGTCGAAGAAAAGTGGATCATTTTGACCAGAGGGTAGACTGTGGTAGACTGTATGCACACAGGACCCCAACTCTGTATCCCCAGCCTCTTCAGTGTGGTTTTGCAGCTCCACCTGCAAAGATGTGGAATCTAGCTCCAGACCCTTTGACACTTTGGGGCTGACTTTGAGAATTCTCTTTGGCTGATAGGATACAGAAGAAGTGACAGCATGCCGAATCCAAGCCAAGGCTTCAAGGTTCCTTGTATTCTTTTGCTCTCTTCCTAGGTTGTCTGCCTGCATCGTGAAAAGAAACCGGGGCTAGCCTGCCCGAGGATGAAGGACCTTCCGAAGGTGAGCTGAGGTGCCTCAGCCGACAGCCAGACAACCTCCAGCATCACCTGGATGACCTATAGACCAGCTAAGACCAGAAAAAAATGTCCTGATGAGCCCTAGCTCAGCTGTCAAACTGCAAACTCGGAGCTAAACAAATGCTTGTTGTTTAAGCCACTAACGCTTGTTATGCAGCACTAGGTAACTGATACACATGCATCATCTCTTTTAATCTTCACAATAACCACAGAGATGGGTGCTGTTATTATCCCTATTTTACAGGTAAAACTAAGGCTTAGAGTAAGTTTCGTGACTCTCTAAGGGCACATGGCCAGCCAATGGTTCTTTAGTCATCAGAACAGTGTGCCAATATTCTGGCTCTCCTTCCAGGCACCTGGTGAGACTGAAGTTGAGCAGAGTTTCGGGACTTATTTTGGACAATAAACCTCCAGTGGAAGGACCATGTGTCACTCCCAGGAGAGAGACTCTAAAAGAAACGCAAAATTGCCACAGTACCCCTCTTGCCACAGTACCCGGTGACTCACTAGACAGTGACTATTCCTCAGCCCAGCTCTCTGAATGTGACTCAAAGGACAGTTCCCAGCTGACCCACAATGGATGTGATACATGATAATGAAATAAGCCTTTTTGGGTTGAAGCCACTGAGATTTGGGGTTGTCACTGCAGCATAGCCTCGCCCGTCCTGATACAGTGGCTGAGCAGGACTGGACCTCCCATCTAAATGATCCCATGGCTGATGCTCTTAGTCACGAGTGAATGGGTGGATAAATGGTTCTTATCTGAAGGACAAGCCCAACAGTACTCATTGAAATAGAAAAGGGAGAGGAAAAGGTTAAAGACGACAAATTGATGCAATTCAGATAGCAGAGGTCAGAGAACACATTTTCTGCCCACAGATCAGAGGACCCAAGTGGCTGTATCATCTGAGGGGACGCCTGTTTCCCTCTGTGAGGGAAGGGCTCGTGCATTGATGTCCGTGGACGGCTGCTTCTATCCTAACTTCTATCATACACAATTGTCTCGAACTCGGGGCTATTCTGTCTTTCCTGTAAGTACCATGCACCAGCTGTGGGACAACAATTTGCCTCTCCACGAGCTATTTCCCCCTCCCTACTTCAAAGCTCTCAGCTAGCTTCTTCACAGTGGAGGTCACATCTAGGGGGATATGGGGGACATGAGGTCCCTCCTGCCACAGCCCTCCAGAGCTGTGTTGCAGAGCTGAGGAGACAGCTGGCTTCTGCCTCCCATGTGAAGGTGCCTGGAGAAATGGACGCAAAGCAGGTAAAGGGGGTGGCCGTGAGCATAGGTGGGGAATCTCCAGCCCTTCTCTCCGTGAGTGAGGAGCCTCAGCAGTCACCAGGCATAAGAGCAGCCCCTGGGGTCCTTCCCGGGGTGGGGGTGTCTCCTCCTGACTCAGCATGCCTGGCTGCTGCTCACTGCAAGGTCCTCCTCCCCTAAAATAAGCTGGGACAGGATGGCTTCTCAGCACTCCTGTCACTCAAACCTCCTCAGCTCAAAAGGAACCAACATCACCCAATTAATCAACTCAAAGTCCTTCATTTGACATCTCATGAGGCCCCACCAGCAACTGTGAATTCAAATTCAACGCATCTGCTTCCACTTTGAATTCTCCAATTTAAGTGAATTTTCCAGTACCAAACTTTAATTCTAGGCAAATCAACAAATGCTTATCTGGGGACTATTATGTGCACAGAGCTATGACCAGGAAATAAATAAACATCCTCTCTGCCTCCAGGGACTCACAACCTAGTGAGGGAGAAACATACAAGGAAAGGGGGCCCTAATCCAAGGCCGCGTTTGACAAGGGCTGGAATAGAGGGGCAAAGGCAAGAAGAAAGCAGGCCGGGCAAGATTCAAACCCTCCAAGTACCTCTCAGTGCCAGACTTATTTGTCTTTACTTGTTTTTACTGTACTTTTTCTATAATGCAGTTCTTACTGGTTTTGCCTCAGTAACAAGTAGTCTTGGAAACAGAATTCAGCTTCTGTGCTAATCTGCTAATCACCGCAGCAATGACTGCAGAGCAAGGTAGTGATGCAGCAGCAACAAAGGAAGGGTGGTGGCCTGCATCCAGGACCCAGGTGGCTGTATCATCTGAGGGGACACCTGTTTCCCTCTGTGAGTGAAGGGCTCGTGCATTGATGTCCGTGGACGGCTGCTTCTATCCTAACTTCTATCATACACAATTGTCTCGATATCCGGGGCTATTCTGTCTTTCCTGTAAGTAACATGGATCAGCTGTGGGACGACAATTTGCCTCTCCACGAGCTATTTCCCCCTCCCTACTTCAAAGCTCTCAGCTATTTTCTTCACAGTGGAGGTCACTGCAATTCCAGCCTTCGGATAAGTGGGGGTTGTAGCGTTATCATTTCTAATACTGCTGGTAAACAAGAGGATCCACCCTTCGCACAAAGTAATCAAGGGAGGAAAAGGTTCTCCATATACTATAATAAAGAAAGAAAGCAAAATTTTATTAATTCAGATCCCATGAAGACAAAAGAAATCTTGACAAATCACATAAAGAATGAAGCAGGAAAGACCACAGTCTTCCATGGGGGTGGGGGGAGGGGGGGGTGTATGTGTGTTAATAAAAACTGTATGTATATAAAACAGCAGAAACGTTTCTTGTTCCACTGCCTAGAGATCACAGATGGTGGACGTCAGAACGCCATGCCTGCCACACAGTAGGTGCTCAATAAAGGCAAGTTGAATACAATTAGAGCAATCACATGAGCTGTGTGTATCAAGGGAAGGAAACCTACTCATAGGCATCAGGGTAGAAAATGGAATAGTCTATTCCACATACGCAGATTTCCCTTTATAATCACATATTCATTCATTTAGCCAAGAAATCTACTCAACACACATTTACGGAGGGTATGCTTCAGGCACTAGTCTAGGTGGTGGCTGGCTGCAGTGACTCAGCCTTCCTGGAGACTGCGTTCTAGGGGTGACACAGATGATAAAGCCGCCAACTTAAAAATCAGGTGCGATTGGTTCTATGAAGAAAATAAAACAGTGATGTGATAGTGCCTGGTGGGGTGGGGGGGGAAGCGGGGGGCAGGAAGGCCTCTCAGAGGACTGACATTTAAGTGGAGAACTGAATGCTAAGTAGGTTCTTTCTACGAGTTCCAAAGGAAAAGCATCAGGGCAGAAGGAACAGTTTCTGCAAAGGATCTAATATGAGAAAGAGCTTGGCATGAAAATAGGAATGTGGAATAATTTAAAATGCGGGAAATAGGTTTTGAAATTGACACCTTAAAAAACAGTAATATTTGTCACCAAGGTCTCCCAATCTCAATGCAAAAGTGCAATCAGAAGTCACTGATTCCAAAACCACCCACTCACCGCAACCCAGATGGCAATAGCAGGTGTGGCTCACGCTAGTCTGGGCCTCTGGCTCACTGTGGACCTCAGGCAAGCCGCTCACCTCTCAGCCTCCATTGCCCATCTAAAGAAGGCTAATGCCACTGTCATGCAGGGTGTCATGCAGGGTCTCTGCTCCCACTCCCCACATAAGAACGCAGGACATGGAGAGGCCAAAAAGGAACACCCATGGAGCCATAGATAGGGGAGTCACACCGCTATATTCTCACTGGTGGCTGGGCTGGAGACACAGGAAGCAAGAGCCACACTATCCGCAACCTGCCGTCCATTTGTCTCTGCCAACCAACCCCACCTGCTAGCTGCAATCCGCCGTGCTAACTGCAATCCGCTCTTGCTAGCTCAGCCACCATCTTCTTGCTAGCCCCCCATTTACTGCTAGCATAGCCACGGCAGTTATATTAGTGGCCAATGGCTCACTGGTTACAGCTGATGGCCATCCAATCACAGTTGATGACCATTTACTACCCGAGTGAGCACCTTTCCACATGAGGGCAAGAGCCTGGAAACTGTACTCTTGGCTCTGTCCCCATAGCCACTGACCCACAGGAGTGTTTCTGTGGATTGGATGAGATGATTTGCTGTGTCAGCATTAGAGCTGGTTCTGAAAAAGCCTAGCACTGTGCAGAGACAGCTGGCAGGAAAGAGAGCACCTGGGTACCATGTTGGACTGGGCCAAGTGGGAGCCCTTTGCCAGGTGTAGCCTCAGGACCTGAGATTTAACCCTTAAAAGCTGGCTTGCAAATTAATCCATCACCACCACCCTAAATTGGCTGGGATTTGGAGTACATGAAAATAAAGAATACACAAAAATTGGGGAGGTCAATGAGAAGAGCCTCTTTCTCTCATCTGGGCAGATATCGATGAACCTCTCAAGGGACGACAGAGGAGCAGGGAGGAGACGCCCCTCAATACTGACAGCCTTGGTAGTGGGGAAACCTAGGGTGTGGCCTTGAGGCCGGCAGGACTGCAGAGTCAGCTGGGGAGAGTCTGACGGGCCCTGGGTCCAGCAAGGATGCTTGTAGGCTCAGCCCTTGGTGACTTCACCATGCAGACACAACCCCTCCCCACCCCAGACTCCCTGACCGGGCCCGTGGACCCTCAAATGTATGAAAGTTTAATTTCTACTGGACTAGATGATACGATGCATTTTAGAGACCAAAGCAAAATACAGCAGTGGATGAGGGGATGGATATCTGCTCACAACATTTGTTCACCAAGAAATATCTTATCCTAAGGATTTTTTTTTTAAATCCTAACACTGACATTAGTATGGAAACATGAGGTTTACACTTTTTTACTGTTTTGTAACACCATGGACTAACACTACCTCTGGGATTTTTCTGGTTACTTTTCAATCACTTTCAGATAGCTGAAAAACCTTATAACAATCCCTTTTGTTAAGAACACTTTAAATTCCATGTATTCTTAGCTCTCTGAAAATCATCCCGCTTTTAAAAAGACTTTTTATTAATTAGTTTCTTCTTTCAAGATTCTAATTCTTCAAAAGTGCTTTGAAATATAACTGTTCTCCCTGCATTTTTCCTTTTTCTTAGAAAAGCCTTCTCTTCTGCCTTAGAAAGAGTTGGATAATAACCAATTTGGAGCTTAACAGCAAAAAAATTAGTATTAATATTGCCAATTTCCTACTACATGAAGATGCAAGAAAACCATGACTAAATCTACAGGATCCAATGTTTAAAAAATAGATTGTTCTTTTGGGTTTCTTATGATAAAATTGAGTCAAGTTTGTGTCAGCCTGAAAATTAAATTGTGAATATTAAAATGGAAATTCTTCCATTTGCAAGCCAGCCCATTCTCAGAAAATGGAAGGTGGAAAACTATGTGTATCCCTTTACTTCTCTTTAATTCTGTATTCTGTTTAGTCTCTCGATGTTAATAGTATAAATTACTCTGAGTACTTTTCCACCATGAGAGCTTTAATCCTGCTTTCAAACATCTATAGATATAATGATGTGCTTCCCCAAATGCCATGAGAAGTTTTATGAACTCTTTTAGAACCCTTCCCCGGAGAAGGTACATTTAATAGAGGAAAATGTCATGTTTCATTAGAACATTCATGCTCACACAAATTTAGTCTTCGGAAAAGATAATGCTTGTAAAACTGAAACCAAAATTGACAAATTGTGCCTCTGTTTAAAAGCCGAAATCCTCAAATAGAATCACTCTCACATACGTCAGTCTTTAGCCATAAAACATTTACTCTCCCCGTGAATAAAAATTCTTCTGCTAAGACTCTTTCCCAGGGAGGCAAATCTAAGAGTCCTAGGTTCTGAGTCGTAGAGATCGTTTAGCTGAAATTCTTGGGATCTGGGCAGCTTGTCCACAATGTGGCCCTGCCTGGATGTGGTACAGAATCAGGAATGCCTTTACCCCCTCTGCCCACGTGACAGCACACTGACGACACCTGAGGTCTCTAGTACATTCTGCCTTTGAGAGGGAGGGCCTGCTTAGAGACCAGAAAAGCCTAGTGTGGAAAGACCATTAAGTGCAGGAGCGAAGTGGATCCCATCCACTGGAGACACTGACCAAAGACGGGAAATGCATCCAGCAATGAATAAAGTTTCAGAAATTGAGATTTACCTCCTTAGTTTTCTACCCTAGGAACATATTCACTTCAGACCTGAGCAGACCCGGAAGTGGGCACAAACATGGGAAATTCTGGCAGAGCATTAAGACCTATAACTTTGGACTCAAGAGAGAATTCAAATCCTGAATCACCCACTTGATAGCTCAGTGACTTCAGTCCAGTAACTTCATTGCTCTGAGTTTTAACATCCTCAAACCAAGGGTTATTGTGAAGATTAAATAAGATGTGTTTATTCATTTATTTCTTCCACAAATAATTACTGAAAACCTACAGTGTGCCAGGGACTATTCTAGCTGCTGAGAAGACAGTAATAAAGAAACCAATAGAATCCCAATTCCCATGGAGCTTACGTTTTAATGCAAGGAGGCAGATAATAAACAAATGATTTTAGATTATGTTGGATCGTGATAAGTGCCATGAAGAAACCTTTTAAAAGGATCACCCTGGCTACTGTGTTGAGAGCAAACTATAGGGAGGCGGAGATGGGCGACCAGTTAAAGGGCTGTTGTAATAAATGATTCAAACAAAAGATAATGATGGCTTGGGGAGCTGTTGGCAGTAGAACACTAGGAACTAGTCAGATTCTGGATTTATTTTGAAGATGAAGATGATAGCATTTGCTGAAGGCTTGGAGGTGGAGTATAAAAAAAAGAAAACAAGAAAGGGTAATCCCAAAATTATAGGTCAGAGCAGCAACTGTATGAGTGTGGGTAGCAGGGTCGGATGCGGGGAAGCCTGGGGCCGGGGGCAGGTCTGTGTATGAGCCCCGGGCAGGTGAGTGTGTGTGTCTGTCCGGAGGAGATCAAGAGTTCAGTCCAGACAGGTTCATTTCGATACACAAGTGGAGCTGTTGGGCAGACGGTTGGATATAAGAGTTTGGATTTCAGGGGGAGAAGTCAAAGCTGGAGATGGAAATTTGGAGATCACCACTGTATATAAGGTATTTAATGCCCCGCGGCTAGAGGAGATCACCTGGAGAGGGAGTGTAGCTCTAAAAGAAAACAGAACCAAGGACTAAGGACTGGATGTCAGTCATTAGAGGCAAAGTAGACTGAGCAGGAGTGGCAGGGTAGGTTAGGGTGGTGGGCTCAGTGTGGTGGGGACACGGAGTAGAAAGCCAAGAGTTATGGCATCAGTTATGACAACATCCAGACAGGTCCCGAATGCTGGCTCCTTCAGACACCCGGCCCACCCTCCTGCAGGTCATGGGTCATTAGTGAAACAGATGCTTTTCCGACACAAAAGGTCCCAGCAGCTAGAATCTCCCCTGGCCTTGATCCTCTCCCAGGGAGGTTCCAGATTCTCTTTCTGATTAGCAGCGTTTCTAAAATCACATTTTGTAACAATCAGCCCCAGGAACACTTAAGTCAAGTACAGCACATTATCAATGACAATTGTCATGTCAAGTTTTCTTTCTTCTTTTCCCTCAGTAACAGAATGATCAGTGTCCCTTTGATTTTCAAAGAGCAGATCACACTTACATTTGGCTCTAGAATGTATTAACATATCCAGGAATGGATCAGAGTCTTGGTGGGGCTGCAGCCCTGTCCTTCTGGTGGTTCCAGATGGGAAGCATCTGACTCCGGGCTGTTGGAGTCAGAAAGGGCTGTGACGATCACCTGTTACTCCTCTGAGAGGACAGAACATATGCCTGCATGGTGGGGGGTCGTCCTGCTTCACTCATTACTCCTGTCCGGCTTCACATCATTTAGGGGCAGCTTGGGAAAGCAGGGGTAGCGGTGACCACTTGCCATGGCCTGCCTGGGGCTTGTCGTCCATGCACAGTTGGGCATCTGGAGACAAAGCCAGAAAGAGCCCAAGGTTAGGGCTGGTGCCAGCCTACCCACCAGCCGCCTCTCCCTCCTGCACTTACCCCTGTCCAGGTGACTGGTGCTGACCGCTGAGTGCAAATCTTCAGAGCATGAGAATGACCTTAGGGAGATAGCTCGTCGCACACACTAGGGTGGGGGGTGGGGGGGATGCTTTGTGGAGCTCACCTCTGCCTGCCCTGGGTGCCCCTGCATTGTCCAGACATCCAGGCCTCAGTAGAGAGGCCACAGTCCCCAAAGGGGCAGGGCTCTGGCTCTAGAGTCCCACAGATCTGGGTTCAGTTCTGACTCTGCCCGTGACTAGCTACATTGCCTGGGGCAAGTCATTCCCCTTGCTGAGCTTCACTTCCCTCACCTGTAATATAGGTGATGGACAGTCCCTCTTGTGAGGATAACAGGAGGTAATGCACACAGTGTTATTAGCACAGCATCTGGAATGCTGTGAGTCCTTCAGATGGTAGCTGTTGTGATGTCACTGTTTATTTTGCTGTAGCCAGATTACTGCACGGACATTGCGTCTACCTGTCCTCTCGACCAGAAGTTGAGACGAGGTGCCTGTAAGGAGGGGCCATATCCTATGGGGCCGATAGGGGTTTTTATTTTGATGACCATGTGTTGAGGACTCACTGGGAATCAAGGTCTCTTGTAATCATCAGCTATTCCTTGCCCTCAGTGAGATCCTGGAGGAGAAGAGGAGATCGTAGATTGGGTAATTCTCTAAGAAGTTGGGATCATATGCTATGGGAACTCTTGGCAGCAGTGCTCGCTGCTCACTTTAGGTTGAAATGGGCCCACAGAAGACTGTCTGATCATTCTGTTACTGAGGAAAAAGGAAAAAAACTTGACATGACAATCCTCATTGACAACATGCTGTACTTGACTTGAGTATTCCTGGGGCTGATTGTTACAAAATGTGATTTTGGAAACGCTGCTAATCAGAAGGAACCATCTGGAGCCTCCCTGGGAGAGGAAGGAGCAAGGTCAGGGGAGATTCCGCTGCTGGGAGCCCCTGTGTTGGAAAAGCAGCTGTTTCACTAATGACCCATGACCCCCAGCAGGGTGGGCCTGGTGTCTGAAGGATCCAGCATTCCAGATTCAGCCTTGGGTCCCTCTTGTATAGAAGAGACCACTAGAAGCCACCCCTTGGCTGCAGCAGAGGCCAAAGCCAGGAATGCCCTTGGAGCTGAACTTGAATTAGCCCCAGAGGATGAGACCAGCCATGCTAAGGAAAAGAGTTCCCAGCGTGGAGAAAGCCACTTCTTGCTAATGGGTCTCTGGCGGCCCGGGTCCATAGGAGAGGCTTCAGCCCTGCTTGCAGAAGGGACAGTGGGTCAGTGACCCTCAGTACTTGTGGTACACAGAAAGTACCCCCCCGCATGGCCACAGTTCCTCCTGGCCCAACTGTCATCTTCTGCACAAGGATGGCACCCCCCACAGCAGTGTCTGGAGGGGGGGGTGATGATTTAGCTCCTTATAGACACGACAACCATCAGATGGAACTACAGACCTCTTGATGCAGTGAAACCCTTCAGGGCACAAGGGTCAGCTCAGCCACCCAACCAGCTGACGGTCTCCCAAGTAGCAGCAGGGGTCATCCCCACTCTTGCTCCCAACTCCCCTGGTCTGGCCCTGATCACATTGCATTGTCATTGCCTGTTTTGCTACTGAGAGCGGGGACCACCCCCAATTAATGGCTAAAACTAGCATAAACCCCACAGGTAGCCCAATAGGTGTGCAAACTACTTACTTACTAAACACCAGTGCTGGCAATATGTGCGGCCATCTACCAAGGGAAAGCCTTTACAGGAGACACACTGTCCTGTTCTAGGCACCTGGGTGATGACAAACAGCATCTGGCAGCCCTGGGGGCAGAGCTTCTGAGAACAACCGGACTGAGGCACCATGTGACTGGCGCCCTGAAAAGCGCTGTGCTCTGATTGGCCTCCACTGCCCTGCAGCCTGTAATACTCACCACAAAGAGCCCGGCCCAGGGGCGCCTCCTGCAGGGGGAGAGTGGGAGTTGCACAGTTCTCAGTTTAACCAGACATCCTGGTGCTCAGGTGGAGAGGCTGGATCATAGCCTCCCTTCCTTACAATCCATGTATTGTTAAGGTCTGCGTGGGGGCAGTGGCCCCAGAGAAAAGGCACCAGCTCCTCTATACCAGTGGCTAATGTCAAGATATCCTTTGAAGAAATGTTTGCTTAGCCTTTGGGATATGGGTGAAGCCTTTGCACATCACTAAGAAGCAGAAAAAAGAGATTTGACACGGTCTATATTTTCCGAAGTACTTTCTAGGCGTGTCTGCTGAGGGTGTTGGAGTCACAAGGTACAGAAAGAGAGCCAAGGTTTATGTATCTTGAGACCAGACATGGGAAAACTAATGAGAAAAGATGAATGTTATGTTTGTTATGCAGGAAGGCACCAGCGGACAGTTACATCTGCCATCCCCTAAATTAGAGCTATTTGTTCTCATAGAATTAATTGCGGAAATAAATAAAATTTATCTTCAATATTTGGCATGTGATCTTAAAAATTAGAATTCATGAGCTCACATTTTTGATAATTCACTGATAAATATAGACAAACGGATGTTTTAATGCAAATGTAATATACAGTAGTTAAATTAATGATTTTTCTCGGTTCGTTTTTAATTGGGAAAAAAAACCTCAGAGGCACGCACACCCTATAAATCAAGCTTGCCCAGCATGTTTGCATGATAGAGAAGTCGGCACGTTTGTGGGCCGTGTATCAAGATCTGATTTGCTTAAAATAAATGGTTCCTGCTTCCTGCTCCAAATGCAGCATCATGGTAGTGCATATTCATAACTGGGCATGTCTGTCGTTTTTTGCTCTTTTGTGTCTTCTGTTTTCTGGATTGAACACATAACCAAGGATGTGTGTTCCCAGGGGCCATATGGGTCAGAAATGCTGTGTTCAATTGCTTTACAGACCTGGTGAAGCGTCTTCCACTGACCCAAACATAGGAAAGGAAAAGCACCCACTTCAGAACTGGGCTTGGGCTGCGGGATACCACGGTGGGAGCCCTCCCCACTGGGGCCGAGGCAGTGGGTGTGGGCGCAAGGAGATGGTGAAGGACGGGACCCAGGACGTGGGCTCCTAATTGCTCCTGTGTAGAGCTCATCTCACCTCGCCCACGGTGATTGCCTCTTGATTTCATGCTGGATGGCTATACTGCTACCAGGAGCCTCTTGGTGAGTTTGTGGACCATACCAAAAAGGCATTTTTATCACCGGTTTAATGCCCCATGGCTGACAGGGAGCAGGCGAGAGAGAAGTGATGCTACTGCTTGGGCATTAAAGGGATCATTAAACTACACGTTAGGGGAAGGTCTTGTTTTCACTTACATGCCAAGTGCGGGGCTGAAAGTGACGGGTAAGCAAAAGGCAGTGGCGGGATGCTCACCTTGCGTGTGCAGCTGCTGCCTGCACCCCCATTTTCCCTCTCCTCTCCTCTCATCCTCCCTCCTGGGCTACCTGCAGTGGTTGCAAAGGGGAGAGCATCCACAAGGTGCCAGGGTTTGCACCCCGACCCCACTTCTCGCTTGTTTCTCAGAGGTGATTCAACCCCCTACCCTTCCCTCACGTTCTGCTTCTCAACCACACTGAGCTCCCCAAGCACAGAGAGGCAACCGCAGGCCCAGACTTTCTCCTTGACCCAATCACTGCTGCAGCCGAGACATAAACGTTCTCTCCTCCAAGTACCCATTGAGGGGATGTTTGCTGTCTTTGATGTTCAGCAAAGAGAGGCACACACTCTTTCTGTCAAGCCTAACACCTCATCTGTCTTTCTGCCTCCAAGTGTCTAGGGATCCGTCACTAAGATACTGAGTTTGTGGAATATAAGCCTTCAACCAGGGGACTTGACGCATCTCAAGAAATGGGGAACTGCCCTCATGATACAATTATGGCTATCACCCACCGTGAAGGCAGTCTGCAGAGATGGCACCACGGAAGGAGGAAATCGTGTAATTGAGGGCTGCATAATTCAGATCACCTGGGGCAGCAGTAAATAATGAACATCCCCAAATTACTATTCATTGTTTTATTAGGCTTCCTCCCAAAGAGAAGCTCCAGGGATTGAGATATACTTGTGACAAGACTTAAATGGCAGCCACGTTGCTTTAGTCTACACTCGGAGGACCTGTCCCAAAGAGCCTATAAATTCTTCTCTAAGAAACAGTCAGTTGGCAGCATTGAACTCCTGACCAAGTGTACAGGGCCTATCCAGCGCTAGCAAGGTCAGCCAAGCGGTGGCGACAGAAACACAAAGTTCTGACGTTCAAAGAGCAAGGGCAGCAGGTGCGCTGGTGCCAGGGGCCTGCCCCGGGGGACTCAGCCACTCTCCAGGGATGGGCCGGTCCACTCTTCTGAATGGTCGTGTTGTTTCTTCAGCTAGCAGTCTGGCTTTGAGATGACAAACCCTATCCCCTCCCATTCAATTCAAAGTTCGTGGAGTTTCAATATGGCACCTCAGAAGGAACACAGCAGCTTACACTGGGGTGATGTGTTTGGTGGGCTGAATTGGGAAGGGAAAGCTAAAATGGTCTAAGGAATAAAACTTCTGTCCAACGGCAGTGGCCACCAAGGGCCCGGCATATGCTGTGTCTATACAAAGAGTAAAACCCAGAAATGAAGAATGCGGCAGATAAAACAAGAGATGTGCTGTGTGCTTGGAAACAGTGAAACGCTGGGCTGATGTAAGAGATGATTACTCCTTGTTGCTGCTGCCACATGGCAGAGCCAGAAGGTTCATGCTCTCTTCTGGTGCTTCAGCAAGCCCTTCCCAGGATGGAAGTGCCTCAGTCCTCTTCTTTGTTCACCCACAGATCACTCAGTGGAATTATCTGAGCCTTATTAGGCATCCACTCCATGCCAGTCATTATAGTAATGGAAGTCTGGAACAACCAGCCAGGTATGAGCCGGAGGATGTGGGCTCGCAACCAGCACTGGCAGCAGCCAGGCCAGCCACGGTTTCCCGGTGACGGATGCCTGTGAAACTGGTCCCGATTGCTCTGCCAGCAACTGCTCTTAAAAAGCCTGTACTCGCTGTGTTCCAGCCATGTCCCTGGGGCTTATCAGGCCTGACATACTCCCGACTCATTTATTTTTCTTATTCTCCCCACAATCACTTCGAGAGGGGCATAATTTTCCTGGCAAATGGTGCAGTTGTCAGGTCACCTGATTAAGAGGTCTGCATTACTGTGAAATCACCAGGCACTGCATCTATAGGGAACCCACTGGGCAGCACATGGGCCTCTGTTTGGGGTTTCTATTTCCTCCTCCAATGCCAAATGAAAATCACAATTACAACCATCCCACACATTGCCATGACAAGCTACCACTTGCTAGCTTTGGAAACATAGTAGATGCAAAAGGTTAAGAGCCTGGACCTCCTGTGTCCAGACTTCCATTCTAGCCTTGCCCTCATGTAATGGTTTCAACCTCTCCTCAGTTCCCCCATCTGCAAAATGGGGATAAGAGAAATACCCACCTCACACAGTGGCAGATGGGATTCAATATCATAAAGTGTTTGACCAGTGTCTGGCACACAGTAAGTGCTTTATAAGTATTTGTACAAGTATATGAAGCCCATCCTCTGAGCAATTCAGTTGGTCCAGTGTCAGAATTGATGGTATTAATTGGATGTGGCTCAGAAGCCATCCGAGGATCACAGCCTGGAAAACTGATGTGTGTATCCACACCATGCAGAAGGCGACACTTATCCATGCACATTCCCTCCCTACAAAGGCCAGATGAGATGGGCAGGACCATCATTATCCTCATTTCACACACAAAGGGACTGCGGCCAGGAGGGTGTGGACAAGGACGTACTCAAGGCTACAGCACAGCATCACACCAGAGCCACTTGACTCATTTGTTGCATTCATCGATTTCTACTCTGATCTAGGGGCTGGGAGTTATGGTGAAGGTAACCTCTGAAGCAGCCGTGGTACTAGAGGGCCCAACTCTACAGAAAGAACTTCAGTGGAAGGAAATTTTGCAGTGGAAATATGCTTGTGTTTGCGTCACGGGGCCACAAAGCAGGGAGGGCCTGCTCTGTAGGGCAGTGGTGGATGGGAGGAGGCCAGCAAGTCTTGAAGGATGAGAGTTCACCAGGTGAAGAAGGTGGGAATGGCATTGCAGGTAGAAGCACCAACATGGATGTAGGAAAGGGCACCATGGCCTGGGAGCTGCAAGTTGTCGCAGGGACTGAGCCTGTGGCCTAGGGGCACATGCAGGAGGAAGTGGGACCCCATGGGTCACAACTCAAGGAGTGTAGACTCTATCCTACAGGGAGCCAATGACAGGCTGGGACAAGGGACTGGGTTGGGTGGTAGTTTCTATCTACATGATAACAAGATTAAGAAAAAACGATCGTGTGGACTAGACTAGGGGAAGAGAGCAAGGAGCCCCAAGGCTAGGGGACAAAGTTTGAGAGCTCTGTGGATACTAAGTCCGTGTATTGAGCACCTATTATCTGCAAGGTACTGTTCGTAGTGTGGGATGAGCAGTGAACAAAAAGCCCTTGCCCTCTTGGAGTCTGCATTTCAATCGAGGAAGCGATGATAAACTCCTCAGCCAGGAGAGTGGTAACCAGAGACAGGAGAGACATGGGAAAGTATCCAGGGGGGCTGCCCAGGATGGTGAGGTTTCAAAACTGATTGCAAACTGGCAGCTCTGTAGAAAGCCTTTCATTCCTCCCTCTCATGAAGGCAAATCCAAACAGTGTTCAGTTGCCAGAACCTTAAGCTGGTTGGTTTATGCCCGTGTCTTCCTTATTCTGCAACTGTACACATTCAACTTTCCAATGAAAGAATTATAAACAAGGGTCTACATGTCGTTGTCGTGACTTGGGATCCGAAGTAACAGTAGCTTAAATAAGAGAGACGTTACTTCTCTCTTGAACAACAACATGGGTATAATCTACCCAGGCTGGCCTGGCAGCTTCACGGCGCCAGGGGCCCGGACTCCTTCTATCTAATTGGTCCACCCATCGCGAGAGGTCTGCCATCCAGGGTCATCCCACCATGTCTGCATTCCAGACAAAATGCAAAGGGAAAAGGGGGGGGAGGGGTGCTATGGCACACGGTTTAAGGGCACATCCTGAAAGTCAAGTCACACCACTGTGTTCACTGCCTGCAGACCAGCACTTGGTAAATGGCCAGAGCCAGCTGTCAGGAAGCCTGGGGAATGGAGCCCAGCTGAAAACAGATGGCTCTAGAGAGGAGGAGAATGGATATTGAGGGAAACTGGCTCTTTCTGGCAAAAAAAGGTTTTTGTGCTTTGTCATGGATTTGAAAATGCTTTATGACGTAGCCTCAAAACAGTCCTCCACTCACCGCACCCCAGCCATTCCTAGGACAGAGCAAAGATTCTGTAGACAGAGCTCACACAGGAGCCAGACAACTAGATATAACCTTCAAGGGGGATAAATAGGTCTGACTTGAAACTCGGTTTTTCTAAATTCAATTACTCTGACTTCCTCGGTAAACATGGGACTTTGATGAGAAATATTACAGGGCCCACAGCTCTGATGGTCTTCAGGGTAGCAACCTGTCCTTAGGGGCTGACGTCCGTTGACTTTCTGTTCAGTCCCCCATAGGGTCTCTGAAGCCCTCAGCTGTAGCTCAAGCCAGGCCCCCTGCTGAGGTCTGTGAGGTGGGCAAGGGGGAATCAAATTTCAGGACCTAGAAAACAGAACCCAGTATGCCCCTCACACTGCTCAAGCCTTTATCTCCTGGCGTGGGTGGCAGCCACCCACTCAGGGTGATAAGAGCCCCAACCGGAGGCAGATGCCACTCAGAAAGAGAAGGGGTACTGACTGATGTCCTTGCTCGGCTCCCGGAGCAGAACATTGCAGCCAACGTCCCTCCTGGGGCCCTTCAGATCTTCCCTGCTCTATACCCCCCTTTCTGGCCCCTCAGACCCCATTCCTATCATATGCCCTGGAAAGATCATGGTTAGAACAAGAGAGAACCAAGGGTGAAGTATACCATGCTTATTGATTTTGTCTTTCAAACAAGATGCCACTTTTCTTAAGTGAAGCATCATGACATATGTGTCTTGTGCCTTGCATATGCCTAGCGTAAGAGATAAGTACCGGATGGTTGATTACAGTTATTGAGGACCTGGCGGTTGATTATAGTTATTAGAGAAAGAATAAATCACACTCAATTCCTGCTGTGTGCACACAGCTGGCCCCAGGTAGGGAATATGAAGCATGTGGGTGGGTGATAAATTCATGATGACCCAGATGTTCCCAAACATAAAGATGCAGAGCAAACACCGGTGGGACGAACGGAATATGTGGTTTTTCACGTGAATGTTTGGGGCTGTGCATGGACAGCTGAAAACCCTTTTTGCAAACCTTTGCCCATGGAGATGGTAATTGGCGCATCCTCCTCTCCAGCAATTTCCAAAGTCTAAACTTCATCTGCTTTTTCTAATAATTTTGCTCTGAACGCCTGCAGCTCCCTTAGTATGAAATGCCTCAGAAAGAACGTGTCTCCTCCACCCTGGCCGGGGTGGACTTATGCCATCTCCCAGAGAGCTCCGTCAAAGCTGAGCGACCGGCGAGGAGCACACTGGAAATCAGAGAGGCTCTGAGGCCAAGGTACCCTGAGCTTGCCAACCATATCCGTGTCACACTTCGGGTCGGAGGCCTGAGGTAGACCTTTCTTCCACTTAACCACGTTGCTTTTCACAATTTCTCTGAAAAATCAATTTGGAAAGGCATTTTTGAGGAAAAGCAAATAAAATTTTGTTCCTGAATTTTATTTAGAGAAAAATGTAGTACTTTCCATAAAAATGCAATTTGATTATATTACGATTTCATTCCTAATCTGTATTTTCTATGCCAAAGCATTCTTTAATGGATCCGAAATACATAATTGTCAGCCATATACGACTCTGTTGCAGCCTCCAGAAGCAATGTGTTTCTAATGTCTCCTCCCAGGGGTCTCCACTGCTGGCAGCACTCAGGCCAGACTCCTGCCAGATGGATGGCCCGCCCAGCTGCCGTTGTCCTGCCCACGAGTTGGCTGCCACTATGGACATGTCTCTGACTCACATCTAAGTTCTGAACTTCTCCGAGCTGAGAACCCAGGGAATGGACTCCTCACACTGTCTCCTTCTTTATGTCTGAACTCCCCAAAGCTCCAAGTCTGCCACTGACACCTGCTCACACGCATCCCTGTGAGGTTGAATTCTCAAGTCTGGGGTCAAGTCTCAAGGAGGGCTTTCTGTCCCCAAGACCGACTCACTCAACCTGCAGAGAATTGGCACTCAAGAGACGCTCTGCAATCGACGCCAACAGGAAGCCAGAGTCTGTGCAGGGACGGGGGCTATGGTGAACATGGCGGGGTTGGGGTGGCGACACACAGCCAACCCGAGATGTCACTACTGCGTGCCAGGTGCTATGCAGACACGGAAGACACATGACACTGTGCATTAGACAGACGTGTGCTTGGCCTCATGGAATCTATGGCCAGAAGGCGAAACAAGCATCTGCAGCAAAGCGCAGTGGAGAACTACATCAAGGACCCAGGGGGCCTCTAGAGGAGATGACTTTTAAGTTGAGCATTGAAGAAATGTAATGGGAAGGAATTTTC
This sequence comes from Rhinolophus sinicus, assembly GCF_036562045.2. Lineage (NCBI taxonomy): Eukaryota > Metazoa > Chordata > Mammalia > Chiroptera > Rhinolophidae > Rhinolophus > Rhinolophus sinicus. The sequence goes on from NC_133759.1 coordinate 76,633,915, forward strand.
CAGATGGATGAAGGGATAGGGTCGGGTTAGAGTAAGGAGAGTGTTCCAGGGGGAGTAAATGGCGTGTGTAAAGACCCTGAGGAGAGGGACAGTCGGGCACAGCCACCAGCCCAACCAGGTTCAGTGCCTGGAGTGTGTATAGCAGAGACCCTGGGACTTTCCGAGTTTCCAGGCTGGCAGGGCCTGAGTGTGGATTTCATCCGTGGGGTGGGGGTGGGGGGGTGGAAAACACTGAAGGGTTTGAGCAGGGGCGTAATGTGATCAGCTTTGCCCCACGGGAAGCTCCCTCTGGCTGAAGGATGGTGAGGGGGCTGCTGTAAGTCCAGGTGGGCTATGGTGAGAGATGGCAGCGAGAGATGGCAGAGACTGTGCCCCAGAGCCGGACTCAGTCCTCAGAGCCCTGGCTTCATGCAAAGTAGAGAAGCAGAACAGAAAGAAACCCTTTTGGAGGACGTTGATGGAGAGGCTGATGGGGGCTCTGACCTCTCCAGCAGGGGCACGAGGGGCATGCACCCCAAGATGAGGTCTCTGCTGCTCTGGTCCCAGGAGGAGGCAGAGGAAGACCACATGTCTTCCCAAATGTGAGGAGACAACCGGTCAGACCCCCTCCCACCTCAGGCTGCTGCCTTAGCTCAGAAGGCTTCGCCCCGCCCCCATCCACTTAACTCCTACTCATCCTTCACAGACCACCTCCAATGTCACAGCCTCCGGGGTCCTCTCTGACCTCCCCGCTTAGGTCAGGGCCACCGTCACCAGCTGTCGTTGCACCAGGTACCTCACAGGCACAGCTCACGCACGTCACAGCTATAAGGTCACATCCCAGAGCGTGACGATTTGATACACATCTCTCGCACCCTGCGTGGGGAGGTCCATGCTGGGAGACATACCTGGCACACAGGTCCGCGGCAAATATTTGTGTAATGAATGTGGATAAAAGGCAGCCATATGCTTTTTTCAGATGACAACATTTCTGGCAGACATAGAAAGATTTGCATTTGTGAGAAAGTTCTCTCACTCTTGGCCCATCCACCCGGGTGACGGGCAGGGGCTGGATGGGGCCACCGCCTCTGCTCTCTGAGAAGAGCCAGACCCACTGAAAAGCGCAGAGCTAGCAGAAGCCAAACTCGATACTAACTCTCATAAAAAATTAAAAAATAAAAGCAACTTTTAAAGATGGACCATTCTGGAGCACAGAAAACATCCTTTCATAATTAGAAGATTAGGGAGCCTTTTATGAGAACATAACTATAATCATCACATTTTATTACAAGGAATTATATGCGAATTATACAATTATAAAATATTTGTTGCATCGTCTCAAATTATAATACCCTGCACATCTCCTGAGGAAAACTGCATCTCTGTTTCCACCCAGAGGGAAGAGGGGATTGTGATTTGATAGTTTGAGGGGGGAGGTCAGCGTGGGTTAATGTCAGCCACTGTGTTTTATTGATAAATTGACTGACTTGGTTTTCCTGGCTCTGTCCTCCCAAGGGTCCTGCCGGCTAGCCACCTTGCTATGGATCAACACTTCCTATGCCAGGTTTGCGAGCCCCACCACAGTTCTGTATGGAGGCCCCAAAACTCCAAACCCCAGACGAGTGCCCCCTCTGCCCCCCTGCAAAGCCATGAAAAGCATTATCGGCTTCAATGCATGCCCAGGATGGGAGAGCACCTGGAAGAGGAGAGCGAGGGCCTGGCCTCCAAAAGGTGTCACAGCAGCATCACACTGTCCCCGGGCCCAGGGCAGGCCTCATCTGACTGCTACAAAGTCCCAGATACCCCATAAAGCCTAAGGCTGCCTTTGCCTTGCTCATTGGCAATGTTTTGTGCACCTCCACCCCCACCCCACAGAAATTCCCTGGTCTCCTCCTCTCACCCATCTGTTCATTCACAGGTATTAATTGAGCATGTATTATGCACCAGGCACTTTGCTAGGTGCTAGGAACACAGTGGGGAGTAAAACTGAACCTGACTCCACGCTCTTGAGCACACAGTTCAGCAGGGGTGGCAGGCGTGTGTCACTACTCTCCACATACACACAGAATCAGGAGCGCTACCGGGGGGGCCCAGGGCCCTCCCAATGCTCCTTGTCCCTACTTCTCTTCCAGCATCTGTTGTGGCTCATCTTGTTTTGAGCCATGTGTGTTGTGGGACCAGATAATTGCTCGGACGCCCGGCTCCCTCCTGTCAGCAGTGGGGAGGGAACACAGCCACCTGCCAGGCTTGCCATTATGTTGCAGGTGACTGCACCTCTTTATTCAACCTTTTCTTCCCCCCGAGGATGGACTGCGCCATAGCTGGCCGCTTCTGAGCACCCAGCAGCAATGTCACTTCGCTAGCACAGTCTCATCTTCCCTTCTGGGTTCCAAACTATATCACTGTGGCAGCTACCAGGGACCTGATGGCCCATATCTGTAGTCTGTGGCCCCGGTGGCCAGCACAAGAGCCAGGACCCCCACCCCACATTGCAAGTTCAAAGGACAGGGAGGCACTGCCCCTGCTGTCGCATGTCAGAGGGAAAGGCAGGCTTCCCAAACACCAAAGCAGGCAGGACTTTTATTTTCCTTAAGTCATCACTGTTTTCAAGAGATTAGAAACACAGCTCCCACCCTAGCAGTCCTTTCCTCTAAGGTGAAAGAGACTGAGTCTAGAAGGCCAACAACCCAGGCTTTCTAGGGCAGTGTCCACAGTAGGGAAGGTGCTGGGTGCCACCAACCCCAACACAAAAGTCCAGCCCCCGCCTCATCCACGTCCTCTAAGTCAGTCATTGGTAGGAGCCGAAGCACAGCTCAGAGCCGGGCACTGGTCCCATCCGCAGAGGCCCTAGACAGAACCAGGACAGCCAAAGGCCACAGACACCTCCTCCCTGCAAACCAGAACTGAGCAAAGAATTTGGGAAGTGGGGGCAGGGAGTGGGGATATGGAAGTGAAGACATTGAGCAGCTTGCCTGAAGGTCAGCTTTGGGAAGGTTTACCCGTCTCACAAGACAAAGCCCAGAGGCTAATGCTTGTTTCAGACGGCTCTACTCATGACCCAATGCTCCTGTCTGTTCTCCTCAGAGATTAAGCCACACCTTAACCAAAGCTCCATCTCCAGTGAAATGTGGTGACAGAGCCTGTGCCCTGAGCCTTACAGGTTATCTAATTCAATCTTCATGCACACCAACACCGTGAGGACACCTCGTTATGAGGACACAGAGGTTCAGAGAAGTTGTGGGCAGGCCCCTGGTCACACAGCAAGTAGGTAGGGAGTAGTGCTCGGGTCTGTCTGCCCCCAGGGGCCCCTGACCTCCACACTGTCCCTCCTCCCCTTCCCACAGGCTTTGGCGGCTGAGGGGGAGGGACGTCTTTGGTCTTTGGCAGTCTTGTCTCTGTCTGGGGCCTCTGAGGACAGGACCAGTGCCCAGCCCTGAGCTGTGCCTTAGGAACCTGCTGATGTCTTGGTGACTGTCCTTCTGCGGGCCTACTCCACCAACTGGTCTCTTCGCAGGCCCCCCGGACCCTTCACACGTTCCTGAATAGGCCCAGCCTCTGGACGCCATGCCTCTGCTCACGCTGAGCCCTCTCCTAGAATTCCTTGACCCACCTCAGCTCCCCTGAAGTGTTTGGACATGCTGGCCTCCCTCTCCTCCAGGCCCCAAAGTCCTTTATCTGCCCTCTCCTTTTAGACTGTTACGTTCCCAGTGTGAATTCTGATCATTTCTGTGTTGTACACTTCCCTAACACGTGGCTGGTCTCCAAAGGTATCTGTTGATACACATGGAAGGGCAAACAGATGGACAGATTCCTCACGTGGCTCTAATTCACTTGGGTTAGACCAGAAGGGCTGTGGGAAGGGAGGAGAAGGAGGAGACCCTAACTGGGCGGCCCCCTTGGGGACAAGTATCTCCCCAATTATCTCTGCATTAGGTGCGTGAATGTGTGTGAATGTGCATGAGTGTGAATGCATGCAGGTGTGGGTAGGTGCACGTAAGGTTGACAGGTAGCCCTTTCTGAGCCATGGCCTGGGGCCCCTGAAGCCTAATTTGACCGTCAGCCTATGGCAGAGGAGCCTCTATGGGAGAGACGCTCCAACAGGTTAGTATGAGGTTCTGGGCCAGAGGACACGTCACCTCAGCTACAATGCCCGAAACACAGGCCGATTAGGAGGAATTAGTGGAGGGCAGCGAGGGGGGCTTGGATACTGCCATGGCAACTGTGAGCACATCTTTTGTGTGGTTCTCTGCTTTGTGCCTGCCAGTGAAGAGCACAGGCATTACGTAAGAGCAAATGTGCTCTCTGTCAGAAGTGAGGCCGTGTCAATGCCGGGCCAAGGTCACCCAGGCAACTCCAGGTGGAACCCCGCCCCCCCAGTTCAGCCCCCACTCCCCGGAGCAGCCGCTCCACCAGCCAGCTGGGCAGTCGGAGTAGTGTTAGTGGTACCTCGCCCCCCACCCCAGACCATGTTGACATCGCTCCCCCCAAATACACACATTCACTCTCCATGTTCAGAAACGATGGCAAAGACAGTCTCCCCTCCCTCCCCCATGCACATGAATTTACCAAGAAAACCCAAGGCGCATCAACAGCTAATGAGTGAACACGGAAGCCTCACATGTCAGAATCTCTTTCTGTTTAAGAGGCTGAATTTATAAACTCGCTGTGAAATGGGCCCCCTGGCATCACACAGCGATGCTCCCCACAGCACTGGCAGACGCGGGGGAGAGTGAAAGCCAGTTGCCCATGGCCGCAGGGACGGTCCCCACCTTCCAGACCCCGCTGTGGGACCACCCACCAGCACAGCATTGCACAGTCACCACGGCGCCAGGATAAGCTGAGATTTGCAATAGCTCCTTCCATGCTTGAAAACACTTGCCTCATCGTGCCCTCCCAGCATCTGTCCCTGGCACCAGGGAAGAAAAGTTTTCAGGAAAGGACAGCTCAAAGGGTTGAGGGCTCATCTCCACGCCCTTACCCTCCGCATAACAGCTTTTTTTCCAATGGGGTCTAGCACTTTCGTGAGGACAGTCTCTTTTCTTTCCTTTTGACTTAACTCAGTGGGGATTTATCAAGCACCCACTGTGTGAACACTTCCATAGAAGAAACCAAACAGCAGGGGAACAGTCTCTGGCCACAGACTGCCAAATTCAAAGCCACAGAGAGAAAACAACCACGCTATACCCTGCCCACTTCCAGAAAGCATTCAGGCAGCATCCAGGAGACACCCAAGGAAAATGGCAGGGGCACTGTTCCAGAAGCCAGAAACTTCCAGAAATAGCCGACAGCATCCATACTGAAGGGCTGGACCTCATCTAACAGATGCTGGGGAAAGAAAGAGGGGCAGATACAGACAGACAGGACAGTCATTATGGCAACCAGGGCATAACATGAAGTCACAGACCTTGTTCCAAATCCCAGCTCTGCCCTTTATCAGCCAAATGGCCTGGAAAAGGCACCTTTCCTCTCTGAGCTATTTCCTCTTCCACAAAACAGTAATAAAAACAGTGCGACATGATGGAGCAGTTGTGACTGTCCCATGTAAGATGTGTGGAGCATGTGTGACACAGCATGTGCAGAGACAGCACTCAGTACGTGGGAGATGGTTTCACTCTGAGAAGTGAGAAGGTCCCAGGTCTGTCCTAAAAAGCTACTTGAGAATCCTAAGCTCAAAATCTGCTCACAGGGAGAGCCAAAACTCCCTCCCGGGCTGGAGGGACTAATGACAACGAGGTACATTGAGGCCTAGGGAGCCGGGCAGCGGGTAAGACCTGGTGGGTCTTTCTCAGAGGAGACAAACCCACAGCACCCAGGCTTTCTCAGAGCGAGAGCTTTATTCCTGAGGCCAGGGCATCAACTGCTCTCACCTCTCCCAACAGGATAATGGTGACAAGGCCAGCGCCCGGAGGGGCAGAATCTCAATGCAGCCAGAAGGAAAGGCAGCCAGGGGTGTCCTGGAGGTCTGGGACCTACTGCGACCCAGGCTTCTGGACTCTAGCCCTCTGACCAGCCGTCTCCTCTCTGAAGGGAAGGGTAGGACGTTTAGAACAGCTAAGAGGAATGAAAATGCACTCACCGCGAGCCTTTCTGTGATGTCACTCAGGCTAACCAGAGTCCCTGGCAGGGCCCGAGGAATCCATGCTAGGTTCCACTTGCTTCAGCAAGCCAGGCTCATTGGGGGCTGGGTGGACAAAGGGGGAAAAAACATGCTGGAATCAGCGTCTACCCAAAAGTCAGGGATTACCCCTCTGCCACCAACTGCATTAGCATCAAAAACCATCCCGAGGAAAACTTTGCCTACTCAGAAAACCAAACCAAACCAAACTCTGAATACTTACTCTATGCCAGTAACTGTGCTTTTCTCATTTATTCCTCACAACGACTCGATAAGGACCTTCCATGCCGAATACAAAAACCAGGTGAGAACCTAGTATTAGGGTTTCTGTTTTAGTCATAAAGAAATGGAAACTCCAAAGTGTTAGTTACTTCCCCAAGGATGTGCTTGGTGCCAGTCAGTTTCTGCTGCATAACAAATACCTTCAAAAATCTCCGTGCCTTATCTAATAAATATTTATTTCCCCAGGTCTGCAGGTCAGCTACAATTTGGCTACTCTAGTCTGGGCTCAGCTGTGCCAGTCTGGGCTCCAGACTTCTCATCAGATTCACATCTGTCTTTGGGTCTTCATTCTGTGGTCCATGCCGAAGGGTGGGCAACCCACCCCTCACCCCGACCCCCACCCCCCAGAGAGTTTTCCAAATGACAGATCAAGCAGCTCAGGAGAGCACCAAACCGAAGAAACACATTGAAAGCCTCTGCTCAAGTCACGTCCGCTAACATTTCAATGGCGAAGCCAAGTACCCACGATGTGTGCAGGGATGTATGGACCCCACCCATGCCAAAGACGTGGGTGTGTGATTGTATTCCAGGATGGGGTACAGACCGAAGACAATACCCAAATCTGCCATGGCCACACAGCTCCCAAGTGGCAGAGCCAGGAGGTGAACCCAGGGGGCCCGTTCTCCTCACCACCCTGCTATCCCAGCTACCATGTGACCTTTCTCAAGTCACTTCACCTCTCAGGGCCTCCGTCTGCTCATCCACACACAGGATACAACACGACCTACATTGCAGGGCTCTGGAAGGATCAAATGAGGTGCTACGTAAAACTCTTTGAAGGGATCGAGTGGCACATCAGGAAGAAGTCATTCCCAGACCTCATTTAAAAAGTCTACAGGATTCTGACTGTTTTAGACATAGACAGTGCCAGAATGATGAAAAGGCAGAGCCGTTCCACAACCTTGAGAATGAGGGGACTCGCTTTACCAGTTCAGACAAATATTCACCCTTAGGCACATCTCCTGTGAATGACAACTGTCAGTGTCTCAACCATGACTGTGATGACCGTGAAAGCTCCGCTAGGTTGACTGCCTTCGGGAGGACATTCGGTGCTGAGTATGAGACCCTGGTCAGAGGAGCACACACAGTTAAAGAGGGCCGCCTCAGGTGCCCGAGGGCATGCTGGCATCGCTGGGAGCATGCGCCCCCATGGCTGGAGGACACGCTCGGTCCTGCTAGGAATCTGTTCCTCTTCAATGCTGATCACTGCTTTTCCTGCCCACATCCTCAGCTGCTACACCTTGACAGGTAATTTTCAGATCAAAAAAAAAAAAGCAGGGTTCAAACTTATAAACAAAAAGTTGGCAGAAACACAATAGCACAGCATGGGTCACAAAGGGCACACAGGAGAACGTGTTTGCATACTCTCCCAGCAGAATGCTGGAGCTCACCCCACTCAGTACCAAGAAAATGGCCAGGAGCCCAGGTTCTGGGGCGCTGCTGCCTGGGTTCGAGGGCTGCCTCTGTCTCTTCCTCACATCAGCACTCCAAGCCTCGGTTTCCTTATCTGTAAGAAGGAACCAATAATAGTACCTGTATCACAGATGTTGTAAGGACTCGACAAGGAAATCCAGATAAATCACTTAGCACGCGGCCGGGCACCCAGGAAGTGCTCAGTAAACTCTACCACTGTCCTCACTACCCCTTGGCTCCCTGACAGGCATCCACAAAACCATCCCCCACCCAGAAACTTCTCTCTGGGTCTTGCAGAGATTCTGGGAAGCAGACAGCCACATGTCCCTGAGGAACTTATTTTAGTACTGAGTACACATCACGGCAATCTGATTTGAGGCATCGCTGTGTAAACATATGACCCTTTAATTCTATTTCAATTCAATTATGCAAATCGAATCACACATTCCGCATCAAACTATTTTTCTTTCCTCTCAAATTCTGTCCACCAATGACCAGCTGAGCCTACAGCTACTAAGTCGGGGTTCAGAGTGAGCAGAGGACGAGCATCTTAAGTCTCAGAGCTGGAAAATGAAATCACACCTCAGCCTGAGCACAGAGCCAGGCCAGTGGCAGGTGCTAAACAAATGCGCTGACACCACCAGAGCCCCAGAGAATCAGAGCCGAACGTAGGACCAAGAACATCATACCAGTCACCTTCCTCCTCGGCTCCATGGGGTCCCAAGAGGCCAGGAGTTGCCCCTGGGGCCACTCTGTGTGGGGAAGGAAGAGGGGTCAGTGGAAATAGGCAGGAAAACAGGACCCCATTCTCCACTCATCCCCAAATGCAACTCACCTGTTCTAGGTAACAGAAAAAAAGGGTGCTATTGCTTTTATATTTTTTAAAAAGGAAAAAAGTAAACAAGTGGTTCATTTACCTTGTCCTAGAATCCTAGTTCTAGAAATGGGGAAACTGAGTTCCAGTGGGGAAAGCCAGAGCCAGGAGTAGAATCAGAGCAGGGTTCTTTCCACTTGCACATGGACCCCCAGGTCCCACTTAAGGAGAATGGGGAACCAGAGCTTCCTCTGAAGTCCATGAACAGAGACACAGCATGCCATGACTCCATCATCTCTCTACTTGGGGACAGGAACAGAAGGGACTGCAGACAGGGTCCCTGACACAGAGCCAAGCTGCAATCCCATTATGCCCTGTCTGCTCTCACAGCAGTGGGACCCTGTGGGCAGGACAGCCGGGCTGACAGTGAGCACAGGATGCCTGCAAAGTCTTAATGTGACCTGTCTTAGCTTATTAACAGGAGATGGATAATATCTGACAAATGACAGGAGATAAATTGTTAAGCAACATGCAAATATGCCGGCAGCAGAAATGGAAAATTACTATACAGTAAAAGCTTTTATGGCTGCAAGAAAATTCAGAGGTAATTTGTCTCTGCGTCTCCTCAAATTCCAATCTTGCTGTTAGCTACGGCAGAAGGCTGTATCCGTTACCATTCCAATTAGATCATTATAAAGGGGCTCCCGCATAGACATCAGTGTTGAGGGGCTGGGAGGAGAAAGCATTTACACAGCCAGGGTCAGGCTCAGCCCCAACCTCCCAATGCTCTGCCCCTCTGTCCATCGACTGTCCCTTAGACAAAAGCCAAAATGATACCTTGGAACCTGCTGTGCCAATCGCATGCTTGTCCATTTGTGATCATTGCAGGCCCAGCTGACCCTTCTTCAGCAAACACTTCTGTAGAACACTAAACAAGGCATGCCAATGACCACAGTCTGCCCTGGCCATGGAGAGCGGCCAACAGGACGAAAAAGGACTTTGTCGCTGGGGAAACTTCCAGAGAGGAGATGGAGCCATCTGTGAAAGAAGACCTCACGGAACCCCACCAGACTCAGCCTGACACAGAAACAGAAAATGAGACGGGGGTTCTGCAGGATCCCTGGCAGGAAGAGCAGGCCAGGAACTCGTTGAGGGCACAAGTGTGGTAGACTCGTGCAGCAAGCCTGGTAGACTTCCAGAGAGGAAGGTCCCGAGAGGAGGGGAGGCAGGGCAGGGCAATGGAAGCTGCCTGGGGCCCAGCAGGGCCCCTGCTTCTCCAGGACACGCAGTCAGCACAGTGGCACCATTTTCTCTCCTTTGAGGGTGACAGCGCCAAGATGGAGAGAGAGAGCATTCCTGACTTCACTCCCCTTCACAAGAACAACTAACAGCAATTCAACAATAAACCACCACTGAGAATCCTAGGAGACAGGGGTGAGGTGAAGCACCCCCACCATGTACCACAGAGGCCAAGACAGACTGCATTAGAAGGTAAGAGAAGCTGCTGCATACTGACCATGTTGCCTCTCCCCCAGGCCAGCAGACCACCACGCAGAAAGGTCTCCCCAAGCCTCCAGTTCCTCCAGTGGGTAAAGAGAACCAGCCTCCCCAGCATTGTGGGTCACTATGCAGGAGCCGCTATTCTGATCTCACCCAACAGGGATAGCAAGAGAATCATGGGGTTCCACCACTGGGAATCTGTGACAGAGAAGGCGGAGGGGCTTGCAATAACCAGCACATGCATCTCGGCAGACTGAGCTCATACCTGCAGTGCCAAGTAGCAATGCACAGCAGAGGCTTTGCTCATCTGCAGGACCAAGTCAGGGCTACATTCTGAGCAGGGGATTCGGCAAGGCACAGATTTGCCTGACTCAGATCCCCAAATGAGAAGTTTTGCCAGCCCCAGAGCCGTTTGCCCACACCCAGGCAAGAGCTGAAATGCAGCCCCACCCACTGTGGAGTGTCTTCCAGCCCCATATGACCAGAAGGACTGGAGACAACTCCGGGAAGTTGTGCAGCCCAGTGGCATTCAAGCCAAGAAGTGGGCAAAGCCAATAGTTTGCAGAGCAAAGCCAGAGGACCTGTTCAGTCAGGGAATTTGGGGCATAGGCTGGCTTGAGTTAAGACAACAAGCAAAAAGCTGTACAGGCTTTAGAGCTGCTTCTCCTGCTGTGCTTGGGCAAGGAATCTAATTCATAGCCTTCTCATCACTATATACAGTCTCCAGCCTGCTGGACCAGGACCTAACCAGAGCACATGGGAAGCTGTGTAGCCCATCCAACAGCCCTGAGTACAGTGGCACCTGAACAGAGAGCACAGCCAGTGGCTTTCCATATCCACAGAACAAAATGGTGGCCTCTTCTGATCAGGGAATTCAGTGCACATTCTTGCCCAATCTGGTCTCCTAGGTACTGAGTCCTATCCTGCCGCCCTGCTAGGGCAGGGAAGCTAATTCATAGACCCATCTATTATTGAATATAGTACCCAGTACCAATCATCTAGTAAGCCTGACCAGAGAATTCAGGTAACCACGGAACTCATCCTACCACCTCACATGGGCAGAGAACAACGCCAGCAGTCCTATCCAACTGTTCTCAGCCAGTGTCACACGCCCTCACCCCCAACTTCAGAGCGCACACTGTTGCCTGGCCTAAAAATGACCATAATAGCCATCCCCCCCACCAAGGACATTACCAGCAGACACACCAGAAACTTAAACTGAGCTGACTGATGAAAAACTGTTTCTTTCAAAGTAAACCTATGAAGTCTGGAAGAGAAGCCCAATTGCTCTAATGCATAGATAACATAATAGATAACATAAGGAGTCAAGGATAAAAAAAAAATAGGTAAATATGATACCACCAAAGAAAACTAATAAAACTTCAACAACTGACCCTAAAGAAATGAAGATCTATCAACTGTCAGACAAAGATTCAGAATAATTATCTTAAGGAAGCTTAGTGAACTATAAGAAAACACAGACTGAAAACTAAATGAAATTAGGAAAACAATGTATAAAAAAAACAAAATGAGAATTTTGACAGGGAAATAATAACAATAAAAAAAAAAGAAAAGAAATCCTAGAGTTGAAAAATAACTGAACTGAAGAATTCAATGGAGAGTTTCAAAAGTACACTTGACCATCCAGAAGAAAGAATCAATGATCTGGAGGATAGGACATTAGAATTGATCTAGTCAGAGGAACCAAAAAAGAATGAAAAAAAGTGAAGAAAGCTTATCAGACCTATGGGACACAATAAAAAGAGACAATATTCACATTATGGGAATTCCAAAAGAAGAGAAAAAGGATAGAAAGTATATTTAAAGCCATAATGATTGAAAACGTCCCAAACCTGGAGGAAGAAAAGGACATCTAAATCCCTGAGGCAAAAAAAAAAAAAAAGTAGGTTGAACCTGAATAGGACTATAGCAGGACACATTATAATTAAACTGTCAAAAGTTAAAGACAAAGAAAGAATTTTAAAAGAGAAAAGAGAGAGTTTACATACAAGGGGACCATCACAAGACTATCAGTAGATTTCTCAACAGAAACTTTTCAGTCCAGAAGAGAATGGGATGACACATTCAAAATACTGAAAGAAAATAGAAATCAACCAAGAATTCTATGCCTGGAGAAGCTGTCCTTCAGAAATGAAGAGATAAAGACTTTCCTGAATAAACAAAAGCTGAGTTTATTACCAACATAGCTGCCCTATAAAAAATGCTAAAAGCACTTTTTGAGTGGAAGTAAAAGAATGCTAATTAACATCATAAAAATATAAAAAGGTAGTGTAAATCTCACTGTAAATATACAGTCATAGTTAATTCTGCAATACAATAGTGCTACACAATTCCCTTAAAACTCTAGTTTTAAAGTTTTAAAAAAGAATGTAGTAAAAATAACCACAACTACAATAATTGTTATTAGTTACATAATGTAAAAAAAACATATAAATTGTAACAGCAATACCTAAAATGTGAGAAAGAGGATAAGTAAAATGTAAAGTTTACAAATTATATTGAATTTAAGCTGTTATCAGTTTAAAATAGGGTGTTATAAGTTTAAGACATTTTACAGAAGCCTTGTGGTAACCACAAGGGAGAATCCTGTAGTAATTACACAAAAGGACACAATAAAGCAGTCAAAGCATACTGATACCGAAAGACCTCAAACACAAAAAAGACAGCAGGAAAAGAAACAAGGAACAATGGATCTATAAAACAACCATAAAACAGTTAACAAAATGGCAATAGTAAGTCCTTGTCCATCAATAGTTACTTTAAACATAAACAGATTACATCCTCCAATTAAAAGACAGAGAATGGCTCAATAGATTGTTTTTAAAAATCCAACAATATGCTGCCTACAAGAGATTCACTTTAGCATTAAAGGAACACATAGACTGAGAGCAAAGGGATATAAAAAGTCATTTCAAGCAAATGATAACAAAGAAAAGCAGGAGAGTAACTATGCTTGTATCAGACAAAATAGACTTTAAACTAAAAATGGTGAGAGAGAGAGAGAGAGAGAGAGAGAGAGAGAGAGAGAGTCATTATATAATGATAAAGGGTCAATACATCAAGAAGATATAAGAGTTGTAAATATTTATGTGCCCAACATTGGAGCACCTAAGTATATAAAGCAAAACGTAACAGAGCTAAAAGGAGAAATAATACAATAATAGTTGGAGACTTTAGTACCCCACTCTCAACAATGCATAGGTCATCCAGAGAGAGAATCAATCAGGAAACAGAGGCTTTAAACAACACTATAGATCAAATAAACCTAGAAGATTTATACAGAACATTCTATCCAGTAACAACAGTATACACATTCTTCTCAAGCACACATGGAACATTTTCTAGGATAGACCATAAGTTAGGCCACAAAACAAGTTTTAGCAAATTTAAAAAGACTAAAATCACACCGAGTATCTTCTCTGACCACAATGGCATAAAATTAGAAATCAATAATGAGAGGAAAACTGAAAAATTTACAAATACATGAAAATTGAACAACACTCTTTTGAACAACTAATAGATCAAATAAGAAATAAAAGGGGAAATAAAAAAATTTCTTGAGACAAATGAAAATGGAAACACAACATACCAGGGCTTGCAGGATACAACAAAAGCAGTTCTAAGAGAGAAGTTTATAGCAACAATGCCTCCATTAAGAAGCAAGAAAGAACCTAACTCTAAGCCTTAATGAACTAGAAGAAGAGCAAACTGAGCCCAAAGTAGGCAGAAGAAAGGAAATGAGAGAGACAGAGAGACAGAGAGACAGAGAGAGCAGAAATAAATGAAACAGAGAACAGAAAAACAATAGAAAAGATTAACCAAAATAAGAGTTGGTTCTTTGAAACAATAACAAAATTGACAAAAAGTTAGACTAACCAAGGAAAAAAGAGAAAGGACCCAAATCACTAAAATTATAATTTAAAAGGAGACATTACCACTGATACCACATAAATACAAAGCATCAAAAGAGCTACTATGAACTATACACTTACAAACTGGACAACCTTAAAAAAAACATTCTTAGAAACATACAACTCGTCAAGACTGAATCAGGAAGAAATATGAGTAGGAAATCTGGATAGATCAATTACTAGTAAAGAGATTGAATCAGTCATCAAAAATCTCCCAAATAAAAAAAAGCCCAAGACCAGATGGCTTCGCTGGTGAAATTTACCAAACATTTAAAGAACTGACATCAATCCTTCTCAAACTCTTTTAAAAAATTAAAGAGAAGGAAACACTCCCGAACTTATTTTATGAGGCCAGCATTATCCTGATACCAAAACCAGGAAAAGACACTACTAGAAAAGAAAACTACAAGTCAATATCTCTGATAAACATAGATACAAAAATTCACAATAAAATGCTAGCAAACCAAATTCAGCAGCACATTGAAAAGATCATTCACCACAATCAAGTGGGATTTATCCCTGGGATGTAAGGATGGTTCAAAATTCACAAACCAATGTGATACAACACATTAATATAACGAAAGAAAAGAACCATATGATCATCTCAATAGACATAGAATATCATAGAATATCAGTTGACAAAATACATTCATGATAAAACTCTTAACAAATTAGGTACAGGAGGAACATATCTCAGCAAAATAAAGGCCATGTATGACAAGGCCACAGCTAACATCATACTCAATGGTGAAAAGTTGGGAGCTTTTTCTCTAAGATCAGGATCAAGACAGGGGGTCCATTCTCACCCCTCCTATTCAACACAGTACTAGAAGTCCTAGATAGAGCAATCACACAAGAAATAAAAAGTATCAGAACTGGAAGCAAAGAAGTAAAATTATCTCTATATGCAGATGACATGATTTTACATGTAAAAAATCTGAAAGACTCAACCAAAAAAACTGTTAGAGCTAATCAAAGAATTCAATAAAGTTGCAGGATACAAAATTAACATACAAAAATCAGTAGCACTTCAATACACTATCAAATTTTCTGAAAAAGAAATAAAGAAATCGATCCCATTTACAATGACATCAAAAAAAAAGAAAATGCTTAGGAATAAATTTTTTTTTTAATCATTTTTTTTAATTAAATTTATTGGGGTGACAATTGTTAGTAAAATTACATAGATTTCAGGTGTACAATTCTGTATTACATCATCTATAAATCCCACTGTGTGTTCATCACCCAGAGTCAGTTCTCCTTCCATCACCATATATTCGTAAGGAGATAAAGGATCTCTACTCTGAAAACTATAAGACATTGATGAAAGAAATCGAAAAAGATACAAATAAACAGAAAGATATTCTGTGTTCATGGATTGGAAGAATTAATATTAAAATGTCAGCACTACCAAAAGTCATCTATGGATCAATGCAGTCCCTGTTAAGATTCCAATGGCATTTTTACAAAAATAGAAAAAACAATCCTAAAATTTATACAGAACCACAAAAGACTCCAAATAGCCAAAGAAATCTTGAGAAAAAAGAAAGCAGGTGGCATCACACTTCCTGATTTCAATCCATTCTATAAAACAATAGTCATCAAAACAGTATGATACTGGCATAAAAACAGACACACAGAAAATGTAACAGAATAAAGAGCCCAGAAATCAACGCATGCATATATGGTCAACTAATATTTGACAAGGGAGCCTAGAATACTCAGTGCAGAGAAGGTCTTCTCTTCAATAAATGGTGCTGGGATAATTGGATATTCACAAGGAAAAACATAAAACTGGACTCATAAAAAATTACACCAGTTACAAAAAGTAAACTCAAGTGGATGAAAGACTTAAATTTAAGAACTGAAACCATGAAATTCCTAGAAGAAAACTCCTTGACATGGTTCTTGGTAATGATTTTTAGATAATGACACCTTACACATAAGAAACAAAATCAAAGTGGGACTCATCAAACTAAAAAGCTTCTGCACAGCAAAGTGGGAAAGGAAACCATCAGCAAAGTGAAAAGATAACCTATGAAATGACAGAAAATATTTGCAATTATAAATCCAATAAGGGGTTAATATCCAAAATATATAAATAACTCATACAAGTCAATAGCAAAAAAATAAATAACCCAATTAGAAAAAGGGGAATGAACCAGATATTTCTCCAAAGACGTACCAAAGGCCAACATGAAAAGATGTTAATATCAATACTCATTAGGGAAATGCAAATTAAAACCACAATGAAGTATCACTCCACGCCTGTTAGAATGGCCATCATCAAAAAGACAAGACATAATAAATGCAGGTGTGGATATGGAGAAAAGGGAATCCTTGTGCATTCTTGGTGGGAATGTAAATTGGTACAGAAACTACCGTGTTTCCCTGAAAATAAGAACCTACCTGCCACAAAATTGATTTAACTGACAGCTTCATGGAACCCACTGGCAATTCTGGGGTCCGATGAGCTCAGCCCTAGTAAAGCACGTATGGCAGGTAAGTGGGGAACCGGGAGGCCAACCTCATGACTCCTGCCTCTCCCTGCCAGTCAAGACCAGGTCACAGTGTGCGAGGTCTCAGGCCCCCAGGCAGGAGGCAGACCCACAGCACTCAGCTCAGGGCGGGAATGCAGAGCACCAGTCTGAAGTCCTGGGTCCCCATCCAAGGGGCCACAGACAAAATCTTGCCCGTGTTCTTAGACAGCAAGAAGCACCCAGGCAATGCCCAGAGAGGGCCAGGGGTACATCTTGATTCACACACACGGAAGCTCAGGGGTGCCCTTCCTCACGAAGCTCTCCAGCTGGCGTGGTCATGCAGTGTCACCAGTGCCAGAATCGCCCTGTGCCAGGTGCAGTCTCAGGCAGGTTGCATGCTGGATCCTAGTGGCACATGCACTTCTGTCCTGACACGGAAGGCCAACGGGATCAGCGTTTATCTGCGATCTGCAAATAGGAACAGCATTTGCCCCCTCGCTGGGAGTTCTAACATCAGGGACCATGTGCTCTTTCTGTGGGGCTGAATTGTACAGGCATCCGGACACTAGCTAAAGCTCCAGAGGCTGTTGGTAGGACGTGAAGTGTGTTTTACAGATTAACTCCAGCTGTGGTTATAGAAATGACACAGACGCTGCCTACAAGCTCCATATACCTCCTTCCGGAACAGGGGCCCTGTCTCTCCCCTGCCCTGGTGACCACCAGGCTCTTCGCAGGTCTGCTCCCCTCCTGCCTCTGGGGATGCATCCGTGGGACAAGCTCTTCTCCCAGGATCCCTGTCAACCACCGCAGGATCCAGGCTCAACTGTGCATTTCTCTGATCCTTCAGGAACCCGGCTGGGGGGTTCATTGGGTGCAACCGGGCATGTGGGGTTGCAGCCAAGGCATCCAATACCTGTCTGAGCAACCTCTTCAATCTTCTCTCCCTCCCTATTATGTGTCCTCTGGGCCCCAGCCAGGGCCGTCACCCATCTCTTCATCTGCTTTGCATCATTCAAGGTCCAAATCAAGTTGCCCCTCTTTCATAAACCTCCCTGATCCTCTCTCTCCCTCCCCCATACCCCCCATTTCTGTCTCAATCACACACACAGTGTGTGGCTATCATTTCTCGGCTATCTGAATGGTTCACATGGCAAGAAACCTTAAGCACACTGTTTGTTTCCTTCCTTCTCTATGTGCTGCCATCTCCCCAGCTGACTTGAAAGCAGGACCTGAGCCCCCTACAATCACTCTACGAAGTTTGCCAACAGGGTCGATGTCCAATAACACTGCAGTAGGAAGACAGTGTGCACACTGGTTCAGAACACAGTATTTGGAGTCAGGCGTCTCTCAGTCCCTTCCTGTGTGGTCTTGGATGTGTCTAAACACCATCTGTTAAATGCTTACTTAATAGGGTCGTTGGAATGATTAAAGAAAATATATACAAAGTATTTAGCACACAGGGTCTGGTTTACAGTTCGCATTTGAGAAATTATATTTACCAGCTACGAAATTGTTATTCTCTGGAGTATTTGAGATCTTGCTCCCCTGGCATATGTCATCAGTTTGGCTCAAATAAACTCTTATAAAAATTCTCAAACAAAAAAAAAGAAATTATATTTGTCATTGTGCTTATAATTACTTGTATATCATCAGTCATTGTAATAAATAATGGAAAATTGATAATACCGAGCACGGTTAGGAAAAGAATGTTCTGGTTAATGATCTTGGTCAAAAGAAAGTTACCAGAGTTGCTGTACTAGGATAACCAATTTTTCAAGGAATAAAATATCATATTCTGGATAAAGAAGTTGTGGTATATATACACCATGGAATACTATTCGGCGGTAAGAAAAGATGATATAGGAACATTTGTGACAACCTGGATGGATCTTGAGAGAGTAATGCTGAGCGAAATAAGTCAGACAGAAAAAGCAGAGAACCATGTGATTTCACTGATATGTGGTATATAAACCAAAAACAACAAAAGAAGAAGACAAACAAATGAGAAACAGAAGCTCATAGACACAGACAATAGTTTAGTGGTTACCAGAGGGTAAGGGGGGTGGGGGGTGGGCGATGAGGGTTAAGGGGGATCAAATATATGGTGATGGAAGGAGAACTGACTCTGGGTGGTGAGCACACAATGGGATTTATAGATGATGTAATACAGAATTGTACACCTGAAATCTATGTAATTTTACTAACAATTGTCACCCCCAATAAATTTAAAAAATAAATTAAAAAAAAAGAAAAAAATATATCATATTCTACAACTTAATAATTGATGACTCCAAAAACATTTAAGATTCTCCTAAGGCTTTCCGTCATCGTTGAAAATCTTGACCATTGTTTGTGCTGGGAAATGTTATAAATGTCACTTCCCAGAGCTTTCTGATTGCTAGAAGGAGATTCCACCAAATCTCTACTGTGTGAATTACAGACTTGCACGTACATAAACACTCATGAGCATATACCTCCAGCCACCCCCAGCCACTTGGCTCTTCCACCTCCAACCAACACAACACATACAGGATGGTTTAGTCCCATCCCTCCCTGTTGGTGTGCCAGAGCTCTCAAGTTTGGAAACCATGGGTTTGCTCTTCAGGGGGAGGATGATGAGGAGCAACCTTTAAGTAGTGCAGAGGCCCCACCCAAACAGCAACTTCCATGATCCTCTGGCAGCCATCACATCGGCCATGTGAAGGCGCAGGGAGGCCTGGGAGTGGCTGAGCAGGAAAAGGCACTGTCTCACACTGCATCATCATTAGCTCATAAGCACACTGTCATTGCTTTGAGCAGGAGCTAAGCATCCAGGACAATTTTAAAACTTAGGTGAGCTTCCCTCTTCTTCAACGAGGAGGGTGTCAGGGGACTAATTAGCGCCCACTCAGTAGCAGAGCTGAGTGATTTGCTGGCCCACACCTCTGTCCTGCAGCCAGTCCCTTGTTCCCTAACCCAATCCTGGTTTGTTTAAGTGATGGATGATTTTTGTGCCCCAATTCCTCCAGGATCCTGACCGTGAGCCGTTGCCAAGCTCCCCAGCCCTCTGGAAGCTCCCCTCTCGCTACTGTCTTGCCAATTACAGGAGAGGTTTGCTCACATGGCCCAGGAGGGGAGGAGTGATGAAGCCCACAGAATCCCCTGGAGCGGGGAGTGGCTGCTGACATTTCAAAAGGTCAATCAATCACGCTATTTCATGGAACGTAATCATCTCCCAGGACCTTAATGCAACAATAAAACCAAACAGTTGGGGAAAATGAATGATGCACACGCGGGAAAAAGGCTATAGCTGGCTTGGAAAATCTCTCTGCAGCCAAGTCCAAAGGCCCTGGAGCCCAGAGTTCTGGATTTGAATCCCACCTCTGCCCTTAGCCTTGAGTAAGCCCCTCCCCACTCTGGGCTTCAAGCATGCAGTGAACTGGCTTTGGGATACAATACTATGAGGACTGAACAGAAGTTTCTCTAGAGGAGGAAGTGTAAGAGGCTAGAAGGAATTCCACAGCGGTCACACCCAGCCACCGAGACAGACATCCAAGGACAACTCTCAGCAAGTGACAGTTCACTGTGGAGTGGGCAACTGCTCATACCAAGTGAGGAGCCACTGAGCATTGTTTTCCATGAGGCTCAGAGCCAGGGAGTGGCGTCTCCCCAGGATGGGGGAAGAGGAAAAGCAATGCTTGCTTTGTGGAATATGACCACCACACCCCCTGCCAGTTCCCCCTTTCTTCCAGACTTTGGAAGATGTGCCGTACCCTGCATATCTCACACAGCAGTCATCCCATCCTGGAAACCTGTACCAGGTCACAGGTGGGCCTACGGCAAGGGGCTGCCTTCCAGATGTGCCTACACCAGCCTGAACCACCTAACTGCTCTTCAGGGTCTGGCACTTCCTTACCTCCCACTGGGACCTCGAGGACTCTTCCTTTTAACCCCTTACCCCATCTACAGCCCCCTTACCTGGCTGTCCGCAGACTCTTTGTTATGCAGGGACTCTTCCTGCTCCCCCCCCCCCAACAAGAACTCAGGATATGTGAGGCCAAAAAGGAACACCCACGGAGCCATGGATAGGGGGTTCATACCACTATTTCTCGCTGGCGTCTGGGTTGGAGACACAGTCAGCAGGCTCCACAAGATGTGCAATCCGCCGTCTGCTTCTCTGCCAACCAACCAACCTCCTTGCCAGTGTAGCCACGGCAGTTCTATTAGTGGCTAATGGCTAACCGGTAACAGCTGATGGCCACCCAGCCACCGCAAATGGCCATCTGATTACAGCTGACGGCCATCTACTATCCGAGCCAGCACCTTTTTATGTGAGGCCGAGAGCCTGGAAACTGCTCTCTGGGACTCTGTCCCCACACTCCTCCTGGACAAAGCTGTCTCCCCCAGACCCCTTGTCTCTTCCCCACACTCACGTCAAGCTGCCTCTGTCTCAGACCAATGGCTTTCAACTGGGCAGCTCATTAAAATCACCTGAGGACCTTTTAAAACTCCCAGTACTAAGGCCACATCCCAGAGCAATTACAGCAACATGGGAGGTTGGGGGGGAGGGGGACAGGTGGGCAGGCATCAGTGTTTGTAATGTTCCACAGGAGTGGGTAGAGGGGGCAGGCCCAGCAACTCTGACCGCAGGCTCAGCCATCAGTTGGGTTACAAAATGGGCCGTCTCACTTCCTCTTGCGAGCCTGACTGCTCAGCCCTTCCCTGGACCCCAGCCCACAGGGGAGGCACCCTGCTCAGAGCACTGCATTTGGGGTCTTTCCCTGTCTGGGCTCAGATTGGCAGGTCAGAAACTAGTCTGTGGGTTTCTTGAAAGCTGGGAGTGTGTCTCCCCAGTGCCTATAACAGGGCCTCATGTATGATATTGTCAGTAAATAGCTGCAGAGTAGGAGGAAAAGAGGGAAGAAAAGGGGGAAGGAAGAGGGAGAAAGGATAAAGGAAGAAACTCAGTTCAGTACAGACGTGAGGGTGATGTCCTGGTTGCCTCCCTCCTCTCTAAAATGGGGTGGTTTGCATTTATTTAGACGCTGGTCATGGGCGTTGCAAGGAAGGTTTCCTGGCAATGCCCCCTTTCGCCTACTAGGTGCCCTGCTGTGACACTCCTCCACCTGGGGGTGAGTCTCTGCTCTCGTTTGAAATGGGCAGGGCTAGAGAGAGCCATGTCCGCTGCCCTTGGCTATGTGCCCCGATTAACCACCAGCCACCTCACTGCTGGACCTGAGATACTGAACCAGACTCATGGGCCTGACCACTGCCCTTGCCAGGCCAGGGCACTGCCCTGCACCACTGCAGTGATGTAGTTGCTACACAGGCTGGTCACAGCCGCTCACTGCACATGGCACGTAGGAGAGACCCCATGACCACAGAAAAGGGACCAGTGTTTCCCAAGCACACAGTCCAAGGAGCTGCAGCTCTGTATCTTAACATTACCATCATTTCCGGTTATTCTCTCCTTTTAAAATTTGGGAGCTGACTAGCCTATCTGGCCCAAATGTGGGGGAGAGGGGCCATCTTGGTCTGGGTCTCCCTGAGATGGGATTGGGGGAGAACCAAAGCTGGCCTTAATTTTCAGGGGAAGGAAAGCTGGCAAAAGATCTCTCCTCCACTAGAAATCCAATTCCATGAGGACGAGGACCTTGATGGTGATATTCACCATTGTATTCAAGCCCTGGCAGTCTCTGGCACACAGTAGTCACTCAATAAATATTACCTATCATTATTGATTATAATCTCAATCCATAACAAACTTCCCCTAGAGCATTAAAAAGGGATACGGCTTACAAATCATTCGATACACAAAATTTTAGACACATGGCCAATATCAGAGTGAAGCACAGCTGTCACAAACAGGCGGGGAGGAAATCTTTCCAGATTACAGGCCATCCATGTCAAACCCAATCTGACCACTTTAGGAGGAGCTGAGAAGACAGAGGAGGAAATGAGGGTTTTTATCGTGATTAGACCAAATGTTCACCCCAATAAGAACCCATTTATTCACCAGAACCAGCTCCAATCTTGAGAGGCCAGCTGGCGGTTTGGTCAGATAAACTACATTCTCTCCCTTACGTACAAATGCCACATGTGGCTTCTCCTTGAGATATGAGCTCTCCGAGGACTGGCTGCGCTGATTCTAAAAACACTGGCTCCTTCATTATATTTTCTTCAGTATATTTTTCTTGCCTCGGCAGCAAGAAGGGCACTTTCCAAGATGTTTATTTTCCCCAATGAAATAGAGCAATGCAGCCATCAGCCGCAGTCGGCATCGCTGAGCGATGGCTTGGGCCACTCAGGAGCATTTCAGAGCGGGCGGGAGCTCCTGTGTCCACCTTCCTAGGACAGTGACTTGCCCTGAGCATGCCGTCCCTTCATTCTGCTCCTCCCTCATTGCCCAGAGGCCCCAGCTCAAGCCACCTGAAGGGCCAGAGACCCCACTGTGAATAGGTTCCAGCCTCATCCCTAACGCTCATGCCCCCAGCCAGCTCAGAGGGAACCACCTGAGAGATGCCTATCTAGTCACTTTGATGTGGGCTATCAGATGTGTTTATTGGCTTAGCGTGAAAGCGGCTGTGACACATCTCAGTAAATTGTGGACCTGATGCCCTCTCCCTGGGGCACACCCTGCAGGAGGACCAGGGAGACACGGAGTTTAGGGAACAAGCCTGCAGAGCCTGGAGACACCTAATTCCCTTGTCTGCAATCAGGAAGGTCTGCATCCAGGGTCCAAGTCGGAACTGTGGCTGACATGGAGGGGCCCGGGGAGGAGGGGTCAACACTCCAGCCTGACACTCAGGAAGGCGGTCCCCATGTCCTCCTCAGACAGCAGCCATCAGCCCTCCTAGATGCCTGATCCTTGGGGGAAAAGAAAAATGGACCCTCTAAAATGCTACCCTTTAGGACATTTGGTTGCAACCATGCCTTCCTGGGGATGTGCGATTGATCTGAACACCAAACACTGCCTCCATTGGGCTCAGCCGCAGGTTCCCCTCTTCCTGAAGCCTTCCCTCACCTCTCAGCCTGACTGACAGAGAGGCCAGATGTCCCTGTTTGCCCGAGCTGGTTCTGGCTGACACCTCCTGTCCCGTGTTTTTATTAACAGTGCCTCCTGTCATTCGAGTGTCCTAGCGTGGATGATAAGTTATATAGACTCCCTTTCTCTCATTCTCCTTACCCAGGACCCTCAGAGGCCCCCATCAGACTTACAAACTTGAGCACTGCTCAGGGGCACAATCCACTCTCCTGGGATGGTGGCTACAGCTTCTCCCTTCCCATCCGCTGTCTCTCCAGCCTTCGGCCCCAGCCTGACAATGCAGAGGTGCCCAGAGTGCACACTGAAAAGCATGATGTGACTCTGTTGGTGGGAATGCTGATTGGTGCAGCCACTATGGAAGGCATTGTGGAGCTTCCTCAAAAAATTACAAATAGACTTACCGTGTGACCCAGCAATCCCTCTCCTCGGTATCTACACAAAAAATCTGAAAACATTTATCCATAAAGATATGTGTGCTTCCATGTTCATTGCAGCTTTATTTATGGTGGCCAAGACATGGAAACAACCAAAATGTCCTTCGATAGATGAACGGATAAAGAAGTTGTATATATACACAATGGAATACTATTCTGCCATAAGAAAATATGAAATGGTGCCATTTGGGACAACATGGATGGATCTTAAGATTATTATGCTAAGCGAAATAAATCAGACAGAAAAAGTAGAGAACCATATGATATCACTGATATGTGGTATATAAAACTAAAAACAACAAAAGAACAAGACAAACAAATGAAGAAACAAAAACTCATCGACATAGACAATAATTTAGGGGTTACCAGAGGGTAAGGGGGCTCCTGAAGAGGGTAAACAGGGTCTAATATATGGTGATGGAAAGAGAACTGACCCTGGGTGGTGAACACACAATATGAGATATAGGTAATGTATTACAGAATTGTGCAACTGAAATCTATGTAACTTTACTAACAATTGTCACCCCAATAAACTTTAATTTAAAAAAAATTAAAAAATAAAACTTATCAGCTAAATTTAAAAAATAAACAAAAAGAAAAGCATGACCGGGACCTGGGCACCTGGCTTGTACAAAAAATGGTAAAACACAAACAAATAGGCAAAGAACTCAGCTTTAAGGAGTTCTAGCTTCTGCGGGTGGCAAGACAGTTGAGTGGCTCAGGGCACCATGGGAAGGTGAGAACAGAGAAAGTGCTGAGGTTTCATCGTATCAGGATACTACTAGCTCACTTTTGCCCCCAAACTTAAAATAAATACTGTTAGAAGCAATATAAACGTGCAGAATAAATGAACAAGTAAATATGGGTACAAAAAAAGCAAGTGAACAGAAGAAACCTTTGTCTCTGAGAACCAATCTTTCTTCTGAGCATCGCAGCCTCTCCAGATCCGAGCTGTATGTACACCTGGCAGTTCTCACAGCCAGAGAATTAGGCACCAAAGAGCAGCGCAGCCTCTCTTGGGTTTCCTGTACTAAGAGGAGATATGGTGGAAGGAAAGGGAGTTCTGACATTTGCTGAACTCAGGGCTTTAACTCTTCTCCCAACAGCACACCAAGGTGTTCATTTCACAGGTGGGAAAATGAGGACAGCTCAGAGAGGTGATGTAACTTACCTGAGGTCACACAGCTACAAAATATCCAGCCCAGTGCCTTGGATTTTTCTCCCCAAACCCCGGCCTCCCCAAGAAAACTAACAACTAGATACTAGGGGTATGTGACAACTAGAGAGGGTGAACATCCCAATTCAGAGCCAGCAGGAAAACTACCTGGAGGGCAGCTTGGAATGGTAACTCCCCACCACCACTCATGATTTATGCAGACTTTTCCCATTTGCTCTAGTGGATGTGGGGAGCATAAATCTCAGGGCACAGCTCCAGACAGGCCACTAAAATCAACGACATTGTCCCAGTATTGATATGGCAATTGTGGAACTTCATTAGTAGGCCTGGTGGGGTTGGAAAGAGCAGCAGAGTGGTCCCTGCGTGCTACAGCCTGTCTGTGATGCCCCTGCGGGGAGAATGGAGCCCCTGAGAGGCAGTGCAGCACGGCAGGCCTGTAGCTCGGACTCCACAGCCAGACTATGGGGTTCACATCCTGTCCCCACCCCCACCTCGGTCTCACCAGCTGTGTGACCTGGCAAGCTACTGAAGTGCCCTGAGGGTCAGTCTCAACATCTGTAAAATGGGGGTTTAAGTGAGTTATCAAGTCCTTAGAACAGTGCCTGACTGTGAAGTAAAGCTTCCCTTGGAGAAACACAAAAGGCCTGTGGAGACCATGTAGGAGGGAACCACTCTGTCTGGTTACAAACACAAGCTGAGCCTAGAAGTCATGAGGTTTGTCTTAAATTTGTCCTGGAGACCCACCAGATTGCAACAGGGAAGCCCAGCCCGCATTAGGGCCAGGAGTCCCCAGAGGGCCACTCTGAAAGTCACACAGCCCATGAAGCTGTGCAGGTGTCTGGAAAGCTGGGTGGGAAGCTGGATCCCACCAGTGGTGTGTAGCCAGGCTTCCAGCCCAGGACAGGACAGCCGCCCACAAGCACAATGCAGGCTCCTGAGGGCACGCTGCAGGAAGCCCTACAAGGCTATGCATGGTTCTCACAGCTGCACCATCTCTTTCTCTCCCCCGACTCAAGATACATGAGCGTGTAAGAACCTGGTGTCTGAGACTCGCTGGAAGGCTAAAATTATGTGCTACTCTTAACATCAGTATTTCAATCCAAAGAAATCCATGAGGAGGTCCTTGCTCTTCAAGGATAACAGGAAGCAGAGACAAAAGCCTCTGTGAATGCACTCAAAACAGGGACAAATACAGTGAAAAGGCTTTTATTGAGTCTTTATCTTGAAAATTCAAAGTAAAAATTATAAAGATATATTTATTTTTAGCTTATCTATTTAAATGTATGTGATAATTGCAACTCTCCTAATTATTAGGAAGAATAAAGAAAAAAATCATGGGTTGGCATAATCATTGCAAAACTTGCTTTGGCCAAACCCATGGGAAAAGCAAAGCAAAGTGCGTGATCTGATGGGAAGAACCTTGCTCAGGACCGGCCTCTGTTGCCTGGCCTCAGCTGTCCTAAGCCTCTCACACCACCTACCCCTCCCTGCAGGTCCAGAGCCTACCAAGGCTATGGCTGCACTGTAAAAAGCAAGCACAGAAACGGGGACACAGAGAACCTAGGATTAAAAGAGACAACAAAAGCCCAGAGAATTCCCAAGAAAGCAGGCTAGATGCAACTGAATCAAGGAACCATGAGCTCAAGCTAATTACCAGCCAGCTTTGGGGGGATCCTTCCATCTTCCCAGGATGCCCCCTGTTTGAGCCAGTCCAGCTGCCGACCAGGCAGCTTTCATCTGGCTACATAAACCAAGCTGCTGGGTGCCAGCTGGGGAAAAGGGACTGAGGGAGCAGGGAGCAGAGTCCTTGATCTCCATGCCTGAACAAGATCTGAGGGCTTCAGAGAAGAGGAACAACCAACCTAAGAGCAGTGGGAGAGCTTGTTTTCTTCCAACACTAAAATCAGGCAAGTAGCCAGGGTGAAGCCATTTCAGCTGTTCCTACTGGATTGTGGTAGGTAGTGCATGTCCACAGGCATCCGTTATCCTGCAAACCAGCCCACAGAGGGCCCCTGGACACTGACCCGCCTAGCCAGCTAGACCCCTGGAGACCCAGAGACATTTTCTACCGGAGTTTTCCCAGGATAAAAGGCACTCACCAGGAGGGCCCTGCTTCTCCCAGACCCTTGCCCACTTACCCGCGGAAGAAGTGAGAAGCTGGAGACAGCACCAGGGGCCCGGCTGGGCTGTGGGTTTGAATCACACAATAATGATATGGTTCGAGGCAGGTCCCCAAGGACTTCCCTCCAGTTCAGCCCTGGCCTAGACACAGAGGAGATACAAAAATAGCAGGCACGACTCTTGTGCAAACGTGTCCCCTCCTCTCTGGGAACATAAAATAACCATGACTTATCAAGCCCCTTCCACGTCTCATTTAATCCTCCCAACAATGCTGGATCTCAGTTACTCATTTTACAAATGGGAGAGCCAAGACCCACGCCTGGGAAGGGGTGCAAACCAGATTCTCACTCATGCTGCCTCACCCCAAAGGCCGTGCTCTTAATGGCCAGGCTGGGCTGCCCTCCAGCCATTTTACCAGAAGCTGAGAGCTCTGCATAGCTGGTGCCTGGAACAGTGTCAAAATATATCTGATGCCACTAGTTAGGTTGTGTCTACACTTCACAGCAACCTGGAGAAGTATAGAAACTTGGCAGATCATTTAAGCTTCATAAAACTTCTGCTGTGATTACATGAGTAAATCTTGACTGTGAGCTCCTGAAGGCAGGAATTTAGTCAGATCCTCGCTTGGCTCTCCCAGAGCAATTTTCATTTGTTGTTGTATGATTCATTAAGTAACATCTGTCTCCCCCGCTTAGGGTATATGTTATCCCAGCATCACCTCCATGGTGGGCACACAGTGGATATTCCTTGAATGAAGAGATAAATGACCAGCAAGGAGGCTGGCAGGGCTGGACTGTGGCCATGGGAGGACCCCTAGAAATGAGGCTTCCACACCGACTGGGAACCCCAGGCACCACCAAGGTTTCCCTCAAGTTTCCTGCCTCCTTCAGGATCTTCGCGGGAGGCCAGGGCAGGCATGGCCCCTGCTTTGATGTCTTCAGCGTAGACTATACTCAATCAGGTCCTCAAAATGTCCTTCAGTCATTTTAAATATGGAAATTTTGTCCTGAATAGAAGGAAATGCTCTGAAAAATTGTTTTGCTTTTCAAATGAGCAAAGATTCTCTGAATTATGAAAGTAAACAAATTAGGGTAGACGATCTCCAAATAATCACATAAACTCCAATTTCCTATGTTTTAACATAAACATCAAAATAATAAACTCAGGCATATATGAGGGGGGAGAAATCCAGCTGATGCTGTTGCATTCTCTAGAAGCTGAAACCTAAATGACTAAATTGGCAGTTTATTAACAGGAAAATTATGCTAAGCAGCTTCATGTTGATGTCAAGAATTTTATGCAGCGAGTGATGGCGTGGTACCCTGAGTGCCTCATTTGCATTTTCTCATTTAGAGAGAACAATGGCTCCAAATGAGTGCAACATGTTCACATTACACACCCAAGAACAGTTGCACAGACGGAAAGGCATATCTTGATACCAAAGTGATTAAGCCTTTAGTTCATTATGCTCCAGCCTAGACTAAGCAGGAACGGGGCAGATTTGCATCACTTAGGCTGGTAATGAAGGGACCAGGGGCCAGAGCTCTTCAGCTCCTCAGAGGACAAGCAGCCACAGCCCATAGGACTCTATTTTTCAGGGCTCACCTGGTTTCGTATTTCTCAGCGGGAACTGGGAGGTGCCCCACAGATAAATAAACGCCTACCCCACATCGCACTGTGGACAGCCTTGTGAAATCAGCCCTAACCATTGGGGAAGCATGACAGTGAGACCTTGTGCAGCCCACACATGCTACACCTGGGCTGCTCTGCTCCCCTGGCTCAGCTCCACAGAGTGGATGCTTCCCATTGGTTTGGTCAACCCATGTCTGTCGAAAATATGAATTAATTGAGAGTCCACCTTGTGCTTAGTCCTCTGCTATATGAGAGAGCAGAAGGAAGAGCTGCGCCAACTCTCTAGGAGCTTATGGCTCATTGAAGAAATAATCCATAGATATGTGGAGTCACAGAAGCCACGTGACTCTATGTGAACAAATACTGAATCAAGTGCAGTTAAGTATGCAAATGCACGTGTAGTTCTCCGTGGACATGGACAAGGGATGAGTCCTTGGAAGAGCTGCCTCTTAAATGAGTGTCTAAGAATGGGTCAGAATTTTAGCTCGTCCAACAAGAAAATGGAGGGCCTTCCGGATGTAAGGAATTGCACAGGCGAAAGTACAGAAGCACAAGCAAGCATGGCATCTGACAGAGACCATCAGAAAGATTTGTGTTCACTTCCCACAAGGCTCACTTTTCCATCAGCCTCCAACGGTAAGCTTCAACTATTCTACACATAATGTGGCAGAGACAATGCTGTATGTTCACCAAATCTCATTTCATATCCCCCATTTTCTGGGGATGTGGAAAATTATTTCCCAGTTCCCCCTCCCCCCTGCAGTCAGGCCAGACCATGTATCTACTTCTGTGCAAAAGGTGAACTTTTGTCATTTAGTCACACCAAGCTTTAGGGGGTGTTTGTTACTATAGCATAACCTATTTCATCTTGACTAATACATTGGATAAACTTACTCATTACTCAAATCCTGATCTCATATATTCATACAATCACTCAAAGAATATTTATAAAGAACCCATGATGTGCCATGCAGTCTATCAAGCACGAGGAACACAGTAGGAAACAAGAACAAGAGTCTCTTCCGTCAGAGGGGTTATAGGCAAGTGAAAATCAATCCCAAGTATTAATTTCTATGGGTCACAACATCCGGTTCCATTTTTAGAAAAGGGAAACCAGGCAGAGAACTTCTTACATTGCTGAACTGGAATAAGATCTTCCAAATCAGTATTTCATTCAATTTAAGGATCTGTCCCTTGGCCAGTTGGCTTTTTGGCACATCCCCCACCTGGTCCTTGAAAGTTAGAGTCTGTCCTCAGAGTGACCCTACAGACAGCCACTGTCCGGCCCATAAATGGTTTTCTCTGACTCCCATCTGGAGAGCAAGCCCTGGAGGTTTGTCATCACGGACAACACTCCTGACAGGGCACTGACTTCAGAAGCTCCAAAGAGGCCTGTGGCGACAAGCTCCTTGCTTTCTCCGGGACACTACTATTGTTTCATTAGGATGGCAGAAAGAGGCTGATGTTTTTTTAATGTGCTTTGTACTATATTTTCCTTTAACTTTACTGAGGTACATCTTACGTACAATAAAATGCACCCATTTTAAACATATATTTTGATGAGTATTGACAAATTTGTACACTCACATAACCACCAACTTTAATCAAAATATAGAAAGTCTCCGTCAGAGTGAAAAGTTCCCTCATGCCCCATCAGTCAATCCCACCAGTCCCTAGCAAACACTGATCTGCTTTCTATAACCAAGATTCAATTTGTCTTTTCTAGAGTTTCAATTAAATAAAACCACATAATATGTATTCTTT
Organism: Rhinolophus sinicus; assembly: GCF_036562045.2. NCBI lineage: Eukaryota > Metazoa > Chordata > Mammalia > Chiroptera > Rhinolophidae > Rhinolophus > Rhinolophus sinicus. Next base: position 76,664,582 of record NC_133759.1, read on the forward strand.
AGTGCCTTGGCTTTTTCAATCAATGAAACATTTTTGGGTATCATCCATGTCATCACATGTATCAGTCATTCATTTCTTTTTATTGCTGAGTAGTATTCCATTGCATGGATGTACCACAATTTGTTTATCCATTCATCCATTGATGGACATTTGGATTGTTTCCAGCATTTAACGAGGATGAGTAAAGCACCATGAATTTCCACGTACAAGTTTTAGGATAAACATGTTTTCATCTCACATGGACAAATACTTGGGAGTGGAATTGATGGGTCTTACTGTAAGTGTATCTTTAACATGATAGGAAACTGTCAAACTGTTTTTATAAGGTGATTGTACCATTGTACATTCTCGCCAACAAGATATCTGGGCTCCATCTGCTCTATACCCTCCCCAATAGTGAACTCTTTTAATTGTAGCCATTCTGATGTGAGTGCAGTGATATCTCCTGGTGGTTTTAATTTGCATTTCTCTAGTGACAAACAATGTGAAACATCTTTTCATGTGTTTATTGGCCACTCATATATTTTTGTGTGTGGAAAGTATCTGTTCAAGTCTTTTGCCCTTTTAAAAATGAGGTTGTCTGTATTACTGATTTGTAAGAGTTCTTCATACATTCTGGATAAAAGATCTTCATCAGAAATACATATTGCAAATATGTTCTCTCAATCTGTGCCTTGACTTTTTATTTCATTAACAGTGTCTTTAGAAGAGCAGAAATCAAATTTAGCAATTTTACCTTTTCTAGTTTGTGCTTTTTGTATCCTATGAAGTTTTGCCAATCCCAAGGTCAGGAAGATTTTTCTCCTTTTTTTTCTGGATGTTTTATAGTTTTAGCGTTTACATTTAGGTTTATGACCCATTTTGAGTTAATTTTTGTGTACAACATGAGGTAAATGTGGAGGGTCATTTTTTTCCATATGAGTATCCAGCTGTCCCAGCACCATTTGTTGAAAGCACTACCATTTCTCCATCAAATTACCTTGGCATCTTTGTTGAAAATCAATTGACCACAGACGTAAGGATCTATTTCTGGGCTCTATTCTGTTTGCTTGTTCTCTATATGTCTATATTTATGCCAGTACCACACTGTCTTGATTACTGTAGCTTTATAGTAAGTCTTACAATCAAGTGGTCTAAGTCGTCTAACATTGTTCACCTCTTTTTAAATTGTTTTAGCTATTCTAGGTCTTTTCAATTTTCATATAAAATTTAGCACACCATCTTTAGAGGGTATTTCACAGTGCAGTAAGTTTCACGGTGTTGACTTTGCCCGAAAAAAAAAGCTCAAACTAGATGCAGAGATGAAAACTTAGATGCAAGGTAGAAGTTGGTTAGTTCTGTGCAGTCATGGGGGAAATGGCCTGTTGCCAAGATGCGGTGTTAGTCTGTCAGTAAATGACAGTTTTTACCAAGAGATGTGTTCTCCGCGAGCTCTCCACTCCTCAGATCTGTGATTTGTTTTGTTTAGGGGAGGAATATCTCTTAGATAGACATGCCATGATTTTAAATTGTTAATTATAGAGACAACCTTTAAAGTCCTGCCTCTGCCTCACTCCTGCCTTTTACCAAATCCTGGCTAACAGCTTGGGGTTACCAGTCGGAGTCTTCTCAGCTGCGGGGAAGTTGGCTTGGACCACACACTGGCACTCACAGGAGAGTAAAAAGTGATAATAAAACACTAGGATAGATGCGGAGCTTAGGAAAGATGAAGCTCTACATCAATGCAAAGGGTTGTAATGAATAACACCCTCTGTGATACCTAAGAGAGGGTATCGGGGTGTGTGGGTCTGAAGCTGTCTTCATGACTCCAAAATTGTAGTCAGTCATGTGAAAAACGACAGTTTCCCTCGTGTTGGGCATCAGATGGACCCCCATTTGTTGACACTGGAGAGAGACCCAATTTGGGAAAAACAAGAGGATAGGGTCTCGATTTGGAATCTTGTCCACACCTGTGTCAGTCTTGAGATAAAACTTTAAAGGATAATGACCCCCATGATTTCTCTCTCTTGGTCTTTGTTCTGAAGCCCAGAGTCCAGATTAAGCCAGCTGACTACAATGTTCTCATCAGACCATCATTATTGCTTTTGCCTTATCCAGAATCCTGAGTGATTCTGAATGCTCACTAATAGCGGAGAAAATTCCAGGGAGTGGCTAATGTCATCTTCCCACTGATAGGGGACCATCAGGATCCCTGTGCCGGAGTCCACACGTCCAAGAGGGAAGCCAGGCTAAAAAGTGACTGCATAACCCAACTCAGCTGTGCCACTTTTCTCGACATTACTGAGACCCCTGGGGACATTTGGTGTCAAGAGATGGCGTACACCCCAGAGCACAACACAGCCGACAAAGGTGGGCCTGAAGATGGTGGGGTGACCCATAGGCAAGGGCAGCTTCTCATCCACATCCTTTATGGGGAGCTTCATGTCACCATGGCCCAGCAATCTTCCCTCTCCCCCAGGAAATGTTGCTGCGATGGAAATTATCCCAAGTTCCTTTATCCCTGTGAATGAGCCAAAAGAAGACGCAGAAGGTTTTTTATAGCTCTAGGGGTATTTCTCTCAGCTGTAAGTTTAACATATTTTAGTATTTTATGTGTTGAAAATAATGAAGGGAAAGATTCAAGAGAGGCAGGGCAGTTGGCTCCAAATAGAGCTCCTTGTGCAGAAAGGGGATCCCAGCTGAATAATACACCTTTAGCTTTAAAAGTATGAAGGGATTCAATTTGTAAAACCAATCAGTCTTCAAATATTGAAAATAAAGCCAGTTTGAACAATTCTTTCATTTACTTCCATCCTTTGCTGAATGAAATTGAGAGAGGCATATCATTATTTCACGTGCAAGATAAAACACTGTTTCATATATATAAGCAGTTTCAATAGTTTTAAGTCTGGAGCCTCCTATGTTAATGTTTGAATTATTACCGAGCTGCAAATTGGAGCCAGTGGCATGTCGGTGTGTTAACCATATATTCCAAAGGTGGGTGATAGGTAGGGGAACCATCACTGTATCCTCAATCACGTCTTCACATTATACAAACCACATCCCACATCCAGAGCTATGTCCCAGACAAAAAGAAGGTGCAAAGACCCAGAGAGCCATCAACTTTCAGAAGTAGCAAGACAGAAAATGAAACGAAAAAACTCCAACAGGCAGCAAACTTGGCAACAACAAAAGGCGTTTTAAAGACTACAAGGAGGTTTACCTTGACCCCTGTGGAAGCTGAAATAAGGGTGGCTGGGGGTTAAGAACCTGTAGCAAACAGATCAGAACATTAATTTAAACTTGAAAAACAAAGGCACCATGACCTCTCCTGCTATTGAAGCAGTCCTACCTGGGTAGGACGGCATCTATGCAGTAAATGTACGCCATCCTCTACAGGAGCAAGTCATCAGCATTTCACCCAGCTCCCCCTCCCCCCGGCAGATCTGCGCAGCAGTCACCAGGGCAGTGGGATGAGGCTGGCTGTGAAGGGACAATTCCAGGGATGATCTCTTCAAGAGGGACCAGGAGAAGCTGCCCTCTGAGGTCAAGGTAGGGTAAGGATGTCTCACTAGTGCCAGAAAGGTGAAGACCCAGCCAACATCTTAGCTTCTAAAGCCAAGAAGAAGTAGGACATAAACTTCTCCCCAAATCTGGACCCCAGAACCACTCCACACTAGTTTAAAGGGCAGTTCAGTGTGAATCAGAGGCCATCCTGTTTCATATAGCTGAAATAAACCCTCAGACTGAAAGAAACACAGCACCATGAGGTAGTGAGGAGATCGGGAATAGGCAGAGGCTGAAAAGGTCAGAGGATTCCAGGACAGCATTAGGGGAACCAAGAGGGACTTGATCTGAGGGAGCCTACCATTACCCCTCGAACACCATCAGAAACTATGGCAGGGAGGGGATGGGGAAAGAGAAACATCAGTAACTTACAGACAGGTTTTGCTGGCCTTTTGTACACATAGAGAAAAAATGGGGAGGTGAAAAGGGGCCAAGGGGAGGGTAGCAGCTGCCCCAACTCTGGGATATTCTGTCCATAGCCTGATCCAGCGCAAGAAAAGGGCATGCAGAGGAAATGGCATTACAGCCTGTTGTAACTTACAGGCTGTAAGGTAATGTAAGCTGTACCTTACATTCACCCAACAGATTGGTAGTATTCCAAGCCTGGGAGAGGCCACTTGAGATAGAAAAGTGAATAAAAAGAGGGCTCCTCACTAACACTTAGCAGATTATGAGTGTTCCACAAACAGTGTTGCATAGCCAGATGCCCTCCCTGCTCACGGGCTCAGGATGAGAGCTGGTGGGAGCCAAATTCTCCCAGACGCAGGTCCACAGCCCCCGGTGTCCCATCAGAGCCTCTGTAGACAGGATGTCTGGGAATCTAAGTACCAAGGGGACATCGATTCAGTCAGGTCAGCAGCCCAGAAAACCTTCCCAGGAGGAATCCATACTTCCTTATGATTTGGAAACCAGGTGTCGGGGTGAGGAAGTTACCCCCAATTTTATTTTGGGGAGCAGGACTCCATGCTCCCTCAGCAAGATACCTCTAGACATTGCGGGGTAGGACAGAAAAGATGGAACTGAAAGGAGGGTATGACTCCTAGATCCTTGAAGGAGAACTCTTTTGTTAGAGAGAACTGGAGTCAGGCTGCATGACATACAACTGTCCTTAATGTGGTAAGTTTCCTCTTAGGAGTTACAACAGGGTATGATGTGACTTAGAGACAGAATGGTCTGCAACCAGACTAACTACTGGGGGAGGGTGGAGGTGGGGAGAGTATCAGATAAGGTTCTTTAGTTGTAAGTAATGTATATGAGAAGGAAGCAAGGAAGGAAGAGAGCAAGAGAGGAAATTTCGGGCTTTGGAGCCAGATTGTCAAGCCTTAAATCCTGACTTGACCCACGCATGACCTTGGGGGAGCTACTTAAACTTTCTGTGTCTGTTTCAGCCTTCATAAAAAGGGATAATTCCCCTTAGTAGGATTTACTTAGGAGGATTAAGTGAATAATGCATATGAAGTATTAGCACAGTGCCTGATACCCCATAAGTCACCAGAAAGGGTTAATTATTGAGGTTTCCTCACATACGCTTTTTAAAAATTTCTCCATCTATCATTATGTTACCCTCTCCTCTCTTCCCAAAAGGAACCAGCTCAAAGTCGTATCTAGTCAGTGCATCCAACTTCAAGCTCAACATCTCTGGGTAACATTCATTTCTCCCATCTCAATATTCTACCACCTACAGACTAAATGGTGAATTTGTCCACCACCAACACACCCTACTGGTAATGGGAGAATGAAAAAAGAAAAGAAAGAAAATGTCAAGATTATATGGTTCAGAAAGCAAGGAGACGTAGAGAGAATCCCGTTCTTTGTACCACCCCCCTCCTCAATACAGAGGAATAAACGCCCAATTCCAAAAAGACCTGGCCCCAGGCATTGGAAGAAGGAGCCTCAGGAACAGAGGGGCCAGCCCTAAGAACCCCAACACTCTGGCTCTTAGTCTGTGCTCACCAACAACCTGCGGATGGTCAGAGCAGTTCCATGGCTTCCAGCAGTTGCCAACATGATCACCGAGTCATCTGGTAGACCCTTGGCCACTTACAACTAGTGGGTTGACCTTTATTGTACACACCTGAATGAAGTTAATATGAGGTTAGCTTGACGAAAGCAGTCTTTTTTTTTTTTTTTTTAATTTATTGGGGTGACAATTGTTAGTAAAATTACATAGATTTCAGGTGTACAATTCTGTATTACATCATCTATAAATCCCATTGTGTGTTCACCACCCAGAGTCAGTTCTCCTTCCATCACCATATATTTGATCTCCCTTACCTTCATCTCCCACCCCCCACCCCCCACCCCCCCTTACCCTCTGGTAAACACTAAACTATTGTCTGTGTCTATGAGTTTTTGTTTCTCATTTGTTTGTCTTGTTCTTTTGTTGTATTTGGTTTATATACCACATATCAGTGAAACCAGATGGTTCTCTGCTTTTTCTGTCTGACTTATTTCGCTCAGTATTATACTCTCAAGATCCATCCATGTTGTCACAATGTTCCTATATCATCTTTTCTTACTGCCCAATAGTATTCCATTGTGTATATATACCACAACTTCTTTATCCATTCATCTATCGAAGGACATTTTGGTTGTTTCCATGTCTTGGCCACCGTAAACAAAGCTGCAATGAACATTGAAGCACATGTGTCTTTATGTATAAATGTTTTCAGATTTTTTGGGTAGATACCCAGCAGAGGGATTACTAGGTCATATGGTATTTCTATTCGTAATTTTTTGAGGAACCTCCACACTGCCTTCCATAGCGGCTGCACCAGTCTGCATTCCCACCAACAGTGTATGAGGGTTCCTTTTTCTCCACAGCCTCTCCAACACTTGTTACTATTTGTCTTGTTGATGATAGCCATTCTGACTGGGGTGAGGTGATATCTCATTGTGGTTTTGATTTGCATTTCTCTGATGATTAGTGATGTTGAGCATTTTTTCATGTCTATTTGCCATTTATATGTCCTCTTTGGAGAAATGTCTCTTCAAGTCCTCTGCCCATTTTTCAATTGGGTTGTTTGTCTTGTTGTTATTGAGTTTCATGAGTTCCTTGTATATTTTCGATATTAGCCCCTTATCGGAGGCACTGTTTGCAAAAATCTTCTCCCATTCAGTTGGTGGCCTCTTTATTTTGTCGATGGTTTCTTTTGCTGTGCAGAAGCTTTTAACTTTCATATAGTCCCATTCATCTATTTTAGCTTTTACTTCCATTGCCTTTGGAGTCAAATTCATAAAATGCTCTTTGAACCCAAGGTCCATAAGTTTAGTACCTATGTTTTCTTCTATGCAGTTTATTGTGTCAGGTCTTATGCTTAAGTCTTTGATCCATTTTGAATTAACTTTGGTACATGGTGACAAATAGCAGTCCAGTTTCATTCTTTTGCACGTGGCTATCCAATTCTCCCAGCCTTTATTGAAAAGGCTGTCTTTCCTCCATTGTATGTTTTTTGCTTCTTTGTCAAAAATTATCTGTCCATATTTATGTGGTTTTATTTCTGGGTTCTCAGTTCTATTCCATTGGTCTATGTGTCTGTTTTTCTGCCAGTACCATGCTGTTTTGATTATTGTTGCCCTGTAGTACAAGCCAAAGTCAAGAAGTGTGATACCGCCATTATTGTTCTTTTTTCTTAAGATTGCTTTGGCTATTCAGGGTCTTTTGTGGTTCCAAACAAATCTGATGATTTTTTGTTCTATTTCTTTAAAAAATGCCATTGGGATTTTGATAGGGATTGCATTAAACCTGTATATTGAAAAGTAGTCTTTCTTAAGATGTGATTCTCCTTATCTGAACAGATTAATGTCCCGGAACACGAGACTAAAGACCGGATATTGAAGTGGTATGGAAGGATACAACCTTATCCATTTCTTATGTTTAAGGCAGTGGCTGGAGAGTTCCAAAGTGGAGAGAGTCAGAGTTCAAAGCTCTCAACCCTTCCCCCCTCACCAAGGCTCTCGATAATCCCCTGAAAGGAGACCATCCATTTATTCTTCCAGCAAGATCTTATTAAGCCCTTTCTCTGTGACAGCCTCCGTGATGTCAAAGAGCGGGAGCTAAACCAGGAGCAGGAGACCTGGCTTTTATTCCCAGCGGTGATGACTCTGAGGCCACAGGTCCCACAGCCACACAATGGAAGCAGGACAGGGTGAGCGGGCGCATCCTACTCAGCCTGAATCACCCCCAATTTTACACAAGCTGAGACAACTCTCATTCCCGCTGATCATTTCTGGCCCACAGTGTCCTTCGCCAAGTCCAGCAAAGCTGTTAGACCCCTTCTGGAGGGAGGGATGGCCAGGCCCAGATGGCTTATTAAAAACAGGAAGCTCTTATGATGGCAAACGAGCCATCAAGAAGAGGCGTGCAAGTTAACTGAAACATCTGAGCTTCCCATTTACTTTGAGATTTTTAAATTTTATTTTGGCTAAAGAAACTAGCCCATCTGTCTGGCTTCTGGAGCAATTAGAGAACACAGTAGAACTTGAAAGGCAGAAAATAAAACAAACCAAAAACAAAAAAAAGAGTGAGAAATATGACCAAGAAAGAGATACTTAATGCCTTGGGTGTGTCCTAGAGAGAAAAAGAGATGGGACCTTGGGAACAGGCATGCAAATTCTGGCCCCAACTAGGATACTTTACACCCACAGGGCTGTTCTGACCCTGATCTGCTTTGGGACTGGCAGGAAGTCTGGGGAGGGGTGGGGGTGACAGGCAGGCCAGAGAGCTGACACCCGATTTCCCTGTATAGAAGCAGCAGAGGGAAGGGCTGAAGAAACAGCAGGCACAATTTAGGGTGTGCACACTTTTCTTGCCTGGTTCAGGGGCCCACACTGGAAAGCTCTCTGCGGGAGGTTAAGATCAAGTTGTCCGTGTCTTTGGACCGCTAACAAAGACATTTTGTTCTGGGCTGGACTGGATGAGCTCTGGCACAAAACAAGTCACCCACACTCTGGAAAAAAGATTCAAAACACGGTTTTGATCAGCACTGCTGCACACAGCACAGGAGAGAGAGCAGGCTAAAGATGAGGATGTCACAGGAGACCAGAGCGGTCAAGAGACACTTTTAGGCTACGCATCGAGCTAGAACATACGCACTCCGACTCCTGGTCCCATCTCTTTTCACACAACATCTGGAAAGTGGGAGGTTTTCCAGAGAGCTGATAGGCTGGGGGTTTACACATGTGCAGACAAAAGAACCCCACAGACTAGAGATTTAGAGTTCAGCTAGGGTGGAGGGCCAAGAAAGTTATGGGGTCGTATTTATTTTTATACTGCCTTTCGAGAGCAGCAATCAAGAAAAAAGAGAGAGAGATAAAGCAGGACAAAAGGCAGGCGAGTGGGCCATGGGAGGCCCATGGAGTCCAGCGCATCACCCCAAGGTGCAGGGAGAAGCTCGCCCAAAGAGAAAGCAGGTGTCTGGGCTTTCCTTGAAATCTGGTCAGAGATTTACTCTCAGAAAAATAAGAGCGCTTTGTAATTGTCTCTACAATTGGTGCCCCCTCTTCTCCCTCATTGTATAATTCCAGCGTCTCTAAAGCTTCCCCCAGCCTCTTTTGACAGAAGGCAGGAGAGACCCCAGCTCAGACATTGTCTGATAAGCACCCCACACTCCCCGCTGAGGGTGGTACCCAGTGATTCCTGCACAGCCAGCCCATGTGTTCCCATCGGGTCAGACCCAGTGGTGGAACCCCCTCAGGTCAATCCAGAACTAGTTACCAGAGAAGCAGGAACCCTGCAAGGCAGTGTGGGAACCCCCCTTCCCCAGGGCCCTCCTGGACACTTGTGGCAGAGGCTACAACCTGGGCCTGTACACTGACCACTGCTGGGCCTGCACAGAGGGCCCTGAGGAAGATGGCCCTGCAAGGGCATTAACTCCACAGGCACCAGGTCCTACGGCTCCCCACACAAGACACACCAGGCAGAGGGCTTTTAGGGTGCCATCTCTATTGCTCTCCGCGCCCCTCTGGGGGCATGTCTGCTCCATAGCCTCTTAAATGTCCCTTCACATCCCTAGTCCAGCCCCAGAAACAGGGCTAGAAACTTCTAGAAAGCCCAGCCATCAGCAGGCTCTGTCCCCCCACCCACACCCCCAGCAGAACTACCCTCTCACCAGCACTGCTCACTTCCCTTTGCACAGCCTGCCTCCTGGGTCCCCCATCTTTCCCACTTCGGATCGCCTTTGCTGCCTGCCAAGCTCTGGGGCCTGTGCTTTCCCACAGTGATGCTATTTCCTGTTCCACATGAGATGCAGCCCAGGCCTGCACTGCCCACCACCCAGGGCTTCCCCAGCTGTCCACCCCCACTTGCAATCAGGTACCCCTGGCGGGGAGGCCATCTGAGCGGACTTGGCACAACAGCTCGCTCTAGGCTGTTCACAACCAGATTGATGAGGTTTACTTCTCACTGTGTGTCACTGGGCCAGGCTACCAAATGGCCCTTCAGTCCACACATGGCTTCTCCGTGCTCAAGTCCTTCGTTTCATTCCTTCCTGGACAGTTCAGGGTCTAGCCCCTACTTAGGCACGTGGGAAGTCCTCAAATAATTGTTGAATTAACAACACCAATAAAGATCTACATCCTCGAGGTATTTTTCCCCAAGAAGTACATGTAGTTGGTATATATTTCTGAGGTTTTGCATGCGAGAGTCAGTCATTCTATTGTCTTTACTCACTAAAACCAGCTTGGTTGGTCATAAAACTCTTAGATTCCAATGGCGTCCCATGGTGGGTAGCCTAGTTTTTCTAACTACATGCTTACACTGAGGACTTTTCCCTTTTGTCCTTGAAGTTCAAAAATGTTGCCAGACCCCCTGAACTTCCCAACCAGTCTTAATACGACTAAGCGCGATACACCCAGACATTGGGGACTTCCAGACGCTCAGCATGTCACGCACAAAGAATCACCTGTGGAGTATTCTTGCCAAAAATACTGAACCAAAATCAAGGTTCTAGAGCTAACTTTCATTTGCAGGAAACACAGAAGACAGAGGAACACAGTAAATGACACTACAGGGACGTTAACAGACAAATCCCGACGGTAGAACCTTCTGTAAAACAACTGACTCAGTTTCTATAGCATGAAAAATAACAACAAAAGGGGAGATGTGCTCTAGATTACAACAGACTCTTAAAAATAACAACTGTTAGTTATTTATCACTGTATAACACATTACCCCAAAACTTAGTGGCTTGAAACAACAATAAACATTTATTATCTCACAATTCCTGTGGAGCAGGAATTTGGAAGTGGATGAGCTGGATGGTAGGGTGCAGGGTCTCTCATGAGGGTGCAGGCAGGACATGAGCTGGGCTGAGGACGCATCAGAAGTTCTGGCTGGATGTGACACTGCACGACCCAGTGCGCTCACTCACGTGGCTGATAAGCTGATACTCATTGTTGGCGCGAGGCTTCAGTGCCTCCCTCCCCATGTCGACCTTCCACAGGCTGTCGAGTGTCCCCATGACAAAGCACCTGGCTTCGCTTGGAGTGATTCCAAGCGTGATTCCAAAACAGCATAAGGTGGAAGATCCACTGTCTTTTATGACCCAGCCTTAGAAGTCATGTACTGTTACTGCTGCTACATTCTTTGCTAAAAAAAAAAAAAAAAGCTAGCCGCTAATTCCAGCCCACATTCAAGGAAAGGGGTCTTCATCTCCATCTTTTGAAGGGAAGAGTGTCAAAAAAATTGAGGACATATCTTAAAAATGTCATAGCAAATAAATGTGACATGTGGAATTTGTCTGGATCGTGATTAAGACAAACCAATTGTAAAGACATTTTATAAACATTTAGGGAGATTTTATGATGCATAGGTATTAGACAATACCAAAGATTATTGTTCATTTTAGTAGGTATGATAATTACACTGTAGGTATGCAAGAAAATACTCACATTTTTAGAGATTTATACTAAATATATAGAGAGAGTGAGATGAAGTCTGAGATTTTCTTGACAATACTTCAGTGATGTATTGCATACTTGAAAGTTGCTAAGAATGTAAATCTTAAAAGTTCTCATCATAAGAAAAAAAATGTGCAATTCTGTATGGTGACAGATGTTCACTAGACTTACTGTGGTTATAATTTCACAATATATACAAATATTGAATCATTGTGTGGTACATATGAAATGAAACTAATACAATGTTATACATCAATTATATCTCAGTTTAAAAAATTAAATACTTCAGCAAAAATTAAAAGAAAGGGAACAAAAGGAAAGAAGACAAAGAAAGAATAAGAGAAGCAAAGAGCATAGATGAAGCAAATGTGACATTTTCATGATTTAAAATCTGGGTGGTACGTACATGGGGGGATTTGCTGTACTAACTCTCCTGTGTATGCTTGAAATGTTTCTTAGCAAAACTTTGTTTGAAAATGCTAGCCAGCTATAGCTAGATACAGATCTCATTTCACTTATCTTGCATAGAGCAATGTGAGGCTTTTCAGCTTGTCAGTACATATCTTTTCTCAGCTCATGTTTTCTTCTAGAATATCTTTATTCCTTCTATTTCATCTGCTCTGCTCTCTTCTCCAAGCCCCATAATCCATGTGTCAGACCTCCACCCTCTGTCCTCCATGTCTGTCTTTTTCCTCTTTGGACTCCTTTGCCTCCAAGGAACGCGTCTTGTGTGCAGGCTGACGAGCACCCTAGTAAACCAGAGAATATGAGAGCGAGCATGGGCTGTGTAGTGCAGGGGTCCCTGCAGGGCTATCCAACAGGCTCCTTACCAAGACCTCCCTTTCCTCCTCGAAGGAAGGACCTCCTCACCAACATCCATGAGAAGAGAGTCCCCTGGCAAGGCCCCAGAAGCACCCTATCCCTGCAATTAGCACAAGTTTAGAAAGGAAAGGCCACAACGCCTTCCTTCCTCCCCTCCTCCCTTCCTCCCTTTCCTTCCTCTCCTTCTCTGTCTTTCCCTTCCGTCCTTCCTTCTTTCCTTCCTTCCTTCTTTCCTTCCTTCCTTCTTTCCTTCTCTCTCTCTCTCTCGTTCTTTCTTTCTTTTTCTTTCTTTCTTCACTAAAATACATGCCCATCCCCCAACAACCTCTGCCCTTTTTAATCTCTGCTGCTCCTTTCCTGCCTCTGAGTCATAGTCTAGTAACAAAGGTCTGACGGTTTATTTGCCACCATAAGTAACAGAAAAACAACCTGTGTCTGTAGGTCTATTTTGTCACAAGCGAACTGGGATCTCTACAAACTGAAAAGGTACCCCACATCTCCATCATGGTGCACTTTACTTTTACTACCCCTCCATTTGGAAGGTGCTAAGCATCAGGGCAGTGTTTCCCAAAGACCTACACTAGTGCTCTAACTCCTCTGAAAGAAGGAGAAAGAAAACAAAGCTAAATCATGACAGAATCTGCTAAGCTAGCATTCACTTCTCCACCCCAGTTTTCTGACTCTGTAAGATAGGTCTTCAGTCTTTGCAAATGCAAATGTGAGAAAGCAGCCAGTGTGTACAACTGTTACCCACACTCCATCATCTCTGGCCCTCACGCTATCTGGTGACAAGCAGACAGCACTGGACTTGCCCGGAGGTTGGAGGACAGGGAACCCGCAGTGCAGGGCCTTGTTGGCCATGCCAAAGAGGCTTCCAGGAAGGGTGAGCTTTGCCCTTTGGGAAAAGGAAACCATGAAGGATATGTTCCATTTTATTCTAGAAAATTCTTTCTGTCCTCAGTGTGGGAGAAAATTGGAGGAGGTAAGACTAAAGGTACCACCCTCTTAGGGGGTTGTTTAAAAGTCCAGAACACAGATTATTACTTTAGTTCCAGCAGTGTTCATGTGCCTGACTCACATCTGTGGGCATTTCCGGGCCACAGACTTTGACCCAGGTAAGAGAGGCCATGGGTCACATGCAATTCTCCAAACTCTTTCTGTAATGGCACCTCTCATCATCCATCCAAACAATAGCAGAAGGAAAGTAAGATTTAAAGCAACAACCTTGTACCTGCTAGTCTAGAAAAAAAGTAAATTATATGAAACATTGATGCTTTAGTTATTTGTCTATCAGACATTACTTGTAACCCTTCTCCTCTCTCGCCTGGAGCCAATCACAGCCTCACAGTCCAGACAAGAGATGCCAGTGGTGTAGGAGCCAGGTGAGTGCTGGTGAAGAAGGAAGGGAGGAAACAGATCTGGGACAAGCTAAGGAAGTAGAGCCAAAGCCGTTGGTCCTCCTGGCTTCGCTGACCAGCCCCTCGGCTGCATCTGCAACTTGCTGGTGTCCAACCTGCAGCTTGGTTCCCAGGGACCAGCAGGAGACAGATTTCAGATGGATTCCAGCCTCATCAGTGTTTATCATGGATCCAACAAGGTGAGAGGCTGAATCTGGACGAATTTAGCATCCCAACCCTGGAGATATGTCTACAGCATACATCGGAGTTTTACTGTGCGCAGGAAGAAGGCGCTGAGGACACCTTGGGAGTGTCTACATTTCTCGGGGCTTGGAGTCACCAGCCAGTTCTCAGGATGGTCTCAACCTGTTCCTGGTTCACTGAGTAGCAAGCAGCCAGCCAGCATCCTTGCCAGGCTGCCCTCACCCAGAGCTTCTGCCACACCAGATGGAGAGTCACTGAGCTTCTGCCTCCCAGTGTCTCTCTCTCTCTCTCTCTCTCTCTCTCTCTCTCTCTCTCTCTCTCTCTCACACACACACACACACACTACACAGTCCCAGAACACAGAGATTTATTGGATTACAGGCTTCCTAATTAGATTTCCTTGGGAGCTTTTTCTCTGAAAAAGTTTACTACTCTGAACTGTGAACTTACTGGAGTTTGCTTGTTTGTGTGTTTTTGTATAAGACAAAGAACATGGCATATTGCAGATCCTGGTCTCCACTGGTGAAGGGTATGGGATGAGGATGTGGTCTGAGCCTCTCCTCTCTCTGCCTGTGACCTGGACAGGTCTGGCCAAGGCCACGGTGGTGACCCTAGCACCTAAGAATGGACCACATGAATGAGTCTTCGGGACTTGAACAGTCTCCCAGTTCCTTTGTCTGCCTGCCCCAGGCCACTCTTCTTGGCCATGGTGGTAGAGATGAAAGTAGCTGTTCTTCTGATCCAAAGAACTTATTTGCTTCTCCACGTAGCAAGTTGGGCCCTGATGCCGTCTTAGCACTGCCCCTTACCTGCCACCTCCTTCCTTCTGAGAGAGGTAATGCACTTGTCCAAGCAAGTAGGAAGTTCTTATATGGGAGATTTTAAAAAAAGAAAGATTTTTGGTGGTAGGAGCAACATGGACAGCCAAATGTATAAATGTATCCCAGTGTTACAGCATGGTATACAGGAGTCATGGTTGCCACCAGGCCCAGGGCTACTGAAAACGGAGCTTTCACTTTTGAGGTGCTAGAGCCTCGGCTGGGGCCCCACAGATCTTACCCACCCTTCCTTCTCACTTCTGCCCAGCTCTTGCCCAGAACTTTCTGAGGTCCCTCCATTGGCAGCTGCAGCAGCCCCAGTGCAAAGAGAATGTTCTGCCATGGGTCTCCCTGGGAATTCGCTGATCAATTGCCATTAGCCAGCATGACCCCACCATGGAGTGGGCTTTGCCCCTCAAAATCCCTGGATGCCAGGCAACAGGATGGCCACGCTGCGGCCAGCAAAGCCCCTACAGTTCCTTTTACATGTCCACCACCAGTAGACTCTCCAAGTTCCACTGGGCTGGATCTCTGGGGAGGGTTCACATGTTTCTCTTGTCCACTCAGAAGAGCCAAGTCCAAAGACAAATTAATAAATAAATAAAAGAGTATAAATTAAATAAATAAGCAGATAGATAGGTGGGTAGATAGACAGATATAAATTAAGTAAATAAATAAAAAGAATTTCTGAGAACAGAAGTCATGCATTTCGGTCTTACTCCATCATTGAACCAGACTTTCCACAATCCTACCCAGAAACACTTCTAAATTCCCAAGTGCCCAGAAGAGAGGTTAATGGCCTTCAGGAGGAAGCACTCACATTTATCGAGCACCGACCGTGGGCCAGGCACGCGCTGCACACTTTGCATCCCAGATCTCCTTTGATCCTTCCAAGAGCTCTGTGAGGAACGTACAATGAGCAGCCCCATTTTACAAATGAGGAAACTGAGGGTTGGAGAGGTTAAGTGGTCTGCCAAAGGTCACTCAACTGGTAAGGAGGAGAACTGAGATTTGGACTCGAACTTAAGCTCCTAAGTGCTATGCAATCCACCTTCAAACATTGGAAGAGAGTTGTTTCCATCTGCTTATACTAGGGATTTATGTATCTCCAAATTCAAGGGTAGGGAAGTGTTCTGTCCCGTAAGCTCACGCTTGAAGTCCTGCCCCTGACCTGCATTAATCCATAAAGCAACCCAGATCCATTTTGCTGAAGCCTCAACCTTGATATTGAAATACTTGTGACATTCAAACCCACATCCCCAGCCTGGCCCAGACAGCGTGTCAACCCACCCCCACTTCCCCAACCCAATCCCACCGCAGGCCATGCAGTGTTCACCCGCTGATTGAAATAATGTAATTAGGGGATATAGAAAATCTATTCTACACGGTGCCATCTGCATTCTCTTCTGACAGCTAATTTGATTGGCGCTCTGTAATCAATAAAGCACTCACGCAGCAGCCGGAAAATTCACCTCAATTTTTCCTACACCATTTATAAATGAAAAACACTCCCTTCTCCTGCTCCTGCCAGTGACCCTGGGCCAGGTGGTGAGCCCCTAGGAAAACAAGCTCATGAAATGGCAGAGGATGTACTAACGGCGAGTTGCGCTGCATCCACAAAACCAGTTCCCTTGGCTGGAAGCAATGGCCCCCATCCTTCTGTTTCCCAGCCCTATCCATTCTCGAGAGGAACAGAAAGGAAGCTCAGTCTCAAAGAGATAGTTGGTCCCAAGTGGTTTCCATCTGGGCAGAATCTGAATCCTGATATTTCCACCACACCGGAGGGTTTGAAGGTCAGTCTCTGGGTGATGGGTGGTCAGAAGGGTGGATAGGGGGGTGAATGGATTGGTAGGCAAGTGTATGTACAGACATATGAAAGAGCAAAGGAGGGGGAAGGAGAGAAAGGGTTGGGGAGAGGCAAAGGAGAAGGTACTGGCATCACTAGAATGGATGGAGACACCATCCTCTTAATCCTGTGCCGATGACACAATCCTGGTCCGTGGTGACCGTGTACCTTAGGTCAGATTCCCTAAAAACAGGGAAAAACAGGGGTTTGGGTTCATGTGATCTATGGAGCAAATATTCTCCGGAACATTGATGAGACTCAACAAATACTATTGGGAGGAGTGAGGGAGCAGGGCGAGGTAGAGGAAGGAGCCAGCAAGGATGTGTGGCTGCAGCTGGAGACGGGCCTCAGCCTGACACGGGCCTGATCCGGCTGCAGGCTCTGAAGCCCAAATGGCCCCCAAGAGGTTGGTTTCAAATTGAGGCAAGGGGGCTGGCCGTTTGTACACTCTGGTCTGTCAGTCACTGGCCCCACGGGATGGGGAGCGGGCAAAACTTCCTGCACAACGTAGCTCCCATTCGGCAGAGTGGTTTCCTAGAGAATTCACAGAATACAGCAGCCCGGGAATGGGAGCATTGGCAAGAAAGGGAGTCAGGACAGGGCACCAATAGCATATAACACACTGTGTAATAAAGTGCAAGAGCCAGAAAGCCGGAAGAGATCAGAGAGCCCTACCTTTCCAGGAGGGAAGGCTGAGGCTTGGGCTGTCCTAGGGAAACTCCAGCCGCCTGCTCTGTGGTGGCCTCAGGCACTTCCTTTGTTCCCAGGTCATTCTTTGTAAAGCTAACCCACACTGGTACTAGGAGTCAGCGTGACCTCTATCCCAGCCCTTGTGACTGAGGGCAGATGTAATTCACAGTTTAGGAGGTGGTTATGGCTTTAAGAAGACATACAGCACCACTCTTCCTGACTCAGAGTTGGCTTCTGACATCTTTGGAGGACCCCATCACTGTCCGTCCCCTAGAGCCATCACCTCTCTAGGACAAAGAGCCCCACCTCATGACAGGCCACATTTCATGAGCCTCTGTCTCTGAACCCTGCAGAAGTTAAGTGTGAACGTGGTATTCTGGTCACAAGACCTTCTTCCAGGGGGTCACTTCATCAGAACCATGGATACCTGCACGCTTTGACCTCCAGTGAATCCACATAGTGAAAAAGCAGCTCATTCATTTGAACACAAATACAGCCAATTGTCCTGGTGCTTGGCCTACATGATGCCAAGGAGCCAGCAGGGCTGCCCTGTGGGGAGTATGGAGCAGACTGACAACAGGCCAGGCACACCCAGTCACCACCATCAAAGCGCCATCTCACGCCCCCAAGCCCCAGCTCGCCAAAGCCTGACAGCTCACAGACAGACACTGGCTGAGCACAACCATCAACCACCACAACCGAAGAAAAAAATCAATGCCCGCAAAAGAAAAGGGACATGATATACGAGGAAACAAAAGCTATTTTTGAGGTTGGTCACAGAGATACCTACATTAACAGTGGGTAAGTGAAATCTCAGCTGTAGCTGCTATCAAGCAGACATTAGCAGTAATACAAAGTGGGCACATGCAGAGCAAGAGACCCACCTACGTGGGCATTGGTTATGCTTGGATTATGAGAGCCCCTCAGCCCTCAGAAGAGTGGCTCTAAGGAGACAAATGTGGAAAGGACATCATGATGGCAAAACCAGATGAAAGGCTCACTGAGTTACTGAAAATTAAACTGTTCCCTCCTCTGGGTGCAGAGGGGGTGAGAGAGGAGGTTGGCTCTTCCACTCTGACCCTGTGAATTGGAGGCCCATACAGGCTGCAGTGTATCCCAGGGGGTGGGGGACGGGGTGTCCAGGTGGAGAGCCTGCCTAAATGATGGCAGGAGTGTGCACAGTGGAGGTCAGAGTTCACAGGCTGAAAGGTGGTGCATCTTTGGTAGATTTGCCATCATGCCACTGCAATTCATCCCTGGATGTGATCTGTTTGCTGCTTTTAGATTCGCTGTGATTAGCAAAGGAAATATTTGAATATTCCTTTTTTTAGGGGAAAACAAGAGCCAATTAAAGGAATTCTCTCTTCCAAGAAATATACCGAGGAAAAAAAATCCCTCCTGCCTTCCAAGAGAAAAAAAAAAAAGAAAGAAATCCATATACAGCTCAGACTCAGGCCTCAGGCAGCCCTGGGCTGTCTGAGTTGAAAATGACCAGAGAAACCATGGAGTCCAAGCCCTCATTTTCACAAGTGAGGTGGCTGAGGCTCAGAGGAGGCAGAAACCCAAGGTCTTAGGGCAGCTTGGTGCAAAGGACTGGCATGGAGCTCAGGAATCTGAAGAACTTCTCTGGAAAGGCCAGAGGGTCCAGAGAAAGACTCAAACCCTTTGTTGGTAGAAAATCCTTACCGTGCAATATTCAGAAAACACTGCTTCTGGCATCCTGCCTTTAAATGCATGGACTCGAGTCACAGACCTGAGTTCAAATGCTGTTTCTACGACTTACTGCCTTTGTGACCTTGGGCAAGTCACTTCACTTCCCTGTGCCTTGGTTTCTCCACCTGTACAAAGATACATAATGACACATGATCACAATCTCAGGGGTTTGTATAAGAATTAAATCACGCAATTCAGGTGAAGTGCTTAGCACATTGAAGTCTTTTAGATCTAACGGTAAATTCCCAAATCAACGTAGCTGCTGACATTTATGAATCTAAGTTGTTATAATTATCTGTAAACAGATGCTAGCAGGCAAAGATATGGGTAAACTCAAGTCACGTCCTTTGTAAAACTGTAGTGAATATCTGTTGTTTGTCTTCCTGAATCTATGCCCCGTCCACAGCTCCTCATTTCCATTTGGATCCCCCCAAAGCTGACTGTGGCTCCTTCAGTCCAGCAGTGATTAGTTCAGGAGTGGTCACGTGAGCCACGCCAGTCCAATGAGGGTGAAAATCAAGGGCTGCGGGAAAGTTGGGGCAAAGATGTCTCTACTTCCTGCTAGACATGGATGAGGCATGCTGCGGCCCTAGGAACGGCTGGCAGCCAGCTTGGGGCCATCTAGGAAGAGAGCCGAAAGGCAGTGCTGAGCAATGGAAAGAAACTGTGTCCTTGGTGACATGCCTGAGTCCCTGGATCAATCCTCACCTAAACGCACATCTGGACTTTCCTGTTAACTGAACCAGCAGATTTCTTTCATGGTTTAAGCCAGTTTGATTTTCTGTTCTTTGCTTTCTTCCTTTTTTTTTTTTTTTGTTACTTGCAGCACATTGATTTATAATCATTACAACGATCTTAAATGTCAAAGCCCCGTCTTCCTCTTTTCTAAGTTGGAACTTTCCTAAGCACAGTTGGAACTACTGTCTCCTTAAGAACAAACAGCATGGGGTCTCATGGTTCCTCTAAGACCCCCATTGGGACCATGAGTCTGTGGATTCTAGCCCTGTGTCAGGAAGAGCCCTGCTCCTGCTGTGTGATGAGTGCCTCACAGAATGGAGGCTTTGCTTTTCTGAAGCCCTTGGCCCCCGCTGTGCTGCAGGGTGCCAGAGAGAAGGCTGTCACAGGCACCAAGACATCCCTTTGTAGGTCCTGCCCTGTGCAGAGCCTGTGTGTGATTGACACTATTGAGCAGAAGCCGCTGTAACTGAACTCAGCTCTTCGCTCCCACAGAAATCAAAGCCCTGGCTCCTCACTCCTCTTCCCTGGGAACCTAACATTACACCGCCAGGGACAAAAAGCCATATTATCAGCTTTACAAATTTTCCTCCATCTGTCTCCCCTTTCTGTTGTTTGGGCTGAATGCAAGCATCTACCCAACCAGGCGAAGGTTGAACCAAGATGGACCCTTTTTGCTCATCGAAGTGTCCCTGGACGTGGGAATGCTGAACAATTCCCCCAGTGGATTTTAAAGATTCCACTTGGGTTTCCATGGCAATTTTACAGAGCTGGCACTCAATAAGCATTCGTAAAATTGAACTTATTGAAGAGAAAAGTGAATTGAATATTCCCATACCTGAACTGCATCACCATAGATAAGTCCCTGGCCAGGAAAAGGGACAAGCTGGGAGTTGGAGGCAGAGAAAGTTGACTAGCGATGGGATCAATGTTTGTTCTCAGGAATAACGACTCAGCCCTGGCCTTCATCCCCCATCTCTCTGTCCAGGAAAGATGGTGTTCTGTAAGACACCAGGGTGACTACATTAAGAAATAAAAACTCAATTTTAAAAAGAGACACTCATTTCTGGCCCATCCTGCCAGGACCAGCAAGTTTTCCAGACTGAAGGTATTTGCCTCTCAGTGCAGGCAGAGCCTCAGTGCAAATGCCCTGAGGGCCCCCTGTGGATCTAGCTTCCCTTTCAACTGGATGGTCCTCAAGCTTTGGCTTTATTGGAAAATGTTTTAGACCCGGATTAGAATTTAACAGGCAAAATTGCTGAATAAGAGCAAAAAGTGAAAAGTCACCAGCCCCAAAAGGAATCAATAGCACACGAGTCAATAAGCATGTAAGAAGACAAGCCATGGAGGCGCTTCGGGGATCGGGAGGAGTGGCTAAAATTTTTAAATCTATGTATAATTCATACATAGATTAATGTTTCTTTAGCCAGAGACCTGAACAAACATAAATGCCACCTGCCCCAAGCAGGCTGAGCCTGTGGCAGTTGGGCTACGTTGCAAATAAGCCATATCCTTGGCAGAACCGTGGAATTAAGCATGGATTCCAAGGTGTCCTGCCCTTTGATGCCTCAGGCTCATCAGACCTGTCCACAAAAATGTTGCTCAGAGCCAAAGCTGCCTGGCAGATTCAGCCACAAACCAACTCCCATTCCGTTTGCTAAAACTGCCACTCGTCAGCTTTGTTAAAACTACCAACTGTCATTTTATCAATAGGTACAACCCATTTCTGAAGTCAGATCGATTCCAAAACAAAGTTTTGAGTGACAACATTACCCCTGGAGGGGTTCCAGGCACTTTTCCTTTTGCATCCCCCTCACGTTAATGACAAACGAGTTCCCCATGATGGATATACCTGCAATTAATATTGAAGGGACAGTTAATGATTTCAAGGCACTGCAATACAGGCCTCATATTTCAAATTTAAAACTCTCCTTTCAAAGTAGGATTAGTTTTCAAAGCCTAGAAATGAATGCTAATATATTAGGCAAAACAGGTTTTTTAACACCTCAAAAAATAAAGCAAAGAAAATTAACATTAAGGACTCCACTCAGCTGAGGTAACCCCATTATCCTTGAAATATTTCACAACAGGTCTTTGTACTAGAGGCCTGGCCATTGTCACTCCTCATTTCAAAGGATGAGATCTAGAAATCATAGATTCAAAAGTGTGCAATATTTATATCATTCTGAAAAGTACAATAGTTAGCAAGCAGGCCTTCAGCGTACATGTGGTTTGTGTCCTCTCTCCTTTCTAGTGTACCGTAGATTGTTAATTGAAAGTTCATGAACCTACATGGCTCTGTCCTTCTTTCAGACAGGCATATGCAGACAGCTATTCATGTATTTGCTCTAAAAGAAAATTAGAAACATAAAGAAAAAAACGCATTTAATATCTGAATCATAAAATCAGTTTTGGCT
This sequence comes from Rhinolophus sinicus, assembly GCF_036562045.2. Lineage (NCBI taxonomy): Eukaryota > Metazoa > Chordata > Mammalia > Chiroptera > Rhinolophidae > Rhinolophus > Rhinolophus sinicus. The sequence goes on from NC_133759.1 coordinate 76,686,669, forward strand.
CCTAAATTGAGGGAATTTCTTTCCAAATATAGTGACATTTTTCCCCAGGCAGGAAAAAAATAAATAATTGCTGGCCCAAACAGCCCAACAAACTGCTAGCAGTGACCAAATGAAACACCAATTCTAAGCTAAATGAACTAGAACGAGCGTAGAAAGAAAACTGGTATTGCAAAAAGGCACTGATAGTATGCAAAGAGCCGTGTTCCATTTTCACCAAGGATAAAAAGAGAAACCGAATGGTAATTTAGGTACTAAAATGACAAAACTAGCTATTGAAAATAACAATGGCAGAGCACTGCCAACTGCTAAACTACCTCGTGTAGCTGTGAGGATATGGAGCAAATGAAAAAGCCCCCGCTCCAGGCTTCCTGAGGGGCTTGGAGGAAATGCTCCAATAACTCCTCCTAGCCACCAGGGGCGCTGTGAGGATAGATGAGAAGCTTCTCTTGGACCTTAAAGCCCCCAGCTGAGATGTCGTGGCTGCACCCTGTCATGCTCTGGCTTCCTGTACTTTATAGTGCCTAATGTGGAACTTCTCCCACTGGTCTCCTATGGGGACCGGGGCCTCCTGCCACCTGCAGCAGTGGAAGCAGAGAAAGCAGGGCCTAGAATTCTGCGGCATAGGGGTCGGCCAATGCACTAAATTTGCCACCCACATTATTCTGTAAATCCATGATGTTTCCCCTTCCCAACTTTCTCTAGCTAGCTGTGGCAGGCCCATGGAAGCTAAAGGACTACCCCAGAGAAACCAAAGTCAATGAGTCTATCAGAGATGTGGCACCTGGTAATTTAGTGACCCTTTGTTGTAATGTTGATCATTTCTGATTGCAAATCGCACAACACAAAGCAACCACTGTTAGTACCAACCTCTCATTTGTGCAGAGACATTTGGTTCTCCCAGAATTAGGCTTACGATAAATCTCCACAACCTGCCCACCCGAGCCAGATGGAGGAGTCCAACACGAGACTCTCAAGCTCCATTAATACCAATTGAAAAACCAGGTTAAGAGAATGTAAACCATGATAGATTATATAATCAGCCTCTAATAAGATCTAGTGATTAGAACATGTATCTGGGTTAATTTTCTTTTTGTTTTTATTATCACCTAAAGCGCCGCTGGGAATCTTTCGCGTGCACTTGACTGTCTCCTCCCCCTTCCTCCTGGCCTCAGACCTTGCCTGGGTCCTGGGGGACGCCAGCAGTGGGGCTGCTGTTGGACTGAAGCTGGAGAATGGCTTCAGATAGGCTGAATTGGTGGGTACTGGCGGGGAGTCCCAAGAGCAGTCAAATGGCTGAGGTACTCAGTTTTGCACCCCTAAACACTGCCTCCAACCTATTGCTCCCAGCTCCTGTGGCATCTCTGGGCAAGATTTATGCATAGAAGGCAAAGGAAGTTTCTAAATTGCTAACTGAGGAGTCATATCCCCTCCCATGAGCTGCTCAGGCTACTGAGCAGACTGGCTGGGTGGAGAGAGAGTTGGTTCTGGGCTGAAGGCAGCAAGTCAGCCAGAATTTCTCCTTGAATACAGACAGACCCAACATCAGGCCCTAGTCAGGCCTTCTGAAGGTGGGGTAGTAGCCCCAGGCCCTGCCTATTCAGCCATGTGAGGAAAGGCAGAAGGAAGCTGGGAGAGAGAGTTCAGACTATGGGTGAGAGATTTTTCAGAGCTGGACATGCAAGCCTGGGGCCACAGTTGATAGCAGATGCAGGAGAGGAACAGACCCATCCTCTCTAGGATAGCAGGTTTGGTGCCAGGGCCAGGCCTCAGGGCAGAAAGAGATGGAAGTCAGAGGTGGGCGAATCCTTCCGGAAGTGGGTTGGTTGTGGGTAAATAATAGTTCAGAGGAGCTGACTTGACCAGTCAGCACTCCCTGGCAGAGGCCATCAGCTGAACTCCAGGCCCCTGAAGAAGTACAGTGATGCGTGAATTTCAGAAAAGTTGCACTGGGAACCAGGGACGGGCCATGTTTGCAAACGAGAAGCCAGAGTGCATAGAGGTAAGGCATCGGTGCTCTTTCCTGGAGGCATCCACAAGGTGTGGACTTCTGAGTGACCCAGGCCTGCTTTGAGAACAACCTGAGGATTCCTAGCCAGTGCCACCACCAGCCTAGTCTTTTGTATGAATCAGAGAACGGGCCACCACAGTGCCAGGGGCACACAGATTGGTGTTGCAGTGCAGACTGCAAGCCCCATTTTGCTCTCTCAGCTGACACCTGTGAGCATTGTACAACCTGCTCAAGTATCCAGCTGTTCAGTGAAATAGCAGCCACGGGCTGAGAGCAAAGGGCCGAGACCTACTCACATGACAGACACTGATACCTAACAATGTGCTCACATTTTTCCCTTCCCGAAGCCTTCCCCTATCTCCTATGGAGGGGATAAAGCAGGGATTACTGGCATATTTAACTGGTGAGGGACAGAGCTGGGAACCAGCCTTATAGGGTGTATCTAACAGGCAGCCCTTCCCTCCCACAATCCCGCCACCCTTTTCAGCCCATTGCTAGGTGGGCTGAAAGGAAAAGCATCACATCATCACTAAATCATCCTGAGCCTTAAAAATGGCTTGAGTAGTGTTTAGGGCAGAAATACTTAAGCCCGGTATTATAACAGCTCAAGAGACATGATGAAAATGTCTTCACAAAGTTTATTTAATTCACCTCCTTCTTAAGCTAAATGTGTTCTGCAGAGGGAAATGGGTCACAAAATCCTCTTCTCCCCAGGGTTCCCAATCCAGACCCAGAGGGATTCACTCTACCATGGGGTGAGCTGACTAACGGTTATTGGGGGTGGGGAGGAGAGAGGGTATTGAATCATATTTTGAACCAAGAAACAAATAGAAGCCCAGTGAGTTTTTCACAAAGCGGTGCCAGGAGGGAACAACACTGGGAAGGCACAGGACCCAGAGGGACCCCAAGAAATCCTCTTTTCTGGTAGGTACCTGACCTACTAATTACCTTAAAAAATCCAGGGCAGATGCTTGTTCTACCAATTAATTATTCGGAAAAGCCCAAAGCAGTAGGAAATTAAAGCAAATGGTGGAAGATGCTTTTTTGGAGAATCATAGCACACTTTCTGTGCCCATTTCTCACGGCTCCAGTCTCTGAGGATGTCTGCCTTTTCATGAGGTAAAAAGGAGATTTTCTGACTCCAACTTTCCTTCTATCCCATCACAGCCCCACCTCCAATGTGCAGGGACAAGAGGGCTTGGGCAGGAGCAGGAGCGTCATGGACAAGGGCGGCTGAGCTTCTCTGGATCACAGGCTCTGGGTCATGGCCCATGAGGTGAGAGAATAAGTGTCTAGAATGGGAGCAAGAACCCCACCTTCAGAGGGCTCTGAGGAGCTTGACTGCCTCCTTGTCCCAAGCTTCTGTCATGCCAATCAGCCTCTGTGATTCCTCTACAAAAATATCCCGCAGGAGTTGGGCCCAGGGCCCAGCATGCAGCGAGCTTCTATAACTGTAGTCTTACTGTCAGCCCTTGTCTCTGGGTCCTTTCCTTCCATAGCCACAAGGCCAAGGTCAGAGGCGCATCTTCCCTTTCACACATGACCATGGACTGATCTACCTTGGCCAAGGTCAAAAGACCACAGCCCTGAGAACTTATCCACAGCCTCCTCCCTGCCCACAGAGCAGCCCCTTCCACCCAGGTCCACAACTGACCAGTCCACTTTGTCTGTAAACAAAAGTTTGGATGTCTTCGCCCTCCCTATCCCCCTAGCTCCCCCCTTACCAAGGCCCTTCCTGTCCTTCACCTCCCTATGTACCCCCCATGTCTACTTGAACCTTCTTCTGACCCAACTCCCCCAGCCCTCAGGGAGCTCCCTCCCTGGGAGCTCCTACCTGACACTCATGCCTTTCCCAGAGACCCCCACCCACAAGCTGTCTCCTAGGACTCTAAGAACTTCCCAGGAAGCAGGACTCAGGCCCTGTCTTGTCCCTAACACTTCTACAGGCCCTTCAGGCTAAGAACAAGACACTCTGAAAGAATCCCATCACACAAAAGGCAGTGCACATTCATCAAAGTCAATACCTAGTGTATTTTAGAACCATTTGTCATTCTAGTGGCCTAGTTATCAACATCTTATCTTGTAAATATATTCCTCTGGGAGTAAGAACTGTGGGGTTTTTTTTGTTTTGTTTTGTTTTTTTAATCTAAGGAAATTGTGAAATACTAGTGTTCAATGGAACAGTTGTCAAATCTGGCTTTGGAGTGCCCCATATCGTACAAATTAAATGTTTTCTTCATCTAGCCATATTGGAACAGCCAAGATTGCCACGGCCAGTCATTAGAGAGACAGATGCTCCCACGTTCCAAGGGGGCGGGTGCAGCATGAGGCGCAAACTCTGATGGCAGATGGAGGGGGAGGGGGCGAGGATAATCATAAACAAACTGGAATGACTGACTGTCTGAGTGGTGTCGGGCCAAATAGACTGTGCCTAGAATACACAGTCCTTTTACAAAACCCTTCTGGGATACGCAACAGCCATTTCTTCCTTCTCAGCCCAAAGCTATCTGCAAGAGGAACATAGACCAACTGTTTCTGTGAAAGCATGAAGGCACAGGTGGGTCTTAGAATCTTTATCTCATGAAGTCTGATAAGTCAGTGGCTCATGGAGTCAAACAACAGAAGATTCACTGGCAGGTCAGCAGTGTCGGACTTTCTCCACGTCTCTGCTGCTAACGGAGACTGGGGCCTCCGCAGAGGCGGTGGGTGGCTGTGCAAGCCCCACCCTTCCAGGCACACTCCTGAAATGGGGGGCCGCTAAGACACTCAGCCAAGGAGAAGTCCACATTGTCCCCAGAGAGGATGACAACAAAGGCAGACTGGCAAATAGTCCCTATTTGGCTTACCTTGGCCCGACCTGCTGAAATACTCCCTGGGCACAGGGTCCTAGGCTGTGGGGCCTCATTTTGTGTGGGATGTTAAAAACAGAAGACTCTCCAGCTCCATAGAACAAAGTCATCACCTTATGATTAACCCAACATCAAGGTGGGCCCCCAGCCAGACTAGTGGGAGCAGAGGGAGAACAGCAAAGGCAAGACCGTCCAGCTGACCCTCCAAGTTTTCCCAGTAATCTTCTAGCCACACTCCCCTCTCCTAACAGACTTCCTTTCCTAGCATTAATGGAAACTGCCTGAGATGCGGAGTTTTGAAAGTCCTCTTCCCTTGCATGTGTAATGGTGACCATATGTCACTGCCCAGGAGTAGTGGGGGACAGTGGGATTTGAGGGTCAGTGCTGCCAGCACAGATGCCCCAGAATTCTGCATGGAAAAAAGCCACCCCAGCCTGTTACCAGCCAGTCAGCTTTTTCTCCATCTAATTAGGTCAAGTGGGTAGTTACTTTCCTCATGCTCTGAGCCCCATATTTCCTTTCTTTGTGCGAACGTGGGCTTTCAAGAAAGAAAGGAAAAAACAAGACCTCTTTCTCATTCTCATGCTATTATGACTCTATCTCAATGGTTGTTATGAAATAACCCCTTTAAAGGAAACTGTACCACAATGAGCCTGCATTCCTTATATAATCAGAAAAAGTATTATAAATATGTTATAACGACACAAAGAAAAAGCCTTCTTTTCAGTCATTTCAGGGCCTGAAGTACCTCAGTGCATTATTCACAGTGGAGGTCAAAAAGGTAATTGATGTGTGTTCCAGGCCCACAAATGGAAGAGGCAGACTTTCCTCTGCTCCCTGCTCAGTGTCCACAGAGAGGGGACAGAGTTCTGGAGGTCCCACTCAGCAACTTCTTCTATTGGGAAAAGTAGACCCTGCCAAGACACTCTGGTACCCAGGATGGGCACGTGGTAATTAGCAGACATGGTCACTTCTAACCAGTAATTTAACATTCCTATCACTGGGGCATTTTCTCCCAACTTCCCTAAAACAAAGGAAATTCAAGAGTCTCCAGTCTCAGGAGACTCACACTGCCTGGCTTCCCCATCAAAGTGGCCATTCATTGACCCGGAGAAGAATCAAAGACACTTAATCAGGCAGCTGGGCTAACCCAAGTGGCAATCACCACCAGAGGTTGACACAGAGGGGCTGGAAACCTGGGTTCTAGCCAACTGTGCCACTCAATGGCTACTGGACCCTGAGCTATTCTTCCTCTCCCCTGAGCCTTTGTTTCCACATTTGGGGTGTGTGTGTGTGTGTGTGTGTGTGTGTGTGTGTGTGTGTGTGTGTGTGTATGTGTGACAATAGGGAGAGTCTGGACAAGACATTCTGTGATATAACGAACACTGTCCCCCAAATAACATCCAGCAGTGGGTGAGTATCTGCTGAGCACACAAGTACAGTGAAATATATACAGTGTAACCCAGCAGTTTAAACTGTGGACTTTGGATTTAGACAAACCTAGGTTCAAATCCCAGTTATGCCCATTAACTTCTCTAAGCTACAGTTTCCATCCCTGTAAAATGGGCTAAGGAAGGAGAATGCAATGAGGTAATGCCTGTAAAGGGTTAGCACAGTGACATACAGAGTGAGCGCTCCATGCTGGGGGCTACCATGGAGCTGAGGCAGAAAGGCCCACCCCTTCCATTGTCCCTGAGGAAATCCTGACCTCACTGTGTACTGCCAACACAGGAGGTGGTTTATACACAGCACACAGAGTAATCAGAAACAGACAGAAGAATTAGACTTACAATTCAATCACCCAGTCCTGGACAAGAGAGCAAACCGGAACAATCTCATAGATAATTTTGTAACAAATTAGTGAAAAAATAAATATAAACTATCGATCTTTGATCCCGGTCATAATGAATTTTATTAGCTCTCAAAATAGAACTGATAATGAGAGAATTTCACACTGTGCAATTTGTTAGAGATTTTATATATATAATTGTCTTGATAAAATTCAGATCTGCAAATATTTGTCCAGGAAAATTGGATTTGATAGAAACAATGGCCACAAAAGAAAATTCACAATGACAGACATTATAATGGATACAATTTGGTAGATGTATTAAATTCTTCCTGTACAATTTACACAAAACAGAATTAAATTTTTGAAAATAATTTTAGTAACCTTAAAATATAAGTTAAAAGTATTAGAATAAGCTTACTTATTTCTAATAAGACAGAACAGTAAACTGATCGAGGCATTAAACTGGCTTAATGGACTCACTCCAGAAAATTTATTACATCTGCATTCATAAACAAGGAGGGGGTCCTTGCACCATGGTCAAAACACCCATGTGAACAGGCAGGTCACGCTCTGGGGACAAAATAGGCAGTGCCCACTAAAGGGAAGTTCCCTGAACCCAGTGGAACTCAGGCACATGCGTGGATGCCATCTGGTCAATGCTGCTCTAACTCTAGACAGAGCCGCCATTTAAGACGGCCATGCTCAGGTAACATCCACTTTTCTATCCATTCCTCCCACCTTCCCCTCACCCTCCAATCAAACTAGGTGATTTCTCCAGACTGGGTTCCTTCATTTATATCATCCCCCTTCCTAGAAGGCTTTCCCATGCACAGCTTCCTCCCTTTCCTTCAAGACTCAAGTCAGGCTCCTTCTCATTGCCTCCCATGTGGTCCTCAAGCCTCTGAAACCCATACCTAGTCCCTCCTTATACTCCTCTTGCCAAAGTCACCCATGACCGCTACATTGCCAAATCCGGCGGGAACTCTCAAATTGCCTTCTCTGCCCATCACACCTTCCTTCTGGTAACCACTCCTTCCCAAGTTCCCATGTCTCCTTAGGTAATGAAGCTCCTTTGGCCAGGGGCCATTCCCTGAAAGGGATTCAGCTATGACCATTATCAACCTATATCTAGGCCAGCAGGGTGGGGGACAAGGGCCTCCTCCTTCCTGACACAGGGACCTGGGCCATGTCCACCACAGGCCTCGAACTCAGCAGGCCCAGAACCACACTCATTCTACTTCCAAAATAACACTGCCCTCGCTGAAGTTCTCATCACCTCCTGACCAGATGAATGTGCCAGCCTCCTCCTTGGTCTGCTTGGCCTACTCCAGTTCACACAGTCACCAGTTAGCTAGCTTTTCAAACACAGATCAGATTATGTCATGCCATGCTGGAAGGCAGGAAGGCAGGAAGGAAGGGAGGAAGGAAAAAAGGAGGGGAGGAAAAAAGGAGGCCCCATAATGTCTTGGATCGGGTTCTAATTCCTTAGCATATCAGGTGGTGATCAAGTGAAACACCTTCAGGCAACCAGCTCTTGAGTCATAGTCCCAACTAGTCCTCCTTGTGTTATGCATACTCCCCACAGAGCAGATCTGGTGCATTCAACATTACCTCCAGGTGTGTGTCTAATTGACAAGCAGGAAAGTTACTAAAATTCATAAACCAATAAGGTTTTAAGTACATGCCACCACTGAGAAGTAAAAATATGGCCAATCGCCCATCATGAACAGAGGAGAGCTGATGACCGCCATTCCTTGAGAGATTACATTATCAAGTAGGTCACTACAAGATAGAGATGAGAGTGGTACAGCACACCTGTGAGGTGTGACATGGGAGAAAGCCCCTCACCCTACCCATATCCCAAAATATGCCATCAAATTGTCACAACATCTCAAACTTTAGGAATTATTTTGTAATCTTCAAGGTTTTGAGTCTGTTAAAACATACTGAAATACAAATGCTTTAAAAACTGGCACAAACCCAGTGGTTTAAAGAACATAAATTATTCTCTTAACAGTTCTGTAAGTTAGAGGGTCTGAAGAAATGCAACTTACAGTGCTAAAATCAAGGTGTCAGCAGGACTGCTTCCTTCTGGTGGCTCTAGGAAGAATCAATTTCCTTGAGAACTTCTAGAGTCAGCCTGCACTCCTGGGCTAGTTGGCCCCTTCCTCCATCTTCAAAGCCAGTGGCATGGGCACTTCCCTCGCTAGCTATGCTTCCATGATCATGTGGCCTTGTCTCCAACTCTTCCTGCCTCCCTCTTATAAAGGTCCTTGTGATTATATCAGGCCTATCCAGGTGAGCCAGAGGAATAGCTCCCCATCCCAAGATCCTTAACTTAATCTCATGTGCAAAGTCCCCCTCACCACGTAATGTAGCATACTCACAAATTCCAGGGGTTAGGAAAAGGACGACTTTGGGAGGCCATTATTCAGCTGACCACAGTCTCTGAGAAAGACGTTTGCTAAGGCCTGAGGCCAAACTCCTACTCTCTAAACTTTGTGATGTTTTTCTCGAGTTTCAGCCTATAATTTGGCTGTTCATTCCCTCCCCCTCCCACTATGGGTAGAGTATACTTCCCTGCCCCATTGGTGTTGGGCTTTTGGTCATGTGACTTGCTTTGCCCAATGGAAGATTAGCAGAAGTGACATGAGCAGAGGCCTTAAATATACATATGTGGTATAAGTTGGCTCATGTGTCTTATAATCCACTAGTGGGCTGCTGCCCCTTGAGCCTGGGCCCCAAGAGGATCACACAAGGAACAGACCTGAATCCAACCTGTAGTCTGGAGTGCCCCACCCCCACCCAGCCATGTGCAACCTATATGAACCGAACCACATTCAACCTGAAGATGCCTGAGCCTGAGAGTGTTTGTTATTGCCAAGCACTGAGTTTGGGGAAGGTTTGTTATGAAGCTTTATTGTGGTATTAGCTGACTGATACACAACCTCAGTGTCCCCCACCATCCCTTATCCACACTGAGGTGTCATTGGTAATCAGCATCTATATGGGATGAATATGCTAATAAAGATTTTAGGTGCCTGCCACAAACGAGAATTGGAACACAAAAAAGAGCTTATCATCTACATCATGGGCCAGTAAGAGGTGAGGGCTACCACACCTTGGGAATAGAAAGTCAGACTCTCACTGGTACACCGTCAAGCCCACAACACATCCACCAAGGGAATGCAAACATCTCGCCACTTCCCACAAGTGGGACCTCCATTCATGGCTGAACTGTGATTACAGGTCTTTATTCCTAGAGATGAATTGCTGTCACTTGTCCTGGGACCACAGCAGCAGAAATGAACCTGCCCCATCCACCAGCTAAACCCTGATACCTTATATCTTCCCCACCAGCTCTTTGGGCTCAGAAATGGTCCTGAACCCAAAGCAGCAAAACACAAACACCACTTTCATCAGACCCTCGTGCCTTCTCTTCCCCTTGCCCACCTGCCTCTCACACAAACTCTAGACCCCACCCCATATCTCAGCAAACTTCAAATCTAGGCACACATCCCTGTCAAAAATGTTTGCTGAGCTAACTGAGCCCAGGGGCCCTGCCCTCGGGAAGCACTCAGAATGTTGGGGAAGACAGTTGAAAGTGCCCTGAGCCTTCCCTGAGTCAAAGGAACTAGTAAACATAGAGCTTGGCGCGTGAGGCAGCGCAGACCTCAGCCAGAGGCACACAAGGCTCTAATTGATTCAGGGAAATGTCATTTCCATGCTTTTCACATAAATCTGATTGTTGAAGTCAAGAGGTGGCAACTCCACATGTATACAGTATAAAGTAAAGCTAACTAGTTTGTACAGCTTACATGGGATTTCAAATCCAAGGGCTTGACACATCAGAAAGGCCGTCAAATCTCTCTGCTCTGTAATGAGGGCAGCCTGAAGCTCAGTCAGAGCGGGTAAAACAATTGTATATTGTATGCACATCCTCTTAACACACAGTTTGGTTACTCTGAGTCAAGGATGTCTATATAGGTCAGGTTTGGTTTTATTTCCTCCTTTGATTATTAGCAAAAACAACAACAGCAAATATTTGACATGTTTGCTGTGTATCAGGCATTCACTGAACCCCTTACTTAGATTATCTGATTTCATTCTGGTAACCCACCCCACAAGGCATGTACCCCCATTTTATAGACAGGGCAGCTAAGATTCAAAGAATTTAACCCATTTAGGTTGCGAAGCCATGCATCACTGAGTTCATCAAATTTAGTTATTGTTAAAGTAGTCTTATCATCAACGATTGATCGGAAAGTATAAAGCAAAAATAGATCTCATTCACAATATCAATGAAAAATATAAAATACCCCAAAAGCAAACATAAGAAAAGGGGTGGCAAGATCTAAACAAATAAAACAACCAAATTTACTACAGGGTGTAGAAGAAGACTAAAACCCACATTCCTGGACAAGAAGAAGCAATGCTCTTCTCCCCAAGTAAAAGTAAAGATGTTACTTCTCCCCCAAATAATTACAAATTCAGTGTAGATTCCATGAAAATCCCAAGGGATAGTTGCAACACATAATCTATAAATAATTGATATTCTTACTATAGAAACAGCCTTACAGGTCAGTAAGACAAATACTCTGTATTAGTTACCTAGTGCTGCATAACAAACTACCCCCAAACTCAGCAGCTTGACACGAGAATAAACACTTATTATCTCACGCAGTTCTAAGAATCAAATATATGGGAGCAGCTTAGTTGGGTGGTTCTGGCTCAGGTATCCTACGAGGTTATAGTTAAGTGTCAACCAGTGCTGTGATTATTCAAAGGCTTGGCTGGGGCTGGAGGATCCACCTCCAAGGTGGGTCACTCATGCAGCTGACAAGTTGGTGCCACCTGATTACAGGACCCCTCAGCTCCTCTCCATGTGGCTCTCAGTTCTCCCCCATGGGGCTACTTGAGTGTCCCCACAATGTGGCGCCTGACTTTCCCTAGAGCAAATGACTCCAGAGAGTGAAAGCTGGAATGTCTTTTCTGGTCTAGCCTTGGAAGTCACGCATCACTATTTTTGCCATATTCTGTTCTTTCAAAGTGAATCACTAAGTCCAGCCCATATGTGAGGGATGGGACTTAGGCCCCGCCTTTTGAACAAAGAATGGTGAAGAAAGCACTGGCCTAATTTAAAATCATCACACACTCCAATAGGAAAATGAGCAAAAGACGTACACAGGAAATTCAGAAAAGACCAATACACGTGTGAAAAAGTTCAAGCTTGCTAATAACCAAAGAAACACAAAGTAAGCAAACAGATGCCATCAGACTGGCAAAGATTAAAAAGAATGACAATACTTAATGTCGGTGATGGCATGGAAAATAGTTCCTCCTGTACATACATAGTGTGAGTACAGATTGACACGACCTTTTCAGAGAAATGTGGCTATTCATATAAACAGCCCTAAACATGAGACTACCCTTGACCTAGCCATTCCACTCTAGAAATGTATCCTAACAAAAAAATTGGCTCAATGATTAACTGCAGAGCTATTTATTGTAATCTTGTTTATAATATTCTAAAGAAGACTTGTTAATGGCCTTAAAGTCCAACAACAGGGCCTAGTAATATGTGGTATATACAAATATAGCCACATGCAATTATTCCAAAAATTTTAAACAATATACAAAGCTCATAAACGATATAATTCTATTTCTATGATTCCCAAATTGTGCACCAAGGCACCCGAGTGCTGTGCCAAATCACAGGATGCCACACTATATTGTCAATGCTTCAGGGAAGCACAGCGATACTCAACAGCACCGGAGGCCACACGAACTACTAGCGCAAGTTACTTCCCAGTTTCCACACTAGCTGATTCTACAACCTTCTGAAGGTGAGATGAGGGTGGAGCTCCATGTTTCCCATGATGCTTCTCTGTTTAACAAGCATGGCAGAAAAAAACAACATTAAACGCCAAGATGTATTTTGCATTTGGCTGCTGTGGAAGAACCACACAGACTAAGCACACTCTCTCCAACGCCCCCCTTCATCCCCAGGAAGAGAAAGGCTCTTCCTAGAGACTGCCAGGGGGCTGGCAGAGGCAGGCTGTCCTGAGCGTAGCAGCCCTGCCATGGCAACACCCTGAGGAGGCAGCAGGGATGCTGGACCAAGGACACCAGGATGGCCGGCCTTGACCAAGCGTCTCCTCCCTGGTGAATGAAAGCCACAGAATCACTATATGTCAAGGGGTTACAGGGTCATTCGGGAGATCCTGGCCCTCCAGTCTCGCCTGAACTATGTGGTTCCTGGAAAGGGGCAGAGTCTCCACTTTGCAGGTATCGCTGACTAGCCACTGGCTTCCCCATCACCTCCACTGCCTGGTGAATTGTGGTTCTCTGCTGGTTCCACGCCATCACGCAGGGATATGGGACCCTCGGACTGCAGCAGCCTCTGTGGGAAATGCATCCAGTCTGTGACTTGCCACTGCCCTCGGGTACCCACACAGGGTAATCTGCATTTAAAAGTGATAGATGGAAGCGCTCTGCCTCTTGCTTCCCCTGCGCCCTCTGACTTTTTCCAAAAATCTGATCCTACACCACAGGCTTGGGCTTTCAGAACATAAGAGTCAACAAGTCATACAGGCAACTTCTGCTTGCAGCCTGGTCATGCAGCTCTACTGAGGCAATGAAACCCCAAGCCTGCTCACTGCTTGAATAGGAAGGGGGGGTGTGGAGTCAAGAAAAACAAATATCTCAAAATATGATTCAGCTCACAGACAATATTTGTTCAGCCATGACGGCTTAAAGTGTTAGCAAACCAGAGCCCAGCAAGTGGTATTTCATCCACCTCCAGATTCAAGTCACTCCATAAAACAGCGGATAACATGGCCAGCTCCAGGCAGAGGGGAGTGGAGTGACCTTCAGGCTCGGCCTGGTGGAAGCTCCTTGCATACCAGCCTCAGCCTGTTAGAGCGGAGGCATAATTGATCACTGCAGCAAATCAATGTGAGTGAGGCCCCTTCCAAACTTCTGTACAAACTGACTTCATAATGAAATATGAGCTTGTGAAGTTTCCCATTTTGTACTACTCTGACATTTCTTGCAATGTGATTAAAATATAATAAGATCAAATAGAAAATACTATTTGCTCAATCACCTCCAAACCTAACATAGTCAATAGTCCAATTCCATCCAGGAAGAAAAGTCATTTCCAAGACTCCATAAAGAAGCCTACATTTAAATTTCATGTTCTCTGCTGTTACTATGAAAAATTACATGTTTTAAATATAGGACAAATACGGGGCAGGCCAATTCTTGTTATAATAAATTTTATTCCAACATTCTCGGTAAATAAAATCTCCAAGACCTAGCCAATGAATGGCTGCTTCAAGGTTTATTCAATAATACATAATCCCCATCCAAATAATAATTTGCTCAATTTCTTTGAAGTCTAATTCGAGCCCCATTTCCCCCGAGAAAGCCCAGATCCCAAAAATCATTTCCTTCTTACAGACTTCTGAGAACATACACAGCTGTAAAGTGCACCCTGGAAGTAAGCTATGTGGGCCTTCTCTTCACAGCTTGACAGAGAAGGGCAGCTTCTCTGCCCTTGAGGGCAGCTCCTCAAGGTCAAGGAATGTTCTCCTTCTTTAACATCATCCTGCATGCCTGGATTCCTGGGTACCCAGCCCACTGTTAGGCAGCCTGCAGGCGCTTGACAGCTATTTCCTGATTGAACGAGCCTATAATAATGGCATTTAACCCATGGCGGGCTTTCTAGCCATCCATCTCCAGTACTACCAGTTCACGTCATACCTACTAGTGAAGACGTTATGTTATCCTCTGAGACCTTGACACACACCATCATTTTACACATTGTCAGCTGCATCTATTAATTTTCTTACTGTCAGAGACAGTTAAGGGCGCCTTTGTGGAAACGTCTGAGGATTTGTAAAATGGAAGCTTGTTTGTTTGGCTTCCCCTGACACACTGGCTTAGGAACTGTGCAATTTTAAGTACCAGAGCGAGCTCTAAGATTTATAGATAATTGACTTTAGGAGCTAAGAACACAACTTAGAAGAGATCATTTCCTCAATTCATTCGTAGTTTCCAAGCCACAAACCATTTGAAGAACAACCCTAAATTTTCAGGTTGGATTCTTCTGGATCTAGACCATCTCCAACCCCCAACAAAGCACAGGCTAGACCAGCCTCTAGACCTAAGTGCCTCCAAAATTCAAAGAGGGCTTCTCCGTGCTTTTAAAGGGATCTGTGATGCCTAGATTGAAGGGATGCCTGGTACAAGTCACCTTCTAGCATTCCAATCTCTGACACAAAGCGTGAATGTTCAAGTAGAACATTAGCCCCAAATTTCCATTTCCATTTGCTTTTGGCTCCACTCCCAGGACAAAAAACTATAAAGGTGAATTACTGACTTCTAGGATTGAGAAGATTCTGAGAAAATAATATGCCCTGTGTATCAGTTAGAAAGTATTCCATGTGAGAATCAGAAAAGCCAACTCAAATTGACTTACAATAAAGGGAATTTATTGACTCATATCTAGAAAGTTCAGCTCCATTTCCTTGTGATCCTCTCTGCTCTGCTGCCTTCCAGTATTAATTTTCTCTTCAGATCAGTTTTCCTCATGGTCACAAAATGGCTGCCAACAGAAACCAGGACATCATGCTTCACTTTTGACATCCAGAGGTAAAGAGAGTGCCATTTCTCAGACCACTGAACTAAGTCCCTAATCTTCGTTCTGATTGGACCATTTCTCCATTTGTCCCTCCAGCAAGGGGAGAGTGTGATTTCCCTGACTGACTTGGACCAATCAGGGCCACTCAAACCATGCGGCTGCTAGACCTGGGGGAGTGTGGATGAATAGTGGCAAGACAACCATAATGTCCGTTTCCTCCTGCTCTGAGCAGGATGGCACGAAACCTCCCAGAGGGATCTCATCCCATTCCTGACAGATCTGCTCTCTCCTTTGAAAATGTCAGCTGCATCTATGCAAAATGTCAGGGTTCAGGAGTGAGATTTGCAGGCCCATTCAGGAGTCCTAGAATACTGAGAATTGCTCATCTCCCATCTAGGATTCTCAGTCAGGAACTCCCTGGCTACTATGGACACTGATTCCTCTATTAACTGGAACATGTCCAGAACTCAGGGATGGGTCATGGCCATGTTTGCCTGCTCTGCTGTTGAGAGTGGGCTAAGCCAGTCTGGCTCAATTCAGCATCTTGGAATTAATTAAGTGGCTCTACTAACAGACTCTTATTCTCTAAAGAGGGCCAGATCAACGGCTTAGGGCACAGATGGAGCCTTAGCTCCCCTTTCCTCAACTTTCTTGACCAAGGACTCCTCATATGTTCACCTGAGTAACTGATGAGTCTCGTGTGGCAGGACGATAGCTCTGAGCCTCCTGCGTGCATTCTCAGGTACCTGCCAGCTTGGCCTTCCTGTATCCCCCAGGTAGCCCTTGCTCAGCGGGAGCATCTGCTTGACCAGCTGACCACAGGGTCTGACCACACCCACCCACACCCCAGACAGGAGGATGCTGTCAGCACATTTTAGAGTTTATAAAACCCAGTCGCAATCCTCACCACTGGCCCCAGCTAACACTGGGAAGAATAAAATCCGGCACTGCTAACCGTTCTGCAGAAAGAGAGAGAGACTGAAATCCAGAGGGGGAAGTAGTAGGTGATGCGAGGGGTGCCAGGAGCCAGAGTCAGGCCCCGAAACCAGGCCCTCTGACCTCAGTCCACTGCCTCTTCCTCTTTAGAGGACTGCCTTTTTCAGTGTCCAAGGCAGCCCCTGGCACCATGTACTTCTAGAATGGAAGAATGTGGTAACGGCCTAGCCCATGCTCTGCTCGCCAGCCAGAGCCCAAGGCAGCCTGAGGCAGCTGCCTCCCACTACAGTCGCCTCAGAAGTGCTTTGCCCGCTGGCGTTCAGAGCTGGCCAGAGCCCAAACCCTCCCAAGGCTCAGAGGTAAGTGCTGAGAGAGAGAGAGAGAGAGAGAGAGAGAGAGAGACTCAGAAAATCCAATTTGTCTTTTCTCTTACAGTCCTTGCTCTGGTTATTACTTTGAGATTTCTTTTGCAGCGACCTGGGTCTTTAATTCACACTCTGGGTCTTTGGTGAATACAGCCTTTTCCTTCCTCCTCAATGCCCAGGAAGCTCCCTGCCCAGCCTTCCTGGAAAACCAAAGTGGTCTCTTCCCTTTGGGAGGGTGCAGAGCAGAGTGCTCTGGGATCAGAGCAGCCCAGTTCAGGTCCTGGTTTTGCCATTTCATTCATTCACTTACTGAATCATTCAACCCACAAATCCCACTGAGTGACAACTATGCACCAGACTGTGCTCCAGGAGCTGGGACCCAGCAGAGAACAAGCCAAAGGAGCCACCTTCGTGGACCATCTCATTTCCTGAGACCAGACCACAGGTGAGCCTTTTTGGGGTCCCAAATCCTTTGTGGATCCAAAGTCCTAAATACTCTCCCCAAAAGAATGCACATAAGCAAAGACACGTAAAACCAGATGCCTTCTCAGAGGACCTCAATCCCACAGATGGACCCCTTGGGGTCTGAGAACACCAGGTCAGGGACCTCTGAGCAAAGAGGAAGCTGGTGCAAGGCCCTGCTCAGTGGGTAGAGCTTGCTGAGGGCTTTGTTCAAATACCAGGGTGATCTGTTGAAGTCCTTCAATGGATCATAACCACATTCGACCCGAATCCCCAGATCTTGACTTTCCTCCATTCTAAAGACAGATGCTTACAGGTGAAGTTCTTAAGATAAAAGAGTAGGAGAAATCTGCATTCTGGAATGTGAACTAACTGACCTGTGGGATTTGGGGTAAAGCATGAGCATCAGACTTTCCTCACATACGGGTAACAATTTGGTCCAGGTGAACGTGAGCATGCTGCACTTCATGCACGCCCACAGTGAAACCCCAATCAAAACCTTGCAAATAAATCCATTTCAAATGCACTAAGGGAGCTCACTACTTTGTAAAAGCTGGCAATGCATACTTCTGCAAACCAAGGGAAACTTCAGAATCTGCAAGTTATTCCCCCTCCTAGTCAGAGTGGATTGCTATAAAGTGGGTAGCTATAAGTGAAGAATGCCAGTGCAGGGGGTGGTTCAAGGCATAAGGTGTCTATTTATCATGCATCTGTACCTCTAAGGAGGGCTTTTCATAGAGAATGTTTTTTATTATCTATTGCAAAGACCAAATTAACCCATGCATGACTAAATCCTCTGAGGTGAAGAGGATGAGGACGCCAAGGGACCTAATTCATCAAGAAGCCATTAACCATGGTGAGGGGCAGGGCTCTGACACTCAAAAACTCTGAGTCCAAAACAGTGCTGGACACGATGAAAATTAAAACACTAATTCAAACAGACATATGCACCCCTATGTTCACTGCAGTATTCTTTACAATAGCCAAGATATGGAAGCAACCTAGGTGTTCATCAATTGATGATGGGATAAAGAAATCTCACACACACACACACACACACACACACACACACACACACACACACACAGAGGAATATTACTCAGCCATGAAAAAGAATGAAATGTTGCCATCGGCAACTACACGGATGGACCTACAAGGTATTATACCATGTGAAATAAGTTAGACAGAGAGACAGAAATGCCACATGATCTCACTTATATGTGAAATCTGAAAAACAAAATAAATGAATGAACCCAGCAAAAACAGACTCACAGAAACAGAGATAAAACGGATGGTGGCCAGAGGGGAGCAGGGTGGGGAGATGGGTGAAAAGGGTACAAGGGAATATAGTCAATAACATTGTGATAACTTTCATGGTGGTAGATGGTTGCTAGACTTAGAGTAGTGACCACAATGTAAGGTGTATAAATGTCAAGTCACTATATTATCATTGGGAACTAACATAATACTGTATGCCAGCTCTACTTAAATAAAATATTAATTAATTAATTAATTAATTAATTAACGGATTAAGTAATTTAAAGAAAAAAACCACCTCTGGGTTGCAGCCTGCAAGCAGATACCTCATTGGCTACTGACTGGCTGTGACCTCAGGTTGACATGGGGGCTTGTGCCACGCAGAGCCCTGGGGGCCAGCAGTGGAAGAGATTGACTATACATGTGAAAGACAGACAGAGAGGCCTTCAGTGGCTCTTAGGGAGGCCCCTGACAGGCAGGAAGGGGTGTGAACTGGATGAAGCCAGAGGCAGAGCACAGTGAGGAGGTGGGGAGGCAGTGATAACCAGAGGAGCATAGGAAGCCAACGTTGTGGGAAGAGGTAAAAGACTGAGGCTTGTTAGGAGGCTGATATGGAGTCAGTTTCCAAAGTAAAGAAAAAATCAGGTTATGCCGTGACACAGAAAATTCACTCAGGAGGGGCAGCAGGTTAGGAAGAAGGAGACAGCTGACTTCTCGCTGAAATTAAAGTTGCAATCGGGTTGAGACAGCCACGTTGTTAGAGAGCAGCCATGAAGAGGAACAAGAGTAGTGCAGGAAGGGACAACCCTCCCTGGGTCCCCAGCACAGGACCACAGTCGGCAATGTAGTCAACTCATTTCAACTCCTCAGAAACATTCCACAGGCAATGTAGTCAACTCATTTCAACTCCTCAGAAACATTCCACACCCTGCCAGCTATATACCTAGCCAGAGAGGGGACCCGCCAGAAAGCGTAACTTTGTGAAGAGGTGCCAGGCACACAGTAGATGCTCAATAAATGCTAGTTGGATGACTCATTGAACTAATGCAGGGGTCAGCCCACAGCCTGTTTTTGCACTGCCTGAGAACTAAGAATGGTTTTTAAATTTTTAAAGGGTTGTAAAACAGGAGGGGGAGGAAGAGAAGGAGAATGTGTGACAGAGACCATATGTGTCCCACAAAGCCTACACTGTTTGCTACCTTACCCTTTACAGAAAAAGTGTGCTGACCCCTTCATTAATGGGTTAACTGTAAACATTTTGAATATAAGACTCACCCTTGTATTTTTCTATCCCCTTAGGCACTATGCCTAACGCATGGGTCACTGTCTGAGTATGTTGGTTGCCTGATGAATTTTAAAAGCCCTTCTTGGTCTCTGGTTTGGAGGACAGTTCAGAAGAGGAGATTCAGATTGTCTCCAAAGAGAGAATGCAGGGCACTCTGCCACTGAGTCTCAGAATGGGGCTTTAGTAAAGTGAGTGTCAGTATAACGTTGATTTGGGAGAGATGAGGGAATTTAATTCAAGAAGCATTTGTTGAAGGTCCAAGTGCCAAGCTCCAGGTTAGGTGCTGCAGGGGATGAAACATTTTTTTTAATTGCCTCATTTCTACAGATAAGACAGAAAGTGGGGTGGGAGTGCTTGCTTCCCAGAAGAGGCCACCTTTCAGAGGAACCTAAAGATGGCAGGATTCCAGAATGCAGAGATGGGGATACATCCTGGGTCGAGGACCTGGCTTAAGGAATGGTACAAAGACAGATGGAACCAGGAGATGGTCAGGGAAAGGCACAGCCCCTGGTGGGAGGGGTAGGGTAGGAAAAGGTCAGCTGGAGACTTAATTTGGGTTCCTCCAGAAGTATAAATAAAGACTTGAGTGTAAGTGGTATATTTGGGAAGTGGTCTCAGGAAACACTGGCTCTGAGGGCTTCTGGAATCCAGGCCCATGGCAACTCTGGGAGCCAATGCAGAAGCATGTAGCTCAGAGTACCCCACCCAAGGCACAAGGAGTATTTACATCATCAGTCATTCATTTATTGAGGATTGCTCTGGGAGGTAAGGAGGATGATAGGCCCTTCTAACCTATCCCAGGCCCTGCAAAGTAGGCTTTGCTATTAGAGCCCAGTATTCACCATCTATTCAGTCGGCCCTAAGGCACAGAGATGCAGATACTGGCAGGTGCAGGGTGGGCCTGTGTGTGCGGATATGGTTAGACCTAAAGGATGTGAGTAGGACATCACAGCATCTGCTACAGGTGGGTCCTGACCGTGGAGAGCCTTCAGTGTGTCTATGTTTGGACCTACCGGGCTACAGGAAATTAGAGCAAAGAAGGCTTCTAAGCCTGGAGGTAGCATGGCTACAATTTAGAATATGATTCAAGAGACAAGTGAGCTAAGAGGTGCATGGAAGAATTTCATAACCTTCCAGAAGGATAATAATGGGGCCAGAAGCAGGCCTGATATTGGGGGTGGAGAGAAGGAAACACACACACACACACACACACACACACACACACACACACACACACAGTGTTGCTCTGGAGTCCATCAATGGTTTTTGTAGACATCTGGGAGAAGCTGCTAAGAGAGAGAGTAGAGTGGGTGGGTACAGGGGGGTGGGGGTTCTGGGGGGGGTCCTGGTTTAAGAGGCATCTTTGTGGCAACTGGAAATGAGTCTAGAGCTCAAGAGAGAATGCAGGACTGAAAACTGGGAAATCACTGGCAAAAAGGTCAAGGGATGGTTAAGATTATTCAGGGAGGAGGTTTAGAGAGGAGACAAAGGGTAAATAAGCCTTGAAAAGTACTTGTACTGATGGAAGAGAAGGAGATTTGAGTCAGTGGAGCAGGAGAAAAAAGTTGGGAACCCAACACCAAGTAGAGCACTTTGAACAGCTAACTTCCCAACAGCAGGAAATCCTCCACATGGGGTCCGCATCCGGGCCCAGCACCCATCTCTCCACAGGCAGAGGGTAGGGGTCTGACTTGCACTAACCACGACTGTGAATGCTGTCAACCTCAGCATCCTGAACCTCAAGTGTATGGATTTCCGGATGGTCTGTGAACACAAACCCAACCGCCAAAGTGTTCCAGAACGCAGTGTGCCTGTGCAGTGGGCATTTTGTGAAGGAGATGATGCAGCATTTTCAGTGATTCCCAAAGGGCCCAGTGAACCCAAAGGACAAGAACCAGAAGCTCTGGGTAACCAGTGAGGCAGCAGCAGCCACTCAGAACTCGTATTCAGCCTTAGCCTGAGGTGGAACAGCAAGAGGGAGACAGAGACCTCCCTGAATGAGTGGGAATAGTAGAATTTTCCCTACACTTTGTGGAAGAACACCATCAGAACCAAAACACCTGACCTGCCATTGCTGCAGGCACATCAGCAGAGAGTCATAATTTTGTCTTGTGGAAAGTTTGCTCTGTGCCTGCTCCAAGACTCTTGCCACTTGGCTTATCTGTTCTGCAGGGTTGCAGACAGAGCCACCAGCCAGCAAAAAGATTACCCCAGTCTTCCCTCAGAGAACAGAGAGCCTTCTGTTTAAAAATGGGGGGGGGGGGAGAATAAGGCTCCAATATAAAAGACTTGGAAAAGCGTTTCAATACAAGGAAGTTAGCACCTCTGCCAGGGCACCTTGACGCTCAAGACACACAGTGTTTCTCGCCTGCATTTTACACCTGGTGTTCCAGGATCTCAGGTCTGTCCTGTGAATCACAAAGACTGTCGTGTGGGAAGCCGCACTGCTTCTCCAAACAGGACCCAAAGCCTGTGCATCTCAGCTTCTGCTTGCCGACCTCACCAGCAGCTCCTGACTTCAAAGAAGTTTCTTTGGGTGTTCTTTCTAAACCCACAGGAGAACCGCACATACCTAAACCTACCTGATAAGCCCCAGGTACACATCAGAGGTCAGGATTGGCAATCCTTCCCGGACTCCAGAGGTAAATGCCCCTCTTTGCCATTCACTCAGCCTCAGCAGACCACGTTGCATGGCATGACTCCATCATGCCTGCCAGGAAATAAGGATCCATGATCTTTAGGCGCCCTGGGAAATGTGCTCAACAGCAAACATTGTCTGGAATCATTTACAAGGAGAAAAGAAACAGTGCTTGCTCTCATCATGGTTCTGACACTGGTAAATCTCTTGAATTGTTTCCTCCTCAGTAAAGAATACTAAAAGATGCCTGGACCATATAACTCCCGTATCTCTTCCAGCACTGACATGCTGGACCCTTGGCCTCCTGGGAGCCAATTCTCCACTCTGTGGGGCTTGGTCATTCCTGCCCTGACCCCTGCATAGCTATTTTGGCCCATAGCATCAGCAACAGCAAAACCAGAGTGGGACCAAAGGTGCCTCTTGCTCTGCCTGACATAAATAGCCATCTAGAAACCTTCTGGGGGTTAGAGATGGTAGCAAGGTTTCATGTCCATCCGCAAAGATGTCCATTTACATTTTTAAAAAAATAATTACATAAAATAATTCTTTAAAAGTTAAAGAATTCTTTAGTGTGCATTAAGAGAACAAGAATGGCGTTAGTGAAGATCAGATCAATTTGTCAACAAATCAGTTTCTCAATCTATTGGTAACTTAGCTGACCAAGTGCTAACTGCCATCCATAGTGAGTTTGTTCACTATACTCCTTTAAATATCCTATTCTTAGCCATGCATTATTTAATTTATACTCATAATGGGCCATTGGTTAAAGTCAGGAAGCATAAGAAACACGGATGTTAAAATACAACAAATTAATGAAGACTATAAAAAATGGTAATAATTCTGTAAAATCACCCTGGTTTGATTTCTGCCAGTTAAGTAAGTTGCAGCCATCTGATCAGAAATCACATATAACACATCTAGATAGCTTTAGCACTTCAAAATTTGAATATTCAAAAAGAAAATATAGTAATGATTATATCCAATGTGGCTTTTCATTTGTTGAGAATAAAGACTGCCCGTAGGGGCAGATAGGTGGCTCAGTTGGTTAGAGCATGAACTCTGGGCAACGGGTCTGCTGGTTCGATTCCCACACGGGCCAGCAAGCTGCGCCCTCCGCAACTAGAATGAAGTCAGTGAGCTGCCGCTCAGCTCCCGGGTGGCCAGATGGCTCAGTTGGTTGGAGCACAGGCTCTCAACCACAAGGTTGCCGGTTCAACTCCCACAAGGGATGGTGGACTGTGCCCCCTGCAACTAACAAAGGCAACTGGACCTGGAGCTGAACAGCACCCTCCACAACTAAGACTGAAAAGGACAACAATTTGAGTTGGGAAAAGTCCCAGAAGTACACAGTTCCCCAATAAAAAGTCCTGTTCCCCTTCCCCAATAAAATCTTTAAAAAAAAATGAGGTGAGGGGTTTAGAAAATAGTCGGTAACCACAAGATGGCCACGGGGTTTTGAAAATTAATTTGGGAAACGTAATCAATAATGTAACGATTTTGTAGGGTATCCGATGGACACATGTCCCATTTGGGAGACCACCTCAGGGATGATGTAGATGCCTGATCTCTGCATGGTACACCTGAAGCTGAACAATAATGAATGCCAACTATAATTTTATATATATGTATATATATGTATATATATATGTATGTAAATGGTTACAGGAAGCAGAGTACAGCATTAGAATAGAGACAGTGGAAATGTAATGGCTCTGTGCGATGTCAGAGGGATAGTGGATGGGGGGAGGGGGTTCACACAGTGTGAGGGATATAAATGATAAATGTCTAAGTATTGCTTTGTCTTGTGCACCTGAAACTAATAAAATTTTTTTAAAAATTAAATATAAATAAATAAATAAATAAATAAATAAAAACTTCTGAACCACACACACAAAAAAATGACTGCCCACACACTCAGTATGTTATTTCTGGCAAAGAGATTACAAATAAATTAAATTAGCCAATGCCTGCAAAACACTTACTATGGTACCAAATATATAGAAAGCACAAAATAAACATTAGCCATTATTTTTATTATTATTAAATTATTATCAGTTGTTAAATGCAAAAGAGTTTAATTTGTTCCAATATGAATTTTATATACTCAATGCTATCTGTGAAATAAACTTCATATAAACTTTAACAATATTGATCTCGATTTTTAAATTAAAATTATAAATTAATTTTAATTATAAATTTAATTTTTTAATTAAAATTATAAAATAAATGATAATATATCATTATTTATTATACTACTACTCAAAAATGATTAGGTGATTTTTAAATTTTGGGGGAGCTGAGAAATTAAATTATTACAAAAGAAGTTCATATATATACATATATGTGTGTATATATATGTATATATGTGTGTGTGCATATATATGTATATATATATGTGTTTGTATATGTGTGTGTGTGTGTGTGTGTATATATATATATATCCCTACTCAACTACTGTCCTGCTTTGTCTTCCATATTCCATCCCATTCTTGCTCTGTACAGTGGGAGGCTGACCTACCTAGATTGCATAAGTGGGTTTCCTTCCTCCTTGTTTCCAGTTCAGCCATTAAGAGGCACCCAGAAATGGGAAGGTAAGAAGGGAGAGAAGCTAGAGTATTTCTGTCCCCATCTTCTCTCCTTCCAGACAGCATTAGTAGTCATCACATTTCTGCCTAAGGCTACGACAACTTCAGAGACCCCTCTCCCTTGTCTACAGGTTTCACTGGGTTCCAGGAACAGCTCCTTCCCTTTCCTCTTCCAATCCAGGGGAGCTGAAGGCTCACTGCTCTTAGGAGTTACTGGGTGCCTCACCATCCTTTTGTTGGTTCCCTTCATCCTGCTCACACCTTTATAAATAGTCTTTACATTAACCTCTCTTTAGTTACTCTTTTGAACGTGCCATTTTTCTCTTGACTTTTACAATAATTGGTACCGGTAGTGGCCCCAGAAATAGGCACTAAAAATAGGATTTGGGGATTGGGTTACTCACTTATTTGATGAGAACATGGATAAGCTTCTTTCTAAGGGTAGATGGGATAACGATCATCTGTAGTAAGCAGTGGTACAATTATTCAAGTCACCGGTGATGGCGTATGACAGAGTACAGATAGAAGACAAAGTGTTGGGAGCTGAAGTAGCTCTGACACTCTGTCACTATAGTGACAATGGTGATTACAAAGACCCTGGGATGTGCCAACTGCTTCTGACTGTAGGTTTTCATTTTGTCCTTTCCTGTGTTTTCTGCAGAATACACAGGAAAGGACAAAATGAAAACCTTGAATTCCTGAGTAAAAGAACAGGTAGAAAATCAGGAAGACTTCATGGCAGTTTTTGAAAGAGTTTCTCATCATCTATAGCTTCAAGGCAGTGATGGCTTAGGATCAAATACGAAGCCTAAGTATACGCATAACAGAGTTCAAGTACCAATGAATACAAATCTTTGCCAGGTCTCTTGTGCTAAGGCAGTGGTTCTCAAATGGGAGCAAGCTGTCTTCCAGGAAACGTGTGGCAATGTCTGGAGACATTTGGGTTTGCCACAACTAGGGGGCAAAAGGGCTACTACTGGTATTTAATAAATAGAAGCCACAGATTTTGTAAACATCCCACAATGCATAGGAGAGAGAGAGAGAGAGAGAGAGAGAGAGAGAGAGAGAGAGAGAGAACAATTACTTAGCCCAAAAATTCAGTAGAGCTGAGATTGATCTGCTAAGGTAAGGGCACTAGTGGAAAAGAAGTAAGATCCTGATACATGGAATAGAGACATTTGGGTAGATGAGAACTTTGAACCCCTAAATCCTCTTGAAATTTCCTTGCTGGTTGAAGCAGATCCTCATCCTCACACAAGGAACCCAGATTTCCTTAGCACAGAAATCTGGTATGCAGTTATTGATCTAATAAATCCTAATCAATGAAAATAATTAGAAGCCATTTGCTTTTACATGGCAGGGATAGCAGTATACCTTCATTGTCTTATCCCAAAGTTATGTCAACGCTCCAATTCTGTCACAACACAGTCTGCTCTCTGTCACAATATAGTCTTAATTACGTTATCCCATAGAAAATCACAGTAATCTATTACATTAATATAATTATGCAAATTGGACCTGTTGAGAAGGAATGAGTAAGCATCACATATATTTTAGGAAAACAAATGCATGCCAGAAATGGGTGATAAACCCTGTAAAAATTCAAGGACCTGATACATAAGTAAAGTTTGTAAGAGTACAGCAATCTAGAACAGATAGGAATATTCTCTCTGAAGCGACAAAAAATGTTGCTTTCCTTCTACCATTCACCACAAAGAAAAGCATGACATCTGATTGCGCCTCTTTGGATTGTGGATAAAACATATACCACATTTGGGCATCATGTTCTGACCTTTTACTAGATAACAAGTCTTCCAATTTCAGAGAGGTCTGCATCAAGAAAAGTTTCTACAGAAGGTCCTGGCTATATGTTGGTCTGTTGCTCTGTTATTTGGTGAACCAGCACATCCAATTGTACTGGAAATATCTGTGGCAGATAGAGACATTACAGAGAGCCTCTAGCAAGCCTTAGAAGGAAAGTTGCAGCACAGATCCCGATTGAGAGTAAGAATTCTGCTAATAATAGTACTCCATTTACAAAGCAGCTTCTGGCTTTCTCCTAAGCCATGGAAAAGACTGAACACCAGACCAGGGGACACTAAGTGATGATGTGACACAAACCGCCCATCATGAACTGAATGCAATATGATCTGCTGAATCATAAAATTGGAAGTAGACAGCAGAATTCCATTTGTTGAATGGAAATGGTATTTATAAGATCAAACCTACACAGGTTGGAAGGTAAGAGTAGATTATACAGCAGGTGGCTCGAACTCACATGGTACTTTCTCCTGCTGCTGCACCACATAAGCCGCGACCCACACCTATGCCACAGAGGGAGCGCCCCACAATCAATGACGAGAGGAGGGGGAAGCATGGCCTGCACAGTACGCTGAAACAGTCAGATGGAAATGGACAATATATTGCAATCCCACTCACGGGTAACCCTGAAAGTGGTGAGGAGAAATCCTCCTGGTGGGCAGAAACTCAGGAAATACCTGTAGTTGTCTGTATCACATGGAAGGAGAAAGAGCCTGATAAACACACACTGATTTATAGTCAGTCACTAACAATAACAATAAGTCACTAACAATAAGGTTGAAACACTGGTGACAAAGACAACATCTAGAAGCGCCACTCAGAGTGAGTTCAGAGTATGTGTGCCATACCCATGTCCCACGGATATCCTCATCAGAGAGCATTGCCGGCACAAGAGGCAATAATCATGTAAATGAAATGACTGTCTTTGTGTATTCCAGTCACCTATTTCCCCAGTCACTTGAGCTACAGGCCCATGTAGAAAGTAGCCACCACAACAAGAATAAAAGCTATTCATATACTCAACAATAGCTTGATCTTGTACGAACAAAGGTTTAGGTCACACCACCATGTTAAAATAAGCCAACCAGCAAAGGTGCTAGCAGAGGACCAGAGGTATATAGAATGGTTGGTAAAAAAAACCAAAGCTATGATCACCAATGTATGCCTCATGACCAGCTGCACAGCAGACAGCAGCACGTGTGCTTGTGTTAATTGTTTATTTTTTCCCACTACCTTGTATGAAGGACCCACGTAGAGGCTAACATTTTAAATCAGATTCTTTGTGGGAGTATAACTGAATTGTCATCATCACACTAAGATCCAATGGCTGAAGGGACTTTGTGCTTCCATTCTGTGGGGCCATAGTTTTTCCCTTACAAAGACGAAGAACCCTGCTCTGTGCCCTGGGTAGCTGGCCCGAGCAGACCCAATATCCAAGCTCCCTTGTCACCTCGGGCTTTCTATAGGGTTTGACAATGGACAGTACCAGCAGGAGACTGGGAAATGAGAAGACAGAGAAGTGGTGGTGTTTACTCCCCCAGCTCCCTCTGTGCCAAATCTCAGTTTAGAACACAGTTTAAGGGCCCAGAGTCTCTTCAGTAGTCTCTCTCCTATGATTTCCGCTCTCCCTGAGTTCCTCACAGCTCCTTCCCCTTCCCCTTCAAGCCCAGGGGTCTGATGGTTGCCGGGTGTTGTTAGCCCCAGGTGCCTCCCCAGGCCTTGCTGGATCCCTTAATCCTGCCCACATCATTGTAAATAGTCCCGTCTGTAGCCTTAAATTGCCCTTCGGGGATTTCCGTCTCTTTCCTGCTCCAGGCAGGTTCATGTCTCAGAGCAGAAAGCTGAGGCCTAGAAGCAGGATGAGCACAGCTGCTTCTCCACCGCCCACAAGAGCCTCTGGGGGCTAAACCACAAGGCCCCACCTGGACCTGATCACCCGAGGACATGCCTCCAGAAACCTCCTTTTCTGAATTCAGATCACAAAATGGCTTGTGGGCTGGTGACAGAGATTTTCCAGAAAGGGGAACAGAGTGAGTGATGAGTTAGGTCTCCAACCCAGGATTCTAGCGTTCCAGCAGGGAACACTCCCAGGCCATCTGCTGTCAATTATTTCATAGAAGAGACTGGTGTATCCAAAAGGTGCCACTCACCTGACCTACCAGCTTCTGGCTTCAATATGTGGCCCCGCCTCTTCTGCATAAATTCCCCTGGGAGAGCCCTGGCCAGGCCGCCTCTTAGGCAGTGCCTCAGATTCCCATCTCTCTCATTCACACACAAGCACATACACACATGTGCCCACACATGCCTGCACACTCTGCTCACACCCCAGGTACTGGCACTGCCCCAGGCATGGGAATAGTAACGATTTTAGTCGTTTCACAGACTGGTGGAAGATTTCCTAGGCAAACCGAGATCACTTTTCAAATGGGGGGAAAAAATGGGAACTGGCTAAATACACACAATAGAAAATTATGCAGCTATTAAATATATTTATAGAGAGCTCAAAACAGCGCAGAAAGTACTTAGGACAAAATGTTAGGAAGAAAAACCAGGGTACAGATTATACCTATACAGTATGCTTCACACTATGTGGAAATGCATGACGGAAAATGCACTGGAGGGAAATACACCAAAATGCTACTAGTGGGATGTATGGTGACGTTTTTCTGTATTTAACAAATCTCTTATAATAGGCATCAATTACTTCATGTCCTATTATAACCTTCTTAATTATACAAGTAGTTTTGAAAATTAATCTCATTTTTAAAAGTCAAACTGTAGATATGAAGCCTTGAGGATGCCACCCCCAATTCCAGTCCCCTCCCAAGTTAATCACTGTTTTCAGTTTGCTTTGTCTGGTTTCTGATGTATGTAAACAAATAAAGTAATCACTTCTGGAAGGGTTTTAACATAAATGGTATGTTATACAAATTAGTCTGCAACTTACTTTGCCACTTAGTAATAACACTGGGGGGTCTTTACACAACACTGTACACATATCATCTACTTTAAGGAATTTTAACCCTTAATCATAGGTCCTAATATGGCTGTTCCACAGTTTATTAATATGCAGGACATTTAAAGTTGTTTCCATTTTGTCACTATTAAAAACTAATTGCAATGAGCAGTTGCATAAATGTCTCTTTGTACACATTAGGACTATGTTTCTAAAATGGACACAAAGAAGTGGAAATTTAGGTTGAAGGTTTGGATATTGCAATGTTAAAATTTCCCATAGACAGGTCAGATTCCCCCATCCCCACCCCCAGACACCACTGGCTGCTTCTGTGGAAACTGGAGGGTCTCAGCTGGTCAGTGGGTCCTAGGGCTCTAAAGGTGGGGTTTCCTGGCCTCTCAGGGGTCCTTGGGGTCACTGAGGGGCTGCCCAGCACCCAAGAACAGAGACCCTCCACATCTGCCCACCAGATGTGCCCTGGGGATCAAGCCATAGGCTGCAGCCACCTGCAGCATCCACTGTGGGATCCAGATCATGAAAAGATGTGCGGCCGGGAAAAATGTTTCTCAAGGAAAGCCCACCCCCACGGAAGCTCATCATAGACCTTTCCGTCTCGTGCAGAAAGGAGTTTATGTCTCCTAAAGACTGTCCCCTGGGGGCCAGAAAGTCAGAGCCAAGCATTTTAGCATTGCAGGTACTTAATT
Source organism: Rhinolophus sinicus (assembly GCF_036562045.2). Lineage (NCBI taxonomy): Eukaryota > Metazoa > Chordata > Mammalia > Chiroptera > Rhinolophidae > Rhinolophus > Rhinolophus sinicus. Next base: position 76,716,974 of record NC_133759.1, read on the forward strand.
TCTAGAAGAAATAGAAGGACTGTCTTGCTTTCTGAGGAAATGTTGTCTTAACTTGAGGAAGCAACATGGATTCCAGCTCTACCCAACCACAGCCAAAGTGGGCTCTGTCTGGCCCTTGTCCTCGAAGGAGGGTCCTCAGGAGAGCCCATGGGAACTCCGAGCCTGTGGGGTGCTGCGCTGCACGTGCACTGGTCCACTGCACCCATCTCACGAGGTTGGGTCTCAGCAGGTACCTCTAAAGCAGAGAAAGTCCTTGGTTTTTCATAACCCAAGCAAAGCCCGCCACACAACTTCCTTTTAAAGGGGCCCTGAATGGGCCTCAGAAGGATTGTAAAGCTCCCACCTCTGAGTCCCTTCCTTCCAAGGCAAGGAGCCAGGCCCAGGGAGGGGACCAGGCCAGGTGAGCAAGCGCAATCTAGCAAAGTCCCACAGAGGGTGGTTGTGACACCGTGCCACTGGGGAGCCCTGGAAACAGTGTAGGACACTCCCCACCAGGAGCCAAGGTGCTGGTGGACACACCCCTGCACCCATCAGTCATTAGTTAAGGGCAGCCCCCGAGAGAGATGGAAACCCCCCCGCTACCTCCTGCGCTCAGTGTGGAGGAAAAGCAGTTCCAGCAGCCTGAGGTCAGTTTGCCAACAAAGAGCCACAGGCACAGGCAGTGAAGAGGGAAGGCACAGACGTGTATATAGCATGAGAAGGGACACAAGGGGACTCAGGTAGAGCAGCCACAGCATCAACGAAGGGGTCTCTGTGCCTGCTTCTTCCTCTGCCTCTTCCCCTAACTCACTCCTCTTTTCATTAAGGTGTCCACTCAGCTTCCACTGGCTCTGTCTACCTAAAACCACCTTCCTTCCCACCTCGTCACTCGTGTCCCTGTTACCCTGCTTCAGTTTTCTTTATGGCACAAACACAGGCTGCATTTATCCTGTTCACTGGCTGGTCTCCTTGCATCTGCCACCAGACTGGAGGGAGAGGGCCCTGGTCTGGCTCATGCACATCTTGTGTCCTCAGCACTGGGCACAGCGTGTGTGTTAAGCACGTGGTTAGTGCTGCCTGGTCACCTGTCAGGCAACTTACATGACAGTTTCTTTATTTATTTATATTTAACAAGCACTTGTGTAGTGTTGACTGCTCTAAGTTCCTTACCACTCATTCAATCTTCCAAGCAATCCAGTGAGGTAGGTGCTATTGCCATCTTCATTGCACACATTAGGAAGCTGAGACTCAGAGGTTAAATAACTTGGCCGCAGCTGCACAGTTGGGGTGGCCGAGGCGTTGGTAGGAAGTCAGGCTGGCTGAGGGTCTCCAGAGGCGGTGCCCTAAAGAAGCTTGTGCTGCTTCTTCAAAGGCCCGCTGGAAGCCAGGTGTAAGTTAGCTTCTATTTACAGATGAGGGAATTGCGGCTCCAAGAGGTGCTGTGACGTTCCCAAAGGCCCAGAATGGGTGGGCAGCAGGGCTAGGATTCTGATCCCCAAGCCATTTCCCCCACTAAGGTGTCACCATGAGCAGATGCCCACAGCAGCTTGACTGTTTCTCCTCGACCCTCCTCCTGTGGCTCCCCACTGCACATTCTTAGCCGTCTCCACTGGTCCCTGGTGACCATTTCTAGTCCACTTCCCAGGAAAGAGGGAGATGGTGTCCCATGGCTGAGGGAATAACCCAGCATGATGCCCACCCAGACATCAGGCCCCAGGACTATAGCCCCCTGCCTTCTCCCACAAACAGCACATGCTGTTGGGTGGCCCAAGCAGGATGGGATCCAGGCATTTAGCAGCCAGTAACTCTCATTGCAGCATGATCAACTGCCCCCACTAGAGGTAGCACAAAACTCTCAAAAAGAAACATTCCAAACCAACAAAGCCAGTAATGGTTAAGCAGTGAGTGAGTATAGTGTGTGTGTGTGTGTGTGTGTGTGTGTGTGTGTGTGTGTGTTGGAAGGGGTAGGAGGGCTGGAGGGACATAGACACAGGCATCTGATTGAGGGTCCCACCTCTCAGGCTGGAAACCTCCCACCACTCAGAGCAAGATCTCGTTAATCCAAATGCCACATGACTAGAGATGGGGTGAGGGGGGCGTAGGCTCTCCATTGCACACACCAGAGGGAAACCCTCCAAACCAACAGAGTGATTCCTGCCACACTGTGTTTACCTTTCCCCTCCACTCGGCTTTGACACAGACACATGTGCACCCGCCCCAGCCAGCATGCCCACTTCCCAGCTCAGCTTGCCAATTATGGCGATTCCCAAAGTGTTACAGACAACTCACCCGGGGTTACTCAGAACCTTCTAATTAGTGTTACACACTTATTATCAGAGGCTATTGATATTGGCTTTAATCAGTAATTATAATTCTCACACAAAACATTTAATAACCATTCATAATACAAGAAATTTGATTAAGGAGAGAGCTTTTTTCTTGGATTTCCACATTGGTCTCCCGAAGGCTAAGCTGGGTTTCTTCTAAGCAGGAACAAACACAGTCGACACAATTACCCACCAAAGACAGTAGAAAACAGCAACCTCAGATTCACCTGCCCCCCCACCACCACTCCTCTGAAACACTCAGCAACAGCTACAAAACACGGGTGAAGGCCACAGGCAGGTGACTCACAAAGAAGGAATACAAATGGCCAACAAATATGGGGGGAAATGCTTAGCCTCACTATTAATCAAGAAATACACATTTAAATCAAATACTGTCTGTTCAATCAAATTAGCAAAGACTAGAAACAGTTTTGGAAACATGGAGGAAAAACAGAGGGTTGATAGAGGGGCGGGGGGGTGGGGATAAGGGGAAGGTGAGAGGTTTTGGGAACATACAGAGGGATAGTGGATGGGGGAGGGGGGTTCACACAGTGTGAGGGATATAAATGATAAACATCTAAGTTTTGCTTTGTCTTGTGCACCTGAAACTAATTTAAAAAATAAATAAATAAATAAAAATTAAAAAAAAAAATTAGCAAAGACTTACTACTGTGATTCTGCTTCTATTGGTACAAATGCTGTTGGAAAAAAAAAAAAGAAAAGCCACTACAGCTTCTCTGCCCCATTCTTCCCCACTTCTGGAAAAATGCACCCCTCCTGACAAGAACCACTTCTTCCCCTTCTTCAGTCATATGGTAGCATGGGAACTGCCATGTTCTGTCTTTCTGTCACCTCTAGCTACTGCAAATGGCCAGAATGAGAGCTCTGAATGGGGCTGGACCTCTCATGGTCCCCCCGGCCTTGTCAGGGACAGGCCCTGTGAGCTTTCCATTTGGGACAGAAAGGATAGTTTCAGTCCCTCTTCAGTGGAAAGCCAGTAGTTACCCTATTCTGTCAACTAGCTGTGACACACGTGGGTTTGCACAACCCAAGACCTACGGTAGAAGAAGGTAAAGCGGGTTAGTGTGGGCGAACACAATGGCAAACAGGTCCCCAGGCCCCAGCGCTCCAGCCCTGCCGGCTGCCCCCAGAAACAATGGCAATGTGTTGAGTTCTCATTGCAGGCTCCGTGCTGAGGACCACCAAGGAGCCCTTGGAATCAGGCCTCACACTGCCTTTGGGGGACGGGGAGTCCTGTAAGTACCCCCACTACCAGGGAGCTGGGGGAGGTGGGCTTCAGGGCTGCCAGGGAACTCCCGCCCATGAGAATCCCAGTTATTGCTTTGCACCCTCAGTGGTCAGGACCATCCTCACCCCATACACAGAGACTACTAAGTTTAGAGCTGGAGAAGTCATCCCCAAACCCTTAGAAACTCCCTTTAGATGGAAAAAGCCAAGGACAGAAACCCAAATGCTCACGCTTTGCAGCCCCCCAGCCTTCTAAGGAGCTCTGTGGCTTTCCCTTTCCAAGATTCCTTCTCTGCCTTTTAATGGTCAAGCTCAATGCAGGTGAGTAAACTGGTATATGACTCATACAAGTGGACACAACTCAAACCAGACAAGACATTGTTCATCAGAGGCCCGAAGGGTGGCTTTAGTAAATAGGAATAATCCATAGTTGTACCCAAGGACAGTCCCAGATGAATGCCTATCATCCCAGTGCAATTATTAACAACACCTTTCACTCTCAGAGGCATCCTGGTTTGGGCAACACATGAGCCTTATGTGTATATAAATCTATATACAATCCAGCCCCAGCCCCATGGACACACACCCTCCTGTGTCCTCTGCCTTCCTTCATCACGGTGGAATCTCTTGCCTAGTCTGAGCTCCAGGCAATATCTTTTCAACTTTCCTTCCACTGTGTGTGAAATTTCTTTGCCTAAAGATCAACATCCAACTCTTTTTCAGCTGTCAGCACACAGGATGGCTGAGCCAGCCCTCTGCCCTGTGCCTCCTTTATGTAATGGGCCACCTTGTCCTTTGTAGCGTGCAAGCATCTTTAAGTGACTTGAGGAAGCATTTCTCTCTCCAGGGCCGTCTTCAATGCAAGGAAAGTTACAGCCGCTTGACTGACGTTGGAACCCAAGAGAAAATGAAATCACCTTCATGGAGCCCCTTCTTCCAGGTTTGTAGGAAACAGTAGAAATTTCTTCTCACACCCACTGCCACAGTTCCCCCCATTCTAGAAAGGTGGGTTCACAGGCAGGACTTAGGAAAGCTCCTCCTGGGGAGGCCTGCCTGTTATTTCTCTGCCCTCAAGTCACCTGCCTGGGTTCAAATCCTGTCTCTATCCCTCCCCAGTTCTATGGCCTTGGGCATGTCGCTTCACATCTCCAGACCTAAGTGGCATTATCTACTGAGTTATGATGTTAAAGAGGAGAACGCATACGGAGCATTTAGCCCAAGCTTTGTACCACAAGAAGCTTTAGATAAATGTTAGCCAGTGTCATTCATAACAGTATATAGTAATGATTCAATCATGCAAGTTTAAAGTACATGGGTAGGGTACACCCTAGTGAAAAATGGCTTCAGCATTTGCAAAGTTGACGTGCTGAGATTTATGGAGAATCTGACCACATACTAAGCCTATTTCATGGATGCGTAAACTGAGGCCAGGGAGGCCAAGCGCCTGCCTCCACACTCCAACCTCTAAAAGGCTGAGCAAAGCTAAAGGTCCCACACCCATCTCGCTATCCTGGGGAGAACACACCATTCCTTGAAGAACACGCATCAGAGAATTTACTTTATATGCGTAATATGATCGGCACCGTCACTACCCCCATTCTGCAATTCAGAAGACTGAGAGCTAGAGAGGTTAAGTGACTTACCCAAGGTCACACAACTTGTAAGTGGCAGAGCAGGGATATGATCTTACACCTGTCAGAATCCCGAGCCTGTGATATTAATGAGGAGGCCACATCACCACTTCCTCCACTCCAAGGAAAAGCTTTTGATCTTGCACGGCAGCAAGGCAGAAATCAGCGTGGTCACGTTGGGAGCAAGGAGTAGAGGCCCAGGGGAACGGGCCACGGGATGACAAGAATCCACCCCAGGGAAGGAGGGCTGGGAATGCCTGCCATGACACCTGTAGCTGGTCACTAACCCTCAGCTCCCCCAACAGGCTCGCCTGGAGCCCCATGTGCCCAGCCCAATGCCACAGGGGTGAGAGGAGGAGGAAGAAGGTGCCTGCCTTGTACAATCACAGCACATCATCCAAGTAGGGCTGAGACACACTCATGTAAGCTGTCTGTGTGGCTCGGGGTAAGGTCTCAGTTTTTTCAGAGGTAGAAATCATGGCCAGGTCTGGGACCAGCCACAGTCATTGGAGTTTCATGGAGGACGGCAAGTGGACCGTTGGCAGGGTCACGCTCACTTGCCCCGTCTCCCCTCAGCATCCAGGCAGGTAACTTTGGTAGAGGCCAGCCCACTGAGGGCCAGGTGTGTGCTGCTGTTGGGCAGAGGTAGGCCAAGCACGACACCTTTGGGGGGGAGGGCGGTGAGGACCCAGGACTCACGACATCTAATGAGTTTCCTTTGATGTCCTGGTGTGTACTTTCTGCCCTGGGTTCGGAACCAGGAGAGCCCTCAGCTGGCTGCAGTGCTCCCAGGGCCCCCAGGACTCTTCTCCACCCCAACGAGCCCAGTCCGTTTCCACACTTCCCGGGTGGCCTTCTACTCCTCAGATGCCCACAAGCAAAGGAGGTCACAACCTCCCTGGGGCACTAGGACCACCCCACTTCTCTGAAGTAGGGAACAAAGCATGTTTTCTACTTTAATGGCCACAGTTAAATGTTTCATGAGCTAAAACTGAGGCCAGATCACTTTATAATCATTCTTCTGGCTCCTGCATAATTGATGTCCCTTATGCACTTTTCATGATCTAATTTATCTACCTCCTAAAATATTTTGTAAAAGCTGAGTCCCATCTGTAATGATCTATGTCCCATTACAAAGTCTGACAAAGGATTTGCTACCCCAGCCACGTCTGTTTCTAGCAGGGGTGGAGGCCTTGTGTGTGTCACTTGGAAAGCAACACTCAGGGGACAGGAGAAGCCAGGGGGACTCCCAGGAGAGACCAGCCTAGAGGAAGAGAGGCAGAAGGTGAGGGAGCAGAGAGGTCTTCCTGGGGCAGCTCCAGAGAGGTCGTGTGGCCCCATCAGGTGACAATGACAACAGCAACAATAATAATAACAACAATAATGGAGGCTACTACTCTACTGAGACTCATAAGTACCAGTGCGCTCAGACTTTCAGGCATTATCTCACGTATTCCTCACACAGGAGGTAGGACTATCACCATTCCCACTTCACAGATAAGAACACTGAGGCTTGGAGAGGTAAGTAACTTGCTCAAGGCCCCAAAGGCAGTACATTAGAAAGATGGGATTCAAACCTGAGCAGTCTGATCCAGAGCTGAGGCTCCTGACCTCGGTTCTATTCTCTACTTCTACGTGACTAATTCCCAAACCTTTCCTGTCCTGTGAACCTAGAAATCCTTGCATTTCGATAACCCATCAGTGAGCCTTTTAGGGGAAGGTTGCCAGATTTAGTGTTAAGAAAAAAATGAAAACCTAATTAAACTTGAATTTCAGATAAACAACAAGTAATTCTTTAGTCTAATGATGCTCCAAGCAATATTTGGGACATGCATTTACTAAAATATTACTTATTTCAAATTCAAATCGAACTGGGTATCCTCTATTTTACCTGGCAACACTCACCACGTGTCCAGGCCCGCTGGGTCTCTGGGACTACTACAGACTGCCCTCAGGGATCCACGGCTGCCTGGGGAAACAAGAGGGACACAGGACAAGTACCAGATATGGACAGGGGTCACAATCTGATTCAGATCTGCCTGGTAGGGAGCTGAGGGTTGTTGGGGTCAGATGCTTATAATTCAACAGTTTCCTGGAAGAACAGGGACCCAGCTGACGCCAAAGATGGGAGGAAGAACAGAAGGCACAGGAAGAAAGGGCAGCTGCCCTCACAGCACACCCCAGCCCCACTCCCAGTTCTGGGGGTCTGCATTTCAGCTCCTGGGTGCAGCCAAAAGACGCCAACGTCCAGAGCAACAGCTCCAGAAGACCAAGCTCGGCCCATCCCACAGCTGACACTGCCAGAACATCTGTGGACTGTCACACACCTGTGACAGTGGCCCACCTGTTTGGTTTGCTGACCCAAATCTACACAACTCCCACACTCACAGCCCTGGGCCTCTGCTCACTCGGCCACCTGGAAACTGCCTGTTCTCCCCAAAATCCGCCTTCCTTGAGAGTCCAACTCAGTCCTTCCTTCTTGGGGAATTCTCCACCCACTCCGCCCACGTGCCAATCTCACCCCTGCTGGGCCACCCTTAGAAGTTATTCCTTACACTAACATTTGTACACTTTATTATTTATTGAGCACCTAGCAAAGAACCTGGAACATAGCTGGTGCTCGATAAATGCTTGGTGAATGACTGAATGAATGACAGTTACTGGGGCTTTGTCCAGCACGCTGACTTCCAGGTGTACAGTTCCCAGCAGAGGAACAGAGGGCCTCCCAGAGGCGGAAAGTAAAAACACTTGCACACTCATATGTCTTCCCACAACCCCGCACTCAGCCCAGGTCCTGGCCTGGAGCTGATTCAATACCTGTCTGATGAAGAGGTGGAGTTAAGATGGGGAGGAAGGGAATGCTGAGGCAGGGAGGGTACAGGCCTGGGAACCACTGGCTCCCCCGGCTACAATGATGGCTCGCTCTGGGATTTGGGAAACCAGGCTTTGCTTCGGTTTCCGTAGCTGGAAAACAAGACGTAGACACTCTGCTCTGACTCCCCCATGGCTTGTGCTGGGATCATGCACTCACAGCGATGTTTGTACCTTCCCACAACAAGAGGTACGTGGTGGACTCAAGGCCCTAGTCCCTGGCAAGCTCAAGTTCCACTCCCAGTGGCAGCCTCCCGAGCTAGACTTCCCCTGACAGTGATAAACTCCCTCTCGTGAGCCTACCCGTGAAGCCCTGCTCACATCTACGCTTCTCCAAGTCCGGCTTCCCTGAGCAGAGGCCAAATCAAGATGGATACTCTCTCTCTCACAGCAAACACAACGCCTCAGTCAATCTCCTAGCACCCAAACCACGCTCATTGTTCTTGTGTGGAATTCCACAGATGCTTATAAACACTTCCATTACTTCTGAAGTTTTGTTTATGGTTTTTGTTAAGTCTTTACTCTGAAATTTGCCATTTTAAACACTCCCTGACTGAGTAAGATTTATATGGGTTGTTCACACAGAAGCTACCTGTAATGGACAGAGCCAGAATCAATTTATAGAGCCTCAAGAGCCGCTGACCACTCATTTTTACTGAGAAAGGGTTTTCTCAGGGAAAAAATAGTGAGAAAGCATTAAGATTCCAGAAACATCACTTCCCGAGGACCTGGCAGCACAGGGCACACGTCTCTGTGCCTCCTTTACAACTAGCACAATCACACAGCTCCAGCACTTGCGTCTCCTCAGACCAGGGGTGGAAAGCAGGATGCCGGGGGGGGGGAGCCTGTCCCTCATAGGGCTCAGATGCTCAGGGAGGCCCATGTTGCCACTGAACCCAGCAAGTCAAAGGAAGCCAAGAGCAGGGAAGGGGGAGGGCTGGTGGGAGAGGTTGACCGTGACGCCAATTTATCCAGTGTTCTAAAATTCCCCTCTGGAAAAAGGTGAAATTTCCTGGTTACGGGACTATAAGGGACCATCATATAAGGCATTGGGGTGACTTGATAACTGGAATTGGGCAAGGGATTGCAGTCTCGCGATGATCAACCCATATGCAGTCAGAATGCCGAATCCAAAAGTCCAGTTCATTGTAAAGGGAAACTGGAAATGCTACAGGGGTTCTAGAAAAGCCAAGTCTGTTTACCTCATGGCGGGATCTCCCTGATGGCTCTTTTCTCCCACTTGTAGTAAAAACTGGCAAAGTTTTCCTGACTCCTAAGATGCTTCCCTCTACCAGTATGTCTAAACATACATTGCACTTTCTTCACAAGCATGTTGTTTTGACTGTTTGTTTCGGTCTTCTGGAAAGGGAATGGAGGCAAAAGCGGGGCTTCTAGGACTCGGCCACCCTCTGCTCTGGGTGTGGAATGCTGCTGGACCTGTCTCCTCTCCTGGCTCAGGAAGTAGCTTCTTGCCCACAATTCTGTGGGGAAAGGTGTTCAATCCCCTCACGCTCCCACATTTCCATTCAGGCCATGCGCCCAGAAATCTGGGCTGTTCTCTCTGTACTGGGAACTGTTGCACCGTTGAAGACCAACATGACTCCACTGGACACAAGACACAGAATCAATAGGCCTTGTACGATCCTTTAGAGAAGAAAATGGATTTCATCTTTGGACTTTTCCAATACTGTTGGAGTGATATTTTTTTCCTTTCTAAACAGTGAAAATAATGTTATAAAAGCATCTTTTTGTTGTTATTGTCATTACTTATATCCTTCCCCCACACTCTGGTGTTTTAAAATGAAAAATAAAATTACACCACTTTTTGTACAAAAACACTTAAAAGATTTTTTAAAAAAAAACAAAAATAAAATTCCCATCTGAAAGGAACCTCTCTGGCATTTTTCCAGGCTTTGTCAAATAAATTAGGAAATCTCTTCCTTTGAAGATCAGTGGAATAGAAATGACTTTGAACTCCTAATATCAGGCATTAGCAAGATAATGTTAGGTTTTATTAAGAATGAAAAGAATTTACCAATTTTCTTCCAGCAATGCTCTCTGGACTCTACAAGAAAGCTAATCACTAGATAATTGTTCAGTGACTCTTTTGGTTCATTCAAATATGTTGAATCATATAGAGGGGGGAGGGCAGAAGTCCCTTAAGAAACCAGCTACAAAACTGCTGTGCCCGGGAGCCTGGCATAAAGACACAGCTCTGGGAAAAGCCAGAATACCAAAGAGTCCGGGGGTATTTGTCTGCTAGGGCTGCCAGAACAAAATGCCACAGACTGGGTGGCTTAAGGAACAGACATTTATTTTCTCACAGTTCTGGAGGCTGGGAGTCCAATCCAAGATCAAGGTTGTGGCTGAATCCGTTTCTGGTGGTTGCTCCTCCTGGCTTGCAGGCAGCCTCCTTCTCAGTGTCCTCATGTGGCCGTTCCTGGCTGAGTGTACACAGAGCCACAGAGCTCTCTGGTATCACTTCTTATAAGGACACTAACCCTGTTGGATCAGGGGCCCACCCTTATTACCCCATTTAACTTTAATTACTTCTTTAGAGGCCCCATTTCCAAATACAGCCACACTGGGCATTAGGCCTTCAACATATGAATTTTGAGGAGACACAAACATTAAGTTCATAACACTGCATTTGCCACACCTTGGTTCTCTCCTTTTCAGGAATTTGCCTCTCCAGGCCATTTCCAACCCCCACTGGGGAGTCCAAATCTTCTCTCTATTCCCTGCCTCTGGTCTCTACCCAGTACACTCTTCAGGAGTCCCCAGGTTCCACATGCCTCTTGCTAGCCCATATCTCCGAGTCCTTTCTCTGCTCAAAAACTTCAGTGGATCCCCCACCATGCACAAAATTAGGTCCATAATTTAGAGAGTCGGTCAGTGTAATGATAAAAAACTTGGAGTCAGACAGACCTATGTACCAAGTCTGGCTCTGGCCTTTAGTAGATGTGTGATCTTGTGTAATCTACTTAACCTCTCTGACCCTCAGGTTTCTCTTCTGTAAAATGGGGGAAATAACAGCTCCTATTTCATCTGGTTGTGGTGGAAACCAAGAGAGGGAATGCTGGGACGTGTTTAACAGAACGCCTGACACGTAAAAATGAAATAAAATGTTAGCCCTGGTTGTCATTATATCTCTCCATCAATGCCATGGTGATTTCATCCCATCTCATGGTTTTAATACCATCTAAAGGCCAACGGCCCCTAAATTTACACCTCCAGCCCCAACCTCTCTCCAGACCTCCAGACGAGGAAAGCCAGCTGCCCTTTCTATCTCCACACAGATGTCAACAAGCATCGCATGTCTAAAACAGCTCCTGATCCCACCCCAGCCTGCTCCACCCGCAGCCTTCTCAGTCCCAACTGCTGAGGCTGAAACTGTGGCGCCATCTTTAATTCCCCCATCTCTCACACCCACATGCAGACTGTTAAGAAGTCTTCCAAGTCTAGAACAGAACCGCTTCTCATCACCTCCACGATACCACTGCAGCCCAGGCCACCGTCCCCTCTCACCTGGAGGCTGCAGCAGCCTCCCAGCCGGTCTCGTCTCCACCCTGGACCCAAAAGGGTTAAGTTTTCACGCAACACAGAATGATATTATACTTTTAAAGCAGAAGTCACATCACAACTCTCTTCTACTCAAAGTCCCCCCAGAGGCCCCCTTGTCATTGAGGGTGAAGTCCAAAGTCCTACTGGCCTTTAAGGCCCCCATTGGCTCACTGACCTTCTCTCCTACCACTGACCCTCACGCACCCCCTGCCCCCAGAGCCACACCAGCCTCCTGCTCTTCCTTGATCACGCTAGGTCCCCTCCTGCATCGCGTTCTTATGCACTTGCCATTTCTCGGCCTGGAATGTTCTTCCCCCAAATATCCACCTGGCTGACTCCTTACATCCCTCTCAAATGGCTCAAATGTTATCTTCTCAGAGGCCTACTCTGCTACCCTGGTCAAAACTGCAACGTGCCCCCAAACACGCATCCATACGCCCCAGATGTTCCCATCCCTACCCAATTCTACTCATTCTTTTCCCCTGCACTTCCCTCTTCTTAACACACTGCATGCACTACTCATGCATTATATTTATTTGTTTACTGTCTGGCTTGCCCTGCTAGAATGTAAACTCACAAAGATGTGGTATTTCTCTCTTCTGTTCACAGCCACATATCCAGCCAGCCCCTAGCAGAGTGTTCGGAGCATAGTAGTCACTCAGTAAATATTTGTCAGATAAATAAAGGCTCAGCCATTAACTCACACATGTATTCAATACCCACTGAGCATCTTCAAAGCCCATGAGGGCCTCATTCACGCTTTCCAGCCACTTTCCCAGGACTTCCCTCCACAGAACCTCTTACCAAATGGCCCTCGTTTCTCTGTCTACACTTACATTTTGGACGGCCGTTCCCTGAAGCCCTGCCCACCCCATCTCCACCAGTGGAAATCCTACTCGTCCTCCAAGGGCCAGGCTGCCTCCTCCTCCTCCTTGAAGTCTTTGCATCCATTGTGCATGCTCGCCCTTGACTTTCTCTGTGCCTTTCCTCTGCCCTTTTCCCATCCTGCTGGGCATCTCCATGAGTTGTGGTCTGTCTCACATTCCCTGCAAACCTGTAACAGCCTCGGTGTCAGGACCACGTTTCCTCTTATGTGTTGCCTGCTGTGTCAGGCACACTTCAGCTGTTCCAGAAAGATTTAGGAGTGAACTAGCATGCATCTGTATCAGTCTGTAAATTACAAAGTCAAAAGTAAACCCTAGTTTGGGAGAGTCAGCTAAGGTGGCCCCTTGAGACAAGAGTGACAAGTAATGATATAATTACCTTCCTTCTGCCTGGCTCACAGCTCCAGAAGGAATACACTGCCCTTCCTCAAGCTGCATCTCCCTAATGCAGCCCCCAGGAAGCCTCTCACCCTCCCCCCAGCACTCCCAAGACAGCTCCTCCAAGCCCGTTCAAAAGAATCCCACTGAGGACTCGGTGCATTTAGGAAACGAGAAATGACACATCTGGTATGAACAAGGGGGAATACACGGCACCACACACCAGTTAGTCTGCGTTTTATCCTTGAAGTAATAAGTTATGTTGTTCAATTTCTTGCTCCAAAGGAGCAATGGGCATCCTCATGCATATCAAAAACATACCCACCAGCTCTGCCCGGAGGCCTCGTTCTGCAGGAAACCAGCTGACACACCATCCATGCCACCCGGGAGCTCGTGTGCCCCCGAGGTTGTTCATCCATGCATGCCCACGTAGGAATTAACATAAAAACAACATACATGATTGCAACACACCACCTGACTCTTGTGCCACTCCTAGCGGGGGACCAGTGGTGCCGAGGTGAGGAGGGGAAGATGCAGCCTGTGCTGTATTCACATTCCCACTCCTTTCGCCCATTTTCCCAGAGCAGGAGGACGCAGTGGATGTCATGGGAAGTCATGAGAGCGAGATTATGTTAAATTACATGTTCCCACCCCACACCCCAGATCAGCAGTGATCCCATGGCCCAAAGCGGCATCCCAGGCTTTATTTGCTCATACACATTAATGGGACCATACCTCAGGGAGAAGAACCGGAAAAGCCAAATGCTAGAGAACAAACAGGCTCCTTAAAATATGGGTGGGGGCGACAGGGGATCAAGGCTCTGGGAAAGGGGGCTCTGAATTCCTCCTCCACAGTCTCTGCCAGCTTAGGAGGATGGATCTGGAAAGCTTTTCTAATTCCTTGGAATTCTACAAATGCTTTTCTTGAGGAGGGAGGTAAAAAAGTTAAAATTTCAGGTGTGTTGTTAATAGCCCAACCTCTGCCGAAGGGCAGTGAGGACAGAAACCCACTCCCCAACCCCCACCTCTGCCCCAAGCAGGCTCATCTTCATCCCAAACTGTCCTGAGACCTAGGGAAGTCCCCAAGCTCCAAGCAGGGGCAGGACATCCCCCTGGAGAACAGAGAGACCGCAATCCCAGCCCCGCCTTACCATTTATAACCCGGGTGATTTTAGAAAAATTCATACATTTCTCTCAGCCTCCGTTTGCCACCTCTGCCATGGGGCACACCCCCTCTGCCTGCTGCAGGGGCTTGGGGCTGTGATTAATGGGCTTGCTCTGAGCTGGCCCCTGCTGAGTTCTTTCTATGCACTAATTCATTTGCATTGTTATTAACAATCCTACACACAGGTGCTATGACCCCCACTTTACAGACTGAGAATCTTAGGCTCCGAGACCCTAAATTCCTGGTCAAGGACCCACAGACGGAACGTGGCAGAGTCGGGACTAGACCGCAGGTCTACTTCGGGAGTCAGCTTTTGAAGCCACAGCTATGGGACCTGAATCCACACAGGTTGGGCCAGGCCTAGCACCCAGTAAGTAGCTGCTTAAGCAAAGCCAGTTCAGTTTATTCGAAGCTCACTTCCTTGGCTGTGCGTCTCTGGCAGCCCCTCACAGGCCTGTCCGCCAGGCAGTTAGAAGCAGCCTCAGGTAGGCTCTCCTCCCTCTAGCTGGAAGCGGAACCACGGCAGAGAGGGGGCTGTTTCTGACCCCTCTGGCTCTGTATCCAGGTTTTAACTGAGAGGCAAGAAAAGAGAACTTATTATCTTTCCCAGTTTCTTCTCTCATTTGAATATTGGATTTGTAGAAGCCCAGTTCCCTAGAGGAATTCCCTGAGAAGCCATCTGCTTGTGCGCTTCTGAGCTGCCTTGGCAAAAGATGCTAATCAATCATCTGAGTGGGAGGTGTTCGCTCCTTCCCTGGGAGACGAGTGTGCTCAGGCCCGTGAGCATGAGGCTACATCACCAGACAGCATGGATCCAGGCTCTGCAGATGCTCTGGCCATTCCGGAGTCAGCTCTGACTTGGGTCAACTCAGGTCTGTCCAAGCCAGGGGCCAGAGCATCACAGGACCGAGGGCCACGCACGGCTGGAGAGGCTGACACTTTGTATCAGAAATGCCAAGGGGCGGCTTCTGTGTCTGTACTCACAGAAGACCCTTGCTCAGACACAGACAGGGATGCAGACACACCCTGTGAGGACATCCAGCAGGAGTCAAGTCATGGGCTATGCCCAGGAGCTCAGCTCGGACGTGTTGCTGGCCAATGCCATGCTAGCCCTTGGATGCGGCTGCCCCAGCTCCCACAATGTCTCCATGGGCAGGAAAGCCTGGGTCTGTCCAAGCCACAGCAGCCCACACTTAGTGGGCCCCCTGAGTGCAGCTTCCCTTCCAGGAAGGCCCCTGGGCCCAACCTATCTCACTAGGAATCGAGGCAGCATCAATAACAAACATGTGAAAGACCAAACAGCTTCCCGGCAAAATCCTGTTGCCTAAAGCTTGCCAAGCCCCGTGGCATCTGGTCAACCATCTAGTTTTATCAGTTGAGAAGCCCAAGCCCTGAGAGGGTCATGTACTTGCCCAAGGACACACTACCAGCCTCCCAGCACTCTCCAGAACCATGTCCTCCCAGGCAGTGTCCACTTACGCAATCAGCACAGCAAAGATGGGAGAAGATGGCCACCCTGAGCCATCGCTGGTCCCTCTCAAAAAACCTCCAACCTCTGGAGTGTTTCCTCTTCTCTCTTTGTCCTGCTCCTCTCTCAAGAACAGGGGCTTCTGCCGCATGTTCAGGCTGCCCCAGGTGCCTCGACAAAAAGGTTTTCAAAACTGGAAGAATGTCCTTTAATATTTTACCACCATATGCAAAACAAGGCCCTCAGAACAGCCCAGGGCCAGCCCTGCTGCAGGGGAGAGGGGATCCGACAGATGGAGTGTCTGCTCACATCCCGTCCACTGTGCAGCTTCCTAGGCCTGGGTGAGCTTCACTTGGCCGTGAAAATGAACACATACAGATTGGTCATCATGCCAGAGTCTCCTGCTGAACCAGGAAGCAATTGGTGGGCACACTCAGGCTGGAGGACTGGACACGCTGAGTGGTGTGGGGTGAACGAAGTGTGTGTGCTGTGGCCCTAGCAGGCCTGCTCCAAGCTCAGAGGAGGCCACAGCAGGCCAGATGACAAACTCCCTGCCTAATTTTAAATGCAGAGCTTGTGAGTCCACAAGGTAGCAAGCATGAGAATACAGAGTAATCAGAGTGCCCATGGTATGTGGGGGGGGGGGTGAGGCGGGGCAAGGGGGGTGACCAGGAGGGTTGCATAGGACTTTCCTAGGCTTGCTTTCTGTAACAAAAGGTATCTGTGGTCAAAGGAGTTGAGGAAATACAGGACTAAAGAAAGTTTAACAGATTTCTTTTGCAAAAGAACAGTTTGGAGCCTTTGAAATGCTCGTGTTCTTTGGGAATCTCCAAGAAGGAAGCACAGAATGTGGTTTCCCTGATAGTCCGTGGGCCATGAGCAGTTCTAACAGGCATCTCACAGGACTCATACCCAACAGGACTTCTGAAATGAAGAGAAATGGTGTCTAGAGAAAGTTCCGGAGAGAGACGCACAAATGTTCACAGGAGTCACGTGTCTGGGAGGTCTTGGGGAACACCGTCTCCTTTTCTGAGGCCTAAATTCCCCACCTGGGAACTGCTGAAGAGTAAAGAAACTCCGTGCCCGCAGCCTGGTGCTCATGTGGACATGTGGTGTGTGAATGCAGGCAAGCATGGAGGGACAGGTCACCTGGGCCCTTCTGTGGACTCAGGAGGCCCCCCCAAGCACTAAAGACCCTGACCGTCCCCTGAGTCCCTTCCCCACACCCCCCTCCCCTCTTCTCTCCCTAGTCCCCATCCTTCTATCCTGCTTACCAGACCTCCTCTTCCCTCCCCCAGCCACCTCCAGTATGTCCCTTGCACAGCTGTCTCAGAGATAAACACACAAGTCTCTTCTGTAACCACAGAGAAACAAGCCACAACACATTGAGACACCTTAGAAATTGGCAGTGTCCATCCCTAACTCCAGTGAAGAGCAGAGCACACTGTGCCCAGGACCCCTCGGTCCCCTTCACGACCCTCCCTTTTCAGTCCTTCACAGGGAGTCAGTCTCAACCCTGTCTGTCCTCAGGGCTGGGCACTGTTACCCCCACTGCGTGCCCCTATCTCAGCCCTCACACCCTCACTCTAGTGCATCTGGTCCCTCAGGCAGTGATTTGCTCCCCAGATGTGCCTGAGGACAACCAGTCTCCCCACAGAGACCCAGCAAACTGGAAACAGCCTCCTGAACCCAGTACCCAGCCACAGACACCCAGGCTTCTCTCCGTCCCCTGCTCATCGCCCAAGGACAGCACTGGCCCTCGAGCCCCACTTCCTTCACGTGGGGACCTAACAACTCCTGCAGCTGAAGCAGAACAAGTGGCAGCGCAACAGCACCAGGCGCAGGCTAGTCCTACCTGCCTTCTGCTCACCCGCAGGTGCCAGCCCGGGTCCCACGCTGTCGCTCATCCTGTTTTCTCCTCCTTGGGGGGTGGACGGGAAGGTGCTCCTGGAGAAGTGTTCCTCATCAGGCTGACAAGAAGTAACAGTATTGGAATGCGTGCACGTTGCCATGCCCAAAGCTACGTCGAGAGGTTCAGAATGTTATGCTCTTTGAAATTTTGCTAACCCAGCAGCCTCCTTTCCCAGAGGAGCCGAGGGGGTGAGGAGGGCTGCAGTTCTGAGTGATCTGCAGAGCGATGTTCTTAAAAACACCAGATTTGATTATTGTCAACACGTGACCCCTTCTCATGTATGTGGTTCCTGGACATGGCTTTCTCTCAGCTCAGCGGTGAGATGAAGTTCAGAGAGAAAACTTCCAAAACAATCACACAAACCTGCATTTACACAGAGAAAGCAGAGCAGAAACTACTTACGCCAGATGCGGGTGTCGGGTCTCCCCTCTTTTCGCAGTCAGGCCATGGTCACTGGGCCCCGTCCGACCTGCCACACTCACTAAAGCCCCCGGTGGCTGTACCCAGTCACACCAGGGAAGGTCAAAGGACGATGGAGATCCCAGGAAGCCGCTGTAGCCCCCAGATCAATGGGCTCCTACAGCCCCGTGTTCTCCAAACACAGCATGCTTCACTCTGACCCTGTATCTGTTTGGCTCCTGTCGGCCTCCCCAGAACCCAAGGGCACAGATGGTAGCCACTGTGTCCCCAACCCCTTACATGAGTCCTAGAGTGAACGAATTGATGGGTGGCTGGTGATGGGTGGACTAACTGGCAGGAGGGAGGTAGGCAGAGAAGGAGGGAGGGAATGCAGGCAGCCGTGGCCTCACCCGGCCCACCTGCCTCTCTTCCCCTCAGAAGGTGAGCTGAGACTAAGTGATCCCACCATGGGCACAGGGCTCTGAGACACTGGGATGCGAAGACACTCTGTGTCATGGCTGGAGGCCCCCATCCTGCCCTGCCCCCTGCTGGAGGGGGCCGTGTGCTAGATGCAAAAGCTTCTTGGTCTCCTCTCAACCCCAGGAGGTGTTCCTGGGAAGTCCTCCCCTGGCCAGCTTGTCTAGCTGTCCTCACCTTGACAACCACCGGAAAACACCATATACACATGTACACATGCTATTCATTCATCCTGTCTGCGTTTGCTGGGGCAGCCCCACGCGGGAGGTAACAAGCCCCAGGACACAGACCTGATGGGTGCCAAGTACGCGCTGCCCACAGTATGCTAGCCGCTCAGCAAAGAGGAAAGGAGCCTTTGATGTTCTGCAGAGTTCATCCCGCCCCCAGCACCCTGAGTGCCTTTTGCCCTCAGCATATATTACAACCTGCAGGCGGGAATCCAGAGACAGGCACGGAACAGCAGCGTGAGGGTCCCTTGCCACAAGCACGCATGGGTCCTGCAGGCGTCAACGGGCCACTGTATGTCAGTGAGGGCTACTAGGCCAGGTAGATTTAGGGGAAGAGTCCACAAAATAGGTTAACTTTGAAAAGAACGGTGCTAAGAAATGGTCATTCGGGGGGGGGGGGGGGCAGTGAAAGGAAGGTGACGAGGTGCAGCCGGAGCGCGGCAGGCACTGGGAGTACAGAAAGCGGGAGTTACTGCCGGGGCCAGGCAGGTAGGCACAGCTCAGCCCTGCTCTCAGGTGTAGGCGAACAGGGGGCTCCTGCTTCCTCCTCCCACGGCCCACTCAGCCCCACAGCTGGCATTTTCTCCTTCCCCCACAAAAAGTATTTCCCTTTCTCAAAACAACAACTTTGCACCACTTTTTTCAGGGTCTTTTAATGGCTTTTGAAATATAAGCCTGGAGCTTCAAATGCCGCCCCACCAATTTACTGGAACGCTTCACCTCCCCAGAAATTTCTTCTAAAATGACTTTCCTTCTTCCACCACAAACAGAGCCTTTGGAGCAATGGGCCTTTTAATCAACAATTATAAGAAGTTTTAAAAGTCACTTTTAAAAGGCTGTCACGGCGAGCTGCTCAGCTATTTGCTCTATTCCTGAGGGACTTCCTGGTGGTGGCAGGAAGCAGACGCTGGAGGGAGGTGGGTGGGTGCGAGCAGCCTTCATCCATCACCCAGCGACAGGCCCCTGGTGCCTGGGGGGGTCCTCAGAGCTCACATCTGCGGCCCAGCAGCTCTGGCATGATTTATCACGGGCAGCTTGTCACCTCCCCCATCAGGTTTATCTGTTTTCTGGGTGCTTCTCCTCTCACTGACCTCCACATGCTGCAGTGCCTGGTCTCCCCACACCGCACATACAGACCCCAACTGCCATGACTTCACTTATTGCCGCTGTGCCAACAGCTCCCACACTCCTATGTCCAGCCCAGACTCATATATTTACCTGCCTCCTCAGCATCTCCTCAGACTCAAAATTTCTAAGCCAGACCGTGTGTGGCTGTGTTTATTTCCTCCAAGTTGTCTTCCTCCTAGCTTTCTGCACCTCAGCGAGCGGCACCCCCGCCCCCGCAGGCTGCAGCCTTGCAATCCCTCTCATTTGTTTCTTTCTCCTCACTACCATCCCCCCCATGTAACTCTGCCCATGAGTCTGGATGGCTTTACCTTCAAAGCACATCCTGAATCCGGCACTTTGTGCCACCTGCACTGCCAACAGCCTCTTCGAAGCCCCACCTCTCTCCCCGCCCGCAACAGCCCTTTCTCAGCCAGGGAGGCTGTCCTGTATTAACATAAATACAGCAGTTCCCCCACCCACCGCCAGACTAGACCTGGAGTTTTGCAGGTTCAAGTGCAGTTAGGGGACATGCTTCTTCCCACCAGGCAATCTGGGGGTGGGGACACTTAGAGGTGACCTGGGGGGTGGAGGGGCGACAGTGACCATTCCTCTCGTCCTTGTAGCTGAGGGCTCTGATGGGATGGCACCAAGTTCCTACTCCCAGGCGAGCTGCTTTAGACCTTAACCCCCAGCATGGCCTCCAGGCCTTCAAACATTGCCCCTTCCAGCCTACTCACCCAGCCCCTCCAGGCAGCAGCCCACTTCCCCTCCAGTGCGAGCCCCGGCATCCAATCACACTTGCCTGTCCCACACCCTTCTGCCTCATCGAAGTCCAGAATCCAGCCATCCTTGGCTCCCAGTGTAACATCCCCTTCTCCAGGAAGCCTTCTTGCCCATGCGCCAGGTCAGTCCTGAATTGTCTGGACACCCTGCGCTTCTCCTTTGGAGCCCAAGTCCCATTGCCACTGAGTAATGTATTCACCAGCTCGGACAATACCTCCTGGGCTTTAAGTTCTGTGAGGGGCAGGACTGGGTTTGTTTTGTTTGAGGCTCATCCCCAGAACCTTTCACACAGTAGGCTTTCAGTAAACACTGACTGAATATACGCGTAATTCTGCAGTTCCTAAGTAGGAAGTTGCCAGGAGCCAAAGAATCTAGAAGGGAAAATGAAAGAGGAAGAACAATTGGATCCCTTCTGTATGTTCCACCATAAAACCCATGCTGCTGTAAAGTCTAGTTAGCCTCAGACACTGTATCCATGGAAAGACCAAACATGGCATTTAAAATAAGCTCATGCCAAACGCAGCATACTCAAGGGGAGCAGGGACCTTTGTGATGCTCCGGGGAGCCGTCTAGCTGCTCTCAGCTGGAGAAGAACCCAGCTGGATGCCCATGTGAGCTGATGCGAAGCTAAGGGCTCTCATATGGCACTTCTCCTCTGCCTGAGTCACCATCGCCTCAGCCCAGGCCTCTGCCTGTTCTCTTTAGTTCTGGAAATAGGTGGCTAGAGCTGCAACTTTCATTCCTTTAGGGCACCATCCCTCCTGCCTTCCCTGCAGTCCTGGGGAGCTATCCAGCCCAGTGCCCCTCCCCCAGCCCAGCCTCTGACCACAGACGTGGGCAAGTGTGCCAAGCCAAAACAATTATAGCACCACATTTCCTCAAACACAGTAAGGTGTCCACAGTGGGGACACTTGACCCAGCAAGGCCAGTCATTTCAGGTTCTTCTACTCATGTTTGGAGAGGAAGCCTGCTGTCCACTGACTGGCTAAGGTGGGGTTCTGGCAGCCTGGAGCTGCTAGTGGCCATCTTCCCTGACCTTGTAAAGGAAGCCCACCACGAGAAGAAGAGAACGAGAGGTACACCTGAATAAAGATCAGAGAGAGCAGAGCCAAGCAAAGGAGAAAGTGAGAGAAAGAGCATTGTGTTGCTGGATCCAGCCTTGCCTGAAGACAGACACCTGCCTTCCCAGCTACGCAAGTCGGTAAACATCCTTTTAGGAGTGGGTTTGCCTGTGGTTTACAGTCGGAGACCAGATGAATACAGTTCTCATCCTCAGGCCTCCCAAGATTGACCCCTGTGCCTGTGAACAAACTCTCCTAGCTCCAGGCCTGGTGTCTAAGACTGTAACCTCAGTGTAAGATCTGGCCATGCCGCAGTGAGGCAGGAGAGAAATCCCCGTGGAGCCCAGTTTCTAGACCTCGAGCCAGACTTCAGAGATGCCCCTCCCCTGCAGGCCCTGCATTTCCCGCCCTGGACTCAGGAAGCTCTGAACTCAGGAGAC
Organism: Rhinolophus sinicus; assembly: GCF_036562045.2. Lineage (NCBI taxonomy): Eukaryota > Metazoa > Chordata > Mammalia > Chiroptera > Rhinolophidae > Rhinolophus > Rhinolophus sinicus. The sequence goes on from NC_133759.1 coordinate 76,738,895, forward strand.
CTGATGTCCCTCCCCAGGCCCAGGAGCCTTCCTGGAGCCTCAGCCCCTCTCTCCTTCTAAATGTGAATAGATTCTCTGGGAGGCCCCCACGCACCCCACCACAGGGTGTGGACACCTGGTCTTTCTGAGTGTAATAGAGACGCCCTGAGTGGTGCTCCCACCATTCTTCATTGTTTCCAGTAAATGTGTGTTACCCCTTACCCTGTGCAAAGACCCTTGCGCCAAGTTGTCCATTCTCTACCGGGTATCACAGTGGGCCCTTCTGTGCTATCTCCTGCATCACAGGAGAATCCCAGAGTCCCTTGTCAGCAGGGCTGCCGTTAGATCCTGCCGGTGAGAGCTACTTGTGTGGGATCTGAAGGCCAAGGAGAGGTCGAAGCTGCTATTTTGGTGGAAGCAGTGAGGAGGCCTCGTGAGGTCTGCCAAGGGCTCCAGGTTCCCTTGAGCCTCTCCTACTTCAGTGCTGTTGAGATCAGCAGCACAGCTCCCTGTGAGGTCCTACATTTCCAAATTTCCTGAATGTGGCCACTGTGGCCTTTGCTTCCCCATCCACCTCCCACAGTTGCGCAAGCCTCTGAATCCACGCAGCCCATCCCTTTCTGCTTAAAGTACCCAGCGTGGTTCTTGGTTTCCTCTCCTCTTAAGGACCTGGCCTTTTTCCTGCATGACGGCAGCAAGGCCAAGGCCCCTCCCCCCCTCCACAGCCGCCACATGGACACTTGGGGCTGTCCTGGCACGGCTGGCAAAAGCCCTGGTCTCTAAAGCCTTGTCTGGCCACACTGTCCTCAGCACCTGCCAGACATTAGACCATGGCTCTAGGGTAGCACCCACTAGACCATGGCAAATCAGCACAGGGGGCTGTGCGCCATCAGAAACATGGCTTGCACCAGGCAGAGCGGTGAACTTGGACTAGTGGGTATACTCTGGTTAAACATGCATGCACGTGCATGCACACATACATACACACACACTGTAAAACTGTATCGCTGAGCCCTAAACACGGAAAGGGCAAGAGAACAAACAGACTGACCTTGAGTGAACTGCTCATCTATCTGTGATAGCTAGAGAGGGGCATGGGGAGTGATCTATGCCAGCACCCATCAGCCAGTGTCATCTGTGCAGAGCTCTTCTTGGCTGGGGCTGCTCCACTCTCTCCTGGACTCTCAGAACTGCTCCTGTGCGGACCCTCTTCATGCTACTCAGAGAGCCTTCCTCCTAATCCTGCCTCTCCCTTAGTCCCAACCCCAGGGCCTCCTTGGTTTTCTAAGCCCCTCTGCTCACCCCTCCTAGAATCCCTCGGTCTTCAGACTCAATACTGACTCATCCAGCTTTTCCATTCCCCCATTTCCCAACCCATTTCCCATCAAGCTGGAGAATGCCTCTGAGTCAGGCCCCGGGGAGAAAGTGAAGGACAGCTTGGGCTTCCCGTCAAACACCCACCAGACACGGGGGCCCCTACTCTGCCGAGGAGTCCACTGGGCATGACCCTGCATGGTATTATACAGAAAAAGCCTCTCCACTCTCCCCTTCAGCTACCCCAACTCAGCGTATGCCCCACAATGAAGGCATACGCCGTGCTCCAGCCAAAGGGAAAGAGAAGAGTGAACAGGAATAAACTTAATAAAATAAAATTAAAAAAAAAAAAAGAAGAAAGAAAACCAACCAACCATACGCGCATATGGAAAAACACGTGCAAAACGCTCACTGTTGCTTTACTAGAGTGGTGAGATTAAGGAGTTATTGTCTAAGATTCTCGGTTGTTACAAGATTTTTTCAAAAAAATGAAAATAAACAAATACGACGAGATCACGAAATCTCTTAGGTCTTCCTTAAAAGGGTGCTGAAATGAGCTCATGCAGTGCTGTGGGAGAAGTGTCTTCTCCTCTGAAGGGCTGTCCCACCTCCAGGATATCCTGTGCCCCACTTTCTGCTCAGTTCTCCCAACAGGCCTGAGACTTCCACGGTGCTGTCATTTGAGCACTGTTTTGAATTCTGTAAGAAACACGAACCGTGTGGAGACTATGGACAGAGCCCCTCTCCAGGCCTTGGTTCCCTACCAGACCTCTTAGCTCAAGGTAGAGGTCGCCTTCTCTGGATGTCAACATTATCATCTCCATGGGCATCAAGTGCAAACCCAGTTAACACGATTAACGACCAGTCCCATCTGGAGCCCAGGCTCGTGCATCGCACCTTCAGAAGGTCTTTCCCAGTTCACTAAGTTGCCTACATCCCCACGTATGGTAAACAGCCTAATGAAATTGGCTGGAATTCCCCCAGCCAATACTGCTAACTTTTCTCTTATCTTCTGTTCTAAAAACCTGTCACACTGATCATCTCTGCCCCACAAAACAAATTTATTTTTTGAGTCATGTAGGAAAAAATTGAAGTTGAAATGCTGTGAGGGTAGAGGCTTTGTATTGGTGTCAGGCATCTGAGAAATCTAATGGAGCCACTTTTTGACAACAATATCTGTGTTGGGCTAATTTGGTGGAGCCTACAACATCCTCTATTGAACAGGAAGAATAGAATACACAGTCCTAGGAAAGCAGAGAGTTAGCCCATGGCGGATAATTTACTTTCGCTATTCATCCCACAGATAGGCACTCAATTACAGGACGTTCTTAGGTAAATTTCCATTCATTCTTTTATCGCCTCGCAAATGAAATAGTCATTTTTAAAATAGCTTGAAGCAGAGATGCGTGTCAGTAAACAAAAGGGCAGGCTTCCTTATCACAGTATGTTTTATCCTGATTATTTATTCTTCTCCCCCACGGAAAGCTCTGTGACTAATTCACTCGTTTGGTCCCCTCTTGCCAACATTTTTCCTATTAATGCAGCTCTGAATGGCTCTCTGATGAGCAGCAGCAAGAGTAAACCTTTGTTCAGGGGCCTGGTCCCAGGGCTGAAGTTAACCGGAGGGGACAGGAAGCACGTCACCCCTGAGCAGCACGATCAGAGGCAGAGTCAGGCTGCCCAAGCAATGAGACCACAAAACCCACAGGTGATGAGCCAAGGTGGGCCGTGCAGGGCAGGACCGGTGCTGCTGGCAGCAGCAGGTATGGCTCACTGCCCAGGGGCATGGGCATCTGAATGCCCCACGACCACTAAGAGAACTTCCCACAAAGCCACTCCCCAGAAGTCAGTGCATCACGTTTATTAAGCTCTTCCTGTGCACAAGGTCTGGAGCTGCAAACTGAAGGTGCAACGGTGAGTCCGCCGGGATCCCAGCCTCCAGGAAGCAGTCGTACAGGAAGAAAACAAGGTGAGGGGGTGTCACCTCTGCCACAAACTCAGGTTTGAAATTGGACTCAAACCCTGGAAGGTTTTCCTTCCAGGATGAAGCACAACTTGAAAGATCTGTGCTGAGAGCCTGGTTCCAGTAAACGCTGGCATTCAGTTACGAGCCACACAGTCACCCAGCCAAGTCAGAACAAGCCTCTGGCATCAAACGTCAGGGAAACCAAGTCGGATGGTTAACTTTATACGTCAACTTGGCTAGACCATGGTACCCAGATATTTGGTCAAACACTATTCTAGTTGTTTCTGTGAAGGTATTTTTAGATGAGATTGACATTTAAACCAATAGACTTTGAGTGAAGCAGATGACCCTCCACAGTGTGCATGGGCCTCATCTAATCAGTTGAAGGACGGAAAGAGTGCGCTCCCCTGAAAGGAGGCAATTCTGCCAGCAGACAGCCTTTGGACTCGAACTACAGCATCAGCTCTCCCATGGGTCTCCAGCCTGTCAGCCTACCCTGCAGACTTTGGACTTTCCAGGCTCTGCAATCATGTGAGCTAATTCCTTAAAGTAAATATCTATAAATGGATGCATGGATGGATGGATGGATGGATGGATGGATGGATGGATGGATGGATGGATAAACAGATATCTCTTGTTTCTTTTTCTTGGAGAACCCTGACTAATGCACCAAGTGGCAGAATTCCATGCATTCTGTGGCATACGTGAAAACTATCTGCATCCCTTTTCAGGGCGTGGAGGAGATCCAGACTCCACTCAGAAAGTACTAAGGTTTCAAACCTGGGTGAGCAGGGGAGTGGAAGCTGCAGGTGAACCTACAGACTTGGACAGAAGGACAGAGGCGTCCCACGTTTTCAGAGGCCTCAACAACACCCACACCCACCTGTCACCCTCACCTAGGGATAGGGGCAGGAGCTGGACCACTGAGTAGCTTCCAGAGTCTGCTGCCATTCTCAGGCCCCAGAGCTGCTTGGAGACAAAGCAAACGGCACTATCTTGAGTCTACAGTGTGGGTTCCAGGAAGGTACATAGCTTGTCTTGAATCCCAGAATAAATCAAATACCTGGGGAGGAGATCTGGAGTGCACAAGCCTTCTCACCTTCTCCCCATTTCTGACCCAGGGAAATAATTGGCTCCTGGGTGCTGCTGAGTTGGTCACACTTAGAAGTATTAGCTCCTGTTGCCAATTATGCTGCCCCATAGCTGAAGAGTCACTGGGGGTGGGGGGGGACGTTTATTTTTCCCAAAGCAGGACTTGGAGCAACCTGGGTGAGGGCACGCGCTGTGCATAATGAGACAACAAGTGGCCCGGATGATTCTTCAGCAGATGTTACCTGAAGGAGCCCGGTCCTTGCAAAGCCCACCCAAGTGGGGGGCTGAGAGGCCTTTGGAGGGAGCTCCAGAACATATTTCAGGTGTTCAGGTGTAGGTCATCAATCACACTCCTGCTCCTCCATAAATATGCAGAAGGGTCTTGGATATTCATGAGCATCCCATCAACCTCGCAACAATAACACGATTCCTTTTGTTGTTAACATCAACTTTAAGTGGTCTGCTAGGTCAGGCGAGGAGGCTGGGAAGGAAACGCGTATCTCCTTCTCTCTGTTCCTTGGTCTCGTGACAGCCAGACCAGGCTAATATTTACTTATTGTAGCTAAATGCTTGGCGCCTTTTGGGGGAAGCGGCCATATTCCAAATGCAAGCATGACCCCATGTGTGCCACTCACCTTCCCCCCGGCTGGATCGATACAGACGGTGTTCAAATTGCATTCCCGTAAATAGAAGTCTATTTCGGGGACTTTTCTTAAAGCATTCTTTTATGCCTGGTTGTATGGGGTCAAGAAGGCTCCTCGCTTTAAATGGAGGACAAATGGAATGATCAAAGAGGATGTCGTACAAACAGACGCTTAACCGAACAGGAAGACGCCCAGATTTTACGGAAGCAGGCCATGCTGCTTCTGTCCCTGGGAACCCTGTTCACTCTCTTTCCTCCAGCTGACTGTTGCCTCTGAGAGTCAGTGAGAACATTCTGTAGCCAGACAAGAGCTGTAGATGTGCGGGCAGTTGAAGCAATGCCATGGAAGCCAGAGGCCTTTGGTAGACAGGAGAAGGAGAACCCCAGGGCTGACTCTTGAAGTTTCCATGGACAGAGGGTTGTGTCCTCTCACTGCATAATCCAGATGAAATGAAGGGAGAGGCTGTCACTCATTTACACAGCATCTGTCATAGCGTATGAGCCCATTTTGCCCTTTGGTCACAGAGAGGGTGTCTTCACGTCATGCTCACAATGGCACCTTCGGGGAAAACCTTCTCGACCTCCGCCCCAAATCTGCCCCACCCCCAGACTTCCTGCACTTGGCTTCTGCACCTGCCACCTTCTCACCCCAGGTTTCCCCTGGCTCTGTCTCTCCACGCACCAGAAACTATGACCTCCTTGGAAAAGAGGGGTTTCCCCCACCACACAGTCTCAAACAAATCTCTGCTGGTTACCCAATGAACTTCATTTTTAAGGCAAAAATATAAAATCCTCAAGTGAGGTTTTATTTTTCAATATAGTCAAATCTTTAACTTTTCCCCCAGAATTTAAACTTCTATAAATGTTGCCCCTCCAAACTAGAACACAAGACTGTGCCACCTTCAAGGCAGCCTGTGTCCAATTGGACACAACATGTGAGACTCCCCTCCACAGTCCAGGGGCTGCATGCACGTGGGGTGTCCAGGGCTAGACTCAGGGAAGAGGGATGAAAGCAGGGCTAGAGCGGGCTCACATGGTCTGAAATCACGTCACTCGATCTGGGGCACATCTGGCAAATCTCAGTCTCTAGTCCTGATGGTCCAAACCAATTAACTGCTCCCAGACATGCTTCTCGTCATCTTGCCCTCAAACCCATCCAGGCTTGCAGGCCAGCGTGGGGCTGGGAACCGAGGAGAACTCCTGCAGCTGGAAGACCAGATGCTCAGGGACTTCAGCGTGAACTTTGCAATATTAAAAAAAAAAAAATCAAAAAACTAAAACGAAAAGTTAAGTTTGCTCTCTTGGCTTATATCCTTCAGGATGACTTTGGAAGCCTGTTGGTGAAATCAAAGCTACTGGAATGTTGTTTTTCCCTCATATCTCCCCCAAAGTCATTGAAAGAGGTCATCAAGGAAGAAGCCAGCTGGAATCTCACCCAGCTGCCCCGTCTATGCTTCTGCACTGGGGGAGAAGATGGAGACCCCAGGGCCTGGTGACAACCCAAATGCCACGAGAGGTAAGCATACCCTTCATCCCTCTGCCCCCCATGTCCACGAAACCTGGCAGAACCTGGAAAATCTCAACTTGGATTAGCCAAATGTCAAGTGCTCAGTAGCTACGTATGGCTGGTGGCCACTGGATTGGACAGTGTGGTCTCTTCACCTGTGATAGGTTTGAGAAAAGCATTATGTTAAATCTGAGGTACATTTTGTTCTCGTATGTTTAACCTTTTTACACAATGCAGGTTTTCCTGCATTAAGATTAAAACAGAGTCTGCACTGATTTTTCTTCCTTTCCCCTAAATTCCTGCAACAGAATGCATTGCCGAGCCTTGAATTCAATGCAGGTGTAAATGGTAGGTGCCAGCCCTCCCCTGCCAACACAAGCAGCGTCCCCCCGTTCTCCCCACCAGCATTGCTATTTTCAGGCTCCTGTATTTCCTGGCTCCAGGTCCACCAAGAGACTATCCAGGTCCACCAAGAGATCCCTGACTTTAACAGGGATCTGTTTCTAATAGTAGAATTAATGAATCCTATAAGCCAGTTGCACTGGGGGAGAGCAATTCCACTGCAAAGAGACAAGAGGCTTGTTCGGAAATCCAAGAATGTGCAGGAATCACACACCTTCATATTGACAAATCCCATCCCTGGCTGGGCAAACTCTCCTACAACAAGCTGATTGTCCTGGGATAAACACCACATAGCAGGGACTGTGAAACCAGGGAGTGTTGCCAACAGGACAGCGACAGCCTGCTGAAGTGAGAACACACGAGCTGACACTAATATTCCTCGTGCCAGCCTCTTAGAGTGAACGCAGGGAGGGAAGAGCAAGAATTTCAACGGAATTTAATACAGTGAGTGTTTCCTGAGGCTGGCAGGGTCTTAGCACAAGGCTGGGGGCTGGGGGGGGGGGCAGGGGAGCAAATGGAGGAACAGATGAGATGTGCCTCCTCCCCTCAGACATTGCAAAGAAGCGATACTTAATTTAAAAAGGCAAAGTTTTCCAGCATTCGGCATAAAGAACATGTTCCTCTTCTGGAAGCCAAACTGGGCAGGAATTATGGTGAGGGATTAATGGATAATCTTTATTCCATGCCAGTGCCTCCTTGCACACCATGGAAGACAGGGATACCAGCCAGCCCAGGAGATAGGTCAGCTTGGAAAGAGGAGGACGAAGAAAATCATAGGGATGGGTGTCGACTTCCTTCTCCCTCTCTTTTCAGTGTGATGCTCTGGGGAGAGAAGATTCAGTAACTTAGAGGAGCAGAAAGTTACGCCTCTCATTGTAAAAAAAATAATAACAAGGGCCAGAAAGGGCTCAGACAGCGCAAAGCAGAGTGAAGGGAAAGCAGTAAACAAAGCAACTACGTCAATAGTAGAAGTTAGCTGCAGTCAGCAACTGGGGGTCTGGCCGGGGGACAGGGTGCATCCACCATGGCTGTCATTTTGAAACATAAAGTGCTCCATGAGAAAGATAGCTTCAAATTACCGAGAAACATAACTATAATGATGAAACACTTCAATGATGAGGAATAACTCAAGTTTAGTAAGGAAAGTTCTAAACTGCCTAAGTGTTTACATTGTCTTTAATGTTGATCAAATTTTCCTCCCACTGTTCTGCACACATGCGTGTGAGAACCAACATGGCTTGTTTCCTGTTCATCAGGACCAGGGCCAGGGCCTCGCCCAGACCAGCTGAATCCGAACCTCAGTGTGAGGGGCCAACGTGCAGCCAGGGTTGGAAACCACTGCCCTAGGGGCCTAGTGAGATCAGTGGTGGGAAGGGACAGAGAGGAGGGTATCACCTCCAGGGACGGAGAAGGTCTAACAAGCCCGGCCACTCACGGGATCCTGGGCTCCTCGGCTGGGATTGTTCTAGCACTGACTGAATCGTGCAGAGGAGATTCTTGAATTACTCTTTGCTGAATCTTAGATTCCAAGAGAATTAAAAATCAAGTGCCTCATCATGAAATTGTTTTATGGGAAGGTGCCCGTTTCCCATTTCCTAACTCAGGACTTGAGGTCTGGAGAGCTGCCGCATTCATGTCTGAGAAGTGACCTGAGATATTCACCTTGAGTAACAAAACCGGGGCATTTCTGAACTATTTCAGGGGTTTGTGGGAGCAATGGAACAGAATACTTGCTATAAGATTGCCCCAAAAACATAGGACATGGCATAGTCGTAAGGGTGATTGGCCTGCTCATGTGTTATTCAACGCCAGGGTTTACAAACTCTGCTGGACATCAGAATTATCTGGGGATCTGATTTAAAAACATATATTTCCAGGCCCTGCCTCCAGATTTCCTACAACAGAATATTTGGGGGTAAGATCTAGGAATTGTATTTTTAAGTATTTTCCCAGGTATTTCTATTACAACGCCAGATTGGGAACCCTTGGTCTGTGCTGTGCCCCTCCACAGGTGGGGAAAACCTAGCTGACTGCCCACACAGCAATACCCTGAAAACTCTGTCTTCCTGGTAAGAGCAGCCAGAATTGCACACACAAGGCCGCAAAGCGAAGGCTTCCCTATAGGGCTAGTCGTGAAATCCCAAACGTTACAGGAGCCAACAAGGAGAGTCCAGCCTGACATTTGCAAAGACCTAGAGACTCATTTCAGGTAAAACCTAATGAAGTGTTTGCTATACAAGAGGAAGACAGGGAGGAGGGAGGTCAGCAGGCCTCTGAACCCTCAGGGGAAGTTCCTTAGAGCTTTAAAAAACAAATACGATTTTCATTTGCAGAGAGAGCGCATCACCAGCACGGTGGGTGGCATGGCAAAAGTGGGTCAGAAATGCACACCCTGGGAGCTGACCTGTCTGCTGGGAGCTGACCTGTCTGCTGGGAGCTGACCTGTCTGAAGGAGAGGGTGCTCTCAAGACAGGTGGACTCCCAATGGAGAGGACAGCTGGCAGGAGGATGACCTTACACTCTGGGCCTCTGGAGCTCCCCAGGACCACCCTGGGAAAGGCAGGGCCCAGCAGAGTACAGGCAGTTGGACAGATCCCTCCCAGGTTTGCTAAGTCCTGCTCATCATAACCCCTCTCCTGGAGATAAACAGCCCACAGGAAGCCACTTACAATGGGGCTGCTGACCCAGCGCTCCACAGGGGCCTGAGGGATGGCTCATCCATTGGCTTCCAGGTCCTGTGACTCCCAGATAAGCCCCAGGGTGTGGCCAGCTCCTCTCTGGAGAGTCTGAGAGAACAAGTGCTGGAAAGTTTGGCCATCGCAGTAGATAAAGTATTCCAGCTCTCCAAACCCCATGAGTGTCATTGTGAGCTGAAAATAACAGTATATGCTGGTGTTAGGTCATTGGCTAATTAGTCCAAATGAATGACTAAGTAGATTTTAAAGGCCACACTATCAGTGATGCCTCAGACTGAGGCCCTGACCCATTCTCGCTTATCTGAGCCTTGGAGATGGAGAAAAGGCCATAGCACTTGTGAAGTCGTCCTCCCAGGGTGGCCCCAGGGAGCGCCTGGCCCTTGGTGCTTTGCTGAAGCTCTGAGCGAAGCTCGGAGGGGACATTAAGACAACTTCATCCAGCGCCTGTCCACAGGGCCCCTACAGCTCCAGCTGCCCACAACTACCCAGGCCCAGGCCCACCACTTCACATATCCTTTTCAGTGGCATCCTCAGCACTCCCCGGGCCAACCTGAGAAAGCAACAACCACTTCTAGAACCATAACCTTGTGTTGTGTGGCTGTCCACAAGCACCTATCATGTTAAATCCTCCCGATGAAGTTGGGTCTGTTATCATCCCCACTTTACAGATGCCACATGGAGGCTCAGGCCACACAGCAAGGAAGGGATGGAGCCACGATGCTCAAGCCTGGCCTTGTCTGATTCCAAGGCCTGCTCGTGTTATGATTAATGGGAATTCCACTGTATCAGAGTCCAGTCGGGGACACAGAAACCACGCTAGGTCCCTCACACAGAGGAGGTTCAACACAGCGAATCATTTCACAGGTGCTGGGCCTCCCTGGTCTTCCTGCCTTCTGGGCCTCCTGTGGGCAGGACCCACTAGGAAGCCGCTGGGCAAGGAAGCCTGGGAAATGCAGTCTGTGGACTCTCTGGCACAGAAATACATATGGATGGGTGTATAGAAGCTGAGACAAAAAGTGAAGGACCAGTAAGATGTCTTGGGGCCTGGCTCAGCACGAGTGCTTTCTATACCTTAAGAGCCTTCCTGACACCCTGTGGTACCGGCATGATGACTGTCCCTATTTCAGAGACAAGGAAGGTGAAGCTCAAGAGGCTATGTCGCCTGCTGAAGGCCATCCAGCAGAATTGGGATTCAAACCCACACCTGCCTGGCCCCGAACCCAGGTACACAGGGAGTGGGGCAATGGGGAACACATGGCAACCTGGGCCTGAGGCCCTGTCACCCAAGGACCTCACTGCATGTGGCCCATTCGAGTAAGTCACTCAGCCCAGTCACTTCTGACCAGGGAACAGAAGCATGGGGCTGACTTGCATCTCACCACCTTCTTACAGCAGCAGCGAGAGCCAACCATGGGGGAGAAATTAACAGCCCTGACTGCCAGGAACCCCAGGGAGGCCGTGCAGGACCGTGGCCCAGGGAGGCAGCCTGTGGCAGAGCCCAGCCCTCGGCCAGGGTCTGCAGGCCTGCGGCTCGCCCTTTGGGTCCCTCCCAACTTCATCCAGTCTCCAAACTCCACTAGCTCTGCCTCCTTACCAGATGCAGCTACTAGAGAGGGGAGCTGGCTGTGCTACTGGGAAACAGAACAGGGCTAACTCCTCCGATACCTCCATTAACTTTACTGCTTCTCTCTAAGCGCCTCATTGTAAATAATGATTCCGCACCACAGAAGCACGTTGCTGGAACCTCCCGGCAGACGTAAAATTAAATTTGGCTCCCACGGCCCACTCATGAAGCATATTGTGATAGCTGCATCATCTTCCAAGCCACAGAGGGCTGCAAACAATATCCACTGATTCCAGAGGAGATGCCAGCATCGTCTGCTTTAAAGAACAGGTCTGTGTACCGATGCATCTTCTCCTGCCCCACACCCAACCCCTCTCTCCAGACACCTTTTCTATAAAGAGAAACTGGACCTCCTGTGTGAGCACAAAAAGAACCCCACTCCTCTCAGAAGGGAACTCAGCTTAAAGCCCCCCACCCAGCCCTGTCTTCCAACAAATTTCAAGCAAAGACGTTTTTCATGACAAAACACACAACTTCCAGGAAGATCAACAAACCAGGCAGGTTTGCACCACCCTCCACCCACATGGCCGCCCTACACACACAGCTTCCCCAATCCTTCTCAACTCTTCAGTCCCTACCTGCTGCTTCCATCTCAGGTACTCACTCCCTTCAGCGCTAAGAAGAATCAACCCATAGGATTCAGCTAAAATAAGAACCACCTGGAACAAGAGAGTGAGGTCAACTTTACATTGAAAATAAACAGGCACACACTCTGTCTCCCTCCAGCTGGGTGGAGACAGGAACAAGTCGGGTGCAGGGCCATTAGGAGGACAACTTTCTTCCCGACAGTTATTAGACAACAGGTTTCAGTGACGCCTTGAGTCTGAGGCCTCCATCCTCTGCTCAAACCTGAGCACGGGAGCTGTCACTGCTCCTGGAAGGCATCTAGCCCTCTCTGCAGAACAAAGCTCAGCCTGAGGGGCCCCTGGATCCGCAGGCTCTAATTTACACATTCACCTGTGTCTGTGTGCTCTTTTACTTGTTACCATCATGGGCAGTGTTGGAGTTGCAGGTAGATTTAGGTGACCCGAGAAAGTCACAATACATCCAAAGATCAAGGTAAATCTGGGCTGCCTACACACATTGTTCAAAATGAGACCTCCTGTTTTCCGACTTCAAATTTCCAACTCTGATTTTTAAACGAAGGAAATAAAAAGTCGACAAGCCGATATAAAGCCTTGAACAGGAAGAATATTCAGGCTGGGGGAATCTAATATACACTTCCCCTGGCCAGCACCTACTTGGTAATCAACTGAGAGTATGACCGCCACCCTTCCTGACCTGGGAGATGTGACTGCATTAATCCTCACAGCAGCCTGAGCTGGCATTAGCTTCAGCTCTTTTGAGAGGAGAAAATGTCAATGCATGGGCATGTGACTTACTCAAGGTCACACAAGTGTAGTAAATGGCATAGGTAAGATTTGAAGTTGAACCTGTGCATGCCAAGTCCTCTTCTCAGCTCAAGCTCAGCTCCAGTTCTGCAGGGGCCTGATGTCAGCAGGCCTGAACGGGTCACTGCTGCTGAGGCCTTGTCTCCTCCAGGGTCCCTTCCCACCAGCATCTCCTCCCCAGCGTCCTTCCCCACAAAGCAGCACAGCTGCCCCCGGCAGGCTGGGCAAGTTCAGCTGTCACACCGCATTTCTCTCCACTCATTTCTGCTTCCCTCATGACCTCGGTTTCACCAAGTTGTTCCTGTAAATTAGATCCCAGAAGGAACTTCAAGGCAAATTCTTCCATTTGTGATGTTTATGAAACTTGTCATTGTTTATGCTGTTATAGGGCCATCAGATGCAAGGGACCGCTCCTCCTGGTTACAACATTGGTTTTCTTCCCTTCAGGCAGGAAGCACACTGAAAACCAAAGGCTTGTCTGGCACCCCATTATCTTCTTACCCCTCCCCAACTTGATGTACATTTTTTTCTATGGAACAATTAAAAAGTCTTTCAGTTTCAACCATTCCTCGTGTCCATGATTCATAAGTTACATCATCTGTTAGTCTCTGCAGAGGAAGCTGTTTTGTGAAAACCTGTTTAAATGCTTCTCTTTAAAAGTTGAATATAAACTGCATTATAGGGTGTTTAAATTTTAAAGAATTTGCAAAGAAAATAGAAAAGAAAGAAAATGTTACATTGTAAAAACAGTGATTTAAGGGAGAAGGCCTTCTCTTCGGAGTAAAAAACCTTGTTCAGATTAGTAACAATTTCTGAGGGACCCACGATGACATCATGCCTTCCACAAAAAGGTTCTAATCTCTTTTTCATCTGGTTCTTGCCAAGCCTGAGCTAAAAACAGACCTTCCCTAGGACACAGGGACATGAAGTGAAGAATCAGATGGTGAGCAAGATGAGTAACAACTACCGTGTTTCCCCAAAAATAAGACCTAGCTGGACAATCAGCTCTAATGCATCTTTTGGAGCAAAAATTAATATAAGACCAGGTATTGTATTATACCTGGTATTATATTACATTATATTATATTATAGTAAAATATTATACCTTATATTATATTATATTACATTATATTATACTATATTATAGTAAAATAAGACTGGGTCTTATATTAATTTTTGCTCCAAAAGACACATTAGAACTGATTGTCCGGCTAGGTCTTATTTTAGGGGAAACACGGCATCAGAATAAGAAGTCCACACTCAGAGGCTGTAACAAAAGCAAAATGTGCAGGGATATTAGCCCCCCAGGTCTCCACCTGTGATCGCATCAGTAAAGCCAGGCGCTGGACAAATCAAGAAAGAGCCGTGCAGAACTGTCCATGGAAATGTATGCTCCCTCTTCTACTGTGAGAATCATCCCTGGGAAGTAACCACCCAGCAAGGGAATGCATTCCCCAGCCCTTAGTGTGTCTAGGACTGGCCACATGACTAATTCTCACAAATGGAATAAGAAATTATAGATGTTGTTTCCTGACAGGTAAGAAGCAGGTGCGCACCCATACCCTCCATGTCCCTTCCAGCTGGACACCGAAACCGACATGGTCCTCGGGAGCAGAGGAGTCAAAATGAAAGAGCCTGAGGCCCTGATTCACTGGGTGAGGGAAAGCTAACCACGAATATCAACAGTAACAACAAAGCTTCTATTGCATTAAGCCACTAATATTTTGGGGTTTCTTTTTCACAGCAGCTAGTGTTGCCACAACAAATACAGGACCAAGGTGAGCTGTTGTACTCAAGCTCTGTGTGACCAAACAGAGATTTATAATAACTGAAGACATGCAAGAAGGCACTGAAGCATTGCTATTTCTTCAAAACTTTCCCCAGGTGGTATATTCCACTTTTAAATATAAAGCACCCAGCACTTGCTATGATTTTTATTAACAAACAAAAAATATGTTTTTAATATTTAATGAGAATTATTATTTGTAAGCAAATCACTGCAGTGGATTTAAACAGAAAAGAAATGTATTAGAGAACATTGAACAGACAATGATGGATGGATGTTAAAATAGATGAAAAATTAAAGGGGAACTGGATACTCACAGAGTGCCAAATTAGCATAGATTGCTTGCTGTTGTAGGGGGTAAAGCCCGATTTGGTAATGAAGGACTCAGGCTGCCACCAGCTAAACCCACTGGTCAAACGGGTAGGTCCATAAGTGGGGACACAGACAGTACAAGCCCCCAGATGCAATGCAGAGGGAAGTATAGCATCACTGCCATATAGTCTTGCCAAAACAATTAAACCTGAACCTAATCAAGTCTCTAGGCCAATTCCTTGTTTGCAGAAAATGCCAGGGACACGGGAACAAGTAGAAACACCACCACCAGGAAGCAATCACAGGAATACAAAATATGAGAACTTCTATGGAAAAAGAGACTTCTGAGGCAGGAAAACTCTATGCAAAGTGTAGACCTTGTGTGGATGCTGACATAAACATAACGAGAAAAAGTCTTTTGGACACAGTCAGGGAAATGCAGACTGGATATTAGATGGTATTAAAGAGTCACTGTTAACATTGCTGGGTAAGATGGAAATTGTAAGGTTATGTGAGAAAATGTCCTTATTTTTTAGAAATTTATACTGAAGTATTAAGAGTGAATTAAAGAATTCTTTAAATTCTTTAGATAGAAAGAGAAATGGAAGGGTGTGGGGGACAAGAGAAAAAAGAAAGTGGAAAAAAATCTTATAATTGTTGAATCTGCCTGGTGAGTATGTAGGGGTTCAGGTTCATTGTGTGATTTCTTTTCTTTCTACTTTTGTTTATGGTTAACATGTTTTCTAATAAAGGATGCTAAATAGCTCCCAGAATCAGGGGGAGAGCAAGAGATCCAGGTTTGGAGGCATACTACCAGGAACAGATTTCCAGTCTGTTCTAGATCTCGTCCCCACACACCTCAGTGCCAGTTGTTGATACCTCAGCTGGAGCTGCCACCAACACCTGATACAAGGCACTGCCATTAGGACCACTACCTGCTGTCATGGCTCCCACCCTCGCCAGACTGGACTCTAGATGGCTCCTTCCTGCATCCTGGTTGCAAGGGAAGCCAGAAAGTACCTGGCATTTTCAATTGTATATATGAAGAGACAGGCTCTACCTCAAAAGGTGGAAATTATCTAAGACTTAAAGGGTTCAGACATTGGAAAAGCCAAAAAGAATGGCAAATGATCATGACACGTATGTGTATGAAAACATGTAACTGAGTGACATCCTTGGTTCTCCTGCGGCAGAACCCAGGTCCGTCATCCAGGTACGCCCCCTCGCCTGCTGGGAGGTACTCAGATGATAAGCACAGAGGTGGGGAGAATGAAGGGCCTCTGGTATCTAGTCTTATAATCAAGACATAGAAACTAAAACTCACCAAGAGAGGCTTCCTGGAAGTGAACCATCAAGGGCAGGGAAGACCTGAGCTGGACTTAGCAGGAGGGTGAAAATGGAGATGAAAAGTAAAAGAGAACAAGGGTAGAACATAGCTAAGGTGACCATATGTCCTGGTTTCCTGGGACCGTCCAACTGACACCCATTGTCCCAGCATAATTATTAACAGTGTCCCCCTTTCATGATCAAAACAACCGTGGTTTGGACAATAAATAATATGGGCTACCGTAGAAATGGTAGAAGTAAAAGTTTAGAGGCTGGAATTAGCAGATGGGGAGAGGACATGGGGGAGGGGGGGCGGGCAGAGGTGCCGTGAGGAGCCAGCCCAAGAGGAGAACTGAGCACATTTGGGGAAAGGGAAGAGGGTGCTGTGGAGGAAGTGCCGGTTGGGTCAAACAGGGCCTAGAAGCCAGGGAAGAGCTCCTACTTTATCCTGGGGGCAGTGGGGAGTCACTGAGGATTTCTGAGCAGGATAATTACAGGCTACCTGCTCAGAAAGGATGGGAAGTGAGATACTGGAAGCAAGGAGACCAGCCAGAAATCCAGGTGCTGGGAAGATGATGGTGCAGGAAGGAGGAGGATGAAAGGCAGGGGTATCAGACGCCAAGTGCCTTATAGAAATCTGAGGGGATAGACTGAGAAGAGAAGAGTGAAGATAGTGGCCATGGGGTCATACTCAAGCACGTTACTGAATCAAACCTGCTGCCCTCCCTGAGGGACAGAGAAGACTTCTCCTCCAAGGCCTTGTGTTGCATGAAGAAAGAGAAAAGCTGATGGGACAAAATGCTAAGAATTATGTCTTTGACGTGTGAACACTCCTCACCCCTCTGGACCCTTACAAACAAGCGTGCACTCCGGATTCCCCTGACACGCCCCACATGCCCATCTTCCAAAACAAGAGGTCTCTGAAGGTGGTCACAACTGAGGGACTAGCTCCATTTTGAGGGGCTGAGAGATGCTTCCGATTAATTGTTAATTTAGCCTTTGGAGACCTCAATTTATATGCAGCATTGACCAGGGCCTGCCAACAGTCTGAGCAGAGGAAGGAAGAGGTCCTTAGGAAATTAATGTGATAGCTTCAGCTCATTACTAGGAGAGCTTGTTCTTAGAGCCCAGGAAGTTGGTTCATTCATTCAAAACCGCTCTAAAATCCAATTAAAATTGGAGGTCACACACAGCAGCATTGTTTATTTCCTCATTACTGAGAGGTGAGAGCTGACTTCAATACTGGAGAAACCTAAGTAGGTGAGAGTGGAGCCATCTGAAGGAGCACAGGGTCCAATGAGAAGCAGGAAAGCTGGGGTGGCAACACTCCAGGGACCATCATGAAAACGCAGGCACACCGTCTGAAGAAGGCATTATCTCAAAAGAATATGCATCCCATCTTTAAGAAAGAGTTGTGTATTCCTTCAGCACACATTAAACACCCTTTTGGGGACCCCCAAACTTTCACTCCACCCAAAAAGAAAAAATAAAATAAAACAAAGAAAGCACAAAATTAACTTCCCAGAGAAAGACCTGATGTCTGCACATGTGTGGAAAGGAAACCTTAGTCATTTGTTCCTTCATCCTTTTAACAATACCTACGGCGATCTTACCTGGGCTACAGCAGCGAAGAAAACAGACAGTATCTCTGCCCTGGGGGAGCTTATATTTGCAGTTTAGGGAATGGAAACAGACCATAGACAATAGACATAAAAAAAAGGGAAAGTATACAATGTGTTAGAAGGTCATTAAGTGTCATATCATTTGGGAGACAACTGGGAGGTAAATCTTCAACCAAGAAGCCAGGAATTTCTACAGGGTCAATGATGGTGAATGAGGACAGAAGCAGAGCCCAGAGCTGGTCATCACCAGGCACTCCAGAGCCACCCATACGTCCTCATCGGTTCCTTCCAAAACCAGCTTCAGCCTCTCAGGAAGAGAGTTGAAAGGAAAACATCAGAAGAGAGTGTCCCAAGGAGCCCTGTTGGGCCACGGAGCTACAGTCACATTCCACAGGACATGCCTCCTCTCTTCCGCCCCTCCCCGGCCCTCCCTCCTCTCTCTCCTCTTCTCCAGGGACTGGGCCTGGCCTCCCCAAACAGGCGTGGGCTTTGCCTAACATTAAGTCTTAAGGGACTAGTCACACAGTGGGGAGATCTTATTGGAGGCCAGGTCCTCACCCATCAGAGACCCCACTCCCAGCAGGGCTGCAGAGAGTTCCCAGAGAGGCAGTATGATATCACGGCCCTTCATTTTTCCCTCCCCATTCCACCAAGCTAGAAGCCAAGAGAGTCCTGCGTGGCCATGAGCCCAATCTCCTGTCTGAGTCTCCTCGGCTGTAAAATGAGGGGGTTGATCCTATCACTGGGTAGTTTTCTGAACATGGTCAGCGTACCCCAGGATTGGGGCGGGGAAGTCCTCCTGGTCCCCAGAGACACTCAGGTCACACGGGGATTGACCCAGTCAATCTAGGCCTCAGGTCTCTGACTTCCCAGCTCCTGTGCCACTTTGGAGGATACACACCCCACAAGCCACCAGCTCACCACTGTCTTTTCAGGGCTACATACTGAGGAAATAAGCCCAGACCATCCTTTGTTCAAAACATTCCAAGGCTGAGATGAAGGTCTTCCAGGTGGCACCACACTTTGGTCTTGAATCATGAATTCTTTTCAAAACACATCTCAAGATGGCTCTTGCATAAATTCTAATTTGGTCCAAACTGATCTCATTGCCATTCTGCTGCTTCAGTGGCCACGTATCACTGCATTGACCTTTGCTTCTAGGTTAATTACGAGTATAAATAGTTTTGTCTATTGGAGAAACTGAACTGAATTAGCTTAGTTTTAATCTCTCACCGATAGTTCAAATGACCATTTCCCATAAAGGAAAATTGAAACTGTCCAGGATGGGTAGAGCAGACCCGCACCCCTAGAGAGGCGGGGCGAGCCAAGGGGCACAGCCTCTGCAAGAAGGCCCAGGGCCTCCCTCGGCAGCCCCATGCTTGATTTCCCTCCGTCTCGGCTGGATCAGCGCCAGGGAGCACAGAGGATGTCCCAGGCTGGTCCGGCCCTGTCTGACAGCCCATTAGCCCCAGCTGTCGGAGACATCTGCCTGCTCTGATTACCATCAGAGAGGAGAGAAGCGTGGCCCCAGCATCCTGCTGTCTCCCCCTGCACTGAACTGTCATCAAGTGATTGTGCTTCCACTTTGAGGCACTCTGAACCCATCCCTGGCTGCCATTTATAACCATCCTGTGAGGTCACCTGCTGGTGAGGCTGGAGAGGGAATGGGCCACTTCAAAAGGCCCCGAACAGCATCAACTTCCTGCCACTGCCTCCAGGCAGGAAATAGGCAGCCTCCAAGCTGAGCAAAACCCATTCATAAAAGACATGCAACATCAGGTCAGCCTTCACTCTGTTCAGGGGCTGGGGCCTCCAGGGTACACAAGAAGAACACGGAGATTAGGGCAGCTTTCGATGTCATGAGAGGCCTAGAGAGATTGATTCAGAAGGTGCCACAAGGCTCCACACCCAGGCTACACCCCAACAGGGCTGGTTTTTGATGTCCAAAGAGATGCTGCTAAGACTACAAAGGGACTGAAAATCCCCAGCTTCCAACCCTGTACCAGTTTCCTGAGCTGCCATAACCAATTACCGCCAGCTGAGTGGCTTTGAACAATGTAAATTTATTCCCTCATAGTTCTGGAACCCAGAAATCCAAATCCAGCAGGGCCCTACTAGCCCCCCAGGGGCCCTAAGGGAGAACCTATTCTTTGCCCCTTCCAGCTTCTGGCGGCTCAGCGTTCTTTGACTCGGGGCCTCATCACTCCAGTCTCTGGCTCTGTGGTCACACTGCGTCCTCTCCCCACCTGTGTCTTCTCCGCTCCGTCTCTGATCTCTCCCCACCTTTCTCTTATAAGGATGCTTGCCATTGGAGTTACATGGGATGATCTCCCCATCTCAAGGTCCTTAACTTAATCACATCTGCAAAAAATGCTTTTTCCAAATAAAGTCACATGTACAGGTTCCAGGAACATGGAAATATCTTGGGGGGGGGGGGGGATCCATTCAGCCCATTATATCCCTATGGAAAAAAAGAGCAAAAGGGTAGCTTTGAAGTCAAGAAAGCTCTGGGTTTACGTCTCACCCCTGCCACTTACTTAATAGCTACACTGCAGCCCTTTTCTAGGGTATCATCGACACCCAGTTTGATGCCAATAAAGGGTTCAGCAGGACAGTGATCTGAGAACAGGCCTTGCCCTCCTGCTCTCTCACCACAGAAGGCCCACCTGCACGCTCAGGGACAGTCCCACCCCAGGCCCAGATGAAGTGAGAACTTTAAGGATCCTACAAGATGGCCTGTAATGGAGCCATTTGCTCCCCCACTCCGGGAACTCAGTGTTCTGTCACCTCCTCTGATCCTTTGTCTTCCTGGGCTCTGGAACCTGGCTGCTTTCCCACTCGTTTCTGCCTCAGTGCCCCCAGCAGCACCCACAGGTCTCCATGCGGGCTTTCTTTGCTTTTAATTACTAAGCCAACTAAAAGAGCCCCCGGCACGATTGGCCACGTGTAGGCACACCTGGCTGCCTCCAAAAGGCAACGAACTGCTCAGCCATGCTCAAGGGCAGGCCTCCTGGATGGCAGCGGGGGCCAATCGACTGAACAAAGTCAGAGTGAGCTCAGAGATCAAAGAATATTGAATAAGGAGTGTGGTGCCCTCGCCGACAGTGCCCTGCCCCCCTCACGCTGCCCTGAGCCCAGCTGATATTGATGCAGGCACAGTCTCAAACTGTGTGTTTCTGACAAGGAGCATTGATTTCTCTGGGAAAATGGAAAGTGGACACTGAGCAAATACTCTCCAAGACAGAGATCCTTTAACATCACTTGTGAGTGACTAAGAGAAGAAAAGTCAAGTTTTTCTCAAGGCCAGTGAGAAGACATCAGTTTGTAGACGCCCCTAGTATTGTTTTCCTCCACCAGCTGAAAATGCCTGCAAAGCCACGGATTTCTTCCACACCACCCCGCCCCAAATTCTGCACCCTACATGCAAGGCCGGTCACACACCTCCCTCCGTGCAGCCATCCTCAAGCAGGAGAAAGTCATCTTCAATGACCCAGGGAGTAGCAAAGGGCAGAGCAGGAGGCATGGCCACAAGTAAGGACCGTACACGGTTCAAAGATCAGGATTCATCTCAAAGCCTGCGAGGTCTGCCACACAGGGACACGTCAATGTCCGTCCCCGCTCCTGGGCAGGAAGAGAGCCACCCGCAGGCTCAGAACAGCTTGGTATCTCACAGGAGACAGACCCCTGAGGGAAGCCAGAGGGTGGCCATTGCCCCATGGGGATCTCCCACAAAAAGGCACAGGGCTTTGGGTGTTGGTGACAGTGGTCAGGTTTCTGTCACGCGGCTGTGTGATAACTGGGACAGATTCCCTAGGGGACAGTGATGTCAAGCAGCTTCCTGGGCAACCAAGGGCATCATGGCTGTGAGGGTAAAAAGATATAAATGATAAACGTCTAAGTTTTGCTTTGTCTTGTGCACCTGAAACTAATTTTTAAAAAAAAGAAAAAAGAAAAAAAAAAAAAAGATGAATAAGACAGGAGCTTACAATAAAATAACACCATAATACACCCAAAAAAAAAAAGCAAATACACTTTGGTCCCTTTCTTGCGAAAAGTATAAGTACCTCTGTGGAGGTACAGCTACACACGCACGCGCACACCTGGAAGAGTCTCTAGAAGTTTGCACACAAAGCGGTATCAGTGTTTCAACCTCAGTGGTGGGATTTAGATTGTTTTTCATTGTGCTTTGTTGCTATTTTCCAAATTTTCTACAGTGCATGCCATATTACTTTTATGATGTGGAAAAATGCTATTTTTAAAAAGTACTATACAAAACTTGTCAATCTTAATAATTCTCACATCCCTGCACCCTCTGGGTAAGAACTAACTGTAACAGACTGTGCCTAGTTAGATGGTGGGGAACACCCCACCCTGGATGCCCTCAGCCAATCATGTTTGGGTCACCAGGGGCACCATGACCCTCCTAGACCAAAGGGGACACTGGACCTTCGGTTCTCCTCCCCTCCTAACCCTGAAGCCCCAGCACCTCTGTCTATCCCATTTACAAAAAAACAAAAAGAACCAAATCGATTTCATAAATCACTTAGTCTTTATAGCTTTCTCCTCGAGGACATGCATACAGGCTTCTCGCAAAGATGGCACAAAATAACAAGACGGATGCAGTAACTAATCCAAAGTGCTTGGTTCACTAAACAAAGAGCTTTTGATGCTGTAACTCAATTTGCGTCGGCCTAATAGGATGTGAACGGGCTAAGAGGCTCTGTATACAACACAGGCCGTCCTGAAGGCACAGGGGAGAGTGCAGCGCGGTAGGGCTTCCGGCCTCCCACTCTGCCCACAGACCACTCACCTGGGTCTCAGAAAGGCGTTGTTTCTGGGACCAAAGACCAAAGCCAACAAACCTGTCTTCCGTGTGCCCTCCTCACTCATTCATTTATTCAGCACCTACTGTGTGCTGAGTGCCTACTGTGTCTGCCAAGGTGAGTATGGAGAGGACTCTGACACGGTCGCCAAAGCTGATGGATACTTTCCTGGTGTTATCAAAGGACAAGAAAAAAGGGTCAGTGGTTCTGCTGTCCCTGCTGACCCCTGAGTGATAGAAAAGAGCCAAAACTGCTGGGTCTGAAAGGTCCCTGCCTGGCGAATGATGGAAGAACTCACACCCATCCTTCATACAAAGTCTAGTCTCCTCAAAGAGGACGCTTCCAGAGCTTCCCTGCCAGCCTCAGGAAGAAGGCCTTCCCACCCTGGAGTTTGCTCGGGCAACCTGTCCCTGTTCTTCCACCTTCACAGCCATGATACCTGTCCACTCAGCATCACCCATGATGAGAAAACCCTCTGGGTCTGGGGATCCATGACTGCCCTGGTTCAAGGCTGCCCCTGAGGCCTCTGCACTCTCTCTGAGGGTCACAGTGCCCCCTGGTGATGACCAGGGTTGTCCTGGATGGACACTAGGGGCCAGCGCTGAGTGACTGAGCATCATGGCAGTCAGAAGACCCCTTTGCTTCTCCTCTTAGTCACAACAGGTCAGACAACCACAATTCAACAGAGGATCCCTGCTCAACACACAAGAGAGGGCTGAGAGATCTACACATCGAGCCATCCAAAGGAGGGCGTGTGAGAATGAGCAGGGAAGGCTGGATGGGAGGGACAGAGCTGGGGCCGCAGACTCAGGCCTACAACCTGCCCACCACCCAGCTGACGCGACAGCAGTGGGGGTGTCAGGTGGCAGCCCACGCTCCACAGCCTGGAGGGCTCCAGGGGCAGAGACAAGGGGTCTGCCCAGCTCTGCCCTCGGAGTCCCTGTAAGGAACGTTCTGACGTGAGCCCCAAAAAGAGGGCTCCAGTGACAAGATCAACAAGCGTGTATCCACTTCCCCAAGACAAATGGGTTAATGAGCTTGTCAGAGTCCTATTCCAGCAGCCAACAGTCTTCATTGTGTGCCCAAGCCAATGTCAAAACTCGGGTGGGAGATCGGGAGAGGCCTGGTGATGAGCTAATCCCTGACTGAGCAGACGTGTTGGCCATAAATCCGGAGGAAGTGTCAGAGTCCGTGTGAGACAAGCCGGCCACATGGCACTCTGCTCCCCAGATGCCCACCTAAGCTGGGTGGAAGCAGCTCCCAGAGGTAGGCCAGGGACCTACGTAGGCTGAGAGCGCCACCCCATGGAGGAAGCGGGGGCCACCACTGCCAACCAAATAGACAGGGTCTTGGGAAGGGGACCCTACCCACTGCGCTCACACCCTCCCTCCATCCCCACCCTGCCTCCCCTGGACCAGGGAGGGGAGCACAGATGCATAAGCACTTTCTTAGCACATCTACCATGTGTTCTCACAAGCACACAGAGGCTGCACCAATTCCAGACGAGGACACTGAGGCTCAGCCATGGCCACGCTTGAACAGGACAGAACCTGCACCTATGCCAGCTTCCTGCCTCCAGTCCCAGAGCTCCATCGTCCATGCTGCTCTGGCACCTCTACAAGAGGCTTCCTCAGGTAGGGGAACATGTGGGACTCCGTGGCGTAGCCTGAACCACCCTGCCCCACTGCGGGGCTCCCTCAGCCACTCTTCTCTCCCCTCCCATCCATCTAATCAAAAGCCCAACCTGGGAACTGGGAGAGATGAGCTCTGCTCCCTGCTCTGCCACTCACCACCTGGGAAAAAGGAATCACATCTCTGAGCCTCAGGGTCCCCGTCTGTAAAGTGACCAGCTGGACAAAGTGGCCTCTGAGGCCGCCCCAACTCTGCCCCTACAACGGCAGGGCCATCAGAGTGCTGATAGACACAGGACTGTGGGACCCTCAGAAGGTGGCAATTCATGCCTATTTCTTCCCCGGTGCTGTAAGAGACGCTGAAATGGGAAACATAGTCCTATCTCAAGGACCCCACACTCTTGTTGGAAGAGGTGACAGCCCATGAGCCAAGGCCATCCCCAGAGAGGGTGGAATAATTTTAAGCCCCCAGTAAGTGATCTGAGTGCTTCTTGGAGGAGGAAGCAAGAGCACCAGGCCCCATGGAAGTGTACGTCTGGATGGGCTGTGGGTGGGCATCTCAGGTAGGGGAAGGACATCAGCAGAGGCCTGGAGACAGTGAAGAGCTCAGTGGGTCCAGGGCCACTGGGATCTGTGTACAGAAATCTGTCCTGAGCTATTAACTCAAGAAAGGACAAGGGCCCTCCATTTTGAGGTTACCAAATTCCTTTTAATGATTCTTAAGTGCTTCCTTACAACTTTCTATAAATCCACTAGCTCATCCCCGACCCAGAACTCCACATGCAACCTCATTAAGACGCAATAAGTGGTGGGAAATATTGATACTTCTGGCTAATCGCATTATTAATACCATTACCATTCATACCACCTCGTAAACAACTCTTATAGGACATTTAACATGGCTAAGTCTAAATGAAGATAATACTTTTGCTAATTATATCACTATAAACTTATTTTATGGCAGGGAACAAGGGCTCTTATATCCTGATTACTCAGTTGCCAGAACCGTAAGGAAGTAGGCAAGACGTCATGAAGACATGCCCTCTGGGGATGATTCATTACAAATAATTGTGGATTGCAAAAGCACAAGAGCTTTCAGGAGATTTTTTAAAAGAAAGGGACTGTTATTTGTAGCAGAGAGGGCAGGGAGGAAGCCAGAATAAGGGAGGCTGATTCGGTGGCCTAGTTGCTCTGGAATCATTGGGCAGGATGCTCACGCTCGCTCTCTTGGATCCATGTGCCCAAGGAGAAGAGTGGCCTGGGTAGGCCATGTCCAAGCTGCTCCTTTGTGGTGTAAATACATCAGTCAGTAACTGAAGAGATCCAGGGAGGAAAGCTAAGCACGTGTCTACATCTCAAGGGGGGGTCTAAATCCTGCAGCCCTGAGATCACTGTTTGAAATTATTCACATTTTTTATTTATTTAATGGTTTACTTAGCATTTATGGACTTAATGGGAGCTTGTTGGAAGCTGGGGGAGGGGCTTATACTATCTCAGGAAGCAGTGCCAGCCTCATGAGTTCCCGTCCTGCATTGTTTGGGTAACATCACGCCCAGATAAGGGTCAAAAACACTTACTCTAAAGGAGATTGTGAATAAGAAAATAAGTGCTTTTCTTTTTCTCTTTGTGGCTGAGCTCAGACAATTTACAGTATTAAAAGTCCCCTTGTACTCTGGAGAACTAGAATTGATTTTTTTCTTAAAATTGCTCATTGGATTGCTTATAAATTTCTCTAGCTGTTGTTACCAAGTTGTAACTTGCAGTTATGAGAATAATCCCAGATCGATTGCAGTCATTCTGAGGGAGGGCCAGGTCTGCGTGAACATGGGCAATTCAGGCCTTTGACAGGTATTTATAGTAAATTATCTTTAGCGCAGATTCAATTAATTAAGAACTGGTGAGATCTCAGCCAGCTACTAGGGAAAAGTGTGCCTTCCCTCTGTCTATGGGGTCGTCATTAAATTTACCCTCCAAATATTTCCAGTTCTCCTCACGTGCATTTTTCCATTTCTTCTGAAGTTAGGCAAGGCCAAGAGACTTGTTTTGGCCAATGAAATGGGAGCATGAGTATCATGTATTAATTCCAGGTAGGTTCTTTAAAACAGGAGTGGGCAAACTTTCATAAAAAGCCAGAGAGTATATATTTTAGGCTTTGTGGATCATTGTCACAACTACTCAGCTCTGCCATTGTAACATGAAAGCAGCAGACAATATGTAGTCAAATGAGTGTGGTTGTGTTCCAATAAAACTTTATTTATGGACACTATAATTTGAATTGCGTATAATTTTTGTGTTTCACATGATATTATTGTATCACAAAATAGTCTTCTTCTTTTTTATTTTTTTTAACCATTTGAAAATGTAAAAAAATTCCTACATTGCAAAATGTACTAAAACAGGTGACAAGGTCAGATTTGGCCCAAAGGCCATAGGTTGCCAACCCCTGCCTTAAAAGAATCAGCGGCTGAAATCTATGTAACTTTACTAACAATTGTCACCCCAATAAACTTTAATTTAAAGGAAAAAAAAAGAATGCCTAATGATCTCATAAAAATGGAGATGGAAAACATAAAAATCATAAAAACGAACCAGTCAGAAATAAAGGATACAATAATGGAAACGAAGAATATATTACAGGGTATCAACAGTAGATTAGATGAAGCAGAGGATCCAACCAGCGATGTAGAAGATAAGGTAGCAGAAAACACCCAACCA
The DNA here is from genome assembly GCF_036562045.2 of Rhinolophus sinicus. NCBI lineage: Eukaryota > Metazoa > Chordata > Mammalia > Chiroptera > Rhinolophidae > Rhinolophus > Rhinolophus sinicus. The sequence continues at coordinate 76,765,724 of NC_133759.1, forward strand.
GAACAGCAAAAAAAAGAAAACAGAATCCAAAAAATTGAGGAGAGTTTAAGGGGCCTCTGGGACAATATCAAGCGCACCAACATTCGCATTATAGGGGTACCAGAAGGAGAAGAGAGAGCAAGGAATTGAAAACCTATTTGAAGAGATAATGACAGAAAACTTCCCTAACCTGGTGAAGGAAATGGACATACAAGCCCAGGAAGCACAGAGAGTCCCGAACAAGATAGATAAACCCAAAAAGGCCAACACGAAGACACATCATAATTAAAATGCCAAAGGTTAAATACAAGGAGAGAATCGTAAAAGCAGCAAGAGAAAACCAGTTAGTTACCTACTAGAAAGCACCCATAAGACTGTCGGCTGATTTCTCAACAGAAACTTTGCAAGAAGGGAGTGGCAGGAAATATTCCAAGTGATGAAAAGCAACAACATACAATGAAGATTGCTCTACCCAGCAAGGCTGTCATTTAGAATTGAAGGACAGACAAGGAGCTTCCCAGACAAGAAAAAGCTGAAGGAGTTCACCACCACCAAACCAGTATTACAAGGAATCTTCGAGGGACTTCTTTAAGATGGGAGGGGGATTAAGGACAGATGAAAGGGGAAGGGATTAAAGAAGAACAAATTGGTTGTTACACAGTAGTCATGGTGATGTAGGGTATAGCCTGAGGAATATAGTCAACAATATTGTAATAACTAGATATGGTGCCAGATAGGTACTAGGTCTATCAGGGTGATAGGTGGGAATGGGGTTGGGGGCAGGGTGAAAAAGGTGAAGGCATTAAGAAATACAAATTGGTAGTTAATACAGTATGGGGAATATAATCAACACTGTTGTAAAGATCATGTAAGGTGCCAGATGGCACTGGACTTATCAGGGGATCACATCATAGACTGTGTAGATGCCTGACCAATACGCTATTCACCTAAAGAACTAAAGCAGAATAATATTGAATATCAACTATAACTAAATATATAGGGATATATAGTCACGGGAGGTGGAGTACAACATAGGGAAGATAGTCGATGGTATTTTAACAGCTACATAAGATGTCAGAGGGGTAGTGGCTTGGGGGGTGGGTTATCACTTTATGAAGTTGCTTTGTACACCTGAAACTAATAAAATTTTTAAACTTTAAAAATTTTTAAATTTAAAATTTAAAACTTCGGGTATCACGTTGCTTTGTACACCTGAAACTAATAAAAAAATTTAATTAACTCAGGAAGAAAAGAATCAGCAGGTGGATATATTACAGAATTGTACTCTTGAAACCTATATAATCTTATTAACCTATGTCACCCCACTAAATTTAACAAAAGTTTTTTTAAAAAAAGAATCAGAGGGTAGTATATTGGGGGTGGTTATCACTTTGCGAGGGGTGTAAATGTCTAATTATTATGCTATTTTATACACCTGAAACTAATTTAAAAAATAACAATAAAAAATAATCAGTAGGTGATTTGCTAAACCCCTTTCCCCTGACAAGATGACCACAGAAACACGTGTGGAGACAGATCCTCCATCACTCTGGGTCCAAGAGTACCTCTAATGAGTAGAGGCCCCAATCAGTTCCCACTGGACATGGAGAGTGAACAAAAAACACACCCTTATTGTTACCTCACTGAGATTTGGGGGGTTATTTGTTACTGTGGCAAACTTAGCCTATCCTGTCTGAAACAATCTATGCAGGGCTTTTCCAAGTGAATTAATGGAATAGAATATAAAAGTTTTATTAAGAAAAGAAATGTTTTTTCAAACATACTTTGAACATCTTTTGCAGTACCCATTTTCATTAAAATCATAAATTATGCATAAATGATTTTAACCTGTTCATGAAGCAAATCCTGAATATACTGAAACTCAGTAAAATCTCCTAAGTCAATTTAGAATCACAAGATTTTTTTAGAGTCATTTCCTTTTCAAAGATGTTCACACTCAGACTAGGCTTTCTCCTAGTCTGTCCCGTTCAGTGAGGTTGGCAATTTGGGAATCTCAGCCTCATACCCAATATTTCTGTCTTTAGCGCAAGAGATGGGTAGGGAATGATAGATGTTTCCAGCCAGAATGAATTGTTCCAAACATCACAGTTTAATAATGCATGTTTGAGAAAGAAAGAGGCAGATAGAAAGATACAGAGAGATATGCCATGTGACTTTAGGGATGCCCCTTGTCCTCTCTGGGTCTCAGTTTTCCCATCTGTAAACAAGAGAGATGGAATAAATGTCGTTTATGAACTCTTGTAGTTCAGATATTCTAAGACTTCCTTTTTAGTTGTCAAACAGACAATTTAAAATGAATCCCTTTAGATCTGACAAACAAGCAAAATAGAAGGGGATTTTGGATACAATTCAATCTAGAGTTTGGGGTAAGAGCCATCACCTAAAGAAGTCAAATGTCCCAATTTTGAGCCCAAAGAATCAACCTAGAATGACCAGGAAGTTAACACACACAAAAAAAGAAATACAAATGAATAACGAAACAATGAGAAAATGTTCCACCCCAGAGAGCAAAATAATGCAGTTTAAGACAAAGATACCATTTTTGATCTACTGGCTTTGCAAAGATTCATAAGGAGGATTCTGTCCCATGTTGGTAACGGGGAGTAAAAGATGCCCCGAGCAGATAGGAATGTAAGTTAGCATTGCCTTCTCGGAGTTGCCTTCTTTTCTGGCAATATGCATTGAAAGCTGTAACCATGGGCATAGCTTTGACCAACAAATTAAACTTCAAGAATGTTTTCTAGATAAAAACTGGATAAATGCCACAAAACACAGATTACCTGACCAATGAATGCAGCATTATTTCCAATAGCAAAAAAAATTAGAAACAAGTAAATGACCTAAGGTAAGCGACTGCATAAATAAAACATGGCACATTGAGAGCGTGCAAAACAATCCCGCCATTAAAAGTAACACTGCCATGCATAATAGGAGCCTAAGTTTGTTTCGGAGGGGGAAAATGTAAAAATTATATACATACATGGAAAACCAGACTGGAAAATTTTCACCAGAAATAGAAGTAATAATCTCTAGAGATGTTAATTTTTAAATTTTCCTGTTTTGTATTTTCCATATTATTATATAATTCAAAAAAATTAAATGGCACTAAAAATAAAAAGTATAAATCTATATTTATTGACTTTAAAAGGTGTCTTGATACAATTGACTAGTTTTTTAAAGTAAGCCATCAAATAATATGTAGTGAGAACCTGTTTTGGAAAATAAGAAAAAGACTAGAAGGAAATGCAATAAAAATAATATCTAGGGGTAGGATTGACTAATTATTTTCCTTCTTGCCCCTTTTCTGATTATTCTACATTAAATATAAATTATTTGTGTAAAAATATAAAAAGAAAGCAACTTTTATAAAAATGAATTGAGAAGGATCCAGATGGTTCAGACATGTTTGCTCTCAGTACTAAACATAAGTCACCTAAACTAGCCCTCCCCTTCCAAAAAATAGAACCACCTCAATGGTCCATGTCATCACTGCCTGCAGAACAGGCAACCTGGAAGAAGCAGGTGGGAACATCTGGAACCCAGGACTCCATGAGACCGGGGACACACCTTTGGCTTACAAGGGTCCCAATTCTGATGCTTCTGTCTCTATTTTGGGGCATCTCACATCCAATATCCATCAGCCCGTATCAGCTCTGTGTCTGGGTCTTGACTATGTTAACTCTTATTTAAAATACTAAGCAATAAGGAGAATCTGGGTCTGGAAGTGCACCAAAATAGATGTTTGACATCCTTTAAAGTGCTGACATGGTCCTGAAATTTGTTCAGGTAGTTACACATTGGAAAGCAGGGTGCTCACGCTGTAAGACTTGGATTTAGTAGCAATGTACTTGATCTATCACATGAACCAGGAATTTCTCTTTTAGGGGGTAACCTGTCCACTTACACGTAATACAGAAATCTCTATGAGCACATAAGACCACAAATAAAGCCCTTACAGAAAGCCTAACCCACCGTGCTTTTTTTCCATTAACAATTGTTTTGATTCATTTTCTGTCATCTGCTCGTGCTTGCTATCAGATAAGAGGTATCACGTCCCAGCGATTTAACAAAAAAAAAAAAAATGTATATGAGAGGGAAACTTAAAATTGAAAAACTTCTTTGCATTAACTTGGAGATTAAAAATCTCCCACTATGATTGTAAATTCATCTATTTCTTCTTTTAGGCCAAAACAATTTTTTATATGTGAAGCTATGTCATTAGGTGCATATAAATTCGGACATACGATAGCTTCCTGGTATATTGACCCTTATCATGAAATGATTATCTTTATCTCTGATAATGATTATTGTGTTTAACACTACATTGCTACTATTAGTATAGCTGTACTGTTTCTTTTTTGATTTCTTTCCTTTTACTTTCAATCTAAATTCTTGCATTTAAAATATGTCTCTGAACAGCACAGAATTGAGTTTTGTTTTTATCCAGTCTAACAATCGTCATCTATTAGAGTATTTAGTCTGTTTACATTGTATGCAATTACTGATATATTGGAGTTTAAATCTACAATCTTTCTATATCATTTCTACTGGTCTTGCCTTTTTTTCCTTCCTTTTTCTTTTCTTTTTTATCTTATTCTGGATTAATCAAGTGTTTTTATTATTTTATTTTTCTCCTCTCATAGCTTGTTAGTTATACATTATTTTATAACTCTTATAATATGCACCCTAAACTGAGCACATTATTGACTTGTTAAAGCCTAAAATAAATATTTTATTTTACTTCCTAGACAATGCAAAATTTAGAACACTAATTTCATTTAATCTTATCCCACTGCCTTTGTGATTTTTTTGTTGTGTATTTTAATTCTATATTTTTTAACCCCAAGAGACATAGTTTTTTTTTTTTACCCACATATATGCCCTTTTTATTGCTCTTCGTTCATTTCTCCATTTTCATGCTTCTCTCTGGGATCAATATCCTTCTGTCTTAAGAATTCCCTTTATTATTTAATTTAGGGTGGATCTGCTGATAATTATTTCTCACAATTTTTCTTTTCTGAAGCTGTGTTTCTGAAGCTTACTTTTACTGGATATAGAATTATAGGTTGGAAGTTGTTATGGACTAAATGATTGTGTCCCCCAAAAAATATTCATATGTTGAAGCCTCACCTCCCAATGGGATGGTATTTGAGGTTGGGGTCGTTAAGAGATAATTAGGTTTAGATGAGGTCATGAGGGTGGGGCTCCCCCATGATGTCATTAGTGTCCTCTCTTTCCCATCATGTGAGGATACATTGAGAAGGCAGATGTCTACAAGCCAGCGAGAGAGTCCTCACAAGGAACCAATTCTGCTGGCATCTTAATCTTGGACTTCTTATCCTCCATAATTGTGAGAAATAAATGTCTATTATTGGAGCCACCCAGTCTATGGTATTTCATTACAGTAGTCCAAGCTAACACAGGGGTTATTTGCTTTCACCATAAGTAATATCATTCCACTGTCTTCAAGTTTCCACTGTTTCCTTAGAAGTCAGTGTCATGTTCCCTGTTGCTCTTAAAAGATAATTTGTCACTTTTTTCCTCTGAGTCCTTTAAGATTTCCTTTTTTATTTTCAGTAGTTTTACTATGATGTGCCTAGGTATGTTGATTTTAATTTACTCTACTTAGGGTTTATAGTGATTATTAAATCAGTAGCTTGATGTTTTTTGTCTGTTTGGGGAATTTCTGGCCATTATCTTCAAATATTGCTTCTACCCTTCCCTCTCCTCTTTCTGGGACTCCGATTAAAAACATTTGACCATTTCATCATGTCCCATATGTCTGTTATGTTCTTCTCTGTATTTTCTATCATTTTTTTCTTTTCAAACTGAAAATTTTCTACTCACCTTTCTTCCAGTTCACCAATCTGCTGTTCCACTGTGTCTAAAATGCTATTAAATCCCACCATTGAAGTCTCAGTTACTGATTTCTCAATTCAATTTCCATTTGATTATTTTATAGTTTCCAATTCTCCACAGAAATTCTCTATTTTGTCATCCAAATTATTAAGCATATTAATCACAGTGGGTTTAAAGTTCATGCCTGATAACTCCAGTTGCCAGACTTCCTTTAAGTCTATTCTACTATATATATTGGTTTTCAGTCAATTCTTCCCTTTGTGTACACCTAGTTATTTTTTTAAAAATTCCAGATAGTGTAACAATAACATGAGTTTCTGAATAATGCTGCCTTGCTCAAGAGAGGATTCATTTTTGTTTCTGGTGGCAGACAGAGTAGATTTTATCCCAGATGATTTTATCCCAGTCAGTGGTTGAGCTTATTTAAAAGCAGGCTTCAGCTTTTGTGAGGGCTGGCCTATATCAAGTTCAACTTCACTTTTAGTCAAGAGTTTCAACTGCAAGTCTAGGATATTTACCAGGGCCCTTCCTCCTTGGAAGGAAGGACCCGTACACCAATTCTACCCCACAGCCCCATGGAAATGTCAAAAGCTGTGCTCAACTTCTCAGCCATTTAACAGCTACTTTCTATTCAGCCTCTCAGACTCTTTGCTGTTGCATTTGAGTCCACAATTAACTTGAGGATAAAAGTGGCACCAAATGGCTGGCTCTCCTCTTGGGGTTTCCCTTCTAGCAAGAATCTTGGGCCCTTGAGTCAAGACTTTGTTGCTTTGATATCTTTCCAAGGTCTGCAACATGTTTTTTTTTTGTTTTTTGTTTTGTGGAGCTGTGTTCCAGTTATGGCTGTACAACAAATTCCCCCAAAACATAATGACTTCAAACATCAATCACTTATTATCTTTTATAGTAACTATGGTCCAGAATTTAGGAGCAAATCAGCTGGGCGATTCTGGCTTGGGGTCTCCCAGGTGGTGGCTTTGGCTGAGGTCATCTCTAAGGCTTCTTCATTCATGTCAGGTACCTGGTCTGGGAAGACTCAAATAGCTGAGAACTGGGCTCCTCAGGCATCTCTCACTATCTCTATGTAAACTCTCCATGTGACAGCTACAACATGGAGGCTTCAGGTTAACTGGACTTCTTACAAGTTGGCTCAGGGCTCCCAAGGTACATATCCCAGGAGAGAAAAGGTGAGTCAGGTGGAAACTTATGGCATAGTCTCAGAAGTCATGCAGCTTCATTTCTGCAGCATTCTGTTGGTCGGGACTATTACAAAAGTCTGTCTATGTTCAAGAAGAAGGAACATAAAACCCATCTCTCAATACAAGAGTGTCAATGTCATGTTGTAAGAAGACTGACATGCTTGGGCATTTGGTAAGGAACACATAGTGATGCAGCCATCTAGAAAATACAATCTGCCACAACTTCTCTAGTGGTTCTTGATAGCAGGTTGGTCTAAAATAAGTTAGAATACCATTTCTGAGAATAGCAATTCCCCTCTCAACCTGAGGTTTTCTTTAATTGAGATAAGACTGCCATGACTGTGTTTTGGTGAGAAACATCTCTTTTGGGGAGCTTTTGCTTTAGCTCAGCTGAACCCACCTTCCAGATAGAAAACACTGATCACATCAATATTGGTCAAATCTTCTCAAAGTCTCAGTAAGCGACCTCAGGCACCATTTTGGCAAAAGGCTTTGGCCACTCTGACTAATATAGTCTGACTCCCCTGCTACCCACTGACTTGCTCCTAAGGCTGGTTTCTCGAAACACAACACAGCAAAGAAAATCCAGACCACTTCTCATGGTCTAGTCTCCCTTTGTTTTATTCCCTCAGACTCGTACTTTCCAAAGAGTGTTCTGTAAAAATGCTGGTCCTAAAAGATGTGAAATCTCTTTTTTAAAATATTTACAGAATTTTACATATTATTTCCTCCTCTTCCAGATTCGTAATGTATATTAAAATACAGCCTCTGAAATTTCCTGCAGCAAAGAAATCTGTTTAACTTTGTTTCACCCCCATGTTTTATAAATTTATTTAATCATGGAAAGTGGATTTGAATAAAGTTAACTTTTGATTAAAAGGATCCAAATTAATGCCCCGCAAACACTGTCTTAAACACACCAACTTTGTGTAGAACATCCTAGACTTTTGATTCTATTGCAGCTCATTGTTCATAATAAAATACTTTATGTCAAATTGCCTAGTGGGAGCGAGGTCACAGCTGATCAATCTTTTGCTCCGTGGGATGCATTTCTGGGTGTTCCAAAGCAATGATGGGTCATGTACCATTTTCCAAATTAGGCTGATGAATGCATCAACCTTTTCCACCTGCCAGTAACACAACAAGAAGTTTTTAAAAGGCTTGTGTTTACTGTCTACCAATACACATGGGGCCATTAGCCAGTTGGCAGGCTTTGTGCAAGATCATTTCTGCCAGCTTGCAGTGAGATACCCCATCCCTAGCTGAGAGCTATATGATCAATGCCCCTTCAATGCTAAAGGACTATAGGGGTGAAGTGGGCAGAGAGCAAGTAGGTTGGATGAGGGAGTGAGAAATAAGGAGACAGGGACAAAGTCTTCTAACCTCTGCATTAGAGAGTCCTGCCACTCGAAGTTTTATTTGAGGCATCGCTGCCTGTCTATGCTACCAATCTCTTGATAATTTAGATGTGCTTCCAATTGAGAGCTGTGTTGTTTAATAAAGCAAAGACAATCGACTCTTTGTCAGTGTTATAATAGCCTCTCTGTGTGTTTACTTGAGAACAAATACTGTTATAATTTCTTTGGGGAATCAATATCTCCTAGTGCATATGCACTGTCCTATTGGAGGTTCAGATCGTGTAAGGAGAGAAGGGAAAATTTATTGCCTTGTAAATGCTGGCAGAAGGTAGTAGGTTTTGTGAGAGCTGTAATTAAAGTTTTGCTGATAATAAAAGAACGGAAGCAATAAACAATCACACAGATTTTCCAGTCTGCAACCCTAGAATGGCCAAACCATCACAGGGTCTTGGACACTTGCTGGTCTCCACACAATTAGCCTCTGAAAATGCGGGTCCTGTGGCCCCAAAGGCTGCCAGCTCCTGGATCTTTGAGATTTCCTCCACGTGCTCACAGGCCCAGCCAGCTAGAGTGACTCACTTTTCAATCTGTTCTCTTCAATTTCAGGGACAGGAGGACCAACCTTTGTTTATCGACCATTTCTAAAGCTGGCTGTTCCAGCCAGAACACTGCCAGGCCAACGGTCTACACAGGATTTGAGGTTGAGGAGCACAACCTAGAGGCAAGGACCCTCACTCCATAAAGGACTGAAGTATACGGGCAAATGAACCACTTCCTGTCAGCCTTCCTGGTGGGGACCCCTCCCCAGGAATCCAGTTCAATACTCCAGAGCAGCACATGAAGTTTTCCCCAACATGGCTGCTTGTCTCTCATCTCTCAACTGAACATGTGCTGTTATAGGCTTGACAGAGAAAGGATCACTGCATGGTTGGGGGCCGGGGGAATGGATGCTACCAGGGCCCACAGGAAGCTAAGAAATGCTGGCTGCGTCCACAGGTATCACCAACTCCCTGACACTGGGCTAAGGAGGTCTGTTCTCTTGTCCAACTGGGATGAAATCATAGCCACCTTCTCTCCCTGTGATCCTTTATCAAAAGAATGTCAGGCTACAGAGGAAGGAGGTAATTTCTCTGGCCCCAGTGATGTAAAGCATCTTGAAGGCTTCTTTGGCACCAGACACCTCAGCTGGCCTGAGGAAAACCCGAAAATATCTCCACTCACCAGCACCACCCCCAGGCTAAGTTCCCCAAGAGGAGGAAGGTCTGTCTGTAATCTCTATAGTCATCCACTCAATAAACATTCACCAAGCACTGCTATTTGCCACACACAGTGTCACCGACACCCAGCCTCAAACACTTGCTGAAAGGACAAACAAGTGAGCAAAGTAATCTCAACGTCAGCCAGGCGGTTGCTCTGAAAATACAAGAGTCTGAGTCCTTCTAGAAATGATAACATGCCCTATACTGAGCGCCTACTGTGTGCCGGACAGTCTACAAGCCCTTTACAGACTCTCATTCTCTCTTTTGGTCCTTACTCCCATCCCACTGTGAGGTAGAGAGGGTGGTCGTTTTTGGCGGCCTAAGGCACTAAGGTCGGAATAAGCAACACTCCCAGGATTATTGTCACCCAACCAGCACAGTGCAGGGTCGGGGCAGTTGTGCAAAGCCTGTGGTCTTTCTCTGCTGCCCTACTTCCTGTCCTCTCTGCCACATGAGTCCCTCACCTGCTCTCACACATATTCTATCCCCTGGGGCCTGCTGGGGGGGAAGGAGGTAGAAGGTGCAAAGGAAGGGTCAGATGAGGACCCGTGGGAAGGCCTGGAGGGAGGAAGGGCTGACCTTCAGAGGAGAAGCAGGAGAAGCCATGAAGGGAGCTGCACTTGGGCTAAAGAAAAGCAGACTTGAGGGGCTTACGTGTCCATGGGAAACAGGCCTGACACTTCTGACTTCTGTACCTTTCTCTCCTATCACATATTCTATCCTCTAACCCTCCTCTAAAACGTTTAAAGGACTAATTGCCGTGGGGGTCTTCAGTGCAATAATATTGGCAGAACGTGCACTCTACCAAAGCAGCTACAGACCCAAGCTCCTTCCCTGCAGTGGTCCTTGGCTGGGGGGCTCTCCAGCCAACACCAGGCTAGGCTAGCCTCTCCAAGGCTGGACCACTGCAGCCGACTCTGCTAGGCACTAGACAGGACAGAGCCCAGGTGAGGTGCAGAGGCTGGCTGTGCCTAGAACACAAGACCCTGCAGGGTGTGGCCCTCTGCTGGGAGCTCCCCTTAGAGTCAGGGGTGGGCCTATACCAGTTCAGATCCCCGCTCTGAGTTCCCTCTCTTCTGACGCCCCGGAACTTGCCCTGACCTCACGTTGCTCATCTCCAAATGGCTGAGGGACTCGCCATCTGATATCAGCTGCCCAGCATCTGCCCACAGATAGCAGCAGGAGGGGCGTCCCAGGAAAGTGCCCTCATCTGCAACTTCCCAGCCCTGCAGCTTCTCCCAAGCATTCAGTGGCCCTGGATGAGGGTTTCAGAGCTCAGGCTTCAGTGGGGACGCTGGGGCTGCTGATTATCCAATAACATTACCAGCAGGCATTAAATCTATCCTCAGTTAACCCAGTGTCTTTAATAATAAAAAAAGATTTTGCACTGGGGATAAATACCATGTCTCATTTTCTCACTCTCACTGGTCTCCCGTCACTGTGCACTTATTAATCCGATCACTAATATATGGCTCCCAATCAGCCACTAAAATGCTGCTGTTATTCCTACTAATTTGACAATAAAATGTGACTTGGCCAGGTCATAAAAAGTGGGCCAAGGTGTGAATGGGGGCTCTGTGGGAGATGAGCCATGAGGCCCAGGGGTCTAGACCTGGCTACTGGGAACTGAGCCACGGTGGCCACAATGCAAGCCACCGCCGAGCCACAGCCCCTGCAGGCCCTGACGGCCCAGGGCCCAATGCCACCCAAAACTCAGACATACATGTTCCCCGCTATATTAGTTTCCTATTGCCACGTAACAAATTACCACAACCCGAGCAGCTTAAAACATCACCCATTAACTATCTCCCGGTCTGGAGATGAGAAGTCCAAGGAGGCTTGGCTGAATCCTCTGCTCAGGGTCTCACTAGGCAGAAACCAAGGGGTTGGCGGGACTGTGTCCTAGCTGGAGGCTCGCCTGGGGAAGAATCCCTTTCCAAGCTCATTCAGGTTGTTGGCAGAATTTAGTTCCTAGCAGTTGTAGGACTTTCTTGCTGACCTAGAGGCTGCCCTCAGATCGCAGATACCTGGCCCTCTCCACAATAGGGCAGCTACTCCTTCAAAGACAGCAAAATCTCTCTCCAATCGGCTACAACTAAGTTTTACACAATGTAAGTTGAGTCCTCCTTGCTGGGGGGTATAACCTACTCTTTGTGCCCACATAGTTGCCCCCTAGTTAGTCCAGAGGTCTGAGGGTAAGGACCACACTCCTACCCTTCCCTCCCCAGCCTGAGAAAACCATATCACTCCAGGGAGATTCTGGAGCCAGCTGTCCCTCACTGTCACCTCCACAGTGTGTCTGGGTACGTCCCCATCTCACAATGTTCCTTTCAGGGTGCCAGCTCTGCACATGACAGACCCAGTGCATCATGCTTCTCTGCTGGAGAGAAGCATGGCCACCAGCAAGGTGACCTCTACTCGTCCTTCAGAGCTCAGTGCAGACCTCACCTCCTCCAGGAAGCCTTCCCCAACTGGGTCAGGCGCCTCTCCTCAAGCTCCCCCAGCCCCCCAGACTTCCCCCTTCCCAGGATTAACCACCCCACCAAGCTAGATGACTAGGCATCTTTGTCTGGCCTGTGTCTGGCACAGAAGTTGTGCTCCATAACTGTGGCTCGTAGAACAAGCATGACTCTTAACAAATCCAGCCAACCACAAGGCCCAGGACACTCACACCCACAAATACTCATAAATTGAGGAAATACACCCTCCTGAGTTATTACTGCAAAGGTCCTGCTGAGAGAGTCTTTGAAGTTCAGAGAAAGGCTAGGCTCTGTTCCTCAGGCCCTGATGGGGCCAGCAGGGACAGAGACAGGCCCTGCTGGTGTCATCCATCTCCTTACCCCACCCCAAGAAATCCACACAGCAGCTTTACGAGGAAAAGAAGCCCACAAAGACAGCAGCTACCTCCCTTGACAGCCAGACCCCTGGAGAGTTTAATGGAATTAAAAGAATATCACTTTGTTGCCCCCAACCACAGACAGACATAATCAGGAGAGAGCTAACTGCCTCCTTGAAGAGGCAAAGACTCTTGTAGCCGAAAGCTATTTGTCCTCTGTAAATGGGATTTCAGAAACAGAGCTGAAAGGGGAGGCGAAAGCCTCCAGAGCCTAAGCTTGTATTATACATTAGACAGATATTTAAAAATAAATAGTGATTCAAGGGAAAGCCATAAATGACAGCAGAGAGCTCCAGACCCTCCAAGGCCTTCATGCAAATGTGTCACTGCTCTCCCAGAAATCTGGGCCAGACTGTAATCATTTCTCTGATTTTTAAAAAATGTCACCTGGCTGCTTTGAGGAGCTATGCTGGGTTCCAGGCGGAGTGACAGAATCTATGGAGGGGAGGCCTCCCTCGGGGGCACAAGTGTACCCCTGTCATCCTCCGAGCCAGCTCTGCATCGGTGGTCCAGGGGCCCCCCGCATCCATCCCATCACCCAGCTAGTTCACTGTCCCCATTTCACAACGCTCATCATACCCTGTGCCATTGCCTGTTTCCTGGTCAGTCTCCCCACCAGGCTGTGACCTCCAGGGGTCTGCCCAGTGCTGGGTGAGCGGCCAATAAGATTTTATGGATGGGCAGCCTGTCAGACAAACACACTCGAAGAGGTACGCCCAGAAGGAGCTCAAAGCCTAGACCAACAGACACCGGCTTCAGCCAGCCTCAGTTTGGCTTGTTTCCTATTGGTGGGGTTTGAATTAGCGTCAGCATCAGTGATGGTTGGAATTCCAGCCTCTAGCAGAAGACTAATCACTGGGAATGCCATCCTGGAACAGTCATATGCTCCACTGTTCTCAGTCACTTCCTGTTCAAAGGAAATGAACTCAGCACCTTTGATTTTTTTTAACTGAAGTCTATACTTCATTCGTATTTTATTAGTTATCACCTGCTGTCCTTTTCCTGTTTCGGGATCCCATCCAGGATATCACATTACATACATTTAGTTATCTCCTTAGTCTCCACTTGTCTGTGAGAGTTTCGCTGACTTTCCTGGGTTTTAATGACCTTGACAGTTTTGAGGGGTCCTGTTCAGGTATTCTGAAGGATGCCACTCTACTGGAATTTATCTGCTGTTTTCCTCATGATTAGACTGGGGTCATGACTTGGGGGAAGAAGACCACAGAGATAAAGGGCCATCTTCATCACCTCATCTGTAGAGTACACACCATCAACATGATTTATCAGTGTTGATGTTGACTTTGGTCACTTGGCGAGGTAGTGTTTGTCAGGTTTCTCTATATCTTTTCATTGAAATCCTCCCCCTCCCTAAAAAGTCAGGTCAAAATCACCTCCTCCCAGAAGCCTCCCCAGATTACACACACATACACTATGGGTTCTTCTCAGGACTTCTCCAAGTATTTTAAGTGTCCGTGAACTTGCCTCCTTATTTTGAGGTCAGGCTCTATGAGGGCAGTGACCTAATATTCAGCAGCATCTAGCCTATAATAAAAAGTGAGCACTTATTTCGTGCTTGAGTGCCAGCTCCATGCTAAGCACCTCACAGGCACTATCTGGCTATAATCCCGTGAGTGGGGATCTCTTGTTATTGCATTCTGCACGTGAAAGAGCTCAGGAACTAGCACAGGGAGTGCCCAGCAGAGCTGGAGTCCTGGCTGTTTAGCTCTGCGGTCCGTTCCTTTATCCCTCCTCTCTCCTCCTCTCCACATGGGTATTTAAGGGCTTTCCGTGTACCTTCAACAATGGGTCAAGAACAGCTGCTGTGACGAACACAGAAATGTTAGGTGGGCTGTGAAGAGGTCTGGGGTCTTCGACACAGCACCAAACACGAGACCCGGGCCTGGCCTCCCCTCAGCCCAGCTCTGTCCACCCCCAGCCCTAGCAAGTGTGGACTCTGTCGCCAGCCCACGCCCATCACTGTGAAGGCTGCGCACCCAACACGCTGCATCAGCAAGAAGCCAAGTGATGTATGTGGAGCTGCAACATCGCCCGTAAATTTTGTTTTATTAAATTTTAAACTTTAATAAAACAATGACACATTTCAAGTGCCAGCCCTGCTCTCCGCCATCCCCACCACCCCATCCTCCTTGGGCTCTCCAAGAACCGTCTCACTGGCAGGGTCTTTAGAGCATCAAAGGCTTTCTTGGGGTGTTGGCATCTGATACTTGGGGACCTGGGCAGAGGCAGCAAAAGCTAGGAGACAAGTGGGGGGTGAGCAGCTTCAGCAGGCCCAGGCCCAGGCCCAGGCCCAGGCAGGTATGCAGGCCAGGCACAATCCAGGCAACCAATACAAGAGGTTTCTGGTCCTCAAGGCAGGAGAGAGAGAGCAGGCATTGTCAGCTCTTGTTGGGGGTGTGGCTCCATCCCTCAGAGCCCAAATTTAAACACGGGAGTTAAGAGCTGGGACTAATTTCCCAGCCAAGGCCCTCAGGGCACAGGGACATACGCGGCTGATTCCCCATTTGGCCATGGCGTCCACAGTGATGCTTGGGGCACTCAGCAGGATAAGCCCACTGCCCCTTCCCCAAGCAGTTTCCAAAGCAAACATGTCCACCTCCTCCTCTCTCATGCCCTGCCAGCCACAGACCGTGCAGCCAGTCTACCAAGTTAGCTTTCTCGAAGCTAGCTCTACTCACGTTCCCAAACTCACAAAGCTCCCAAGGGGCCCTCCTCCTGTCCTATGACCCAGCTCCTACCATAGCACTCAAGGCTCCCACCGCTAGCCTCCACTTTACTCCTCCTGCCCCATCTCCTCCCCACCCTCACTCACCCTTGCTTCAGCACTGAACCTCTCCCCTTTCCCACCCTGCCTTACCCACCTCCAGCCTCCTCCCTGGCTGGCCCCCCAGCCTGGAATGTCCTTTCAAAAATCCCCCTGTCAAACCCTTCAGATTCAATGCTTCTTCCCCCTAAAGCCTTCCCTAACTCCGAATTCTCATTGCCACCCGAACGCCACAGAAAGCCCCGCTCCTGAGCCCTTCTCCACTGTCCGCTGCAAACACGATCAGTTATGAACATGTGGCATCTTCCTTGCTAACCAGCAAGCCCCAGCCCCCTAGGGACAGGTTCTTCACCACTTTTCAATAACTCTGAAAACCTCACAGTGCCCAGACAGGAAGAGGCACCAGGGACAATTGCAGGGTGGGGGTGGGAGGACAGCTCACAGGAAGCCACCGTCAGATCCATGAGAAGGGCCAGAGAGCGTCCTCCTGGTGTCAGACAGACAGGTGGGTGGACAGGGCCCTAGAGCAAACTCCCTTCTATCAACTACCCCAGAACAGCAGACCCTTCCTCCTGTGCCCCTTCTCCCCCTCTTCCCTCATGTCCAAATAAAAGGCAGGGAACAAAGTAATCAGGGACCCAGAACCCACTTGGTCAAGACACTTCTCCTAGCCTCACCTCTCCTAACTTTGCCGCCTCTACTTGGACTCTGGTCTGGGGAGATGACAGACTATCGTGCTTGTCCCCACCACAGCCTTTTTCAGCAGAAGGAAAGAGCAAGGAGGTCTCCTGCTCAGGAAGGAGCCTCCCAGTTCCCCTGTCAGTTCCCAGTTCCCAGCGACAGCCTCGAGGACTCCGTTTCTTAATCCCCGAGCTCACTTCTCACTGCTCACTGAATTGCATGGCTTCTAAAAGCGGACTTCTGCAGGACTGCTTTAGGGAGAACGTTACAAATCAAACTGGTGGCTGAGTGTGTGGAGCTGAGATTCGTGTGTAAGAAGCTGGCCCGGTCTTCAAACACCCAATGTGCAGCCACATACTTTTGATGAAACTCCCCGCAAGGCTCAGCAGAAGGTCGAACTCCATAGCTCAGCTCCTTTCAAGGATGAGCTCTGGCCATAACCATTTTTTTCCAATCCAGAAATCTAACTGGGAAGATAAGAGGGAAGAGAGAGAAAGAAAGATCTGCTTCTCTTGGAACTAATCCCTTGCCCCTCCAGCCAGTGGCCCTTCATCAACCTTACACAGCTTTCCCTGTGAAGCAGCCTCCAGGTCCCAAGCAAACAAACCAGCCCACAGAGGGTCCACGAATCCTAGGAGCCAGTACTAGGGACCCCTCCCCATTGGTGTCATATTTCAAGGGACCCCAGGATTGCCAGCTGTCTGTGCAGCAGCCACTTCCTCCCTCCCTTCCAAACCAATTCTCAATGCCCTTCAAGGGTAAATATGTTTCCTTAAAATGAAGAAATGTTTTCTCTGCTGTTTCTGCACCAAAGGGTGAGATCGTTTTACACTAGGGAGATGAGTAGGGGAAGTGGTTCAATTAGTTCCAAGACGTAAGCCCACCAAACCCCTTCTTTTGTAATTGAAAGTAATGAACTTTAATAAAAAACCAGCACAGCCCCTTCAGCATCAGATTAGATGTCAATGAAACTCATTTGAGCGCTGTCTTTCAAGGTTCTCTCCGCAGGGCATTGCGATGAGTGAAAGTCGAGGAAAAGGAGGAGAGGTTAATAGCCCTGACTCCCTCTGAATCAGCCTCATCTGAAGAGGATCCTGAGCCTGGATGGACACCTTCGTGCCTGCCAAGGCCCTCCCCAGGATCTGCTGAGCCCCAGCCTCCCAGTGGTGAGGCGATCACCACACACACACACACACACACACACATACACACACACACACACACACACACACACACACACACACGAGCACCGCCAGGCGTGGGGAAGTCAGCTCCCTGGCCAGAGAGCCCCTCCCTGCCAGCACCCTCTCTGAACTAGCGAGCATCCCTCAAAGGACAGGAGTTCCACGGTCCTCTCCCAGCCTCAGAACCATCAGTGCAGCCCATGACCTCACAGGCATTTTGAGATGAAAGACTCACAAATTCCCCCCTTGAATTCTGACCTGCTTCTCCTTCTAAGCATCCATGGGGCTGTCACCTCAGCACAGCCAAACAGAACCTTCCAACATCTTCCACCCAAAAGAACTGCTCCCCCTCACTTCCCCAGCCTTCTTTTCAATGTATTTTGTATTATAAAAGTAACGGATGTTCATTATAGAAAAATCAGAAAGTATAGATAAGCAATAAGAAGATAATGAAAATATCTCATAACATCACCACTCAGAAATCACATTAGCATTTTGGTGTATAGCCTTTCACACATTTTTCTGTGCATATCAAGACAGGTTTTTGTTTTTGTGGGGTTTTTTCCTGAAGCGAAAATGGGATCAGATGTGTTCCTATCACAGTGCATTCTCGGTCACACAGACTCCTCTCTCCCCCAAAACCCACTCCAGGTACTTACTGAACTTGTGGCACCTCCTTCATCTGTCCCTTTCTCTGTATTTCCACGGTCATGTTCAGGCCTCCACCCTGGAAGCTGGATGCTCTTGAGTCTCACTGGTCCTGCTCTCCAAGCCTAGAGGGAGAGAGAAAAAGTCACTGGTTTAGCATCTGTTTACACTTGGAATTTATCTGAGCAGAATTCATAGCCAACATCCGTGGATGCATGAGTCCCAGGGAATGGTTCAAGCATGGAACATTCCAACTGTGGAATACTATACAGCCATGAGTAAGTGGTGCTGTGGGAGAGTGTTTAAGACACAGGGAAATGTTTAAAAAGCAGCATACAAAACAATATTTACAGTAAAATCTCAACTTTATTAAACATTATGTATATTTATACATACACATGTACCTAGAACACTGAAGTGACATAACACCCATAAGTTAATACTAATCTCTAGGTAATTTACATTTTCCTTCTATTCCTTTCCTCAATTTTCCAACACTTTTATATATCAAAGACTTTCACTTTGGGAAATTTTTATTTTAAGAAATGTGAAAGCTTCGAGAGAATATTTTTTTAAAGGCATAGGGCAGCGGTTCTCAGACTTCCTCATGCATCAGAATTACCTGGAAGGTTTGTTAGCACACAGGGTGCTGAGCCCCACTCAGTTTCTGATTCTGTCCCAGAAGGAGTGAGAATTTGCATTTCTAACAGGTCCCAGGTAATGCTGCTGTGGGTCAAGGGACCATACATTGAGAACACTGGCCTAGTGTTTTACTACAGATGGCATTCAGGAAGAAGGCCACCAAGATTTCAGTGTGCTGACACAAGGACGGGGAAGTCTGCTCATGACTGAAGGGAGACAGTGACCGAGGCACCCCTGAGCTGTGTCCGGCTCCCACTTGCCCCCTACAAGGACGGGGGAAGGAGGCACCTTACACAACAATGGACACAGCTCCATTGACGTGGATCCTACTCAGAATGGCCCACTGCCCCACACCTTGGACGCTGCCCCTTCCTCCCACAGAGATGGTGGCAGAGAGACAAAGGGTGGAGGGAGCTGCCAAGGTGGCAAGCCCCTGAGGCTCCAGAAAACCCCACACAGAGACCACCTGACAGAAAGCAGACATCCGTGCACAGCTCTCCCTTCACAGAAGGACACTGCACCCTGTGGCCCCATGTTGCCAGGACACCCTACTTTCTTTGAACCCCTCCTTTCATTACTTACTTCATTCAAAAAAGGCATCTGCCCTGTGCTTGGCTCACCATCCCATCTAGCAGGACAGACAGACAATAAATCAAACCCATCCGTGCAGAATGGGCCATGCTAGGTCTGAGGCACACATAAGGGCCATGGACACACCAAGGAGGGACATCAGAATAAGGAAGGTGTGAGGGTGGCAGAAGTGCTTGAATAACATGGGCGTCATAAGTGCAAAGTGGCACAACGGTTAAGGATGTGGGCTCTGAGCTCACATGGAGCTGGATTTAAATCCTAGCTCTATCTTTTACTAGCTTAACCTCTCTGGACTTCACTTACCCTACCTGTAAAGTGGGTGTGGTGGGCGGTTTCTAAGATGGGCCCCAATGATCTCCACGTCCTGTACTCACCCCTTTGTAATCCCCTCCCCTTGACTGTGGCTGGATGTAGGCATTGGCTTCTAATGCATCAGATATGGCAGAAGTGATAGGATGTCACTTCTGAAATTGTGATCAAAGGACTGTGTCTTCTATCTTGGGTTCTCTCTCTCTCTCTTTCTCTCTTCCCTTTCATCCCTCACTCTGGGGAAAACAAGCTGCCATGTTGTGAACAGCCCTATGGAGAAGGAACTGAAGTCTCCAGCCAACAGCCAGCGAGTCTAGGGGTTACCAACCAAGGTGTGAGTGGGCTGGGAAGGGGACCAGCCTCCAGAATGGCCCCCGGTTAACCCTGGAGAGAACCATCACCTTGACAGCAGCCTCATGAGAGACCCTGAGCCAGAACCCAGCTAAGCTTCTCCCAGTTTCCTGACCCTCAGAAGCTGCCAGCTAAATGTTTGTTGTTTTAAGCTGTAATTGGTTACACAGCAGTAGATAACTAATATGGTGTGGATAGTCATGGTACCTGACTATGGATGGAGTTGTCGTGAGGACTAAACAGGCCAGCACAGGGAAAGCTCTGAGCAGAGTACGGCACATATTAAGTGCTTCCAAATGTTACTAGTGATAATTGTAATAAGGAATAGCTGCTTTGCAGAGGGGCCCACAAAGGAATAGGTCTACTGGTGTCATTTCAGGCACACAGCAAGCGCAGGGACAGTCAAGGGGACGTGCATTCATTTCTTCTTGCTGCTGTAACAAATTACCGCAAACTTAGTGGCTTAAAACAACACACATGTGTTACCCTACAGTTCTGGAAGTCAGAAGTCCAAAATGGATGATACAAGGCTAAAATCAAGGTGTCCGCAGAGCTGTGCTCCTTCTGCAGTCTCCAGGGGAGAGTCCTGGCCTGTTCCAGCTCCTGGCGGCTGCCTGCACTCCTGGGCTCATGGTGGCATCACTCCAAACTCTGCTTCTGTCATCACAGTTCCTCCGTCTCTGCCTCGGACACTCCTGCCTGTCTCTTAGAAGGAAGCCTGTGATTTCATTGGACCCACCTGGATAACCCAGGTTACCCTCTCCATCTCTAGCTCCTTAATCACATCTGCAAAGTCCCTTTCGCCATGTAAGGAAATGTACTCACAGGTTCCGGGAATTAGGGCAAGGACATCTGGGGGTGGGCACGATGTGGCCTCCCACAGTGGGGGTTCCCCCTTATTCGTTGAGTCTCCTCTTCCCAGGCAAAGCATCCCCAGTCCCATCAGCTGTTCCTCCCACCGCGGCCTTCACACCCCCTCTCAACACCTTCCATGTCCCTGCCACGTGATTCTTTAAAATTCAGGTCGAGATGGAAAACCTTAACACTGCATTCCTACAGGACTGAATTTAATAAGTGAAGACTTTGGTTCTCACACATTTTGCAACACTTCAGGAAAACAAACATCTCGTCCCCTCCCCTGCTAACACGTTACCAGCATGGAAATCCCTGCGTCCTGTTCCAGCTGCTCAAAGACGCTCACATGACAAAAGGTGAATTATTCAGCGTTGAATTGGCATTTAATATTTGATCAATTAGAATTCTTCGATCCAGGTCCTAAAAGAAGGATGTCCCAGGCTTGCTGTTGTGTGTGTGTGTGTGTGTGTGTGTGTGTGTGTGTGTGTACACAAGGGGGAGAAGAGTCTCACACACATGACCTGCGTCAGAAACATATTATCAAAAGCACAGGTGGCTTGTGCTGCAGAGAGAAGGGGAGGTCGGAGAGAAACTTGAAGGAGAGCAGGGGTTCGCAAGTTAGCAGAGTGGACATGCCCTGGGAATTCCCTGCTCCAGCCTAGCACAGCGCCTAGGGGCTACCCGTGTCCCTGGTCATCTTGCATCACTGCCACCCCCACCATGGCTTTGGGCAGCACCACGCCCAACACACAGCACATAACCAATATGTGGTCAAAGAAACAAAGGAGCCAAACTTGGGGGCTTCAGTGGAACCTCCACTTCCAGATGCCCTGAGGATTTGGGCTCAGGAGCAGGCCTTGCCCTCCACTACAGCCAAGTAGGGGCTGTGGAGGAGCTTAAGCTGCTGCGTGAAATGCTCCTTGGCCTGCAGGGAGGTTCATTAATCACCCTCACATGGATTGTCTTCTGCTTTGCCAAGCTGTCACTTGCAGAAACTGGACTCCTGGATTTTTGGTTTCTGAAATGGGAATACTGCAGAAAAGAGAAAAGCTACCTCCTGACTCATTAAGGAGAAGCCTGGGCACAACACAGACACTCAGACAGACTGGTATACACACACACACACACGCATATGTGTATACATATGTGCACAGGCACACACACAGGAATACACACTTGCACATACATGTATGTATACATGCATACACCTGTGCGCGTATGTGTGCACGTGCCCACATGTGTGTGCATGCTTATATACACATGCACATATGAGCATACACCTGCATATATACATGGCACATGCACGTAGTGGAATCTCTCCAGCCAAGCATAGTCCATCCTGGGAGCTAAAAGCCAGTAATGAACCTAAAAGCGGCTCTTTCTCTCACAGGCACCCCAGCTTCGGCTCAAGGCTCCTGGATGGGAGGGGGGCGTCTGACAAGGTGTGGCCCAGGAGAGGCCACATTTCAGCCTCCTCTTACGGCCGCCCCAAATTTTCTGAACAATATCACCAACCAGATGTGCTGCTTAACAAAACCAAAGTGGTACTTTGATAACAGAATAAGACTGGAAGTTTTCTGCACCTCTCCCACTGGGAAGGAATTTTTGTGTATGCATTTACTTGTCCCAAACTGTGACAGAACCAAGGCTTCTGTTGGTCGGGTATTATTAAACGCAATCATCAGCTACCTCCCACATCTGTCATTGATTGAAATAAATGACACTATTTTTTTTCTTAAAAATAAAAATCTACTCTAACGAAGTCTCTTTCATGTCACAATCTCAGCAGTAGAGATAAATGAGAAACAATTTCTTGGTATCCATTATTTTAAATTACAGATATCAACCCTGATGCTGCTTTCAAGGTTGATTGAATTTTCATAGAGTATCATCAGCTTCTACCATCTACACGTGTAATAGAAACCTGAACTCAGAGGTTTTATGGCCTCCTTTTAAAGCCTCAATGAGAATGGGCCCCATTTCCCAGCCTCCCCAAGAAACCTTCCAGAAAGTTCCAGGCCCTTTTAGCCAGACCAGGAGAGAGAAGGGGAGGGAAAAGAGAAGTCAGCAGAAGGAACAGAAGAGGAGGAGGGGCTCTGAGGCACATGTCTGCTTTCCTCAGCTGACCTGGGTGCCCCCTTCCGTGGCACAGAAGCCTATTCCTTTCCTCTATGGCCTCCTCGTAGCTGAGTGGGTCCAAAGTTGACCCTGCATCATTTCTTGGGGCCTGGCTGCCCAGCTGACTTCTCCCAGGCCCCCACCTCCCCTTTTGGACAATAAATCCCATAGACAACCAGGGCTTGACTGCAGCCCTTGAGTAAACCCATAGTGAGAAGGCAATTTGACACCATGACCCCTCACAAGAATCCTCCCATGCCCCCATTCCCAGGCAAGTCCCTCCAGGCTCAAGTGACCTTCCTGCTGCTGCCACAGCTGACCTGGCACATCCCAGGCCTTCTGCACTTTGACCCTCACCCCAGGGGTCACTGGCAGACAGGAGAAGTTGGCACATAAGCTCATGGATCACCAAGAAGGTGGTCACAGAGAAGTTATTGCTATCCCTGTGCATGGAAACTGAGGCCCAGAGAGGTTAAGCTGACCCAGTGGGGCCACACAGCATGAACACTGGCGGCTTCCAAAAACTGCATCTCAAATAAATGAAACGGAGTTGAGAAGGTTCAGACCCTCTTGCTCTGCAGAAAGCTCTGTTCTCAACTGTCTAAAGCAGGGGTGTCCAAACTTTTTGCAATGTTTTTCACCAAGGGCCATATACGGTAAAATACACAAACAGCCAGGCCACTCACTCGAGGTCAAGTACATATTGCCTCACCTGGTTTATGTAAGTAAACTAAATACATTTTTGGAATTTGCTGCGGGCCAATTAACAATGGATTGCGGACCGCAGTTGGCCCGCAGGCCGCAGTTTTGACACCCCTGGTCTAAAGGTTCCAAGCTTCCAAATCATGCAGAAACTTTTAAGGTGTGGGGGTGTGGGTGTCTGCATGTATGCATAGGTACATGTGTATCTATGCATGGGTGTGCTCTTTTATTTAATGGGCATTTATAGAGCTCCCAGTATGTGCCAGATCCTAAAGTAAGCCCTAGGGATTCAGCAATAAGCCAGACAGCACTAGTCCCCACAAAGCTTTTAGTCTGATAGGGAGATGGAGAGTAAACAAGGAAATTCACAAGAAAATAGGTGGGAGAGCTACCAGGAGACTAGACACCATCAAACTTGCTATTTGAGGAAGGTCTAGTTATGAGGGTGTAGACACTGTGTGAGGAGGGGGCAGTAACCACCTCTAGGCCTGAAGGGTCAGAGCAGTTACTGGAACACTGAGGTGGTGGCTATATGGGAAGGACCACCTGACAGGAGCTGAGGCCCTCAGCAAAGGGACACAGCCAACTCACGTAGACCCATCAGGGGAGGGAGCCGGGAGAATACAAATGGCAATCTCACGGTCCTCCCACCGTCCACTCTCCTGCCCGGGACCAGTGAATGAACCCAACGGGAAGCCAGAGGCAGGGAGTCCATTGATATGGCCCATACAGGTCAGCTTCCCCACAGGGAGAGGTGGAGGGGGGTGGGGAGTACCTCGGAGGGACAAGAGGACAATGGTAGCACTTGTTATGTAAAGACAAATTATTATTCATGCTGAGAGGGAAGCTTGGGGTACAAGAAAAGGATGAATGGGAAGGTCTTTCTGAAGAGTAACAATTTAAAGAGAGGGGATAAGAAAGGGTGAGCGCCAGACCTCCGTGGGCTTGCACATGGTGTGTGAGAAAGCTCAGGGCAGGAGATGAGGCTGGGAGGCTGGCCGAGGCCGGCTCCCGCACCCAGGAGAACGTGGTCAGAGTTTGGGCATCGTTCTAAATGTGATCCGAGTCCACTGACGGACTTTAGTAGAGTGTCAATAAAAGGATAACACCCACAAAGGTGTGAATAGAATAGGAGACAAATAGCATCAAAATCTGGGAAGCTGAAAAGCAGATGGATGAAGAGTAACTGGCACGGCAGACCAGAGGAAGCCAGTCTAAGCCAGCAGTGGGGAAAGCCTGAAAGCAATTGATTTGCACCCCCTCAACCCACACAGGCCCTTCAATCCGAGGTCCCAGGTACCTCTTAAAATGGAAGTAAAGGTGACAAGATCCAGAAGAGCTGCCAGAAAATCTATACAAAAAGCATTTAGATCCTCAACACTGTCTCCTGCCTTGCACAGCTGGCAGCCGCATCCGCACGTTTGTTCTTGGGACAGGCGGGTCCAGCCCTCTGCTCTCTGGGACCCCAGGCCCAGCTGAGCACCGGGCCCACACTGAAAATAAATGAAGTGGAAGTCTACCTTCCGTGTTTCCCTGAAAATAAGACCTTGCCGGACAATCAACTCTAATGCATCTTTTGGAGCAAAAATTAATATAAGACCTGGTCCTATTTTACTATAAGGTCTTATATATAATATAAGACCGGGTCTTATATTAATTTTTGCTCCAAAAGACACATTAGAGCTGATGGTCCTGCTAAGTCTTATTTTCAGGGAAACAGGGTAGCAAGGTGGCAAAACCAGCCCCTTCCCCGGCCTCGTTCTGGAAACACTGGCTCAAAGGAAATCACCACCACAAGAACGGACTCACAGATGGAGACTGCAGTGGGTTAAATAGTGTTCCCCTAAATTCATATCCACCCAGAACCTCAGAATGTGATCTTATTTGGAAGTAAGTTCTTTGCCTAGGTAATTAAGGTACGAATCAAGATGAGACCATACTGAGTGAGGATGGGCCGTAAATCCAATGAGCGTGTCCTTAAAGAGACAGAAAAGGACACGCAGAGACCTAAGGAAGACGGCCATGTGATGACAGAAATGGGAGTTGTGCTGCCACAAGCCGAGGAGCACCAGGCACCATCCAGAAGCTGAAAGGATCCTCCCTAGAGCCTGCTGGCACCTTGACTCCAGAATTCTGGCCTCCAGAATTATTTATGATCATTTGTGGCAGCACCTTAGAAAACGAATATGCCCCTCAATTCCAATTACCCTCAGTGAAGCCTACCGCTAGACCACACACACACTTCCTTTCCTCTACTTAGTGCCTCACCCTTAAAGCATGTGCACAGCTCTGCATGTCTTCTGGGCCAGGGGCTTTGCCTCCTAGAACACCAGGATACTCTGACCCTTTCCCCAAGGGAGCAGGGCACAGAGTCCCAACAGCTCGGAGGCCATCTTCCTCCTTGCTAAGCTGCTGCCTGGGCTCTGCTCCTCCTCCCCTCACCCCAGGAAGGCAAGGGTGAGACGACACTCATAGCAACATGTGCCCATTTCCTCTGCTTCTCTCCCTCCCTCCCCTCACAGCCAGGGTCAGAGCCCTCAGACCCAGCTAATGATGGCAGCCCAACCAATGGGCGCTGTCCCTCACGGGCACGTCTCCCAGGGCACAGCTGCCACAAAGATGAGCACCCCTGGGCAGGCACTGCAGAGGGATGTGGTGGTCATGCCCTGGGGTCAGCAGGGCCTGCAGCTGTGGGGGCCCGGAGTGTCTTCCTCACCCCATCCCTGAGCTGTCTTCAGCCACATGTTGCCCTCAGTCTTCCCCACACACCCTCTCTGGGCCCTGAGGAAGTGAGGAGGGTGGCAGAGACCTGGAGAAACCCAGAGCACCCAGAGCCCAGGGTCAGAGTCACGGCGGGTGGGGGGTACTCAAAAGGCCTTAGGTTTCTTCCCAACTCACTCCTTTTACAGATGGAGGAATGGAGGCCCAGACAGACAAAAGGGCTTGCATACCTTTACAACACACTAAGTTCAATTAGTTATTCATTTACTCAGCAAGCACTTATTGAGCTCCTACTGTTTGCCAGGTCCCAAACTAGGCTGTGATGATATTGTGATTAGTGGAATAGAATAGACTAGACTAGACTAGACTAGACTAGACTAGACTAGACTAGACTAGACTAGAACAGAATAGAATATGCACCCTCAGGGAGCCCAGTGTCTCCACTGGGAAAAGAAGGTGAGCAGCAGCAAGTACTTAGCTATGCAGATGCACTGTGCTCCAGAGAACTAGCACTTACCCACAGAGCATCACATCTTGTGCCAGGACCCCCACCCAGCCCCATTTCCTGCACAGCACCCCCACTGACACTGTCACCCCAAAACTGTCAAAATGCATCCTCTCCTACCACATCCATTCATAACCCACATATCCTCTCAGGCCCCAGACAACAGTCTAGAGCTAGAGACAAAAAAAATGAGAGTCCCCACTCTCAAGGGGCCAGCCATCATGAACAGGAGAGAGGTTCAGATAGCCTGGTGCGTGGGTGACCGGGAGAGCTCTGGGTCCAGAAGGGACTGCCGGGGCCCCTCTGCTCTGGAGGGACAGCCAGAGAAGACTTCCTGATGCAGGGCTTGATGACAGGCAAGAGTGTGGGAGGCAGAGGAAAGGCCGGGGGTCTGGGGAGAGCCAGGGAGGCCACCTGTGGGTGAGGGACCAGAGAGAAGAGTGGGCAGGGCCTCAAGTGCCCCCGTGGGGATGTTGGATTCTGTCACTCAGGCAAAAACTGTTGTCCTCGCTCCCCAAGCCAGTCACTAACTATTTCTCCTCTTATCCTAGGCACTTCTCCGACTCCAGCTCTAAGAACAAAATTACCTACACCACCACCGTTAAGGGGGCACAGGGCACTCAGGCTCACCTCTGTAAGCAGAAAACAGAGCCTAGTGACTGCATTCCCCATCCTGGGGAAGACAGCACCACTGCCACCCCACAGACCCTGCCAGCTGCCCTGACTTCCCCAAGGAAAAGAGAATGCCTGGGACGTGGCAGGCTGCGGCCCTACCCCAACCCCGGACCCTTCGCCAACTTGGGCTCCAGCAATGGCGCACCCAGGGCCTGTATCTTCAAAGAACCTCTTTCAACTTTGCAAAAGAATGATGTCTGTAACATAAAAATAGAGAGCCCATTGGCTGCAATCTGCTGTTATATTTTTACTGGGACCCTCCACTGAGCGAGAGTATAATCTGTAAGATAATATAAGTGCTAATAATATTTTCCAGGGGAGCATTTCTCCCTGTTACAAACACAGACTACTATTAGGGAGCATATTTGTTAGCATTGATGAGACATAGATTATCCAGCTTCTGCAACAAGATGGGAACAAGCTGAGTCTCCCCCCCAAGTTGTTCAGCCTCTGAAAAAATTAGCATAATGTGCTGAATGTTCCACCCAATTCTAAGTTAGTCTTTAAAACTCCTTTGTGATTCTCTCCCATTAAAGACTTTAAATATCCTTATTCTCTTTTAATAGAGCAATTCTTCAATGTGTTCCTCTAAAAGGTAAGTAACATAGATAGATTAGACAGGGGGACATGTTACAGAAAGAGGAGTATTCCATCAGAAGTAATGTGCGAACACCATCCCTGGCACTTAGTAGGTGCTTAATAAATGGATATTATGTTAGTTGATTGAGTGCAATTCCCTAACATTTATAAAATAGAGCTTTTCAATAGCATTTCAAGATTTTAAAAGTAAGAAATGCTTAATCATCATTTTCTGTTTGATTTTAAAGTTGGGTGGATTTTGAAGCTCTCCTGCCGGGCTTTCCTTCCAGACATTGATCGCAGACTTTGACAGAGTGCCACCTACTGCCCGAGCCTCGCCACCTCATCTCACCAGCTCCCAGACCTAGGAAAGCCGCCAGAAATCCCAGGAAATGTGTTTTATCCACAAGCATTCACTGAGGATCTTCACTGAGCCCCTACTGTGTGTGTGGCAAGCCTGGGGATACAGACAAGCTAAACTATATCCTTCCTCTGAAATGTTCAATCTACAGAAGTGACCAGAGAGGTAAGGTGAAACGGGGTGACACTCACCCCAAGAAGGGGCACCACAGAGAAGCCCAGGAGCAGGCACCCTCACACACACACCAGCCCTACCCATGTGGTGACTCTCGCTCATCCACTCGGTCACCTCACACCCACCCAACACAGCCGCCACATCCCTCATGGTCCTGACCTCTGCCAGGGCAGTGACGACGGCTGGTCACTCCAGACTGGGGCAGCACTGTAGGAAAACTCCCAAGGAGCAAACAAAGGCGTCAGCAGGCTCTCGACTCAGAGCTGCGCTCTACGTGGCAAACAGGTTGTGTCCCCATCCGTGTTGGCAGAGATGCAATTAAGCTATTGATCCTCGTGCAAAATGGGTCTTGATAAATCAATACTAAGCTGATGCTGTAGATAAACAGTGTGCGTCATGGGGAGGCACAGCGTGTATAAATTATTCGATACAGATTGGTATCAAGGGAAATTCTGCTTCAATATGGCCAAGAAAGCCAAACACTGTTAGGATATGTAGCAGCAGCAGCTGTGTGTGTGTGTGGGGGGGGGGGTTGCTGTTCTCTCATTCATTCAACAAGCATAGATTGAGCACCTTTTTTGAGGCTCTGGCCGTGTGCTGGGGCAGCAAACACGGGACGATTGAGCCCCCTCTCCTAGCACACCCCAGGAGCTCATGACCCAGGGCCTTCCCTGCCTTCTGGGAGACAGGTCTGAGTCAAAGCAGACCTCTGCTGAGTACTCCCAGTGGGACAGGCCCTGGGCTGGGCATGTGACACACATTCCTCTCAACCTCCCGGCTGATGAGGTAGGACTTCCTGGCCCTGTTTTACAACTGAGAAAACTGAGGTTCAGAGAGGCTAAGTGGTCCCATGACTAGTCCATAGCAGCGTGGGCATTTGAACCCAGAGCTGCCCAGTTCTAAAGTCTAGACTCTTCTCTGGCCTGGTTTATGCAACCAATATCATGAATCTTATCAGAGATCAGGCTGTTTCCACAACCACAGACCATCTTCCCATCCCAGGCAGACAAGCAGCACTGACCACATGAGAATGGGGTCCTAACAGCAGCCTTGCCTGGCCTTGGAGGCACAGGTCTGAGGCCAAACCCTCTAGCAGGTAGGTGAACCAGGAATAGTGTCCCAGACACCACCAGGTGCCTACCCAACGGCATTCACCCCATCTCCCTTGCTAACAGAACCCCAGTGCTGTCTAGGAATCCACACTGTGGGAAGACTGGCCCCTACCCACGCCCCACCACAGAATGTTAATCTGCATTAACCTTAAACCAAGTAGAGTCACTGCATTCCTTTTGCCAATGACTGGCTTAGGAAAAGGCAAATTATCAAATTCTGAACAAGGAGACAATGCTCAGGAGAGTATGTCTGCTGGAAAAGCTCCTGGGGATGGCTTCTTAGCTCTTAAATAGAGATACAAGGGCCATTTTCACCTATCAGATTGGCAAGAATCCCAAAGGTTGAGAACATACTCTGTGGGTGTGGGGAAACAGGCCCTTTGCACATTGCTGATGGGAGAACAAACCCCAGGAAGGGCAATTTGCAACATCCGCCAAGGTCACAAATACATATCCTGTTGCCCCAGCAATTCTAATTCTGGGAATTTATCCTATATGAAAATGAACAGATTTGCAGAATTTATCATAATAGCAAATATTGGAAACACCTAAATGCCTATCAAAATATGACTGGTTAAACAAATTAGGTTACAGGCATATAATGCACTATGATATAGCTATAAAACATTATTAAAGATGCACTTTATGTACCAAAATATTTTGCTTGGTGGAAAAAAAAGCAGTGTCGAAAAATGCTACAGTATGCTATCATTTGGGGACAACGAGAGTGGAAGAGATAAAATTATATATTCATATTTGCTTGTAATATGCCTTATTACATGAAGAGATTCTGGAAGAATAAATAAGAAAGTCCTATTAGTAAGAAGACAGGATAAGAATAATATGGAGACTTTTTATTGCATATCATTTAAGTGTTTTAGATTTGCATATCTGTGGATGTCATAGCTATTCAAACAATTTGCTACGGTCTGAATGTTTGTGTCCCCCCCAAAAAAAAATTCATGAGCTGAAATTCTAACCCCTAAGGAGATAGTATAGGAGATGGGGTTTGGAGGAGGTGATTAGGTCATGAGGGCAGAACCCTCATACATGGAATTAGTGTCCTTATAAAAGAGGCTCCAGAGAGATCCCTCACCCCTTTACCCATGTGAGGAAACATCGAAAAGACAGCTGTCTATGAACCAGAATGCCCTCACCAAACACGGAATCTGCTAGCAGCATGCTTCTGGACCCTCTAGCCTCCAGAACTGTGAGAAATAAATATTTGCTGTTTCTATGCCATCCAGCCTGTGGTATTTTGTTATAGCAGCCTGAATGGACTAAGACACAATTATACAGTTTTAAAGAGAGAACAACAACAAAGGGATGCTATCTTTTCTGCCTGGGGGCATTTATGTATAATACAGAGACATGCAGGCTGGGTGGAACCACAGCAGTCATTTTGTGACCAGGAAGGGCACCATAGCGGAGTGAGGCGATGGGAAACACTTGTGCCCTCAATGACATTGTTGAGCTGTGGAATTAACCAAACCTGAAGCTGCCCTAACTCAGAGCTTCTTGTTAGGTGAAATAAACCCCTTTACTCTTTAAGCCACTTGAGTTGGGTTTCTTATTGCTCACATACAACAGCATGTCAGCAAGGAAACAGGCCCTGATAAGAGCCATCCTTGTGAGGACACATAACAAACAGAGAAGCTGTGCCTCTCCTTATGCTCCCATTGTAAAGAAGAAACATAGGAGATCAGGGTAAACATAGAAGACTAAACATACACATATACCAGTGGTGCCAAAAAAATGTATACACATGACTTGTTATCGGTATATATCGACTATTACAATTTTAACAGGTTTTTTTTCCTTTGTTAAAATGTGTATACATTTTTTTGGCACCCCCTTCCCCCCAAAAAAGGAAAAACTCCTCTAAAGTAGCAGTGCAGGTCTAGAAGTGACAGAAACCCACAAGGACAAAGAAAAGAGAAGATGACAGAAAACACATTATGTCAACAATAATTTATAAGCTAAAAAGTAGATCGGCAAGGGCCAACTGGCATAGCAGAGCAGAGAAAGCTGAAACTTAAGCCTGCATTTGGATGAGCAAGCCCGTTCAGAATCCTGAAAGACCCAGGAATTGAGGAAGCAACAAATACCTCAGAGGTATAGGTGGGGTTAAAAACAGGAGTATTTGTGGAAAGTCCATGTGAGAACTAAGAACCCTACTCTCACCTCCTAACAAGACGGCCACGCTACCCTCACCATGGAAAAAGATGGAAGGCAACTCTTTGCAGAGTTTGGGCCAAAGAGGTTCTGGACTCAAAGACAACAGAAAACTGAGCATGGGGTGGAGAGCCATATGAAACACAGGAGGGATAAGGGGAATCTATAAGTTGAATGGTGAAGACTCATGCCACCTTCTCCCACTGAGCTTCTAGAAAGTTCTAAGCCACACCTATACCTGTCCTCCAGGCAGATGATTTCTCTCTGGAGAAACTGACCACTCCAAGAGGAAAGACCTAAAGCTACTAACACTATGGAATCCCACACAGAAATAGCCAACTCACCCCACCCCAATCACCTTGTACTGAAGTCCACTGGTCATCAAGCCTCACCCAAGCACAGGGAGCTTGCCAGCGGGTATCTAGTGCCACCCTCTTAAATGTACATAGAAAGTCAAAGAGCATCAGACGTTGGAGAAAAGTCTCTAAATGACTGTCTATAATTACAGATCAGAGCAAACCAGAAATAAAAGAATTCCAAAGAAAATAAAGAGATTGAAGAAAACAGAAAAAATATATACATAATGTATGTTTTTTAATAACCTCTGAAAATTTAGAAGACACTACATTTCATGAAGTAAGAACGAGGGAGCTATAAAAATGAATGTTCAGGAAACCCGAAAAAACTCCTGGAAATTAAAAGTATGGTAGCAGAAATTTTTTTTTAAATCAACAGACTATTTGAAAAATAAAGTAGAAGAAACCTCCATTAAAAATGGAAAATAGGAAAATTCAAGGATTAATCTAAGAGATCCATCATTTAACTAATAGGAGTTACAGAAAAATAAAGAAAACAGAAAGGATGCAATTATCAAAAAATAACACAAGATACTGCTCCAGAACTCAAGGGAATGCAATCCAACATTTAACAGATCTTCCAAGTATATTACATGAGTTCAAGTTTTAAAAACAATAATAAAATTTTCTTTGTAATAAATTAAACCACTCCAAGGAACACCATTATGAAATGTAGAACAAAGAAATGGAGAGAAATCCTGAAAACTTCCAAAGTAAATAAGCAGGTCACATACAAACCTCAGAAGCTGAAAGGTATGTCATGTCTCAACAATGGAAGCTAGAAGACAATAGGACAATGCCTTCAAAACTCTGAGAGAAAACGACTTCCAGTCTAGAGTAGCCACACTATCAATCAAATGTGAGCCTAGAATAGACATTTTCAGGTAAACAGGTTTTCAAAACACTTACCTCCCCGTCACCCCTTCTCAGGCTGTGGTCCCGTAAGATTCTAATGGAGCTGGAAAGTTCCTATTGCCTAGTGATGCCCTAGCTGTCGTAAAAGTCGTAGGGCAACGCATTCTCACGTGTTTGTGGGGATGCTGGTATAAACACACCTACTATGCAGCCCATCGCAAAGAAGTACAGCACATACAGTTACAGCAGTGGGCTAGACCATCTACGTGTGTGTACGTGTGCTCTAGGATTTCGCCTAACCACGCACTTCTCAGAACATATCCCCATCCGTTAAGTGGCTCGTGACTCTAGTCAGAGATTTTCAGTTCTGTCAAGGAGTTTGGGGAATACTTTGTAATTGGTACGTGTAAAACAAAACAAAGGGAAAGAAAGGGGCAGCTCTTAGCTCCTGAGAAAAAAGTTGTACAAGAAACTATAAACATAGTACAATTGTCCCCCCTTCCCTGCGCTTTCACTTTCTGCAGTTTCAGTTGCCTGTGGTCAAAGGCAATCTGAAAATATTAAATGGGAAATTCCAAAAATAAATAATTCGTAAGTTTTAAAATCACACACCATTCGGAGTAACATGATGAAATCTCGAGTGGCCGGGTCCGTCCCACCCAGGATGTGACTCATCCCTTTGTTCAGTGTATCCAGTGTACACACTACCTGACCATTAGTCACTTAGTAGCCATCTCCGTTATCAGCTAGGTTATCAGAGACAGAGCGGGAGAGAGACCACATTAACATAACATTTATTACAGTATATTGTTGTACCTGTTCTATTTTATTATTAGTTGTTGCTGTTAGTCTCTTATGGTGCCTCATTTATAAATTAGACTTTATCATAGGTATGTGTATACAGGAAAAAAACATAGTATATATAGTACTCAGTTCTATCCATGGTTTCAGGCATCCACTGGGGGTCTTGGAATATATTCCAAGGGGTAAGTACTGAACTATATGTGGTTCTCTTAATAGCTACATAGTCATAACAGTGTAAACACTGAATATTGATTTAACCCAAAATGAAGATTTAACATTCTCAGAAGGACAGTGACGGGGAAGCTGGTGGAAGGGAGCAGAGGAGGGGATGGCTTGCCGGTAATAAAAATTAAAAATCCTTCCCTTTCACGAAAGAAAGTCATATCTAAAATGAAGGAAAAAAAATGAAGAAATAGCAGTTAAATCAAGTAATACAGAAATATGGAGAAAATATAAGAAGCACAAGAAAAATCAGTTGAAACACTGAAAGCAATTGATTCCTGGGAGCTGGGAGTGTGAATAAGGGGGCAGGTCCCTGCCATCTTTCCTTATAGGCCCACTAGTTCTGTTTGGGTTCTAAACCTACATACACAGAACATGGATTTTTTAAAAAATGCTTAAAAAGCAAGAAAACAGAAAGTTGTCTGCTGATCTCATGGGCAGGTCTGTGCCCACTTCTGGCAGCTCTAAACCTGCCTCAGGAGCTTATGATCCAGCGGAGACACAAAACCAAGAAAGACAACAGGTTGTGCTCAATGTGGTGCTGTTACAGCAGCACTAAGTGAACACCTCCTTGCTCACCTAGGCACATACTTCTCTGGACTAGAGTTCTAGAAGCTGGGGGGCCGGGACAGAGGTGTGCCAGTTTAAATTCAATAGATACTGCCAAAATGCACTCCGACTGGCAGAGAGCGAGCGGTCTCCCTCATCCTTGCTGATGTGGGAGGACGGCAATCTTTTTAATGTTTGCCAAACTGTCAGGCAAAAAAGCTACAGCTCCTTTTTTTTAATGTACATCTTCAGTGATTAGTAGTAGTCTTAAGTCTGTTCTGGCTGCTACAACAGAATTACCATAGAACGTGTGGCTTATGAACAACAGACATTGATCTCTCACAGTTCTAGAGGCTGAAAGTCCAAGTGAAGGTGTGAAAGATTTGATGTCTGATGAGGGCCTGCTTCCTGGTTTCTAAATGGCTTGCTGTGTCCTCACATGGCAGAAGGGAGCTCGCTGGGGTCCCTTTTATAAGGGCACTAATACCTTCATGGGGGCCCCACCCTCATGTCCTAATTACCTCCTGAAGGCCCCACCTCCTAACACCATCACCTTGGGGGTTAGGTTTCAACACATGAATTTGGGGAGGGGGACAAACATTCCGTCTATGGCTCTAGAATATATTTGATAATGAATAAGCTAGGGAATACACCGCAACATTTAAAAAGAGTAAGGTGTTCGCCCTTATTCTCCCTGAGTGTTGGAAGTGGTCAGGATGTTGAATTTGTGTATTTTCTTAAAAATCCAACAGCCAGTTGATGTTTCCTACAGTATAAAAATTAGGTTATGTTCCTTCTAAGAGTTTGGTCCAAAAGTTGGTTTGGTGAAGACCCCAAAATGCATCTAAACTAGTTCTCTTATTTGCTAAATGACAACTTTGCCAGTGAAATTGTTGACTTTTGACTATTTGCCCTCAATGCTTTGTTCTGTTGTCATTTGTGAATGTAAGACTTTGAATAGCCATGTTTGTTAACTTTTCTCCTTTGTTGAAGATGAGGGAAAACTGACCAATCTCACCATACACCATCAATGTCAATTCAATGCATTTCAAACCTTCAATATGAACAAAACGTATAAAAAAAATTTTTTTTTAATAAAAAGAGTAACGTGTTCGCATGTGTTGGAATGAAAATATCTCCAAACTCAGCATTGTTCAGTGAAGGAAGCAATTTGCAAACAATAAATACGAAATGATAAGATTTATGTTTGAAAACACATACACAAAAACTCTGCGTATGTGGAAATTCATGAGAAAGGGCTGAAAGGTGGCACACCAGTCACTGTGGTCCTTATTTTAGGAGGGGGAGGGAGTAGGATTGTGGGGGAAGGGGAATAGTCTCCAAGGGGACTTTCACTTTCTCCATAAGAATCAGATACACAGGCTCTGTTTCTATGTCCAGGCAAGTAGCCTCTCGCAAGGATCAGTTTTCTGTTCTATAAGGGATAATAATACTTACCTCATAGGGTTGTATGAGGATTAAATGTATTATATACATACCATATATACAGACACGCAGGTCTAAGATCAGTGCTGTGTTAGCTATTATCGTCCATAATGTTTGATTTCTTAATAAGAATAGTTTCAAGTATTAATTGTGTAATTTTTTTAAGAAGGAAAACGAGAAAGAAAAAAAAAAACTGAAACCAAGGTGGGACTGTTTTGTGCCTGGCCAAGTCAAGAGCTGGTACATAACACAGCAACGCAAGAAATTGCAAACCAAGCATGGTCACCCCCACCAGATGCCAGAGGGGCCCAAGAAGACAGGCACGGTACCCTGGAGTGGGGGGCGGTCCAGAGCCTGGCCCATCCCTTCCCTCTCTGAGCCTCAGTTTCCTCACCTGTACAATGTGGGGGTGGGGAAACAGAGGGGAGTGTGTGGTAACCAGACCAGAAGAGCTGCTGCCCAATGTGCCAGCACCAACTCCTCTCAGGCTGTGTTTCCAGCTCCACACCCACTGGGCTCATCCATCTGTCACCTGAGCAAAGGGGCCCCAGACTGCCAAGTCCAAAGTCTCCTGCCACCCAAGTCCTGCCATCCCCGGGACCACTGTCCCCTCCTACTGCCATCTGGAGGCCCAGAGGTCTCACACCTACAGGCTCAGACAATGCACCCCTTTCTCCCACCAGATCCAGGCTGTCCTTCTCAAATGGGGAGGATGCAACACGTCTGTTTCAACAGGCCCCACATTCAGAACAACGCTCCCTCTTGGGTCTGGGTCAACCAACAAGACAGCTACCACCCTCTGACCAAATATCCCCACTGCCACCACCTGCCTAGCTGAGAACAAGGCTCCCTGTCCTAGCTGCAGCAGAGGCTGCATTTCAGAGCCCATAGGTGCCCACTCACAGGCTCCCTCTTTTTAAAACACTCCACACAAAGGCGCTTTTATCTGGTTCGAAAACATGCTTGAAAAGCTTGAAAAGTCTTTGCAATGGTTTCCCATGTTCTGGTCTCTTTCAGATGATAATAGTTTTAATTATAACAATCATTATAGCATAATACCTTCAATTTAGGCAATCAGCTCCATTCAGAATATTCAAATGGGGGGAAGGTGACTGGGCACTGCCAAGGCTTTCTCTGCACTGGTTTTAGAAGGAAGCTCCCTGGCCCACCTAGTGCCGGCTGCAGCCTAGTGGCGAGAGGCTGCTCCTGGGAGGGCTGTGGGAGGAGGTCTTGAGCAGAAGTACCCGGGCCTCCCAAGAGCAGACCTTGAGGGAGCCTGCATTCTAGCACAGGAATCCCCAGGTCTCCCAGGAGAAACCCTGCAGCCCTCAGACACCTTCCATGGCTCCCTACCCCAGAGAGAATGGCTCCACTTTCTCAGGCCTCTCCTCCTCAACTCCAGGTTTATCTTGCATAAAGTCCCTGCACACACCACCTGCACCGTGGCCCGGCCTGTGCACTCTGTGCACGCAGGAGACACAACTGCCACCACCTCTCAGGCACCGGCAGATGCCAGGAACCATGCCAGCAAGATGACCCGTTTTAGCTCTGAAAGTCCTGCATCCTGGGATACCTGTCAGTACCAGGTAAACCAGGCTGGCTGGGCACCCAATATGCCAGGCCCTGGGCTTATAGCAGTGACCCAGACTTGCTCCCCGGCCTGATGGAGGCTTGGTCTAGAAAGAAGAGAACATTCCAAATATTGACCGTATGGATTGTATTAGTGTCATAGGGCTGGTGTAACGAATTACCACAAACTGGGGAACTTGAAACAACAGAAATTTGTTCTCTCACAGTTCAAGAGGCTAGACGTCCAAAATCAAGGTGTTAGCAGGGTTGGCTCCTTCGGGCGGTTCTAAGGGGAACCAGTCGCATGCCTCTTTCATAGCTTCTGGTGGTTCGGCAATCCTCAGCATTCCTTGATTTTTAGACACCGCTCCAGTCTCAGCTTCCATCTCCTTATTACCTTCTCTGTGTGTCTCTGTGTCTTCTCCTCTTCAGACAAGACCCTTTGGATTCAGGGTCTATCCAGGATAATTTCATCTCAGGATCCTTAACTAATTATGCCTACAAAGACCCTATTTCCAAATAAGGTCATATTCTGAGGTTCTGGGTGGACATGAATTTGATCGGGGGCACTGTTCAACTCTCTGCAGGAAGGAACTCAATAAATGCCAACTGGGGCTCATAAAAATCCATGGGACTCCCGAGGCTGGAGGAATAAGAAAGCTTCACTCATCCATTGCACAAATACTCACTGAGCACCTGCTCCATGCCAGGCCCTGCTCTATAGGCTAGGAAAGCACCAGGGGGGAAACCAGGAACCCCTGTGCTTGTGCAAACCATGGTGAGTGGAAGAGGAAGCACTGGTGGAGAGTCCAGAAGGGTAGCTGGTATTTGGACAGACACAGAAGAATGAGATGTGGTTCTAGGTCAAGAACAGCCCTTGGTAGATTGAAAATGTGCAAGTCTATTTCCTTGGAAATAGGAACAAAACAGAAGAGAGGGCTGGTGTTGATGAGCAGCCTTCAGCCCAGCAACGGCCTCAGACCAGATCCTGAGAACAGGGGCAGAGCTAAGGGGTGGCTGGGGGTGTCTTTGGGACCCTCTAAGCTCTATCACTGCCCCCACTCTTTTTTTTTAAAGATTTTATTGGGGAAGGGGAACAGGACTTTATTGGGGAACACTGTGTACTTCCAGGCCTTTTTTTCCAAGTCAAGTTGTTGTCCTTTCAATCTCAGTTGTGGAGGGTGCTGTTCAGCTTCAAGTTGTTGTTCTTTCAGTCTTAGTTGTGGAGGGTGCAGCTCAGCTCCAGGTCAAGTTGCCTTTGTTAGTTACAGGGGGCACAGCCCACCATCCCTTGCGGGAGTCGAACTGGCAACCTTGTGGTTGAGAGGA
Source organism: Rhinolophus sinicus (assembly GCF_036562045.2). NCBI lineage: Eukaryota > Metazoa > Chordata > Mammalia > Chiroptera > Rhinolophidae > Rhinolophus > Rhinolophus sinicus. The sequence continues at coordinate 76,804,590 of NC_133759.1, forward strand.
TGTGCTCCAACCAACTGACCCATCCGGGAGCTCAGCGGCAGCTCAGCTCAAGGTGCCGTGTTCAATTTTAGTTGCAGGGGGCGCTGCCCACCATCCCTTGCGGGAGTCGAGGAATTGAACTGGCAACCTTGTGGTTGAGAGCCCACTGGCCCATGTGGGAATCGAACCGGCAGCCTTCGGAGTTAGGAGCATGGAGCTCTAACCGCCTGAGCCACCGGGCTGGCCCTGCCCCCACTCTTAATGAGACAGTTGACCATGTTTCCCTGCACATGTGAAGTGCCATACAAACACGTCTAGTCCTCCAGCCCCAGGCTTCTGCAGACCCCTGCCCCCGAGCCTCTCCATCTATGTAGGAACTCGAGCTGCCCCAAAGCTTGGCAGACAGAATGAGAAGTCTGGACTTGTTCCCCAGGGCTATCGTCTCAACCTCAGCTCATGGAACCTCATGAGGATCTAACACAAAGGGGACTTTTCCCAAGGGCCAGGCACCTGCTGAGGCTTTACGGACCACCATCCTGAGAGTCATAGAGTCCAGCTCAAGGCCTGCCTCCTCCACAAAGCACTCCCAGATTTCCACCTTCTTACAACTAATGAGTTCACTTTCTCTCACCTCTTCAATTAGACCATTGATATTTTTCTATTTTCTATGAAAAGTGTGTTATACGTTCTCAGGTTTCTACCTACTCCAGTCACTATCTCAGACCCTGGCCTTCTCCCTGGGCTTGATAAAATAATGCACCCACCAATATCTCCCCACCAAAGAGCCCACCCCAGGGCAGAACTGGTTGCTTCCTCAATCCCCGTCTCTTCTTGCTATAAGTGCATGGCAGCCACCAAGTTATGCATTGTAGCCTTTTCCTTTCTAATACAAAGAAAGGGACCCATCCTTCTACGCTACAAATAGAGTCATTCCTCTCTAAGGGACAGGGGTCCTGGGACTCATAAACCACAGGTCAATGCTAATCAATGTGTTTCTTTCCTCGGGGCTGTAATCTTTCAAATAAGCCCTAGCCGGGCTGCAGTTCCTTCCGAGATAAATGTGCACGCCCAGGCCTAATGCATTCACCAACTCTCCTGCTTCAGACGCATCACACACACACACCGCTCCCAGTGCTAGCTGGCCTCCATCTGCCACACTGGGGACTGTACCACCTTCAGTGTGACACGTCCTGGATCTCCCCTCCCTCTGCAAAGTCTGAAAATGGAGTCTGCCAAGCCAGCAGGTGACGATTCTACCTCCAGTCTTCCCTGGACCGAGATACTCTATGTAGATACCAAACACCAGCTCACCAAACTGACCTGCCGTACAGCAGAGGGACTTTATCCCCTCTTTGAGGAATTATTTATGGAAAGAAAGATTGGTTCCTGTCACTCCCCGGCTTAAAACCCTGGCGTGGTTTCGAGGCTTGTAGGATAAGGACTCACAGCTCTCCAGCCCCAGAGGTTCCGTGTGACCGAACTGCACCCGATGGCCAGCTCTCCCAGCCTCAGCCCACGGATTCTCATAGCTCCAGAAAGGCTCCACGCCCTTTCCTTTTCCAGGGCTTTCCCACCTGGCCAGCTCACTTCTCAAGTCCAGTTTAGAGAAGGCTTCCTCTGAGAAGTCTTTCCTAGCTCCTGTGTAGCTCAAATGTACTTTCTTTCTTAGGAGGTGGTAAAGGATCGTGGTCAGCAGCAGAGAACTTCCTGAGCCAAATCCCACATCTGCTGCTTACTTGCTGTGACTGTGAGCGAGTTACCTAACCTCTCTGTGCCTCCATTGCTTCATCTATAAAATGGAGCTAATTCATAGAAATGTTAGGATCAGAGGACATAATCCACTCTATGTGTGTTGAACCCTGTGGAACATGTAGTCAACAATTAGTGTCAGCCATTATTATTATCACCATCACTTCACAGCCTCCTGTCACGCCCTGCTTTGCCCTCACAGCCCTTCTCACAGTTGGTAACTACATATCCACCTGGTGGTTATTTGCTGACTGCTGAGATGTCAGCTCCATGAGTGAGAGTGACCTCAATGCGAGGCATGGGACCTGGCACAGGTAAGCACTCAATACTTCACATTTGTTGATTCAGGTGGGAGGGGGCTGTGAGGAGGGTGGTGGTCAGGAGAGATGCGCAGTGACTAGCTGAGGTCCCCACCAGGACACAGGTGGACAGGGCAGCCCAAGTGTCCACTTGTGGGCAGCTGGTGACGAGCCGGAAATCCAAGTCCGGCTGCCCAGGCTCGAGGCCCTGCTGTGCCTCTGACCCGATGTGTGGCCTTGGACAGGCTTCTAAACTTGCTAGGCCTCTGTTTCTTCATCTGAAAAACTCTGGTGGGGAACCTTCAGGGGCCAGGTAAGGCGATATCCCCAGTGGGATGGGCAAAGCAAGCCCTGCTCCCCTGTCCTGCTGGCCCTCGGCATAGCTCTGGACTGTACCCCACATCTGCACGGCCATCTGTAGTGCATCTAAATCCACACAGTTAATATCCTCCATAATCTTACCACAACCATTTTTCTTCACGAATGTTCGGTTTCAGGGACCGCGGCATGTTCTGGAGGCACATTTACATTTCATTATCTCTAGAAGCTTAACTACCGTAACTAATGCTAGATTAATAAGTAGCCCCATCGAACAACTCCTTTAAACAATACCACTTACACGGTCTCACTGGTGGTAGAACAGAGCACTTTGAAACAGTGGCTATGGCTGAGAAGAGGGCAGTCGAGTGAAGCAGGTTTGATTTCTGTATCTCCCACGAGAGACTCTGCATATTGTTCTTTCAGAGCGATTAAATCTCAGCCAAAGCTCTCAATTTCCTAGGCCCCCGTAAAGGTGGGACTGGAAGAAGTCCTGGGTTAAATCCGTGTGGACGACCTGGGGTATCCCAATCCCCACGCCGAACACCCCCTGACTGGGCTCCAAGCAGGATGCCTCACTACGGGCTGTGAGTACTAAGTGACAGGTAATACTCATCTGCTGCTAGAAGCCTCATTTACAACCTTGAAGAAAAAGAAAACAAGCAGCTAAGTTTAGACACATCAGAGCCAGACTCTGGCTGGAAGCCCTGGGGCCACCTCCCAAAAGACAGTGCTTGCGCATACCAGCGAGGCAGCCACAGGTACCAGGCTCTCTCTGGGCCTTAACCAGCAACCAGAGGCCCCTGGAAGTGTGTTTGGTAAATCCCAGTTGTTGCTCTTTGGGGAGGTGTTTATTACTGTTATTGTATTTTTGCAACACAAGTGAGAAAGCAATTTCCCAGTGAATTATCAATGCAGGTAGATGGCAGTTTCCAGAAATCACCTCTTCTAAACTTTCATCCCACCTGACTCCTTCCTCAGCACCCGCTCCCAACATTTCAGTTCATGCAGCTGACTGGGGTTTGGTCACTATGATGTCTCCTCAATGCAATGTTCAATGTCCATGGAAGGCCCTTCCCCCACAAGGGGTCTGCTCTGTTCTGAGAACTTGGTCACCGAGTGACGCACGGGCTTTCACCCAACCTGCCAGGCTGCCCCTGACTCTATCCTCAACCTGTTCTCTGCACCACCTGCTCTGGGCTGCTCATGGTCTTCAGCACAGCAGACCCAGGCCCAGCTTTTGAGGAGTAGGCCAGCCCTCAGCTTCAGGCCTGAGAGCTTGGGAGGAGCCCTGCTCGAGGAAGCCCACCCTCTCCTCCTTCTCCGAGAAACCACGGTCCAAGGCTCCCAAAGTTCCGGCCCTCTGGTTGCTATCCAACTCTGACCATGTAGACGCCCAGAAGCTAAGCCACACACTATTCACCAGTCTCCTTCCCAGGAGGGCCTGCGCTCTCCCTGAGTTCTGGAGAACAGCACTGGTGCCCATCCTGGGCACAGGATGCCAGTTGCCCAGAGGCACCTAGAATCTGTAGGCTTTGGGGACATGTTCCATCTCCCTGGCAAGTGGATGTAAGTGAGGCGGACCCAAGCATCTGAGGAATCCATGGGGTGGCAGCTCCACCTCTGCATCAGGAATTGTCCTATGTCCCCTGTGGCTTAGAAATCAACCTCAAATCCTCTGGGAAGATGATACACTGAATCACTAATATCCTTCCTTTTTCCAGGTGTCCCACCAAAATCCTCCATTTCCCAGGAAGGGGCTAAAAGTCCTGGACACATCACAGGGAGTGAGAATTCCTCCTCATGCAAGGTGACTGACAAGCAGAGCCTGCTGAAGGTCACGTGGACGGGGGGATGCAGCCAGAGAAAATGAAGGTCTCATCCCTTCCCCGCACGGTCACCCTGGAAGAGCTCATGAGGGCAGGGGCCAGCCCTGCTGGCTACATTCCCCCTGCAGCTCCTCAGCTAGAAACAGGGAGGTTAATAAAACACAGGACAAGGGTCCCCCAGGGGACAGCTCTTGGCTGCCTCTGAAGTTTACAAAAGCAGCGCTTCTGATGCCTCAAAGGCTGCCTGCCACGGCTCCCTGTGAATTATTACACTGCAGGTTTTCAGGACATTCTGTCTGCAATGCCTTGGGAATTAGAGTAATTGTATTTTATCTGTTTGCCAAGAGTTTTCAGTAAACTCCTGTAATGTACTTTCAAACTCACAGCCCCATATAGCAATGCCTGCCTTCTAGCTTATGCACCAAGCACTGAATAAACACAGCGTGATATATGGCACTGAGAGGACACTGCTCGTGTATTTACACCCTTTACCAAAACACACATTCATCTTCATGACGTTACTCACCACATAGCCCAACCAAAGGAGCCCCATAAAGGTCACAGTCACACGCCTCCCTCTGAGATGCTCCCCTCAGCTTGCAAAGGCCCCCAAGGTACTCCCTGACTCAAGGGTTCCCCAACACAGGCAGCCAGGTCCTCCACCCCATCCCTAGGAGCCAGAAAGCTGGGGCGAGAAGACCATCAGGAATCTCCTCTGTCCCCCACAACAGGGCCCAGGCAGCTTGTGGGCACTGACTGCCGCCCACACACAGACTCCAGCAACAAGCTACCCCCACATCACCTTCAATGCCTCCTTCAGCCAGGACAGGGGGAAGGAGAAACAGGGGAGGGAAAAGGAGGAGGAGGAAGATGAGGCAAAGAGCCTGATAGAAGAGGAGGGGGAAGGGGGGTGGGGTTGATGGAGGAGGAGGGAGAACTGAAGGAGGAGGGTGGCCTGGTGAAGGAGGAGGTGCTGGAGTGGGGCTGGGCACAGAGGACAAAGCAGCACCCTGGACCTCCAAACCACACCTCCACCCTTCAAAGGAAGGGTCCACTCCAGACAGGGCTCCCAGGGGAATGGCACTGGGCGGTGCTGTTCCAGGCCACCAGCTCCTGAGGGGTCTTGAGAAGGGTTTCCTCTCATGCCTCTCAGTGTCCCCACCTGGAACAGAGGAAACTGGACTGGAGGCAACCTTCTCACCACCGCAGTGGCTCCAGACACCTCTATCTCCCGTGTGAACTACGGCATCTGTCTCCCACTGACCCTGCTTCTGTCCTTGCCCTCCTGCAGCTTATTCAACATGGGAGCCAAAGCTGTCCTACTAAATGCAAATCGAGACATGTCACCCCTCTGCTCTGACCTTTCAATGGCTTCCCTCTCCATCAGTGTAAAAGCCAGTATCTCACATAGGACCTACAAGGCCCTACCTGATCTGTCCCAGCTCACCCACGGTCACTCAGCCCCACCACTCCCGCCATCACCATCACGTTTGATGCCTTCCTTTCTCTTGCACATCACATCCAATCTGTCAGCCGATCCTGTCAGTTCTATCTTCAAAACACCTGCAGAATCTGATTGTTTTGTTCCACCACCATCCTATGACTCTGGGCCAAGCCAACACCCTCTCTTGTTGGATTACTGTACCTGCCTCTTCCTGATCTCGCAGCTTCCACATTTTGACCTCCACCCACCACCATCTAGTCTATTCCTGTGGCAGGCAAAACGGTGCCGCCACCCCCACCCCAAAGGTGCCCATGCGCTAATCCCTGAAAACTGGGGATATGTTGCCTTATGTGGCAGAAGGGATTAAGGTTCAGGATGGGGAGAGTGCCCTGGAGGAGGAGGGTGGCCTGGTGAAGGAGACGTGACAATTGAAGAAGGTCAAAGGGAAGGCAGCATGAGAAGGATTCAGCACCGATTGCTGGCTCTAAGAGGTAGCAGGCTCCAAGGATGGACGAGTGCCCTGGAGGAGCTAAGGGCAGCCCCAGCTGAGAGTCAGCAAGAAAAGGGGTCCTCAGTCCTACAACCAACCGCCTGGAACCTGAATAAGCAAGGTAACAGAGCCTGCCCAGGGCCTCCAGACGGCACCCAACCCAGCCCACGACTTGATTTTAGCCTGGTGACACCATGTCCTACTCTGACCTACAGAACTGGAAGATACAAATTTGTGTTGTTTAAGCCACCAGATTTCTGGTAATTTGTTGCAGCAGCAACAAGAAACTAGTCCAATTCCCCATCCAACAGCCTTGTAAAATCTAAGTCAGATCACGTCACACCTCTGCTCCAGAGCCTGCTGCGGCCTTCAATCTGACCCGGGATAAATACCGATGTCATTAGGCCTCTAAGCATCACAGCAAACAAGAGGGCTGGGTCGTCCTCGGGAGCCAGGGAGCAGTGGCACGTGGCTGCTGACAGAGCTTGGGTCCCCTGCGGCCTGGGCTTCAGACACTGGCCAGCAGCGTCAGCCACTCCTGCCCCATGTGGGGCTCCTGTTGCCAGGCATGGCCCTCAGGCCCATCTCAAACACTGCTGTTCCCTGGGGTGGGTCTCCTGTGAAATGTGCCCGAGCTGGAAGGAGGGGTGGCTGAGACGGGAGCCCTGCCCTTCAGACTAGACTCTCTGTCCCAGAAGGAATCATGGAGACTGGGACCTAACATGGGCGTCCCACAAGCATGGTTTCTGATTTCTGTGTCCCCGGCACTCAGCAGAGGCCAGGGGTGTGGTCATTTCAGGAGGTGGCCTGACGTATGTGTCGGAACATCTGAAGATGTGACATTTTGTTTTAAAACTCAGATGAGACCTGCGTTTGGGGCACTAATGACTCTCAGATCCTATCACCCTTAAAAATAACCCAAACACGGCTGTTGTCACTGCATTTTTAGCGCAATCCATCTATTTCCAAGGCTGCAAACCTTCCGGGGCCCTGCTGGGGTGGAGATAGCAGATGTGAGTCTGTGGAGGGAGCAGCAGAGGTGGGACTGGTCCCCTCTCGTGGGGTCAGGCTCGGGGGCTGCACTTCAGCTGCTGCTGGGGAGAGACGAGGAGCTAGGTGGGGGTGCCAGGCTCAGGGACCTCTTGGGTGACCTTCCCTGGGAGCTCAGGGACCAGCCACCAGCCTCCCCAAATCTAACTCTCCTCCTCCACACTCACACAGGTTATAGGTCTCTTCTGGACGCACTGAGACAGATGCTCAGTGCACTGGGCGTTCCACATCCACCCAGGAGGACCAGTGTGATGAGAGAAGCCCCAGAAAAGCCCAAAGTCCACGTCTACTATGGTCTGTTCCTCGGGAGACTCGGAGGTGGCCAACTGGAATAATGAAGATGTACAAACTGACACAGCATCCCAGGATTAAATCACAGGAATTCTTTTTCATTCCCTATGAGGTTTTCAACTTTCCACAGTTTTCCCAAAGTTTCAGAGCTGTCACAGGCAGCTTCTCTCCAAGTGTGAATTATCTGAGAGAACATTTAACTTACATGCTGGTTTCTGTGTCCCTCTGGCCCTGCTCAGTGCCCAGTGATTCAGAGAAGGGACGTTTACATGGGTGTTTGTCAGCTATAAAAACCAATAGTGGAGCCTGGGTATGTCCCAAAGCCACCCTTGAGTGTCTGAGCGGGCTGGGGGAGATGTCAGTCAGTTTCAGATAATCTCTGACGAGAGTCCCAGGCCTTAGTCCAGTGGGCTGAGCGAGGGGGAGGAGGCTGGCAGAGGGACCAAGAAGCCACACACCCACCCCCGCCCTCTGGGTGTGTGTCCCAGAAAAGGACACTCAGGGACAAACCAGAGGCAAGCTGAACCCCCTCTGGCCTTTGGGACACCTCTCTGGTCTCTAAGGATGGCAGGGACTGGGATTCAAGTGCCGGTGGCATATGGGAGGCTTGTGGGGAGCAGCCCTGAGTGAGTGTCACTGAGCCAGCACTCACTTCTGGCCTATTGGCCTTAGACTCAGCAGGCCAGTGGCCTCCAGAGCTGGCCGAACCTAAGGAACATCCTCCTCCTCCTGAGGAGATCTGGCTGGTATAGAGAAGGGACTCAAAGAATATAAGGTCCAGAAAGGATCTAGGACTCAGCCTCCCTTCCGACCGTGCCTGCCTCAGTTATGGAGTGGAAGACAGTGGAAACTTAAAAGCACAGATTCTGGAGTCAAAGACCCCTGGGTTCAAACCCTACCTCTGCCACTGTCTGGCTTTAAGATTTGGGCCTGGAATCAGGGAGTCTTTAGTGAGGTGCTACACGGAAAGCGTTTGCTTTTCCAGAGTCCACCCTGAGGGGCACGCCCAGGGCTGGGATGGAGATGCTGTCTGTCCCCTGCTCCGGGAGTAGACAGTGGGCAGCGTGCCCTGGGCAAGACAGCCCTCATCAGGTGGAGGCAGGCTGCTGCTTTGCCCATGTTTCTGACACTGCAGGGTCCATTCACCACTGCTTCTTCTAGAATATACCCAGAGCACCCTCTGCAGTGAGCTGGCCAGGTCAGCAGCCTAAGACCGAGCCAGAGGAGCCACTCTGAGTCCTAAGTCTCAGAGTCAGAGCACACAGCCACCAGATTGGTGATTTATTTCTGAGTTGCTCACCCCTTTCCCATGCTGCTGGGTTTGTGGGCTTTTAGGAGAACCCCCTCATGGCCGATCAAGACTGGGATAAATAAATTTGCTAAGTTCGAAATCCCAGTCTAGAGAAGGTCAGGAAAGAACTTGGACCCATGGCTTCTATTACTAGAGCATATTTTAGCAAAGGCCTCTTAAATTGTGAAGGCTCTGGGGTGGAAGCTGTAGGGGTGATGGATGTTCTCACTCTAACAGCTGGACGGGCACTGGAAATCAAAGTGACGCGTGAACGTGCCGTGTTTGGTGGTGAGAAGCGGACTGCAGGGGCAGGGCCAGGAGACTGACTGCTGTCTGTCAGGCTTGGCTGTCCATCTGGGGAGAGAGAGTTGGGTGTCCAGTGAGAGTAGGGCTGGTACCCACCCAGAGGGCCAAGGGAGACATGGCTGTGCGCCAGGCCACCTGCCACCGGCTCACTGTGGGTGTCAGGCAGGTGACTGCCACACTGGGTCAGTCTCTTCATGTGTCCTATGAGCCAGCTGAGATTTGGAGCCTCCCTCGTGTTAAAGGCCACAGCGCCATAAAGTCAGGGCCGTGAGGGCAAGCAGATCATGACCCCTGCCTGCAAAGATGGAACACAGGTGCCTTGCGCCAGCCAGCAGGGCCCTATTTTCCAGGGAATTCCTAGTCATGATGAGAGCAGAGGGTTTGAAATCCCGCTCACTCTGGAGTTGGGAACAAAGAACAATCTAGCTGCTTTCAGCCTCCCCGAGCACAGAGACAATGGATGAGACAGGAAGGGTCCTGAGGCTTGAGAAGGCTGGGAAGAAACGTGAGATCAGAACAGCACTAATCCCACATCGGCCAAATTACTTCTGATCCACACAACAGGACCAGGCACACCACCTGCTAAGCCTCTGGTTGCAAGACAACACTTCTCTAAATATCCGTACAGACCCCAAACCCTGCTTTTGCTCTTCCCCTGTCTGGCCTCTCTTCCTTTCTCCTGCTCTGTGTTTTTTCCTCCTGCTTTTCTCCACTGTGCACTCCCTCTTTACTGGCAGTGACAGAGGACTGTATGTCTGTACCAGTTCTAACATGAAATGCAGATGAGCTGACGTCCCTGCTAAGAGAAGAGCCACCACTGGCTGAATTTCCTTGGACTCTGAGATCTGGGAGGGCATAGCCAGGAACACGGGGTCTTCTGTGTGTCCCCCGTGCCAATCCTGTGCCTGCACATAACACCTGCATGATAATTAATCCTTGAAAATATTCATGCATGAATTCGAAAACAAAATAAACATGTAGTCTGCCTATAGAAACCCTAATGAAAACCTTAACAAACCTTAACCCTAAGTAGTAAAAGCTAAAATGTTGCCCTTATATCTATTGTCCATGCAAATCAAACAAAAACAAAATGTAGGGGCCGGCCCGGTGGCTCAGGCAGTTAGAGCTCCACACTCCTAACTCCGAAGGCTGCCAGTTCGATTCCCACATGGGCCAGTGGGCTCTCAACCACAAGGTTGCCAGTTCAATTCCTCGACTCCCGCAAGGGATGGTGGGCTGTGCCCCCTGCAACTAGCAACGGCAACTGGACCTGGAGCTGAGCTGCGCCCTCCACATCTAAGACTGAAAGGACAACAACTTGAAGCTGAATGGCACCTCCACAACTAAGATTGAAAGGACAACAACTTGACTTGGAAAAAAGTCCTGGAAGTACACACTGTTCCCCAATAAAATCTTTTAAAAAAAAAAATGTAAGTAAGAGTTACATTATAACAGATAAAGTAGACTTGGTAGCAAAGAGAATTATGAAATACACAAAATAAGCATAGAGTTGATATATTTTTTTAAATGAACCAACAATGGCAGCCCAACAAATATGTGTCTCAAACACCACAGCCACAAAATAGATGCACAAAAGATGGACAGAAATGCCCCTGACTGTACATTCTACTCTGTGGATGACAAATCAAGAAGACTAATCGAGAAACTACAGACCTGAGGAATGTGACAAATGTGGTCCACCAGCTGACATATGGAGGGAAATTGTGTCAGCTTCCTAGGGCTACTGTAACAAAACAGCACAAATTGAATGGCTTAAAACAACAGAAATTCACTCTCTCACAGTTCTGGAGACCAGAAGTCTAAAGCAAAGTGTCAGCAGGGCCGTGCTCCCACTGGGACTCTGGGTAGACTCCTTCCTTACCATTTCCTCACTTCTGATAGTGGCCGTCCCTCTTTGGAGTTCCTTAGCTTGCAGCTACATCTCTCCCTGTCATCATCTCTGCCCCTGTCATCACACGGTATTCTCCCTGTGTGTCTGTGTTCAAATTTCCTCTCTTCTTCTAAGGCCATCAATCATATTGAATTCAGGCCACTCTAAGGACTTCATCTTAACTTGATTATATCTGCAAAGGGCCCATCTCCAAATAAGGTCACAATCACAGGGACCAGGGGTTAGAACTTCAACATGTCTTTCTGAGGGACACAATTCAACCTGTAACAAAACTCAGCGGCAAAGCAGATACAATGTCTTTGCAAGCGTGCTAGTGGCATTAGGTGCCACACCTGGGAGCTTTTGCAGTTACATGTCCATATCTGCGACTTCATTCTCATAAATAAATCAATATTCTCCTCAAATTTTACACATTTCTTTTACATTATTTGTTGCATTTCATGTTTCATTTTTGGTTTTGTTTATTTATTTATATATTGGTTCTTTCTTTGATCAGTTTGACTAACAGCTTTGTGGATTTTTTTCAAAGACCTAATTTGTTGGTTTTGTCCATCAATACTCATTTTTGCTGTCTTATTTATTCAGTTTTATTATTGCTTGCTTTCCTAATTTTCTTGACCTATTTCTTACATCTCTAAGTGTGGGTTTTTCTTTTTTATCTTTCCTAGTGACATAGGGATTTCAAAAAATACAGTTTTCCTAAATGCACTATTTTGGCAACATCCTATAAATTTTGATAGTTTGTACTCTTTAAAATTATTCTGACTCTTTGCTCTGGATTTTCTTCTTGACTCAGGCATCTCTTAAGGCAATTTTTAAAAAATATTCATATAGTGGTGCACCCTAAAATTACTTTTCATTTTGTTCTGACCTTCTTCAGCTATGGTTGCGAAAGTGGTAAATGGAATTTCACCCCCAGTCCAGCATGCTCTAGGGGGAAAGGAAATGGCACTGGGTGTGATCATTAGCTCAACCTATGTCAGAGATGTGCTCAACCCCCTGTGCGGGGTGCCCCAGCATGTAAGCCACGCAGATTTGATCTGCCTCCCAAGCCAGTCTGGGTATAACTTTGCTTTCAAAAAAGTACCAGGCCAAAAATTAAATATAATTGCAAAGCAAGAGAAACCTTTGCCTCCAAAGAAAGAATCCTTCATAAAGCATAGCAAAAATTCTTAAAATCGTCTTTCTCCACCTTTCACTCTCTTAGCATCCTGCCCACCCTGAAAATCTCTCCCACCCAAGCCCTGTAGGCTCCCTGACTCTTCTGCCTCTCCTCCTTCCTTCACTCATTCTGCTTCCAACTTGTGGTTCTCTGGCCTTCCCAGTGGAAACTTGACTGTTGAGCTGACCACACAAAGGCTGAGCCCTGTAGTTGTGGATGGAGTGGGGAGAACGTGGAGAAGTGGAATTGAATGTTTTCATCCCTGTCACAACGGTGACAGAGGTGCCTGCTCTCCCTGTCTGAAGCCAGTGGCTGGGTGCAATAACAGAAGTCTAGGGACCTCCCTCTAAGTGCCAGACAGATGAAGATGGGGCCTGGTGTGGCTCTCTATCCATCTCCGGTGACGCCCAAGAGGCTAAGCCACCCGCTTCAGAGCACCCACTCTAGCTCTCTGAAATGGCGCCCCCTACTGTCTGACCAGCCCTTCCTCTCCTGAGATGGACCCGCTCTACCCCAACCAGCTACCATGCCATCGCTGTATTCACTCCACCTGGCTCTGGGCCTGTCTCACCACCCACGTCATCACCACCCCTCACTCCACTCCCAGAGGCAGGAGACAGCACGAAGACGCCCACCAGAGAGTACTGTCAGGCCTTCTCCTGCCTCTGGCTTCTTTGGCTGGTGCCCATTCCACTACTGGGAACTCTCTGCCTTTGGCTATTTCTGACCCTTCAGGTCTCAACTTAATAGCTAGAGATTTGAGCACAAGTGCCAGGCACTATGCTTTGTGCCTTCCCTTATTATTTTATTAACTGTCACAATAACCAGATGAGATAGATATTATTACCTCCACTTCAGAGAGAAGGAGACTGACGCTCAGAGAGTTTAGTTCACTGGTCCACTGTCCCTCTGCTTGCTGACCTGGGGCTTAAATCTAGAGCCACCGGACCCCAAAGCCCCTCTTCTCAAAACCCATTTTTCTGGCCTAGACACCACTGGTTCCGGAAGGTTTCTCTGACCCCTCCCCCTTGCTCCCTTCCACCCTGCCTGGGTCTGTGCCCCCCCGGCTCCCAGTCCCCTGACCAGCCTGTGTGGTCATTGCTTGCTCGCCTTTCTGCCTTTGTCACTAGACAAGGAGCTTACTGAGGGCAGGAAATGGATTTGGAGCTTACTGAGGGCAGGAAATGGATTTGGATCATTACCTGCTCTGTTCCCCCTCCCCTAGCAAAGGGCTTAAAGCCCATTAAGTGCTCAGTAAATATTGGTTGGCTTAATGGACAAATGGATGGATGAACGGATAGCTGGACAGATGCTAAGTGCTGAAACATGGAGATTGAGAAGACACTACAGCTGCCCTCGGGAAACGCTCAGTATATAAGAGGAAAAACAAGCCAAGAAGAAGGAAGCAGGTGACTGAATGCGTAAAGCATGTGACACCAGTCTGACAGAGGCTGGTGCCTGGGACACGTGCGCAGTGGGCACTCCTCAGACACATCTGTCATAGGTAAAACCTACGATCTGCCAAAGGTTATGAGACGAATGCTGTAGTGAATGTCCTTCCTCTGTATCTGATAGGATAAAACAATCTCTAAGCTGAAATGCACATTTTAGAGCCTGCTGTAAACCTGAGAAAGAAAAGTAACTATTGTGACTACCTTCTGCCAGGTTCATTGTCTAAACCATGAAGTGGGATTACATTTGGTTAAGGGGACGAGCACCCTAAAGAACTTTGAAACAAGATGCCATAAGTACAGTGCAAGCACTCCCACTGTGGCCACAGCACGGAGGGGTGAAGGCATGCGTGCCCAGGGAGCCAGGGGGACCTGCTTTGGCTGGGCAGAGACAAGCGGAGGTTAGAGGGATATAGGTAAAGCTAGTTGGAGTCCTGGGGATGATTCCCAGAAAAAGGAACTCAGGCTTTGTTCTGTAAACTACGGGTGACACTGGTGTGTGGGAGCAGGGATGGGAGGGGGGACTGTTTATAGCTGTGACTTAGGATGGCACCTCGGATTGTGATGTGGGAAGGAAGGTGGAGCCTGTCAGGAGGTGGGCATCTCAGGGGCTCTGGCTGGTGACAGAGAAGCTATGCTTCCGGCCTGGAGAGACACAAGCCCACGGCATGGTACGCTTCAGGAACTGAATTCCCACAGACCTGCTGCCATTCCAGGACAAGTATGTAGGAGCCCAGAGATATTTCTGGGAACTGGAGTGGGGGAGTGGGGGACAGTGGAATGGAATGAAAATTACAAGCTGTCAGAAAAGTTTTCTGCCTAGTTACACTTTAGCCATTTGGATCTCTAACACTAATTTGAATATTAATCACTTTGAAAAAAACATACACATGCAAATATTTTTTCCTTTTAAACTCCTATCGCCAACATCCTGATAAATGGTTTGCTCAGCAGCCCCACTAACATGGAAGATCACAGCCCAGCCACCCCCTTTTCTGCCCAGCCTCACGGACCCCTCCTGCATATAGTGCCCAGACGGCTCCTCCCTGGGCATGTCTGGTCTCCGCACTCTGTCCTGGAGCTCCCTAAGAGAGAGAAAACCCCCCCCAGAACATCCTCCACTGGCCCCAGCTTGGCCAGCACTGGATGCTTCCATGGACAACCTCTGAACTAAATTAGCCAAGTGTCTTTAAGGATACAGTCTCCCTACCTCCCCTAATACACCCCTGGGGTCACCTAACCTGGGCTCAAGGGTCTGACCCAGAGAAACAGGCTAAGGCAAAGGTTGGAACCAATGAGGAGGTTCTGGACTCCCAAGCACTGAGCAGAGCAAAATGCTTACCGCAGACTCAGGAGGGGCTGTGACAGGGGCAGGCAGGGTGCATGTCCCCAGGCCTGCAGGGAAAGCTCTGCAGTTTGGGGAGCAGAGACGTGCTTGGACACTAGTGGTGATCAAAGTACTGGGCACGATGATGAGGGTAGTGCTGGTAGTTGATCACACACACACTCTGTATGCCAGGCTCTGAGCTGACTGCTCCCACGGCATTATCTCATGGAAGCCACCCCACATGCCCAGAGATGAGTGCGATTGTCATCTCCACTTTAGAGACGAGAAAACGGTGCCCAGGGGTGGCACCACGACTAAGCCTAGGTCTGAACTAGGAGCCTGCGTCATTAACCCCCCAAGCCATGCTGCCCATGGCCATTTCCCCTGCCCTCACGCTCCCTGGCACTCAGTGTGGTCCCTGTAGCCCTGGCCTCTGGTCCTCTCTCCTGCCTTCTGGCTGCATTCCCTATACCTCCTTCCTCCCCTCCCTGAGGGAGCCCCAGGCCACCTTACCTCAGCCAGGGGCCCTGGTCACCCCAGCCTCTGACATGGCTCCCTTCCCACAGGCCCGGCCCGGCAGCTCCCCACCCGCCCCTTAAGCTGAGCTCAAGCTGGGACCCATGTGGGGCAGCGTCCACATTACCCGAGCAGGACAGAAGGACTTGGTCATCCTTCCAACAGGCACTTGGTGAGCATATGTGCTGCCAGGACTGTGCCAGGCACGAGCAGAAGCACTGCCAGGCCAGGCCTTCCCTTCCCCTGCTCTCTGGCCCTCAGGCTGCTCCCTGCTGGGGCCCAGGGGCCCCCTTACTCCTCTTTCTTCACCAACAGAGCTTCTTAGGTGGTTATACCAAAGCCAGCACCATCCCCAGGGCCAGAAACTTGGCTGCCACTGGTCTAGGTGACCGTTTGTCCTAGCCAGGGTTGTTCCTGGGAGTGGCATATGGGGGTGCAGGGACAGAGGTCAGAGACAGGCCAGTGAATGCTCCATAAATGGGGAACTGGGTAGGTTCTCAAATACAGAAAGGATGTCGGGAAGGAGCTGGAATTGCCTTTTCTCAGATACTTACCAAGAAGGGACACAGAGAAGCCCTTGTCCTGAAGGAGGCAGACACAGAGTCTCTTTTATGGCCCTGCAGCATGCTGTAGTTTGCAAAGTTTCTGCACACCCATTACTTTATTTTTATCTCTCACAGTGGGGTGAGGCAGCCTAGGAATATTGGGCCCAATTTACAGATGAAGAAACCAAGACTCAGAGAAAGAAAGCAAATTTCCTAATATAAAACCGTTAGTAAGGGATGGAGCCAGGCACTCCCCCCACCAAAATAAAAAATCAGGTTAATTTCTATCAGTGCCCAGCCTTCCTGACGGGAGTGTATGGGTGTGGGAAGTAGTCCTTCTGTGTCTGACTGCCATGTGGCAGAGCTGGCTGCTTCACATGCAAACAAGCGACACTGGTATGCGTTTCTGAGCCAGAGGGGTCATAGCTGCACCACCCAGGGCTTGTTGAGCAGCCACGCACATCTCCAACCCAGATGAGGGGCTAAGGGCTGGGACCGATTGTCATTGGAGACTGACACGCTCTCAGCAGCAACCAAGCTCCTCCATGACAAATTATGGTGCCTGTTATCCCGTCGGCCCACAGGCAGACCTCTCCTCTCGAAGCCAAGATCTGAGTGCTCTGCCGGCCTGGGCTCGACCCCCACTGCATGGCCAGCACCTCCTCTCCATGCCCCATGGGATGGAGAAGCTAATTGATTCAGATGCGTGACAGCTAACAGGCTTATCTAACTACAGTAAAATAATTTTCTGAATTATTCATGTGATATTTGAAATCATGATTGTAGGAACAAATTAGCTACCAAAAAACTGGAAATGAAGGCTGCCTCATTAATAACGCATCAGGCAGGGTGGGCTGGGCAGCAGGAGCGCAAGGACTCTGGACACCTCGGTGGGAGGGTCCCACGCCCCAGGGTCCTTCCGGGATGGACAGTACACACGAGTCCTTGAGGAGTGCCAGGGTCTGCCCCAAGACACACCTACGTTTCCTCCTTGAGGATGGGTCTGCTTGGGCCTCCGAGGGTCCTTGCTTCTCCCTTCAGGTGTCCCACTCCGTCAGCCCCTCTGATCCCTCAGCTCTACCCCAGTCGTGAACCAGCAGACTTCACAGAGGCCAGGCTTCTGGTCCTCGGAGCTAGAGTGGGTCTGGTTGGGAGGCCATCACATTCACGTCTGTTTAGCTCAATCCTTCTCTACTCTGCGGAAATCTGCTTGCAGTCTATAGAACCCCAAGACCCCAAAGTCACCCCTGCCTCTCAGGGGAGGTCTTGAAGTGGTTCTGATGGAGCAGGGTAGCACCACATGGGTCCTGCCTCTCTGTGAGACTTTGACAATGGGAGATAAGATGGGAGGGGAGAAAGTGCCTCCCTGTCTATGTGATAGATCTGGTTTCTCCATCCATGCCGCCAAGAACGTGGCCAGCTGCAAGAACATGGGCAGGTGCGTGTAATGTCTTAGGGCTTCACAGCTCTGCCGTGAACTGAAGAGAAAATTGGGCAAGTCAAGCCGCCTCTCTGGCCTCAGTTTCCTCTTTTGGCAAATGGGATGAGCAATACCTGTATGTCATAGTTCTAGAGGGAAGTAAATGAGAGGCCAATTGAGGAAGCTCTTTGGTAGTATAATTGTACCACAGTAAAACCAGCATTGTCCAATTCATTCATTTACCTGATTACATTCTAATACCGTGTTTCCCTGAAAATAAAGATGTAGCCAGACCATCAGCTCTAATGTGTCTTTTGCAGCAAAAATTAATATAAGACCCAGTCTTATTTTACTATAATATAAGACTGGGTCTTATATACTATAAGACAGGGTTTTACATTAATTTTTGCTCCAAAAGACGCATTAGAGCTGATGGTTCAGCTAGGTCTTATTTTTGGGGAAACAGGGCAGTCCCACCAAGGGTGACAGTCACATTAGCAATGGCCTCTTTAGCCATATCCCTAATGCCAAGTGTTGGCCCTTAGAGATCTGCTGCCCTCCCCACCCGGTTCCTGTCCTCGGTCTTCCAAGGGATCCTGGACTGGCAGAAGCTGTGAGGGCTTCTCCCCCCGGAAGGCTGCCTCCCCAAGGCCAGGTTGAAAGGTTGGGTGTTTCTACAAACAGGCTGAGTGCAGCCTTGGAAATCATTACAGAGGTGATGTGTCCAGTTCCAGCATGAACAGGCTGTAGGACCGTTATTTCCCGCACCACAAGCGAGGCCCCTTCCAGGCTAAGGCAGAGCTGACAAGAGCGCTGTGTCAAGTGTGGAAAGAGAGGAGGCGTGATCGCTGACTGAGGCATTTATGGATCTCCTGTCCTCCAGGTTTGACAGCTGACCTTCCAGAGAGACAACTTCCCCTGTCACTGCCAGCCACCCACAATGTATAGGACCATTGCCCTAGTGTTCTTCCTGATAGCTGCGCCCACGAGCTCGCTGGCCTCTTCCTGGAGCCTTGTCAGGCCAGACCCAGCCCTGGTGAGCAGGCTGGACACCCACAGTCTGACTACAGAGCCCTCTGACCCTACGCTGATACAGAAGTTGAAATCAACGAGGAGGCAGCAGGCTGAAAGGAGTAATCTAAATTCTCAGGTCCAACTTCCAAATACATCAAAGCTGACGGCACCTCCCCTCTCAAAGCAAGCAAGCCATCTCCTCACTTTGTTTTTGCAGGAAAATAAATGTCTTCTTTAAAACACGAGCATTGGGAGTGGACAGGCACACCTCATTTTATTGCGCTTCACAGATACAGTGGTACCTCGGTTTTCGAACATCTCTGTTGACGAACATTTTGGTTTATGAATGCCGTAAACCGGAAATAAATGCTTCAGTTTTCGAACACGACTCAGAAGTCAATATGTCACACAGCTTCTCCTGAGTGCAAGATCCTGAGGCCTCGCTGTCGCTGTTTTCAAATGTTTCAGAGCTCGTGGATTACGTTCGAAAACCGAGGTACCACTGTATTGCGTTTTCATCAACGTCAAGTCCAGACCCTCCACCAGCACAGATTATGACTCATTCAAGGCTCAGATGATGGTTCGCATTTTTAGCAACTAGGTATGTTTTCATTAAGCCATGTGCTATTTTCTATAGACATAATGCTACTGTACACTCAACAGACTACAGTATATGCACTGGGAAGCCAAAAACGTCATGTGACTGGCTTTACTATGATATTTGCCTTTTTACAGGGGTCTGGGGCTGAACCCTCAATACTTCAGAGGGCTGCCTGTATTTAAAATTCATGGGAGGGGCAGAGGTAGGTATGGGCATGTGCCCGCACTTCTGGCAACCTCGTCCCGACAGGGGAGTCTAAGCTGTATTACAACCTCGAAGAAGCCACCGTAAGTCCTCAATGTCACGGGTAGTGTCTGCGGCTAAGTGAAACAACATATCACAAAACCAGTTTTGCCACAGGCTAATTGATATAAACAAGAGTTATTAAGTGCCCACGGCATCTCATCAGTTTTACAAGGAAAAGACATTCAACAAAAGGATGTTATTCGAGGACCTGCTCATAAACCTTGAGGGCTTAAGGCAGTTAACAGAAAAATGAAGAATTATGTTTGTATTCAACCCAGCAAGGGCTTGCTGCGCCCTCACTGTGTGCCCCAGGTTGTTGGAGGCAGGGGTATGAGAGAAGGAGGGTCCAGAGGAGGCCCTCACACACTCTGGCAGGAGCCCGATGCAGCTGTTTTTAGGTGGTCGCAGGGAAGGCTGCCTCAGCTGACCACCATGCTCTGCTCTATATCCTGATTCTCCACTCTCCTCCACCTGGTGTACTCCTTCTCATCTCCAATCTCAGCATCCTCATCACCTCTTCCAGGAAGCCATCCCTGATTTCAATGAGTAGGTCAAATCCCCATGCTGTAGGCCCTGCCAGTACCAAACCATGTATGTGTCTCCCTTTCTTTGTATATAACACTGTTGTGTGTGTGTGTACGCATGTGTCTAAGTAGGTAGGTAGGTAGGTAGGTAGGTAGATACAGATATAGATATACTTGTATATGTCTATAAATAGATGGAAAAAAAGAAAGGAAGGAAAGAAAGAAGATAAAGGAAAGGAAAGGAAAGGAAAGGAAAGGAAAGGAAAGGAAAGGAAAGGAAAGGAAAGGAAAGGAAAGGAAAGGGAAAGAAAGGGAAAGAAAGGGAAAGAAAGGGAAAGAAAAGGAAAGAAATAAGACTTGCATGAATGAGTGAAAGTGAGTGGATGTTTGTTTCTGTGTCCTTGGGCTGTGTGCCCAGGGGAGGCTCTGAGGCAGGAGGTTTCAGAGCTGACTGGAGACTCAGGAGTCATGAGAACAAAGACAACAGAGCCCCATCCTGCTGGGAACTCGACACCAGGCACAGTGAAGGGAGCAGTTCCAACACTTGGGGAAGCCTGTTCCTCACTCCAGGGGACAAACAGCCTGATGGTGGAGATGGGAAGAAACCCAGGAAGTCTCACGGTCAGATGCCCGGAGAACCGGTGCTCCAGGGCACCTTGCTGTGTGGACCCAGACCCGAGCATGCTGCAGCATTAGTCCAAGAAAAACACACTGGCGAGGGGCTTCTGGCCTTAAGAAGAGCATCAGCCAGAGACTACGGGCTGTCAGAAATTTAACAACAGAACAAGGGCCTGGACCTTGCCCCCACGGATTTAGTGTCAGCCCATGAGGTATAAAGTAGGTCGCTGGCTCCCTGGTGCCGAGGGGCTGTGTATTTTTGTAACTAGGTTTGAACATCATCAGGTGATAAGCTTATG
This sequence comes from Rhinolophus sinicus, assembly GCF_036562045.2. Lineage (NCBI taxonomy): Eukaryota > Metazoa > Chordata > Mammalia > Chiroptera > Rhinolophidae > Rhinolophus > Rhinolophus sinicus. Next base: position 76,825,271 of record NC_133759.1, read on the forward strand.
ACATTTCTGTCCCCTAGGGCATGGCCTCAATTTATGAGCCTTATTTGTAACAGGAGGGAAACAGTCCTGGACCAAACACCACTGGGATGTTAACATCCCCTGGGAGGATCTGTGTAAGGTGCAGAGTGATCAGATAAAGGGTCAAAGTGGACAGCCTGGTTGTGGAATGAACCGTGCATGTTGGGTACCTGAGTATCCACAGTCTTTCTGTGGGGTGTGTCCAGCTGGGACTGCCTCCCTCTTCTCCTCCTCCTCCTCCTCCTCCTCCTCCTCCTCCTCCTCCTCCTCCTCCTCCTCCTCCTCCTCCTCCTCCTCCTCCCTTCAGCACGTCACCTTCTCTGGGTGACTGTACTTGCTCTTCTGATGACTCAGAGAGGCAGGCTGGGCTCGTCAGGTACTGGAGCCACAAGAGGTGAGACCACACCTGTGGTCACCTACACAGCAGTCAGGGCAGGAGCCCCGCCTTCTCTACTCAGGGCCCCTGATCTTAATGCACCAGGCTTCCAGCACACGGCTCACCTGGCCTGAGAGACACCCCAGAAACACACTCCAGCTTTCTGAGGCTACAGTTGGCCCCCACCTGGCCAAGCCAGGCCTGATAGCAGAGCACTGAGCGCTCCCCAGAACTTGTCTCTCTCTCTTTCTGGTCCTTCGGCTGGCCTGTGGTTAGGTGTGGCCATACACCTGAGTCCTGACCAACAGAATGTGGCACGAGGACGTGTGTGCCCCTTGCAAGCCTGGCCCATGTAAAGACCTCATGGGAGCTACACCCTGCTACTTTTTGTTCTGGCTGAAGTGGAGATGGCCACTTAGTGACCATGGGTTATTGAAGTCAGCTGAGTCATGACATGGAAGAGACCTAGGTCCCTGACTCTCTGAACCAGCACCTGACCAGCGTCATGCCTACTGGACCACCTACCGTGTTTCCCCGAAAGTAAGATCAGGTCTTACATTAAGTTTTGCTCCAAAAGACGCATTAGGGCTTATGTTCAGGGAATGTCATCCTGAAAAATCATGCAAGGGCTTATTTTCCAGTTAGGTCTTATTTTCGGGGAAACACAGTAGGTGTGAGTGAGAAGTCAACTTTACAGCATTATTGGTCTAAGCCACTGAAATGTCAAGGATTTTCTGTCTCAGCAGTGCAGTGACAGTTTAAGGATCAGGCACCCAGCGAGGGGCAGACATCAGCCACACCGGAAAGGAATGGAGGCCCTAGGGGGCTCAGTCCTGGCCAGAACTTTCCAGGAACAGACACACCTGCGCTCCAGGAGGGGCCTTTTAGGGATCACGCACATCTGACCACAACAGGAGGCAGGAGAGCCTGGAGGGAGAAGTACCTGCCCTCAGGGACCTGGCTCCCACCAGGGCCTCTGCCTACCCCCTGGGTCTCAGACCCCTCACCTATAAAAAGAGAAGCACCCACAGATGCTAATGGTATTCCCAGGGGAACTGAATGATCTACCAAAGGTGAAACTGTTATTGCAAAGTCAAGTTCATTATGGTACTTTGACTTCTATGAGGGAAACTCTAACCTGAAAAACTGGATCTCATCACGGCCCCTGCCTTGGCTGCTATAGACTCACTGCAAGCAGTGATCAGCCTGGAAGTGAAATGTCCTCAGCAGTCCCCACATAGCTCAGAGCAGCTGTGGCTCTTCTGGGCAGGAGAGAGAAGCAGAAGCCCCAGCGCACAGCAAGAGCCACAGGCCTCAGGCCTGGCCTCTCTGGCCCGAGCTGTAATGGGGAAAAGAGGGCTGCAGAGAGGTAAGTAAGGCACTTTGCACACAATAAGCCTGTCTAAATGTTGGCTGATAGTCCCAGACAGAAAGAAGTGGGGAACACAAAGGTGCTGAGGCTCTGGCTGAGCCACGGAAGCCCCTGAGCCTCTGCGTTCTTCCACCGGCCAAGCCCCAGGGGCGGACCGCCTGGGCTCAGAAACTAAACTCAATGGAGAGAACAGCCACGCAGCCTTGAGTGCCCAGCTCTGAGCAGCCGTGCTGGCGTGGAGGAGTGTGCTTTCCTCAGGTGGTCTGCTCAGGCTCTGTGACTCCAAGCCTCCAAGGATGGGCCAGCCAAGTGCAGCCAGGCAGATGGGCTAGAGACGCTGCTCTCAGGGGGGCAAGGGGGCCACATGGTGAAGTGCAATCGTGGAAGCTTCACAGGCGGGAGCTTCGAGGATGGGGAGGTGGGGCCTGAGCTTGGAGCAGGCACAGGACATGGCACATAGGGCTGGGAGGACTTCTGCCTGCTCCCCAGGCCTCACGTATGCTCTCCAGACTGGCCACCGCCAGCAGTATGCTAACCAGATGGAGGCCAACCCAACGGGAGAGGCACCTTCAGAATGCCGGCGTGGGAGCTGCCCTGAAGGGACCAGCTTCTCCTTTAACCGCAATCTCATTGAGCCCTAGCATGGGATCACCTGAGGCCCGGAATCGTCCCCCAGAACCACTGCTGGAGCTTCTCCCTTGTCCCTGGGCTCTCCTATGTCTGGAGAACACCTCCGTTCTGTGCACAGAGCCAGCTCCCCTGCTCTCTGTCCAGCCCCTCCCTCTCCTGAGCCTTCCATTCCTCACGCTCTCTTCTCCTACCTTAGTTCAATCCAGGAAATATTTAATGCTGCCCATGTTCAGGGACCTGGTAAATATCTCCCCCCTTCTCTGCCTGAACTCGGAACCAATTGACAAGTAAGATACTAAGGCGGTGGGGTGGGGGGGGCCCAACATGTTACCTCTATTTCTGAGTAGGCTGAATAGGGGACTTGTGTCAGGACGAGAGGCTCTCTCGTCTTCTACCTTAAAATTGGGTAGGTTTTCCCCCCAGGGAGGGTGGGACACATCATGGGAGGAGAGCATGTGCTGTCTGAGGGCAACGTGGCTCCGAGGACCAAGAGAACAGAAAGGGGCATGGCATGCACCCCCATTTCCTCTCCTAAACCCATCAACCAGGTACAGCAAGGGGTCAGAGAAGTCAGGGAAAACCAGAGGCTTGGGGAAGTGGGATTTCCCCAGACATCATGCTGAATGAAAACGTAAACAAGCTAGGGGAGGAGGTGGCTAGAGCAACAGTTTCTGAACCGCACAGGTGTTTGGAATTAGACCTGGGTCTGACTTCTGGCTCCACCACTTACTAGCTGTGCGATCCTCAGTAAGATTCTTGGCCTCTCTGAACCTACGATTTCCTCCTCTGTAAAAAGGATGCTCCATGGGGAGATGAAGAAATCAAATGAAATCATCCACACCAAGCTCAACCCAGCGTCTGGCCCCTGATGGTGGTGGCCACTGTCCTGGCGTTTCCCTGGAGGACTCACAGGCCAGCAAGCCGCTGGTCACAGACAGAACATCAGGCCACAGGACAGGGCTGGGCTGCTATGACAGTGGGTTTGGTCCGGGGGAAGCAGGGTACGGGTTGGCATCTGGGAGGAAGTGACATTTCAACTGGGCCTTGACAGATGGATAGGAGCTGGGGGAGTGGGTTTAGGGGCAGTGGTGCCGCCCCTAAATATTTCCAGGCAGGGGAACAACATGTGTGAGGTGGGAGGGGTTAAAATGACCAGGAAGCTGTTGGTGACAAATGGCAGGTCCATGTTGGGTGGGATGCAGGAAGCTATAGGAGGAAAGACCAAAAGGCAGTTTGGGCCCAGCTTGAGAGGCTAGGATTCCGAATAACGATGGGTTTTAGGCAGCAAGTAGAGACAGTCAGTGAGTACGTGCTAGGCACTCACTGACGTAAGCACAGGGACACAATGAGCACACAGATAAAAACCGTGCTTCGTGGCACCTACACTCCCGTGGGACAGGCGACAATAAGGAAAATGGGTTAGCTATGCGTGAAAACCGGAAATCCAGCAGGGAGCTGGAATAGGGAGTGTGGAGGGAGCTGCCATGTTACATAGGTGTGCAGGGAAGGGCTCGCTGAAATGGGGACATCGGAGTAAGGACAGGACCGAATTTGCAAGCTCAGGAGTGGGGCTCGGGTGGTAAATGGAGAATGGACGGGAGGGGAGACAGACTGGAGTCCTGGAGCCACTGGGGGCTGTGGCCATGGTCAAGGTCGGAGCTCCCAGGCTCACACTGGCAGAGCAGGTGGGTTCTATGCCCTCTTCCCTCTTGGTCACACAGACTTCCGGAACTGAGGTGGGAGGGTTCATCCCAGCATGCCTGGAATTGGCCTGAGTTAAATAAGAGATACATCTGCACCGCACTGCCCCTGTGACCAACGCAGGAAAGTAGAAACTGATTAATAGTGTTGCTTTGCAACCGTGGGTCGAGGAGTTTCCTGGCACTTTGTACCAACTCGACAGCAATGTTTATTGAGAACAGTGAGATTGAGGATTGCATCTGGTCTAAACTGAGATCCCCAAAAGGCTGTACCACTGGCCAAGGACCCCAGTGAGAAACAAGCCTGTGTGACCAGCAGAGTATAAGAAGGCAAGACTCCATTCTGGGCTCCTAGTTCCAAGTGGTTGCGTGTACATGTTGGAGGTTGCTGGTCCAACAGGAAAAGTGCACCCAGGCCTCTCACAGAGGATAGTTGGAGCTGGAGCCTGGTCTCGCCAGACGGTGCCACGAGGCAGCCTTGGCAGTGCTGCATTTTCCTTTTTGTAGGGCTGTTGCTATATTGTATCCTCGTCCTGCAATAAACCGTAGATTCTTTGGCACCACGATATGGGGGTCCTGTGAGTCTTCATTAGTGATCGAACCTATCTGACTGCCACGTTAGTGCACAGCCTGGCACTCCTCCTGTCTCAGAGAAGTGGGCAGGGTTTCATTCTAAATTAGATCTTCGAACCAGGCCACGATTGCAGCCACTTTTAAATGTCTTTCCCGCGATGTTCCAGAACCAGGCACTGCTAGTGGGATGGGACTCAACATTTGCAAGTGTTTCCACCTTCTTAAAAAAAAAATGTTTTTCTGAATTAAAACTTGCGGTCATGGAAACTTGAATTTAAAATCAGATTCCCTAACTGAATTGAAAGCTATGCAATTAAGTAAATGAATGACTAATGAAATGATTATAAAGCACTTTGCAGAAATGTTATGTAAATGCAGGCAGAGGAAAACAAAATGTGATGACAGTCACGCTGCTTCTGATTTGGGTGAACGTGGTTCTGAGTCCCCCTCGGGGACACCGGGGCACTGGTATTCCACACCCCATCATTGTCTTGACAGCTCTGGAGCCAGGCCCTTTGAGAGAAGCTGGGGATCCTTGCCACAGGGTTTGGGATTTGCTGATAAGCTTAGGTGCCCATTGCATCCCTCTGGGTGGGTGATTGGGGGGCTTCAGAGGGCACAGCTGGGAGAAGTTCTGCACTGTATCAGGAAACAGTCCCTCGCGGACTCCATTCCCCAGGTAAGCGACCTGTTAGTCACGTAGATTTAACATCTCTTCTGAGGCTCAAGACAATCTGCACACACACCCCCGCCAGGCAGGAGCAAAGACGCCACCACCCCATGTCCTAGGTGGGTCCACATTCTTTACAGAAGTGGCTGAGCCCTGCGGGGTCACAGGACACACAGCCTTCGGGAACTGTCACTTCCTCGGAGCAGCTGGACAGAGTAGTCCACCAGGCACAGTCATTCCCTGTTGCTTTGCCCACAGAAGGCTTCTCAGGGGACAACGGTGGAGGGCTCACAAAGGGACCGTTTGAGCCAGAGCCAGCTGAGCACCTTGGAAAGGTGGGAGTGAGAACAGAAGGCTCATGAGAAAAGTCAAGCAGCAATCGCCTTGCCCACACTGCTTGCTTCCAAGTTCAAGGTCCCATAACTGCAGTTAATATTCCCTGTGCAGTTGGGATGTCTGATGGCCTCATTCTCTGCAGTTCCAGACTGGGAATCCACCGCCACCCTGTAAAATGGTCCCTGCCTCTCCAGTGGAAATGTCCACATACTCTGCAGAAGTAGAATCTACAGAAGCAACTTCGGGGCTTCCCCAGCTTATTTCCTTCTGCTCCAGAATTGTTAGGTTGGTGCAAAAGTAATTGCAGTTTTTGCAATTATTTTTAACCTTTTAAACAGCAATTACTTTTGCACCAACCTAGTATTTGTGCTTGAGGGTAGTTTGGAGGCACCAGTCCTTCAGAGAGCAGCAATGCCTGGCCAAGCATCATGGACCTGCTCTTCCACGATTAAAGCTTCTAGACTGTAGTCACAAATTGACTACCAATAAAATGGAATTTTCATTCAGGTTGCTCTTGGAATCCAAACAGCATGGGTGGAATCAAAGCCTTCTTCACAAACGCTCTTGGGACAATGTGGAGCCCACTTTCTTAGGAAAATTGTCCCGAGTGTTCGCTTAGCCTTGCTGTCGGAGCCTTTGTAGACCCTCAATGGGTGTGAAAATGGAGGTCTTTGGCAAGTCTGAGGAAGAGATATGGAGAGTAACAGATGCTGCAGAGGCCATGCTGGCTGCAGGCTGCAAAGATCTTCATCCCAATTGGAACAATAATTGGTTTATTGGGATATTGCTTTGAAAAATGATGTGGCAGGGGAAGCAACTCACTGTGAATTGCAAGCTGCGGCACCCAGAACGGCTCTCAGAGAGGGGCCTGTGCAGCTGGGAGCATCTAGAGCCAGAGGACCACTCGCCCCAACAGGAGGGCACTCCACAAGGGATTCTCCACTCCCAACCTGGAACATGGGGAGGGGAATATCACGCAGGCCTGGACCTGGTGGGGACGACCAGGACACGACAGCAGTTACCCAGCCCCTGACCCAGCCCCTGCACGAAGCACATTCTCTATTGTTCCCGTTCGGTCTTCACCACGCTGGGAGGCGGACATCATTGTCCTCATTTGACAGACAAGGAAACCAAGGCCAAAGGGAGATGAAGGAACACGGCCAAGCCTCAGGCCTGAGCTAGCCTGAGACTGTCTAGTCCTTCATGAATCTTGGACGAGACCTAAGCTTGGAATTTTTCTGGTGTTTTGTGATGGACAATGCATCGGTCCGCCCAGACACCCTCCCAAGCTCTAAGCACTACTCTCCTGTTCTGATAGCCTATCCTACATCTACTAGGAACCCAAGCTTGTGGTCTCGTACGCTGGGGACTGCTTCCAGGTTTTAGTACAGTCTGGGTGACCTACAGGGAACCTTGGACCTAAGCTAAATCCTGTACAGTTTTGTTCATGTGGTTGTCTGTCTGTCTGGGCAACAGATAATAACATAATAATAACGAGACAGCTAGCCAGCATTTGTTGTTTGTTGTGTGCCAACTGCTAAGTTAAGCATCATCTTACATAATCCTCATATCACCCTTTGAGATAGATACTGTTATAATCCCATTTTATAGACAAAGAAACTGAGGCCTATGCAGGCGAGCCACCTGTGGTGAGGCACAGTCTGGAATCCAGGGGCCCACACTCCCATGTTTTTACAGTCATTTTCAGAAAACCCAATTCATAGACACCTGGCACTTAAGGGACAAATTATTTACATAACAGAGAGTTCTTTCACTGCGGGAAAGGACTCACCTGGAGTTTGAGCAAACTTCTTTAATTAATTTAAAATGTGATCTGATTTATGACGCTTGGTGTCCTGCCTATGACCTGATGGGAACCTCTGTTTGCCCCTGAGTGCCCTTGGCTGCAGTACTGCCAGGTTCCCCTCCAGAGAAGGAGGCTAAATCCATCCTGGGCCTGGAAATGCTGGCCCAGGGCAGGCTGGTGCCCGGCCCCTCTCTGAATGGCCTTTGGCTTCTATGCTTGGAGAGGAGTCCAGTTCTGCTCTTGGAACAGAGGCCCACACTCAGGCCCAGACCTACTTGCTGACTTTGAGTGGACAGTCAGCTTGTCATGCTCTGCCGGAGGTAACCCTGGCCAAGCTGACTTGCCCTTGCTGGGGTTCCCGGGTGTATCTAATTAACGATGTAAAGCACTTAGAAACATAAGTGCTCGATGAGTGGGGCCCATAAATTACCAGGATGGACGCCTGAGTGTTCTGATGTTTCACTTGTGCTTGTTCTCGGTAATGAATAATTATCTTCTCAGACCCACAGCCAAATTCCACGTCCAAACATCTTCCCCTCAAGCCTGGCAGAGTCATTGACCTTGGCTGCTGCGCTTCTCAAAAGGTCATGGGCAACAACAAGTTGCAACGCTTGGTCTTTGATTGGATACTAGTCTCATGCTGGTACAGTGTGTACAGGCATCCAACAAGTAGAACTAAATATGTGTAAAGACTCAAAATACTCAATGTATTTCTTGCTTACATTACAGCTTAAAGTAAGGGCCCCAAGGCGGGTGGATAGCTTTTCTCCACGCAGTGATTAGGGACCCAGGATCTTTATATCTGTGGCTCCACCATCTCCTATGGCTTGTGGTCATCTTCATGCAGCTGATGAAAAGAGAAAGAATCTGGGCCTGGAAGCAACATGCATCCCTTCCATTCACATTCTATTGTCAAAAACTGGTCTCAAAAAAGAAACTGGGCACATAGCCGGGCTTAGAGGCATGGAATGAAGGTGGGGATATGGGGGTATGCCTGGAAAGTGTCGCTGGATGGGCTTTCCAGCTACTGCTTTTTGCTATGGCCAGGGGAGGTGGATTTGGGTGGGCAGCCAGCTATCTCTACCACATGTGGCCTAGGCTTAGTTGTTGATGGGCTAATGACAGAGAGTCACTGTAGTGTAGAGCAGGTAATGAGTCCCCTGGGGGAGGCAGAACAAGTCGAGTGGGAGTCCCAGCTCTGAGTCTGGCTCAGATGTGCTTCCAGGGACCATGAAGGAGGCAGTGAGGCCCCAGCCTCTAGGAACCCTGAGCCCTGCTGGGACTCTAATGCATAAAATCAGCAGGCACCAGCCCAAAGCAGGGGATAATCAAATGCTGAATGGTGCGTGGCACAAAGAAGGGGGTGTAGAGTATTTGAGGAAAGGAACTGTGTCTGTGTGATGGAAGCTGAATCCTCCACGCACAGCACAGGAACTGGCATAACGCCAAAACCTCACAAGATCTCCACCCATTCTAACTAAACTCCCTGGGGAAAACAGGATAGAGAAGGGGGAAGGGGTAGCCCTGAGTGTTCTGTGATCTTCCTTTGAAGGATTATTGGGAGGTAGGGTTACTTCAATAAAGACCTGGGGCCGAACCACATCCATCAAGCGCTAGAATAGGAGTGGTCTTTCTGGCCAGAGCGAGTGCTTTACAGGACTGGGGAGCTGACGGGGTAATATTCCTCCATGACCCTTGTCATTGGTAGTTATATATTTACTTCCGTGCTCACTTCTTCAGAATCTACTCCTGCATTAGACTCCTGAGGGCTGGAATCTGGCATCACTGCGTCTGCAGGGCCCTGGCCCATGCTACCATGTTTCCCCAAAAATAAGACCAAGCCAGACAATCAGCTCTAATGCATCTTTTGGAGTAAAAATTAATGTAAGACCCAGGCTTATTTTACTATAATATAAGACTGGGTCTGATATAATATAATATAATATAATATAATATAATATAATATAATATAATATAATATAATATATAATACAATACAATACAATACCGGGTCTTATATTAATTTTTGCTCCAAAAGATGCATTAGAGCTGATGGTCAGGCTCCGTCTTATTTTCGGGGAAACACAGTGGGTACTCAGAGAATGAAAGCATAAGTGAACAACTGTCAGGCCAGCTGCTGGGACAGTGAGGGTCTATCTGTACCACGAGGCTGCCCAGGGGAGGGAAGCATCTCCCTATATGTGTGTCTACTCTGCCTGGAGCTAGGTTTCTAGCCTGAAATTCCTTTGTTTGTTCCTCAATTCAGTATTTTCTCTTCTACCAAGGAGCCTCAAGAGGCCAGTAAGTTTTCCTTCTCCTAAGAAAGCAAACTCTTACTTTTCTTAAGTGACCTCATTTACCTCGCACTGGACCCCACCCTGTGCTCATACTCACCCCAGCTCTGTGACCCCTGCAAGCGGTGGCCTGCTACGGTGCCCCTCCACGTCTCCAAAGAAAATCCCCTGGCATTGCCTGGGGACTAGGGTGAGCAGCAGGAGATGGGGTTCCTCCAGAGGCCCCCACTACTGCAAGGTTTTCTTCAGGGAATGTCAGACTCAGCTATGAGCTACTCATGTGCTTTCTCATCCCCGAGAAAGCAAATGTTAGAACACTGATGTATTTGGGGATTATTTTTTACTTTAATTAGAAAACATATTCAAACAATATAAAACATTAATGAGACTTGCAGGGGGGTAGCTTATAAACAAACTTCTTTAATTAAAATGTGGTTGAGCCCTCCCCCAGTTGCCTGGCTGAGTTGTCCCCAACGTCCCTCTGTGCTGATCGGTGATGAGAAAACCCTGCTGACGGCTTTCCTGCTGGGCCAGGGACGGACAAGCCTCTTTCCACCCTGACAATGGAGTTTTTCTGCCGTCCATTAATCCTCATATTGATTTTGCTATAAACTCACACGGCACTCCCCTCCCAGGCCAGAGGAAGAAACCTCTATTGATTATATTGGAATAAGGTTTGTTGTAAAAAAGTGAAATGCCTAAAACATTGAAATGAAGTAAGCTTTTTGAGGGTCCATAAATCACCAGGGATAATGCCGCAAATGAACAGGGCTTCTTAAACAGCCAGAAAATACGACACCATAAAGCAGTTCTGACAAGAAATCACAGCCCCTCTCTCTCTGTAGCTGCCATTTGAAAAGCACTATCAATAATGGTTATTGCTGTTTGGTAAGCAAAAGAGGGAAGTTGTGTCAGTCTCCTTTAGAAAGTTCCCTCAAAGTCACTTTGCTCAAACGGCAGCGTGGCGTTTTTTTCACGTAGTAAATACATCCCAATTATGAGCATGTCAAGTTAGCTTTTACAGTTCACTAATCACAAACTTTTTTGTATGTCATTGCCAACCAGCATCTTTCCCTAATCGGAATTTATGGGTCTGTTTGGTTGTTAGTGCAGATGGGGGGATGGGAAGGTCATACCAGTGTCACTTTTTCAGAGCTGGAGAGCTAACCTCGGACCGAAGGTGCCCTCCTCTAGTCTGAAGACCTAGGACGTGCATGTCCCAGGGATGGGGGCAGGACCTTCTACAGACACCTCTCCTCTGGGGACCCCTCATTCCCGTGGTCCTGGCCTCGAGGCCAGACCAACCGAGGTACCTGGCCTGGTTCATCTCTGAGGACCCACCTTCTCAAAAGTCCCAAACCACTCAACAAAGCCTGAAGTCAGACACATCTCAACAAGTGATTAGCTTTGGCTCTTCTGAGAGAAACACTGAGCCCATAAGATACCTTCCCTGGGTCAGACCAGGCAGCCACCGAGGTGAATTTGCCACAAGCCTGCCTTCTCAACACTTCAGGGCGTGGCACCCTGCAGCAGACACCCCTCACCAAATCAGATTGGTGCTTGGGGCCACCAAGCCTCACAGCACCATGATTTTCTCTCAGATGCCTTCTGGCCTCTCCAGCCCCCACCTGGCTGTACGGTTTGGCCCACGAGCCTACACTGGGGGGCTGCTCCCCGAGCCGCGCAGTTCAGAATTAGTGGGGGAATGTGCCGCTGTAATGACTGTGGCTCCCAACCTCACATCAGTGTCACCTTAGTGCTGTCCCCCAGGTCCCAATCCTGTTCTGTTGCCTCTCCCCTTAGATGGCCCTGGGTGCACAGACGGGGAATGGGGGATACAGCCAGGAGCCAGGTGCCCTGCTGCACTGGGGAGGGCTGTCGGGCTGCAGTGGCAGCCCCCTTCGGGAGGCAGCCCGCAGACACCTGGGCGCAGCACCCAGAGCAGGCCACCCCACATCTGGGGGGTCACATCAGCCCTACTGTAAACCATGACAAACACCACAAAGCCAAAGCCATAGCCACAGCCGTTAGGAACACACAGCAGAGCTGGGTCAAAACCTTAGAGGCTCCAAGCAGTGATTCCAGATAAAAACAGTAGCAAACTATACTGGAAGTGTAGGGTGGTCTAGCGCCATTCTGATTTCCCCCATGATAACTACTTTGATGCTTTTTCAGGCAAATTTTTTTCTTGGTGCCAATAAGACTTTCCTAGGCCTGCCTTCATGAAGTACCACAAACTGGGTGGTCTAAAAGAACAGAAATGTATTCTCTCACAGTTCTGGAGATGAGAAGTCCAAAGTCAAGGTGTCAACAGGGCCGCACTCCCTCTGAAGCCTCTACAGGAGAATTCTTTCTTGCAGCTTCTGCTGGCTCCCTGTGTTCCTTGGCTTGTGGCAGATAACACTAATTTCCGCCTCCATCTTCACATGGCCTCTCCTCTGTGTCTGTGTCTTTCTGCTCTGTCTCTTATAAGGATACTTGGCATTGGATTTAGGACCTGGGCAGTCCAGCATGCTCTCATCACAAGATTTCTAACATAATCACATCTTCAAAGACCCATTTTTCCAAATAAGGTCACATTCATAGGTCTGGAATATAGACATATCTTTTGGGGAGCACTGTTCAACCCATTCAGTGCTTCTGCTTCGTGGGTACCCTAGTCCATGCTTAGCATGCCAGTTGGTGATTTGTTACTGCCTAAAGGTCATCTCCACTTGTCACAACCATCATCACCACAGACCACCTTCAAATAGTGACCCATGTATCACAGAAGATCTCTCCAACAGACGCATTCTACAAGAAATAGGTGTATTCTCTATACTTAGCCTGTGGGGAGACCAAAGGGAAAAAAAACTAGGGCTTCTGGGCAAAACAGCTAATTCCAGTTCTAGAGCAGGGAAAGTACAAAGTGAACCTTGGACCAGAAAGCAAGGGACTGATCAAAAACTTAATGGGGTCATGTTTAAAAGACGCAAGAACCAACCTACAAAGGATCCCACTGGCCAAATTTGGGACACATTTAGCATCAAAAAGTGTCCTCTAATATATAATGGAAAAGAATCCATGAGTTCATAGTGATACTCCAAAAAAGAGGGCCAGGGAAGTAAGAAAGGAGAAAAAAACAATCTCTTCTTCATCAGAGAACGCCAACTAATAAATGTAGAAGAAATGATACAATTAGAAAACTGAAAGCAGCTAAAACTCCAGGGAGAAAAGTTATTGGGGAACAGGGTATTCACACAATCGCAATGAATCCTTCACATTTATGAAGAGGAAAAGGGACATCACAGTGGGGACATCAGGCAGTCACCACCCTACCCAAAAGGTCACACTTCACCAATAGAGGCCCCACCTGGCAATGTGCCTCCTGGATGGTGTGGTGGAAGTCCCCAACATGGCCAGTGTTCTTGCCGGAAATGTCTGCCTTGAATCTAACCATGAGGAAATTCAGATTGTGAGATCCAGTGCAGACCACCAGTCGAAACACTTCAAAGAGCCAACCGTTTGAAGAACAAGGTAGCGGGGGCACCACCCTAGATGGAGGGACACCACAGAAACCTCACTGCCAAATGCACAGTGTGACTCTTCATGAAATCCATGTTCTTGAGAAACACGTGCTGGAGTGCTCAGGAGTCAAATATGGCAATGTCCCAGCCCATTTTTGGATGATTTGGTAAAAGAAAACTGTGTGTGTGTGTGTGTGTAGAGAGGGAAATGGAGTAGGGAGGGCAAGATATTAACAGGGATATACAGGTACTCACTGCATAGTTCTTCCAACTTTACTGTCAGTTTAAAACTTTCAAAAAAAAAAAAAAAGGAAAGAAGAAAGTTTTTAGAAGAAAAGAGCTAGAGCACCTGGTTCAAACCCCAGATTTGTGTTTTCCTTGCTGTGTGACTTTGAACAACTCATCTGCCTCGATGAGTCCGCCTTCCCCTTTGTACACGTCCTGGGCTCATTGGGAGGATTAGACGGGCTAAGGTATATGAAGAATTCAGCACAGTGGCTGGCGCCTATTAAGTCCTAATTAATAACAACTAATGCTACTAACATTCACAAGAGAACCACATAGAACTGGAAAGCCGGGGAGGACCAGCCCTCAGGTTGCTCTTGGCAGAAGAGCTCGTTGAGGGCTGGGCTGACTGGAGAAGGATTTCTGGAGAAAGAGGGACCGGAGTTACCAGCAAAAGTTAAGAAGCACGGGAAGCAGTGCAGCGGTGGGGAGAGGGCTCCTGGGGGAGGCATTTCCTGCAGGCCCTGCCCCGGTCTGATGGATCTGTGAGCTTGGTGTGAGTGACAGTGAGATCCATGTGTTCCACCAAGGCCAAGGCTACACTGGGAGGAGGGAGTGGAACAGTGGACTCTATCTGGGACCAGTAACTGGAGGAGGAGTAAGGGGCCAGGGTGAGGGCTTAGTCAGAGGTTGGGTCCAGAGAGGTCTGTGACCGGGGTTGGGGCTCATTCTGGGGTCAGGGTGGAGGGAGAGGTTTCAGTCAGTCATCAGAGTGGGGACCCATGTATGTTCGGAGCAGAGCCAGGATCACAGACCCACCTTCCCCTCCCAACACAGTGCTGGGCCACAGTGGGACTCCTGACTCCGCCTCCGCGTCCTGGCTCCAGGGCTTCTCACAGGTCCCCATCTTCTTCACATCTAGATGTTGAGGCAGCTCACACGGGGTCTAGGAGTTTCAGCCATCGCTGATCTCCAGGGCACAGCAATGACTCTTTGCATGGCAATTTTTCTTAAAAAGGCACAGAACGAGTGTCCTGTCCTGGGCCAGGAGGCTTGGGTCTGGAACACACGCAGCAGCTCATCCCTCACCCACCCTCCTTTCCTCCCAGAGCCACCTCCTGCCTCCTCCCTGGCTCTGCTCCAGGGAAGGCCTCACCTAGGCTCTCTCCTCCTCATCTTTCCAGGCACAGGCTCTCCCCCACCCACTGGGCATGGAGGCAACCATCCCTTTAGCCTCAGAAGCTCAGGTGCAGGCAGGGTGGGGTCTGTCAGGAGTGACACCAGGTGCAGAAGTGGGTTGTGGCTGTCTTTACATGCTGGTTCTTCTGCCTCTTTTTTTTAGTAGTATCTCAGGACTTGTGACTGGTTCTGTCTGGTTCAGCCCTCAGGGCATGCCGAGCTCTTGATTTTGGTAATTACCCCAATCCTCCTAGCCTCAAACTAAAGGAGCCATTGCTATGTGAAATGGGGCATGGTGACCATTTGTGACTTGTATTAACATTTATAACAGTAACATTTTCCATGGCTAGGATTTGTTTTTGTTTGTGTGTTTTTGTCACTGCAGGAAATGAAATGCAAATTAACAACTGGAAAGATTATAACATAATGAAATAGGACAAAAATGATGAAGAACTAATGAATTAAGAGGCTCCAAGGCTTGGAGGGAAAATGTCCTTCAGAAGCAAACATGTAAATAGAGCAAGAGATTAATAATACGGGGAGGGGGCCTCAGGAGCCAGGCCTGCATTTGCCTCTCCCACGACTGGTCTCTCAACCCTGTCTCTGCTCAGTGGCTCTCCACTGCCCACCCAGCTTCCTTAGCAAAACTAAAAACAACAACAACAACAAACACAACAGGAGTCCTCCTTGACTCCTTTCTCCCCCCAACCCCTCAGGTCAGAATGGCACAACTCTTAAAAAGACGTCCACTTCTCCTGGAGCTTATCTTCCCACTCTCCCCCCCACCCCTCCCTCTGCCCCTCCAAGTTCATCTCTATCACAGCCCTTCGGGTGGAAAGTACAGGTACGGTCCTGTCATTTCCCCTCTTTAAAAATAAATACATAAATCACAAACATTTTTAAATTAATAAACATTTAAAATAAAAATAAATTTTTAAAATAATTTTAAAAAGCAAATAATAAACCACCAAACAAACAAAAAATCCTCTCCTTTAATTCGCCATCATTTTCTCCTCAATCCTTCTTGGCTCAGCCTCAGATAAAGGTGACTATTGTGAAAGGTCCCTGTGGAAAGAGGAGTCAGTGCCACATGAAACTTGGGGGAGGGGGGAGCCTCAACACGGCAGTGGGGGCTGTTCTTCACGCGAATGGTATCAGAGTAAGGGTGTATTACGGCTTTGGTCAGAACTCTTTTGGTTGCAAAAGACAGAAATCCAGTTCAAAGTGACTTAAGCAAAACTAGGAAACTGAAAGTCTAGGGGTTTCAGGCATGGTTGGATCCAGGGCAGAAATGCTGTCATCAGGGTTCTGTCTCCCTGTCTCCGGGTGTTGATGTTTTGCTGCCTGTTCACTCCAGAGGGTAAAACGGCTGCAGACAGCCCCAGGCTCAACCCCCAGCCACACACCACGAGGCAGAAGAGAGTTGCTTCTCATTCTGTATGATTCTGATAAGAGCCCCGAATGTACTGCAATTAGACCACCTTAGGTCATGTGCCTGAACCAAGCACTGTGACCAGAGGAATGAAAAACTCAGAAAGCCTCCTCCGGGAAACTCTTATCTTAACTTCCAGCAAACATGCCCTCCTGGTCTCCCACCCACCTCCTTGGTGGCTTCTGTTCAGAATCTTTGTCGATTCCTTCAGAGCTCTCCCTTGTTTAGCATTGGCTAGCTCAGGACACAAGCTTCAGGCCTCTTCTCTTTTCTACCAACAAGCATCCACTTGTGACATCCAGTCTCGTGACTTTAAGTGCCCCCCATCTGCTGACCTTCCTGACTTTCTATCTCCAGCCCAGACTCACCCCTGAGCTACTCACTCGGCAGACTCATGTGGACTTCTAATGAACATCACAAACCTTACATGTCTAAGATGGAAATCCTGTCTTTCTGCTGCAAGCCTGTTCTCCCTACATGTGTCCACCTCTCAGTTAGTGCCAATCCATCCTTCCATTTGTTTCTGCCAAGAACACCCGCACTTCCTCTCTCTCATTCTACATCCAAATAGCCAGCAAATATTTCACAATCTGACTCCTTCCACTACCACTCCCCTGGTCCAGGCCACCCACCACCATCTCTCTCCTGGATTATACTGCACCAGACTCCTAACAGGCCTCCCTGCTCCCACCCTTGCCCCCCACCATCCATTCTCAACACAGACTGCTCCTGCCAAACCTGAGCGAGGAGCCATCACTTCTGCACTCAGAACCCTCTAGCGGCTTCCCAGCTCTGAGTAAAACCAAAGTCCTACCTGCACCCCACCTCCGAATCCTTCCTCCCTTTCCTCCAATCACAGCAGGCTCCTGGCCAGTCCTTAAGCCCTGAGGTCTGCTCCTACCTCAGGGACCTTGCGCTCTCTGTGCCCTGTGCCGGGAGCTCCCACCACACTTGCTCTGGGCTTTTCCTCACCTCCTTCCAGTCTTTACTCAAATGTCTCCTCCTCAGCCTGTCACCCACTTCAATTCCCACTCCATATACTCCCTGATATGCTCCCCGTCCCCTGCTCACCTTTATTTTTTTCCCAACCATTCCTAACCTCCTAAGACAGTTGATATTTTACTTTTTTATTGTCTTTCTTCCTCCACTGAAAGGTAAACTCCCCAGGGACAGGGATATTTGCCTGTTTTGTTCACTGCTATATACCCAGCACCTGCCACATAGTAGGTGCTCAAGAGGCAACTGCTGACTTGGCCAGGCCCAGCCTAATACACTCCTGGAGGTGGGGATGGCGTGGGGGAGGCCCTTCTGAACCACATTCCCCAAGGCAGGGCCTCCCCCAACCACAGGGCAGAGTGGGCCCCCATCATCAGGGTGGGTCATCCCCATCCCCACCCTCAGGGTGCCCCTCTCAACCTGGCCTTCCTGGGAATTCTCTGTCTCTTGTATGTAATCCCCTGGCCCTCAGCTCACTGGTGCAAGGCAAGGAGTTTGGGATTTGGAACTGCAAGACCAGGGCTGTGTGACCTGCAGCAGACAAACCTGCTTTATTTGCAAACTGCAGTTTCTGTGGTGTTAGTCAGCTTTGGGCTGCTATGGCAGAATACTGTAGACTGGGTGGCCTAAGCAACAGACTTTTCTCACAGTTCTGGAGGCTGGAGATATGAGGTCAGGGTGCCAGCATGGTTGGGTTCTAGCGAGGGCTCTCTTCTTGGTTTACAAATGGCCTCTTCTGCTCACATGTGCACTAATCTCATCATGGGGGTCCTACCCTGACCTCCTCTAAAGCTAATCACCTCCCAAAGGTCTCACCTCCAAATACCATCACACTGAAGGTAGGGCTTCAACATAAAATTTTTGGGGAGAAACAAACATTCAGTCCATAACACCCAGCCTGAAAACACCAAGTGGAGGTGACGTTTCCCTGCTCACACAGACAGACGGCAAAGGGCATGTGCTCACTCTTTATCTGAATCAGGCCCGGCCTGTGCTGGCATTCAGCCAGGCCCTGACACCTCTCTTGTTATGCTTTTCAGCACTGTTGGCCTGTTTACAGTCATCTGGCCCCAGGACTCCCCACTGGCCCTTCCCAGCCCAGCTGGTTGTCCCGTCCTCCAGCCGAGCACTCCACACACAGCCTGCAGCCCAAGAGGCCAAGGCCAGGTCTGGATATATGCTTGGAGATGGAGTGACGTCGTTTCAGGGCTGAGGCAGATGCTCCTGTGGCCCAAGGAGGCCCATTCCAGCCATAAATCTGGCTGGATGGCATCCCTCTCTCTAAGAGGCCAGAGAAGTCTCACATGAGGGGCCATGGGAGCCACGTGGGTGGGTGTTGGGCTGGGCAGATTGCCCCCCAGTGCCTCCTCAGCAGGCGGCCTGAGCCCCTGAGCTTCTATAAACATGGATTCCATTTTCATACAAATGTCTGTGGTTGTGACAAATACACGACAGGGAGACAGAAACATGACATAAAAGCCAAGTCAATTCTGCAGAAGATGCTTCCTGGTGTTCAGGGGGCTTCGGAGAGCCGTGTTAGCCACCTGTCAGCAATGGTGCGGGAAGCAGATGGAGCTCTTTGGAGAAGCATCAAATAAGTTTGAGAGGAATCCGCATGGAGAAAGGCCCTGGGAGCTGCAAGTTGGGGTGGGCAGTGCTTGCCGGGAGAAGCAAATGACTAACCACCTAAACTGCTCCCCTAGACTCTAGGAAGGAGGGTGGCTGCCACCTCAGGAGTCAGCTCTTTCCCTGTCCCGCCCCTGCTCCCAGCTACCCCCAGGCACGCCCCCTCCTAGGGAGCCCAGCCACCCTTCGCCAGCAGAGCACAAAGTACTAGAGCCCAGGAGGATTTGTTGCCAACCATGAGGTTTCTGCCCTGAGCCCTCACCCCTTCCGTGCTACCAGCTCACACGGCGAGTGCGCGCTCTTCTTGTACAGAAGGAACCAAAGAATTGACGGCGAACTAGTCGTCTACTGTGGGATGTTTATTTATTACTAGAAATGAAGGGAAGGCAGAGGGAGAGAGGGAGGCTTCTTCAGTCCAAAATCACAGGGAAACACAGCCCTCAAGGAAGTTAAATGGGCCCCTTCCTGTGAGAATACTCAGAGGTTCTTATAGGTGTGTGTGACACATGTCCTTATATCCTCTATGAGAGAGATCGGAGTTTACAGACTTTGCACAAAGCTTCTGAAGGGCCTAAAGTTCTTAGAACACATTTTGGAAAACACTGAAGGAGCCAGCTGTCTTCTTTTTCAATATCAAAATTAATAAGTACACTTTTCACACTCCTCACAGATCCAGGCGACAAGTCATGGGCTCCAGGCAGGAGAGCAGGTCGCTGCCCCAGTCCTGCCCCAACCCTGTGTCATCGCAGGCATGTCATTTCACCCCACACTGCCTCAGTTTTCCTACCAGTCACATGGTGATCATAACGGCTGCCCTACCCACCTTAGGACTATGAAGGTACTTTGAAGAAGGTGAAGGCACTGTAAGTATACAGTATTGATTATTCTTTTCTTTCAACGATAAAAGTTTGTGCTTTCCCTGTCCTTTCCACATGGATTTGAGCTCACAGTCCCCATGCGTCTCTGTAAAGCAACAATCTTTTTTCTAAGTTATTGGTTCGATAAATATTTTCTGAGCACCCACTATGTGCCAGGCACGTCCTGGGCACTGGGGACACAGCAGTGAATACAAGGAACAAACCCCTGCCCTCCTGGAGCTGACAGTTCAGAGTGGGCAGACATAATCAACAACCACACAAGTAAATAAGTGGTGTCAACACCAGTGAGGTCTGAACTCTAAAAGGGATTGAAGGATTTTCAAATATGACAAAGGACAAAAGAAAAACAGGGAAAGATAACTTTTACTCTGAACCACATCATTTGGGTGTGGTTCACACCCCCCACCACCACCAAAATATGCTTTAACACTCGCTCTGGTCTAAGGTGGCTGAGGCCTCGATAACAGCGACTGAGCCCCCATGGACCCAGCCCAGGTTTCTTCCTCGTAGGTGCAAATGGCCAGGGCCTCCCTCCCCTAGCCAGCACTCCTCGTCTCCAAGTTCCCTTTGAGAGTGAGAGAGAAAGGAAAGAAGGTGAGAACCAGGTGGTTTCCCCATTCTGCTATGACTATGT
Source organism: Rhinolophus sinicus (assembly GCF_036562045.2). Classification (NCBI taxonomy): domain Eukaryota; kingdom Metazoa; phylum Chordata; class Mammalia; order Chiroptera; family Rhinolophidae; genus Rhinolophus; species Rhinolophus sinicus. The sequence goes on from NC_133759.1 coordinate 76,845,523, forward strand.
GAAACTGTTTTTACTTTCTGGTTAAAAAAAGAAAAAGAACAGGGGAGGATGGTGTTTTAGAAAGTGATAGAGAGTCCCTTGTATTGATAAAGATTTAAAATCCTAGTCAGAAATTTTTGAGGTGATTTAAAGAAAATTGCGTTAGGACATACAAAGTCCAATCTCAGTATTGATCCCATAACTACAAAAATGTCTCTGCCAGACCAGTCCTCGGGCATTAGATATGCCCCACCAGGTCCACACAGGTCGGAGAATCTGAAGAGATGGGGAGACTCCAGAGAGAGAACTTCCGACTGCCAAGAGGGCAAGTTGAGGGATGATGCTTCGGTTATGTTTTCTTCTGCTTGGACTTTTGGGTAGAAAACCCAGCTCTAAAAACACTTTCTTCCTCTCCTGTGGACACCTTCCCCTCTTCCAGGATTGGGAGTACCTCAGGCAGGCCAAGCACCCCAATTTACCCCCTATATTAGTGTCCGAGGGCTGCCATAACAAATTATCACAAATAGGTGGCTTAAAACAACAGAAATTGGTTCACTCAGTGTCTGGAGACTCGATGTCCAAAATCAAAGTGCCGTGCTCCCTCTGAGGCCTCTAGGAGAGAATCCCTCCTGCCTCTTCCAGCTTCTGGTAGTTGCCAGCAGTTCTTGGTGTTCCTTGGTTTGAAGCCACCTCACTCCAATCTCTGTCTCCATTGGCACATGGCCATCTTCCCTGTGTGTCCTCACATGGCCTAATTATAAGGCCACTGGTCTTTGAATTTAGGTCCCACCCTAATCCAGTATTATCTTATCTTAACTAACTACCGTGTTTCCCCGAAAATAAGACTTGGCCAGACCATCAGCTCTAATGTGTCTTTTGGAGCAAAAATTAATATAAGACCTGGTCTTATTTTAATATAATATAGTATAATATAATATTGTACTATAATATATTAAGACTGAGTCTTATATAATATAGTATAGTATAATATAGTATAGTATAGTATAGTATAGTATAGTATAGTATAGTATAATATAAGACCGGGTATAGTATAATATAATATAATATAATATAATATAATATAATATAATATAATATCGGGTCTTATATTAATTTTTGCTCCAAAGACACATTAGAGCTGATTGTCCGGCTAGGTCTTATTTTCGGGGAAATACAGTACATCTGAAAATTATTTCCAAATAACATCACGTTCTGAAGTACTGGGGGCTAGGATTTTAACATATCTTTTTGGGGGGCACAACTCAACCCACAACAGCCCCCATGAACATGTTCTCCAGCATCATGGTCTGACTCTGCTTTTTCTTCATCAGCACCTCAAGCTTTGTCAGGAAGAATGTTCCAGAAGAACAAAGTCCAGCTTTGCAAGATCCTGGGACTGGGGTGAGCCCTGAGTGTGTGGTGGAAACTGGGGACTTACGATTACCACCCACAGTCTGGATCTCTCTCCTCAGAGCCTGTGTGGAGGAGGCTGTGGAGGCGTGGTCCCCTGCGAGACCCTGGGTGGCTTCTAGAGCACCATGGGGTATCCTCTCTTCTGGGGGTAGTTCAGGCAGGGCTTTGGGTTTACAAAGCTCCACTGGCCACAGTGACCCCCCCCCCCCCGCCAAGAGGAGTGTTTCCAGAGTCTCAGAGCCCAATAATGAGTCACTGCGTGACGTTGCTGCTCCAGTGGCATTTTCATGGTTCCTTCTCACAGCTTCAGATGTTGTAGGTGGAGATGGACCTTCTCACAGCTTCAGATGTTGTAGGTAGAGGTGGACAGCAGCTTTGAGCTAAACAAATGCTAAGGAAGTGTCAGTCTCAATTGTCCTGAATTGAGAGTGTTCCGAACACCCACCAAAAAGATGGGTGTGTGAAATGCGGGCGGCGGGGAAAGTGAAGGACAGCGGTGCTGGGGTGGGTGCGGGAGCCTGCCTGCTAGAGACCATCTGATTTGCATTCAAGTCGGAGCCCCCTCTCTGCTCTGTGTGAGTCGTGGGTCGGTCGTTTGCTTTGTTTATCTTTATGTTCCAGCAATGCCACTTGTGGGCTCGGTGCTCTTGGGCAATTTATTGGCCTCTGTGCTTCAGTTCCCCCATCTGTCAATGCGAGGCAGAAATAGTACCCACCTTAAAAAGTCATGCGGTTGATTTGGACGAGGTCACGTAGGTAAAGAGAAGTGTAGCTCTAACCAGCACACGCTCTAACCACCCTCACTAAATGGAAGAGATCTCTGAAAACGGGCGTTTGCCTCTGGCTGTGGACCTCTGGGTCTGGAGACCCAATTACTCCCAAGCAGGGCCTTTGCATGGTGACACTTGACAAATCACTTTATCAGGGACATACATAAAGATTGATGTGCAAGGATATTTACTGCAGCGTTACTAATAATAGCCACAAACTGGAAACAATCCAAACAACCCAAAATAGGGGACATGGTTATATAATTACAGACCCTCCAAGCGGAATATTGGGCCAATTTTAAAAGCAGTAAGCAAAATGCCCTACAGTGGAATCCCCATCCTGTAAACTGGACGTACCCATATCTAAATACACATGAAGTATGACTGGAGGGAAAGATACCCAGGGGGCAGTAGTGCTTACCTCAGGGTGGTGGGGCTCTGGGTGAAGTCGCTCATCTTTGTAGTTTTCCATATTTTCCAAATTTTCTAAGAAAAATTACTTAGGAAGAAATGAGCACGCCGTGTTTCATGAGCACGTCACTCACCAAGGTTGACGAGGAATCCAACATCTGTCAGATTTTAGGGAGGCCTCTTTCCTTCCCTAGAGTCACTCAATATTCTTGGGGGTCCTGTAGAGAGTAAAATATTCAGGATGGATCGTAATATTTTCAGTCTTCCCTATCACCCCTGAGGCAGCATCAAGGGCGGATCTCTGACAGGCCCACGGTGCCTCCGTTCTCCCTGAGGATCCAGAGTTTCAGGGCGGGGGGATGAGGAGGGATGGCGACGAGGAGGCATGGAAACAGCCGAGGACACTCTGGAGGGCTTCCTCCCTCCCGGGAGCCTGAGGCTGCACCTACCTGGGTCAGTCCACCCTCCTGGTAGCTGTGCTCCTAGCCTTGGGACCCCTGCCCCAAAGATACCCTAGCATATATGCTTTGACATCAGGTCAGAAAAAATGGGACTGTCCTCCACTGGGAGTAAGTTTTGATTTAAACACAGCAGGGGCAGCCTCAAGAAGTACCTACGGAAAATGCCAGCCAGAGGACAACTGTCATTTGTCTTCCTGGGTGACCTCCCAAAGCCCTGGCAGCCGCCCACAAGCCCCTCGAACATGGAGCTGTCTGCTCAGTCTCGGCCTGTGCTTTACCCTGCACGTGAGGCAGGACTTCTAAGGCCATTACCTCTCTGGTGGTACGAGGCCTAAAGCTGTCGCCTAATATTATGTGCTGCCCGATATCTGGTGAAACCAGGTGGGCCTCGACTGGCCCAAGTGCAAGTTCCCCTCCCACGCTGCTCCCACAGATAAGGTCCCTGGGCCTAATAACCCTCCTTATCTAGGGGTCCAGGTGCAGCTCCTGCTTGTCTCTGAGTAGCAGGTTTTAGCTTTCTGCCAGCCCATGGATTTATTTCAACAAGTCAATCGCATCCTCCCACAGGAACCTGGGGCCACCTCACCCTTTTGATACTATAAAGTCTGCTCCCGCAGCCCCTGCTTGCTCACTCTGTTCCCACATGCAACCCCGTGTGGCCCCACGTGGAGTCTGTGCCTCCTCCCCCAGGCTGTGAGTGTACGTGACTAGTAAAGTGTTGTCACTCTCATCTGTCCAGTGTCTGATGTTGTGTGTTTAGCCACCCCTCCCTATCACCCTCGGGTAGGACTCCCTGCCTCACCAATGCAGTGAATAAGAGGCAATACAAACATCCTTAGGTTCTCTCAGCAGGGGAGGCCTCGTGGCCCGTGCAGAGCTGTGCAGAGCCAGCAGTGTGAGACACCAGCGAATGTATGCAGGTCAGGACCGGGCCCAGGGCTCCCGCAGCCCGGGGCTCTGTCCCTGAGAAAGGCTCTCCCAGCTGGGCTGCCCACAGACAAGAGGTCTAGACCATGTCCACTTTTCTAGGCCTCTAATAGATTAAAAAGCAGAGACATGACAAGATAGAGCTGCAAAACCTGTGGCATGTTTCAAATGCTTACGTTTAACAAATTACAGCTTTTAACATTAAAACCTCACTTGGAATAATTCCTAAAGTCTAAATGTGAGGAGGTGATTGTGAATGTGAGGCTCAGGCCGGAAGGCTTCCTGCCCCTGGCACCAGGCTCGGCCCTGCCTCTCCAGGGGGAGCGTTGGGGCCAGGTGTGTGCCTGACCAGGACCTGTCCCGGTGGCCATGAGGACAGGTGGGTCTCTACCAGGCCCACTACATGCCTTGTCCCCCCACTTCCTTTCTCCTGTCCTCTTCCTCTTTCCCATGCTTCTCCTCTCCTCCTCTGCCTCCCCCATTCCCATCCCCCTCCTCTCAGATACCTGAGCTCTGCAAGCTGTGGAGACTTGTGGCCCCGGGTGGGTCAACTGTTCCCTCTGGCTAATCTTCTTCCTTACCCCCGGAACTTACTGGGTTGTCGCTGCCCAGAGGTGCCAGACTTCCAGCTCTCCAGCAGAGGATCTAAATCACTGAGTCATCAGGCTGCTGGTGTAGTCAGCAAAGCCTGGACTCATCAGAAAAAGTTCCGTATGTGAGAACTAAAGCCAATCCTTGTGTCTTCCCTGCAACTTCGTCTCTGTGTCTCCTGCCATACCCTGGAGTCATGCACCTCCCCTCCTGAAGGCTGGACAGCCTACGGTACACAGGTACCCCTCCCAGGAGGCCTCACCTCTCCACAGCCTGTCTTGTAGGCAGTCTCGCAAAGGTGGCAGACATTCAGCCAACAGCTTCACCAATGAGGGCTTCACTACAGAAATCTGAGGTACCTGGGAAAACACAATGTCTCACAAGTGTACCAGGGGTCCCACCCTCAGCCGGGGCAGGTGTGCGGTGGTCAGAGAAAGCCCACAGGCAGAATTTAGGTTTGGACGTGAAGGGTGTGTCGAAGGGGCCGGTTAGAGGAGCAGAAGAGGAGGGTGCTCTGGGCACAGAGAGGGGCGCTTGGCGGAGTCTGGGCTTGGTGCTTGTGAGGTGCCCAAAGAATGTGCCGCTGGCCACAGTGTGGAAAGCACAGTGTGGGGTGGGGGCGCTGAGAACAGGCCGGAGTCAGACCCTCCAGACCTGGGATCCAGTCCATTTCCTGGGTCTGAACAGCTCAGGTAGAATCCTCCAAGCAGGGTCCTAGGCCTGACCCTGGCAGCTGGCTCCTCCCAACCTATCCTGGCCGTGACCTCTCCTAGCTCATGGTCTCTGAGAAAAGCTAGTCAAGACAGAGGACCCAGAGGTGTCTCTCTGATCAGAAGAGGGATGCGGGACTGAGTGGGGCCACAAGAGGGGGCCAAGGCGCTTCTCTATGTGTAGCCAAAGGCTGCTGCTCCCAGGGGGCTACAGCTCTGTTCCTCCAGGCTGGTCCTGGTTGGAAGGGTCAGGGCATGGAGGCCTGGGGGCTCCTGGAGCCAGGGCTGCCCAGCCGCACTTCAGAAGCCCTGCCCTTCCCTGCACCACAAGCTGTAACAGTCACACCCCAGATGGTACTTACTTACAGCTCTGCCACTCGGTAATTAAGCTCCCAGGGTGCTATATTAAAGTTTGTCAACACAGTTATTTATAAAATGCTGCTTCTCAGGTGTGGACTGGAAGCTCAAGGGGCGTTCGGGGGTGGCATGGTGCTCCTCCAGCCATCTCGGGCAAATCCCTTAATTTGGAGGGTTACATCTTGCTATAAGGATGAGCTCACCTTCAGGTATTAAAAAGTCCTGTCTAGTTCAGTTTAAATCAAAACTTTATACAACAACATGAATATACTTAACACTACTGAACTGCACACTTAAAAATGGCCAGATGGTGAATTTTATGTTATGTGTATTTTATCACAATTAAAAATATTTTTTTTAAATTTTTTAAACCTTTACTCTTACAACCAATTTTAGCCTTTTCGTATCCCCCAGCTCAGGCCTGTGCCTCAGCTCAGGGACCAGCAGTCAGGGCATGTCATGGAACTAACAACACGAGGAGAAAGGGGTCATATTTGAGTTCCCACAGAACCAACATTCAGAGAGAGAGAAAGAGAGAGAGAGAAGGAAAAGGAAGGAGAGGGAGGGAAATGGAGGGAGAAAGAGAGATATTATAAGAAATTGGCTCACATGATTTTGGAGGCAAGTCCAAAATCTGTAGAGCTGATGTCCCAATTCAAATGTCATCAGGCAAGGGAATTCTCTTACTCAGGGGAGAGTCGGCCTTTTGTTCTAGTCAGGCCTGCAATGGATTGGATGAGGCCCGTTAGGAAGGGCAATCTGCTTTACTCAGTCTACTTATTCAAATGTTACTCTTATCCAAAAACATCTTCACAGAAACACCCAGAATAATATTTGTCCCAATATCTAGGCACCAGTGGCTCAGTCAAGTCAACACATAAAACACATAAAAACATAGTTTTACATAAAACTAACCATGCCAGCTGTTAGAAAGCAAACACTGTGGAAGCAGGTCAGGAGGTGCAGGCTCCTGGCTAACCTCTCTGGGCCTCACTTTCCACATCTCACCAGGTGAGATAAGGCCTTTGAATTCTTCTGCCAGCTGTGAAGGGCCCCATAGATGTGAGCTGCGGTGATGGTGGTGGTGGTGGTGGTGGTGGTGGTGGTGGTGGTGGTGGTGGTGGTGGTGGTGGTGGTGGTGGTGGTGGTGATGGTGGTGGTGGTGGTGGTGGTGGTGGTGGTGGTGGTGATGGTGGTGGTGGTGGTGGTGGTGGTGGTGGTGGTGGTGGTGGTGGTGGTGGTGGTGATCATGATTATTTTAGCTGTTCTGGGTACATGACTGGAAGGTTGCCAAGAGCCTTGGCAGGATTCCTACATGCAGCCGGGGTGGGAGTGGGGGTAGAACCATTGACAAATACCTTCCTGGCATATTGATTTCCAGAGGGGATTTATGAGTAGTCATTACTTCAGGATGACATCAAAAAAAGGGCCCACAGCCTCATCAAAAGCACTTGTTCCACAGGAAAGTTGTTTGCAAAACACAACAGACATCAATAACGATGGTCATGGAGTCATAAATCTTCTCAGCCTGCCTTCCCTTTTAGGGGACGAAAGCACTTGATTGGGTTCTCCAGGGGTTGAGAAGTTTCCAAACAGATAACAGAATCCCAAAGTCCACTAAGCAAGGTAATTTACAATCATGGCAGGCCAAATTCAGGGAACTACATTAGAGCATTTTCCCTTTTGGCTTGTAGAAAAGACATTATTCTAAGCATACACAATGAACCCTGTTAGGTGACAATGAGGACATCGGCTGGCTCTCTTAATGAGTTTATTCATCCCCCTCACCATACAGTACATTAATTCCGAGTGAAAGTTGTACCACCAAATAAGATTCTCAAGACCTCAACAAAGATGCCCAGGACCTCACTTTCGACCCATTAAATAGGCATCACTGAGCATTGTGACAAGAAGAAAGGGAAAGAGGGGAGGCAATTTCTTTTAGAGCTCTGACTCAGCTCAGTGAGGTTAGAAGCAAGGCAGTCACTTTACAAAATTTCTAACTTAAAATGTGAATTAATTTGTACTTTTTGAATTGCTAAAACATGTGCATGAGGAATTAATTCAAACAGTATACAATGGTAAGTGGTGAAAACTAAGTCTCCATCCCACTTCAGTCCCCTTTCCTCTCTCCTGATATAATCATGGTTCTTGTGGGTCCTTCCGGAGACAATTCATGCATATAAATCGTACAGGCAAGGGTAACACATTGTTGAAATGGGGCCCTCTACCTAAGTTTCATCTGAGGTCCCCAGAGCTGCAAGTCTAGCAAGAGGAGCTTCAGGACAATGGCATGGATGTGGTCTCTGGAATTGGGAGGCTGGTGTCTGATACCGTGTTTCCCTGAAAATAAGACCTAGCCGGACAATCAGCTCTAATGCATCTTTTGGAGCAAAAATTAATATAAGACTTGGTCTTATTTTACTATAAGACCGGGTCTATAATATAATATAATATAATATAATATAATATAATATAATATAATATAATATAATATAATATAATACTGGATCTTATATTAATTTTTGCTCCAAAAGACGCATTAGAGCTGACTGTCTGGCTAGGTCTTATTTTCAGGGAAACATGCTATATACCTGAAGAGTCTACACGTGAGATACAGTGGGGTGGATGGGGAGAGAAGAGAAGATGATTGGAGAAGAGAGGACAGGAAAAGAGAGAGAGATTGAGAGAGACAGACAGTCATTTGGAGCCAACTGTGCTTTGGCCAAAAGAAAGGCCACTATTACATAAATGTTCTTATAGACCAGGTATGGGACCAGAAGGCTGGTCTAAAAAGAGCCCGGAAGAGGGAGGCCAACCTAAATGAGACAGACCCCCAAATTCCCAGAGAGTGAGGGAGACTAGTGAACCAGACTAGAGAGTGTTGATTAGTTGTGAGCAGACTCTACACTTTCTGGCCTCAGTTTCCCCATCTGCTAGACATCTGCTCTGCCATCCTCTGGAATTCCAAGGAATCAATCCATCTGTCAGATCAAAGTGTGGTAGAACAGTGTCGTTTCTCAAGCCTGAAGGACAAAGCCATTCCTCCATGGTCCTAAGACTGTGCTGTGGTTCCCAAGCCCCGTGTCCCTCCAAATCAGGGGGATGCCAGTAGCTGCGGCTGGCAGGGGTCAGAAACTGTCTCCTGCTCCTCAGTCAGCCTCCTCTGCGCCCCTTCCCCAAGTTTCTGGCTCAGCAACTTCCTCCCTGACAGACCTTTAATTTAACCTTGCCACACACCTCAGGCTCCACCTGATATAATGGTGGCGCTATACCCGGGGTGCCAAAACAATGGATACAAGTGGACACTTTGGTCAACGTTGCTCAAGCAGCAGTTCGCCGTAGTCAGAAGTGTCTGGATGCTGATGGCAACCACTTTGGGCACCTCTTTTAATTGCAGAAGTCAACGTGACTTGTATTCATCTTTTGTTATTGGTATATATTGGGTATTACAATTTTAACAGTTTTCCTTTCTTAAAATGTGTATACATTTTTTGGCAACCTCTGTATAAAGCACATAAAATATATATAAACATATATATTTGTGTTATGTTATATAGAGCAGTCACATCATAGGGTTCTTGTGAAAATTAAATTGGGTAATCCACGTGAAGAACCTAGCTAGTGTTAAAGTACTCAAAACTGCCAGTTAGCAGTACTAGTAATAGTAGTATCAGTAGTACTAGTAATAATAGTAGCAATACTAGCAATAGTAGTAGTCATAGTATTTTAAACCAGACTACACAAATGATCCCAACTGATCTCCCAGGTCAGGAATCAGGGAATATGGGCTCCCCAACTGTAGCTCAAAATGAATTTGGGGTGAGCACACACACAGCTTCCTTGAACTTGAGACGTTTGTACAGTGATGGCCAGTTCAGGGTGAGGCGTGGTGGAGGGTAACAAGAGGCCTTGAATGTGGTCATTGTCTGGACACACAGACATTTCACAGCGCGGACGCTTTCTGACAGATCTCTTCCCGCCGGCTCAGTAGGTTGGAGCCGCTGTGGGGAGGTCATTAGGAGCTAATGACAGATTAGTATTTTCTCTTCACAGGGGCCTAGCAAATAGGGAAGGACTTTGGAGAAGCTACAGAGACAACTCATACCTGCTTTGAACATCTGCACCAAAAGCACTTCTGAAGCTGAGAATTTGGCCATCACCATCGATCTTTAAGTTCATCAGAGCTGGAGGCTCAGATGTGGGCTGCACGGAGGGACCCAGGATCTGAACTCCTCACGGAAGTTAGTCAGAAAGACCCCTCAGCCTATCCTTGCTGGGGTCCTGATACCAAAACTCCCTCCTGAAGTAAAAACTCAGCAGACCTGGTTTGGGAATTACTTGTGTACCTCTAAGGAAGCAAGGAGCCAAGTATCTGCCGTGGAATCAGCATTGTCAACTGAGGCCAAAGCCATTTCCCCAAGTCGTGCCTGCCCTTTGCCCTCCGTGGAGGGGTGATACCGTGTTTCCCCGAAAATAAGACCTAGCCGGACCATCAGCTCTAATGCATCTTTTGGAGGAAAAATTAATATAAGACCTGGTCTTATTTTACTATAATATAGGACCGGGTCTTACATAATATAATACTGGGTCTTATATAGGACCTGGCTCTTATATTAATTTTTGCTCCAAAAGACGCATTAGAGCTGATTGTCCAGCTAGGTCTTATTTTCAGGGAAACGCGGTAGTTGTGCATCCTTTTGCCCTCACTGTCTGTCAGAGCCTTGGATCCACTGTCCACACCAGAAGCATTCTTTCAGGATCCAGGGAAGCTCCGCAGCTTCCCTTTTCCTGAGACGTGGAGAAGGAGGGTCCCCTATGGTGTGGTCACACTACCCCCTGCTGGACAGAAGGTAGCATGACGATGAGACCACCGTGCTCTGCATTGGAGGATGTTTGCCAAGAGCCTGCTGTGGGCAAGGCACCAGGTGTACAGTAACCGCTCAATACGTGTTAGTTATTGTCACTGTCTAGGTGCTGTCATGGTCATGGTTGCCAGTGTTGTCATACAGTGAACACCACAGAAGGTCAGTGTGTCCTGAGAGGGGTCAGGGAAGAAGGGGTCTGAAAGCATAGGGGGACAATGAGCCGGAGCAGAGCTGGGACGTATCAGGAAAGGCAGAGGCATGCACTCCACTTCCTGACTCTGCCTGGGGCCTTCTCTCTCCCAGGAAAGATAGCTTCTCAGAGTGTGAGCCCTAAGCACAGACCTTCCTCCAAGTTAGAGGGGAAGAAGCAGCACACAGCCCACCTCCCCCTTCCACAGAGGCCTGGCCCCAAATGCCCCACTACAAGCTCCTGTGGGTGCTGAGTCCTCTCAGCCCTGGTTCCATTAACAGACCTTCTGCAAACCCACCCGTTCCCCACTGCAAACTTTGCTGAGCTGATACAACTTAATTTAAACTGTGGTGAACCAAAATCTCCAGTGAGCTAACGTGACCTTGCTGTTTTCATTTTCATCAAGATAAGAAAATGCCAAGATAAGTAATTGTCAGAGTTAATAATTTAACAATGCAATAGGACTTGTAATTAAAAATAAGCTGAAGGAGTCCACAAAGTGATTGTAATAATGTTTCAAGGGCCAATTATACAAAAGCTTCCTCTCACTGTGCCAGGAGAGCGAGAAGAGAGGAATCAGACTCATTAGGACATCAAGCAGTTTATGCATCATGAAAACCTTTCTTCAAAGTCTGGTCTATCAGGAAGCTTTGGATACGTTTGGCCAATACTGGCTCATGTTTTCATTTATTTCCCGTATTCATTTATCTGTTTGGGGTTGTTTGTTTGTTTGTTTTGCTTGCGTCAAAAGTAACTGTAAACTCCCCTTTCTCCCCCCGCTTCTGCACCTCTTCTGGTACATTCCTGGAGAATCTAAAGCACCATTTTTAAGCCTTTGTCCCATTACTCCCTCGTGATCCTTGGTGAGTATTACCAAATGGTTTACTTGCTTTGTACAATAGAGCAAATTGATAGAACAGTTTCCCCTTTCTTGACTAGCACACACACCTACTCTCCTGAGAGGAGAGAGAGAGCCAAAGTTGTGACCACCACCCGGGAATGTCGCGGCTCTGACTTCTGAGGACCTCTAGTGGTTGTGGCAGCTCAGTGCAGGCTCCGGCCTCCTGGTGTAACAATCCCGTTCCATACCCCGTAGTCCACGTATTTCCACTGAGACAACGTCCTCTAAGGTATCTTTTGCAGACCTAATAGTTTTCTTTTATTTTTAGATCAATAAATGTCCATCATAATTCATTCTGACCATCTATCAGTCTTTTCCTCCCTCAAGGAAAAAAACCAAATCTGTGTCTCCTCAAAACCTAAGGCTGTCCCTGGAAAGGCACCGTCATCATCATCACCCCACTGACTATGGATAAAATAGAGAGGGCTGTGTGACCTGGTGCGAGGAGCAGAGAGAGGATGGGGACAGCAGGACAAGGAATGGTCAAGGGTGTTGCCCAGACACGACAGACCCCAAACGGGAGTTTTTATCCACCAATGTGACCACAAGAACCCGAAAACCACACCCAGCAGGCAAGACAGCCCTGCCTGCCTCCCTTATTCTATGACTCCAGGTCCCTAAGCCAAAGGGCTCACAGAATATGACCGAGAAAAGAAGTCAAAGGTATTTGTAAAGCTAGCCAAAAGGAAGCCAGAAATCATCTCTGAAAACCTAGAACGTCTCTGAAGTCTTAGGACCATTAGGCCCTACAAAGACCTTCCTTCAACAGAAACTGAATTTTCAGAGAATACACCAAGAACTTATTTGAGGGTGGTGGTTTCACTTATACAAAGAACACACAGACCCACAAATGTTCACCCAGCCAACAGTCTCCCTGTTCCAGAGTGAGGCCATGATACCCAAAATAGAAATTCCCCTTTTCTATCTACCCAAGTGGGCCAGGGGGACAAGTGAAGAGGGTCCAGTCCCAGGAGTAACCCAGGGATGGAGTCTAAAGGTCCACAGCTAACCTTGCACTGTGGGGTGGGCCACCTCAAACTCAGACTATTTCTTGGAGAAAGGAGGGGAGGAGGAACAAGATAACCAGGAGTCCTCTGCCCTCCAGAGAGCCCAGAGCCCATTCTATTCTCAGCTGTGGAGACACAACTAGGCATGGGCTTTCAGAGGCCTATTCCAAGACTGTGTGTGTGGGTTAGACAAGGCCCGAGGTCCTCCTTGAAACAGTGTCCCAGTCTCCGAAATGAAATCTCTGGGTCCATTTCCAGAAAATAAATTCAGTTTGTAGGATCTTGTATCCTAACAGAAATATGGAAAGATGAAATCATTGCAATTTTTTTCCTCAATTTTCTTTGGAACCAAGATTTGACCCCAGGAGCCAACTCAAGCATCAGGTTCTTGATGAATCTTCCCCTTGCTCTACATTCCCAGAACCCAACACAGGCAAGCATTAAATGTCTACTGAATAAATGAGTTGCCTGTGGGCCCCTGGAACAGGGTGAGATGCCAAGCTTCATATGCCTTTATAGGCGTAGCACATCTCAGAGTAACTTCTCTGTTTTGGTGTTTGGCTTGGCGTGCCTCCTTCCTAATGGGGTGAAAGACTTCCCTTGTGTGTCCTCCTCTGCTGCAACACAGTTTACTACATGGCTTTCTGCCTGCAGGCCCGAGGCCAGGAGTCTGGTCCATGTGCTAATGACTTAGAGCAGCAAAGAAGCCAGATAGACCTTTGAAAGTGTTATGTTCCCATCCACCATCAACCTTTTTAACTTCCTTGATGCAAAAACACACGCTAATACAGACACAAATGAGTTTTTCATGGGGAATGAACATACTATTTATTAGTAACAATAAGGTGATGGCTTCCAGGATCCAAGAGACTCTTGCCATCAGTGCTCATGTAGTAGAAGTCCCTTCATTTGAAGTATAGTAAGGACAGGGGATGCAAGATATCATATCTATGCACTTGCAGAGCCTGACAAATGATTGCTCTATTACTCACAGGGACCTGACAAAGCAGGGGCTCAGAGAGAGTAGTTGGTTCTGCCTGACGTCTGTTTCACCATCTTGGCCAACACATAACCCACTTCATCAAGATAGAAGGAGGGAAACTTCTGCCTCTAATTGTGATGGAGTAGCTGGTACCAGTCTAGCCCTCCCACCATAAACAACTACACGCGCACACACACACATATGCACACATACATATACGTGACTGGTACATTTATATGTGACAACTCTTCAGGCAGGGACAATAGGCAGTATAAGACCATGATCCCTGAGAGAAAGGGAAACTCATGAGGTAAGCTACACAATCGCTCCACCATCCAGCTCTCTGATTGAGGGCAATTTCCCAATCATGTTTCAAATTGCTAAACATGTTTCAAATAGAGCATGGCAGTATCGCTGAGCTGAGAAGCAGAAACCACAGTTTAAAGCAGCTGAAGCAACTATACACATTTGATCTTAGCCAAAAGGCTGAGAAGCAATAAAAGCAACTACAATCTGAAGGATAAGGAATTGGAGAGAAGAGAGCTGTGCAGATAGGGGGCCCAATAGGTCAACATAGGAGTTCCTTGTAAATCTGTGGCTGATGGCTCGGTTACACATATGTGGGAAGAGACCACCTACGGCTTGCCAGATAGATGCTGCTACTGGGTTGAGAGCAAAAGTGCTGAGGGAAATTGATGTATGGCCCTGCCAGAGTGAAGAAATCTCATTAACACATGTTAACACCCTATTACTACTCCTGGCCCTCAGCAGAGACATTTAGAAATTCTTCAGCTAAAAATCACAATAACTGAAATTCACTAGAGGGATTCAATATCAATTTGGGCAGGCAGAAATAAAATCAGCAAACCTGAATATAGGACTACTGAAATTTTCAAGCGAAGAGAGTAGAAGGGAGTTAGGAGGGGAATAAAATTAACAGAATCTAAGGGACCTGTGGGACACCATCAAGCAGACCAATATATGCATTGTGAAAATTCCAGAAGAAGAAGAGTGAGAGAAAGGGCAGAAGGAATAGTTGAAGAAATAATAACCAAAAACTTCCCAAATTTGATGAAAAACATGAATCTACAAATCTGAAAATCCAAAAAGTAAAGCAAATTCCAAACAGAATAAATTCAGAGATTCACACTGAGACACATTATAATCAAACCCTAGAAAAACCAAGAAAGAACCTTGAAAGTAGCAAGAGAGAACTCATCACATCCAAGGGATTCTCACTAAGATTAACAGCCAGTTTCTCATGAGAGACCAAGGAAGCCAAAAGACAGTGGCATTACATATTTAAAGTGCTAAAAGAAAAAACTGTCAAACAACAATTCTAAATCCAGAAAAATTGTCCTTCAAAACTGAGAGAGAGGGGGGCAGCCGATGGCTCAGTTGGTTAGAGCAGGAGCTCTGAACAACAAGGTTGCCAGTTCAATTCTCACATGGGATGGTGGGCTGCGCCCCTGCAACTAGATTGAAAACAGTGACTGGACTTGGAGTTGAGCTGTACCCCCCACAACTACATTGAAGGAAAATGACTTGGAGCTGATGGGCCCTGGAGAAACACACTGTTCCCCAATATTCCCCAATAAAATTTGTATTAAAAAACAGTGGGGGGTGGGAGATGAGGGTAAGGGGGATCAAATTATGGGGATGGAAGGAGAACTACCTCTGGGTGGTGAACACACAATGGGATTTATAGATGATGTAATACAGAATTGTACACCTGAAATTTATGTAATTTTACTAACAATTGTCACCCCAATAAATTTTTTAAAAATGTAAAAAAAAAAAAAAAAAAAAATGTAAAAAAAGTAAAAAGAAACAAAGAGTGGAATCAAGGTGGTTCACTACAAAAAATCAACTAAACACAGAAGATGGCAGTAATGGAGGAAGGAGGGACAAAGAAAGTTTTAGGTATACTCGTACAGAAAACAAATAGCAAAATGGCAGAAGTCCATACTTATCAGTAATTATTTTAAATGTAAATGGATTAAACTCTCCAGGTGAAAAGGCAGAGATTGGCAGAATAGATTTTTAAAAGCATGATCTAACTATACTTGACCCTGGAACAACACAGGTTTGAACTGCACAGGTCCACTTATACGTGGATTTTTTCAATAAATACTATAAATTCATTTTTCTCTTCCTTATGACTTTCTTAATATTTTCTTTTCTAGCTTACTTTATTGTAAGAATACAGTATGTAATACATATAACATATAAGTCAAGAGACTGAATCAGACATCAAAACCTCTCAAAAAAGAAAAGTTCAGGACCAGGTGGCTTTACTGGTGAATCCTACCAAACATTTAAAGAATAATTGACCTCATTCTTTCTCAAACTTCTCCAAAAAATAGAAGTGATTGTGAAGCACAAGGAAAAGCATTCAACATTCTTAATCGTTAGGGAAATACACGTGGAAAACACAGTAAGATGCCACTTCATACCCGTTACGATATGAATGAATGAATGAAAACAAGTGTTAGCAAAGACGTGGAGCTCAAACCTTCTTACATTGCTGGTGGGAATGTAAAAATGATGCAGCTACTGTGGTAGTTTGACAATTCCTCAAAAAGCTAAACACAGCATTGCCACAGACACAGCAATTTCACTCCTAGGTATATACCAAGAAAAATCTAAAATAAAGACTCAAATGGATATTTGTATGCCAATGTTAATTACAGCAATATTTACAAAAGCCAAAAGGGAAACAACCTAAGTGTCCATCAATAAATGAATGGACAAACAAAATGTGGTATATACATACAATGGAATATTACTCATCCATAAAAGGAATGATACATGCTACAATATGAAAACATTATGCTAAGTGAAATAAGTCAGACACAAAAGAACAAATATTGTCTGATTCCATTTATGTGAAATACCCAGAGTAGCTAAATTGATGGAGACCGAAAGATTACAGATTATGGGGCAGGGGTGGTGGGGGCGGTATTGCTTAATGATTGCAGAGTTTCTGTTTCTATAAAGTTTTGTAAACAGTGGTGATGGTTGCAAAACAGTGTGAATGTAATTAATGCCACTGAATTGCACACTTAAAACGATTAAAATGATAAATTTCATGTTATTGTTTACCACAATAAAAAAGTTTTTTTAAAAAACAACAGCAAAAAAGCAAACAATCCAATTACAATATGGGCAAAAGACATGATTTCACCAAAGAGGATATACAGATGACAAGCACATGAAAAGATGTTGGACATCATTATCTATTAGGGAAATACAAGTTAAAACCATAATAAGACATCACTACATACCTATCAGAATGGCTAAAGTAAAAAAATAAAAAAATGGCACCACCAAATGTTGGCGAGGATGCAGAGAAACTGGATCACCCATATGTTGTTGGTAGGAATGTATAATGGTAGTCACTCTGGAAAACACTTTAGCACTTTCTTAAAAAACTAAATATACAACTATCACATAACACAGCAACTACAGTCCAGGGTATTTTTCCCAGAAATATGAAAACTTACGTTCATACAAAAATCTGTACACTAATGTTTATAGAAGCTTTATTCATAATAGCCAAAATCTGGAAGCAACCAGAGGTCCTTGAACAGGTGAAGGGTTAAAGAATATGCGGAACGTCCTTATCATGGGCTATTACTCAGCAGTAAAAAGGAAGGAACTACTGATACTTGCAACAATCTGCTGAATCTCCAGAGGATAATGCTGAATGTAAAAAACAATCCCAAAATGTTATGTATTATATGATTCCATTTACATAACATTCTTGAAATGACAAAATGATAGAAATGGAGAACAGATTAGTGGTTGCCAAGGATTAAGGAGGGATTGAGAGTGGGAGGGAAGTGGGAATAGCCGTCAGAGGGCAACAAGTAGAATCCTTGTAAGAGTGGAAACTCGGTGTCTTCACTGTATCAAGGTAATATCCTGGTTGTTATAGTGTACTATACAGTTTTGCAAAATGTTATCAAGGGAAATTGGGTAAAGGATACACAGGATCTCTATTTTATTTCCTACAGTTGTGAATTAATAATTATCTCAAAATTCAAAGTTTAATGTTGTATATATTTGTAATATATATGTACTGTATTAATTATAAAACATTAAATTATTAAAATATATAATTAATGTATTTGATATATGTATAACATATATTAAACCCAGTGTGGGGGCGGAGCCCCAGAGAGTAGTTTCCAGGCTCTCGGCCTCACATAGACAGGTGCCTGGCTCAGGTAGTAAATGGCCAACTGTGATTGCATGGCCATCAGCTGTGGCTAGTTGGCCGTCAGCTGTAACCAGTGAGCCATTGGCCACTAATATAACTGCTGTGGCTATGCTAGGAGGGGGAGAGGGAGAAGAATGGGGGCTAGCAAGAAGATGGCGGCTGGGCTGGCAAACGTGGATGGCGGTTTGCGGACAGTGTGAATCCAGCCTCCAGTGAGAGTATAGTGCCGCCAGAGAGAATATAGTGGTAGAGAATATAGTGGTATGACTCCCCTATCTATGGCTCCGTGGGTGTTCCTTTTCGGCCTCACCATGTCCTGCGTTCTTGTATGGGGAGCGGGAGCAGAGACCCCACAGGCCGCCCTGCACGACACATGGCGCAGCGAGCAGGGTCCCCCGCATGACAAATGGCGCAGCGAGCAGGGTCTCCCGCATGACAAATGGCGCTGTGAGCAGGATCCCCCGCATGACACCCAGATATAGATATAGATGTATATATCTACAAGTAATACAAATGTCCACTAATAGGAGAATGAATAAACAAATTGTGGTCTATTCGTTCAATGAATACTACTCAGCAATAAAAAGTTTCCTTATCTGTGAAATGGGGTGATACAGAAGCTCCTTGACTTACGATGGGGTTATGTCCCGCTAAACCCATAAGCTGAAAATATCATAAGTGGAAAAGACATTGAATACACCTAACCTACTGAACATCATAGGTTAGCCTCGCTCCCGTAAAGGTGCTCAGACACCTACAGGAGCCTACAGTGGGCAGAAACATCTCACACAGGAATACACTATAGAGTGTGGGTTGTTGTCGTGCAGGGTGGCATGCGGGGTCTCTGGTTCCGCTCCTCAGGATATGGTGAGGCCAAAAAGGAACACCCACGGAGCCATAGGTAGGGGAGTCATACCACTATAGTCTCGCTGGCGGCGGGGTTGGAGACACAGGAAGCAGGAGCCACACTGTCCGCAACCGCTGTCCATTTCTCTGACATCCAATCTCACTTACTAGCTGCAACCCACCGTGCTAACTGCAATCCGCTCTTGCTAGCTCAGCCACCATCTTCTTGCTAGCCCCCATTTTCTGCTAGCGTAGCCACGGCAGTTATATTAGTGGCTAATGGCTAACCAGTAACAGCTGATGGCCAATTAGTCACAGTTGATGACCATCTACTACCTGAGCCAGCATCTTTCCATGTGAGGCCGAGAGCCTAGAAACTGCTCTCTGGGGCTCTGTCCCCATAGTTGTTTACCCTTGTGATTGCGTACCTGACTGGGAGCTGTAGCTCGCTGCCACTAACCCAAGAGAAGATCAGTTTTCAAAACTCGAAGGGCAGTGACTACTCAGTTTGTATCACTTTCATGCCATCATAAAGTCAAAAAACACAAGTCAAAACATCTTAAGTTAGGGGCTATCTATATTGGGCTGGTGGGCACACAGAGAACAGTGAGTGAGTACCTGGTCCATCATATGTCCTCACTAAGTGTTAGCTGCTATTGTAATGAGTCTAAATTACCTTTACCACGAAGAAACAAAAGTGAAACCCAGTTTTGGGCGTATAACATTCATCACACCTCACTGTGATCACTCAATTCTTCTTCTTCTCTGCCTGACAGTGGGCACCATGGGGACAGAGCCAGTGTCTGTCCTGACCTACAGCCATCCCCAGCTCGCGGCACAAGGCCAGAGTGAAAAGAGCCCAGGTGTCTTGCTTTTAACGGATGCTGCAGTAATGGCAGAATGGACACCTGAGAGTGAGCCGCAGAGCCCAAGCCCCGCCTCCATTTTTGCTCCCCCAGTGTAGTAAGGTCCCTTAGCTCAGGTATATATTTAGGCTTAGCTAAATAGCCTAAAAGTAGCTCCATCTGGGGTCCTGGGTCCCACTGCTGCTAGGCAAAGGTTCTTGGGAACGGCCCAGGGCATGATGGGAGGAACCCTTTGGCCTTGAGGATGGAAACAGGGAATGGGGTTGGGAGGCTCCAAGGAAACCCCATCTGTCACCTAGCAGGCCATACATGCCTGGATGATTCAGGATGAACCCAGCTGTGACAAGCTGCCGGCCTCAAGGGAGCCCTAGGGGAGCCCGGAAGGCAGTCCCAGGACTGGGGGTTGGGGGAGGTAGCTCCTTCAGGCTCTCACTCCTTGGTGAGCCCAAGGCTCAAGCAGGCTCTTCTGTGGTCAGTGACACATTGAAAACTCTTCTCCGTGCACAAAGTCCTTTCACAGACATAAATCCATTTTCGCTTGCTGACAAAACTGTGAGCTAATCAATTGCCCATTTTACAAGGAGACTGGTACAAACATGAAGCTCAGACCCACGTCATCCGGCCTTGACCTCACCCCACACTCCTCCTTCCCCTCCATTTCTCCCCAGGTCTGTCTGCCTAGAATAACAGCTAGGTACAACATGGGCCAGGTAGCCTCAGCCCCAGCAAAGCCCAGCACATTCCACTTAGCCTTCGAGAACCCAGACCCTTCCTCACTCCCGAGGGAATCAGGAAATGTATTGGCCTCTCCCTGGAGGCTGCAAAGCAGTGTGGGGAGGACTCTGAGCCCAGAGGTCAAGCCCCGAGTGGGAATCCACCCCAGACCTGTCTGATTCCGGGGCTCCCCATTGTTCTAATGCACTGCCAGGTTCCTGCCTCCTTTGGAAGGGTCTTGGATGGGAATGCTGTCCACTCCGCATGCCAAGGGGTGGCCTGGGAGAGAAGCACAAGGGCCTATGAGAAGGGTGTGCAGGAAGTAAAGGGCTCCAGAACTTGGCATCTCTGGGTTTCCCAGCTGAGAAATGAGGCAGTTTAGGGGTTGTGAGAAAAAGCAGCATAGGGTTTCAGGGCAGACACAGTAGGGTGTTAGGCAGAGAAAGGCTCCCTAAGGAGCAGAGGCTTTTAAATCTGCAGCCTCATCCTAGTGGCGAAAGAGTCTGGGGCTCCTTAGGAGGGAGCTGGAAGACGGGTGGGCTTGGGGCTTATGAGGCAGCAGCTGCTACTTACTGGTCCAAAATCAGGCCCCCATGAGTCACTCGGTAGCCTAGACAACAGGTCACCACCACACGGGGCCACTGAGATGGGAGTCAGAAATGGCCCCAGCTCCATTTCCAGGATGTGCCCCAGCAACTTCCCTCCTTGTGTCAAGGTCAGTAAAAACCCAGGTGAATACAATCCCACTACAGACTGGACTCAAACCAGGGCACAGCCTCCTTTTCCATTCCCTTGGAAGACGTCCGGCCCTCAGAAGAATACTTTTATTAACCGCCTGAACTTCTGCTGGGAAGAATGGAACGTCTTACTGCAGAATCCAGAAGGGCACCACCAGACCAGGCTGAGAGAAGGCCAAAGGCAGTCAGCCAGCCAGAGGCAGAGGGAGAACTGAAACATTTGGCAGCTTCTGCCTGCAGTAACCTTCTCCACCCACTCTGCCTCCTGGGCAGCAGCTGCTCTGATGAGAACCTGGGATCTGGGGGAAGGGTGAGATCTCACACAATTAACACGGGCTTGAGCTTCACGTGGACGTTCAGGTAAAGCTGACACACCACACCTTGGTTCTCCCCGACTGGACGCAGTTCTAGGCCCTGGGTGTTAGTAGAATTAGACTGTGTGCCAACCACATGAGTCCGTGCAGAGCCTGATCTGCCTTGGTTTTCTCCCCATCTAATTTCGCAAATATGCCACTGAACCGTTTCAAGGGGCCTAGTTGGTGCCAGGCAGTGCCTGAATCCAGGCAGTGCTGAATAAGGCGCTAGAGACGAGTCAGACCAGTCTCTGTTCTCCAGCTCACACTCTACGGGCATTAGAGAGAGGGCCACCCCCTGCACGCACACATTCCACAAGAGCTTGCACTCTCTCTCGTGAGTGCACGTCTAAAGTCAAAACCCCAGTCAAGACATGCGTGCCGACACAAATTCTAAATATGTTTCTGTCTGTCTCACAAGTTTCCACACATTCCATTTCAGTAAGAACAGAAACGGGAGCTAAAGGGTAACCTATTAGGCCACTAGGACCAACATTTGGTGCAGAGCTCCTGGTCTATCCAGAAAGTGGCACGAGGAGAAGGGTACAGACTCCACAGGTGAGAAGAATACATCACTGCTTTAAGACTCAAATGTGGGTCTTACTTGTGCCATCTGGCCCCATTTACACCTCCTTTGCCTCATGGGACCCGACAAACTGATTCCAGCATGGAAACGATCGTCACAATATTATTTCTGAACCAAAAATTGCAAACCATCTAAACATACAACAGGAAAATAGCTAAATAAATCAGGTAGATATTAAATGTTTCAAAGAATGATACGAAATGGGAAATGCTCATGATTTGTTAAGTAAAAAGCAAGATACAAAATTCTACATGAGATCAAATTCATTTAAAAATTATACACATAAATGTCCAAATTATATATTTATAGGCCAACAGCTGAGGTGCTCTGTGACTCTGGGCGCATTTTCAATCAAACTACGATCTGATCTCTAAAAGTCAGAGGCTCCAACTTCAGCACTGGGACGTGAGAAGCACAGACTGTGCCATCGGATGTCCCCAGGAACCCTGGATCCACTCAGGGGAATTCTCCAGGATGGGGGTGCCTTTGACAGGGAGACAAATCCTAGAAAGCACACACTGATTTAGCTGCTTTACTGCTTTTTGCAATCCTTCTTTGCTACACTTTACAACTTCACTACTTAGCTGTAAATTGGACAGAAATTCAGAGGAATTAGAGTTCTACTGTTAACAGGAACAAAAGCAAGCTAGTCAGTTTAGCTTCCTCCAGACGTAGCATGAACGCTCTATCACCACCCAAATAAAGGACCCCATGCCATCATTAAATTGAAACACACTAATAAATCATGGGTTGATATCTTTGCCATTTATTTTTTAAAATCTTATTCAAAATATTAAATAATACAATTTCAGATATGAAAAAAATTACTGGAATAAAACAGCTCAGGTGTATTTCCATTGTGCTTCCCTTCCTTATTAGGACACTAAATTGTCCACCCGAGAGAAATGATGGACTGCCCTGCTTTTGCCATCTCTACCCAAAGCACACGCCCACTTGCTCACCTGGGCTTTGTTTAACATATATTAGGGGTTATTGTTTTTCAAAAAATTGAAGTGACACTTGTAAGTCAACCATGGTTCAAATCACATATTTACACATTGATCAATTCTTTGTGATAGACAGGCTAAAATGAAATACAGCAAATAATGTCTAGTTGCTGTTAAAAAAAGGAAGAAAACAAATACAGGGGGAGAAAAAGTCAGCGTATACATATATTCTTTATGTATACAACTTCATTCAGGTATAATTTTAATTTGAAAGACCTGCATATAATACTTAAGTGATAACAGCCCCTAAAATTTATTCAAACTTACTATAAAATAATTAACAAAGTGAAAAAAATCTGATGTAATTTTAAACTCCGCCCCTTGCTTGAAAGCTTGGAGGAACCCGTGCTATAATCAATTGCTAATGAAAAGCAATTGTACATGTATTTAATATTTTACCACAACTTCCACCTCTAAATTTAACTCAGTAATTCAAACCAAAAAGTGATATCTTTTTAACATTTTGTCTATGTCCACTGCAAACTGCAGAGTCTCTATTGCCAGAATTTCTAGAAACATTTATTAATTGACCTAAAATTGTGTTCAGATTGAGTAATATCATTATCTTAAATTATGTTTAAATTATCCAAAACTATCCAAAGCAATTTTCCTGGAGAAAAAAATGTTCCTTATATGCAAACTATTACATACATCCTTAGAGATTACAGTTTGGGAGCACAAAGAAATGTGCCCTTAAAAAAAAAGTATTTGGATGGCAGAAAGAGAATCTGAGTCAGCAGTACCAGACATATTAGAATTTAGTTACAAGTTTGGGAACTTTTTGACGTAGCATTACTAATACTGCCAGAAATACAATAAAGAAATCTAAAACAATAAAAACTAACAGATAATGCTTAGCTCCACATTTTGGACACCTGATTGAATTCACCTCTAAAAATGTAGATAAAAAATTATATACTCCTTGTTTGTGACATTCGATTTCCAAAGCACCAAGGCAAATAAAGAGAGACCCACCTCTCATTTAATACCAAATGCCTATGGCAAACATCTGCACGGTATTGTATAAAAAGTCAAGCAAATCAAATTACATAATAAGCAAACTCAAATCACAGTGCTTTAAAAAATATAATCATTGGTAATCTTCAGCGAAGGCATTGCCTCATTAACATTCTGGTCTAGGCGATGATATTCCACTGTTTTGGAACAAAGACCATCACGCCATTTCCTGCTTTGAACCAGAAGGAAAATCTGGAATAAAACAAAATAAATTTTATATATATATATACAAAAGAGAAAATGGAGATGTTAAAAAGTTCTATAACAAGTGAAATATCTCTCTCCTAGATTCCCAAATACAAAAAGTAAAATATCAACAACAAGAGAGTTATTTTGTATTCTGTCATGCAAACAAGGCTAGACAGTGATTTTCGAATTTTAATGTACATAGAGTGTCCATTCAAGACTGACTCCTGGGTTCTATCTTCGGAGATGAGTTAGTAGATTGCAGTGGAGTCCAGGAACCTACCTGTTTTCACAAGTCGCTTAGGTGTTTGTAATAGAGCTGGCCCACCACTGAGCACTGGGACAGCATATCCCTGGCACTCAAAGTTTCAAACACCTACAAATATTTACACACATTGTGATAGACCACTAAACCGCAAATAACCAAAAGGATTTGTTTGTTTGCTTGTTTTCTAACTCAAAACCACAAATAAGGCATTTTGAAATTATCTGGTCCATTTTTGTCATTTCTCAGGTGAGAAAATCAACACCCGAAGGGGAACATGGCTGGCCAGGAATCACAAAGCGAATTACAATAAAGTCAAGAACCGAGATTTTTCTGACCAGTAAGTATTAAAAAGGTCATTGTGTATTCGATCTCCCTTTAATATCTGAAAAGCTTAACTATGCAGCTCTGGGACTAAGAGTGCCAAGATGAACCCTCACACTCAATTATCCCTTCAGTCCTATTTACACCCCCTTTGCCTCATGGAATCCAGCAAACCGATTCCAGTACCGAAATGTTCATCACAACATTATTTCTGAACCCAAAATTGGAAGCCAACTAAATGTTCAACTGGAAAATAGCTAAATAAATTATGTATTAATAACTGTTAAATCACATTTTTAAAGAATATTAATGATAGTGGAAAATGCTGATTCATCAGGTAAAAAGATACAAAACTCTGCATGAGATCAAATTCACTTAAAAAGATAACGTACACATATCTGTCCGAATTATATACATATTTATAGACCAGAAACACACCAAAATGTTAACAATGCTCAGTTTGGGGTGATAGCTTGTATTTTCTTTTCTATGCTTTTTTGTGTTTTCTGAAATCCCTAAAATAAATATGTAATACTTTTACAACCAGGAAAAACAGTTATTAAAATATCACTGCTTAATTAATTAAAAGTACTAAATTCACAATCTTTCTCCAAAAGTATTCCCACTGAAGTAGAAATGCTAAACTAAGATATAAAACCTTTTTTTAAGAAAAAAATCACTGGGTTTTGGTTTTGCTCATTAAAAAGTAATTTGATTCCTTTTCTTAAAAGTACATGCAGTAAATTGTTAATTCTGTAATTTGTTAAAATGCACCAGATTTATAAACAGATCAGACATCTCAATATTTTACCATCCACTGACACTTGACAAAAGTAAACAACTGAGTCATCAAAAGTACTGATAAGAAATACGACTGAGATATTAAAAGGCAACTAGAGGGGCTGAAAAATCGCAAACCTACCTTCCTTTTGTTGTGATACGTAATGTAAACAACAGCAATGCAAAAAGCAAAAATAAGAAGATGAAAAAAGAAATGGCTGTCTTCCTCTTCTACACTTGAGGATGGGGTCTTAAAAGATCTCACTGACTGTTCAATTTCCATGTAGCCCCTTTTTTCTTCCAAGGCCTCGCTGGACTCATCGTCCCTGGGGTTGATGGTCCAGTCGTAGTCCGACTCTCCGTAATCACCATTGTCCAGAGTGTCTTTGGCGGTGGACGGAGAACTGTTCAGGGTGAGAAGGTCCTCCTCCTCCATGCTGGCAGCGTCACTGTTGTCAGCTTCCTCTGGAGACTGGGTGGTGGTAGGTGAGGGATGAGGGGCCACAGAGGCCCCTCCACTTTTCTCTGTACTAGTTGTGGGAGGGAGAGTGGTGCTGGTTTGGGAAATGGAAGGTTTGGTTTGGTTTTCAGGTTTTAAAACAGCACTCAGATTTGAAGTAGAAACATCTGGCTGGAGTACAGTTTGGCTCTGTGAGTCAGACGGCGACTGAGCTAAAATAAGTGAATAAAGAACATCAAAGTGAAATCTCCGACTTTATCTCCACCAAGCTAGAAGCATATGTACCTAAATGTTTCACTGAGCATTTCTCTTTGCTAAATCCCTATATCCTGCTCTTGAGGATTATTTAATGTGTCTCTATTAATAGCCAGCAACCAGTTACCTTTCTTCTTAGTCAATTATTCATCAGATAACAACTGCCTTGCCAGACAGTAACAACTTAACGCAGCAAAGACCTACTGCATTACAGAGCCAGCCACCGAGAGAGAAAAAGGAAACACAGAAAGAGGTTGACTTCCGGTCACAAAGGCAAAGTCCACACAGAGCTCTCACCCACCCCTTCTGTTTTCATTTCGCAAAGAGGTTGGACTTCAGTAAGCTTTGCCCAGCCAGACTCCACCCCATTCCCAGACAGAGAGGTGGCTGATCCGAGCTCAAATAGGTCACAAACTAGGTATGAAATTTGAACTTAAATATTTCCAACACACTACAACAAATTCTAGAGAAGCTAATGTAGACAGCATTTCTAAGTGACACTAGAACTGGAAAACCTCCTCTCCCAAACTTAAAAAAAAGAAAAGTATTCTTAGGGAGAAGAAAGGGAAAACTTCTAAAGGAAAAGAATTGGAAAGTGGAACTTCAAAAAACTAAGTATGAACTAGACTATTTTAAAGATTGGGGACGGCAATCTAAGTACGGAGATGACACAAAAATGTAAAGCTCTTATTTCCCTACTTTCCTACCCACTCAGCACGGTTTACTGAAGTAAACGTTAAATTACTTACAGAAGTCACTCTACATACCAAAAGTTCAGGGTAATACTTGTTGAAATTTAACAGTGTGTCTAATTTATAACTTAATGTAGTATTGAACAACTTCAAGAATATACATACTTTTTAAAAAACGTCCCATGAGATCTAAAAATACTCATAATATTTTAAAGTCTATCAAAGTAAAGGAAAATATTTTATAGGGGTAAGATTAAACCAAATCATCCCTGCGCTTTCCAACATGTGTGCATGTACACAAACGAACGCAGTAACAGACAACTGTTTGTTTATGTGAATACACTCTGGTGTGTGTATCAGAGTTGACATGTATTTTGTGTAGAAAAAATTTTAAAAGTCTCCATTGGACTGAATAGAATCTCTCAGAAAAAAGTAATTTAGTAAATTAGTAAAAAATGTATTAAATTAGTAAAATTCTCATAAAACATTTTCCACGGTTGGTTCCTTGAAATTTTTCACTGGAAGAAACAGGGACTACAACTGAGTACATTCTTAAAAGGATTTTTACATTTATCACCTCAACTTAGTTATGATTCAGGCATTTACAAATTGCTATTTCTCTGATATACTTAATTTTTCCTGCCCAAGTGTGGGGAAACATGTTTTAAAATAAAAATTTTAAACTGGGAGCCAACAAACCAACCTTAAATTTTTTAAAAAACTGTTTTTCTGTGCTTGACTTTTAGCATAACCACGTATGCTAAAGGGCACGGTCTGACGGGTGGGAATGCTCACAGTTTGTCGCCATCTCCCACCCTCTCCGTGTCCAGAAACCCTTCACTGCGCACTCTGGTCAGTCAGTCACAGCAAATCCCTTCTTCCCAGTCGTCCTTCACTGTCTCACTGTAACTGAAACTTGAATCTCCCTTAAGGACACACTTTCCCTGCAGCTCTTTTCATTAACAGTTCTTTTTTCTCCCACATCTTTATACCACTGAGTCTGGAGGAGAGGGAACTACCCTCCAGGAAAGGAGGTGAAGCCCCTCTCAGACCATTCTCCCATTCCCCTCCCTACGTGCCCCCAGCCTTGCTTCTCCTGTCATCAGCTATCACCCACTCACCTTTGTCCACCAACTCCTGGTCAAAGTCCCTAATTCTCAATGATTTTAGCTCCTGGATCCAGGTCACTCTATTCAAGGGCTCCCATCTTGATTTCAAAATCTTCGACCTTCCTCTTCTGGTGCGCCAGCCCTCCCCTTTACCCTAAACTCTCACTCCCATGGTCATTAGCCATCATCACAATTCTTCCAGAATCTCAATTTCCACGTGATCTCCTAGCCTTCTCATTCCTCCCCCGCATTCTAACTCCATTAGCACCTAATTCTCTGATCCTACCGCCTTTTCAGTCCTCCATGGACACAACCCACCTCGCCCAATGCTCTCTCTTCCTTCTTCACCCAGATTCAACTGTGTGATCAGCTATTATCCTGCTCTTACATACACCTTCAATCCCCTTCCCCCTTGCTCCCTTTGTCCCACTTACTTGGCAAGGCAACGTCCGGAGTTAAATCAAACCCTCTGACTACTCCCCATCTGCACCAAGCAGCTGAGCATAGCCAGAAATAAATAAACAACCATGCCACTGTTTTTATTTCATTCCAAATTCAATGCCAAAAATTCAGGTGTACATGCAATGCTGTGGGCAATTATATAGTATTTCCCTAACCCATTCACCCTCCTGCTCCCTTAGGAGACCATTCATATTTTCCTCTGTCCTCAAACTTCCAACAGCTTCTCTGTTGTCCTCGTTTTCAACTAATGACATCACTTACTAAACTTCTCTGGGGAAAATGAAGTCATCAGAAAAGACTTTCATGAACTACCAGAACTCTAGACTCATAAATCCAAATGCCTACTTGACATCTCCTCTTAGATGTCTGACATTCCAATTAACATGTTCAAAATGAATTCTGACTGGTTCCAGGAAGATGGAGCAGACACACTATTCCCTATTCCTCCCACTAAACACAACTAAAGCCCAGCAAAAAATGTAAATGTCTAAATGTTAGTTTCTTCTTAGAGAATTAAATGACCAAAACAAGCACGCTTCTTAGGCACTTTAAGAACAGGCACGACTGGCGTCAGCTAGGGAAACCCTCATTACAGTTTACTAATGAGGAAAGGGCCTCCGGGAAATTGACCACAATTCTTCCCCAGACATAAATACACTTCTGGGAGGATGGTCCAGTTGCTCTGCCCTCAGTGCTGCTGGGAAAACCTAAGTAACCACAGCGCTTTAGTAGAGGAACGTATGGCTAGACAGCCCCTATTGACAAACAAGAGAACACTATTCCTTTCAGGCTATTTTTCACCTCAAAACTCAAAAATGATTTAGAGAGAAAAGCAGGATTGAGTTTTGGCCTGAAAGAAAAAAAGGACTACTAAACAAAATACTGCTTAATCATTATAAGTTCCTATTAGTGGATTTGCTCCCCCTAAATCTCAGGTCCTGGTTTACAGATTTCTTCATTTCTCAATGAAGCCTCAGTCTCTTGATTCACAATGTAACATTTCTAAGAAAAGAAATACTTAATCATTCAACATTGTTTGCAAACAGTCAAGATATAGAAACAATTTAAGCGCCCATCAATGGATGAATGAATAAGGAAGATGTGAGATACAAGTACATACATGGAATATTACTCGGCCATAAAAAACAACGGAATCTTGCCATTTGCGATAACACAAATGAACCCTGCAGGCATTATGCTATAAGTCAAACAAAAACAAATACCATATAATTTCACTTATATGTGGAATCTTTTTAAAAAAAAATCAAAACAAGGGCCAGCCCAGGGGCTCAGGCAGTTAGAGCTCCGTGCTCCTAACTCGGAAGGCTGCCGGTTTGATTCCCACGTGGGCCAGTGGGCTCTCAACCACAAGGTTGCCAGTTCGATTCCTCCAGTCCTGCAAGCGATGGTGGGCTGTGCCCCCTGCAACTAGCAATGGCAACTGGACCTGGAGCTGAGCTGCACCCTCCACAACTAAGATTGAAAGGACAACTTGACTTAGAAAAAACTCCTGGAAGTACACACTGTTCCCCAATAAAGTCCTGTTCCCCTTCCCAAATAAATAAATAAATAAATAAACAAACAAACAAACAAAATAAAATAAAAAATCAAAACAAGACAAACAAAAAAGGCCAAGCTCTAGATACAGAAAGTACATTGGTGGCTGGGGGCGGTGAGGGGGGGGTGGGGTCCTAAATGGAGTCAAAAGGTACATACTTCCAGTTATAAAACAAATAAGTTATGGGGATGTAATGTACAGCATGATGACGATAGTTAACGATATTGTATTGCATATTTGACAGTTGCTGAGAGAGTAAATCCTAAAAGTTCTCATTACAAGAGAAAAACTTTTTGTAGCTGTGTATGAGGACCTATGGTAACTAGACTTATAACGGTGATCAGTTTGCAGTGTATACCAACATCAAATCATTATGTCGTACACCTGAAATTAATATAATGTTATATATTAATTATACCTCAGTAAAAAATAATAATAAAAGCTTAAATTTAAAAATACTATGGGTCCATTAAAATGAAGCGGGGTTGTGCAGTTAACCCAGTACAGGGAAGGGGGGCCATGTTTACAAAGACTCTTCTTGCCCCAAGCCCTCTCCTCCTCCCAGGCCCCTCCGCAGCCCAGGGCCTCACTACGCTGGTCTTTACCAAGCACCAGAACCTCCCAGGCCTGAGACGCGCACCAGAACCGGAAGACAGCTCTTTCCCCTGCACTTTCGCTCTCCAAAATATTCCATCAGCTCCGTCGGGTCACTGCCCCTGCCCACCCTGGGCTTTACCACTGACCTCACCGGCCTGCCTTGGCCCTGTTAGACCCCTGGGTGCCCCTTCCCAAGCCTGACCCTCTCTAGACACCACACCTCCTAACCTCGGCCATCCCCTCAGCACCTGTCTCCGCCGCCCCACCTTCTAGACGCTCCTCACAAACCCCTCCGCCTAATTCTGCAGGGGTCAGAGGACCTCGAACTCTGGAGCTCCTCGCCCGCCATTCCCTGTGGCGACCCACTCAGGACTCCAGACACCGCCACTCCTCCCTCCCCGCCCATTTACACTCCGCTCCCTGCTCCCTGGGTCCTGCATTCGACCTCACTTCTCGGGCCGCTTAGACACCCCCCTTCCTCAGACTCCGAACTTCAGACAGCCTACTCTCCCTCCTCGGGCCCGCGGGGACCCCTGCCCCATCTGGACATCGCCTTCTGCCCCGGACACAAGGAAGCGCCCTGTCGCTGGCCCTGCCTGTCTCCCGGCCCGCGCACCGGCCCTCCCCGACTTCCCGCGCGCACGCCCGCTTTACCACTGGACATGGTGGCGGACACAAGCAGGAACGCCAGGACCAGCGGCCGCGCCAAACCCCCGGGGGCCTGGACGCCCAGCCTGGGCGGCAGCTTCGCTTGCACGACCCCACTCATCCTCCTCAGGGCGACAGCGGCCATAACGGACTCGGCCGGGAGTCTGCGCTGTTGCTAGGCTCTACGTCATGACGTCAGACACTGCGTAAGGCATCACGGCCCTAGATCCGTACGTCCCAGCGTGATGACGTCACAGCCTGCACCGGGGCTCTGGTAAAGGAAGGAAATAAGAGAGGAGAGTGGGAGATGCGGCGAAGGGGGGCCCCCAACTCGGCTGCGGGTTAAGGATGTATTGTGTAAGGTGTGAGGTGTGAAGAGCGAGCCCCTCCCTGCCTCCCACGAGATGGGATACCACACGGCTAATAAAAGTGACTTAAAACATTTTTAAAAGGAAGAACCAAGTGTATAACAGACTGATCCCCAAAGGCAAAGGAAACACAAATGTTAACGGTGGTCATATCGGGGTGGTGGAATTATAGGTAAATGTTTTATTTTTTCTTTCCCCATAATCATTTATTACTTCAACAAATATTTAGACCCTCTCCAAATTTCAGTATACAGCAGTGAACAAAACGAGCCCCTACCTTTATGGAGTTTATTTCCTTGTGAGGGAGACTGTAGTGTAAAATACACACTATATAAAAATGGAAAAGGTATTATGGTGAAAAGCTGGGAAATAGAGGCTCAAACAGCTTCCAAATCTCCTACAATAAACTTCTATTACTTTTTAAATTTTGTAACTTAAAATCCCCACTACATGAAAATGCAAATTTAGAAACTTCCAGGGAGTTCCTTTAAGTCCCTGGCGCCGTGCTTTGGTCTGTATGTGCTGTGAATGTTTCCTTAGTAAAGATCTATAGTCTTCAAATAATAAAAGTTCCATTTGATCAGATTGCAGGAAAATCAGTGTGTCACAAAGCAAGACATTTACTAAACCCCCGGTTCCACCACTCTGGTCTCCATGATTCCTTCAGAATGTTGCTGCTATGCCCCAGACACAGCTGAGCTGTCTGGAGAGAGAAGGGCCTGTGTTCTCCTGAATCTGGTTTCCCTGGTGACAGGGAAACACACAAACTCTACCTTGTTAAGAAAACTAAGAGGTCATTCATCTGTTCATTTCCCCGAGTCCACCAGCAGCCCAGAGATTGAATGGTGCCCTTGCCGCAAACCTTCCAGGTCGCCAGGGAACAACAAAGTCTTCCGGAGTTCCCCTGGAGCTTTCCCTTCTGAGTACAGAAACCATCACTCAGTTTAAGGGGTATGCCTCTCAATTCTAGCTGCTGCTTGTTGGGGGATTCAGACTTAAACAGACCTTTATCTGTCATAAACACACTTTCAATCCTCACTTGTCTGCTTTGTTCCTCTGTCCCCATACCAGATTGTTTCAATTCTCTTACTGGTGAGATACGAAGGCATTTTGCACAATATTCCAACATGCCGCATACAACAAGCAAGACATTCCCTCATACTCAGAGGGCCCTTTATGTTTCAAAATACCAGTACTGTACCTGGCATCTGACTGGCTGTACCCAGTATCTAATTACGTACAAAAATCTCTGGACAAATTCAATAAAGTTCACTTTGAAATAGTTGCATGTCTTTATGAACCTGGTGAAGACCAGTATGACAAATACTGAGGCCAGCAGGTTTGGAGTGATCAGTTACACAAAATGCTAGAAGTAAATCTGATACCTGTGTGGAATTAATCACTTCCAAACCTTCATAAAAAGGAATTCTACCTAAAAACATATATCATTAAAGAGAGTTCACACTTGTTAAAGCTGGATGTGTATGTAGTTTGTTACTATTCTATTTTGTGTTTGAAATTTCCACAATCATTTTTTTAAATATAAATATATGGCAGAATCCTAAAACCACCCCCAGTGACCCATGCCTTTGTATGAACCCCTGCTCTTGAGTATGGGTGGGGCCCGTGAATATGATGGGAGATCACTCCTGTGCTAAGGTTGTTATATGGCACAGCTGATTTTAAGAATGGGAAATTATCCTCAGTGGGCCTGACCTAACCAGGTGAGCCCTTGAAAGGGGTGGGGTAGTTATAAGTTATCAGATGTAATATACAGCATGGTGACTATAGTTAATGGTACTGTGTTGTATACTTGAAAGTTACTAAGAGAATAGATTTTCAAAGTTATCACAAGAAAACATTGTAACCGTATGGTGACAGATGTTAACTAGATTTATTGTGGTCAGTTCACAGTGTACACGAATATTGAATTACTATGTTGTACATCTGAAACTAGTATGTAATATGTCAGCTCTTTCTCAATTAAAAAAATAAAATAAAAATTTTAAAGTGTTTAGAGCTCTTCCTGGAGTTCTGAGGTGTGAGAGGGATTTGACGGTGAGATTGTTTCTGTCCAGCTTTGAAGACGGACGGCACCACGTGGCAAGGAACACAGGAGGCTCCCTTTGTTCAGTGGCCCCTAGCGAATGGCCACCAAGGAAACAGGAACCACTATCCTACAAGCAAAAGGAACTAAATTCTGCCACAACCGTGTGAGCCTGGACGAGGACCCTAAGCTCCGTATGAGAACACAGTGTGGCTGACATCGTAATTTCAGCATTGTGAGAACCTTAACGGAGAGCCCAGCCACACTGGACTTGGCCTTCTGACCTACACACCTGTGAAAGAAAGAAATGAGTGTTGTTTTAAGCCACTCAATTTGTGGTCCTTTGTTATGCAGCAATAGAAAACTAAAAATATCACACACACACACACACACACAGCAAGGGACCAAATGCCCTGTTTATTTACACTTTTATTAATAAAGACAACAGAGGAAGATGAGGTTTCAATATTTTATTCAAGTTTTATTTTAAGTGATGTTAATTACAGCATTTGAAAGGGAGGATCTAATTCCACACAAAATGGGAGACTCTAAAATGTACCCATTAAACTGCTAAAAAATAAACTGAGTGGCGAGAGTACAACAGAAGTCTAATTTAGGTTCCGAGTGTTGTCACCATGTGATTACAGTCACAGAGACTCTTCCCAGCTTACAGCTGGCGCTCTTAGAACCTATTTCACACTCTGGTGCAAGGGCAAAAAACCACAACATGAGAGGGAATTAAATCCTGAATAATTGGCTTCATCACATCTACCTTCTCCACCCCAAAATGGCACAAAAGAAACTACGACACCCTGCAGACTACTTTTGGTGTAAAAGAGATGATGGACCCGGGTGGAAGCAGGTCATGAAGATCTATCTAAAAAAGTCCCTTCGATGAGTTTGTACACAACATCAAACAGTGAGACTCAGTTAGAGTGGGAAACCAAGGTTCAATTCTCAGGAAGTCACAATTTCATTCATTTATGCGATACAAATTTACAAAGTGCTTACAAATCATCAGCTTCCACTTGCAGCCATTTCTAGATAAAAAAGAAACCTGACATCTCTAGAGGGGCCGCCAAGCTCCCGCCAAGTCTACAGCTGAAAGGACCTTTTTGGGAATTGGGTTTCTTCTGTACCTTTGAAAAGGTAACACCTTAAAGCTGAATCATCTTTAACCTGGAGGTCTA
This sequence comes from Rhinolophus sinicus, assembly GCF_036562045.2. Lineage (NCBI taxonomy): Eukaryota > Metazoa > Chordata > Mammalia > Chiroptera > Rhinolophidae > Rhinolophus > Rhinolophus sinicus. The sequence goes on from NC_133759.1 coordinate 76,880,382, forward strand.
ACATAATATTTAGCAACATTTGCATCCCAGACATACAACATTAAAAGGTACACTAAATTCTGAAGGTAGCTATGCTGCAAAATAGTTTAAAATTAAACGATTGTACAGTATTCATTTATGCTTGAAATTCCAGTCCTAGACCAAGCTTGTGGCCACCAGCATTGACATTCTTGCCATCCAGCAGAGCTGACAGCGTCAGTTTGATACCTGCAGGGGGGAAATCAGGAGGAGGAAAGGGGGAGGGATAGAGGAAGGAAAAGAGAAGAAACGTTAACACAGAGGGCAAAGAGAGATTGACACGGACTAGAAAGACTGACACACGGAAGAATGCTGGAGCACACTAGCAAAACCACACCCAATTCAGAACCTGTTCTAGCTGTGTGTGATCAGCAGGGGCAAAAAAAATCACATGGCCCTTTTATTCCTGCTACTTAGCACCATCTGATTAATTAACAGGTAGCCTAGAATGAGCTTATAAAACAATCAGTGTTATTCCACAGCCTCCCCAAATCCACTCTAGGGACTCCCCTTTCCTTTTTCTTCTCATTGTCCCCTGCTACAGTTCATCTCTCTACCACTGGCGCCAAGCAGTAAGCTCCTTCAGCAATAGCCCCTTGAAATGAAACCCCAATCAGGAACCAGACGCCGAGGTCTGACATCCACATTGACAGCATGTATACATGCACATATGCATATACGCATGTACACACGTACACACATACACACACACACAACTGATATCTTCCCTAGAAAAGCTTGATTATGACATGTAATCTTAGATTTCCAGGGCTCAAAGGCCCATCTTGTCCAAAATAACCCCAAGCTGGTATTATCTCCTATGGCTCTAAATACCAGGGACTAACCAACTGTGCAGAGGAAACCTGCAAACCAGTTTTACTGTGGGGATGACTTACGGGCTAGTTTTAAGAACCTGCTGGAAATTAGTTTCAAACATTATGTACACTGGGGGGAAAAAAAGGATGGAAGCAAAGAACCAAAAATGTAACGTGTGTGTTAGCCTTGGTCTTTTTCTCTCCTATCTGCTACTTCTCCTGTTCTCCAAACGTTGTATAATGCCTCTGCACTCCTTTATAAACACATCATTATAAAATTTTATAGACACTCATTTACCAGGTACTATACAGGCATTTATAAAGCAGCAAACCAGCACCACAATTTTTAAGACGAAGAACTAATTTCACACAGAACCAACACATACCTGGCTTTAGGGTCTGAGTGTATCCTAAACCTATCAGGCTGGAATTGTTCACTTTAGCCTAGTCAAGGAAAAGAGAAGACAGAATGAAAATGTTTAGTACTTCACGCTTCCGTGTCCAAAATGCATAAGGGCTTTTTCATCAACCAACTCTGGACTTCAGAATCAAATTCTGTCTTTTTTCACGACCACTTTGTTTATGGGATTCATTAAATTCAATATGAAATATACCAAATTTGGGAGCTTGGTCTCACAAGGGAAACTCAAAGAGTCAACATAATTTTCAGTTAAAAGGAAATTCTTTACATTTGATTCCTAAAGGTATGAATGCCCATTTTCTTTTCTTCCCCCAATTGCATGTATACTGAGTAGGTCTGTATTTAATTTATAACATATGAGGACACTTTCATGTATGGCCAGAGAGATAAAAGGCTTTCTAGTATGGGGGATTTCTTAAACATCTATTGCTTGGATGAGGGAAAACAGAGCAAATGTTAGACAGGGTTTTGAGACTTTTTTTTTTTTTTTAAGGCAGAACACTGTTAGAATTTCTTCATCATGAAAAAGAGAAGCGAAAATCCCACTGACATGAAGAAAGTTCAACACTGACAAACGAGTTTAAAATGTCTACTGGAGCAAGAGAATGACTCAGCCAGTCACTTAAATTTCAGTACTTAGTCAAGGTGGATGAATCATCAAGTTCAACAAAGCAGCTTGAGTCCATAACCATTTTGCCCTCATTCTTCTGCCGGAGTCATCGGGAAACCTGGGCCTCTCTCTGACCCCTTTCTGGTGACATAACAAGGGGTCAGGAGCAGAGAAAGCTCAAGCCACAAGAACACCAAATACTGGTAAGAGATGGGCTTCCGAGCAGTTTGTTTTTCTGCTCAAAGGCTGTTTTCAGACCTGACATCTCCCTCAGAAGAGCAGAGCAGGGGGTAAGGAGAGCCTCCTGGCAGGCAGCGACCCGTCTAACCCTTCCTTTTTGCACATACCATCCAAGTAACAAGGCCCCTTTTCCTTCGTTTTTACATGCTTAACATTCAAGGAGCCAAATTCAGTTCCTATTTCAGGAGACTTAAAACGGGCTGTCTGTAAATTATACAAACAAGCCCAGAAACCATCCTGCAACATGAGATTTCCTCATTCCACCCCAAAAGGGGTACAGCTGGCAGTGACTTGTGACGTCAGAGATTGAGCTTGACAGGACTTAATACAAAAACTGTGCATGCAGCAACCCAAGGATGGGTCCATGAGCAATGCTACAGGGTCTGCAAGATAAGACTCCAACTGCCCAATGCCAGGGCCTGTTTTCTTAATCTGTGATATAGGAGCTGGGCAAGAGAGTGACAAATGAGGGGGAAATGAACACTTAAAAGCTTAGGGCTCAAGGGAACCCCCCTTTACAGTCTGCAGCATGGCACAGGGACTGGTTAGAGAAGGAGGTGCCGTAGCCAGTCTGGGCCAAATCCAGGCCCCAGCACTTACCAAATGTCTGCCTTTGGGCAAGTTACTCAACTTCTCTAAGCTTCCAGTTCCTAATTTGTGATAATAGAGATGGAATGATTTTTTTTTTTTTAAGGAGGGCACAGATGACAGTGGCCCATGTGGGGATCAAACCAAACCAGCAACCCCGGTGCTATCAGCACCACGCTCCAACCAAAGGAGCTAACCGGCCACCCCAATGAATGATTTTTTTAAAGAAGGGTGGGAAAGGCACCTACTTCCAATGGGTTATGTAAGAATTAACTACAGTAACCCACATGTAATGGGCCTGGCACCCACAGGAAGTACTATTACTAGTATTATGTTACTCGTTTTGATCTCTTTTCACAGTGAGAAAATCTCTAGCCAAAGCATGGAACTCCAGCAATCCAGAAGGATTCCAAGCTTGGGGTCTGTTGGGGCCTGGGCGATGCACGATTCCAGAGGTACCTACCGAGAAACAGGCGTCGGGGTCGATCTGATACTTGGCTGCTATTCCGAAGCGAGTGTTACTGTTTCCTGCTGTCCAGGCGAGATTAACAGCAGTCTCCAACTTTTTGTTCACCTTCTGATAAATGGAGCCACCAAACTCTGTCCCATCATTTCTGCAAACAAGCACAGCACAGATGTCAAGCCGCCCAGGAAGACAGGCTAGAGCAGGTCAGGGCTGCCCACGTCTGACAGGACAGGGATGCTGTGAATGGAGTGAACTGATCCAAAGCAGGCACCAAATAACAGGAAGCCTGACAGGAGTGGAGCAGACACCAGAGGTGGGAAGGCTCAGGGGCAGAAGGGAAGGCTATTTCAGCCATCCCTGGGAACAACCAAAGGCAGCTCAGTCAACGACTCAGGCTGCATGGAAGGTGAAATTGGCTTCCAAAATATTCTTTTAAAAAGATGCAGTAACTAGGGCATTGGGACTCGGGATTCTGAATGATTTCTTTCTTCTGCTGCTAATATTACTATGTTTAAAATAAATGCTTGTATCATAGAAATGGTAAGGGAGGGGAAGCAAATGAGAAGAGAACACAGCCAGAAATGGCAAGAAAGGTTGTGCCACATGTGCAGAAAGCAGGTTGTGGCCCTTAGCTCCACCAGCTATACAGCTGGGGGGACACAGCCAGAACTGACCCAGCCCCTTGGAGGAGAAGCGATTACAAAAGAGTTTAACCTACAACTCAGACTCGTCCACCTGCGCATTCTGTTGGTCCTTGCGGCAACCTCTGTGGTCCTGGTGGGACATGAGAAAGCGCTACCTGCTACACTACAAAATGTTTCTGCTCAAAATGGACTGAAACCCATCTCTAAGTTTCCTGTGACGTTTTAGTTTGAAAAGACTCTAAATTTATTAATATCCATTTATTATATTATTAATCATAGAAATTTCCTCAAAAAACTTTGTTAACAGAAATGTGCTTCGTTTAGACACTAACACCATTTACTAGTCTTTTAGTTAAGAAGTCATTTCTTTAGTGACCTCTAGTGGAAAGAAGGAAATTTGGTAAAGTTGTCCTCATTTATGCCACAGGTTAATTCCTCGTGTGCACCGGGATTTTACTGATGAAATTTTTGTTTCCCTTCACATAAGTCAGCACTCTACTTCAACTCAAGTTGGATTACAAGGGCTCTCTCTAACCTAAGCTGTAATTTTCTCCTCCCTTCACTATACTGTCCAGGAGTTAATCAACTTTTAAGTGCTCCGTCATGCAGAGAAGACGCTCTGTACTTAACCAAGCTAAGCATCTCCTGACTGATCTCCCATGTCTACATTCCATTAAGCTGATCCCCACAGACAACAGAAAAAGAGAGACAGAGAGAGAGCTGCACCTGTCCCCCGTTTTGTTAACTAAAACCGAAAGGCCCTCTAATATCCACTGAGCTGCAGGGAGAGGAACCTCTCTGGACGGACATCACGCCCTTGCTGTCACTGATCATTCTCTGTGTCCCAGTGACATCGCTGACTGTTCCCAGAAGAGAAAGAACCTAAGTCACATCAGGGAATGAGTAGGTGGGAAACAGAAAAATACCAGCAGGCCATTTTGTTCATCTGAGTCCAAAAAACTCACTTGACAGTGATGAAAAATTGAGCTGAGGAAACAATCGCGAAGCAGAATTCCCCCCCACACACACACACACACACACACCCTCGCACGACCACACTCCCGTACTTACACATTAGTGTGAAGCTGGAATTCATCAGTCTTGTAGCCAACCGCAAAGTTGCTCTGGGTCACGCGAGACTTTGCGGTCTCAAAATTCATCTGGTAGCCCGCCAGCCAGCCCTCGTAGCCCAGCACCAGAGCGCCGCGGATGGAAGGCCCGGCGATGTCAAAATCCACGTCGCAGCCCAGGTTGATGTGCTCCCGCTTGTACCCTGTCTTGATTTTAGCATTTTTTTTCCTTAAGGAAAAGAAATTGCATTAGCATCAGAAGGTAACTCACATGGAGAGCACCAGGCCAAGAAATGTACATTTTAAATAAAGAATCCCAGCTTAAATCAGGAGGTAGGGGGCCCAAGTCAGGGTCCCAGACCTCCCTTCGGCAGCTGCTGTGCCACAAGGGGCAGGACACATCCAGTCTGCAAAAAGGACGCAATGACAAAGTGAGAACACAAGCCTGACACAAATGAGCTCAGTCATTTTCTCTCACGATCCTCTCTCTGTATTTAATGCAGGGGCCGACGCAGGCCTTGGTTAGGTGGAGCGCCACCATATAATTATCCATGTCATGAGAAGACACTATCTACGCAGCAGCTCTTAAGGAGATGGACGTCTTCTTACTTTGTGACACACTTAAGTAAAAAGAGAAATAAAAACTAGAGCCCATCTAAGTAAATACAACAAAGTTAGACAGCTTTTAATTCAGCATTCATGAGACTCTAGTGAGTATATATTTCAGAGAACTGGGTACTGATATGGAACTTGGGGCCCTGCCATCATGGGGGCCAGGAAGACCCCAGGTCTAGTCTGCTGACCCCAGATGCGTACGTATGACCAGGTCAGTGCCTCCCTTGCCAATTATTCAAGACCCAGGCTTCCTCAGGAAAAGTAGGTGAGTCGTGTCACCTGCAAATAATAGTATCACCATGCCTTTTACCAAAAGTCAATCCTGGAAACAAGATCACATCTACCAGATAAAATCGAGACTATTTGCACCTGAGTGTTTCTGTCACTCAGCTACAAAGGGGACATCTCCCACCGAGAGCCAGCTGCCACCTCAGCAGAGCCCCCAGGGGAGGCCAGATCTGCTCAGAGGCCCAAGACTACACAGCCATGTCCACCCCAGCTCCATTCACCGAGGTGAAAGCTTCATCCCCGGCACCCAGACCCGGCCCTGAGCACCATTCCCTCCTAAGAGGAACCAGTGCTCCGTGGAAAAATACTAGGCTCCAGGTCGGGGCAGGAAATGTGCAAGGTGAGCTTGAAGCATCTGTCAAAGACTGGTACTGAGGCGGAAGCAGAAGGACTTGGAGCCACCCCAAGGAGGACAAGGGCTTCAAACATGGGATGACGGGAGTGTCCTGAAGAAAATGTCGGCCATGGATTGAAACACATTGAATGTGTAAATCTATGAACTCGTAATGACAAAATACACACAAATCAGCCTCCTTTAGAGAGTACCCATTGGTAATTTTGAAAACAGTAAATAAAAAAGGAATCAAACAATTATCCTACCTTTCCTGTACTAGGTTGCAAGGTAACCAAATAGTTGCTGAGAAGTTTCCTTTTATTGAAATACTCAGGCTAATAAATGAAGAAGGATCCTGAATAGCACTAACATACAGAGAAAAGCAGGCCTTCTACGTGCAACCCAGTGTGCGCAGACAGTACCACTTACCAGCATACGAGTATGTCAGCACAGCCCTGCTCTAAATGAAATCAAAATGTGACGAGGCCTCTACACTCACCAATTCACAGGAAATACAGGGGACAGGGAATGGGTTAGATGACACCACAAAGATGGAAACAGCAAAATGTATATGTAATTCTACAGGATAAATGATCTCGTTTCAACAAATAAATGGCAAGGGGAGAACAGAGAGAGAAGAAGAATCTAAAAATTATGAGATTTAGGAGACATAGGAACCAATTTTTTACAATTCTGCATGAACGATTTTTGATTCTGTAAAAAAAAAAAATTCATGAAATCATGTAAATCTGAACAGGCTACAGCTTTGAAAATATTAAGAAATTATGACTATTTTTACAATGTGATATTATGGTTATACTGTTTAATTAAGAATTATTATTTAAAAATACATATTAAAATATTTATAGGTGTAATTATGTGATATCTGTTATTTACCTCAAAATTATCTGAGGGTGGGAGGCATTAATTATGAATGTGTAAATAAAACGTGACTGGCCGTGGTCATGTTTATTAAAGCTGGGTGATGGGAATATGAGCATTTAATATACTTTTCTGCATTCTTTTGTGCGTTTGAAATTTTCCGTAATAAAAAATTTTATTAAGGTGAAACACCCCAAGTCCTCAATGAGATAAGAATTTCAGAGGTCATAGTTGAAAATAAAGCCAACATTGTGCCCAAGTGACAATGAAACTTGCAACTTTTGTTCAAGTTCCTTCTGTACATTTTCACAAGCTTTAAAGGAAAGGCGTAAGCACCAAATTCTCTCTCAAGAGGAAAGACTCAAAATAAACCTCTTTTGGTCTGCCTGCTCTCTGGGGGAAGAAGCCTGGATTTTGGCCAAGTATCCAATTGGCACCAAGGTGGGTGGGGTGATTGATGAAGACAGCTGCTCAGAGGCTGACATTTAGAAAGAGAGGGAGACCAAGAAATGTAAAAACTGAGCATCTTACAACTACTAGGTAAAAAGCTGTTGCTGAGCACGAAGTGTGATGCCTGTGGCAGGGCTTCCGCCCAGTGGGGTACACCAGCCACACTGGACAGTTTACACAGCTCCTCCACACAGTGTCTCACTGGGTTCTGGCCAGGGACACAAGGTCCCCAGAGAATGGGCAGTGCTGGAACAGTGGCTCAGGTTTCTCTCCAGATTTCTGATCTAATTCAGCATTCCATGGCTCTTGAGCTATTGCTCTTTCAGATATTCCTAAGATTTTCTTCTTTAAACAGTGGTGCTAATTTGACAAGCACCTGAGAGAGGCATGACTGATTTGTAGTTAACAAGCTGGCTTTACCTGTGGTAGGTACTCAGGATGGGTGCTGGTCCCTAAATGAGGTCTGCAGCCTCATTCATATGTGGTTATACTCAGCTCCTTATGGAAACCGTGATGCTTTCCCAGCCTATACCCCTCAGCTGCTTTGGAAAGCCATTTCAAGCCTCTCATTTCCAATCTCCATCAAGTCATCCCAACTGTCCTCAAATACCCAGTAGCAATGTTACACATTGAACCCCGAATCTTGGTTTCAAAACACCATTCTTCAATAAAAGGAATCAAGGCTCCTTGGAGAAATGGCTGACAGCAGGACTAAGGAAAAATAAGTAGAAGATAAACCTGGTACATCTTCTAAAGAAGTGCTCAAAAACCAGAAAAAAAAATGATAGGGGCTTGTCAAAAACACACAGGATGTTCTCAGAAAAGAAAAAACTAAAGGAGTTCATCACCACCAAATCAGTATTACAACAAATGTTAAAGGGACTTGGAGAAGGAGGAGGAGGAGAGAAAGAAAGATCAAAACTATAAATAATAAAATGTAAATGGATTAAATGCTCCAATAAAAAGACAGGATGGCTGAATGGATAAGAAAGTAAGCAAAGACCCACTTCAGATCGAAAGACACACACAGACTGAAAGTAAAGGGATGGAAAAAGATATTTAACGCAAATGGAAATGAAAAAAAGCTGGGGTGGCAATACTTAGACAAAATAAACTTTAAAACAAAGGCTATAATAAGAGACAAAAAAAAGGACCCAGCAATTCCACTTCTGGGTATTAAAAGAAACCCAAAACACTAATTCAAAAAGGTATATGCACCCCTATGTTCAATGCAGTATCTTGCCATTTGCAACCACATGAATGAACCTAGATGATATTATGCTAAGTGAAATACGTCAGACAGAGAAAGACAAATAACATATGATTTCACTTATATATGGAATCTAAAGAACCAAATAAAAAACAAACAGAAACAAACTCATAAATACAGAGAACATTTTGATGGCTTCCAGATGGGAGGGGGGCTGAGGGGGTGAAAGGGGGAGGGATTAAGAAGTACAAATTGCCAGTTATAAAAACAGTCACGGGGATGTAAAGTGCAGCATAAAGAATATAATCAAAAATAATGTGATAACTATACATGGTGTCAGATGGGTACCAGACTTACTGGGGTGATCATTTTATAAGCTATATAAATGCCTGATCACTATGTTGTACACCTGAAACTAGTGTGATATTGTATGTAATTGAAAAATAAAAAAATTTTAAACACACACACACACACAGAGGATGTCAACTTGAAGGCACTCCCAGTGGCCACACCGGGGACAGTAGGAGGGACAAAGTAAATGACAGTCATGGATTATAACCCATATAATAAACGTGCATGAATCCACACTGATATAAATGATTCCATAAATGGAGGAGAAAGATGATCTTCCTTACAGTAGAATCCCAGTTAATAAGTGTAAATGGAATGATGGAAACAGAAAAATCACCATTTGCCAAACATATTTGTTACAGGCAAGCATCACCAATGGACACTAATATTTGTGAGCCGAAGTATAAGAAATAGAATATTTGCACAGTCTCTAAGTATCTCCCCACAAGGTACTAACTGTTTACAAACAGAAAAACAGTAGCTTTATAGAGAAACCTGGCAAACACTTTAATCCAGTGATGAAAGTTAGTGTCGCCAGTAATGAGGCATATTGACATGTACCTCCTGCTGTCAAGCAACAGAATGGACACAACACTTCACTTCTGTAGTTGTCAAAACTGCCTAACCTGAGTTCAACTGAGGACACATCAGACAAATCCAAATGGAAGAATTCTACATAATAACTGGCCAGTCCTCTTTAAAAGCGTCGAGGTCATGAAAGACAAAGGAAGACTATGCTCCAGAACAGAGGACACAAAGGAGACTCGACAATTAAATGCCAGGTAGCATCCTGAACTGGATCACGGACCAGAAATAAGACATCAGGGGGACAATAAATTAATTAACAGTAGGATAGCAACATACTTTCCTGATTCCGATAATTATATTATGGTTATGTAAGATGTTAACGTGAGGAGACGCTGGGTGAAGAATAAATGAGAACCCTACACACTATTTGTGCAACATTTTTGTCTACGTGAAGTCTGAAATATTTCAAAATAAAACATTAAAATTTTTAAAAAACATTTCCCCTTATGGCTATTACTGCAGGACCTGGAGACTTCTCCGCAAACCTCCCAAAGGTAACAGGAAATCCCTTACAAATTGCAAAATGTGCCATCTAGGGCAGCAAAGTCCTAAGCAGCAAATTCATCTGTGTGGGGACATCCTCCAGCGCCTCGTCCTACCAGAGGCTCTCTCTGGATAACTTGTTCCATCGAGGCTGGGGGGGGGGGGGGGAGGGAGGGAGAGGGGTAGACAAGCAAGGAGACAATGCTCCCGCAGAAGAAACTACAGCAAAGATGAGAACAAGAATAAATTCAGCTCCTGGCCAATGGACCTCGGATCATCCATAACCAAGTTATAAAAAGACTACAACCTCCAGAGACAGGAGCCTGCCTGCCCAGCCCCTTGTGGTCACCCGGCACCCAGTACAGGGTCAAAACCCAGGAGACCCTCATTCTAATAAACACTTATTGGAAGGGAAGAAAGGAAGGAGAGGGAGAGAGAAAAATAATATGGAATGGCTACATGCCCTGGAGCCAGTCATCTGAGTCTCCGAGTTTAGGAGACTCACTGCGGTGGGCAGAAAGAAACATGAGTGTTCTAGAAAAGAACGATTCCTTCTGACCACTTTGAAAAGCACCCAGGAGCTGAGGCCGACCAACACGCCATCTTGCCTCCTGGTGTTTCCAGTAACCATCCATCCAGCCTCGTTTGGTTGTGGCTGGAGAGCCTGGGGTAAAAAATGCAGCCTCCGGAGCCACAGAGAAATCAGGGACGCTCTCAGTGTCCCTAAGCAGGAAGCCGGGGAAGGGCCCTGGCCCCGGTGACCGGTCAGCCCTGCTTCCAAAGGCTGCCTGCTGCCCCACCACCTCGGCCACTTACGTAAGCAGCCGCCTCACTCACGTGGAACGGAGCGTAACTGGACCAGAAATCCTGCAGCCTCCACAGCCGAGACAGGAGAACAATTAACAGTGCAGAATCTTACTGCTACAAAACACTGCTACATGTCCTTGCGGAGAAAACATGAGATCCTTACCCAGTGTTGGGGGAGAAGGATGAATCGAAGGTCAGCTTCAGTCCACGTGCAAGCTGAACGTAAAAGAAATGTGCCAGTAGGTTTAGTTACGAGCAGGCCAGCAGACGTCAAGCACTAAAACACTGTCTTCGCAGGCGACCATTACCTGATCTTCCACAGTAATCTCCGTGCCTAGTGTGTTGTCAGTGTTCCATTTCTCCGTGAACGTCAGCCCATATTCAGTCCACCTGTACTTGGTTTCCAGACTGCCGTTCACTTTGGTGGTCTCAGTGTTGGCTGAACCTGAGCTTGTAAATTCCTTTCAAGGAGAGAGAGAGTCACAGCCTGCCCACCAGGGCTTCACCAGATACCACCCCTAAACAATTAGGGTGAGACCCTGAATGTGTGGGGGCAAAGCTACTTCTGTAACTCAATGAGATATTTAAAGTACAGAGCAGGGTGAAGGAGTCTGCTGCTTAAAGGAATCTCATGGGGAATTCTTTATCAGGAGACAGCTTCCTTCTTCCCCTGTAACTCTTTAGTCTGGACAGGAAGGGACTCTTCCTTCCATCCTGCCTCCAGCCTAGTACAGAGAAAAAGCACTGAGCTGAAGCTGACATTGCAGTAATTCAACCCCAAAACTTCTTCCTTCCAACAATTACCACATGCACAGTCTAAAAGGGGCTACTGAGATTTTTTTTTTTAATAATTATGCAGCATTGAACACAGGTCAGTTTTGAAATAAGATACACACGGAAAAATAAAACTGATGCCTGCCTCCTATACCTGTGACTATTAATAGCTACTGAACTGGGGAACCTATTGGCACGGTCCCCCTGGACCACCCATCCCACACAGGAAGCAATGAATGTGACAACCACAAACTGCCACAATCAAAAAATTCCCTTCATTTGATTCTGCCACCCAAGACACAGCAGTTATTTACCCATCTACAACAAACAGCCACGCGCTCCGTGGGTCAGACAACTTACCAGTCCATTCTCAGATTTTGTTTTCAAATCGAGTTTTATTAAGCCAAATCCTAAAGAAAGAAGATAGTAACTGTTAAAAGGTTAAATAAGTAACCCGAGAGCAGCATCTCTGCCTCCCTTACGCTGTTTCAAAATGCCACGCGTACAGAGGGCGCCTGTCTCTGCCACTGCCGCCTGTGTACGGAATCAGTTGCCATGGCAGAGTGGCAGGCAACACAGGTACAGGCCCCACCTGGAGCCCACCTGCGCTGCCAGCGGAGTCTGAGAAAAAGGTGCAGAATGGCGTGGGCGTGTGCCTAAGGACGGGCTAAATGTAGAACTTGCACTTCACTGCAGCGGCACCCACAGAGCTGCCCCACGCCTGGGAGAGGGCACAAAATGCCCACTGGTCTGCAGCACCCTACTGGGGGCACAACCCACACTGCTTTCCTAGCTATAAAAAGCTCGTCCTCGTCCCCGGATGTGGAAGTTCTGAGAGCTGACTGACCCAGGCTCTCAAACTGTGATGAGCAAACATGCCACTCTGGTCTGTGAGCTGAAAGGCCACTCCATGCGACACTCACCATAGCCCTTGGTGAAGACGTCCCTGGCAGATTTGCCCAGGTCAATGTATGTGGGAGGCACAGCCATCTTCTGCTACAATAAAAGAACCACCAGGTTAAATACATTGGTAATTATGGAAATGAGTTTTCCATCAATAATAATTATTAGGTATAATGAACAACCAATAAACATCAGTAGCGTTGAGGTCTAGGTACCTATTGCTCCCAGGTGTGGACAGAGACGCCTGTGCTGTCTCACGCTTCCTTTTGTGGTCAGAGCTTGAGACACCCAGCACGTTTCTGTGGACAGCAGATCACCCTGACTTTAGACCTCTTCTCACCAGCAACCCCAGGGCTGAGCACAGGCCCAGCAGATAGCAGGAGTCAGTAAATATTTGCTGAATGAATTAATTGTCCAAGACACAGTCCCATGAGCCAGCTACTTGACTGAACTACGGGACTCTTGCCAATAAAACGTATCTTCTCACAAGAATGCTGACTGCTAAGGCATTAAACGCACTGAAGAAAAATCAGAACTTTTCATGGCAACCTATTTTCCGTACGGTCCTGATTTCATTCACTCAACAAATATTTACAGAGTACCTACTAGTGCCAGCATGGACCCAACTTTTCACAGAACTTTTGCATTTTAGGGGAACTCACTTTTAGAGCATCATATCCTCTCAGGGAATACAGTGAAATTTAACCAACTGGGTAACGCTTCACATGAAAAGCAATGCAAGCACGTATCAGGCTGCTCGGTATTCAAAGATGAATTAATTCAAACGGTCTTTGCCTCAAAGACCACACTGCGTCCCTGGGAGGCTTTGCTTGGGCACGTTACATACACAGAATTAAAATCCCAATCCTGGACGGTGCACGCTGGGTGCTCCATCCAAGAGCAGAGGGGCCATGAGAAAGCACCATCTTCTGCATCTTCTCCATCTCCAAAATCATTATCCTCAACTAGCCAGAAATTCAATTAACTCAAAGATGGTTCCGTTAATGTGTAAGATACAGCATCCCTAAACCAGCAAACCACGCCTGCACACTCCCCATCTGCAGTCACACATATATGTACTCACACAAATACACTCCTGCATGGCATGTTCCTGGTAAGGGGCCCCAGGGGAACAACACAACGGGAAGTCCCTTTCCTGACTGAAGCCTTACCTTCAAAGACACTGCAGGGAGCCCACAGAACCCATGAACACATTGTAAAAGAAACAACTATAAACTTGCATGATTTTACATTATAAGAATTATGGTCCAGGTCCTAGTTTACTTTTTTTCAGAGGTTTTGCTTATTCTGCCCCAACTCACTTTTGTGTCTGAGCAGAGAAGCAGCCCAGTGAGCTGTATATGGTATTTTTGCGTACAGTTATTTCTTACACATGGTCAGACTGGAACCATGGGTGGCTCAGTCCACGTAGGGTCAGGGCACAAAGAACATGTGGGAAAGATCCATTTGAGGCTGCCCCCACGGGTTCTTTCAAGCCTGGGCTCTCCCCTTCCACCCAAATCGGGACACCCGCCATCGGGACAGACCAGGAAACCATCCACCAGGCCCTCCAGAAATACCCCAGTGTGGCCCCCTCCCTGGAGAAGCAATGAAACAACCCTGGAGGGAAGGCTGAGGTAAGGAAGCCCCAAGTGGACTTGCAGAGCAATTCAGCAAAGAGCCCAGAACATTCTCCCCGCAATTACGTATCACTGGACCAAGCACCCCTCTTCAGGGCTGCCTGCTCCCCCGCTGGGCCACAAACTCAGCCCCGGGGCGAGGGGGAGAGCAGTCCAGTGGCATTATCTGTGGGTCAGCTAAGACCTCCCTGCACCTTGGGGACCACGGCGTTCCCGAGTACCCTCCTCTGGCTCCAGGACCAGCCTCACCAGACACGAGCAGCTCTCACATCTGGACAGGTCCGTCCCTCAGGGAAAAGGCAGAACACTGATCATGTAACGTTCCCCAAATGCCCTCTCTCATCACTAATCCCCAAACCCAAATGGACAAAGCCACCTGTCAAAAACCACTCCCCGCACAGCAAACATCACACTAAGTATGTGGCCACTAAGGAGATTACCTCCAAGGACAAGGGACTTGGGACAGCACAGGGACCTCAGGTAAGGCCAAGCTCCTTGCGGCTCCAGCTCAGCACCGGGCTGAGGAGCCAAACCCCTCCTGGACCTGAGGTAACACCCACCAAGGGAGCAGGAGGATGACTCCCCTTCACTAAGGCCCCCAACTGCCGTGGGTTATAGTATATTAATAGCTTCCCCTTCTGCTTTTTGTGCACCTTCCCCATTCCCCACCCCTCTCGTCTCTGGGTCTCCTGCTGCATTTATCTGAAAGGACTGGGACAGGGCCTCAGGTCACTGCCTCTCTGAGCTCAGCTTTCTTACAACTGCAAACATCACCCAGAAAATGCCCATTTTACACAGTTCTCCGCACCTGCTTCAAAAACAATTTTTTTGGTAGAAATAATGATTCCATTCCTGTTTTTCAGGCCAGCACTGGAAGGAAGAGAATTCAGCATTCTGCTCTCATTCCCTTTGCTGCCCGCCCTGACTCGGAGGCTGAACCCCGCCCCCCCCCCACCTGGATCCGCTCCCCATCTGTCTCCACAGCGTGCAGCCCACGAGCCTTCAGAAGGGTCTCCAGGGGCTGAGCGTGAAGCAGGGCACACTGACATGGGCAAAGCAGCCAGCCCCAGACAGATGCAGACCCAAAGCCCGCCGGGAGAAGGCAGGAGCGCAGGTTGTGCCCGGGGGATGGCTTCAAGGCAGAGCCTTGGGAGCCTGGTTCCCCGGGCTAAGTGGGAAACAAGGGACAAGCAGGGCCGGTTGCCGTCACTGGTGACTTTGAGAAGGACCAATAAATCACACCAGGAGGCAGGAGTCCTGGTTCCCCTCCACTGCGTGCCAGCGTACCTATCCAGCCATTCCCTGGCTGACCTTGAACAGCTTATGCAAGCGCCACTTCAGCTCAGGAACGAAAATCCAGCCCATACTGGAAGCTAAGAGGGGAGGGACAGTATATCGCCCAGCATGGTTGGCATAACGCTTACATAACCTCAGTCTTGGGGTGAGGTATCCTCCTTGACTCATCAGCTGCATGGCAGTGACAGCTGCTCTGCTCCCAGCACCCCCAGCACCCC
This sequence comes from Rhinolophus sinicus, assembly GCF_036562045.2. Classification (NCBI taxonomy): domain Eukaryota; kingdom Metazoa; phylum Chordata; class Mammalia; order Chiroptera; family Rhinolophidae; genus Rhinolophus; species Rhinolophus sinicus. The sequence goes on from NC_133759.1 coordinate 76,896,093, forward strand.
CACTACCCCACAAGTACACACCTACCCCCAAATCACACCCTTGAACTCAAAGCATCCCAGAGCCTGTCATGCATAAATTTATCCAAAACATGGAAAACACTATGCGTACAAAGATGGCAAGGCCTGGCACATAGTAGGTATTCAATGTAAATGTCTTTTTAAAGAGTATATGCGCAATGAGCACCAAAATGTATTTATAATAGGAAAAAAATAGAAACTAAGTATCTGAAAATAGAGACTAAGTAGATGACAATGTAACGAGGAAGCAGGAACTCCCTGCAGGGCAACTGCACGGCTGCCAGGGAAGGGGAATGGGGAATGGGGAGACCCCCTACTAGTACCCTCACCCCCACCTTGGCCTAAGGAGAGCTGAACTCAGGCTGAGGAGGCCAAGTGCCTTCAGAAGTGAGCACTGCCGCTTCTGAACTCAGAACCAAGTGTGGACTTTATTCTAAGGGCTTTGGGGATCCCTGAGGGTGAGTTACACGCCTGCTTGGGAAACTCACTCAACCAACAGATTGCCAAAAATGTAAATGACAATATCTACTGTTGGTGTCGAAAAAGGGCACTCCCATTCACGCCAAGTGGGCGTGTTAGGTACAGTACAGCCCTGTTGGAACCAACTGCTGGCAGTCCTACTTGGGCGTACACGAACCAACCCTAGGGGCAATTCTACTGCTAGGGACCCACCCACCCTAGTCCCCAAGGCTCCCAAAGGTGGGTACACAAAGACACTCACTGCAGCATTATTCGTAACACAAAACCCAGACGCAACCTAACTGTCCATCAATAGGGAAATAAATGAATAAAACTTAAGGTACTTGCAAACTAAGGAACACCATGTGATAAGCAAAAAGAATGAGGTGGAACAACCATGGTGCACCCCTGAAACTGATATTATGTTGTATGTTAGCTATATTTTTTAATAAAAATCTTTTTAAAAGAATGAGGTGGATTTATACATGTATGGTGGCAGAGAAAGCTGCCTATACTATAGTTAAATGAAAAAAGCAATTCCACGGAGTTAGAGGAAACCCTTTTTACATACACATCTTCCTATGTTCACACGTGTGAATGAACGGAAAAGGCCGTGGAAGGACCTGAGCCGAGCTGTGAATGCGGCTGCCTCGGCACTGCTTCTGCAAAGAAAAGGGGAGTCTAGGGAGTGGAGTTAAAAGAGGATTTTCATTTTTCATTCTCCTTCATTGTGTAAGCTGTTTGTGTACGTTGTTTTTGTTTTTGTTTTAAGGATATGTTACAAATCCAACCAACGTGCCTGAAATGAAGCCATGTTGCCTTTGCAATGCCACAACAAGTCACATTCTAAAAGGCTGTGGCAGCCGGGGTGCCAGGAGGAAAAGCTATACTGGTTCCAAGAACAGAGTCAAACCACACTGAGATGGCAGGGTTAACAAGCAAGGCCCGTAGGGGGCACATTCTACTCGCAGGTGACCCCTTATGGCTTTGGGCCCCAGCCCAGAAGGAAGGAGGATGGCAGAGCCCCCCAACTTCAGTGTGCATGAGAATCGCCTGAGGCACCTGTTCAGAAGCTTCCTTCCCTCCCTCTCAGCCTTTTCCTGCCTAACAAACAGGCAGGGCAGCCCTTATGTGCCACTGAGAAGAGAGGGCACGCTCCCCGCACCAAGGACCACCCCAGAACCCCCACTTTGAAGTATGTTCTTTTCTCTACCAAGGCTCCCTCAGAAGGATCCAGGCAGGGGAGCCTTGGTGCCCTCAGAGAGCCCACAGCCATTGCCATGGTTGACACAGGGAGCAGGGTAGCCCTCGGTCCCCAAACCTCAGCTGGGAGGAAAAGTCTTCTGAACACAGGTAACAGCCAATGGGTTGAGCGACAACATCTCCAAGGGCAAGGGTGTCACAGGGCTAGGACCACCCTGCCACGGCATTTCCCAGCCCATCCGGTGCCCAGGCCGCAGGACACAAGTGACTGCTGGAAGGGGCTGCAAGCCTGCAGAGGTTCTAGCTGGCGCCAGCCTTTCCTAGCTGTGTCACTGTGGACAAGCCACGTATAACTTTTATTCCCAGTCTCGTTTTGTTCATCTATAAAATGCAGCTAACAATTGTGCCTTTCCACCCGACTGGCTGCAGGGACTAAGTGCGTTCACAGGTGGAGCACAGAGGAATGTCTGGTACACGGTGAGCGCTCAATACGTGGGATGGGAACCACAACCCACTGCGCGGGAGTCTTCGCACCGCCCTTCCCTCCTCCATCCTGCTCTGTGCCCCAAGACCTGACCATATAGACTGGTATCAAGGGACTATGGCTGGCTTTGGCCAAGAGGAAGCATCAGCAGAATATGGGGTGAGGATGGGGTGCTCATCCCCAACCCAAGCTTGTTCCCTGCTGGACCTTGGGTGGCCAGCGACTACTTTCCACTACCCAAGCCCACGGCTCCTGCAAAGGGCCGCTTCCCACTTCCAAAGGACCCAGACACCCCTGGTCTGGAGCGCCACTCTCTACCCACACCTTCGCAAATGATCCCTCATTGTGCTTCTTTGATTACCCCGCACGAGTGTGGGTCTGATTCCTGCAAGGACGGCAACCCACACAGCACTCATCACGAGGACCGTCACCACCCTGGGTTCCCCTTGGAAGGGAGACTTATGGGAAAGCCTTTGGCTCTGTTTCTCTACCACCACTCTAGGCGGCACGTCAGGGCAGAACAGGGCCAGCCTATAGGAGGAGCATCAGACAAACCAGGGATTAGAGCAAAAGCACCTTCCCCTAACTCCAAGGACCAGGGAAAGCAACTTCCCCAGCAGGAGGCCAGCCCAGCTCTGCCAGCCACTATGTGGGGCCACCACCATCAGGAGTCACCCCACACTTTCTCACCCAGAAGAGGCAGCCGAGGAGAACAGCCTGTGGTTGGGTGTCCAGGATGCTGGCAAAGCCGATGCCCCTTGCTCTGGTAGCAAGTCTGTGTTCCCAGTACAGCTGTCCTCCCCTCCCCCTCAACGACAGTCTCACACAGGGCAGCCCCGCTTTCCAGGCGTTGCTTCTATTTTAAAACATCCTGGGAGCTGGGCCACCAGCAGCACAGCCTTCCACAAGCCTCAAGAGAATGCAGCTGACTTGGGGGCCGCCTACCCACCCACCCACCCATCAAGGGCAGCGTGCCAAGGTCTGGGTCCCAGGTGCACCCAAGGCTCCTGACTGATCCAGTGCAGTTAACACAGACAGTGCTAGGAGTCAAGCAGTCCTGGGTTCCAATCCCACTCTACCACCCTCTAGACATGTGACTGTGGGCAAGTCCCAACCTATCTGCACCTCATTTTTCCTCAGCTCTAATACGGGGAAAGAGTATGTGACTCAGCATCATTGTGAGGACTAAATTAGGCTAATATAAAGCACTAGGTACAGTGGCTAGGACCTGGGAAGCATGCAACAAACATAGCATTTTGTTACAGGTTTTCACTTTATATATTTCTTATCATTATGGCTGCTGTGCAGGCGGCCGAAAGGTCACCCTGAGCCACAGGGTCCAGAGTCCTCCGTGACCATAATGAGGTATTGTTTAGTTGAATATTGTCCAGCCAGGTCCTAGAAGAATAACTCCCACCTTATCCCGGGAAAACTGGCCCTTCTGATAGAAACCCAGTGCCACTTTCCTTGCAACAAATTGGGGTGACTCCCCTGACAGCAATCCCCTGACAGCTGGCCTGCTGTGCACCTGGCTAACTCTGATCAGTGTGAACGAATAGCGCTTCCCCTCTGAACAGCAAATGCTCCTTTTCAAAAAGCACTCCCATCTACTAGCTCCTCGCAATGGCCCCCTGGAGCGACAACTGCAGTTTGAAAGCACCAGCACTGGAACTAGCCAAACCGGACCCTGAACCCCAGCTCCACTGCTGCTGAGCTGTGTGACCTTGGATGCTCACCTCACCTCTCTGTGCTCAAGCCTTCTGACCCATGAAATGGAAGCAACAGTCACTCTCTCCCAGGGCACGTACGATGATGGATTCAATGTGACAGAACATATGTCAAGCCCCCACGAGGGTGCTAAGCGTGCAATCAATAAACAATGAATGTGATGATGATGACACTTTCATACTGGAGAAACTGAGGGACAGGAAAGTGACTAGATCTGTACTAGACCCTATGGCTGTGTTGCAAGCTCAATCTGCTCTCCAGGACTCTTTCCAGTACAGTCTGGGTAAAGCACTTAGATTCCCACTCACCCTCACCCTCCTGAGAGCAAGCAGGAAATGGGAGCATTGTGCCCAGGCCCAGCTGAGGACCCCACTGCTCACCTTTCTTCAGGGGCTACCAGAGGAGTCTGTGGGGAGCCTAAAGCCACAGGCCCTGTGGGCCCGGAGGGGCTGCCTGCAGGCTTGGCTGGCCCTCAGCCACACACATACCTCTCTCAGTCTCTACCTTCAAAGCTGTTCACACTGTGAGCAGCGCCGTCCAGGGCAACGTGGACTTCAGCATCTAGGGGGCATCTGACCAGGAAAGGTGGGTGTGAATGTGCCTTGTCAACACCAACTAAGCAGTGGTCGTCCACATCCACCTAGAGTCCCGCCAGACCAGAAGCGCACGGGCGATTCCTCACTAGAGTGCCCCGTGAGCCCACGTCTGTGTCTATCAAGGGCCCCTGCCTATAGCTTTAGAAGAGCAGAAATAAAACTAATCAACTGAGAGCAGCCACCGTCCCCAGGGTCAAGCACTTCATTCAGGTCAACTCCAGCAGAAGCCCTTGGCCCATTCACTGTACAAGGGACGAGGTGACAGCCCAAGGCCTTTAGGAACATCCCAGCCACCCATGCCACCCGCCCTGCAAACCCAGAAACACTAGTTCAACAAGTTTCCCACAGGACTTGGAAAGTCACAGAATGAAGGTAACGCCTTTGAAGGAGTTATTTCAAATGAGGGAAGTTTTGCCTCTCACTGCTCTAGGGCTGTACAAACCCTGGCAACCTGACTATGTGTGACTCTCTGCTCAGCAAGGCTACTTCCTGGAAGTGAGTGAGATGTGAGTGTCCCTCAAAAAGGATGTCCAGCATCAAGGCGCGATGGTCTGGGCCTGCAGTCGCTCCACACGCCCATTCAATAACTCCACAAATCCTTAATGAGCACCTACTATAAGCCACATGTTGGAAAAGCAAACACTATCTTGTCCATAAGCGTGAGTCAACTCCTAGATAAAAAGCAAAGTGCCTTTACCCCACAGACCCTTCTTAAGTACCTACTGTGTGCCAGGTGGCACCACAGGCACTGAAAACAAAGCTGCATAGGGCATATGCCAGAGGGTGTAGAAACTCAGTCCACAGCTGAGGTGGACAGAAAGAAGGCAGGCCCTGGGCAGTCTACCCTGGCCTTGCCAACAGCATATTAGGCCAAGGAGCCCATTTCCCTATCTCCTCTGGGGAGGGTGGGCAAGAGGATGGGGCCTCAGGTGGAACAGGCCTACCTCTGCACCCACATTCAATTTCCAGTTCCACCTTGATCCTGTCTGTAAACTTCAGCGATTTTTCATGAATTATCATGAAAGTTACTCAATGCCTAGCACACAAATGCTTCATATTACCTAACATGTAAAATATCAGGGGCTGTGTTTATTGAATCTTTTCCAGAACGCCACGTGGAGCAAACCAGTCTGCAGGGAATGGGCAAGGTCCTCCCCAAAAAGCCTTGTCAAGGCTTCTACCGAGACTTTCTCCTTGCCAGGCACTATTCTGAAGGCTTCTCGCCCATCAACTCATTTTATTCCCAAAAATCCAACGAAGGAGAGGTACAATTGCTCCCAACCTATAGATGGGAAAACTGAGGAGTGGTATCCTCCCAGCTGTGTGACCTTGGACAAGTCACTTGGGCTGCGGGCCTCAAATCGAAAGCTCTGAACCAGTTTCGAGAATGCACAGCCTCATTTGGTAATGAATGAGCGCCGGAACCAGGAATCCCTGCTTAGGCCGAGAGACCAGCCACATGGCTCCGCGGGGCCTCCTTTTCCTAGGCCTAACCTTCTGCCCAGGGCCCAGCCCCAGACCCCGCGGCCTAAGTCAATTCTCCGCCTCCCGTTCCGCCCCGAAGGCGCTGGCACGCGCGGACAGTGCCCGGCGCCAGCTTCTCCGGGCGTAGGCCGGACAGGGCGTGAGGGACTGGGGGCGCCGGGACATGGTCGCCACGGTCGCCTCTCGGCAACAGCGTGACCTGCATACGTCCGTGGGCCCGGCCCCGCGAGCTTGGGTAACAAACAGGTCCCTGCCCGACCCGCGCTGGCGGCATCGAGGGCCAGAGGGCGCCGCCTGGAAAGGTCACCTAGACCTGCAGCCGGCTGGGCCTCCACGCGGCGGGCCGTGTCCCTCCGCCCTAAGTCCCCGCGGGCTCTGGCCCCAAGCCGCAGGCGCCTCCGGATGTCCGGCCTCTCGCTCCCCAACCCCAGCCCGCTCGCCACCCGCCCGCGCGGCCTGCTCTGCAGCCACTGACCCGCCAGGCCCGCGCGGGCCGCTCCGGCTCCCTCCCCTGCCCTCGCCTGTCCGTCCCCCATCTCCTCCCCAACTCCCCAGGGACAAGGCGCACAGCCCGGGACGCAGGCAGAGCTGGGGCCCTTCTGCTGCGCCTACCTCGGAGGCAGTGGCGATGGGCTCAGCGACGGCTACGGCGGGGGCTGCAGCGCTAGGAACTGAGAGAACAGCGGGGCCGAGGGCGGAGCGGCGCGGACCGCGGCGGCGCGGACCCGCCCCGACCCTGCGCGTCCAGCCCGGCGAGCTCCGCCCCAGGGCCCGCCCCGGACACCACCCAGGCCCACGCCGGGGTCCCGGTCCGGGTCCTGAGCCGTGCTCTCACCTTTCTGCGCCCCTCAGTGCCCGCTGCGGACGCGAGAGCCCACGGGCGTGCGCGGGATTGCGTCAGGGCCCGCGTGCACCCGGGCCCGGGGCGGCGGGGCTGACGTGCTCACGGTGTGTGCGTGCGCAGGAACACGCGTGCCGGCCACCAGCGCCCGCCAGTCTCTGCTGGAAATCCCACCGGGTTGAAGCGTCCGGGATGGGGGGGGACGGGGGGCTGTTCCCGTTAACTGAGCGTCGGCCAGGGATCCTCTGAGCTAATGCAGACTCGCGGGGTCCAGGACCTCGTGCTCGGCCTTGCGTTTGGGAGACAGCCCCTCTCCCCCAGGAGCTGATGTGGCTGGCGGGTGGCGCTGGACCCGGACCTAGCCTGGGTGGACGAGGTGACCCCGGGTACCCCAGAGCAAAGCCAGCGCGGGGCTTTAAATCGGGCTCCCAGACCCGGATTGGGGATCGGGCGCCCAGGCAGCGCAGATACAGAGTAGCGGCCACGACTGTTACTTCTTCGCTCCCGACACATTGTTTCCGGCGCCGCGGACCCTTCTTCACGCCCGCCCGGCTCGTAGACCCCTGCGGTGCCGGGGGGCAGCGCCCAGAAAACCCCTGTGCGCCAAGTTTGCAATCCAAATTAGCAGTTTTCCCCGGTAGCGAAATCATTTTCGGAGCGTTTGAGAAGTGAAAAAAGCAAATTGCGTTTTGCAAGAACATCTGCTGGGTCTCATGGTGCTCGGGAGGTACCACAGGTTACAGCCAGCCCATGGCCTCTTGGGGAACCCGGAACCGCGTCCACCCGGGCCCTGCCTCCTCGCGGAGCTCAGATAAAGCGTCTGGAGTCACCCCGCTAGGCCTACGCGTGTGGTCTCCATCACCACTGAGTGTCAACGGCATCCCACGCGCGAGGGCCATCCCAAGCCGACTTCCCCAAGCCGCCGTCAAGAATTAACGAATTCGTGGCGTGAAGATTCTGCACATCCTTCGCCTTCAGCCAATTTTCTTCAAGGCTTGAGGCGTCTAGGGCCCGGTAGAGGAGGCTCCGGACTACAGAGACAGAACACTCGCTCACAACCAGCTGTGGCACAAGTTAAAGGAGTAGGCACACTTCCCGGGCGTGCCAAGAAGCAATCAGGCCGGCTGCTGGAAAGAGTCGGCAAACTTAAATGGGCAAGTGGCAACTGGTGTTCCAGTGGAGGCAGCTGTTGAAGAAAGGAGCTTATGAGGGGGAGGGGTGCTGACAGGGGACCCTGAGCTCTGTAGGGGGCTCAGGTCTGATTGAACATATGAGGAGTTGCCCCTGAACCCCTCGAGGTCCTGGAGAATAGAAGACCTATGCTAGAACTCTCCCCAGGACCATAAGATGCTCCATGGCTGACTGGGCTTCCCAACCTGGCTGTCCCCACCCCACACACAAAGGCCCCAGCCCACTTTTGGACAGGGTCAGGCAGGGAAAGTCACAGAGTCACCCACAAGAGCAATGAGGCAGTTTGGGAGGACAGGACCTCGGGAAGTAGGGCAGGACCAGGTGGTTCTGTCGGAAGAGGGGATTCTGGAAATCTCACATGATCTAGGAGCAGGTGCCACACCTTGGGTCAGTGAAGCCCAAATGTGCTGCTTAGACCAAATGTCCAAGCTGCTCCCTCCGCTCTACCAGCACCTCCCTGCCAACCCCCCTTCCAGGACCTGCAACCTGAGGAGAGTTCCCCATGCCCCACCTGCTCTGGGTCCCTTCTGGGACTCCCCTACATGCTGCTTTCAGATTAATCACCTGAGCACCCTTTGGGTCACTTACTGGCTGTGTGACCCTGCACTATGGGCCTAACATCTCAGCTTCAACTTCAGGGGGTTGTTGTGAGTTTAAAATGGATTGTGTAACAAGTAAGCACTCAGAAAACGGTGAAGAAATCAACTGGGACACAGAAGCCCTCAGACCCTAGTGTCGACCTCTCACCACTGTAGTCCTGAGGAAAGAGCTGAGCCAAGACAATCTGTCATACCAGGCTTACCCACCCCAGCTCCACCTCCACTCTGGCTGCCACTGCTGATTGGGCCAGGGATGGGCACCTGACCTCAGACCAGCCAATCAGGTCCTCTCTTGTAAATTTGAAGTAAGAAACCCAGGTAAGGTCTAACAGTTTTTCTTTGGAGCAATGACCTTTCTCCTCTCAGTACACAATCCTCATGCAGCTGACTCCAGGGCCGTTCTTGAGGTGGCCCTGTGACTCACCCTGACCAATCAATACACTGTACTCCCCTGGCCACAGGGATGGACCAGTGAGACCCAGTCAGACTTCCTGGGGCTATTGAGGTAAATACTTTAAAAATGAACTCAGCCCACAAAAGAGAGACACCAGGTCCTGGGGACAACATGTCCTGGACCTAGCCAGGCCTCACACCACCCTCTGTGCTATCTGGGCTGACAAATTCCTTTTTACTTAGTCCCGTTTGGATGAGATTTTCTTCCAGGTCCTGCCTAATTCAGTTCCACTCCTCCCTTCAACATCCAGAGAAGATGAGATTTTTCTTTTTAATACTGGAATGGTTGGCTGGTGTAAGACTATTTCATTCTAGGGAAATTCTTATATCTAGCTTACAGGCATAACGTGTCTACTATATAGGTATATAGATATTTACCAAGAACCTATGTTGAAACACTTTCCACACTTCTTTTCAGGGCCAGATGTACCTCAAGATGATTTCTTAATACCATCTTTGCCAAGTAATCAGAACAGAAAGATAAGGTCTATGAAAGTAGAAATGGAAGATGTAATATATATAATTTTTAAAGAGAAAAATATTCTGCTTGTAACCAGCATGAATGAATTAGAATATAAAACTGAATTGTCATAAAACCTAACCTTTCTAACCATATTCCAGACTATAGTCTAGGCAGGAGCTAGGATTGAGGGTGTGTGGTCGAGAATCTCAGGCTACACTCTCCACATTGTGCCCTGACACTCATCTTCCAGGGAAGGACCTAGCCTGGCCTCCAGGTTCTGACTGACACGGAGAGCAGTAGTCAGCTGGGAAAACAGGATGAAAACCATCCCAAGATGAACATAATAAAAATATTTCTCTTGCGTACCCCAAAATATGAGGTGTCCTAGATCTAAAATAGTACCAAGAAGTTCCAATATCATATCCATGTTGAGAGAGAGAGAGAGAGAGAGAGTTGGAAAGAAATGTATTAAGTGTTAGAGAAAATTGTGTTTCAATTTAGGAGACTATGATTTTTTTCCTTTGGCCCTTTCTATATTACCCAAGCATTCTATTAATGATACAATACCTTTACTATAAAAAGAGAGAAATTTTTAAGAAAGCCAAATGAGGTTAATCAGGAGAGGCTGTGTAAACTGACACAATCCTGGAAAGCACTTAGGCGATATGTAATAAGAATCAAAACCTAAAACCTACTCCCTCTGGCTCTTTCTGGGAACCTATGCTATGGCAATAATCCCAGCCTAGCTTCAGGCAGATGTATAGCAGCCCAGAATGGAACATAGCCTGGTTTCCAGCTTCAGCAAATTGAAGCACATCCCCTCTATAGATTCAGAGCCTTGAGGAAAGAAGGTTACAAAGACTTCCTGTGGGGAAATATTTCTGTTACAATGCTAACTGAGGGCAATCATATATTTAGTATTAATGCAACCACAACGTTAAAAATGAGAGACACAAACCATGGTAGACAGAATAATGACTTCCCATAGATACCCATGTCCTAATCACCCAAACTTATAAATGTGTTACCTTGCATGTCAAAAGGAACTTAACAAATGTGATTATATGAATTATATGAAGGACCTTTTTTTTTTTTAAGATTTTATTGGGGAAGGGGAACACGATTTTATTGGGCAACAGTGTGTACTTCCAGGACTTTTTTCCAAGTCAAGTTGTTGTCCCTTCAATCTTAGTTGTGGAGGGCGCAGCTCAGCTCCAGGTCTAGTTGCCGTTGTTAGTTGCAGGGGGCGTAGCTCACCATCCCTTGAGGGAGTCGAACCGGCAACCTTGTGGTTGAGAGGACACACTCCAACCAACTGAGCCAGCTGGGAGCTCAGCGGCAGCTCAGCTCAAGGTGCTGTGTTCAATCTTAGATGCAGGGGGCGGAGCCCACCATCCCTTGCAGGACTCGAGGAATTGAACTGGTAACCTTGTGGTTGAAAACCCACTGGCCCATGTGGGAATTGAATCAGCAGCCTTTGGAGTTAGGAGCACGGAGCTCCAACCGCCTGAGCCACCGGACTGGCCCCCTATATAAAGGATCTTGAAATGGAGAAATTAACCTGGATTGTCCGGGTGGGCCCAGTGTAATCACAGGGGTCCTTCCTATAAGAAGAAGACCAGGGGTGAAAGTGAGAGGCCATACAACAAGCAGAAATTGGAGACAGAGGGAGAGATCGGAAGATAATATGCTGCTGGCTTTGATGATGGACGAAGACGCCATGAGTCACGTGATACAGACAGCCTATGGAAGCTGAAAAAGGATTCTCCCCCAGAACCTCTAGAAGGTAGCAGCCCTGCTAACACCTTAATTTGAGCCCAGTGAGACTGATTTTGGACTTCTGACCTCCAGAACTGTAAAATAATAAGTTTATGTTGTTTTAAGTCACTGAGGTTGTGGTAGTTTGTTATAGCGCCAATAGGAAACTAGTGCGCGAATCTCTGGAGGACAATACTACAAATGATTTGTTCGCATGGTGTCTTAGCTCCGGCTGCTATAACAGAACACCATAGACTGAGTGGTTTCAACAACAGATACGTATTCCTCACAGTTCTGGGGGCTGCAAGTCTGAGATCAGGGTCAGGTTCTTGGGGGAGAACCTCTTTTGGGGATGTCCTCACATGATCTTTCTTGGCAAGTGCAAACAGGGAGAGCACAGCCCTTGTGTGGGCTGGGGATTGCGTAGTAAAACATTGAACCACACCCCAAGAGAGGTCTGGCCATTAATGTCAGCTTCTGGGAAGTAATCTCTGACCCTTGCAATGTCATGCCAGATAAGAGTATCTTTATTTAGGGTGAGGGCTGGCGACACAGGATAAACTAACAATGTGTTGGAGGGTGGGGACTAACCACTGGATAAGCTAACAATGTGATTTAGGGTGGATGTTTTGAGTCACACAGTCATAGCCGGACCTCTGGAGGGACTGGAAGCTGATGTCAGCTACGTGGACAATTGACTACAGAGCCCCAACAAATCTCTGGACACCAACGCTCTGGTGAACCTCCCTGGTTGGCAATACCCCCTGTGTAGTGTCATGCCTCATTGCCAGAGTTCACACTGTCTGCGACTCCACTGGGAGAGGACAACAGGAAGCTCCATGTTTGGAAGCCTCCTGGACTTTGCCCCATGCATCTCATCTCTTGGCTGATTTTAATCTGCCCCCTTTCCCTGTAATAAACCATAACTGTGAGTATCACAGTGAGTTCTGTGAGTCCTGCCAGTGAGTTATCAAATTAAGGGTGGTCATGGAGATGCCCAAACTTGCCTTTGGTGTCAGCAGTGGCCTGTTGCCTGCACTCCCTCTGGTGTTGCAGTACCACACACACACACACACACACACACACACACACACACACACACACACTCCTATACCAGGACGACTCTCTCCTAATTTCTCCCAGCTGACCAAGTTCTGCTGTCAGACTCGGCACTGGCCCTGGCTAAGCCCACACTGCCCACTAGTTTTTAGTCCCAGAAGGCCCCTTCCAGGAGTTGCTCCCTCAGTGGCCCCACCACAAGTGCCTCCTCCTCTGTCCTGGCAGATGGGAAGGACTTTCTTTCCAATGTGGGCAGTGACAGGTAGACAGAACGAATCAGCAGCCAAGTTGGCTGCTGAGTCCAAGTGTCCACGTCATCGTCTTTACCCCAGCCTCTCACCTCTCATGCCTGCCCCCCCACCCACCCCAACCCCCACCCACCACCACCTCCACCCCCCCAGGTGCATGACTGACTCTGGTCTTTGATGGAGGAGCAATTGGGGAAGGGGGAGCTGACCACTAGGGTTTTCTTTGGAAATGCTCTCCTAAAACTTGTTAGGTGCCCCCTTCCTCTAACACCCACCATCTCCCCCAGCTGCACAGGAGACTTAGGAGCCACAGACAGAGCCCTTCCTGCCCCTGCCAGCATAGCCCAAGGCGGCAGCCGCCTCAGATGCCTCTCGAAGTTCAGAAGTTTCAGGTTAAAATCTAAACTTAGCAGCCCTGCTGCCCTGGGATTACAAAACAAGTTCTTCCATGACTCTTACGTAAGAAGATTAGGCCCTTCATCCCTCCCTTACCTCTCCCCAGCTCTTCTTCACCCCGGGGGAAATGCTCTCTTCCCCTTGACTGTGTAAAGGCTCCCCTACATCAGGGACCCCACTTCTTCTCTCCCTAAGCCCCAAACACAAACCTCATAATTCCACACAGTAAATCTGAAGAAGGAGAGAACCCAGTTTGCTTCCTCCCAGCCTGGTGTTTAAATGTGATCCTGTCCAACCACAGGGGACTGGACCGTATGACCTTTCCACGACCCTAAGCATCAGGTTCCCCAAAAGGTAAGGAAACATCTTATTTTCCAGGGATTAGCGAGCAGTCTGCTTGTTTACAAAGCCGTCTGAGGAAAATGAATAAATAAAGCTACCATGGTCTTCGGAATCACAAGGTGGTCTGAAGGAAAGAGCAACCCAAGAAAATCCAAACTGAGAACCCAGAGACAGAAAGGCCATATTTCTCAAAATGTGGTGCACATGAGAATCACCGGGAGGACTGGTGGGCCATGCAGGTGGTGAGGCCTTGCCCCTCAGGGTTCCCATTAGTATGTCTGGGGTGGGTCCAGGACCTGCATTTTTCACAAGCAGCAGGCTCGGAGACAGGCTGTGTGACCTTACATAGCCTCACAGAAAGAAATTCAGGGTGTGGCTGCTCTGAATGCCAGCTCCCATAGGGGTTAGAAAAAAATCAATTGAGAACATTTTTATTTACACCCCTCTTCTCCAAGATCCAGCGTCTTCTATGTGTTGTGAAGAGGGATAAGTCAATGGGAGGATGCCTCACTGTCGGCCCTCCATCCTGTCTTTCCCACTCAGAGTTCATTCGTTCAGCCAACAGTCACTGCAGGTTGCTATTTTCCCGACACTGAACTCCGAACTGGGGATGTAATATAATGGCGGGTGGAAACAGACACTGTCCCTTCTCTTTGCGGAGCAGACAGACTTTGTTCAAATCATCATACAAATAAGCATGTAATGATGAACTTTGATAAGTGCTATGAAAGAAAGTATTAGAAACACTGATTCATTCAACAAATAGGCATTGAGCTCCTACCAAGCGCCAGGCATTCTTCTAGGTGTTGGGGACTCAGCAGTGAGCTAAACATAGTCCCTCCCCTCTTGGCGCTCACTATCTCAGGGACAAGACTGACAGCAAATACATACGTATGGACGGTGACGTCAAGTGTTGCTAAGTGTCCTGCAGAAAATTGAGTCAGGGTGGGGGACAGTCAGAAAAGATCTCTCCGAGGAGGTGACTTTTGAGCAGAAATGAATGAAGTGAGTGAGTAGATATTTAATGGAGGGTCTGACCTGACCTGAGGGTGGTTGTCTGCAAAGATGGCGATCGATTCTGCCCACCCACTCCTCTCATCAAGATGTTGAGTCTACGTCCCTTCCTGTTACAACTGGGTTTTCTGTGACAAACGGAATGTGGTAGAAGGGACACTATGCCAATTGTGGGCCTAGACCTTAGAGGCCAGTCAGCTTCCATTCTGTTCTCTGTCTTCTGTAGCCCTAGTGCCCCCAAATAAGAAGTCCAACTACCCTGCTGGAGAAAGAGGCCCACCTGCCTCCTCACCCTCACCCCTACCCCCAGCCAGCTAGGTACCGGGTATGTGAGTATAGCCATCCAGAACATTCCAGCCCTGGCCAAGCTCCCAGTTAAATGCAACCACAACTGTGACCCCAGGCAATACCACGAGGAACAACTGAGCCATTGCACTGGCTCAGGCTTGAGAGGAGGGTGGCTCAAACAGTGGTGCGAGCAGCAGTGGAGGTGGCGAGAGTGGATGAAGCAGACTGAGTGAGGAAGTAGAACCTGCAGGATAGAGGTGATGTTTCTGGCTGCGTAACGAGGGGCTGTCGCTGTCCCTACTGAGCTGGGAGCACTGAGGAGGGAAAGGGGCAGGAAAGATGCTGAGTTTGGGTTCGGCCTTTAGAGGTGCTGAGCTCTGCCTTTTCCCCCAAGCCCAGCCTGGGGGAGAGGGTTGCCTCCCGCCTGGCCAAGGGGAGTAGTTGAGCAGCGAGAAGCTGGGCATCACTCCAACTCACAGGGTCCCTGTCCTGACACAAACTCTTGAGGGTGAAGCCCCAAATCAGGCAGAGTCTGAGGAAGAGGAACCAGAGTGTCTGTAGGAGAAAGGGAAAGGGAAATAAATTAAGTCAGCCTGATTTTTTTTCAACAAGTACATCATTAAACAGTTGACCAAAATGACAGGAAAATGTCGCCTTCCCACTGACTCTCCTGATTGCTGCACACCCTGACTGGCCTTGTTTGGAGCTTCCCTGGCCCATTCTTGGGGAGAGGCCCTTTGGGCCAGCCCAACTGCAGCCGACCTGCCAGGCAAGTTGCTTCACTGGGAACCTGGGCGGATGCGGCCATGGGTGCGCTCCCACCTTTTACCAGCAGGTGGCAGCACACTCCGTGACTGTCACCCACAGGCTCTGAATAATACATTCTCAAGGGCTTTTCCAGTGTGTGGGACAGGCATCCGTCTCCCACATTTACATCTTCACGCAAAGATTTCAGGCCCAATAAGGTGCTGGGCTGGTTTTCTGATCCAGCCCCAAGGGCAACCTCCCAGGTTGCATTTGGCAACATATGGAGCTATTTTTAGTTGTCACGACAGGGAAGGATGGGCGCTGGCAATTGCTAGGCAGAGGGCAGGGATTTTACACAGGACAGCCCCCACAACAGAGAATTATCCAGCCCCAAAGATCAACAGTGCTGAGGCTGAGAAACACTGATTTAATCAGATTCTCAAGAGTCAATGGCCCGGGAAGTCCTACACATCCCTGGGTCAGGGGCCACTGGAGGAGGCTGATCCCCAGCTTCCCCCACCCGCTCCCCCAGGAGCCGTGAGAGGCCTCCCACTGTCTCCTTCACCTGCAGCATCCCCTTCCTTCTTCCCTCAGATCTCACCTCATTCATGATGCACTTAATAGTTCCTGAACAGCAAACGCATCCAAGGCATTATGCTGACCCTGGAGAGACCATGAGGAAAAAAACAGACACAGTCCCTGCCTTTCTTCACGGAATTCACAGGCACAAGGGAGAGACAACAATGCATTTGCAAACGTGACAAGTGCTATGTGGGGACCAACAAGATGCTAAGATACCACGTAATGCTGAGGGGACCAACCTTAACCAAGAAGGATGGAAAGCCCTCTGAAGAGATAAGAATTGAGCTAAGGTACAAGGAAGGAATGGCCCTCTTTTACTGAGAAGACCATGTAACCGACAGTAATAGGCATTTCTTTAAATTACTCAGAGTCCTCTCCCCACGCACTTACCACAACTGCAACATTGCTCTTTTGTACAATAAATTCATCTCCAGGCCTTGTCCCTGTATTGCTACAGCATTTCAACCATCTCTTACGTACAGAGGGGGCCAAAACAATGTAAACACATTTTAAGAAAGGAAAAAACGGTATTAAAATTGTCGTGCTCAATATATACCGATAACAAAAGATGAATACCAGTCACGGGTCTACATTTTTTGGGCACCCCTGATATATGTACGTAAGTTTTTTTCTCCCATGTTGCTATGTACTTTGGTGACGATCATTTGTAACAGCATTCAATGTCTCAGTGTGGCGAGGGTTATCTAAATGGTTCCCCAATCGTTGTTCATTTCTACGTGACAAGGGAGAGCCGTGTAATCTGACAGAGCTCCAGGAATCACACGCAGCTTCTACGGCCTGGAGTTGCCGTCCCCACTTCCCTCCTCTGAGTGCTTACTGAGGACGACCACCAGGCAACTCGGTGGCGGGCAACCCTGACTGCACGTGGGTCATCAGGGAACCTTGATAAAGTACAAATTCTGGCGCCCTGCCCCATTTGCCCAGTCAAGATCTCAGGCATATGCCAGTGTGCAGGGTTTAAAATATCTCCACTTCTTCTTTCACAATCTTTCGAAAGGTAGATCCCAGTTCCCCTCTCCTTGACTGTGGACCAGAGGATTTAGTGACTTGCTCTTCATGAAAAAATGCAGAAGTGATGCCAGTGACTTCCAAGGCAGGTCAGAAAAGCAGTGCGGCTTCTGCCCTGCTCTCTCTCATATCACCCACTCTGGGGCAAACCAGTGGCCGCGTCACAAAGACACTCGAGCAGCCCCTGGAAGAGGCTCGTGTTGGAAGGATCTGAATTCTCCTGCCAATGACTGCTCTGTTTGTCTAGGACGGCCCCAGTTTTTATACTGGAAGCCCACCTTCAGGAAACCTCTCAGTCCTGGGCAAATGGAGACACATGGCCACCCTCACAGGCATACCAACTTTCCAGTCACATAAATGAGCCACTCGCAAGCCAATCCCCAGCCCCAGACAAGCTTGCAGATGACCGCAGCCCTGCCCAATATTTCACTGCAAGTACATAAGAAGCTCTGAGCCCTAATCACACAGCTGAATCGGTCTTGATCTCCTGGCCTACAGAAAGAAATTTTCTCAACAATGGAGTGGTCGTGTATCTGTGCTACCCAATATGATAGTCACTCACTAGCCAAGTGTGGCTACTGAGCGTTAGAAATGTGGCTGGTATGACCGAGGAACTAAATTGTTTTATTTAATTTTAATGAATTAAACTTGAAATTTAAATAAGGCATGTGTATGATTTCATTTACATAACATTCTCAAAATGACAAAATTAAGGAGAAGGAAATCAGATAAGTGGTTACCAGCAGTTAGGGATGGAAAGGATGGTAGGTGGCACCATAAAACAGTAGCATGTGAGATCTTTGTGGTGATGGAATAGTTCTGTATCTTGATTATGGTGGTGGTTACACAAATCTACATGAGTGAGAACATGACACAGCACTATACACATTGTAACAACATCAATTTCCTGGTTTCAATATTTTGCTACAATAATGTCAAATGTCATCACTGGGGGCAACTGGATGAAGGGTACTTCCTGTAACTGTATCATCATTTCATATTAAAAGTTTTTTAGAAGTTTTCAAAATATGAAATAAGCCTAAAGCATCAAGTAGCACATGTGGCTAGTGCCAACCATGTTGGATAATGAGCCCTAAACAATGCACAGATCCCCCTGCAATAAATTATGGTTATTTAGCATCTGTTCAGAACTTCTAGTGACGGGGAACTCACTACCTCACAAAGTTCTGTTTGACAGCTCTAATAATAAGGAAGCTCAGACAAACAGCTTTCAGGGTAGAAAAATCTTCCCCTCAGCTCTCCATTTGTGCTAAATGCATGAAAGGGACCCAACAGGAAAAGTGCTCCAGCCACTGCTTCCATTACCACCACTTGTCACTCATGAGACAGACTACAAAGACCCCGCACTTTGTCCCAAGGAAGCCCTAGATAACCACCTCATGTGGGGATCAAGTCAGCTTTAGAAGCAGACTTTTGCTGACCAGTCCAGATGAGCAAGAGAGAACTAAACCCGAGCATTTGAGACAGGGAGGAATCTTAAAGACCTTCTGGTCTTATCCCTGTCTTTTCTAGATGGGAAAATAAAGACTTGGAGTAAATCTGTAGGGATTAAGTTAGTTTTAAATAGCACAGATTGCCTGCGGTAGACTGAATTATGTCCTTCCTGGGTCCACCAAGATATCCGGGTCCTAATCCCTGGAATCTGTGACTGTGACCTTCCACAGCAAAAGGGATTTAGCAGATGCAATTAAATTAAGGATCTTGAGATGGTGAGATTAACCTGGATTATCCGGATGGATCCTAAATGCAATCGCAAGTGTTCATATAAGGAGAGAGACAGAGGGTGATTCTATACAGAAGAAGGCAATGTGACAAAGCAGGAAGATGCTACACCGCTGGCTATGAAGATGAAGGAAGAGGCCATGCGCCAAAGAACACAGCTCTAGAAGCTGGAAAAAGGCAAGGAAACAGATTCTCTCCTAGAGCTTGGCAGGGGGCATGGCCCTCACAAGACTTTGGTTTGGGCCCAGTGAAACCATTTCAGACTTTTGGCCTCCAGAACTGTAAGACGATAAATTTGAGCTGTTTTAAGCCCCTCAATTTGTGTACATTTGTTACCGCACGCTTAGGAAATTAATATATTACCTGACAAAACTACCTCTGCACTTACCTTTTGACCCAGCAACCCTTCTAGATATACCTCCAACATTACAAAATATGCATGCGCAAGGTTTTTCATTGCAGAATTGTTTGTGATTGCAAAATTTAGCAAACCACCCAAGTGTGCATGTATAGTGGTTGAATAAATGTGGTATGACCACATAATGGAGTAGAATGGAGCAGCTGTAAATAAAACTGAGGAAACTGATACAAACTGATTCCCAAGAGATATTAAGTGAAAAAGGAAAAATGCAAAAGAGTATCTAGGTATGCTACTTTTCATGTAAGAAAGAAGGGAATTTAAGAAAACATACATGTATCTGCTCGTTGTGCAAAAAGAAACAGAGAGGAGAAACTATTAATTAATGAGATGGGTTACCGACAGGGGAAAGTGGGAATGAGGTGGTGAGAAGAGGGAAGGAGACTGGGTAGATATAACGATGGGGGACTGCCACTTCTCTGGGTGTATCTTTTCGTACACTTCTTTTTGTAAAACCATGGTAATATTTCACCTACATACCAAAAAATAAATTCATTAAAACCAACCAAGATGTGGAAGAGCTCCAAACAGAATAAAAATAGTAATAAATTAATCTAGCTAGCTACATCAGAAATAAATAACAGGTCCAGCCACACCAAAGAAGTGGGGGGAAAAAGAGGTTCTCTAAGTAACTTTGGAAAACATTATTTTGATATACATGGTAAGACTAAAGACAAAAAAAGAACTATACACATATATTTTAATTAGTAGATTTGTTCTTCACAAGAGTATCAGTTAGCAATTCGAAAACTACTTTATGTATGCACTGGATTGACTAGTGTCCCCCAAAAATGGTATGTCCAAGTCCTAATCCTACAAATGTGACTTTATTTGGAAATAGGATCTCTGCAGGTGTAATTAAGTTAAAGATATCACGATGAGAATGGGCCCTAAATCCAATGACTGGTGTCCTTATAAGAGAAAGGAGAGGGAGATTTGACACACAGAGACACACAAGGGAAAAGGTCATGTGGAAACAAAGCATGGAACACCAAGAGTTGCCGGCAGCCACCAGAAACCAGGAGAGAGACATAAAACGGATTCTCCCTCAGAGCCTCCAGGTGGAACCAACCCTGCTGACACCTCGATCGGGACTACCTGTCTCCAGAACTGTGGGAAAATAAAACTGCATTGTTTTAAACCACCCAGATTGTGGTCATTTGTTGCGGTAACCTCAGGAACCTAATATATCAAGATTGAGCAAATAAGTAAATATTTGTGGATAAAGAGGGCCAGGTTTCTTACTTTTGAAGAAAGGAGTTACAAATGAGGAAAGGGGTGAAATAAACCCTGTAGTATTGAATTGGGATCAGAGGTGTCAGTTTAAATTCATGATTATTTTACTTACTTTTGAAGAAAGGAGTTACAAATGAGGAAAGGGGTGAAATAAACCCTGTAGTATTGAATTGGGATCAGAGGTGTCAGTTTAAATTCATGATTATTTTTTTGAAAGAGAAATAGACCGTGATGTGTCCATAGCTATATGTATTTCCAGGCTCTGTCCACTAGAGGGCGTAGAAGCAGTGAAGCTGCAGTAACGATGAGCCCACCTGGCACTCAGATCTTGGTTTCTAAGCATCATGCTCCAATTGAAGGAACCAGGGCTCCTTGGAGAAATGGCAGGCCCCAGGACTGAGGAAGAGAAAATACAAGATGAGCGTGGTATACCTGGTGTTTCCAGAAATCACAGATTTGCTGGGGGGAGAGGGGGGAGAAAGGATAGGTGCCCATAGGAGCCAACCTAAAAGAGCTCTCGATTGCCAAACATAGGACAATTTGAACAACAAAATAAATCATGATATGAATAAAGTATAACTCACAGAATAAAATAAATGCCTATGAATCCATACTGATATAATACATAATCTATTAAATAAATAAATGGGGAAGAAGGGACAAGTCTTCCTTATATTACAATTCCAATTACTACCTGTAGAAGAACTTGATGGAAATAGAAAAGCACCACTCGCCAAACACCATAGTAATCCTTGCAGGGCACGAATTGTCAATGGATGCTAAAATTAGGAAGCCAAACTATGACAAGAAATAGAATACCTACATAGTCTCGATGTATTTCCTCATGAGATATATTTTAATTACAGAGTAAAAATCATAGCTTTACAGTAGAGAAACCAGCAGACAGCATCTTAACTAAGTGATCAGAGTTAACGTCCCCAGTAACGAGACTTATGGACACACGTGCCTCCTGTGCTCCTTCTCTGAGAAGAGACGTCATTACATCTGTGGTACCCCTGCCCAAATGCAGTCTAATTGTGGAAATCATCAAATAAACATAAATTGGGGAACATTCACAAAATAACTGGCCAATACTCCTTCGAAGTGTCAAGATCATGAAGGACTGGGGAACTGTCCCAGACTGGAAGAAACTAAAGAGACATGACAACTAAACGCAAGCTGGAATTTCTGGATTGCAACTTCAACCAGAAAAACAAAAAGGACATTATGGGGTCAAAGATCTGCAGATGAATGAATTGAACTGGATCAATGTTAATTCCTTTTTGGATCATTGCACCAATGCCAGAGAGGGGTGAATCCCCCTCAGAGTGGGGACTCAAACCCTGGGCTAAGAAGGTTCTTGGCTTCACACAGGAAAGAATTTAAATGTAAGCCGACATAGGGTTTAAAGTGAAAGTAAATTTATTTAGCGGAGAGTAAGCAAGGAAAGAAAGGAAAGGAAAGGCCACCCCACAAACAGAGTTGATAGTCTCTAATCACTAGTGGAAGACAGATCCCACCTTCTTCTGTTGGGCTGGGGTTTATATGTGTTTGTTTCCAATGAAAACTTCTTGATTTGGAGAACTTCTGCAAGGTACAAGAAGACTAAGGGCAAGTTTACCTTTAACTTTTGTAAGGTACAGCCTGTGGCTAATTCGTAATAGGTTTAATTATGGGAATGACCATTACAATGGAAACTATTTGCTCAATAGACTTTGGATGGTCTGTTCTGTGTGAGTAATTAACATCCACCGGGGTTCTGTGTCTGGCAGCAGGCTTTGAATCCAACCTCCTAGTTCCTTCTTCTGTAAAAATAGTCCTCATGGGCCAGCCCAGTGGCTCAGGCAGTTAGAGCTCCATGCTCCTAACTCCGAAGGCTGCCGGTTCCATTCTCACATGAGCCAGTGGGCTCTCAACCACAAGGTTGCCAGTTCAATTCCTCAACTCCCGCAAGGGATGGTGGGCTCCCCCCACTGCAACTAAAATTGAACACGGCACCTTGAGCTGAGCTGCCTCCCAAATAGCTCAGTTGGTTGGAGCACATCCTCTCAACCACAAGGTTGCCGGTTCGGTTCGACTCCCGCAAGGGATGGTGGGCTGTGCCCCCTGCAACTAGCAACAACAACTGGACCTGGAGCTGAGCTGTGCCCTCCACAACTGAGACTGAAAGGACAACTTGAAGCTGAACGGCACCCTCCACAACTAAGATTGAAAGGACAACAACTTGACTTGGAAAAAAGGCCTGGAAGTACACACTGTTCCCCAATAAAGTCCTGTTCCCCTTCCTGAATAAAAATCTTTTAAAAAATAAATAAATAAAAGTAGATTGTAGAATTAAAAAAAAAAAGTAGTCCTCATGCCTCTTCCCTACATCAGTACTATGGTTATAGTGATATTGACAGAGTAAGCTGAACTCTCGAGAGTATATCTGAACTCTCGGCAGTATTTTTACAATTAAACATTTTTTTAAATAAAAGACTTGATTTTTTTGTTTGTTCGTTTTAAAGAGTATTTCCTAAGTCACACCTATATACCAGAGGGACGCTGTCAATGCTAGCTATGGCCTCCACCTTCAAGGAGTTATAATGGATGAAGTTCACAAACAAGAAAATACTTAAAGGATACATTTCGAATAGTAAAAAGGGTGATGGAGAACACAGAACAAGGGAAAGAATTAGGCAAGGGTCCTAATTTAGTTAGGCTGGTCATTAGAGCTGAGGCCTGAAAGAACTTAAAGAGCAAACCATGTAAATATCTGGGGAAAGAGTGGTCCAGGCAGAGCAAACAGCGAGTGCAAAGGCCCTGAGGTAGGAACAAGCTTGACATGTCTGAGACGCAGAAAAAGTCAAGTGTGGCTGGCGTGGTGAGAGAGGAGATTGGAAGGAGGACAGGAGCAGGGCCTACAGGGTTTTGCCTGCCATGCTCAGGAATGGAGACTTTATTTCTTGTCCAAATGCCAATCGCTCCTCCTTCCCCTCCCCACCTCCACCAAACATCACTCGCAATGTGAATATGTGTGGGACAGCAGATGCTTAGGAGTTCAAAATAACTAGTGTTGTTTTGCAAACATGAAAAGATTTTTGAAAAGATGACTCAATTTTCCCAAGCCCTCTCTTAATTCAAATTGCTATAAAACCCTCATTTGTAAAATGTTCTGGAATGTTCTCTGAGCTTTTGCCTGGTTCAGACACATCCTTCAACAATTAAGCCTTTTCACCCTTTGCTAATTAACCCCTGACAATTAAAGCAGTTCTGCTTGGCATCAATAAGTTGCAAAGCTACCTCAGACACCAAAACCTCGGGAGTCAGTGAACAGCCCTCCAGGTAGGCAAGGCGTGTCTATGTTAACTTTTGGATGGGATCACTGAGATAAGACACAAAATGAGCAAATGCCCATAGAAAGCATGTGGACCCCCATGAAATGTGCACAGACACTAATGTAAAGGCCCAATCACAGACCAGTTCTTTATTTACAGCTTTCTCCATTGTCATGGGCACGACTCCCTGATCTGTGTACCTTTGAATTTTCAGACACTGTAGCCGGCGCTCACAAGGGAAATGAAGCATGTTCTTCAGGAAGCGTCCGGAATTTCTCCTCTCCACCCCGCCCACCCTTCCTTGCTTGTTGGCAGAGGACCAGGGGACCAACCTACTGGTGTCACAGGGATTCCAACCCTTCCTTCACGTCGGTGTCATCTGGGAGAGCTCTAAAAAACAGTGGTACCGGGCCGCACCCCAGAGATGATGATTTATTTGGTCAGGGATGACATCCCCGACATCTGTATTTTGAAAAGCTCCCTCTGGTAAGGATGTTACCGTGCGGCCAGGACTGAGAACCTTATGCGGCCTCGTGGAGGCCCGGTTGCTATTAGAGAATTAGCCACCAGGTGGCGGAACAAACTGACCGAAGAAGAACCAGGGGCTGCTGCAGGTCTCGCAAACTCCAGCTGTGGGAGGAAGCGAAGTCCTCGGAATTCGGGGTGCAGGCACCAGCCTCCAGCCAGTAGGGACTTTCCTCACCCAAAGAGTGTGTGATGTTGGCCCAGAGGCGTTTCCCCCAAATTTCCAGGCTGCTCCTGGTTGGAGCGGCGGTGGGCCTTAGACTGCAGGGGCCCTGTCCCAGAAGCAGTGCCTCCACCCCCACACACAGAGCAAACTCCCATGCATCTATGATCTGGTCAACGAAGGGAACAAAAGGGGTGCCAGCCCACCCCTTTCAGGTACCGGATCTCCAGGAACACGAAAAGAGGCCCCTCCGAGGACCCAGGGGTAGGGGAGCCTCCGTTCCCTGGGTCCACAAAGAAAGTTACCTGCCCTTTTGGCAACCAAGAGACAGACCTCTAAGCAGGCAGCGCTCACACCTTAAAAGAAGCCACTGGCTCCACATCTCTCCAAAATGCCCTTGGAAGAAAAACCCAGTTACCCAGCAGTGCCTAATCCCCAAAGAGAAAGAGGGGCACTCTAGGAAGTCATTTTTCCCTGAATTAGCTTGACTACTGAAGAGTTCAACATAGAGGGCTATGAACCCCTTTAATCTAGTGCAAAATTCTGTGCACCCCACACCCCACCAAGGAAAGTCTATAGTTTTCATTAGATTAAAATGAAGAACTGTCAGAACAGATGGACTTTAATAAAGAAATTCAAAATATCTGGGATCCAGTTACTGCTCACCCCACTGCCAGCCCCTTTCCTTGGTGGTTCAAGGACTTGGCCAGCCCAGGGCCTCCTTCTAAACACCCCTGGTCATCCACAGGCTCTGGGCTTGATGGAGCTCACCTTGCTCAGGTGACTTCTTTCCCTGGAAGGTGACAGAAAAGAGACCCCTCTGCCTGCGGGCTGAAAATTCTTTGAACTAATCATTCCTGCTTTGAAGTACACTATTGGAGGGGTCACAGGCCCGATGGGGGCACATCGTGAATCATGGGCCCCAGACAGTGTGGGGCCACTGCCTGACCAGAGGAAAGATGGAGGAGGAAAGCTGGGGCTGGGGGAGACCCAGCCTCATGGCCAAGGTCCCAGCAAGATGTAAAGGGATTTTCCAATGGACCCAGAACTGGCTGCTCAGGGTGGGCCTGGAAGTCAGCGCCATGAATGGCATTGGATTTAGTGGTGCCTCCCCCACCCTCTGTCAGTGGGACAGGGAGAAACAGGGTGAAATAGAGCCCGGTGCCTCATTTTACCAGGGAGGAAACTGAAGGTCAGAGAGGGGTAGGCCTTGGCTAATGTCACAAAGCAAGGGGCCTCAGAACCTTGCCTCTGACCCAGGCCTCCTGCCTTCCACTCAGGGCTTCCCCTGGCCCTGTGAGAAGTCCCCAGCTCCAAGCATCCCTGTTGGCAATAGGGGAACTCCATGGGTGCAAGGCCCACCCAGGGTGGGTTGGCGAGCCTGTCCTCCAAGGGAGGGAGACGCCATCCCTGCCACCACCCACCCCTCCCTAGACACCCTCACACTCCCTGACTGGCCTGGCCACCGTCAAAGCTCCTGAGGTGACCCGTTTCCCTTACTTTCCTCTCAGCTTCAAAACAAACCAAAATGCGACCAACATCCTTTGTTTGTTTGGGGGAATAAGAAAGTGGAAAGCAACTTTGTGGGTTTGCACTTAAAAACAAAACTGCTCTGAGCTGCCCGAGCAGAAACCAAACCAAAGGTGAATTCAGAGGCCAGAAACCCTCGTGGCAAAGCTATCTCAGAATGAGTCAAGGAGGGTGTGGTGCGCTCAGAAACAGGGCCGCCCACTGACCCGGCTCTTGCCAGCCTGGGGCAGACAGCCGCTGCAGTGGGCTCAGGCCATGGCCACCCCACAATCGCCCTTGGTGGGAGACCAGGCTCTGATAGGGACCCAGACCTCCTCCCTTAGCATGGAGGGGTGGGGATGTGGGGCACAGCAATAGGAATGAAACCCAGTGACTCTGGACCTGACAGTCCCAGCTTCCTCTCCATCTTAGCATCCCTTTAGTCCCCAGGCCCGTGCTGAGCTAGGACAAGGTGCAGCAGACCTGGGCCCTGTCCCATGGGAGCTCCTGGCCAGCAGGTGAGACAGTAGGGTCTCACTTAGCACTGGGTGCTGTCATGGGGGTTGCCCAGGCTCTGTCTCACCTGCCTGTTAGATTTATGCTTCCTGATGAAGCCAGGCTCCCCCAGGCCTCCATCTCTGGGAGGGAGCACACAGTAAGGCAGAAGCCAGGACACTCCAGGCATCTTGGGGTTCCCCTCTTGGCACCCAGGGTATGTGTGCCATAAGAGATGTGCTGGGAGGGGGCCCTACCTGGGCCTTTTTCTGAGTTTGGATGAGGGAATGGGGGCATCTGAAGGCTGACCACAGAGGCCCTGCTGATGCTATTGAATCCTGTCAACAGCCTCCGTAAACACCTATGAACCAGATGTAAGAGGTGGCAAGAGAACCGTGGTCGGGGACTCAAGGATGAATGGTAGGTCAGCTGGCCTGCAGAGTGACATCATCAATATGGAATGGCCAGAGATGTCCAGAGATGTGTCCAGCTAAGTGAGGATTACTCACTTCTAATAGTTTTAGTTGCACAGTCTCATTTGAGCTTCACAACTCTCCAAGCTGGAGAGAAGGAGGCAGCTGGGGTTCAGAGAAGCAAACCAATTTACTCAAGGTCACACAGCAAGCCAGCACCAGGTCAGCATGGGGCCATACCCCTCCTAGGAATCATCCCACCCAGCGCTGTTCCATGTCAGTCACTGAGCAGTGCAGGGAACACAGAAGAGGATTCCAGACTGTGGAGCTGACCGCTGGGAGGTGGCTGAGAGGACTCCTCACCTCCTTCCTGGTTACTCTGGCTCAGGATAGATTAGACAGACTTTGGACTCAGTGCTTCTATTTTCCTAAGCTACCATTTTTTGGATTTTTGGCAATGAGCTGAATGCTTGACTCTCATCTAATCCCCTCTCCAGCCCTGGTAAGTAGGTGCCTTCATTAGCGCATATCAGAAATGAAGCTGACACTAATGAACCAGCCCAAGGTCACACAGCTGATAAGTGACAGACTGGGCCTTTCCAACTCCAGAGCAGGGGCCCTCCTTACTCAGTACCCTGCATCCCACCCCTCTCACTTAACCAGTGGCATTTGTAGCTTGCATGTCCTCGTTTCTACGTCAGCCCCAGAATTGGGCCTCCCCAAGATCCAGGGTGGGTTGTGAGTCAGGGCCTAAACTTCAGAGGCTCATCTCCCCTTGCAGGGGGCAGACTCAGACATCTGTGCCAGCTCCAGCTCCAGTCAGATGCAGGTGTAGTGCCCACCAACGGCAGCCAGCATCTGGCTCCCCGCCTCCTATCAGTGGGAGATCTACTCCATCCTTCCTGCTGGGTCCTCCTTGGTGCTGGGCCCCGCAGGAAAGCCCCTGCAGGCTGCCCATGGAGTCATAAAACTTTCCAAGGCCCTGCTGTGCTAGCTGACATTTCAGCTCCCTCGATGGGACAGAAGTGTCCTCTTTTCCTTCAGAATATGGGCTCAACAGCCCATGTGTGTGCACAGCTCTGTGTATCTGTGTGGACATGCTTATGCAGGTGTGTTTGTGTGTGTGCACTAGGTGTGTGTCTAGGTACAGAACAGGCCGTGTGATGTGCCGAGCTATGTGTGTCTGTGTCATTGAATCATTCATTCAACACACATTTCTTAAGCACCTGCTCTGCGTACATCACTGGGCCTGGGCTGGGAACACAGAAGAGGACTGGGCCACATGGAGTTCAGAGTCCTCACGGAGCCCCTCGCTGTGTGAGGCATTCCCCGGCCATTCTGGGGAAGGGCAGCCTGTGCAGGGAGCTGGAATTCTGCCCGGGAGCCACAGGGCAGTTTGGGCCTTTTGGAGAGCTGGTCCCAAGACAAGACCCAGCCCAGGGGCCCAGCAACCCCCAACAAGGCTGCCCAGCAAAGCTCCACTCTTTCCATCCCCAACCTCACTCATCACAGACCAAACCCCCCAGGGCCACAGAAGGGAAAGCTACAGCGCCTTCCGTGGGGGAGGAAGAACAGCCCAGGGACCAAGATTCCCAGAGGAAGTCCACAAAATCAGTCAAAGCAGCTCCAGGCTCCGCTGGCCTAGAACCACAATACCTGTTGAGAAAGCACAGCAGGCAGAGCCCATCTGGGCAGCCACCCACTTGTTTACAGGGGGGACAGCTGAAGCCCAGTATTGTCATTTCCTGTTGCTGCTATAACAAATTACCACAAACTTAGTGACAAAACAACACACATTTATTACCTTATAGTTCTGGAGGTCACAAGTCCTAAAAGCAAAGTGTCAGCAGGACTTTATTCCTTCTGGAGGGCCTAAGAAGAACCAGTTCCTTGTCTTTTCTTGCTTTTAGAAGCTTCCTGCATTCCTTGGCTCATGACCTCATCCTCCCTCTTCAACACTAGCAGCACAGCATCTTCGAATCTCCCTCAGACCTATGCTTTTATTGTCATAACTCCTCTGACTGACTCTCCTGCCTCCCCCGTAAAGGACCCCAGTGATTACTTTGGCCTCATCTGGATAACCCAGGAAATGCGCCCTCTCTCCAGATCCTTTACTAATCACATCTGTGAGGTCTCTTTTGCCACGTAAGGGAACATATTCACAGGTTCTGGGGATATGAAGATCTGGGGCTTAGGACGAGGATATTTCAGGAAGATGGGCAATATTATTCTGCCTACCACACCCAGAAATAGAAGGACCTACCCAAGGTCTAAAGGGGTTAAGCGAAGGCCAGAACCCAGGCTGCATGCCTCCCAGTTCTGGGTCCCTTTAGATAGCACCCCAGGATATAATAGAAGGAGGTCTTCCCCCAAAACTTACGCTGGTCTCCTAAAATGCACTATCAACAGTGTGGTCAACAGCACCTGGTTTGCTTTTCATCCCAGCTCTACCACCTACTAGCGGACAGACCTTGGGCATGTGGTTTAATGACCGTTGGCCTTGGTCTTCTCATCTGTGAAGTGGGGGTAATGATGAAGACACCACGTAACCTGATTTGAGGATGAAAAGGGCCTGTGTTGTGGCTGCACTGTTAGAGCTGCGGCAATGATCTTAGCCACCCAACACATCCCACACCTTTAGAAATCAGAAGTGAGGGCCTGGAGTGGGAAGGGGTGAATGCACGGACCCAGCAATGCCGGTAACCAAGATACTGCCCTGGAGCCCTGGAGCCCTGGAGCCCTTCTCCTGCCCCTCCCCAGAGCAGTGGGGTGGCTGCTTTTCTGAAAACTCCCCAGGGAATGATGGCTTGGATACCTAAGTGGGTCTCAAGAAGGGAATAAAGGCACACTTTTTACCTGAAAAGCCACCTGCTGGTGCAGGGCAGAAACCTGGTTGTTAAAGGGTTGGGTGTTGTGTGACTACAGACACACAGGTAGGAGGTCCATGGGGTACCCACAGAGAAGCAAGAGATTCAGTAAGTGTCCTCACAGCTTGGAAGGAGGGGCGACATCAGAGGTGCTGCCAAAGCCTCTCCAAACAGGAGGTCGGGGTGGGGTGAGGAGAGGTTCCCTGGTACTGGGAAGGCATCCAGGGCAGGAGGCATGAGCCAGCCCCCGAGGACCACCCCTGGAGGAGAGAAAAAAGATGCCCTCCTGTCCATCTGCAGGCCCCAGGGACTCCATTCAGCCCCCAGGAGGAAATTCCAGGGCCTCCCCCAGCCCCAACCACTGAGGCTGTCTCCTCACTGTCATATCGCCAAGAAGTATTTCATGGCTCAGGGTGCTGCAGACCCAAACATCAGCTGCAACCCTTTGGGTCTGGGTCGGGTCTTTCCTTTTTTGCTTTTCTGTTCTCTCTTCTGATTCTGTACACCTTTTTCTGCAACAACACCTTGTTTTGCAATGTGGACATGCAAGTCAAATCAACACATGACCCCACGTTGTTCCCTGTGACGGTGAGGCTGGCTTGATAGAGGAGGGACCCTGTGCTGGGGTCTCAGAGACGCGCTTGACCACAGTGCCCTGCTTTTCTTTTTTTCTCCCCTTCTTCCACCTCCCCCCCACTCCAGTTCAAGCCGTTGTTTCTCAGTCTAGTTGTGTAGGACACAGCTCCCTGGCCCATGCTGGTATTATGAGCCTTGCGCTTGGCTCACAGCAGCTCAGGGCAGCTTAGGGCAGCTCTCGCTGGCTGCTGGCGGCTCACGCAGACCTCCCATGGCAGCCCAGCCCCAGGGAGAGCTGTTGTTCACAATCTTAGCTGTGGAGGGTGCAGCTCACTGGCCCATATGGGTATCGAACCGGCGCCCTCGGCCTTAAGAGCGCAATGTTCTAACCGCCTGAGCCACCAGGCGGGCCCCAGTGCCCTGCTTTTCACAGCACTCATATCACAGACTGATACTGGATCATAAAAGGCTAATCAATACACACTATCCTTTTTCTCTGACTTTTTACATCTATAGAAACCTCACTACTACTCATATAATAAATTCATACTCATTAAAGAAAATTGGGACATAAGGACAGACCACCCAATGGCCTCACCATGCAAAGACAGCCACGGCTCATATCTTGGTCTATTTCCTTCTAGTCTTTTTACCCTTGGGCAGCTTTTTATTTTTAACACATTGTGCTCATGCTGCAAACATGCCTTCTGTTTTTGTCATTGAGCATTAATTAACTTATTTACTCCTCTAACTCTGGTACTTAGAGCAGTACTTGGCACAAATATGACCTCAATAAATATTTGCTGAATTAATGAAAGAATGAACGTAGATATTTTCCTATGTTATGTATAAGAACTAATCATAATACGTGACAATTGAGGGCTTACTTTGTGCCGAGTACTTTATGTATATCATCTCATATGATAGTCACAATAACCCTAGGAGGTCTGTACCATTCTCATCCCCATTTTACAGATGTATAAATTAAGGTTTAGAGAGAGATTAAGTCACAAGGGTGTACAGGTGACACTGAGTGTCTAACCCAGGTCTGACTGACCACAAGCCTAATACATAGCTAAAGCTATGTATGACTGCCTCTCAGTGAATATTTTTAGAAACAACATTTAAAATGATTTCATAATATTCTTTTAAATGGACTTAGCCATTTCTGAATCACTACAAATTTAGGTTATTTTCTGGGCTTTTTTTTTTCACTGTCATAAATAATTCTGCAATAAACAACTTCATGCATAACCTAAGTCCGTATTTCAAGGCAATGCATCCACACAGGCTTCCCAGACACTGAATTACTGGTTCAAAGGGTGAAAGCATTTCTAAAGCTTTTGAGACATTGTTTTTCACTCAATTATGTTTTGTTGTTTTGTTTTACCTTTGGAAATTTGGATGTATTATATTCGCCACCTTCTCTTTTATGGTGTTGTCTGCTGTTTCCAGCTTTGAAAACCTTCCCTTTCCAGAGAAGTTAATGATTCTGCTTTCTAGTAGTTGTACAGTTTGCTTTTAAATTATTCAACCCTTTAGTTCTTCAGCACATCCTCTGGGGATGTGCTGAACAGAGGCCCCCCATTTACACTTCCAAGCCCCCCACCCCCGGAAATGTCCCCTCCCTCTCTCCCTTGGGCAGGGGCAGAGATGAAAGAGAATGTGAAATAAGGAGAGTGTGAAATACGAGGCTGGTGTTCTTCTAATTACAGGGGAGTGATTGCCCTTTCTTCTACTCATGAATGACTTTCTCTTAAGATCTTCCATTTCTTCCTGGAAGCTTCTAAAATGCACTGGTGGACCTGGAGTGAAGACAGAACTGTCCTAATGAGAACTGGCTTAAGAGACTCCTTGAAAAACTCAAAGGATGCAAAAATTCTTTAAATGGAATATTAGACACATGTCAAATTGGAAGTGAGGGTGTTGCTGAGCATATTGTTTTTTGGTGAATTGGCTTTGGGCAAGTGGGTAGTGGAGTCAGGGGAGGGATGCGGACTCCCCTCCACATCTTTATCCCAGATGGATAAAGATCTATCCATTCCCCAGCAAAAGAGCCATGGTTGTGTGTGTGTGTGTGTGGGGGGGGCATTGTCTAGAGGATCAGGGAAGGTCTCTGGTGGAAGAGGCCTCTGGGCGGTTCTTGAAAGCACGTGTGATCCTTGCTGCAGGAAGAGTGGGCAGTGTAGTGTGCCACATATAGTGTATGGGTTGTGCCCTGCACGAGGGCATGTGGTCAAGCGAGATAATGACTACAAAATCCAGCCTCAGCCTCTCGCTAGCAGGATGGAGCACCTTCTTCCAGTTCTCTCCAAGGCCCTAGGCAGGCCAGTGGCTGCCTGGACTGTGAAAGTGAATTGGAGAAGAAGCATTGGACAAGGAGCCAGGCGGTGGACCTTGACTCCAACTCTTTCATGGCTCTCTGGAGGGGAACCTGTCTGGCCTCAGTTTCCCCATCTATATGATGAGGGATTGGCTAGCCAATTCCAATGTCCCATCCAGCTTTGAGGCAGAGTCTATTGTGAGAATCTATAAGCAGCTCTTTCAGGGCCAAGAAGGCCCCCTACTCTATTCACATACTTATATGCAGCACCCACCATGTGTTCAGCTGGGGCTAGAGAGAAGACGCCCTGCCCTAGGGTGCTTCCACTGGTTCGGGTGACCGGAATAACCAACACTGATCCAATAGGAAGACTGCTTCCGAGTAACTTGCCTTTCAGGTCAGAGTCAGAGCTCCTCACTTTGCCTTACTCTTCCAGCTCTTTGTTCTCCCAGCTCTTTTTTGTGGGCTTGCCTATTTGTAAGAGCCATGTTGGGTAAGTCAGCCGAGGCCCCTTGCTCACCATCTGGATATGACACCATCTGTTCCATCTCTCTTTCCCCTTCCTGTAAACCCAGCTGAAAATGTATTAACAATTAACATTGATCCATATATTGAGCTCCGCCGATGTGCCTTTCCTGGGCTTCTGCCGTTTTGCAAGAACCAGAGACCCAAATCTCACAATTCATAACCAAACAGGATTTGAACTTAGATCTCTCTGACTCCAAACCCAGGCCCTCATAACATTTCCACTTCTTCTTGTGTAGGTGAAGCATAGAGTGGTCATGCCACTTGCCCAGCAAGTCAGCAAGAAGATGATTTTCAGTTCCTTTCAAAAAGGCCCTTACTCTAGTCACAAGCCCCTCCATAACCTAACCCATACCCCCCGCCACCAAAGCCTGAGAAATTCTGCATTCCATCAATTTCCTGTGGAAATTGGACCTATTGTTAATTTGTCAATGAACTCATTGCCCGTCCCTCCATCAATCTCTAGGTTCCTCCTATGAGCCATGCCAGGGCCAGGTGCTTCAGGGAGAAGGCCTGGCACCCATCCTGTGGGAAGAAGAGCTCAGGGTGGCCTGCGTGGAGTCAGTCCCAGGGAGGTGGGCTGGGAGGAAGCCTGTCAGGGTGCAGGGTGGGGAACAGAGCAGGTTGTGGGCACTCCCTCCTGCCTGCCTCAGGCCACATTCTCAGGGCAGGATCACGCCCTGATCCCATGGGCAGGGCTTTCTCTCCAACCTCCACTTTGCTGGGCAATTTGAGCAAGTCACTCAGTATCTCTGTGCTACCCCAGGCCACAGCCCACCCACTGTGGCAGATATTCAACCAACAAGGTGCCACCTCACTTGGGAAAGATGCCTGAGTCTTTTTCTAAACCACAAGTCAACCAGTCAGAAACAGTGTTTCTGCCCATTCTTTATCTTTATGGCGGTTTCCTCCTAGAGCAGGCATTTACTTATAGGCACTAAAAATGCAAAGAACGAAGTACAACAGAGAAGTTATGACTTCCTGTGGGCTGTGGAGCCGGGAGGAAGGAACAATTAGGTCCTTTGTTGCAAGGGTTACTGTTTGTCACTGACAATAGCATTCTTAAGGAATTATGATATTAAAGATTTAATCACCATTTGATATATACAGTAAAACATTTCATTTACAGCATTTCTGGAAAGTGCTGTCTTCATCTGTTACAGGAATTTACTGAGTGTCTTTTAATTAAGTCGGTTCTAAATGAGACACCTCCTCCCTAGTGCGGTAATTTTCTGAATGAAGCTACCCTGAAGTACTAATTAGTTTGTTTTTAATGCTTAATTTACTCTGCCAACATGGTGGTTAGGGTGGGGCTGACCTGCTGGAACTGGATGAGGTCTCACAGGCAGGTACCACAGGCAGCAGGTTCGGGCTCCCCTGGCTGCAAAAGGGGAGCTATTTCATTTTCACCCTGTCAAGTTTCTCTACTGCCCGCTGAGAACTGACCACAGCCTTGAAATTGACCTGGGAAGTGCCTCCGCCACTATCCCTCCTCTGATTAACCCACGGAAGCCACTTCCTCCCCACAGGAAGGGGACTGAGCTGCCTTGGATGGCAGAGGCCTATCCCTAGAGGAGTCCAACAGAGGGCACTGGGCATTGGGTAGGAAAGTGGGCCCGGTGATCTCAGAGGTCCCTTCCTGCCCAGTTTTCCTCTGATGGTTCCTTTAGTAGTCATTCTTCTGTCGCTCACCAAACATTTATTGAGGCCCCTCTCTGTGCATATGAAGAGTATAGAGGGGCAGGATCCCCCCTCCCCGCAAGGTGTAGCTGTGTGGGGTGGGGAGGTGGGGGCAACAAGTGTGAAGTGTCCACAAAGAGGACAGGCAGGCAGGGGGCTCTGGGAGCACAAATGGGAGCAGGGAGGTCCCCAAGGAAGTCACGAGAAAGCATGGAGGGCAGCCGTGGGAAGTTGTTTGGGAATGGGAGTTAGACCCACCTCCGTCTGGTTCCCACAGGGTGATTTGACCTGAGGGTGGATGGGCCACAGGACGTTTTCAGCCCTGGGGGAGGTGGGATAACTCTCACCCACTTCTCCCGGCTCACATTTGTGCCCACATATACACACCATGCATTCGGGTCCTCACGATGGGTAAGGACGATTACTAATTTTGGTTTTAATTGTTTTTTTCCTTTTATTTAAAAGTAAATGCA
This sequence comes from Rhinolophus sinicus, assembly GCF_036562045.2. NCBI lineage: Eukaryota > Metazoa > Chordata > Mammalia > Chiroptera > Rhinolophidae > Rhinolophus > Rhinolophus sinicus. Next base: position 76,931,339 of record NC_133759.1, read on the forward strand.
CACTTGTAAAAGTGTCATACAATATAGGAATATATAGATTAAAAAGTGAAAGTCTCCCATTATCTCGATTATCAGCCCCCTCCCAGAGAAATCCATCATTAACATCCTTCCAGACCTTTTCCTATGCGTACACACACACACACACACACACACACACACACACACAGCAGCTGCAGCTTTGCTTGTTTGACAGGGTCACACTAAACACATGGTCCTGTGACTTGTTTTCACGCCACAATATGTGATAAGCATTCTTTCATATCAGTCGGTACATGCAGACCTACCTCATTGTTTTTGGCAGCTGTGAGCATTCATTAGCACAGAATCAGGTTTATTTATACATCACCCTACTGGTGGACATTACGCCTATTGCCATCTTTTTTTTTTTTTACAGTAGCAAACGAAGCTGCAGTGAACACTCTTGAACTAACCTTTTGTTTTACATACACCTATAGAAATACTTGGACTTGCAAAATGTTTTTGTATCAGGGTGTACGTTTTTCTATATAAAAATTGTGTATGTTTTTCTCAGAGGTGTACTGCTGGGTCAAAAGTATATATGTCTTTTAAATGCCAGCAAATGCTGTCACATGGCCCTTCAGAAATAGGCTGGGCCGCCTTGCTCCCTGCCATTTTCATATGACAGTACTCGCTTCCCTACATTCTCTTCAACACTGGGTATTATTAGTCCTTTAAATTTTTTGCCATTCTGATAAGCAGAAGAAAGAAAAAAAAGGTGCTCCTTCCTACTTTCCCTTCTGTCCTTGTTTGCAAGGGATAGCAGCCTGGCTGTCCCTGTCAGACTTGGGACCCTGACTCTTAAGACCTCCTGAGAGACGCTGGGCAGACCACCCACTGCACCAGCCTTGGCTATGTTCTAGTCAGGGCCAATGGGGAGCAGAGTCCCCGGGAATTCAGGAACCCGAGCAGGCAGGGACTTCCTGAGGCAGAGGCCCCTGACACAGCAACACTGGCCTGGGCTCCAAAGGCCTCTCAAACAGCCTCTCTCCAGCCGGCCCCAGCAGACAGGCTCTACCCACTCCTTGCCCTTTCCCAGGAGCTGAGGCCAGCTCTGCCTAGCAGTCAAGGGTGGGTTTTATCACTGCCCCCCGTGCCTAGGAGGGGCTGGGCCTCTGGCATTCCTTGGCAGAACAGGCAAGCCCGAGTGACTCAGCACTGCCCATGGTCGGTGACAAGCCATGAGTCACAAATTATAGGCCTTCCATCCGAGCAGGCTTTGCCAGCCTGTGAGGCGGCAATGCTGGCAGGGAGCTACAGAGTTCTAGGCTTGGGGCGATGGGGAAAGAAAGGCCGAGACTGGAGCAGCAGCCTGGGCGCTCTTACAGATTCCCTCCCTGCCAGCCAGCGGGAGGCTCATAGGCTCCCAAGCCACAGAGCCAAGGCCCAGTTTCAGGGGTGCGAACCCAAGAGGAAGGCCTGGACATGCTCTGACGCAGGTCTCTCCTGGCTCCAGGCCAAGAGGAAACTTGCTGGCACCAGAGCCTCGTGGAGTTTCAAAGCCCGTATCTTCCAACCGAAACTCCAGGAGACTCCAATGCCAAGGAGCCTGCCATGTACAGAGGGTGCTGAACCCCAGGAGACATACCCCTGCCTTCCAAGATGTGCCCCCACCCAGGGCCTGGAGTTGCCTTGCTCACAGTGCCTGGGGGCCAATGTCAAAAGCTCCCCACTAATGGGAGCTGACACCTCGGGCCTTTTGAGCATGGACATATCCCCGAGTCGTTTTAGCATGGTTAGCCAAAGCAAAGGGCTTCCAGAGTTTTCAGAGAACTAGGTAGATTCTTTTGTGCTATTAGGTTGGTGCAAAAGTAGTTGCGATTTAAAAGGTTAAAAACAATTGCCAAAACTGCAATTACTTTTGCACCAACCTAATCCCATCATGACGCCAGACAACCCCCGCACCCCCTACCCCTCCCCTTTTCCTGAACTCTTCTTAGTTCAAAGTTTGCCTGTAGATTTCTTGGACGTTTTTAGGTAGACGATCATGTCATCTGCCCTAAAATTGCATGTTATTCTTCCAGTGTACTTTTCGTTCTTTTTATTTCTTTTTCTTGTCTTACTCTGCTAGCTAAAACATATAGTACAAAGTTGTGTGGTTTCAGCAACAGCAGGTAGATTTCTCTCATAATTGATTTTAAAGGAAATGACCCAAATATTTCACCATCGGGGATGGTGACATTTTTCATCAGGTTCAGGAAGTTTTCTTCCATTCTGAGTCGGTCAAGAGTTTTCAGAATGAGTGATATTACTTTTTTTTTAATTAAAGTTTATTGAGGTGACAATTGTTAGTAAAATTACACAGGTTTCAGGTGTACAATTCTGTATTACATCATCTATAAATCCCATTGTGTTTTCACCACCCAGAGTCAGTTCTCCTTTCATCATCATATATCTGATCCCCCTTACCCTCATCTCCCACCCCCCACCCCCTTACCCTCTGGTAACCACTAAACTATTGTCTGTGTCTAATCAGTTTTTGTTTCTTCGTTTGTTTGTCTTGTTCTTTTGTTGTTTTCAGTGTTATATACCATATATCAGTGAAATCATATGGTTCTCGACTTTTTCTGCCTGACTTATTTCACTCAGCGTAATAATTTCAAGATCTATCCATGTTGTCTCAAATGGTACTATTTCATCTTTTCTTACCGCCGAATAGTATTCCATTGTGTATATATACCACAACTTCTTTATCTAATCATCTATCGAAAGCGCTTTGGTTGTTTCCTTGTCTTGACCACCGTAAATAAAGCTGCAATGAACATTGGAGCACATATATCTTTATGGATAAATGTTTTCAGATTTTTGGGGTAGATACCCAGAAGAGGGATTGCTGTGTCGTGATGTTACATTTTTATCAAATGCTTTTTCTGTTTGCGTCTGTTGAGATGATTATGTGGGTTTTCTTTTCTTGCTCTGTTAATTAGGTAAATTACTTTGGGTTTTCTAATTTTAAACTGTCCTTGCTGGGTCAATTATATATGTATAGTCGTACACTCAGTTTGCTAATATTTCATTTAGGATTTTTGCCTTTCTTTTCATAGTGAGATTGGCCTATACTTTTCTCATATTGTGCTTGGCCAGCTTGCATATCAAGATTATATTAACCTCATAAAGTTAATTAGGAGACATTCCTTCTTTTTCAATTTTCTGGAACAGTTTAAATA